>NW_027223758.1:1564787-3032287 GCF_028538775.1 Myotis yumanensis | reverse complement strand
GTGGCCAGCAGGGCTCCTGCTTCCTGTACCAGAACGCAACCATGAGCCGGTACATGCTCATCGCCGGGCTGGTGTACAAGGTGAGCAGGTGGGCTGCTGGGCGGGCTGAGGGAGGAAGCCCGGAATCTTCTAGCAGCAGGGGTTCTGGACACTTCCCTGGGGCCTCCCAGCAGTGAAGCCCATTTTGCAGAGCGTGTCCTTCCCCATCTAGAGCTGGCATTGGGACCCTGATGTGGTGGTGACTGGGAGAGCCAGCCCGGGTCACGGGCCCGAGCTCACAGCCCGGGGTCGGAGGGCTCCCCTGCCTTGCAGGGCCTTTGCCATGGCAGCCTGGGTGTGCCCTGTGGCTCTGGCAGCTCAGGCTTTGGAGGAATAGAACCTGGCAGCCTGGGTACATGCAGGCCGGGTCGGTGTGATGGGTCCCTGAGCCACACGGCTTTAATGTGCCGTCCTAGTTCTCAGCCTGACCCTCTGCTTCCAGCCACGGACAGAAACTTCCTGCCCCCGCGCTGGGCATATGCGCCCGGGTGAAGCCCAGACCCGGTGCTTTGGATCCCCCCCGCCCCATTGGAGGGGAAGGCTCAGGACACCAAATAAGAGGAAGCCTAGGGCCTGTCTCCACAGCAGGACCTTTCCTGAGGGGCCTCAGACACAGATGGTCTTGGCCAACCCTGCTTTATCTCCCTTCAGATTCGTGTAAACATGGCCGTGTGACCAGGGATCTGTGGAGCTCTGGAGGATAGCCCTGGGTTGGTTTAGGGAGATGCCTTTCCCAGGGAGCAGGCTGGTCTGCCAGCAACCTTTGGCTTGTAGATCTGTCACCCCATCTCTGCCCCCCCCAATATATTTGTGACAAACCCCTGTCTCCTTTCTCTGGACTGGGGGCCACCCACCCAGTGTGCCCTCACCCCCCGGTCCTTCATCCCATCTCACAAGGGCACTATTTCCAAGTAAAGGCCCCGTTCACACGCTCTGGGGATCATGACTCAGATATATCTTTGGGGGACACTGTTCAGCCCCCTATCTAGTGCCTCTGCTTTCAGTCAAATGCATTTTCCTTCCTTCGCTGACAGCATTGGTCTCCGTGCTGGGGACTGGCTGTGCAGGAAGAGGGGTCTTCTCGCCAGAGTGGGGGGTCTGAGAACCCCGAGAGGCACAGGGATGCGTGGGGCCTGGGTGGGCAGCTCCAGTCCAGCAGCCCCTTTCTCTGCAGGTGCTGGGCTTCCTCTTCTTCGCCGCTGCGTACGTCCTGTACACGTGCCTGCCGGGGTCTCCCCAGGGCCTGGAAGCTTCTCTGCCCAGCCAGTCCTCCGCCTCGGACAGCCCCTCAGACCTCCAGGGTGCCCCCTCAGACCTCCAGAGCAACGTCTGATGCCTGCCCGCCCACCGGACCCGGGCCAGCACTCAGCGCGCTCCCAAAACCACCGGCTAGCTTCTCCACAGAGGGCTGGCCCCCACAATTGCTCCCAGTCTGAGGACTCTTAGAAAACCTCCCATTAGATTCTGGGGGGCTGGAGGCAGGAGGGCTGCTGCTCATGTCTGAGCCTGGGAGGCGGCAAGGAGGACTGTAAGGCATGGGAAATGCTGGGGGGGGGGGGGTGGCGGCCCCCCTGCAGCCCCACCCGGTGAAGCACCGCCTCCGCTCCAGGCCCTGGCCTCACACTCCCGGCTCCCCGGGGACACAGTGGACGGCGTTGGCGTTGACGGGCCTCGCTGCTGGCGCTGTGCCCGCTTTGGTTCTGGGTCCTCAGGGAGGGGCCGCCGCTGGTGGGAAGCACTGAGCGCTGGCCCCACTGAGTGCTGGCGGCCGCTGGTGCACAGCCCTGACTTCCTGTGTTTGTCCTGGGGAGGGGCGGCCCATTTCCGGGTGTGCTCCCCAAGAAGCCAGCTCCTTATTCACCTGCTGTCACCTCCTGTCCCTGCCGCAGGACCCTGGTGGGATGGGCGCATATATTTATGGACCATTTGCATCAACGCTTATTTCTAGGATCGGTTTCCTACCTGCTGGCTGCTGGGTGAGCGCTCGCTCAGCAGAACCTGTGATCGCCGCCTGAGGGCGTCGTACTTTCATGGGATTGTTTCCTGGTGTCCTCAGTCAATCATGTGTGTAAATATATTTTACTATTTAAAACCTATGTCCCGATCGGTGTGCTTTATTTCTATGAATTTGCAAAGTTCGGTGGTTTTGCACATCCTTCATGCGGGCTTTTGGGAGTCTGCGGGGGGCTGCCAGGAGAGCCTGTTTTCCCAGGAGCCTCCCCGGGGGTGCCCCCCCACCACTGTGACCAGTATCTTCTCCCTCCAGGGCCCCACTTTCATTCACTGCCACTGGCGCAGGAAGAGTGTGTGTGTGTGCATACATGTATGTGCACGTGTGTGCATGGGTGTGAATGTGTGTGTACTCACCTGTGGTTCATAAAACAAGATGAAAGGAGCCCCAGCACGGGTTATTCTTTCCCTGAACATCTGATTCTGACGGTGCGCTGACCAGGCCGGGCAATGACCTGCTGACGCCCACTGTGTCGTTGTGGGTGCTGGCGCTCGCTGTCAACACCACCGCGTTTGGAAGAGTGGAAGCGAGGGGTGGCTTTCTGCTCTCCTAGGAGGCCTCTGTCCACCTCACCCCCACCCAGGCAGGGGTCTCCTTTGTCAGGGGCTTGGCAGGTGAAAGGCCATAACATTGGGGTCACCAGAGCTCCATCGGGCCTCCCCACCATCTCACCCATGCTCACCGCTGGGCTGCTAGGCCCTGCAGACTCCCTCAGAGCCCACCCCAGCCTGCAGGACCGCCTCCCGCCTCAGCCTCTGCCTCCCCATCCTGCTCACTGTGACCCCTCTGCTCCTTGGCCAGTTGGGGTCCTTGTTCCCCTCAGTTTCACCCCCAAACTCCTCTCATATATATTCTCCCCTCCTGCCCAGGTGGCTCCCCTTCCTCCCTGTTATCTCCTTTTGAAAGGGCGAGGGCTATGCCCTCCATCTTGCCTGTATCCTCCATGTTGGGGCCACGTGCGGCCTTCTTCCCGGAAGCCCAGGCCTCTGCTGGCCACGCCCGGGATTTTAAACTAACCAATGGCGCGCCATAGAACAAGACCCGGCTTGCGCCTGGCCAATCGGCAAAGCACAGTCCTTTCTCCTCCCCTTACTCCAGCCCCCCCCCCATATAACCGGACGCTAGGCGGGGTTCACTCTCTCAGCCACTTGGTTTGCCGTTGTGTCGGTGAGTCTGGTGGACGGGAGCCGAGCTAGCTTGAAATACAGATTCTTATGCTTTTGCATCGGATTGGCTGGCTCCCTGATGTGGTTTCTTGGGAATCTTGAAATCTGGGCATAACATTTGGGGGCTCGCCCGGGGTTCCCAAGACCATGTAGGGACTCCCCCAATTCGTAGAATCTGGTGGCCGCGGTAAGTGTCTGTGTGTTGTGTATTCTGTTCTGTGTGCTTTATCTGTTCTGTGTGAGCTCACTTCTGAAATCTGTATTCTCCCACATTGATCGTGGACGCACATGGGGATCAAAGGGCGGGAGGAGTCGGGGGACGCCTCGATCCTCCATCTGTATCTGTAGGGGTGTAATTTTGCTTCTGAAAAGTTGGAAGGTCTGTAGAAACCCCAATCTGAGACGGGCGGGTCGCACCCGCTGGTTGGTCTGCAGCCACTGGGTGGCGAGCAGCCATTGTTTTTGGTTTACAGGCGGTTCGCTCCCGCTTCGGTTTTCGCTTCCATCGAGTTGGAAGGCTGTATTTTCGGGCCCATTTAGTTTTCTGTGTTTGTATGTTTCTTTCTGTGAACTTACTGGACGGACGTTATGGAATGGACTCAGACTGCTCCTTTGGGTATTGTGATTGATCATTTCAAGGAGATTGGGGGAGGCTGTAGAGCTCCCTCAGGAGTTGGGAAGTTGTTATTGTTTAAACTCTGAATGAATGTCTGGTAAAAGTATGTGAGTGTAAAGGCAGGGGAGGGGTCCCCGCCCGCCCGCGCGCCTCCCAGGCAGGGAAGGTGAGCAGGGATCACTGTGCCTCGGGCCGCAGGAGAGGAAAGATGAGCCTGGATGCGGAGGCTGAGGCCGGCGCACCAAGGCCGCTTGCTGCGCAGTCGGGGCGCCGGGCGCCTGGGGGCAGGTGTGCAGGAGCGCGGTGCGTGGCAAGCGCAGCCCTCGCCCCGGGGCCCGGCCGCGCCGCAGGCCCAGGCGGCTTGGGCTCGGCGGCGGCGGCGGCGGCAGGGCGTTGGCCCCTGGGCTTGTGGCGAGCGAGTGGAGCTGGGCGGAGCGCGGGGGTCAAGGCCGGCAAGTTGCTTGCGGGAGGCCGGAGCAGCGGGGCCCCCGGCAGCGTCGGGTCCAGGGGAAGGTCTGGGAAAGGTCCCGCGCGGGGCCCGCGGGACGGACACCTGGGGGCGGTGGCGGCGGCGGCTACTCTGGACAGGAGCAGGGCTCTTCCCATGGAGATCCCCCCAGCTAGATGATAGAAGTTCAATGTATCCTTCAATGTAAAAGTATTGATTTGAAAGTCCTTCTTGTAATTGAAAAGTTTTAAAATGCATCCGGGATTTCTGTGCACGTGTAGAGGGAAAAGGCCAGTTTAAAAACGAGTGCGCATAGTTTTGAGCTGAACTTGACCTTTTGCTGTGTACAGAATAAAAACCCGAGACTGTTTTGGCCTTAAAAATGGCAGATGAACCTGACAAAGAAATGTTTGGATTGAATTGGGAAAAATTATGTTATTGTGGTAACTAAATGCCTTTGCTTATTGGTACAGCCACCATTTTGGGCTGCAAGCCTTGGCAGCCGCCATGTTGGCCGCATGGTTTGCCGCTCCCCTGGGGGCCGCCATCTTGAAACAGCAAAGGCCCCGCCCTCTGATTTAGTCAGGGGTGGAGCTTTAAGGCGGAGTTTTATGGGGCTGCAAGTGTGCTTGTTTTGCGGATTTATTTTTAAGCTAATCTCTTAAATCTAGAAAACCCTGCTTTCCTTAAACTAAGGACAATTAAAGGTTATGTCAAAGTCTTTAAAAGAGACTGATAGTAGTAATCCAATTTCTAAAGTCAGATAGAAACTGTGGCTTCATACTGATCTTCAAGGGCATATTTTTCCTTTGCCTGGGAGGGACAGTGCAGCTGTCCCAGGGTCGGGAGGGCTCCAGCTAACTTGCAACTCAGTGTTTGGGAGACCCAGGATATGCCTAAGTTTGACCTAGGTTACCCAAGGACTCTAGATAATGTGTTTACCCACAGCTGTGGTTTGGATTGCATGCTGTCTCTGCTTCTGTAAATTGATCTGTCCTTAATGCTTAAATATGTATCCTTGTTATTGAATTTGAATATATTGTTAATCTGAGGAATGTTAATTATTTACATATCACCTAAAAATTAAGGCTAAAAGTTCCAACTAACTAAAAAGCATGGCTTTGGTGTGATGGGAGGAAAGAAATGTTAAATGAATGGTAGGCCAGTAAGCTGGAACTGGTCACTGGTGGTGGATTGTGAGAAGCGCTGGACATTGCCTAACTTCTCCTTCCTTGGTACCCCTGAAACATCGGAGGGTACTTCTGGCCTTGATTTTCTTAGTTTTTAGTTTTGGATTTGTTTGTTTATTTGTGATGAAAACCGTTTCTATCTAAATGAGACATAGGTCAAGAATCCTGTCCTGGGATGTGGGAAAGGCCCCCACATCTGTTCCTGTCAGGCCCCCATCAGGGGACTTGGGGGCGGTGTTCCTGTTATCTGCTCAAGAGCCCAAGACTGTAAAGATACTTGTTCACTGAAAAGGGCTCCAGAGGGCGCACGAGGACATTTGGCCACACCTCGGCGCCACCCAGGAGACTGGCCCAACCCCAACTCCTCATCAGCACAGACCAGGAGATTGGGTCTACGTCAAAAGGCACCACCTGGAGCCTTGATGGAAAGGTCCCTACACCCAACTCCATGGTGCTGATGACCCCACTGCTCTCAAGGTAGACGGCGTCGCGACCTGGGTCCATCACACCCACGTCCGATCAGCGGACCCATCCACGGTCCAAAAAGACTTCATCACCAAATGGAGCGTCGATCGAGATCAACGCAACCCGCTCGAGCTCAAGCTACGGTGTGCTCCACCTGCCTGATGCTGGTAACATGACTCGCGATCACTCCTGTCGCCAGGAGCCCCCACAATAGACTTAGATGATGCCTGCATCTTCATGGACATGGCTCCAAAGAGACAAGGACAATTTATAGGAAGGCCAAGAATAGACTTTAGTAGAATTTGGCTGCCTAAAGCGGCCATGATGCCAATATTATGTTTCATTGTATTGATGTGTTATATTGACCTTTAATTCTCTTGCAGGTTTGAATGTATGTTGGCTGTCCTGGAAGGGAACTATGTGGGGTAACCCCCCAAAAGTAAAGGGTGCCAGCTGCCAAGAGGACAGGTGCCCAAATGGGCAGGAACGGTGCCCATCAGGTTTTGGTCTCTGTCGAGAGACAGCTAACAGTTGGCAGCCCGTGTACTGCTTGCAGGCCTTTGTGACCATGCCCATGTCAGGGGTAGTCTGAAAGAAGCCTGTTTAGAATAGAAGGTCTAAGGCATGGTTATGCATAGAAAGAAAATTTAATGCCAACAATTACTGTTTTATTAAAAGGAATTGGCAAGGAAAGTCAGAAAATCTTAGAGTAGATCAGTATGTTTTTCTTCTTGTGTAATTCCTCCGAAATTTGGCAATGCTAACATGGCAATACATTTCTTTGCATAGATTCAATTAGACTGGTTCCTAATAGTGGTTTTATTAACGGAAAACTTTGACTGGAGTATCATGTTTTAAAGAGCCCTGTCTGAGCTCTAAAAACTTGAAGCCAGTAAGAATGCCACAAAGAAAGCCTGGTATCCTGCTTGGAAGCCCTGAAGATGGCTGGCGCTGGAGTGTCAGGCCAATGCCCTACCATCACTGGCAGTTGGTAAGAGTAGAAGGGGAGCAGTAAAGATGCCTCTGCGTCCCTGCGGAACCCCCACACACTCTGGGCCGCAACAAGTAGGAGGGCTACTGAGATGGGCCTTAAAGCCTGGAGCGTGGGCTCAGGTGGAGTTGCTACAGGTGAGGGATTCACCTAACTCAGCAGTACTGCAGGCGGGCCTGATGGCAGCTGGGTGGCGTGGCTTCCTGGCCCTATGGGGCACATTGAGATTCAACCATGAGATTCCAGCAAAGGTAGTCAGTTACCATTCTTGTTGTGTTTATGCAAACATCAGGACAGTAGATAAATTAATCTTAATTTGGCTTTTTGATAGCCATGGAGGAATTTTAAGAAGAAAAATCCTATTTCAATAGAAGTTGTTAAAGCTAAAATGGTTTCTTTCCCTTCCACCAGACCATTTGTTAAAATATGCCCAGTTCGGGCCTCTAGCAATGGTGGAATAGAAATGCAGTCCGTCTCATGATTGAGCCGGAAGTTCCAAGACAAAGGGGGGAATGAAAGGGCGAGGGCTATGCCCTCCATCTTGCCTGTATCCTCCATGTTGGGGCCACGTGCGGCCTTCTTCCCGGAAGCCCAGGCCTCTGCTGGCCACGCCCGGGATTTTAAACTAACCAATGGCGCGCCATAGAACAAGACCCGGCTTGCGCCTGGCCAATCGGCAAAGCACAGTCCTTTCTCCTCCCCTTACTCCAACCCCCCCCTATATAACCGGACTCTAGGCGGGGTTTGCTCTCTCAGCCACTTGGTTTGCCGTTGTGTAGGTGAGTCTGGTGGACGGGAGCCGAGCTAACTTGAAATACAGATTCTTATGCTTTTGCATCGGATTGGCTGGCTCCCTGATGTGGTTTCTTTGGAATCTTGAAATCTGGGCATAACACCTTTCTTGTCCCCCGTCTTGTCCCCCGCCCCATAAGGATGCTCTCATGGTGCCCACAGTGAGAAGCCAGCCTCTGGGCCCTTTCATCCAACACCTGCAGGCCGGGCCCATGAACCCTCAGCCTGGACCATGTCGGCTCCTCTCCGCAGCCTCGGGACCCAGGCGATCAGTCTTCGGAGGTGTCCTCCTCCCCAGGCCCCGGGTCCCACTTGGCCCTGAGCATGGCCCAGCTCTCCTGGTGTCCTCTGGCCTGTGGCTCCTGGGGGCACCCAGGGCTCCATCTGCTGGAGGGTCAGACATGGCAATCCGAGCTCCTGGCAGAGGTACGTGGCACTGCCGGCTGGAGGTGCCTCGAGGCATCAGCTCTGCCCGACCCCAGTCGCTGCAACACCAAAGGCAGGGCTGGGCCCTGAGTGTGTTTGGTATCCAGGGCTGTGTCCTGAGCAAACCCCCTTGCCCGGCTGGTGTGGCTCAGTGGTTGAGCATCAACCTAGGAACCAGGAGGTCACAGTTCAATTGCCGGTCAGGGCACATGCCCAGTTGCGAGCTCAATCCCCAGTGTGGGGTGTGCAGGAGGCAGCCGATCCATGATTCTCTCTCATCATGGATGTTTCTGTCTCTCCCTCTCCCTCTCCCTCTCCCTTCCTCTCTCTGAAAAATCAATAAAAATGTAGAGAGCCCTGGGGAAGGCACATGGGCATTTCTTTAATAAATTGTCAGCTGAATCCAGGGCGGTAGGCAGAGCCACATCCTGGAAACACATTTTGCCAAAAAGGCAGAAGTGTTCTCAGCTTGACCTTCTTTTCTGCCCAGGTGCCTGGGAGTGGGTTTTATTATGTAAATCCAGCCAAGCACCAGGAATGAATAGGACTCGGGCCCACCCAGAACTGACGTTAGAATGCAAATAATCTCCTTTGTCTTGACCTTTGGTGAAACTTCCTGGTATTGGGGGTATAAAATAAACACGCTATATCGGTGCTGGGTCCCTGTCTCTCCATCAGAAGAAGGCAGCGGTCCCACCGGTCCCAGCTTTTTCCTTCCATCTCTGTGTCTGTCTTTGTCTTTCATTTTCTCAATCCCCAGCGCCCCTACTCTAAGAACCGGACCACTCTCTAGCCGCGCTGGACGCAGAAAAGAAAGACCCCTCAATATAAAAACATTTTTCAAACTCCCTCCTGTCTCATTGCACCTCTCTCCTCCTGGGGCACGCACTTCCTTCCCCAGCTTGGGGTCGAGGCGGTGGGTGTTTCATGATTCCGCTGGGCCTGGCTCCCCTGGTACCACCTCTGGTGTGAGCTCTGAGCCCAGCAGCCCAACTCCCGCCCCTGCCAGCGGTGCTGGTGGTGGTGGCTGTGGGGGTGAGATCCACAGTTGTAGTCACTGGACACAAGGGGGCAGCACAGACACGCCCTGTGTGTCAGGCTGGGCCATCTCTGCCAGCCAGGGTCCACCAGGGTCTCTTCCTTCCATTCCCCTGGAGATGCATCTGTGACTGTGGGCTGGATGCCAGCCCCTCCACAAATCCTGACCCAGCACCTCCATTTGCCAGAAACTGGGCAGGGTGTGGGGTTGCACAGTGAGCGCGGAGCTAACGGCCCGGCTGTGGACGAGGAGCGCCTGCTCGGGGGCGGGCCTCCTGCTGAGCGACAGGGAGCCCAGGCCCGGCCAGAGGGCGGCAGGGGCCTGGGACAGCCACTGGGGCTCACCCACAGGTAGTGCCTGGGGCCCTCTTAGGTCCCCGACACCCTCTCCCCAGTGGAGGGCCCCTGGTCCCCATCATGGGGTGGGACCCCAGGGCCCGGCAGAAGCCAGAACTTGGACTCGCTCACTCCTCTTTGCCCTGGAGCAGGGTCCAGGCTGGGCTGGGACTGTTTAAAGCTCACCTTCTTTGAAGACAGCCAATTGAAAGGTCACTGCATGCCACGCGTGGGCACAGTGCAGTGGGCTCGAGGTCCTCATAGCCGTGCCGCTGCTGTTGCGGTCAGCTAGAACGCGTCCATTACGGCAGAAAGACCCCCACCCTCCGGCCACCACGACTCCACCCCCGTGTCTGGATGTTTCTTCTAAACGGAACCCACACCGAGTGACCACGGCGTTCTGGCTGTGCTCACCGAGCGTCATGCTTGAGGTTCAACCACGGAGACACAGGTGTCCGCACAGGTGAGGATGAATCCGCTCGTCTGTGCACAGCTCCGAGGACCGGCCTGGGCACCAGGTGCTCGATGGCCACCAGCTGGTTGTCCTGGGACCCCGAGGCTGGAGGCGGGGGATCCCCGAAGGACAGGCTGTGCTGGGGCAGAGCCCTGGCCTCTGTGTGCGGCTCCTCGGGGCACAAAGGTGAGCTGTGGGAGCGGTTGCTCCCGATGGTAATTTGCACCTGGATCGCTTGGATTTACTCTTGTAGTTAGAAAGGTGCTGGGATAACCCTCATGACCGTTCTGGATATAACGCCCTCATTCTCTGCCAGCTCCACAGTACCTGCTTTCTGCTGCATTTCATTCGTAACTTGACCACTTATTCCGAGTGGTGCTGGGACCGCAGGCTCTCAGGAGCAGTGCGGGGAGCGGCCAGGCCCTCGCTCCGCTGCCGCACCCGGGACAAGGCCGAACTTCCTGTGGCTCCGGGGGCTGCCAGCAGGTGGCAGGGGCGTGATGAGGGTGTGGATGGGAAGCAGGTGCGTATGCCTGTGATACCAGGCGCACTGCCACTGCCGGCACTGACTCCGTGCGGGCTGCCGGCACAGCGGGAGCGTCACTGGCCCAGGGCAGACCCGTGGGTTCAGAGAGCTACGGTCCTGGGCACTTTACGGCACTTGATGGCCTCGGCCTCCCTGCCTGCAGCACGGGAAGGCTGCCAAGCATGTTTCACTGGAGTGTGTGGAGACTAGCGGGTAACGCACTGCGTGTGCTTATTAAATAGCGAAGCTAATCGTCACTCTTGCTTAGCAGCTAAGGAAACTGAGGCACGGAGAGCTGAACAGCCAGCCTATGCTAGGCAGGTGTGTGAGAGAGAGAGGAGAGGGAGGGACGAGGGAGGGCTCGATTGTGATGCCTGGTCCATGACTGCGGAGCTGAGAAGCCCGTCTGTTGTGTGTGCGCTGAGACCAGGGGAGCGGAGCAGCCCAGGCTGAGCCGGACAAGCCTGAGGCCCCAGCTCGGCGGACAGGCCGAGGACACAGCCTCCTTTCTCCGCTCGGTTCTCCCCAGGCCATGAGCGAGGTGGACAAGGCCCCATACACACCGGGGAGAGCTGTCTGCTTCACTGAGCCCGCCGACTCACAGGCTGCGCCCTGACACCCCACAGGCTGCCCCCGACACCCCACAGGCTGCCCCCGACACCCCGCAGGCTGCGCCCCGACACCCCACAGGCTGCCCCCGACACCCCACAGGCTGCCCCCGACACCCTGCAGGCTGCGCCCCGACACCCCACAGGCTGCCTCCCGACACCCCGCAGGCTGCCTCCCGACACCCCACAGGCTGCCTCCGGACACCCCACAGGCTGCCCCCGACACTCCACAGGCTGCCCCCGACACCCCACAGGCTGCGCCCCGACACCCCACAGGCTGCCCCCGACACCCCGCAGGCTGCCCCCGACACCCCACAAGCTGCCTCCGGACACCCAAGTTTGACCTGGGCCTCTGTGACCTGGTGGGATGACACATAAAATCAGCCGTCATCCACCCCATCAGGCCACGCGGCCTCTTCGCAGAACCTCAAGTCTCCCTAGAAAGTATGTCCACTGTGCCGGCGTCTCTCAAGGTCGGACCCCACATCTCTGCCAGGACCACGTGGGAGCCCGCTTTAGGGCAGAGCCGGCTGCCCTCAGCCCTGGTGCGGGGCCTCTGGGAGGAGCACCGGGCAGTGGGTACCGCACTCAGGCCACTGTGTTTGCTTTGTCCGTTCCCAGCCACCCTCCGGGTTCCTGCGTGCACAGGCACTCACCCCAGCACAGCCACGTGTCAGCCCTCTCGGAGCCACTCATGAGAAAGAGAAAGAGAGAGAGAGAGAGTTAGGCAGGAGCCTGGCGAGTGCGGCGCCCAGCGGGCAATCGCGCCCTGGGTCACTGGTCAGCAGCCCGCCCTGCCCCTCCCCGCGAAGGCAGGTGCCGCTCTGCCCAGCAAGCACAGGACCACGCTCCGGTGTCTGCTTCCCGCCTGCCCAGGAAATCTCGGAGGGGCAGCATGAGCCGCTGTGGGTCCCGCAGCACCAAACTTCCGGGAGAGACTGGAGACAGACAGGGCCCAAGGGTCAAGCCAGGGCACGTGAGGCCTCAGCAAGATCCTTAAGGAGGATGGTCACAGGGGAGGGGGCAGTCTTGAGAAGAGAGTGAACCCAGAAACCTGAGCCCCAGCCCCGCCTCACCAGCAGTCCTGTGTTGGGTGGTGCCCTCCCCAGTGGGCGGGCTTCTGGGGAGAGAGAGCGGTAGCAGCCCCAGTTCCCGGGGTCTGGGCCCAGGGATCCTTGTGGGCGATCCTTGTGGGCGGGGAGCGGAGAGCCCGCTGAGCTGTGTCCCCCCACGAGGCGCTTCCGCTCCAGATGACAGGTGAGGCCTCCCAGCTCCCAGCTCAAATGAGTCTTTCTCCCCACGCAGCTGAGGTGGCAGCGCCTCCCTCTGCTTCCTGGGGACACAGCGGAGACGGAGTCTATTACTCAGCGAAGGTCCCAGGTGTGAGGGACGGCATGTTCCACGGCTGGGGCTGCGGAATGAAAGCAGGTGCGTCAGGGGCAGAGGCGGGAGGGCGGAGCCTGAAGAGCAAACCGGGAGCTCGGACGTGACACCCTTCCCCGGCAGCTGGCCATCACCCCACAGTCAGGCATGTCTTTAAAAAAGTCTTTGTAACGAGATATAAAGAAAAGGGGCACATTAAGTCTTGGCAGCCACTGGCCCTTCGGTCTGAATTGGCATCAGCTATTCTACCAGGGGCAGATCCAGATGGTGCGGGCGGCGGGAGAGGGTCAGATATCCAGGGCCACAGAGAAGGGCAGGAGGGGCGGGCACCGCTCCTAGTCTGGACCGGCTGCCGGTTCAGTCTCACACTCCAGAGGCCCGCGAGGATGGCGGACAGCCCACGAGACATGCTGTGCGCAGTGCAGGTGGCCAGCCATGCCGCCTGGGACAGAGCGCAGAGCACCGGTCCTCAGCCACCCGGGTGGGCAGGCAGTGGGGAAAGTTACGTTTGAGCGAAACCTGGGGAGGAGGCAGCAGGGGAGCAAAGGAACCTGTGCGATGACGCGAGTTCACTGTGGGTGAGTGTAACGCTCTCCCACGCCATCCCGGGGCTGGCCAGGGAGCAGCTCCCAGAACCACGGCACCCTGAAGGAGGGAACCTTCCCGCTCCCCTCTCTGAGACCCGGGGTACACACCTCTCCAGCAGACTCCATACCTCACGGGCAGGGTGGAGGCCAAGCCAGGTCATGGGCCGCACGCACCGGGGAGGATGCCCGGACACAGAGGCAGCGCCCACCACCTGCGCCTGCACTGGTACTGGAACCTGGAAGGCGGACACTCACCCAGGGCCAGTGCCACCCCAGGAAGGACCCCGACACAATGCCAACACCTGTGAACCCAGAGTCCTAAGGGCGGCTGGGGCACCAGGCGAGCAGGGAGGGAGGCCTATTATTTTCTGAGAGACTCATTAATTTATTCAAATAACCCAGTGAGCACCTATCAGCATGAAAGCACATCTGAGTAGAAGTTTGGAAAATCAAATTCATCAAAAAGCTCATTAACAGTTATCGTCCCTCCCTGGCCTGTGTGCTCAATGGTTAGAGAGTCGGCCCTCGGACCAAAGGATCGCTGGTTCAATTCCCTGTCAAGGGCATGAACTTGGGTTGCAAGTTCAATCCCCTGCCCCAATCGGTGTGTATATGGGAGGCAACCAATCGATGTGTGTCTCTCACATCAATGTTTCTCTCTCTCTGTCTCTCTTTCTCTCTCTCTCTCCCCGCTCCTTCCCTCCCTTCCATTCTCTCAAAAAATCATTTAAAAGATATCCCCATGTGAGGATTAACAAAACCAAAAAAAAGTTAACTTCCCATCAAAAAAATGCCTTGGACCTCCCTCTTGTAGTTAGTCCTTCAGGGCAGCAGGCGGCCAGAGGAGTGGACAGAGCCAGTCCTCAGAGCACCAAGCCCGCCTCCCCAAGCCCCGCCCCACCCTCCCTGAACCAGGACCGCCTGCGCCTTCCTTTTGCCTCTATCCGCGAAGCACCAGGGTTTGTGGAGAAGCTGCAGCGGAGCAGGCACCGTCCAGGACACAGGATACTAGCTCCGCTGTGCAGACAGACGACAGACAGGGCTTCTGGCTGGACAAGCTGAGGGGGACCCCGGCCCCAGTCCCAGCAGAGCCAGGTCACTCTTGAGATGCGCCTACATCCCACACTCTCCCCTCCTGGGGGGCCGGGTCCCTTCCAATGACTTCCTGGTGGCCTCGGGCCCAGACCACCTCCACCCGAAGGCCGTCTCCAAGCCCAGGAGAGTCTCGGAGGCCAACGAAGGGAGGCCAAAACATGGGGACCTGCTGTGTCCCCAGCAGGGGACTCCTGACCATCAGCACCCAAGGCCTATGTCCATCCACCCGGCCCTCACTGGTTGGGGTGACGACACTGCAGGGTGAGGAAGGTGGGCTCCCCTGGGCACTGCTGGAGTAGCAACGCTGACTGTGGAGCAGAGGCCTGGCCGCTCCCACACTCTGCAAATGTCCCCCCTACACCTGCATTCCTTTGCTGGGCACCTGTGTGCCAGGTGAATGGGGCCTGGTGAGCAGCCCTCCAACCACTACTGACAGGAGTCTCCACAATGGGACACACTGAGGTGGGACCCACACATCCTGAGACCCTCCTGCTGAGGAGCCCTGCCTGGCTCCTGTCTCATCAGCCACCTCCCGCCCAGCCTCACCTGTCTGCCCCCAGCGCTATGTCCTGGCCTCCTTCCCGTGCACGGCTGGCACAGGACTCCCCGTCCCCGTCTGTCTGGGGGCGCTCCAGGGGGGACTGGCAGCAGCACAGCTCCCCACACACTCCAGCGTCTCGCCAACCCTCCCCATGGCCCGGGTGGCAGGTCAGCTTCCTGCCCATGGTCCACGGGAGGAAGGAGCTCAGGAGCCAGCTGCTCACGCTCTGGGGCCACCTGGCCCCGTCCCCTCCTCTGCAGGGCAGGCTGCTCCGGGGTCCGCCAGGGAGCACGCGAGCGCCACCCAGGGCCCTGCCTGGCTGCCCTGCCCGTGACTGGGGTGGTGTTTCTGGATTCACCGCTCATTTCACGGTGAGAAAAACTGTGATGAGAAATGAACATCGCCCTAGTCTGCAGCTACATCCCCGATGACTGATTTGAGATTTAGTTTCTAACAATGAAAAGGACACCCTGATGGCTGGCAATTCTGCTTTCCTGGGCAAGAACGAGAACGCGCTTTGATAAACACGTTCTTGATTTGCCTGCTTGGTTTTGTTAACTTTGTAACAGGAAGTGTGCCCATCACCTGACCCCACAGCCCCAACCACAGACAACCCGACTCCATCCACGCGTCACTCAGCCTCCCCCAACATTTGTTTTAAATACTATTTTAAGCCCTGGCCGGGTGGTTCAGTAGGTTGGGCATCGTCCTGTGCACCAAAAGGTTGTGGGTTTGATTCTGATCAGGGCACATGCCTGGGTTTCAGGTTTGATGCACAGCCTGGGCATGAACAGGAGGCACCCAATTGATCGGTGGTTCTCAACCTTCCTAATGCCGCGACCCTTTAACACAGTTCCTCATGGTGTGGTGACCCCCGATTTCATTGTTACAAATTGAACATAATTAAAGCATAGTGATTAATCACAAAACAATATGTAATTATATATGTGTTTTCCAATGGTCTTAGGCGACCCCTGTGAAAGGGTCGTTCGACCCCCAAAGGGGTCGAGACCCACAGGTTGAGAACCACTGCAATTGATGTTTCTCACATCGAAGTTCCTCTCTAAAAAATTAATACAAACATACCCTTGGGTGAGGATTTATATCTATACTAATAAAAGCCTAGGTGGCCCTCATGTCATCACAAGATGGCTGTCCCCATGTTGTTACCACAAGATGGCCGGCAGGGAAGGGCAGTTAAGGGCGACCAGGCCTGCAGGGGAGGGCAGTTGGGGGCGACCAGGCCTGCAAGGGAGGCCAATTGGGGGTGATCAGGCCGGCAGGGGAGCAGTTAGGTGTCAATCAGGCCGGCAGGGGAGTGGTTAGAGCAGTGATGGCGAACCTTTTGAGCTCAGCATGTCAGCATTTTGAAAAACCCTAACTTAACTCTGGTGCCATGTCACATATAGAAATTTTTTGATATTTGCAACCATAGTAAAACAAAGACTTATATTTTTGATATTTATTTTATATATTTAAATGCCATTTAACAAAGAAAAATCAACCAAAAAAAAATGAGATCAGGCCTAAACCAGCAGTCAGACATCCCCCGAGGGGTCCCAGATTGGAGAGGGTACAGGCTGGACTGAGGGACACACCCCCCCCCCACCAGTGCACGATTTTGTGCACCGGGCCTCTAGTATTATCTACACTAATAAAAGAGAAACATGGTAATTGGCTTACGACCGCTACCCTTCCCATTGGCTAATCAGCGTATCCTTATGCAAATTAACTGTCAGCCAAGATGGCGGCCGGCAGCCATGCACTGAAGTGAGCAGGGAGGCTTGCTTCCTCCAGGGACTGCAGACTCCAACATTTCCCCGCCTTACTTGTCGGCCTCTCAACTGCAACTCTAAGCAACTATTACTATGTTGCAAATAAGAAGCTAAACAAAACCAGCTGTCAGTCAGCCCCAGACCGCAACATTGTATTGATGTTTTCAGCAGCGAGGCCTCAAAGCTAAAGCTGGCCCAGAATAAAAAAAAAAAAAAGAAAACAAGGAGCGATTGGGAGCTTTTAGTCAACTGCCAGAGGGAAAACAGCCCTCAGCCCCTCACCCAGGCTGGCCAGGCACCCCAGTGGGGACCCCCATCCTGATCCAGGACACCCTTCAGGGCAAACCAGCCGGCCCCTACCCGTGCACCAGGCCTCTATTCTATATAGTAAAAGGGTAATATGCCTCCTGGCACTGGGG
The DNA here is from genome assembly GCF_028538775.1 of Myotis yumanensis. Classification (NCBI taxonomy): domain Eukaryota; kingdom Metazoa; phylum Chordata; class Mammalia; order Chiroptera; family Vespertilionidae; genus Myotis; species Myotis yumanensis. The sequence goes on along the minus strand of NW_027223758.1, from coordinate 3,015,381 downwards.
TCAGTGGAGCAGCGAGGCTCCTGGCACCGGGATCAGCGTGACAGGGGGCAGCGCCCAAACCCCCTGATCAGCCCTTCTCTGTGCCTGATAGGGGGGAGCTCCCCAATCCCCCGATTGCCCTGCGGCTCTGTGTGTGACAGGGTGCAGCGCACCAACCCCCTGATCGGCCCTGCTCTGTGTGTGACAGGGTGAGGCGCCCCAACCCCCCGCCCCCACGGGCCCTGCTCTGTGTGTGACAGGGGGCAGCGCCCCAACCCCCCTGATGGACCCTGCTCTGTGAGTGACAGGGGGCAGCGCCCCAACCCCCTGATTGGCCCTGCTCTGTGCGTGACAGGGGGTGGCGCCGAAACCTCCCCATTGACCCTGCCTTGAGTATAACAGGGGGAGGTGCCCCAACCCCCCAATCAGTCTACCCTGAGCGTGACTGAGGGTGGCATTGCAACCTCCCGATCCGCCCTGCTCTGTGCATGACGGGGCAGAGCCCCAACTCCCCAATCGGCCCTGCTCTGAGCCTGACCAGGGGCTGCACTTAGGGATTGGGCCTGCCCTCTGTCACCTGGGAGCAGGCCTAACCCAGCAGGTCGTTATCTCCCGAGGGGTCCCAGACTGTGAGAGGGCATAGGCTGGGCTGGGCCCCCCGCCCCCCCCCCTCCCCCCCGCCGAGTGCACAAATTTTTGTGCACCGGGCCTCTAGTCTTTAATAATAATAGCATAATGTGCTAATTATACCGGACATCCTTCCAGACGAAGCTGAGGCTGTGAGGGAAGCCCAGGTCCTGGGTGCCAGAGAGAAACCGGTGCCGGCAGCTGGGGAAGGAAGGCCTGCTCTTGCACAAATTTCGTGCATCGGGCCTCTAGTATACGCATATATATTTGAAAAGGTAAAGAAAACCTCATCCATCCACCAGCGAGTTGAAAACAGACGGAGACACTGGTGACGGGCCGTCCTCCAGGACTCAGGAGGGCTCTAGCCCCGTGGCTCGGATGCCGCCGCTGAGCCCGAGCGCTGCGGGCGCCTGCCCTGCAGTGGCAGGCTCTGCGGTGTTTCCACAGAAGTAGCTCTGAGGCCCTGGAATTGTTTTCTCAGAAAATTGTTTTTCCATCTAAGGAACTCGGCTTGTGGGCCAACCCGCCTGCGACAGGCGTGCTGCGGTGGGGGTCTCCTGTCACAGGAAGGAGCAAATTACCCCGGCGCGGCCCCGGGAGACCAGAGCGTCTCCGCAGCGAATGTCTTCATCATCGAGCCTTGACATTTCAGAGAAGACAAGAATCTATTCGTGCGTGACACCATTACCATTTCCCAGGCGCTTACAGAAAAACAAAACCACGCTTGTTCTGCCATTTCCCCTCTTCATGCCAGAGGACGCAGGATGTCTGAAGTGATCATGGTCACGGAGCTTGGGTGCCGCCATGGAAACCAAGGTCCAACCAGCTTGAGGAAGAGCGGTGTGGGCGGCAAGCCCCGGGACAGCAGGGTCGGGTAGAGGGATGCTGTCAGGGCTCCGTGCCTCTGCCCATCCCCAGCTCGTCTGGGAGCAGCTCAGCAACCTCCCCAACTCCGACAGTCCACCTTGGGTGACACATTCGTCCCCAGACTCATCTCTGGGCCATGGGAGTGGCGGCTCTGTTGACCAGGGCAGGAGAGGGGAGGCCAGCCCGCCCCTGCCTCGAGGGTGGGCTCTCGGGAGCAGAGACCCCGTGGCCCAGCAGGAGGGGCAGGCCTGGGCGGGGTGGGCCGGGGGATGCCTTCACCTTGGGTCTGGAACAGCAAAGCCAGCAGATGTCCCTCGGGTCAGTGCCAGCTGTTCTGGGCGGAGCGGCCCTGTTTGGCCCGTTGTGAGGACTAACAAAGGAGCAGCAGATTTCCCATCCAGAGGGTCAGCCCATCGGCCTGGTAAACACAGTGGCATTTGGAAAAGATGACAGGAGCCAGGCTGCGACGGAGGCCGCTGAGGATGTAGGCTGCAGGGCTGCTCCCTCAGTGACATCCAGCGGAAAGTAGAATAGCAAGCACATCCTGTCTCAGCCACTGCACCATTATACACGGGTCATATTCAACATATGTGTGCACGTGCGCGTGTGCGAGGGGGCGTGCGGGGTCATGGAGCCCACGCTGTAAAAGTGCCCAGAACCATGCTGGCATGTGGCACCCAGAGGCCCGGCTCGCCTGTGCACCAGGAACTGTGCATGTGTTGACGTGTGTGAGGGGCGGCCCCAGCGAGCCCTGTGTGCCTGCAGGTGTACATAATCTCATTACTCTTCAGCTGCTCATTTACACGGGGACATGTTTTCCTTAAGCTCCTTTCCCCCCAGGATGATATTCAGAAAAAGCCTGCGTGGCTGTGCTGGCGAACGCCAGCAGTCGCCCCGGGGCACAACGCCGGCTCCCACGGGTGGACTGTCTGCGCAGCCCCCAGCCTCCCTACCAAGGGCTCCTCAGGCCTGGGCTGGAGGGAGGCACCCTCCAAGGGCCCTCGGGGACTCCCGGGAGCGGGATGACGTGACACATGTCACCTCTGCCCAGCATTGAGCCCCTGAGAAAGGGGGGGCTTGACGCCCTCTTTGCATTCACTGGCTGAGAGAATACAGCCCCTGGCTGTGGTCACTGGTCACGGCAGCCCCTGAGCACTCAGGGCCTGAGCGGGAAGGTTCAGGTCAGCAGTTCCAGAGGAGCCCGTCTGAGCCCTCAGCGCCCCAGCCCGGCCTCGCTCAGTCGAGTCCCAGGCTTGCTGTGGGGACTGTACCTCGGAGGCCACAGGCCACCTGGCTTGCTGCGGCCGCCTCTGTGGGGCCCCTCCCCCCTCCCTGGCCACCTGCCCTGGCCCCTCTGGCACCTGGCTCTGATTCCTGTGGGTGTCGCCCTCAATGACAGCTCTGAGGCAAGAATGACAAGAGGCACCCGTTCAGGTTTTATTTTGGGAGCTCGTCACTAGAAGACGAGAGACATTTTTCTATTTGAATATTTCTAGGCAACGAGAGCTCCCTTTGCAGACAAAGAGAGCGGGTCCGGGCCTCCGGAGAGGAGCTGAACTGTCAGAAGTTACGGTCATGCAGACTCCGTCCTCCCCCAGGGGAGATGGTCCAGAGCCGAGGACGGATGGAGACACGGACACCAGCTGCCCCTTCCTGCCTTTCCCAGGGGGCCGCTTGGCAAAGCCTCCCAGGAAAGGCATCAGGGCGGGCAGGGGACTCCCTGCAGCCCGGGTCCTCTCTCCGGGCCCTCAACTCGCCCCCTCCCCCCGGGTCATTGGGACGTTCCTACCCGGACCTGTGCGGAGGGGTGTGCTCCACAGGCACGCGGGGGATGGAACCGCAGGTCAGACATTTACCTGAGGTTAAGGCCCAGCTTCCCGGGGAGGGCGGGCAGTGCTGCTTCTCTTTGGAAACTGAACAGATGGACTCAGCGCCTGCGTGTTGGGTGTGCTGTTTGTGTTTGTCTTTCGTCCAAGAGCAAATCTGCAAAAGAAAATGCCTTCCTGGGGGGCTGGTTCCGCAGGACCTGGGGGGATGGGCGTGGGGAGGGGACGGTGGGAAGGGATGGGGGTGTCTGTCACTTTGCCAGTTTCAGACCTGGCGCAGGAGGAACCTGTGCACTTCAAAGGGGGTTCTGAAGACCGCTCTCCTGTGGGTCACCAGAAACGAGGGCCACAGCCAGACCTCCAAGAGCAGGTTTCAGGGAACAGGGTTGCATTGAGACAGATTCTGGAGATCGGATTTCTCTTTCCTTAGGACACGATCGAACACACTCTGGTTCCTCCAAGACACCAGGTCTCCTTTCAGGTCTCTGCTGGGTCCCCAGAGCCCAGCGTGCTCCGGCCCCTTCTGCCGGAGCTGCCGCCTCCTAAGTGGCTCTGCTCAACCAATCCGGAAGGTGCACTGCGAGATGGCTTGGGTGGTCAGGAGAAGGGGCCTGCTGCTGTTGGGGGAGAAATGACAACCATGACCATGGCATCCCTATGGTCTGTCCCCTCCTCCCGGCCACCTCACTAAATGCTATGGACGGACCAGCCGGAGCTCAGCCCCTAAATGGACCCTGCAATGCAGGAATGAAACCTACGCCTACACTCACCTACACTCGCTGGGGTCTCAGGAGATGAGCCTCCGTCCCGCCCCGCCCCCCGTCAGCCAGGCCCCCAGCCCTCCTCCCACACCCTGAGCTCTCTGCTAAGACACTCCTGTGCTGTGGGCTGTGGCTCCTGAGGGCATCTCTGGGTCACCTGGTGCTGACCACACATCTGTCTGTTGGACAGATGGACAGACGGACATCAGAAAGACAGAAAGCCCCGAGGAGAGAACAGGACGTGCCCCCCTGCTCTTCCCTGCCCGGTCTCTCCAGCTCATAACAGAGCAAGCCCCCTGTTAGGTCTGGCATAACTGAGGCCGCAAGGTCACGCATCCCTCCCACTCAAAGCAACCCAACAACATGGGCCACGAGGTCTGCATTTACAGCGGAGGAAACTGAAGTTTATCCTGCGTGTTTACCTTGCCCACGGTCAGGGGGTAGTGGATGTAGGACTCAAAGACACTGCTGCCCAGTCCCGGTTCCTCCCAGTGAACAAGGCTCCTGTTTACAGCCGAGGGGTGACCTGGGACGATGCGATAGCCCAGGCTCCATGGGCCTGGGCTGGGCCTGGGGTGCGCCAGCAGCCCGGACACCACGTGAGCACAGTGGAGCCCAGGGGAGAGGGCCCAGCCTGCCCCTCCAGCCCACCGACGCTCGAACTTCGCTTACATTTGTGCATGTGTTGATCTATTTTTAAATCATCCTTGAAATACTGTACATCCTGGAACCTGTGTGTTTCCATGCTGCCAGTGGGAAACCTCCAGCCAAACGCTACAGATCATGCACCCCGTGCTGCTCTGATGTCTCATGAATCTGCACTCCCCACCTGCCTGGGCCTGGAGCAAACACAATAACTATACTCCTACGGAATAGAAGGGTAATATGCAAATTGTCCCCTGGTCCGGGGCCAGCCCACCAACCGCCTGGGGTCCCTCCCCCTCCACTGGCCCCCCCCATCGGGGTTTGCCAGCTGGACCCCACGCATGTACGAATTCGTGCACTGGCCTCTAGTAATAATAATAACAACAACAACGTTTGTCGTTTTGAGCCACTCGGCTAGGGGCACTTCGTTAGGCAGCAACCGGTACAGGTGTGGTCATGAACTTACTTTTAAAACTTCGGAAGAAGCCCTCTTGCTAGCAAGAATTGCCCGATGCTGGGGTGGGGACCAGAGGAAAGAGCGAGACCCCATGACCCTGTGACTCTAAGAACTGAATTCTCGTGGCCAGAGAAGGAAAGCCTCTTCCAGATGGACCCTTGTGCTGGCCGCAGCCCCCACAGCTGCAGGCCTGGGACTGAACGGGGTCCTGCCCCCGGCTTCTGGGCGACTCCCTCCCATCTGGAAGCTGGTGGGGGTGACAGCGGACATTGCTCATTCCGGCTGTGGGCTCCGTGGTCTCTCCTCCTCTAGTTCAGGGAAGTCCATGGGGCCCCAACTATGCAGCAGGCAGCGCCAGGGGCCGGGGATAATGTAGCAGACAAAGCAGGACCCGGCCTGGGCTGCACCACCCAGGCATCTTCCCTTTGGCCACCCTTGGTCCTGACCTCTGTCCCAGGGCACAGGTAATGGCCTGCTCAGCAGCCAGGACCCATGTCAGAGGCCCCAGGAAGGTGAGTGCCATCCCAGCCACGCCCCTCAGCCAAGACTCCTGCTTCACCCGGAAGGAGACCCTTAGGAGTGGACCTCGGCCCTCGATGCCCACTGGGCGGGCCAGCTCCTGCAACACTCACACAGCAATCGGTGTTCGGCAGCAGGTCCCCGAAGCTCTCCAGCTGGCCACGGAGCTCTGCTCCCCTAAAGCCCTCAAAGTGCCAATTGTATGCCAGTCACCAATGGATACCCCCAGGGTCAGCCCTCCCTGAGGGAAAGATCGTAGAGCTGGTGGCGTGGCTGGGCCTTGCTGGCTCTGAGATGCAGGGAAGAGCTGTCACCAGCGGCTGCCGGGGAGCCGGACCAGGGCCTGCCACCACTTTGTAGAACAAGGCCTCCCGGTGACATTTCCTGGGTGGTTTGAAGCAAATGCCTTGTCATAATATTTGTGCTAAGTTTCCTTTTGTGATTTGCTAAGCTCCTAGGCTGGTTCAAAGAGAAACCTTTGAAAAGAAAGCCAGCTTAGCAGAAAGGTCATGGTACTGAAAACCAAATAGTGAGCTGAAGCGGCCGGGCGAGACTGCGTCTTCGTGGGCAGGGTCCTGAGCAGCGGACAGCCACAGGCTGGCAAAGGGACAGGCCAGTGGCCACCAGCTGGTGCCTCCCCCCGAGGGGACTCCTGATAGAGGAGGGCAGAGGGCACTACAGTTCGCAAATCCAGTGTTACTATTACTTCCTTCTGTGACACGGACACTCAGGTCCCAACCCCGTGATCTCTTACCTGGTAGGTTTGTCTCCCAGGGAGCAATCCTGGTCTCATCAGTGGGTTTGAACGTAACCTCTGTTGGCCACGGCACTCCTCCCGCCACCCCTGAAGGTGCCACGCAGGCCACTCTAGTGCACAGCTGCTCACCCAGCACCTCCTTGGCCGGCACGGCCAGCTTTGGAACAGCCTGGCCCTGGAGCATCGGTCCATTCGGGACAAAATCGAGGCCCAGAGAAGCGGAAACACTGGCCCAGGTCAGCAGCAGGGCCCAGTTTGAGCCCGTGTGGCCTGAGCTGGCTGTGCTGGCCTCTGACAGGGACGCTGGTGCCTGTTTGGAAGGCTACGGGTTTGAGCACGTAATGTCATGTGCACGACTCCCTGGGAAAACACAGGTGCGAGTGGAACAGGCAATTGCGCCAAAGCCAGCTGAGACCAGGAATAAACAGGGACCCAGGCAGCCGCCCGTCAGCTCATCAGCCTAAACTTCCCTCCTGAGTGGGAAGGGCTTCCTGGCCTCACCCCCTTTACTTAATCAGCCCCACCCTGCCCACTGCCCTCACCCCTGCCACTGCCCTCACCCCTGCCCACTGCCCTCACCCCTGCCACTGCCCTCACCCCTGCCCACTGCCCTCACCCCTGCCACTGCCCTCACCCCTGCCACTGCCCTCACCCTTGCCCACTACCCTCACCCCTGCCACTGCCCTCACCCCTGCCACTGCCCTCACCCCTGCCCACTGCCCTCACCCCTGCCACTGCCCTCACCCCTGCCCACTGCCCTCACCCTTGCCCACTGCCCTCACCCCTGCCCACTGCCCTCACCCTTGCCCACTGCCCTCACCCCTGCCCACTGCCCTCACCCCTGCCGCTGCCCTCACCCCTGCCGCTGCCCTCACCCCTGCCCACTGCCCTCACCCCTGCCACTGCCCTCACCCCTGCCACTGCCCTCACCCCTGCCACTGCCCTCACCCCTGCCACTGCCCCGGGTTTCTATTCCCAGGACAGCAGGTGCAGCCCGCCAGTCCACACAGGGACAGGGACAGGCTCTGGGGCTGACTGAACCCCCCCCCCCCCCGCCCCCGTGCAGGCTCTCGGGGTGACTTTTGATGCCAAATCAGACCCCATACGGAGGCTGTGAGCCCACTGCACCCCCTGCAGCCCCCCCCACACACACACAGGAACCCGCCTGCGTGGGAGGCATGTTGCTTTGCTCCAGCATCCTGCCTTCCTCTCCACCCACCTAGCTGTGCTGGAGCCCCAGGGCACCCCACTTCTGGCTGCCGCCCCCAGGAGGGGCAGCCCCTGGGGCGGGGGGGTGGGGGAGCGGGAGGGGGGCGGTGAGAGTAGAGAAGGCAGGGGAAGGAAGGCCTGCTGCCCGGGAGGTGCCTGGAAACAGTCAACATCCCTACCCGCCCAGGCCCAATTGCCCCTGGGAGCGTGTTGGGGACCCCAGCCCTTCATCCCAGCGGGGCGGGGTCAGGGCTGGGGCCGCCTCTCCTTTCTTCGACGCCCCCGCCCCCCAGGCTGGGCGCGCCCCTCTGCCTCCAGCTCCTGGCGGGCGCGGAGCCTGGAGGGCGGGGCGGGGGGGGCGTGGTGGGCGTGCTCCGAGCTCCAGCCGGTGCTGAGGCAGGGAGTGCGCTCGCTCCGGCACAGGCTCGCCCGCAGCCCGAGCGGGAGGGCGGGGCGGAGACGGAGGGCACCCGCAGCCCCGAGCTGGGAGTCTGAGCAGAAGCGGAGCCCGGAGCCCCGGTGAGCGCCAGCCCCCAGCGCTCCAGGGGGCGGGTCCGGCGGTCGCTCCCCGCTGGAAAGCGTCCCGGGCTCTCTCGCGCCCTCCCCTCGGGCTCCGTCCACCCCGACCCGCCTGGGACACGCCCACCCTCCGCGGACTTCGGCGGCGGCGGCGGCGCGGGACTGAGCCGGGGACCCGGACTGGCGCGGCACCGGGCCCAGCGCTCACCATGCGCCTCAATAGCTCAGCCGCCGGCTCCGGCTCCCGGGGCGCCCAGCCCTTCCCGCTGCCGCCCTCGCCCTCGGGCCCTGGCTGGGACAACGTCTCCGAGCAGGAGCGAGCGCCGCCCGGCAGCGACCTAGACGTGGACACGGACATCTACTCCAAGGCGCTGGTGACCGCCGTGTACCTGGCGCTCTTCGCGGTGGGCACGGTGGGCAACACGGTGACGGTGTTCACGCTGGCGCGAAAGAAGTCGCTGCAGAGCCTGCAGAGCACTGTGCACTACCACCTGGGCAGCCTGGCGCTCTCCGACCTGCTCATCCTGCTGCTGGCCATGCCCGTGGAGCTGTACAACTTCATCTGGGTGCACCACCCCTGGGCCTTCGGGGATGCCGTCTGCAGGGGCTACTACTTCCTGCGAGACGCCTGCACCTACGCCACGGCCCTCAATGTGGCCAGCCTGAGCCTGGAGCGCTACCTGGCCATCTGCCACCCCTTCAAGGCCAAGACCCTCATGTCTCGAAGCCGCACCAAGAAGTTCATCAGCGCCATCTGGGTCGCCGCGGGCCTGCTGGCTGTGCCCATGCTCTTCACCATGGGCCAGCAGAGCCGCGGCGCTGACGGCCAGCACCCCAGCAGCCTGGTGTGCACGCCCGTGGTCGGCGCCAACACCATCAAAGTCGTCATCCAGGTGAGCAGCCTTCGGGGAGAGGAAGTGGGAGAAGAGGGGGGAGAGGATGGGAAAACTGGCATCTCTTTCCTTCACCCTAAAGGGAGTTGCTCCCGGGAAGCTGGGGAGAGGATAGGGGAGCAGTCTGACCCCCCTTCTTGGCACCTTTCACTCCAGGGTTGCCAGGCCTCAGCCCTTTATCTTATCCCCTCCTTCTATCAAGGGGGCGGGCCTCAGGTCCTGACCTCCCTGGGGGCCACTGGTGGGCCTTGGTGCCTCCAGATTCCCTGTGCGCTGGGCCGGCACCCGGAGGCCCCTGCACGGGGCTCTCAGAGACCACGGGTCTCAGCAGGTGCCCAGGCTGCCCGTGCCTCCTGGCGGGTGCCGGCCGGCCCGTGCTTGGAGGCCAGCTGATTGGTCTAGCTTTAGTCTCCCCATCTGTGTGATCAGAGCCCCGACCTCAGCAGGCAGAGGCTGAGAGAGCGCTGGGGTGCTGAGGGCTCCTGCCACGGAAAGGCTCGGAGGCGCCCTCCTGGGTGGGTGGAGACCATGTTGCCTTTGCTGGGCAGACCCGGAGTCTGGGCGTGGTGGCAGGTGGGGGCTGCGGGAGGCAAGCACCCTGCAGCCGAGCAGCCCGCTGCTCTCCCCGGGTCTGAGCACAGCACCATGGGAACCCAGCTGGGACCCCACCCTGGCAATCGCTTGGAGGAGGGACCTGGTGGGGTGGGGGGATCCAGCCCCCCACAAAAGTCTTGTCAGGCAGGACTTCCAGGAGAAGGCATCCACGGAGGAGTCCGGGCTGAAGTGCCACTTTGAATGGCATCGTGGCTCTAGGCCATGGGTAGCCGTGGCGGTGCAGGGTGAGACAGGGAGGCCAGGGGATGGAGGGGCCGGGAGGGTGGGAGGAGGGGCCAGAACAGCACTGTCCCTGTCGGGCATCATCTCACACACCAGCCATCCTGCCAACCAGACGGTGCTGATGCACCTGCAGTGGGACTCGGCAGTGGGGCAACAATGGGGCAGGCGCTGTCATCTGTCTGCACCTCGATCCCTGGACTGTGACCTCATGGGTCCCCCCACCTCTGCTGAGGACCCGTGTGGAGAGGCCCCTTCCCCAAGTAGCCACACCTAGTGGGGAAGAGTCACAGCAGGGCTGCCCTCCACGCCCTCCCTGCACTCGAGGTAACCGGCGCCGTGGGCAGGGTCACAGTGGGAATCACCTTTCCCTTCTTTGAGGTTCCATTTTCTTCCCGAAGTTCCTGTCTTTGACCGGCTGTGCCCAGGGGCCTCTCCCAGCCTGCCCTGGCACTGCGGGGGCAGCAGCTATGCTACCTGCCTTCAAAGGTGTGATGCGACAGGCTTAGGTCAGCACCTCGCTGCCCACCCAGGAGATGCCTCCAAGCAGACCTGCAGGGCTCGGCCAGGAGCTGTCTGAGTTCACCATCGTCAGAACAAGAGCAGAGGGAGCACAGCCCATAAAGCATCCTCCTCCGGCTCGGTGGCCGCTCGGCTGGCCCCACGGAACAGACACCTGATGCGCATCGCAAAGGGCCGTTCTGTGTCCTTGTGCGGCGGCGGCAGCACGGGCCCGTGGGGTGTCCTGGCCCCTTGGCCACTGGACGATGGTCTGCCGAGTTATCCACAATGGCCTGGCCTTGCTTCTGCACCCAAATTTGCCAAAGACCCGTGCACTTCCCAGCGCCTCTTTAAAGGCCTTCGATGCTCGCTGCCGGGCACTTAGCAGAGACGCTCGTCCCCTTAAGGCTGCCAGCTCCCAGGGCCTCCTGGCACCCACAGCTTTCTGCTCCCTGCACTCGAACGACATCCGTGCAGGGTATGGCCTTGGCCTGCCGCCTTCCTCCTTTCTGTGCGGCCATCGCCATCCCAGGCGCTTTCCCGGGTTACAGTCCTGCTCCGGCTAATGGCCACGTGGCAGTCTGGGCAAACTTCTACTGTTTTTAAAGTGACATCTGGCCAGAGAGCAGTTGGGTGCCTGTGTCGGGGTGTCTCCTCTCGTCCACCGTGTTCGGAGGTGTTGGCCAATCACGCGTCCCTTCCCACCCGGGGCCTCTCCCAGCACCGCCTCTGGGAGTCCCCCCTGGGTACTTGTAAACAAACAGGTCATGGTTAGAAATGGGCTGGTGATAAAGATATCTGATCAGCTTTGAAGTGGAGAGTACAGGGGGCATTTCCCAAGTTGGCCCAGGCCGGTGGCCACAGGCCGGGAGCTGATGGGGGGACAGGGCGGCCCCAGGCCAGCACAGGCACAGCTCCGGGAGTGGAGGGCCCTGGGTGAGTGAGTGGCCAGGAGCAGGGCGGCCCCGCTGTCCATGCAGGCGTCTTGGAGGAGGCGGCCGTCCGCACGTGGCCCTGCGCCGTGGGTGGAATCACCCCACCATTCCGCTGCCCCGCTCTGACCTGAGCATGTTTCAGGCCCTGCTGTCACAGGTTCGAGTCGCTGGCTTCCAGGCGGCTAGGCGCGGATAGGTTGCACAGTGAATGTCCACTGTGCAGCGGCGGCCAGGAGGGCCAGGAGGGCCAGGAGGGCCAGGAGCTAAGACTGGCAGAAGCCTGGGGTGTGAGTGTCCCGCTCAGATCCCACTTGGCCCAGCGTTTTCCAGCTCCAGCATCGCCAGGCGGGAGCCCGGAGCCCTGTGTGAGCAGCGGCAGGCGTTGGCCCTGTCGTGGCCTCATTGCTGCCATTTTCCAGGACCGGGGCCCACCTCCCCATTGCTGTTGCAGAAAGTCTCTTTCAGGTTCCGTGCCAACAGAGGTGCCCCTCGCTGGGTGGGCCAGCCCTGGGTGGGGTGCCCCCTCCCTGGGGGAGCGGAGTGTCCCAGGAGGAGCGCAGGACCCCCTGCTAGGCTGCCCGAGCACCAGGCCGTTCAAGTCCGACGTGGTTCCATGGAGGCAGAGGCAGCTGAACACAACCTGTCTCACAAAGTGGAGGAAAACTGGTTGCAATAAGGCCACCAATCACCTGCCAGTGTTTCTTGGCTGTGGCAGCAACCTCCTCCCGGGGCAGTGCTCCGAGGGCACCCCACCCACCCACCAGTTCACTCCCCTCGCTCTCCGGTTGGAGGGCTGGGCTATAAACATGCGTGTGCAGGACTGTGTGTGAATGCATGTTCTCAAGCAGCCCGAGGAGACGCTTTGGAGTCAGACGCGGGACATGCAGCGGCCTCGGTGCCATGGCCACAGGCATGTGCGTCTCTGCTGACTCCTGGAAAGCTTCATCGCTTCGTGGCTTGTTTAGGTTTAGGGTCCATTCTGGGCTGATTTCCGCCGGCATGTGAGGCCCGAGTCTTCTTTGCACACAGGCACCTGCGTGGCCAGTGCCCCCGTGAAAAGTCTTCCCTCCATTGAAGTGTTTGGCACTTTAATCAAAACTCCCTGACCCTGGTCCGGAGCCCGCTGCTCCCTCACCTGTGCTCTGCCCTGCCCCCACCGGCCACCATGATGGCGCGGCTCTACAGTCTTGCACGTGCAAGCATGTCACACACAGGCGAGCGGCGCCGGCAGCCGGCTGGCACGCTTGAAGTAGAGTGAGTCCTCCAACTGCCTTCTTCCCTAACCCCGTCCATGCCATTCCAGGTCCTTCGCTTCCTACATACGTTTTAGCATCAGCTTTCCAGTCAGTACGTGTGAAAAGCCTGCAGCGGCTCCAACGGGCCGCGCGCATCTCTAGGCGGACGTGGGGAGACGGGGCTTGGGGCGCCCGAGTTCGGTGCTTGCTCGGCTCCTTCGGGGCCCCTTCCGTTACTCCATCGGTCGTTTCCAGCATGCAGATCCTACACACTCATAAACCCTTCTCTGCGGTTGTTCTGTAACAGCTGCTCTCAGCCATCAACACGCATCCTCGAGTTTCCAAGGTCAGAGTTGCCGTTCACGCCTGACGCGGCCCAGGCCTCGCTCTGTACGGCCGGTCTCTGAACCAACTGCTTTCCCTGTGGTCCCATTGTCCTATTTCTTTGCATCTCCAGGCATCTTATTCCTCCTGGACATCGTGCGTGACGCATGGCAGAGACGCTGGGCTCTGCTGTCTCTCTGAGGAGTGGACGTTCTTGCTTCAGCGGGCTGCTCAGTTGCTGGCCTCGCAAACTTGGGCAGACTCGCTTTCCCTCTCATTAGTCCAGACTCCGTCTCCCTGGGGGTTTTGTCGGTTAAAATGGGCTCGCTGAAAGCAGGTGTCGCCTGGACCCTCCCCGAGGACGCGAGCCTCACTCCTAAGGTGAGCCTTGCAGGCTTCACAGGGGAATAGTGGGATGTTCATGAGACCTCTCCCCCTGCTCTGCCAGATGCCAGCTGCCCTGCCCTAACCTGTCACGGTTCTGTCTGTGCACACAGCCCTGCTTCTCCACACCCCTGTCCTGCAGGTCCCCCTCCCGTGTCTCATTCTGCAGGTTCAAGCCACTTGGCCCCCCAACCTCACATCTCTGCCTCCTCAGCTGGAACAGCCGGGCTCTGCCAAGACCCCAGCTCCTCATGTCACGATCAGGGAAATGTCCCCACGAAAAGAAACAGGTGACTGTGGGGACCACAGCCTCGCACCGCGGCTTATCCAGTGTCGTAAACAGTGGCCTGGTACGTTCTGCCCAATCGTAGAGCTGTTTGTGCAGGAGACAGTCCAGGCCTCCGTGCAGTCTCCTGCGGACTCTATACACTGCCCACTTTAAACACATCCGAGGTCGCTGATGACAAAAGGCTGGCTCAGAGGAATTACTAAAACAATGCTGCGGCCCTCGCTGGTTTGGCTCAGTGGATAGAGCGACGGCCTGCAGACTGAAGGGTCCCGAGTTTGATTCCGGTCAGGGCACATGCTCAGGTTGCAGGCTCAATCCCCAGTAGGGGGCGTGCAGGAGGCAGCCAATCAATGATTCGCTCTCATCATTGATGTTTCTTTTTTTTTTTAATTAAAACTTTATTGTTCAGATTATTACAATTGTTCCTCTTTTTTCCCCCCATAGCTCCCCTCCACCCGGTTCCCCTCCCACCCTCCGCCCTCACCCCCCCACCACTGTCCTCATCCATAGGTGCACGATTATTGTCCAGTCTCTTCCCGCATACCCCACACCCCTTTCCCCCACAAGAATAGTCAGTCCACTCCCTTTCTATGCCCCTGATTCTATTATAATCACCAGTTTATTCTGTTCATCAGATTATTTATTCACTTGATTTTTAGATTCACTTGTTGATAGATGTGTATTTGTTGTTCATAATTTGTATCTTTACCTTTTTTTTCTTCCTCTTCTTAAAGAATACCTTTCAGCATTTAATATAATACTGGTTTAGTGGTGATGAACTCCTTTAGCTTTTCCTTATCTGTGAAGCTCTTTATCTGACCTTCAATTCTGAATGATAGCTTTGCTGGATAAAGTAATCTTGGTTGTAGGTTCTTGGTATTCATCACTTTGAATATTTCTTGCCACTCCCTTCTGGCCTGCAAAGTTTCTGTTGAGAAATCAGCTGACAGTCTTATGGGTACTCCCTTGTAGGTAACTGACTGTCTTTCTCTTGCTGCTTTTAAGATTCTCTCTTTGTCATTTGCTCTTGGCATTTTAATTATGATGTGTCTTGGTGTGGTCCTCTTTGGATTCCTTTTGTTTGGGGTTCTCTGCACTTCCTGGACTTGTAAGTCTATTTCTTTCACCAGGTAGGGGAAATTTTCTGTCATTATTTCTTCAAATAGGTTTTCAATATCTTGCTCTCTCTCTTCTTCTGGCACCCCTATAATTCGGATGTTGGTACGCTTGAAGCTGTCCCAGAGGCTCCTTACACTGTCTTCGTATTTTTGGATTCTTTTTTCATTTTGCTTTTCTGGTTGGGTGTTTTTTGCTTCTTCGTATTTCAGATCTTTGACTTGATTCTTGCGATCCTCTGGTCTGCTGTTGGGAGTCTGTATAATATTCTTTATTTCAGTCAGTGTATGCTTAATTTCTAGTTGGTCCTTTATCACAGCATCGAGGGTCTCACTAGATTTCTTGAGGGTCTCATTAAGTTTATCGGTGGTTTCTAGAAAATTCTTGAAAAACCTTAAAAGTGTGGTTTTGAACTCTATATCCAGTAGTTTGCTTTCCTCCATTTCTGTCATTTGTGACCTGTTTCTTTGTCTCGCATTTTTTATGCTTCCCTGTGTTGGTAGAGTGGCTTTCTGTGCTAGGTGTCCTATAGGGCCCAGTGGCTCAGCCTCCCCGATTACCTGAGGTGGACACTCTTGGTCCCCTTTGTGAGCTTTGTGCACAGTCTTGTTATAGTTAAGCCTTGATTGTTGTAGGTATCACTGGGAGGAATTGACCTCCAGGCCAATTGGCTGTGAGAATCAGCTGTGTCTACGGTGAGAGAACTGTGCTGAAGACACCCTTATGGGGCAAGACTTGCTTCAGTGGGGCTTTGGTGCTCACTGAGTCTGCCCCCTGAGTGTGTCCCTTATGGATCTGAGGAGTTGTAATCTGGATGGTCCCACTCTGACCACTGGGTACACTGGCTCTTGGATCTCTAAGGAGGTGCTAATTTAGCCTCTGCCTGAGGCTACCCACCAGGAGATCTGCAAATTCCCCTTCCTTGTTTGGGGTTTGGAGGTGCCCAAATGAGGCCCAGCTGTGAAGCAATGCAAGCTGCTGTGGGGCCTTGGGCCTTCTCTTGGAAGTTCTGGGTCTGTCTGGCCCAGCTGCAGTTTGTTAGGTAATTTTCAGATTGCAAAGGGCCAGGGCATTCATATGCAAAAGTCTCTGCCTCAGCTTGGGTGGTGCGGGGTCTCAGGGGATCAACAGGGCAGAGCAAGCAGCTATGGCTGATCCTCAGCCCTGCCCTAAGGGACCCCGCATCTCAGTGTCCCAGTAATTGCTGCAAGCCCCTCCAGAGAGAGCCGCCCTCGAGTTCTGAGTTCTGCCTGCTGCCAGACAGTCCAGTCTCTCCCCACACGAGTCGGGGTCCCCAGAGACTCACCCGGAACCGGAGTTCAGAGCAGCCGGGGGCTTGTGGCTCCCTCCCGATTCAAAAAGACAGTCGCATCCTCAGTCGCCAGCCCTTGCCCCGTGCACCTCCATACCTCTGCACTCCACTTCCACAGCTCCTCTGAATCTCAGTGTGCTTTTCTCTTTCCTTCTAGTTGTAGAATTTCCACTCAGCCAGCCTTCCTGTAGTTCTGGATGATGTCTGTTTTGTCTTTTAGTTGTATTTTTGAATTTGTTGTGCGAGGTAGCAATTTCTGGTGTTTACCTATGCCGCCATCTTGGTTTCTCCTCATCATTGATGTTTCTATCTCTCTCCCTCTCCCTTCTGCTCTGAAATCAACAAAAATATATATATATTTTTTAAAAACCATGTTGTGCCTGGCTGCCGTGGCTCAGTGGTTAGAGTATCAGCTCGCACACTAAAGCGTCTTGGGTTCAATTCCTGGTCAAAGGTTCGGGGCATGGCCCCAGGGGCCATGCAGAAGGCAGCAAATCGATGTGTCTCTCACATGTGTCTCTCTCTCTTTCCTTTCCCTCTCTCCCTTCCACTCTCTGAAAAAGAAAGGTAAAAAAAAAAAAAATCCTCAGGTTAGGATTAACAAAAAAGAAAACCCCAACAATTTTGCAAAAGGATACATGACAAGAAACATAGTCATCCGAGAAACAAAGCTGAAGATAGACACTGTTTGGATAAATCTTAGACTGAGGAAAAGAGCCACATTATTTATGCTAAAACATTTTTAGCTCATTGTCTCTGTTGAAAGGTGAATGTATTACCAATTCCACTCTCCCTTGACATAGTCAATGACTAGAGCATTCTTCAGAGAGTTTTGTGCCCTTGTAATCAAGAACAGTTCTTTCATTAAAAATCATGCCACTTCTGCGCTGGCCGGTGTGCTCAGTGGTTAGAACGTTGGCCCATACACCGAAGGGTCCCAGGTTTGTTTCTGGTCAAGGCACATACCTGGGTTGCAGGTTTGATCCCCGGCCCTGGTGAGGGCTCCTGCAGGAGGCAACCCGTGGATGTCTCTCTCTCCCTCTCTCTCTTCCACTTTCTCTAAAAAAATCAATGGAAAAATATACTCAGGGGAGGATTAACAACAACCGAAAAACCCACACACACTACTTCCAACCTCCAGAGCCGCTGGGAGAGTCCTGGCAGCGCGGCAGGCTCTGCGCAGAGCTGCCAGGCGGGAATGCTGGTGCCTGGAGGGTGACTCCCCAGCTGTGGGCAGGACGCAGAGCTCCTGAGGGCCAGGGACAGTGGCAGTTCATCAGGTTGTGAGTCAGGCCATCAGGACATGCTGGTCTGGAACAAAAATCAAAGACTCACTCGGTCGTAAGTCAGTCGGCCTGGGCTCTGCACCCAACAGGATCTGCACAGTGGGAAGCAGCTGTCAAGGGTCAGGATTTATTTCCTGGGATAAGGGAGAAGCATTCGCATCTGTACTGAGCCTCTCCCAGGACCCGGATCGGGGCTCGCCTGCCATTCCCATTGCTACCAGCTACTCCGGGGAACCTTCAAGGGGAGGAGCACCAAGTGGGGGCAGGGGTCCAGCCCAGGGCCCTCTCGAACTCACAGCCTGGAGACCGCCTCTGGACTGTCCTCTGTGTAGGGAGCCCTATAACGTCGCCCGTTTATCTCCCTCTGGCAATGGGCCTGGAGGAGGCAGGGCCAGCCCCAGAAAAGCACGCGGCCTTCCTTCCGGTGAACCTGCTCTGGTGGCCTCAGGTGGGCTGCCCGCCTTCCCGGGACAGCAGGCCAGGAGCACAGGGCGGGGGCAGGGCAGTAGAACCCGTGAGCGCTGAGTCTTGGTGGTCCATGTCCACTCGGCTGTGCGGGAAGCAGGAGGAGAGAGGCCACCAAAAGGCCCCTTGTCCCCACAGGCTGGCACAACGCCCAGGTCCCAGATTCTGCCAGCCCTGAGGCCCATTTTGCGGAGGTGGACTGCCCTCTCGGGACTTGAGCTGCCCTGGTGGACATCTGCTCCGCCTCCAGGCTGACCGGACGCAGAGGAGGGGGCAGGTGAGTGCACAGGGCTTGGAGGCTGCCGGTCTCCCGGACCCCTTGCTCCCTCGGAGGCCCGGTGGGCTGGGGATCACACTGGCTGCCCAAGTGAGCCGCAGACGGGCGCTGCCCCAGCCAGAAGGGCTTTTCTGAGCCAGGAGGTGCCTCTGAGGTCCTGGCCCGAACAACTGGCCTGCAGACTAGACGCAGATGTGTGCCGGGCACTGAGACAAGGCTGGCCCGCTCCACTTCCTGCAATTCCTTTTCCTGACAGCTTGTTTAAAGGACACGTCTAATATATTGAAAATGCCTACATTTGTGTGACTCCTGGAAACACACGAGAAGCTTCCATTTAATCCCCAGGGCAGGGCCTCGTGTCTCTAACCGCAAACTCCTTTGTCCTGAAGGCTCCATGGGTCTCTTGAGCGGACGTACTAGTGGCCTGGGAACCTGCCACGTTCCACGGGGTCAGTGGTCAGCAGCACAGCGACTCAAGCCCGGCCACCTCCCCCTGCCAAGGGAGCACCTCTATGGGTGACATTTAAAGTGTTTAGAACCGATTTCAGCACTTTCTGGGTGCCCCTTGCTGAGCTTGAATGAAATCCTTCCCTGACCTTTTAAACTAATTCAAAAAATAGATGGGGTGCCCCTGGGACTCTCCCCAAAATTGAGAGCTGGGATCACCCTGCAGGAGCCACAATTAAAACCCAAACACAGACATGCCAGGGATCAGACGATCCAGGAGGCTCAGCTTCCAGGAGCTGGCCACGCTGGCTGGGAACTTCCACGCTCATTGTCAATGACTTAAACTCCTTTCATTTCTCCTGCCCTCGGGAGATCGGAGAACGCAGCCCAGGAGGGTGGGCTTTTTATGACAAAAAAAGGGGGTGCCTGGCCCTAGGGGCAGAAGACAGGCCCCGTGGAGCCCTCGCTCTGCATCTGTGTCCCACCTGTTAAGATGAGGGTCCCCTCCGCCTACACTCAGTCCCAGGAGACCCAACACTCCCTTGCACAGCAGAGCAGGCCTTTTCTTTCTTTCTTTTTTTTTAATCCTCACCTGAGGATATTTTTCTGTTGCTTTTAGAGAGTGGAAAGGAGGGAGGGAGGGCAGGGAAAGAGAAAGAGAGAAACATGGATGTGAGAGAGACGCATCGAATGATTGCCTCCTGCGCACACCCTGACTGGGGCTCAGGAATGAACCCATAACCCAGGTACACGCCTTTGGCCAGGAATCAAACACAAGCCCCTTTGGTTTGCACGCCGGCGCTCTAACCCCTGAGCAGCACGGCCAGGGCACGGGGCAGGTCTTCAACACAGGGCAGAGCTTCACAAGCATGGAGGCTTTCTTCGTCACTTTGCTGATTCGGGCCAAGCAGTGCATTGTCCACAAACAACAGGGCACCTGAAGCACCAGCCACGCTTTACTGCATGAGGCTGCGGGGCGCAGGATGCTCTCGACCGCCAGCAAGCGCATGCCCCTCCCTCCGCGTCCGAGGAGGCCGCTGCACCGAGGCTGCAGGGTGCTGGGTGCTGGCCAGAGCACACAGGGAGTGGGCTCAGCCTCACCTGTGCTCCTGGGTCCCAGGTACTCCAGGGCCAGAAGGTTCTCTGTGAGACCAGCTCGGCCGGGCCAGGCAGGGCCGCACCTGTGCCCTCGGCCCACCCTTGCCACTACATGTGGTGGACTCTGCAGCGGCCTCTGCGTTCCTCCCCAGCCACGCGGCACAGGGCGGGGCCAGGCCTGGGCTGGGTGGAGCGCCGTGAGGCCCGGCAGGAGTTTCCGGGAACAGGTGGGTCCCAGTGTCGGGGAGACAGCTTGCCTCTGCCGCAGGCAATGGGGCTGCGCGTCCTTCCCTGGGACGGGCCCGTCCAGCAGGTGGTCTGCAGCCAACTCCTGCGCTGGGGGGGAGGGGGGCCAGGCTGCTGGCTCAGCGGGGGTGGCTCTGAGGGGGTCCCCGGGACAGCCGCTGGGCAATGGCTCTGGCCCCGGCTGGTGGTGGAGCAGCTATATAGGCAGCACAGACAGAGCAGCGGGAGGTGGATTCCGCAAGAACGTGTGTCCGAGGTGGTGCGGGGAGAGCCGTGGCCAGGAGTCCTGGGCTCTGGGTCTTGGGCTCTGGCCTGAAAGCTTTTACAGCAAATGGCCCTGCATCCTGGGAATCCACACAAACAGCCCGTGGCAAGCCTGTGCCCTCGGCCCAGGGCCAGCCTCTGTCTGCAGGAGCCCCTGAGGCCAGCGTGGGCTGAGGGCCCGGGCAGCCCACACAGCCACTCTGAGGGGCTTAAGACAAGTCCCCTCCCACTTCCACTCATCTGTTCCCGGTTTCAACTTCTCTCCTGCCCTCCCCAGCTTTCTCTCCTCCTGTGGGGGTCACGGCAGGGTGGCCCAGGCCCGAGAACATGGCTGACATCTGGGTGAAAGGGGCCTCTGGCAGCTGGCAGCTTTGAAGTTCCAGAACATTCTCCAGTGAGACCCCCTCATGGCATTGTCACATCATGGCAGAGAGGCATGGCCAGGCGGACTGTTCTGGGAGCACAGAACGCGCCTGCACGGTGTCTCAGGCCATGAATATTCATGGCAGCACGGGGCCTGCAGAGTCCAATGATGTAAATGTCACGAACAGTGTGTGACCGTGTTTTGGGGAGAAGATCTGTCGAGGAGATGAGTCTCGGTTACCAGTCATAGCAGGGCAGCGCCTCCATGGCCCTGGTGCGGCCGCAGCTCCTCCGCACGGTCATCCTCCAGCATCACAGCTCTGGGGGTCAAACACGAGCCCCCACGGGCAGGAGCTGTCTCCACCTCCCGAAACAGTGGGCTGGGAGCGTGGGCAGCGCCCAGGGGTGTCAGTCCAGGATCCATCCCGGGAAGAGAGTTCTAGAAAGCTCCGCTGCCATGGACGAGCTCCGGGCCGTCCTACCCGAGGACATGGGGAGGGCATGGCATGGGGTCTCATCTGGGGATGGGAGAGGGAGGGGCCACCACCCGCTGAGGGCCACTCACGACTTGGGCCTCAGCTGATGAGGAAGAAGGTTCTGGGCAGCGGGGTCACTGCTGTGACCAGAGTGATGGCCACGCCAGCACAGGCTCCTCCCGCCGCGGCCCTGAGATTGCTTGTCCCCGGCTCTGACTCTCACGGCCCCGGGTGCACTGCTTCTGCTCTCGTGATGCAGCTCCCAGCAGAGTTCCGTCGCCTGTATGCCGGCGTGCTGTGTGCGTGGGCTGTCCGGCCGTGGAGGCGCAGGGTCTGCGTGCTTTGGGCGGTATCCCAGAGCCTGCCCAGGCTTCCCAGGTTAGGGTGCCCGTGCTGGGACGGCACACCCTCCCTTTGCCAGCTACTGTGGACTGAATGGTTGTGTCCCCCAATGCATGTGCTGAAATCCATCCCCATGTGGTGGTGGGAGGAGGTGGGGCCTTCGGCCGGCGATGAGGTCAGGGGGGTGGAGTCCCCATGAAGAGGCCAGGGCGCTCCTGGCCCCCTCCAGCCCTGCGAGGACACAGGACGGCGGCCTCACCAGAACCTGTCCCTGCCAGCACGCTGATGGACGCTGTCCCGCCGGAGCTGTGGGAATAGAGTTCTGCTACGGTACTTTGCTAGAGCAGCCGGTCACTCCTTTGTTCATTCACATAGTATTTGAGGGACAGTGGGGTGCCAGGCCCTGCAGCCAACTGGGGGGTAGGGGGGCAGCAACTGGGAGAACAAACATGTACCGTCCAAGCTAAAGTAACACGTGGACCCGCGCCACCTGTTCTGGCTGCTCAGGTGACAAGTGGCCCGCTGAGCCCAGGCAGAAGGGCAGCGTCAGGCGCTCAGGGGAGCCTGCCTATCTGTGCCAGAGCAGACAGCCTGTCCCCACAGGCCCTGGCTCCCGGGCTGGCCCCATTCACAGTTCTGCAAATTGCCATGATTTGCGTGGCGGAAGGGGCGGGCGGCGGGCAGGGAGGGAATGAATGCCGCATTTGCTTTCCTCAAAGGCTGCGGCTGCTTCAGCCAGATGCACTCCCGCCAACAAAACCCCCAGCGCACAGGCTTGCAGCTCTGCGAGTCCAACAAATGAACCAATTATGTCTTTGTGACGAACCATTATTAGGAGGGAGATTAAATTCCCTTCGTGGGTGGAGGAATGGTGCAGACGGAGCGGCCTGTGACAGGCGGAGGCCTGCCTCCGGGACAGCCCCCACACCCCCCTAGCCCGGCTGGCCGCCCCAGGCCTGTGACAGGGGTTCGAGGTGACCTGCGGGGAACAGCCCTGCCCAAGCAGAGGCCGTGCTCTGGCCTTGCTCCTCGCTCCACGCCTGGAAACAGCGATCTAGGCCCTTCCCCCGCACCGAGCTGTCCCTGCGCACGTGCCTGGAGAGCGGCAGTCTCGTGTCCACTGGGCCTATGTCTCGTGGAAGCCCATCGCAAGAGACAGCGGGGTGGAGGGAAGCACGGCCTGTAACCGACATGGCTGCCGTGCTCCGGACACGCTGGGGACAGCACTGGTACCGCCCGGGCCTCTGGCTGCACTTGCCTGTCCCCTTACCTAACCCACTGATTTTGTCCTGGACGGAACCACAGCCAGGCTGGTGGCACAGTGGGGCTCAGTGGGACGGTGGCACAGGATCCCGACATCTTTTCTGAGTCCGACTTGCTCCTGATCACAGCCATTCCTGACAGAAGCCCCAGGAGGGGCCTGGCTGAAGGAGCACAGGGTCACATCCAGCCCTGACCAGTTTGGCTCTATGATAAGAGCATTGGCCCTTGAACTGAAGGGTCGTGGGTTCAATTCCTGGCCAGAAGCATGTACCTGGGTTGCAGGTTCGATCCCCAGGCCCGGTCAGGGCAAGTGCAGGAGGCAATCGATTGATGTGTCTCTCTCACATCAATGTTTCTCTCTCTCTCTCTCTCTCTCTCTCTCTCTTTTCCTCCCACTCTCTATAAAAAAAAAAAATCAGCGGAAAAATACCCTCAGGTGAGGATTAACAACAACAAAAGTGTCACATCCTGGGCTTAAGCCCAGAGCACAAGGTCCCTCCAAGCCCAGCGGCTGGTCAGTTTGGGAAGAAACAGCCAAACGCTGGCTGAGTTGGGGTGAGTCCCTTTCCCTTAGGGCTGTGGTCGGCAAACTGCGGCTCGCAAGCCACATGCGGCTCTTTGGCCCCTTGAGTGTGGCTCTTCCACAAAATACCACATGCGGGCACACACGTACAGTGCAATTGAAACTTCATGGCCCGTGCGCAGAAGTCGGTATTTTGTGGAAGAGCCACACTCAAGGGGCCAAAGAGCCGCATGTGGCTCGCGAGCCGCAGTTTGCCGACCACTGCCTTAGGGGCCTCAGAGGATACAAGTGGCCCTGCTCCCAGCCCTCCTCCATCGGGCCCAGGTTCTGGGTCCACCATAATGAGATTTACCTAGAGCAGGGAAGGGGCTAATTCTACTGAGAAGAGCCCAGACGCTGGGTACAGAGCCAGACGTCCACAGAGCCCAGGGCCCGATGCTGCCAGTGGCCGGTAATTCAAAATCGTGAGGGAGCAGGATATTTGCTGAACTGCCCACACAATTACATGGCAGAAAAACACTGAAATTGTGGGGCTGGAGACTCAGATGTGGCCATGACGGGCACACGGCAGACAGGCGGCAGGCCAGCGCACGGAGGGGGCAGGTCCCCAGGCCCGGCCAGGCCCCGGCTGCAGGTGGGACCTTTCTGTGCGCAGCCAGCGCTGTGGGCTCTGGCCTGTGGCGTAGCATGTCACGGGCTTCCGGGACGCCCCTGACCTGCGGCTGAAGGGATCTGAACTAATGCCAGGAAAGCCACTCCCAGCGCCTATGAGGCCGGGGGCTCGGTCAGGACCAGGCTCACCCTCCCGGCTGGCTCGGAGCATGCCCTCTGGGGCGTGGCTGCTGCCAGGGCACATGTGAAGCCCCCAGAACACTCCGCACTTGGGAGCCGGCACTGTCATCCCTCAGACTCATCAGTGCCCGACACCTGAGCAGAATGCAAACAAAGGCTTAGCAGACCCAGTCGCGTCGGCTCATGCTCTTACGGCGGGGTGAGCAGCAGCCAGTGCTGACAAAGGGTGGCCGTCACCGCGTGAGGGGCGGTGGGGACGGGGCTGGGCCCGCGTGGCCATGGTCTCTGTGGTTAGGTGACCCTCAGGCCCCTTCTTGCCCCAGTGCGGTCCACCTGCCTGCTCACGCTCTGACACTGTCCCTCCAAGGATTTGTTAAGCCCCCTTTGTTGCTACTAGGCAGACAGCCCACTGGTCGGAACCTTCTCGTGGCTCTTCAGCCAGCGGACATTTGGACACACGGCAGACAGGCCGTCAGCCTCCGGGGTGGCCACCCTGTGCGATGGCTCCCATGCGGTCCTGAGAGGTGCTGGCGTGACCGAAAAGCCACCCCTCTCCCCAGCTGCTGCATCCGGGTGGACATAGGCCAGGCCAAGGGGAGGGGCCCTGTCCTGCCCCTCCGGAAGGGCACCTCCCTGGGCACAGGGGGAGGGGCAGGTATGTTGGGAGACCAGCCGCTGGGCTGGTGCCAGGGCCGCAGCCCACCCAGGAGCAGACAGGATGCAGCTCCCAAGGGGCTTCTGTTCCACCGCGTTCGCTCTCAGACTGTGTGCTGCCCCTGTGGCTCTGGCCCTGAGGGGTGGGGGAGACTCCCTTGTGTAGGGCCTGGAGCCGGGGTTCCTGCAGAGTTTGGGGCTGCCCTTCATGAGAGGACAGGAGAGGTCCGAGGACAAGGTGGGGGATCCGTGGTGGCCTCTGCCCCTGGCTGGCTTGGTCCCTGCCCATCCCAGTCCCCCCTCCCTGGAACCCTGGCAGCCCCATCAGGTTTGTGGGTCGCTGTCCATGGTACTGACCCAGGGCTCCTGGGACTCCAGCATTCTCTCCTCTCTGAGTCAGCAGTGGCTCTGGTCCAGCCTCTCCCAGAAACTCCAAACCAGAGAGGAGCCCAGGGACCTTGCAGAGCAGAGCGTGGCCAGAGGAAGAAGAGAGAGAAGGACAGAGGTCAACCCTGAGAGATCACCAAGAACTACAAGTTATTCTCAAAAATCTGCAGTTACTCCCCAGAAAGTGTCCCTTCTGGGAAGCTGGGGAAGCACACACCCAAGGAAGCTTCCCTGATGAGGACGGCCCTCACTCTCATCTGGCTGCGCCCCTGCTCTCACGCTCTGCTCCTGCGCGCTGAGCCGAGGCCCACCGAGACCGCGCCGTGAGCGCTCCCTCGGTCAGCGGCCCAGCTAGGGCTCTGCTGCATTTGTCCTTCTGTAAAGTGAGGGTGCCAGCAGCTTCTACCCTGTGGATGGGATGTGTGTGTTCAATGGGGGGACACTCCGAGCTCTGAGCATGGCGTCCGCCTATGGACAGCACTTTCTTAACAGCTAAAGGCTGTGTTCCAACTGGGAAGTGGGGATTGGAGGCACTAAATGTCCTTTATTATATTGAGCCAAAATCTGCGTATTCAAGCTACCTGATGGTGGGCTGACTGAGCTGTGCACGGCTGAGACTTGTGGCCGGAAGTAGCTAAGCCCTAAGCTGCACATAATCCACGGTCCCCTCCCCATGGTGGCTTCTCAGGCAATAAGATGACTCAGTGCCTCCTGGTCCCATCCCGTCCTGTCCCCTGGTCCTCCACCTTCGGTTCAGAAATGCCAGCAGTTCCGGGAAAGTGCGAGGGCCCCCCCAGCCACGTGCTGGGCTCCTCAGATGCGGGTCCTGGGGTGCCGCTCAGCGCTCGGCCGTCTTCTGTTCCAGCTGCGTGTGCTGTGGACCGTGTGTGCTGCTGGGCAGCAGGCCTTTGACTCTGGGGCCGCGGCAGCACCCAGGCATGTAGGTGCCCCTTAGGTGAGGGACATAGGTCGCCAAGGGCATAGGTCGCCAGAAAAGTGCTGGCCCTGGGAAGCCCTGGGCCGTCACCTGGAAAGAACCTTCCTGCTCTCTCTGCTCCCGGGTCCTTCTGACATGAAGTCAGGCCCCCGAGGTCCAGTCCCTTCCACCTCCAGCACTTCCCGTCCCAGGGCGGCAAGGTGACGAGTGTGGTGGTCACTGACCCAAGGGCCCTTCCCCAGCAGAGGCGCCACCTGTTCCCATCTCTCCACCGGGTGCTCTGAATTCAGGACGCCCGCGGGAACCCCGTCCTCTCCCGGAGCCTGCACGGGCCGGCACCTGTGGCTTCTCTCGGGAGCCGTCCGGGTGTAGAGCTGTCCCCTTGCTTCAGGGACCCACTAGCTGCTCTGTCCCAGCTCTTTCCCCACCTGCTGGGCTCACTCTCGGTGTCGACGGAGCACCCCCTGGTGTGGGCGCGTTGGAACTTACCAGCCAGCTCCAGCAGTGAGCACGGAACCTGCTTTTCCAGCGAGACCGTGTGGAGTGACTCGCGTCATTGTTCCCGCCCTGGAAGCCCTGGTGTCAGGGTCTGAGGAGCATCCTGTTCCGTCCAGAGTCTGCCCTGGAGGTGAGGAGGTTGCCCCTGTGAGCCGGCCTGGCTGGGCTGGCCGCCTGCTGGGCCCCTGCCGGCCCAGGAAGCCATTCTCAGACTCAGTGTCACTAAGCCGCTGGGGTTTGCAAAATCTTAAGCGATACTTAGCACCTTCTCACGCACCGCACCGCGGGCTGCTGGGGGAGCCGTCAAGTGGCTGAGTCCGGGGCTGCCCCTTTACCTAAACACACTGGGACTCATGAGAGAGGGCCAGCCCGTACAACCCCAGCGCGGGGTCTTCCGGAGGGGGGAACGGGCGGTGACCACCTCAGCGAGAACCCCTGGCTGACCATCTGCACCGGAGGCGGCCCCTCACCCACCACCCTGCCGCTCCTGTCTGCCGACACCAGGCCCGGCCAGCTTCCCGCCCGAGCTCACCGCTGCCCACCAGCTGCCCTGGGCACACACTGACCTCTATGGTTGGGCCATTCATTTCCCTCCGTCTCCCTCACAGAACCACCCATGGGGGCCAGAGAAGGCGGGAGCGTAGTCACAGAGACATTAGGAGAGCAAGACAGGCATTTCTCCCTGGACTGAAACAATCTATGTTCCATCACTCATTTTATAGCAAAATTCTACAGCAGCACCTGAACCACTGTTTTTAAAATTCCAACAGTGCAGCGTATGCATGAAAAGCCAAGGTCCATGATTTCCTCTAGCCGTCTTGTGGCTTTTATTTCTGTTTTTTAACCTTGGCTCCATCTGAGTTTTGTTTGTTCGTTTGTTTTTTGGTGAGAGGGTACAGGTCTCAGGAACTAATTTGGGTTGTCTTAAGGGGGGGGGGGGACGGGGGGCGGAATATTTACTCAGGAGTGAGGGCTGCAGGCACAGCTGAGTCAAGGAGCTGGAACCATATCGTGGCGCTCTCCTGTCTCCTGTTCGGGCTTCATTCTTCTGTGGGTCTTTCCCACAAGTTGGGGAAATGGTGCCAACAGCCACAAAAGCACGTTCTCACTCAGCAAGCCCGGAGCGAAAGGCCTGTGGCTGGCCCTCACGGATGAGCGTGGTGCGGGGCTACAAGCGGCCTGCGTTCCTCCAATGAGGGCCTGCCCGGGTCTTTCCAATGCGCTGATGGCCAGGTCTGGAGGCGGGTGGGCAGATCCCGGGAAGCACAGGGGGGTCCTGGGAAAGGGCAGAGGGCGCAGCCTCCTGGCTTTGCAGATGGACACCCACCTTCTCCGTCCGCTCAGGTGCCATCTCTATCCCACGTGGCAGAAGTTCTGGCCTCTCTCCTGCCTGTCCACTCGGACCTGTCGCACTGTCCTCACGGAAGCCTCCTTTCACGTGCTCCCATCGCAGTACCGCTGGGGCCTCCCTGTCTCGCACTGACCCGCCACTCCACCTTCTGGAACGTTCCTGGCTATCCTTAGATTATGTTATTTTCCTACTTGAATTTTAGAATTAGCCTGTCTCTTCCCCAGTCACTCTCATGTTTTATTTGGACAAATGCATAGACCAAGCAGAGCCCATCCATGCCCCCCGTCTCTCCCGCCGTCAGCCTCTTTTTCCTCCTGTAGTCACATTGCACAGGGCTGAGCAGATGCATTCCTCTTTGCTTGTTGCAGGGGTGGGGGCTGGGCTGCTCCCCTGTTCCCAGAAGTGGGGGGTAGAGTGCAGAAAAGGGGCACAGCCTGAGCCCTCGTGCGTGCTGTGCGCCTTGGCAAGAGAAGGCAGACCCCCGAGCCAGCACCCTCCTGGTGCAGACTCTGTCTGGTCTCCAGACTGGAGGGCTGGGAGCCGAGGACAGGCCTCGCCCACCCCCTGAAGCCAGCATTGGCCTGAGTTTCCTCTCCAAGCCGGGGACCCAGTCTGGTCAGGTGGGGCTGCAGGGCCATGGCCTCCTCCCCCAGGCCAGACCCCACAGCCCATGGGGCCCCGCCCAGCCCCCAGAAGTAACTATTTATGCTGCCTGCACTCAGCGAGGTGCCGTATTTTAAATGTTTTGACATTTAAAATCTGTGTTGGATACATTCTCTCTGTTTAAATTATACCCGGCTGTGGTGACTCACAGGGAATCAGCTTGTCTTCTGGGCCCAGGCCCAGCCCCCTGAGCAGAGGGCGGGAGATGCTGCAAACCTCCTGTGGCCCCGGGCTCGGAGCAGGCAGACTCCAGGCTGGGTGGGGGCCTGTGTCTGCCGGTCACCCCAATAGACCAAGCGCCCCAGCCAGCGGGTCTGACGGGCTGTCTCCTTTTCTCCGCAGATCAATACCTTCATGTCTTTCGTGTTCCCCATGGTGGTCATCTCCATCCTCAATACCATCATCGCCAACAAACTGACAGTCATGGTCCGCCAGGCAGCCGAGCAGGGCCACATGTGCACCGTTGGGGACAAGCACAGCTCGTTTAGCATGTCCGTCGAGCCCGGGCGGGTCCAGGCTCTGCGCCACGGAGTCGGAGTATTACGTACGTAACCACTGGGCCTTCTGGGAGGGCGGTGGGGTAGCCAGGGACCAGCAGAGCAGTGAGTGCTACACCTCACATACGGCAATGTTTAAAGACCTGTGGGTGGAGCCAAGACTCAGAGTGCTGGCTCCACCAGGGCAGTGCTGCTCTTCACTGCACTTATCCATCCACCCACCATCTACCACACACTCACTCATCCATCCACCCACCACCTACCACACACTCACTCACTCATCCACCCACCACCTACCACACACTCACTCATCCATCCACCCACCACCTACCACACACTCACTCATCCATCCACCCACCATCTACCACACACTCACTCATCCATCCACCCACCATCTACCACACACTCACTCACTCATCCACCCACCCACCATCTACCACACACTCACTCACTCATCCACCCACCATCTACCACACACTCACTCATCCATCCACCCACCATCTACCACACACTCACTCACTCATCCACCCACCCACCACCTACCACACACTCACTCATCCATCCACCCACCACCTACCACACACTCACTCATCCATCCACCCACCATCTACCACACACTCACTCATCCATCCACCCACCATCTACCACACACTCACTCACTCATCCACCGACCCACCATCTACCACACACTCACTCACTCATCCACCCACCATCTACCACACACTCACTCATCCATCCACCCACCATCTACCACACACTCACTCATCCATCCACCCACCATCTACCACACACTCACTCATCCATCCACCCACCATCTACCACACGCTCACTCATCCATCCACCCACCACCTACCACACACTCACTCATCAACCCGTCACTCATCCATCCACCCACCATCTACCACACGCTCACTCATCCATCCACCCACCACCTACCACACACTCACTCATCAACCCGTCACTCATCCACCCACCCACCATCTACCACACACTCACTCACTCATCCACCCACAACCTACCACACACTCACTCATCCACGACCACCTACCACACACTCACTCATCCACCCACCACCTACCACACACTCACTCATCCATCCACCCACCATCTACCACACACTCACTCATCCATCCACCCACCATCTACCACACACTCACTCACTCATCCACCCACCATCTACCACACACTCACTCATCCATCCACCCACCATCTACCACACACTCACTCATCCATCCACCCACCAGCTACCACACACTCACTCACTCATCCACCCACCATCTACCACACACTCACTCATCCATCCACCCACCACCTACCACACACTCACTCATCCATCCACCCACCACCTACCACACACTCACTCATCCACCCACCCACCATCTACCACACACTCACTCACTCATCAACCCACCATCTACCACACACTCACTCACTCATCAACCCACCATCTACCACACACTCACTCACTCATCCACCCACCACCTACCACACACTCACTCATCCATCCACCATCTACCACACACTCACTCATCCATCCACCCACCATCTACCACACACTCACTCACTCATCCACCCACCATCTACCACACACTCACTCATCCATCCACCCACCATCTACCACACACTCACTCATCCATCCACCCACCATCTACCACACACTCACTCATCCATCCACCCACCATCTACCACACACTCACTCATCCATCCATCCACCATCTACCACACACTCACTCACTCATCCACCCACCATCTACCACACACTCACTCACTCATCCACCCACCACCTACCACACACTCACTCATCCACCCACCACCTACCACACACTCACTCATCCACCCACCATCTACCACACACTCACTCACTCATCCACCCACAACCTACCACACACTCACTCATCCACCCACCATCTACCACACACTCACTCATCCATCCACCCACCATCTACCACACACTCACTCATCCACCCACCACCTACCACACACTCACTCATCCACCCACCATCTACCACACACTCACTCACTCATCCACCCACCCACCATCTACCACACACTCACTCACTCATCCACCCACCATCTACCACACACTCACTCATCCATCCACCCACCACCTACCACACACTCACTCATCAACCCGTCACTCATCCATCCACCCACCATCTACCACACACTCACTCATCCATCCACCCACCATCTACCACACACTCACTCATCCATCCACCCACCACCTACCACACACTCACTCACTCATCCACCCACCCACCATCTACCACACACTCACTCATCCACCCACCCACCATCTACCACACACTCACTCATCCATCCACCCACCATCTACCACACACTCACTCATCAACCCGTCACTCATCCACCCACCCACCATCTACCACACACTCACTCATCCACCCACCCACCATCTACCACACACTCACTCATCCATCCACCCACCATCTACCAAACACTCACTCATCCATCCACCCACCATCTACCACACACTCACTCATCCATCCACCCACCACCTACCACACACTCACTCACTCATCCACCCACCCACCATCTACCACACACTCACTCATCCACCCACCCACCATCTACCACACACTCACTCATCCATCCACCCACCATCTACCACACACTCACTCACTCATCCACCCACAACCTACCACACACTCACTCATCCACCCACCATCTACCACAAACTCACTCATCCATCCACCCACCATCTACCACACACTCACTCATCCACCCACCCACCATCTACCACACACTCACTCATCCATCCACCCACCATCTACCACACACTCACTCATCCACCCACCCACCATCTACCACACACTCACTCATCCATCCACCCACCATCTACCACACACTCACTCATCCATCCACCCACCATCTACCACACACTCACTCATCCATCCACCCACCACCTACCACACACTCACTCACTCATCCACCCACCCACCATCTACCACACACTCACTCATCCACCCACCCACCATCTACCACACACTCACTCATCCATCCACCCACCATCTACCACACACTCACTCATCAACCCGTCACTCATCCACCCACCCACCATCTACCACACACTCACTCATCCACCCACCCACCATCTACCACACACTCACTCATCCATCCACCCACCATCTACCACACACTCACTCATCCATCCACCCACCATCTACCACACACTCACTCATCCATCCACCCACCACCTACCACACACTCACTCACTCATCCACCCACCCACCATCTACCACACACTCAGTCATCCACCCACCCACCATCTACCACACACTCACTCATCCATCCACCCACCATCTACCACACACTCACTCACTCATCCACCCACAACCTACCACACACTCACTCATCCACCCACCATCTACCACACACTCACTCATCCATCCACCCACCATCTACCACACAATCACTCATCCACCCACCCACCATCTACCACACACTCACTCATCCATCAACCCACCATCTAACACACACTCACTCATCCACCCACCCACCATCTACCACACACTCACTCATCCATCCACCCACCATCTACCACACACTCACTCATCCATCCACCCACCATCTACCACACACTCACTCATCCATCCACCCACCACCTACCACACACTCACTCACTCATCCACCCACCCACCATCTACCACACACTCACTCATCCACCCACCCACCATCTACCACACACTCACTCACTCATCCACCCACCACCTACCACACACTCACTCATCCACCCACCACCTACCACACACTCACTCATCCACCCACCACCTACCACACACTCACTCATCCATCCACCCACCATCTACCACACACTCACTCATCCATCCACCCACCATCTACCACACACTCACTCATCCATCCACCCACCATCTACCACACACTCACTCATCCATCCACCCACCATCTACCACACACTCACTCATCCATCCACCCACCAGCTACCACACACTCACTCACTCATCCACCCACCATCTACCACACACTCACTCATCCATCCACCCACCACCTACCACACACTCACTCATCCATCCACCCACCACCTACCACACACTCACTCATCCACCCACCCACCATCTACCACACACTCACTCACTCATCAACCCACCATCTACCACACACTCACTCACTCATCAACCCACCATCTACCACACACTCACTCATCCACCCACCACCTACCACACACTCACTCATCCATCCACCATATACCACACACTCACTCATCCATCCACCCACGATCTACCACACACTCACTCACTCATCCACCCACCATCTACCACACACTCACTCATCCATCCACCCACCATCTACCACACACTCACTCATCCACCCACCCACCATCTACCACACACTCAGTCATCCACCCACCCACCATCTACCACACACTCACTCATCCATCCACCCACCATCTACCACACACTCACTCACTCATCCACCCACCACCTACCACACACTCACTCATCCACCCACCACCTACCACACACTCACTCATCCACCCACCATCTACCACACACTCACTCACTCATCCACCCACAACCTACCACACACTCACTCATCCACCCACCATCTACCACACACTCACTCATCCATCCACCCACCATCTACCACACACTCACTCATCCACCCACCACCTACCACACACACACTCATCCACCCACCATCTACCACACACTCACTCATCCATCCACCACCTACCACACACTCACTCACTCATCCACCCACCAACTACCACACACTCACTCATCCACCCACCATCTACCACACACTCACTCATCCATCCACCCACCATCTACCACACACTCACTCACTCATCCACCCACCATCTACCACACACTCACTCATCCATCCACCCACCATCTACCACACACTCACTCATCCATCCACCCACCACCTACCACACACTCACTCACTCATCCACCCACCACCTACCACACACTCACTCATCCATCCACCATCTACCACACACTCACTCATCCATCCACCCACCATCTACCACACACTCACTAACTCATCCACCCACCATCTACCACACACTCACTCATCCATCCACCCACCATCTACCACACACTCACTCATCCATCCACCCACCATCTACCACACACTCAATCACTCATCCACCCACCATCTACCACACACTCACTCACTCATCCACCCACCACCTACCACACACTCACTCACTCATCCACCCACCATCTACCACACACTCACTCATCCATCCACCCACCATCTACCACACACTCACTCATCCACCCACCACCTACCACACACTCACTCATCCACCCACCATCAACCACACACTCACTCATCCATCCACCCACCATCTACCAAACACTCACTCATCCACCCACCACCTACCACACACTCACTCATCCACCCACCATCTACCACACACTCACTCATCCATCCACCCACCATCTACCACACACTCACTCATCCACCCACCACCTACCACACACTCACTCATCCACCCACCGTCTACCACACACTCACTCATCCATCCACCCACCATCTACCACACACTCACTCATCCACCCACCACCTACCACACACTCACCCATCCACCCACCATCTACCACACACTCACTCACTCATCCACCCACCACCTACCACACACTCACTCATCCACCCACCACCTACCACACACTCACTCATCCATCCACCATCTACCACACACTCACTCATCCATCCACCCACCATCTACCACACACTCACTCATCCATCCACCCACCATCTACCACACACTCACTCACTCATCCACCCACCATCTACCACACACTCACTCATCCATCCACCCACCATCTACCACACACTCACTCATCCATCCACCCACCAGCTACCACACACTCACTCACTCATCCACCCACCACCTACCACACACTCACTCATCCACCCACCACCTACCACACACTCACTCTCTCATCCACCCACCATCTACCACACACACTCATCCATCCACCCACCACCTACCACACACTCACTCATCCATCCACCCACCAGCTACCACACACTCACTCACTCATCCACCCACCACCTACCACACATTCACTCATCCACCCACCACCTACCACACACTCACTCACTCATCCACCCACCATCTACCACACAATCACTCATCCATCCTCTCACCACCTACCACACACTAACTCATCCATCCACCCACCATTTACCACTCACTCACTCATCCACCCACCCACCATCTACCACACACTCACTCATCCATCCACCCACCATCTACCACACACTCACTCACTCATCCACCAACCATCAACCACACACTCACTCACTCATCCACCCACCATCTACCACACACTCACTCATCCATCCACCCACCACCTACCACACACTCACTCATCCATCCACCCACCATCTACCACTCACTCACTCATCCACCCACCCACCATCTACCACACACTCACTCACTCATCCACCCACCATCTACCACACACTCACTCATCCACCCACCATCTACCACACACTCACTCATCCACCCACCCACCATCTACCACACACTCACTCATCCATCCACCCACCATCTACCACACACTCACTCATCCATCCACCCACCATCTACCACACACTCACTCATCCATCCACCCACCATCTACCACACACTCTCTCATCCACCCACCCACCATCTACCACACACTCACTCATCCATCCACCCACCATCTACCACACACTCACTCACTCATCAACCCACCATCTACCACACACTCACTCATCCATCCACCCACCATCTACCACACACTCACTCATCCACCCACCCACCATCTACCACACACTCACTCACCCATCCACTCACCATCTACCACACACTCACTCATCCATCCACCCACCATCTACCACACACTCACTCATCCATCCACCCACCATCTACCACACACTCACTCATCCATCCACCCACCATCTACCACACACTCACTCATCCACCCACCCACCATCTACCACACACTCACTCATCCACCCACCCACCATCTACCACACACTCACTCATCCATCCACCCACCATCTACCACACACTCACTCATCCATCCACCCACCATCTACCACACACTCACTCATCCATCCACCCACCACCTACCACACACTCACTCACTCATCCACCCACCCACCATCTACCACACACTCACTCATCCACCCCCCACCATCTACCACACACTCACTCATCCATCCACCCACCATCTACCACACACTCACTCATCAACCCGTCACTCATCCATCCACCCACCACCTACCACACACTCACTCATCCATCCACCCACCACCTACCACACACTCACTCATCCATCCACCCACCACCTACCACACACTCACTCATCCATCCACCCACCATCTACCACACACTCACTCATCCATCCACCCACCATCTACCACACACTCACTCATCCACCCACCCACCACCTACCACACACTCACTCATCCACCCACCATCTACCACACACTCACTCACTCATCCACCCACCATCTACCACACATTCACTCATCCACCCACCATCTACCACACACTCACTCATCCAGCCACCCACCATCTACTACACACTCACTCATCCATCCACCCACCATCTACCACACACTCACTCATCCACCCACCCACCATCTACCACACACTCACTCATCCATCCACCCACCATCTACCACACACTCACTCATCCATCCACCCACCATGTACCACACACTCACTCATCCATCAACCCACCATCTACCACACACTCACTCATCCACCCACCCACCATCTACCACACACTCACTCATCCATCCACTCACCATCTACCACACACTCACTCATCCATCCACCCACCATCTACCACACACTCACTCATCCATCCACCCACCATCTACCACACACTCACTCATCCATCCACCCACCATCTACCACACACTCACTCATCCACCCACCCACCATCTACCACACACTCACTTATCCATCCACCCACCATCTACCACACACTCACTCATCCATCCACCCACCATCTACCACACACTCACTCATCCACCCACCCACCATCTACCACACACTCACTCATCCATCCACCCACCATCTACCACACACTCACTCATCCATCCACCCACCATCTACCACTCACTCACTCATCCATCTACCCACCACCTACCACACACTCACTCATCCATCCACCCACCAACTACCACACACTCACTCATCCATCCACCCACCATCTACCACACACTCACTCATCCACCCACCATCTACCACACACTCACTCACTCATCCACCCACCATCTACCACACACTCACTCATCCATCCACCCACCATCTACCACACACTCACTCACTCATCCACCCACCACCTACCACACACTCACTCACTCATCCACCCACCACCTACCACACACTCACTCATCCATCCACCCACCATCTACCACACACTCACTCATCCACCCACCCACCATCTACCACACACTCACTCATCCATCCACCCACCATCTACCACACACTCACTCATCCACCCACCCACCATCTACCACACACTCACTCATCCATCCACCCACCATCTACCACACACTCACTCACTCATCCACCCACCATCTACCACACACTCACTCATCCACCCACCCACCACCTACCACACACTCACTCATCCACCCACCATCTACCACACACTCACTCACTCATCCACCCACCATCTACCACACACTCACTCATCCACCCACCATCTACCACACACTCACTCATCCACCCACCCACCATCTACCACACACTCACTCATCCACCCACCCACCATCTACCACACACTCTCTCATCCATCCACCCACCATCTACCACACACTCACTCATCCATCCACCCACCATCTACCACACACTCACTCATCCATCCACCCACCATCTACCACACACTCACTCATCCACCCAGCCACCATCTACCACACACTCACTCATCCATCCGCCCACCATCTACCACACACTCACTCATCCACCCACCCACCATTTACCACACACTCACTCATCCATCCACCCACCATCCACCACACACTCACTCATCCACCCACCATCTACCACACACTCACTCATCCACCCACCCACCACCTACCACACACTCACTCATCCACCCACCCACCATCTACCACACACTCACTCACTCATCCACCCACCATCTACCACACACTCACTCACTCATCCACCCACCATCTACCACACACTCACTCATCCACCCACCATCTACCACACACTCACTCATCCACCCACCCACCATCTACCACACACTCACTCATCCATCCACCATCTACCACACACTCACTCATCCACCCACCACCTACCACACACTCACTCATCCACCCACCATCTACCACACACTCACTCATCCACCCACCATCTACCACACACTCACTCACTCTTCCACCCACCATCTACCACACACTCACTCATTCATCCACCCACCATCTACCACACACTCACTCACTCATCCACCCACCATCTACCACACACTCACTCACTCATCCACCCACCATCTACCACACACTCACTCACTCATCCACCCACCATCTACCACACACTCACTCATCCACCCACCATCTACCACACACTCACTCATCCATCCACCCACCATCTACCACACACTCACTCACTCATCCACCCACCATCTACCCCACACTCACTCATCCACCCACCCACCATCTACCACACACTCACTCACTCATCCACCCACCATCTACCACACACTCACTCATCCACCCACCCACCATCTACCACACACTCACTCACTCATCCACCCACCATCTACCACACACTCACTCATCCACCCACCCACCACCTACCACACACTCACTCATCCACCCACCATCTACCACACACTCACTCACTCATCCAGCCACCATCTACCACACACTCACTCATCCATCCACCCACCATCTACCACACACTCACTCATCCATCCACCCACCATCTACCACACACTCACTCATCCATCCACCCACCACCTACCACACACTCACTCACTCATCCACCATCTACCACACACTCACTCATCCATCCACCATCTACCACACACTCACTCATCCATCCACCCACCATCTACCACACACTCACTCATCCATCCACCATCTACCACACACTCACTCACTCATCCACCCACCATCTACCACACACTCACTCACTCATCCACCCACTACTACCACACACTCACTCATCCATCCACCCACCATCTACCACACACTCACTCACTCATCCACCCACCATCTACCACACACTCACTCATCCATCCACCCACCATCTACCACACACTCACTCATCCATCCACCATCTACCACACACTCACTCATCCACCCACCATCTACCACACACTCACTCATCCACCCACCATCTACCACACACTCACTCATCCATCCACCCACCATCTACCACACACTCACTCACTCATCCATCCACCATCTACCACACACTCACTCACTCATCCACCCACCATCTACCACACACTCACTCATCCACCCACCACCTACCACACACTCACTCATCCACCCACCCACCATCTACCACACACTCACTCATCCATCCACCCACCATCTACCACACACTCACTCATCCACCCACCCACCACCTACCACACACTCACTCATCCATCCACCCACCATCTACCACACACTCACTCATCCATCCACCCACCATCTACCACACACTCACTCATCCATCCACCCACCATCTACCACACACTCACTCATCCATCCACCCACCATCTACCACACACTCAGTCATCCATCCACCCACCACCTACCACACACTCACTCATCCATCCACCCACCACCTACCACACATTCACTCATCCATCCACCCACCATCTACCACACACACACTCACTCATCCACCCACCATCTACCACACACTCACTCATTCACTCATCAACCCTTTGCTCACTCATCCCCCCTCTCATTCTTCCATTTCTTCATGCACCCATCAACAAGTCTCCTGAGCGCCAACTCTGGGTCAGACCACTTGCCCCAGAGCCAAGGCAGCAGTGGCAGGGTCACCCCTCCATTCCAGTGGGAGCACAGGCTGCACCAGAGGAAGCAAATACACACATCACACATGTTCAGACAGGGATGAGCATGAAGAGGAAAATAAAACCATGACCTGGCAGCCAGGAGGGGCTCTCTGAGGACGTGATGTCCAGCTGAGATCAGCAGGACCAGGAGCCGATCTTTAGATAGATAGATAGATAGATAGATAGATAAAAACATCAATGATGAGAGAGACTCATTGATTGATTGGCTGCCCAGAAGCCGATCTTGGCAACAGAGCTGCAGACTGAGGGCACAGCTCTGCAAAGGCCCTGGGGTGGTGGGACCTGGCGAGAAAGCTGGCTGGTGCTGAGAGTGGAATCGTAGGCTTGTCCTTGTGACTGGCTTCTGTCACTGACCATAAGGCCCTCAAGGTCCATCTATGTAGCATGTCAGCAGTGGAATTGCTGGAGCTCATTCTATTTTTAATTTTTGTAAGAACAGCCATACTGTTTCCCATAGTGGCTGCACCATTGTACTTTCTCACCCACAGTGGAGAGAGGTTTGTTTCTCCACATACAGCCAAAAACTGTTATTTGTCTGGTTCATTTGTGTTTTGTTTTGTTTTGTTTTGTTTTGGTAGCAGCTGTTCTGATGGGTGTGAGGTGGCATCTGGTTGTAGTTTGATTTTCATTTCCCTGAGGATTAGGATGTTGAGCATCTTTCCATGTGCTTATTGGCCATTTGTTTGTCCTCTTGGGTGAAATATCTGTTCCAGTCCTTTGTTGCCCATTTATCTATATACAGGGGGTCCCAAAAATGTATATACACTTTAACAGCTGGTACCTCAATTTTGAAAATGAAATCTATTTTATTTTATTATTTGATTTTTTTAAAATATATATTTCATTGATTTTTTACAGAGAGGAAGGGAGAGAGATAGAGAGTTAGAAACATCGATGAGAGAGAAACATCGATCAGCTGCCTCCTGCACATCTCCTACTGGGGATGTGCCCCCAGCCCAGGTACATGCCCTTGACCGGAATCAAACCTGGGACCTTTCAGTCCGCAGGCCGACGCTCTATCCACTGAGCCAAACCGGTTTCGGCTATTATTTGATTTTTTAAGATACTAATATTTTATTTTGATTTTCTAGTAAAATATTTTTATCTGTTTGCATATTTTATTTTTCAATTACAGTTTACATTTATTACTACTTTGTATTAATTTCAGGTGTACAGCATAGTAGTTAGACATGCATATACTTTACAAAGGGATCCTCTTGTTACTAATCAACATTTGGTCAATTGTATTTCTTTTTTATTAAATTAAAGTAATGTGTATTTATTATGATCTCTCAAATTTTGATTATTACACCCTTTACTTTGCTTGCTAAGATGCCAAGTAAAGAGTAAGAGCAGAATAAACATATATTATTTGCATATTATTAAATTCTGTTTGAAGTACATGAGAGTAAATATCCTATATAATAAAAGGATAATATGCAAATCAACCGAACGGCGGAACGACCAGTCGCTATGATGTGCACTGACCACCAAGGGGCAGACGCTTAACCAGGAGCTGCCCCCCCCTCGCCCCCCACCCCGTGGTCAGTACGCTCCCACAGGGGGAGCGCTGCTCAGCCAGAAGCCAGGCTGACAGCTGGCAGCACAGCAGCCCACCTCCACAGCAGCGCTAAGGATGTCCCCTGAGGGCTCCAGGACTGCAAAAGGGTGCAGGCCGGGCTGAGGGAGTCCCCCAACTCCCCAATGCACGAATGTCGTGCACCAGGCCTCTAGTATTTTGATAAACACTGCCTTTATAATTATTCAAAGTGTGTGTATACTTTTTTGGGGACACTCTATATATTTTAAATCCTCACCCGAGGATGTTTTTTATTGATTTTAGAAAGAGAGGGAGCGAGGGAGGGAGGGAGGGAGAGAGAGAGAAATGTGAGAGAGAAACATGGACTGGTTGCCTCCCATATGCCGACCGAGGATAAAGCATACACCCTGAGTAAGTGCCCTGACCAGGAATTGCACCCGCAACCCTTCAGTGCATGGGAACCACTCCAACCAACCAGGGCTGTTTTTGAAGTGTGTGTTTGCTGTTTCATTGTTGAGTTTTAGAAGTTCTCTATATTAACACAGTCCAGGGAAAAGGCAACACAGAATGGAAGAGCATGTTTGCAAATTACGCATCGAGATTCTGTGCTGCCTCTTCCCTGGACTGTGTCCTTGGGGACGGTGTTCACTTTTGAAGCACAGATGATCATCTTCCTTTCTTGCCTGTGTCTTCAGTGACATATCCCAGAAGTCACTGCCAGGCACATGTTGCACAGCTTTTGTCTCGTGTTTTCTTCCGAGAGTTGTATACTCTTCGCTCTTCCCTTTCGGTCCTTGGTCCATTCCGAGCTGACTGCACATTTCTGTGTGGTGTTTGTGTGAGGTGAGGGCCTAGCGCAGGGGTGGGCAAACTTTTTGACTCGAGGGCCACAATGGGTTCTTAAACTGGACCAGAGGGCCGGAACAAAAGCATGGATGGAGTGTTTGTGTGAGCTAATATAAATTCAAAGTAAACATCATTACATAAAAGGGTACGGTCTTTAAGACTGTCCTTTCCCCTTGGACGGTCCCGGCGCCTGGTCACCAGTCACTTCTCGTACAAGGGCCCCTTACTTGGGCTCGCTGTTCTAGCCCAGTGCCGTGCTGTCTCTGCCAGGACCACTTGTTTTGCTTCCTGTAGCTTTGCGGTAAGTTTTGAAACCAGCAATTGAGCCCAGCCTTGTTCTCCCTTAAGTTCTTCTGGCTATTCGGGACCCGCTGAGATTCCATAGGAATTTTAGGGTGACTGCTTCTATTTCTACGAGAAGTGCTGCTGGGATTTTGATGGGATAACATTGAATCTGGGCATCACCTGGGGTGTATTGAGTCTTCACAGCACGAAGCCTTCTGGTCCACAAACATGCCGTCTCCCTCACTTCCCTGAGGCCGGTGTCCGTCTCTGTCTTAGGCGCCGTGGTCATCGCCTTCGTGGTCTGCTGGCTGCCCTACCACGTGCGGCGCCTCATGTTCTGCTACATTTCCGATGAGCAGTGGACCCCGTGAGTACCAGGAGGCTGGGCGGGGCGTGTGCTCCCCAAACAGGAGGGCATGGGGGGCGCTGAGAGGAGCAGGGTAGGGCGGGGGCACCGGTCAGGGCCCTCAGGTGCAGCTGTGACCAGACCAGGGGAGGGACAGATGGGTGCAGGAAAGGAAAGCAGGGCTTAGGAGAGTGCGAGCTGAGAGGGGAGAGGGGTCTGCAGAGCCTCGGGAAGGGCTGGCGCCTGGGTGTGGGGAGGGGTGGCAGCTGGGAGCTGAAGAGGACGCCAGGGGCTGAGAGCGGCCGCCCCCACGCTGTGACACTCCCGGGCCTGTCTGGGATGCAGCCCCAGCACGGAGCTCCCTCCTGCGCAGCAGGGCTGCCAGGCCCCAGGCCCCGGGGCTTCCGAGGGAAGGAACCAACAGGAGGACAAACCAGGATGGGAGCCCCAAGTAAAGGGCTTCTGAGACTCGGGGTGCCTGGTGGTGAAGGGCGCAGCCTGTGAGGGAGTGAGAGCCCTGTGGGTGGAGGCAAACAAGTCAAGAGTAAGGGGCACAGCTGTCAGAAGACCTGATGGGGCCCTGCCCTGGCTGCTTGGTTGAAGTCAGCACCCACTGAGCCCTGCAGCCCTGGGGCCTGGGGTTCTGCACGGGGGCGGGGGGTCACTGCAGGGAGAGGGGGGATGGGCAAAGCGGAGCAGCCACATCCTGCTTGTAACTCAACTCGGCTGACAGGTGCCAGCTGGGACTGCAGTCAGAACTTTAACTTCTCAGGAGAAGCAAGAACCTGGAATTTATTATGAAATGTCCTCACATCAAACAATTATAAGTCGTTTTTAAATTATTGTCCCAAGCCACCATGCCTGCCGGCGGCTGTGGGTCACGCACACGGTCTGAGCGGCCCTCCCACCCCAGGTTCCTCTACGATTTCTACCACTACTTCTACATGCTGACCAACGCCCTCTTCTACGTCAGCTCTGCCGCCAACCCCGTCCTGTACAACCTCGTCTCCGCCAACTTCCGCCAGACCTTCCTGGCCACCCTGGCCTGCCTCTGTCCCCTGTGGGGGCGCAGGAGCAAGAGACCCGCCTTCTCCAGGAAGACCAACAGTGTGTCCAGCAACCACACCTTCTCCAGCAATGTCACCAGGGAGACACTGTACTAGGGCTGGGGAGGGCAGGTGACAGGTGACTGGCGTCAGCAATGCCAGGGAGGGGCAGGGAGGGGGCTGGGAGGGGGCAGGGAGGGGCAGGGAGGGGGCAGGGAGGGGGCAGGGAGGGGGCAGGGAGGGCGCTGGGAGGGGGCAGGGAGGGGGCAGGGAGGGGGCAGGGAGGGGGCTGGGAGGGGGCAGGGAGGGGGCAGGGAGGGGGCAGGGAGGGGGCAGGGAGGGGGCTGGGAGGGGGCAGGGAGGGGGCAGGGAGGGGGCAGGGAGGGGGCTGGGAGGGGGCAGGGAGGGGGCAGGGAGGGGGCAGGGAGGGGGCTGGGAGGGGGCAGGGAGGGGGCAGGGAGGGGCAGGGAGGGGCTGGGAGGGGGCTGGGAGGGGGCAGGGAGGGGGCAGGGAGGGGCAGGGAGGGGCAGGGAGGGGGGGCTGGGAAGGGGCAGGGAGGGGCGGGGAGGGGCGGGGAGGGGGCTGGAGGAGGCTGGCCTGCCGATTGGCCTCCACCTCTATGCCCACTGCCTGGACTGGCAGCTGGGGGTGAGGGGGGGAGGCCTGCACTGGGCCTGGGACCTCATACCCAGAGGCTCATTTCCTTCTGCTTCTCTCTCCCCCACCCCTTCCCTCCCTACCCCTCCCATCTGGCCTCTTTCAAAGCCGGAGAAATTGTTTCTCTCCCAGACCCCAAAAGAGCCTTAATGAGGAGACATTCATGTTGGGCCGAAGGCAGTCTTATTCCCAGACCAATGAATGTTTAGAGAGGAAAGGCCTGGGTTGGGGTTGGGCCTGGATCGCTGGACTGGCCCTGGGAGGCAGTGACCGACCCCAAGATGAGCCCTGGGAGG
The DNA here is from genome assembly GCF_028538775.1 of Myotis yumanensis. Taxonomy (NCBI): domain Eukaryota; kingdom Metazoa; phylum Chordata; class Mammalia; order Chiroptera; family Vespertilionidae; genus Myotis; species Myotis yumanensis. The sequence continues at coordinate 2,970,517 of NW_027223758.1, read as the reverse complement.
AGCAGCTGGCAGGACTCTGCCAAGTGAGTGAAGGGAGGACCGTGTCCCTCCGCTGCACCTCAGGAGCACGGAGCCCAGGTGCAGCAGACACAGAAGCCGCCTCCCCGGGCGGCTCCCAGGAAGCTGGATGTGTCCTAGAGGACAGCGAAGGTCAGCCTGCATTGCGGGGCTGCTCCTCCTCCTCCGCTCACCAGGTGGCAGTGAGGCTCTGCAGGGACACCTCGTGGGGGGTGGAGGGGCCCAGGCCAGGCCAGGGACATGCTCTCACCCGCTGCACAGGTGACTCCACAGCCCAGCGCCCGGGCAGCAGGAGCTGGGGCCCTGGCAGACGCAGGTAGGAGGAGGAGCTGCGGGCCGGCAGCCAGGCAGAGGCCAGACTTGTTTGTCACCAGCTGGCAGGCAGCGGCCCAGCCCGGCTCCCGGCACCAGAAAAGCAGGCGCCTCCTTGATCTGTAGGAGCCCGTCTCCAAACGCCTCCAAATGCCGCGCCAGCCTAGCCCCGCGAAGGTCTCCGATCCCGGAAAGGTCAGGGGGAGCTGGCCTGGGCCAGCCAGGCCTCCGGGGCAGAAGGGCCCAGAGAGCAAGACACAGGCCTTTTCCTAGGAGCTCCCCCTGGGCCTGGGAGACAGCGGCAGCCACGTGGGCAGCGTGGACTCAGGACTCGGGACTCGTCCTAGCCCAGAGTCCCTGGACTCAGTCTCCCACCAGGAGCACCACCCTTCAGACCCAGCCATTCTGCTGTGCCCCACGGAGCCCGGCCCCAGAACGGCCAGGGAGCAGGCCCACAGCAGGGCCCTGCCGGCTGCAGGTGACTGTCCCGGAGGACCCCGCCCAGAATGGACAGAGAGACAGTTCTCTGAGGTGAGGCAGAGTGGTCACAAGATGGGGACCCCCACCACCCAGACCCTTCTGGACGCAGCCGGGTGTGTCTACCGCTGCAACCCCACGACCACTGTGCTGCTGCTCTCCGGGCCTGTCTGTGCGCCTGCCCAGCCTTCCTGGTTCCGCGCAGCTCCCGCCTCGTCACGTTGTCACTCCAGGGCTCCATGTGTTGGCAGGTCCAGTCTTGGAGTCCCGTGTCCCCAGCGACTGGTCAGTAATCGTGTCAATTCACACCCCTGCCTCAATGTATAGCCATCGACAGAATCCCAAGTCTCTCAATAAAGGAAATGGTAGCCCCCGTGACTGGCTCCACTGCTGTGGGCCTGTGTGCATCCATCCACTCATTCATTCATCCATTCTCACTCATCCATTCACTCATTCATTCATCCATCCACTCACCCATTCACTCTCATCCATCCACTCATCCGTTCACTCATTCTTTCGTCCACTTACCCATCCATTCACTCATTCATCTATTCACTCACTCACCTGTTCACTCACTCATCCATCCACTCATCCATCCATTCACCCATCCATCCACTCACTCATTCGTCCACTCACTCATCCATTCACTCACTCATCCATCCACTCACTCATCCATCCACTCATCCATCTACTCACTCATCCATTCACTCACTCATTCATTCACTCACTCATCCACTCATTCATCACTCACTCACTCATCCATTCACTCATTCATTCATTCACTCACTCATCCAGTCATTCATCCATTCACTCACTCATCTATCTCCTCACTTATCCATTCACTTACTCATCCATCCACTCACTCACCTATTCACTCATTCATCCATCCACTCATTCATCCACTCACTCATCCATCCATTTATTCATCCATTCACTCACTCATCCATCTCCTCACTTATCCATTCACTCACTCATCTGTCCACTCACTCATCCATCCACTCATCCATCCATTCACTCATCCATCCATTTATTCATCCATTCACTCACTCATCCATTCATTCATTCATCCATCCACTCATTCATTCACTCACTCATCCATTCACTCACTCATCCATTCACTCATTCATTCACTCATTCATTCATGCACTCATTCAACAGATATTTGCTAGCACAGCAGACAGCCCCCCACTGGGGCCCTTTAACCAACATATGTGGGCTTTGGTCGTGTCTCCGAGAGGCTGGGGGCTTGGGGGCCAGGATCCACCAGTTCAGGTCCCATCCACCCTCCAGAGCTTCAGGAAGCCGTGGAAGAAGAGGGGCTTGTGCAGGAGCAGCCCCCTGTGGGCCATGGGGTCCCCTCACAGCCTGGTGTCAAGGACCCCTGAGCCCACACTACCCCTTCTGAGTCTCAATTTCCTGGTCTGTGCTCTGGGCACAGAGACCTGAGGAAGGGGGTGTGGGTTCTCTGACGTCTGGCTCTGGTCCCCACACCCCAACCGAGGGAACTGAGGGAGCAAAGCTAGGGGTCAGCAGTTGGGGGGCCTGGGAACAGGGCAGGGGCACTAGCCATCCCCTCAGAAAGCCACCACTGTCTGCTACCTCCCGCCAGCAGACAGGCTGGACACCTACCCACAGGAGGTGCCTTCTGAATCGGGGCATCCCCACATTCTCCCCTTTCCTGCTACCTCTGCTCTGCCTGGATCTCACCACAGCAGGGTCCCCCAAGCCCCAGCCTTGGTGGTCGAAAAGGAAAGTGTCTTCTCAGCCTGAGAGAGCCCTCTGTCCATTCCCCTCAGGGCCCTGGCAGCCTGCACAGCACAGCAGTACTGACCCCGACTGGCATCCCAGCCTCCCCCACCCCCCTGCTCGTGTAAACAGATGCTCTGGTGGCCTGGGAACCTTCACCCGCGGCAACTTGTGCTGCAGCATCCCAGGCCCACTGAGTACAGGAACGACTGCCCAGCCCTTCCCATCCTCCTATCCATCCATCATTCCAGGTGCTCCTCGCCACCCTGCTCTGATTGGCTCAGGGGTGAGGCATGAGGCTCCAAGGGCCCCACCCTCTGCGCTTTTGAGGCACCACCACCCCTACAGCCAGCAGGGAAGGCCCGGACTCCCATCACTCACAGTGAGTTCCAATAGAGGCCCTGACATTTTATAAAAACATCCGAAGGAATGCAGTTCTAATGGAGTTTCAGGCTAGTCATCAAGAGAGAAATGTGGGGAACGTGCCCAGGCAGTCCCGAACCCTAGCCACAGCTCAGCACCCGTCTCACGAGCACATGTACCCGGGCCCTCCACACGTTCCACAGATTCTCTGAGCTCGAATCTCTATTCCAGCAAGTGGACCGGAAAGGAATCTACCACCCTCAGAGGGAAGGCACCTCTGGCTCCATCGCCATTGCTAAGCAACGGGAGGAGGGCTTGGGGAGAACTCTATACATTTGAAAATACACTTGAAGGGATAAAAGAAAAAACAGCCACTGGCTTGCTGCAGGAGCCTGGGCTAGGAAGTTACACACACACACACCCGCACCCCCCCGCCCCCCCCGTCCTCCCGACCCAGCCCTCCCTCCCTGGCCCTTCCTCCAACCCCCACTCCCTCCCTCCTCCCATGTCCCCCACTCCCCACAATTATGATTTGAGTTCCAATTTTTATCAAACACCATGGAAACCATGTCCAGGCTGAATTTATGAGAGAAATGAGGCTGCTTCGCGGAGGGGATGGAGGCAGGGGAAGCCAGGGGCCAGATGGGAAGTGAGGAGTGGCAGAGCCAGGAGCCGGGGCAGGCACTGTGCTCCACGTGGGGAGGGCCTACTGGCACGCATGCACATGCACACGCCTGTGCACATACCTGCACACTACACACACCCAGCCTGCTCCGGCCTCCCACCCCAGTGGTCCTCATTCCTCAGCCCCGAGAGGTAGCCAGTCCTCAGCCTGCAGCCCAGCTCAGGAGGCAATCGGCAGACCTTTGCGTGCCTGGCACCGCCCTCCTGACTGCCCAGGCCTCTCCAGTCCCACCCTGTCCCTTTGAGACGAAGGGAGACATGTGGGAGCCCTCAGCCCAGCCCAGAACCAGAGCCAGTTCCCAGGCCCGAAGCTGCCCAGCTTAGTCCTCGCCGCCCCTCCCCACAACCGCGGCTGCTGTCAGGGCCGGGGTGGACCCTGCTGGTCTGAGTCCCCAGTGCCAGCCAGAACGTCTCACCCAGTTCCCAGGCAGGGTTCTCGCTCCCCGGCCCAGGAGACACTGGGCTGTCCTCATGGGGCCAGTGGTGGGAGAAATGAGCACACCCAAACCTCCGGTGACTGTCGGAGGGCAGCTCAGCGATCGGCCATGCTCCTGCACAGGGCGTGTGTCTTTGACCACACAGAGCCTGGTAACCACAGACACTCCAAGCCGCATGAGCAAGCCCGCAGCGGGCCACCTCCTCGCCAGTTCTTGCCGGGGCGGGGAGGCGACCCGGCCCACCCGGAGCCGGACCGAACCTGTGCTCAGGACATGGCCTGGACCCCTGGCTCGCTGCTCTGCTTTACAGCTGAGGGGGCCACCCAGACCTACTGTGGGGGTCCCCGGGAATGGCCCTCGCGTCTTCAGAGCTGGGGCCACCTGCACAGCTCGGCACTCTCCCCCAAGCGGTGACACCCTGGCCACGTCAGCTGACGTGACTGGCAGCCAGGGGAACACCACAAAGCCTGCCGGCCGTTCCTGCGAGCGGGCTGCATGGGAACGCACGCCCAGTGCCCGGAGCCTGCACTGGGGCCTCCAGCCAGGCAGGCGAGGGCGGTGTCTTCTGTCATCTTGCTGCTCAGCTTAACATTGAGCTTCTCGCCGGTGCTGCCCTACTAAGTGCCCAAGGTCCACACCTCACCTGCCCTTTCCTCTTCAGGAGCATGGGCTCCGCCTCTGGGTGGGAAGGATTGGAACCGGGGAGCAGAGTGGGAGCTGGGCTGAGGCCAGGCCAGGCTGCAGGGGGCCCTGGGTCTGGCGCCCAACCCGGTGCCCCACCGCTTGCTATGCGCACATTACCTTTCAAGATGCAAAACCCTTTCCTTTTATTAAAAAAGTGATTCGGCTGAGGCCGGTTTGGCTCAGTGGACGGAGCGTCGGCCTGCGGACTGAAGGGTCCCGGGTTCGATTCTGGTCAGGGGCGTGTGCCTTGGTTGCGGGCACATCCCTAGTAAGGAGTGTGCAGGAGGCAGCTGATCAATGTTTCTCTCCCATCGATATTTCTCTCTATCCCTCTCCCTTCCTCTCTGTAAAAAAAAAGTCAATAAAATATATTTTTTTTTTAAAAGCGATTCGTTTTCTTGTGAAATTTTTATGTAACACGAAAGAGTGTGTGGTACAGAGTGCAGTCTCCACTGGTCCCACCCGGAGACACTCGTGCCAGCAAGTGGGCCCGTGTCCTGCCCGCACCTGTCACTGCCACCTGCTGCTCACAGACACAGCAGGTCCTGACTGGCGCCTGCACACACACACACACACACACACACGCACACACACACGCACATATGCAGATATGCACACACACGCGCATTCACACACGCGCACTCACACACACGCACGCGCGCACATGCGCGCGCGCACACACACGCACGCACATACACAGATATGCACACACACGCACACACACACTCACATGCCACATCCATGCATGTGGCGTCCCTCCTTCCCCTGTGTGCACACTCACAAAACCATTTGTAGACACAAAATTAAAATAAATTTCTAACATTCAGATGCTTCCCATAACAAAACGCCTCTCCCTCCTGTGCAGCCGGGGGCTCCTGTCCGGTATCCAAGCAGAGGACCAGTCAGGGGTGGAGCCTCCCGCTCAGGGAGGCAGCAGAGACCCTGCACAGACCAGCCGGGGGCTGCAATCCAGGGAGACTACTTGGAGGAGGGAGCGAGGGGGCAGCCTTGGCCTTGCGCCCCTGGGAGCCCCAGCGGGGGGGAGATTCCCAGGGACAGATATCCCTGAGCCCCTGGTGAGTGCCACCCTGCTGTGCGGGCACAGTGAGCGGGCGGGGCAGGGGCGCTCGTGAGGTGGGGCACCAAGGGAATCAGGAAAAAGACAAGGCGCCGGGGCCATCTGGGTGAGGACCCGGAGGCAGGGAGGTGACACATGTGTGGCAAGAGCGATACTGACAGGTAGGCCAGCTGGACCCAGGGCCTGGCAGGACGACGCGACTCACAGGGACATGTGGGCAGGGGGCGGGTGCCACAGGCCTCTGAGTGCCCCCGTCCTGGAGTTGGCCCAGGCCTGCCCATGGGACCCTGGCGTCCGGAGCGGGGCCAGCTCGGCGGCCAGACTGCTGCCTGTCTGTCCACACCAGTCGCCTCTCTTGGGCCCAGATTGCCCTTAATCACCTAATTGCTTCTCCCGCCGGCACTCGGGCTCCTCGGAGCAGCCCTGTCATCCATCTCCGTTACAGTGACGCTCCTTGGCCGAGAGGCCGCCCGGCAGTGGTGCCACCAGGGCCCGAGCCGGGCCACAGAGCAGAGGCCCCATCCCCGTGCGCCCCCGTCGGGGCCAGAGGTGGAGCAGGCTGGGCACCCCTGGGTCCCTCACGCCCACATGGTCCTCACACCTGACTGTCCCCGGGGCCTCCACACTGTCCCCTGGCCGCTGCCATTCCGAGCCGGTCGGCACCTGCTGCGGCAGGAGCAGCGCCGGGGATCCGGGTGCGAGGCCTTGGCGGCTCTGCCAGCCCCTCCCCGAGCTCGGCTCTGACTGGTTCTCAGGAGCCAGGGGGAAGCCTGGGAGCTGCGTGTACCCGTGGTTCAGGGCCCCCCAGCAGCCCCGGAGACGCCCCCACATTGTCCTCAATTTACAAATGGGGAGGGGCCAAGGAGGGCGGTGTCCCCACACGTCAGTGCCCCCGGCCCCTGTGGGAACCCAGCCTGGGGGCGGGGAGGGGGGGGGAGCATAGATGACGAAGGCCCCGGGCCGGACCCCTTCCTTGGCGAGAGGCCCTGGCCGCACCCCTCAGGGCACCAAGGAGCTGAGGGCAGATGCCCTCGTGCCGGCGGTACCGGACCCTCTGGTCACCTCAGAAGAGTCACCTCGGGGTCCTGTCCCTGCTGCTCCCCAAGCCAGCACCCTCCCCTGCAGCCCCTGCGCCCACTTCCCCTGCAGGGCACTCGGCTCAGCCACGCGCTCCCTGCCCGCGGGTGACCACAGCTGTGCGCACCGCCTCCTGCCATTTCACCCACGGCTCCAGGGCGGCCTGAGCGCCCCTCCCGCTGCCCCTGCCCCTGCCCAGGCCTGAGCTCGGTGCCAGCGCCACGGCTGAAGCGGCCGGGCGGCGATGGACGTGGAGAGGCCGCCGGCCCGTCCCGGGCAGAGAGGGCGCCCTCCCTCCCCCGGCGCTTCCTGCAGCCGCGTGTGCTTCGCTCCCGCTCACGGTGCAGCCCCTCCCCTCGGGCAGGGCCGCCGGCCAGCGGGCTCCGGGCTGGCTCCTCTCCGGCCTGCACGCTCCTCGCTCCTCGGAGAAAGCCAGGGACGGGGCGGGCTGGTGCGGGCTCGGCGGACTGTGCGCCGCGGGAGGCGGGGGCTCCCCCTCGAGGCTCCTGCCTGCGCCCCGGGGGCCGCTCACCCGGCGGCTCGTTCTGCCCTCGGCCCTGGGGACGGGGTTTGTTCCCCATCATGTCCCCCCCGCCCCGCACTGTGCGACCTGGAGAGCCACCGCCACCCTCTCGGTTCCAGCCGGAAGCTGCCCAACCGGCTCTGCGTGACTTCCTCCGGCGCCCGCCACGCCACCTCCGGGAAGGGCCTTGTGCGGGGCCTGCGCACGTGGGACTCGGACGCTCCTGAAAAAAAAAAAAAAAAAAACGGCAAAAAGCCCAGCTCCACGCGCCCCACCCACTGGCGACACCTTGATTTCAGACCGTGACCCTGCGCGGAGGACCAGCCCCACGAGGCCCTGACCTACACGGTGGATGGTGGACGGGGAGAGCCTGCGGCTGAGACTGCTGCCACGGGGTCATTTGTTGCTGCAGCCGCAGCAGAAAATCGCTGCAGTAACCACTGCACCACTTCCTATTCTTGCTGCCCTATGGATTCAGACCCATGTGCTTTTCAGTCTTTTGCTATAAGAAAGCTCTGCACTCCCTGGCAGGTTTGGCTCAATGGATAGAGCATCGGCCTGCAGGTTCCAGGTTCGATTCTGGTCAAGGGCACATGCCCATGTTGTGGGCTCAATCCCCAGCAGGGGGTGTGCAGGAGGCAGCCAAGCAATGATTCTCTCTTATCATTGATGTTTCTATTTTTCTCCCCCTTCTTCCCTAAAACCAATAAAAATATTTTTTAAAAAGAAAAAAGAAAAGAAAGCATTGCACACCTGGCCAGCAAAGGGCAGTGGTTGAGCGTCAACCTATGAACCAGGAGGTCATGGTTCAATCCCCCATCAGGGCACATGCCCGGGTTGCAGGCTCGATCCCCTGTAAGGAGCGTGCAGGAGGCAGCCAATCAATGATTCACCCTCATCACTGATGTTTCTATCCTTCTCTCCCCCTCCCTTCCTCTCTGAAATCAATAAACATATGTTTAGAGAAAGCTTTGCATGTGTGTTGTGCACACGTGTAGAGGAGGATAAGCCAGCCCTTGAGCCCTGAGCTCAGCCCAGCCCGGTGGTCACCATCCATAGACAGGGAGCTGGCTCAGCCAGTGCCAGCAGTGCCCAGGGCCCACCCCGCAGTGCCGTCTGATGCTGGGAGTTCACCTGCCTTGTCCTGAGCAGGCCGCATCCTGGATCTGAATTGGAGACCACGGTGATGGGGGGCAGGGGCCCGGCTCCCTGTCTGCAGGGAGTGGACCGCTCTGAGCTCCTGAACCAGCATGCCCTGCTCTCCACAGTGTTCCAAGTGCTGCTCTTGAGGACCAGCCTGGGACAACATGGTCAGCAGTAAGTGGACAAAAGAGGAAGACCACGGGGACACGCACTCCAGCCAGTGTGGCCCAGGCTGGGACCCTACCTCACCGCCCCTTCCTCCCACCACTAGCAGCTTTGGCTACTGCTCACTGATGTGCACCTGCTCTGGAGGCCACCCCTGCTGAGCTTTCTGCTGTCCTGGATGAATGATGGATAGTTGGTGGATGGATAGACGAAAGGATGGATGAGTGGGTGGGTGGGTGGATGGATGGATGGGTGAGTAGGTAGATAGATGGATGGATAGATGAGTGGATGGATGGATGGATGGATGAATGGATGGATAGTAGATGGGTGGGTTGATGGATGAGTGGATGGATGGGTAGATGGATGGTGGATGGATGGATGGTAAATGGGTGGGTACATGGATGGTGGATGGATGGATAGTAGATGGATGGAAGACAAGTGGATGGATGAGTGGGTGGGTGAGTAGGTAGATAGATGGATGGATGGATAGATGAGTGGATGGATGGATGGATGGTAGATGGATGGTAGATGGTTGATGGATGGGTGGATGGATAGTGGATGGATGGATAGTAGATGGATGGATAGATGAATGGATGGATGAGTGGGTGGGTGGGTGGGTGGATGGATGGATGGGTGAGTAGGTAGATGGATGGATAGATGAGTGGATGGATGGATGGATGGATGGATGGATGGTAGATGGGTGGGTTGATGGATGAGTGGATGGATGGGTGGATGGATAGTGGATGGATGGATAGTAGATGGATGGATAGACAAATGAATGGATGAGTGGGTGGGTGGGTGGATGGATGGATGGGTGAGTAGGTAGATAGATGGATAGATAGATGAGTGGATGGATGGATGGATGGTAGATGGGTGGGTTGATGGATGAGTGGATGGATGGGTATATGGATGGTGGATGGATGGATGGTAGATGGGTGGGTGGATGGATGATGGATGGATGGATGGATGGATGGATGGATGGGTGGATGGTAGATGGATGGGTGATGGATGGTGGATGGATGGATGGATGGATGGTAGATGGGTGGGTTGATGGATGAGTGAATGGATGGGTGGATGGACGGTGGATGGATGGACAGTAGATGGATGGGTGATGGATGGTGGATGGGTGGATGGGTGGATGGATGGATGGATGGCAGATGGATGAGTGATGGATGGAAGGAGAGTGGTCAGATGAATGGATGAAAGGCTGGATAGAGGAGGAGACGAGCAGTACACTATAGATCAGTGATGGCAAACCTATGACACGCGAACTCATTTTTTTGGTTGATTTTTCTTTGTTAAATGGCATTTAAATATATAAAATAAATATCAAAAATATAAGTCTTTGTTTTACTATGGTTGCAAATATTAAAAAATTTATATATGTGACACGGCACCAGAGTTAAGTTAGGGTTTTTCAAAAAGCTGACACGCTGAGCTCAAAAGGTTCGCCATCACTGCTATAGATGCTGCAGAGCTGGCTCAGGGCAAGTGCAGGGCAGAAGGAATTTGATTTCAGAATGACTTTTCCTGCCTGTGAAGAGAACCGCTGCCCTTCACAGAGAGCATTCGCTGTTCTCCACATGGGCCCAGAGAAGCATTTCCTTTGGTTGAAGTGCACAAGGAAGCAGAGCTGGCCTGTGGGAGCTGAGTCAATGGGGAATGATCCCATCTTTTCAAAATAAACTCAGCCCTTGTTTTTCCCTTGAAACTGACCGAGAGCTGAAATGATGAGCACCCCAGGCGCGGCCTCCATGGCATTTGGCGCTGTCACGTCACTGTCCTGCAGCATTTTGAGGTCAGAGTGGTCCCAGGGCTCTAAGAGCTCCAGGGAGATGAGAACAGCAGGGGAAATGACACATAACACCGCCATCAGATGGCGCATAAAGCCCTCATCATTGGAAAATAGAACTGGGGACGGGGGGGGGGGGGGGGGGGGGCAAGTGGGAGAGAGTGTCTGTGGGGCAGAGGCGCCACTGGAGTTGGCTTTATGGTCTCCCCTGGCCATCACAGCAGAGTCGCTCACTCTGAGGGATAGAGGTCTTCAAAGCCGACATCAAAAAACACCAGCCCTTGGGGACCAGGGTCTCCTCCCTTCTCCCTGGAGCTGGGCCGTATTGAGCCAAGAAGCTGAGACTAAGTCCCCGTCACTGTGACCACACTGCCTTCAGCAGGGTCCCTAATCAGGAGGTTCCCGCCCCCACCCCCATCAGGACACCCTCCTGGAGAAGGGCTTCCTGCAAACTGGTCCACGGGCTCCCCGAGGGCCACAGGAGGGGAGAGCAGAGGGGCTGGGTCGGTCAGTTCCAGCAGGGCAAAATGAGTGGTACCCGCGGGACCCCCCTCTCAGGGAAGATGAGAGAGTGGGGGGTCACATGGGCAGAGCGCAAAGCCCGGCACCCACTTAGCACAGTGGACCAGTTACCAGTATTCCTGTGCCTCGGTTTCCCTAACACAGACGGGATAATGGCCACTGGCACCGAATAACCAGGAAACCCTCCTCTCCGCTTGGTCCCTGCAGTCTCGGGTGAGGCCATCAGCTCTCACAGTTGCCACTGCCAGCCAGACAAAGGTCCTTCCCGCAGGGCCTGGCTCTAATGACAGAGGGCTGTGCCCAAGGGCATGGAAGGCCACATATCCCACAACAGAAAGGGGGAATGGAGAGATAGATGGGAAAAGCAGCTCTGCCCGTCTCCCCTGCCCACTGCAAGGCACCTGGAGAGCAGCACTGGAGGCAGCTGGCGGCACCTCCCATGGGGGCCCTCACCTCAAGCCGCCTGGAGGACTGCTCACAACAGCGCCCTCCCCAGGCTGACTCAGCAGAGCGGGGACGCACATGGGCTGACACGCGCGCACACATGCACACGCACACACAGGCACTGCATCCCGCTGATGCCGGGCTGCAGGTGAGTGGCCACTCCCACTTGGAGATGCCGGGCCACCAGAACTTCCACCCTCCTCCTCTTGGTCCATCCCACCGCCCACAGGTGCGCAGGCAGACAGCGTACCTCACCACGGGGCTTTTCCTGGCAGAAACACAGACTGTCCAGTGAGGCAGGAGGTGATGAAGTTGGTTCTTGTACACCCTTCCCTGGGGGCTCTTCTGCACCCACAAAATCAGCCCAGGAGGACCTGGACTGAGGTGTCCCCTGGCCATCACAGCAGAGTCGCTCACTCCCTCTACAAATCCTAAGTGCCTCACTCACACGTGTCAGCACTATGGACCAGGCGGGCCCTGCATCTCAGCACAGATCAAGCTGCCAACCAGACAGTAATTTAGGCAAATTTAGGAGTAGGATCGTCAGATAAAATATAAGATGTCCAGTTAAATCTGAATTTTAAATAGTGAATAATTTTTAATATAAGCATAACCTATGCAATATTTGGGACATACTTATACTGTGAAATTATTCCTTGTTTATCTGAAATTGGAATTTAACTGATGTTGAATCTGGCAACCCCAAAAAGAAGCCAACCCCCCCCACACCAGTTGGGGATGATCAGCAGCTGAGCCTGGCATCCGTGGCTCCCCTCCTCCCTGGCCCAGCTCAGCTCTGCAGGGTTGGTGGGGACAATAATAGGACCAGGACAGGGTGCTGTGAGGGTCAATGGAGCCAACCACAGTGCTTCCCTCCCCAGGCGGGACAAAAGTCCCTGGTCACCACAGCGATTCCTCCTCATATGCCCTTCTGGAGAACTGAACTTCCTTTTCAAGATGCCATCCTCTGGGTGGGCCAGGTTGCAAAGGAACAGCCTTCGTTTGGTTCCTGCCTGCATGCTTCTGAGGAGCCCTGGTTTGGGTCCAAACAGTGAGTGGGAGACGCCCCCTAGAGGTGAGATGTGTGGGCTGCAAGCCCCGGCTGGCGTTGGAGCAGATAGCTTGCCACTCCCGCTGGAGGTGTTTGTGGGTCCCAGGCACCTGGGAGAGGAGGCTCTCCAATGGAAAAAGGCAAAGATGGGTCCTGGCTGGTTTGGCTCAGTGGATAGAGCATCGGCCTGCAGACTGAAGGGTCCCGGGTTTCATTCCGGTCAAGGGCACATGCCTGGGTTGCCGGCTCTGTCCCCAGTGTGGGGCGTGCGGGAGGCAGCCAATCAATTATTCTCTCTCATCATTGATGTTTCTATCTCTCTCCCTCTCCTTTCCTCCCTGAAATCAATAAAAATATATTTTTTAAAAAGAAAGAAAAAGGCGCCCCAGCAAGATGGCGGCATAGGTAAACACCGGAGACTGCTGCCGCAAACAACCACTTCAAAAATACAACTAAAAGACGGAACGGACATCACCCAGAACCACAGGAAAGCTGGCTGAGGAGAGACTCTTCAACTAGAAGGAAAGAGAACAGCATACCGAGGCTCAGAGGAGGCGCAGTGTGGAAAATACAAAGGTGTGGAGGTGCGTGCGCAAAGCGGGCTGGTGGCTGAGTGCGCGGTTGTCGTTTTCAATCAGGAGGGAGTCTCAGACTCTGAGCTCCAGATCCGGGCGAGTCTCTAGGGACTCAGACTCAAACGGGAGAAGTGGGATTGTCTGGCATCAGTTGAAACGTGAGGGCAGCTTTCTCTCCAAGGTTTGCAGCCGTTGCTGGGGTTCTGAGAAGCAGACCCTCTGGGAACGGGACTGAGAGCAGCCATAACTGCTCCCTCCGCCCGCCCTGTTGATCCCCTGCGACCCGCCCCGCCCAAGCCCTGCGCAGAGCCATTTGCTGATAGCCTCAGGCAAAGGCTAGATTAGCACCTCTCCAGAGGACAGAAGTTTTCCCACTGCAGATACAGCTGATTCTCACAGCCAGTCAGCCTGGTGGTCAAATCCCTCTAGTATTAACTACAACAATCAAGGCTTAACTAGAACAAGACTGTGCACAAAGACCACAAGGGGGTGCACCAAGAAAGCATAAAAAAAATGCGGAGACAAAAAAACATGACAGAAATGGAGGATATAGAGCTAAAAAACGCAATTTTGAGGGCTTGCAATAATGTGCTAGAAGCAGCCAATAAACTTGATGAGAGCCTCACGAAAACTAATGAGACCCTCGATGCTATGATAAAGAACCAACTAGAAATTAAGCATATATGGACTGAAATAAAGAATATTATACAGACACCCAATAGCAGACCAGAGGAGCGCAAGAATCAAGCCAAAGATTTGAAATGCGAAGAAGCAAAAAACACCCAACTAGAAAAGCAAAATGAAAAAAGAATCCGAAAATACGAAGATAGTGTGAGGAGCCTCTGGGACAGCTTCAAGCGTACCAACATCCGAATTATAGGGGTGCCAGAAGATGAGAGACAGCAAGATATTGAAAACCTATTTGAAGAAATAATGGCAGAAAACTTCCCCCACCTGGTGAAAGAAATGGACTTACAGGTCCAAGAAGCACAGAGAACCCCAAACAAAAGGAATCCAAAGAGGACCACACCAAGACACATCATAATTAAAATGCCAAGAGCAAAAGACAAAGAGAGAATCTTAAAAGCAGCAAGAGAAAGAGACTCAATTACCTACAAGGGAATACCCATACGACTGTCAGCTGATTTCTCAACAGAAACTTTGCAGGCCAGAAGGGAATGGCAAGAAATATTCAAAGTGATGAATACCAAGAACCTACAACCAAGATTACTTTATCCAGCAAAGCTATCATTCAGAATTGAAGGTCAGATAAAGAGCTTCACAGATAAGGAAAAGCTAAAGGAGTTCATCACCACTAAACCAGTTTTATACGAAATGCTGAACGGTATCCTTTAAGAAGAGGATGAAGAAAAAGGTAAAGATACAAATTGTGAACAACAAACATGCATCTATCAACAAGTGAATCTAAGAATCAAGTGAATAAATAATCTGATGAACAGTATGAACTGGTGATTATGATGAATCAGGGACATAGAAAGGGAATGGACTGACTATTCTTGGGGGGGGGGGAAGGGGAATGGGAGATGCGGGAAGAGACTGGACAAAAATCGTGCACCTATGGATGAGGACAGTGGGTGGGGAGTGAGGGCGGAGGGTGGGGCGGGAACTGGGAGGAGAGGAGTTATGGGGGGGGAGGAACAAATGTAATCTGAACAATAAAGATTTAATAAAAAGAAAGAAAGAAAGAAAGAAAGAAAGAAAGAAAGAAAGAAAGAAAGAAAGAGGCAAAGATGGGGTGGGAGTGAGCAGAAAGGGATCGTGGCCAAGGAGCAGGGACCCCAAGGTGTCCAGGGCACAGTGGAGAGATTACTAATGGAGGCCACCCTCCACTGGGCGCTTTCTGCTTTGAGGAGCCTGTTAGGCAGCCCTGCTTCTGCCTGTGGCCACCACGGAGTCAAATCCCACTCTGGGCCGGGCGGGACCAGAACTCCCCGCGACCTCAGGGCTCCCCTGACAGCTGGCGGCCCTGGGCCGCTGCAGAATCCTCTCTGGGCCACCTCTCCCGCTGGAATTGTGGGGACTGCATCACCGGCAGCCCACTTCACACATGGGAAGCTGAGGTTCGGCCCCAGCCAGCTGACCCCGCTCTGAGTCCACGTGGCTGTCCCAGAGAGTGAGGCCGACCAGAGTCTATGCGGGCCAAGGGGCAGCGCTCAGCAGCCTGGCTCCAGCTGTTACTATGAAGCCCGAACTGCGGCCGGGACACTGAGCAGACAGACGGCTGGCAGGACAGAACCCCCGTACCCCTGGGCATGCGCCCTTGAGGAAACTGAGGCCTCCAGAGGCTCTGTGCCTGGCGTGACTCACACAGCTTGCAGGCGGCAGAGAAAGGGCACCCACAAGCCCCACCCTGGAGCCAGAGAGCGCACTACCCGCGGGCGCTGGGGCACCACGGGGGCGTGGCCTGGCAGGAGTGGGCGGGGCGGGCGGAGGCCCGGGATGCCTTGATTGGGTGCTGCTTTGATTCGTCACTGGGCTGCTGCCTCCCAGCCGGCAGCCCCACCTTGACCACGCCCCAGGGCAAGACTCCACCCCGCCCCCGCCCCCGCCCCCGCTCCCGCCCCGCCCCCGCCCCGGCCGCGGTTGGGCGCAGACTAGCGGGTAACCTTCCACCTGGCCCCGACCCGGCCCTGCCTCGGCCGGGCCCCGGTGCGGACCGCAGTTAACTCGCGCCGGGGTCTTTCGGGGCCCCGCCCAGGCCCTGCCCCCGCCGCAGCCCGGGTCAACCCCCCAGACGCCCACCTGTATGGGGCGTCTCGGTCCAGATCCCTCCCCGTTGCGCCGAAGCCGCTTTGTGCAGTGCTCCGACCAGGGGTCAGCAGAGGCAATAGGAGCCCTTTAAAACCCACACTGGCGGAACTGACTGTGGCCTGTTCTTATTTCTTAATCGCTTTATTGGGGTGTAATTTGCAATTCCGCCATTTACATTCGACGGGGTTTACCCAGATTGGGCAGCGATCGCCTCAACCGCCACCATCCCCTTCCCCAAATCCACTCCATTTCCGGAGGTCCGCGCTGCGTTACACGGCCTGCCGCCAGGGGGCGCCGGCGCGCCGGGACCCACCCGCTGCTGAGCCTGCGCCTGCGTGCTGAGCCGCAGAGCACGCACACAGCGAGTGCGCTTGCGCGGAGCCGTGGCCCCGCCGCTCCCGCCGGGGGCTCGTAGCTGAGCCGGGCCATGGGGGAGGCCGAGGTGGGCGGCGGGGGCGCGGCGGGCGACAAGGGGCCGGGGGAGGCGGCCACCAGCCCCGCGGAGGAGACGGTGGTGTGGAGCCCCGAGGTGGAGGTGTGCCTCTTCCACGCCATGCTGGGCCACAAGCCCGTCGGTGAGCGGGCGCCGCGGACCTGCGTGGGGGCGGGGCGAGCCGGCAACGGCCGGGGGCGCGCGCTGGGCGGGGCCCCCTCCACCGACCCTGCCCTGCCCTGCCCGCGCCCGCCTCTGCCCCTTCCCCACCGACGCCTGCCCCTCCTCCTCTCGCCCTCCAACCGGAGCCTTCCCCGCAGGTGTGAACCGGCACTTCCACATGATCTGTATCAGGGACAAGTTCAGCCAGAACATCGGCAGGCAGGTGCCGTCCAAGGTCATCTGGGACCACCTGAGCACCATGTATGACATGCAGGCGCTGGTGAGCTGGACCCCGCCCTCCCAGTCCCCCAAGGCCGAGCCCTCCAGACCTCGGTCTGTCCTCAGAGCGCCCGCGTCCTCGTGGGGACCATTCATTCAACCAGGTAGCTCCGAGTGGGGGCGTCCGAGTGGGGACCATTCATTCAACCAGGTAGCTCCGAGTGGGGTTCAAGAAAGCACAGACCTAGTGATGACAGCTGGTTACCGTGCAGAACCGACTGTAGGTGGGTGATGAGTGAAAGCCTCTCCAGGGAGGTAACGCCGAGCCCAGGCCCAAGGGAGGGGGCCCTCACGGGGGCATCTGACTTATGGGAGGTCCCAGGAGTGCTCGAGGCAGGACGGTGCCCACATTCCGGTCAGGTAAGGTGATGTGGTGGCTTCTGTGAGAACCGGACAGGCAGGGTGTCAGGCCAGGTTACCTAGGTAACCAGGAGTGCCAAAGGGACAGGTGTTCCCCACAGAGGAGCAGCAGATCAGAGGAGGGCACCCACCTGGGGTCGGGGCACCTGGGTCAAGGCAGGAGCCTAAGCTGTGTCAGGAAAGGCTTGCCAGCCCCCGGCCTCCTGTCCAGATCCTGTGCTGTCCCTGGCTTCTTGTCGACCTCGGGCAAGTCCTCTGCCTCTGCTTGTCATGGATCACAGCTGTGCCCTGGGGCTGGCTGCTGTTTGTGCACAGCCCCTGTGAGGGTCAGCTGCTGCACTAGAGGGGTCCTTCAGGGGTGACCTTGGATGCAGGGCCGAGGCAGGCCTGCACTCAGCAAAGCTCCCACGTGTGTCATCTGTGGGGTCACCTGGTCCCCAGGCACTTCCCACACCCTGACTTCAGGCTGCTGGGGCCAGAAGTGGGACATGGAGATGAGAGCAGCAGAGTCCTGTCCTGGGGAGCCCCTGGTGTCCCTGGGGAGGTAGGCCGGTAGCTCTGAGGCACAGACACTCACGCGGGGGGCCCACATGACAGGCCCCAGGAGGCTGCAGGGTACACCCAGGGCTCTCAGCTCAGGACAGCAGCCCTCTCCCTCTTCCTGTCATGGCCTGTCACTCAGGCCTGGGCAAGACCTCAGGGATGGCACTGCCTAGACCCCAGCACCACTCTGGCCCTTGTTAGCACAAGTCCTTGGACCCTACCCACAGAGTGAGCAGGGGGACCAGCAGCCGGTGGATCACCGCAGCCGGAGATGCTGATCAGCACTTTGACAGCGGGCCGCCTGGCTTGACATGGTTCCCATGTGGGTGGCGGGTGGAAGCCCGTTTCCCAAATCCCCTCCCACCAACTCACCTTCCCTCGTCTGGTGTTCCGTGTATCAGGGTCTGTCCCTTCTGGCACACGTGACCTGCAGGACAGGTGGAGCCTGACAAGCCACAGGGCCTTGGGTCTCTGCGCTCCTTATCTGCTTTCTGTGGGGTGGCTTTCCCAGGCCACATGCCCTGTCTCCAGGCTGCTGGGCTGCCACTGCCCTGCCCTGAGGTGTGTGCCAGCAGGGATGCGGCCCAGCACATGTCAGGTGACACTGACCGGCATTCTTCCCACCAAGACCCCTGCCCTGGCTGGCGCTGGAGCTGTGCCCTCCCTGGTCTGTCGCCTGCCCACCTCCGCAGCCTCAGGGCAACATTGTGCACTCACAGGGTGCTCCTGAAGTGGCTCTTACACATTTTTCGTCACTTGCTAAAATCACACCTTTTTTGTTTCTTAAAAAAATTAAACTTCCTATTTGCCATCAGCACGAATCTGAGATCCTTCCATTCCCGAATCCAGAAAGGAACTTCGTCCTCCCGGAAGAAATCATTCAAGAAGTCCGCGAAGGTGAGACTTGGACAGGTTAGGTTTGGGAATTAGGAAAGGCGGGAGGTGGGCAAGGGTGGTGGTGTCAGAGTGAAGGGCATGAGCCTCCGGGAGGAGTGAGGGCCTCTGGCCTGTGATGCTCGGCCCACCCGGGTGGTCGGGAGCAGCCCCAGCCTGAGCCACCCCAGGTTGGGCCAGGCGTAGTCACCCAGTAGTGTGGGCGTTCAGGGAAGGCAGCTGTCTCCCCACAGGAAAAGTGACCATTGAAGAGGAAATGAAGGAGGAAATGAAGGAAGACATGGACCCCCACAATGGAGCCGATGATGGTAAGTGTGTAGCTTCTCCTGTCCCTCCACCGGGGTCCCAGGGGACACAGCACCCACCCCTGGCAAGGCCTTCCCACAGGGCGCAGCGCAGGTCCCCAGCCTGAATGTCTAGCCCGTTGCAGCCACAGCTACTCTGTCTGGTCCAGCAGTTGAAAGGCAGCTTCCATCTGCTCGGGCAGGAGCCTCGCCGGGCATGGACATCGTGCGTGTGGCCGACACCATGAATGAACCACAGGGCGGCCCCGGGCACCGGCGGGCCCAGTCAGGTGGACCCAGTGTGCAGTGCCAGAGGCCTCAGTACAGGACAAACTCTGAGTAGCAAAAGCTGGCTCCACCTTGCAGCACAGGCGTGAGTGGCGGCCAGGGCGGGTCCTGCAGCCTGAGCGTGTGGTGCCCGAGGCCCCCATGGTGGGCACGTCCTCAGGAGGACCAGGTGCTCTGTGGGCCGGGCGGGCGCCCCCAGCTCAGGAGAAGCTTGTGGGTTCAGAGCGTCATGTGTAGATACAGAATTTTCTAACTGAACAAGAAGATGAAATAAAATTCTGGATATTCTGTTTTCAGCCAAATGATTTTATTTCCCAGTTTTTTCATCTTCAGGAAGCTTGGGGAAAGCAACCGAAAAGTGCAGCAAAGACAGAGACAAGAACTCCTCAGACTTGGGGGCCAAGGAAGGGGTGGACAAGCGCAAGCGCAGCCGAGTCACCGACAAGGTCCTGACCGCCAACAGCAACCCCTCCAGCCCCAGTGCTGCCAAGCGGCGCCGGACTTAGATGCTCCTCAGAGAAGGGCTGGCAGGGGTCAGGTGCTCGGCCCCTGCTGCCTGCCCTGGGATCTGGGGATCTGGGGATCTGTGGCACCCACACCCCTAGAAAAAGGATCACCGGCTTAGGTTGAGTGCGCTCTGTGTCAGTTCCTCTGCTCTCTGCACCAGCGGCCTGAGCTACAGCCTACATGACAGAGAGACCTGGAGGAATGAGCAATAACGCCGTTGTCCCCGCCCGCCCAGGAGCACCAGTCTTCCCACTGGGCCATCTGTCCATCTGTCCGCTGCTCTTGCTCAAGTGACTGCGACCTCAGGAGAAAGGCCACACAAGCCACATGCAGCGGCCCCTCCCTCAGCCCTGAGACACAGCTGGGTACTTGGCCTCATTCACTTGTACTGTAACGATGTGTATAATGTGGTTGATATTTCACTATTTAATTTCTAAGAAGCCTATTTTACTAGTGTTTTATATGAAAAAATACTGCAGAAGTTAAAAACCTATGTTGTATTTTTTCCAAGATGTTTTGTTTTAAGGTAATGAGCGATGGGATAATTTTTGCTCAGTTTTTATATGCCAGACACAGAATTTGTGGTTATTTTTGTATTATCGAGTAACTTGCAAACAGACCAAACGAGTGAGTGGAGGGGAGGCCCGACAGGAGCTGATGGCCGGGCCGGGGGCCTGTGGAACATTAAAGCACAGAAAGCAACCTGGGCTTGTGTGATTTTCATACCAAAATCAGTTACTTTGGCTACAGTAGGAAGTCTGTAGATGGACTCCACTCACCTGATACAATGTAGGTGCAGCTCGTGGCAGGTGCGGAGTGTGACGTGACTGACAGGCCCTCAGATGGGAGAGCAAACGAGGCACAGCTGCGCCTCCTTCCCGCTGGATGTCCGCATGTGCCCGGGCTGTGACTCTGTGCACAGCAGAAGTCCACCAAGTGATGGAGAGGCCAGCCGGTGCACCGACAGACAGGACAGGTTCCCGCCCACCCAGCAGCCTTCCCACCATCTGGGAGCAGGAAGTCAGAACTCGCTGCAGCCCGTCCAGGACCTGTGCTGAGAGGCCGCCCAGCATCAGGTTGGAGGCTGGCCTGTGCCAGACCCATTTCTTCAGGCCCTTGAAGACATGCCTGGCACCCTGCCTCCCAGCAGGCCAACAGTGCTTGGTACCGAGTGTCTTGTGCCAGGGTCTGCTGACCCTGAGCGGCTGCTCTCAGCATCCACCCTGTCTTGGAACTGCAGCAGAGTCTGCACTCCAAGGCTTGGGGGCCCATGGGTGTGTCTGCACCTGCCGCCTGGAGCAGGGATCTAGACAGAACCCAGGTGGTCGGAGGCTACCCTTCGCCACACCCTCCTGCCACTGCCTTTTCCCCGTGATGAAGTCTGCACAGCACACGCTGCGCTTGCCCAGCTGTCCTTGCAGCAGAGCAGGCAACAACTCTTCATGGGAAGAGAGCAGAGGTCTGCCTTCTAGAGAGTTCTAGAACACATGCAGGGAGATAGGCCCCTGCCCCTTGGCCTCCCTCACTGCCAGTGTCCAACCCCCTCACTCAGTACCCACTCTGCCAGGTCCGGAGTAGTGATGCACAGAGAAACCTGGGTGGCACTCGGCACGGGAGGGGCTCCCTTCACTGGGTTTCCTGGGAAACACCCATCTGGAACAGTGTCTTCAGGGACCTCAGAATTTGCTGGAAAAGCCTAGTCATTAAACCTGCCTTGTTTCCATTAACATTTTACTGCACTTTAAGAAGGGTGGGCAAGTAGCCCTACTCCCCATGCCCTGGCGCCGAGGGGGCTGCAGCCCTCAGCATTGGCCGAGCATCCCTGCCCTGGGCAGACACCGCTGCCTGAGGCCTCCAGGGCTGCTCAGCCCTCACGAGCTCAGCTTCCCTGCACGTGAGTCCAGTCCAGTTGGCTGCCTGTGGTTTGTGCAGGTCAGACTCACAGGCATCTGTGGCACATGATGTCTCCCAGCCTCGGGGTCCGATCTGTGACATGGGTCTTAGGTACATCCACCATGTAGCATGGAAATTATCTGAACAAGAAAACAGGATGGGGCTGCAGGAGATGGGGAGGGTGGCATAGAGACGAAGTCCTACGGAACAAAAAGAAGCACAGTCCTGCAACTCAGTGCTGCCCGGACACACGCCTGCAGGGCCGGCGGGTGGGAACCAGGTGGTGTGGTCTCAGGGCTCCCTGCTCTAGCCGAGCCCCCATGGGGAATCCAGAAGGACTGTGGGCTCCCAAGAAGTGTTGAACACTTACTGAGCAGCAGCGGGCTTGCCCGCAAGGCTAGTTGAGTAGGGATGGGTGGACTTTGGCCAAATAACATGGCCGCACTATTTTCGCCTGAGGAAAGCGTTAGGGCAGGTTTAACTTGGTCCCGCCTCAGCCAGACTTACAAGAGCCTGGCCACGCACCTGGGGCAGTGTGTGTGAGGCCTGTGGATGGGACACTGGTGTGATGCTCTCGGTCACCTCACACACCTGGGCAACAAGCCGCCTGGAGTGCTGAGCCCACATGGTGTCCCCAGAGCCCCAGCTGTTCCCACAGCAGAATCCGGGGTGATTGGGCGTGGCCATTATTCATAAAGCAGCAGTTGGGCAGTGTCTTAAGTCAGGAAAGAGGTCTACAGTCCTGGCCCTGGCAGGAGGCAGCAGTGGGCAGGCTGAATAGTAGGCTGTGGTGGTGAAGCCGGGGTCCCCTCCTGCAGGGCTCCCAGATCAGCAAACCTGGAATGACCCACAGCCCAGCACCCAAAGCCTCCATCAGAGGAGCCCCTCTACCCGGCACAAGGCCAGGGGCTCCAAGGCCAACTGCACATGGGCTAACAAGGTCAGGCCCGTTGCCCAGTCCTGTGGGCTGGCCCCTCCCCAGGAAATCTGCCCTGGCCGTTGGGGGCAGACACGCAGAAATGCCTAGGGCTCGATCCTTTGGGGGAGTCACCACTGTCCTTTAGAAAGGGGAGCAGACTCAGCTCCAGCCAGGTGGGCTATGCCGGAGAGTTGATGGAGGTCGACGTGTCAGGGAGCCGTGGCACCAGCACCAAGACAGGCCTCCCGCTGAGCTCCTGGGCGATTGGAAGTCTCTGTCCCACTCCTGGCTGTCACCAGCTGCGCCGTATGAGGACGTCACCATGCCCAGGCACAGGCAGCCGAACCCTCTCCGCTGGGTTCTTGCGGGGCCGGGATAATCCGCGCCCCCTGCGGGGCTGGGCTGTGCACCCCCTGTGGCCCCATCACCCACAGACCACTCTCCTCACGGCCGAGCCTAAGAGCAGACTGGGTTTTAGCTGCTTTTTGCGATAATAACGTGGTGTCGTCGTTCTAGAAGACGGTTTTACCTGGGGTGACCACTCCCAAGTTTCATTTTGAGGGTGCGTCACCCACTTTGCTGGAGCTCTTGTCACCCAGCAAATGTCAGAGCCAAGGTTGCATAAGGGACCCACAGGCACTGGGAAACTGGCGGCTGCAGGTGACTTTCACCCCCAGCTCCTGGGTGACCCGTCCTCTCTGCCCCTGGGGCTGGGGCTGGGGCTGGGGCCGCAGCGACTCAGGGCCCTGCAGACACTCCTGCTGGCCTCCAGGGAGCAAACCCGTGTGAGCCCCTGCGGAGGGGACACAGCCCCCTGCCCCACAGTCTGAGGAGCTGGGGGGGTACTAGATGGCTCCCTACACGAGCCTCTGATGGACTGCGGATTGAATCCAATCCATTCCGGTGGATTGGATTCCTGGGGGACAGCTTCCAGGCAGTACCCTCCTGGGGGCCTCCTCCAAGGGGGGAAGGGACATATCGGGGCGTGTCCTCCACGGGGGCGTTCTCGGAGGGGAGAACATTGGGGGAATCCTGGGGGGGTGACCTGGGGGGGTCCTAGGACAGGCACCCTCTGTGGACAACCTCCAGGGGCTGTTCCTCAGGGACTGCCTCCCTGTGAGAAGCCCCAGGCTGGCATCTCGGGTGGGGGACACCCTCTAGGGGAGACGTTCTGGGCAAGGGAAGGGGAAGTCTCGGGTTGGGACGTCTGGCGCAGGCAGCCCCAGGGCACATCCTTCCAGGGCGGGCACCCTGGGCGGGCGGAGTCGGCAGCCCCGCGACCCTGGGCGCCCCGCCCCGCCCCGCCCCCGCGCTTCCTCCCGGTTTCACTTTCGCTTCCGGCGGAGCGCGGTCCCGCCGCCACCCGAGCATGGACGACCCGGACCACGACTCCACCTGGGAGGACGAGGAGGAGGACGAGGAGGCGGAGGACGGCGGGGGCCCGAACGCCGGGGGCGACAACGATGGCGAGGCCGGCGCCCTGGGAGACGCGGAGGACGAGGACGAGGAGGAGGAGGAGGAGGAGGAGGAGGCGAGGCCCAGCGCGCTGCAGGTGCAGCCCCCGCACCCCCACGCCCCGGGAGACCCGCACCCGAGACCCGCGATCCCCGCACCCAGGAGACCCGCGATCCCCCGCACCCCAGAATGGGAGCCAGGCCGTGATCTGGGAAAAACTGTCCACTCCCCCTCACCCACCGCCGCGGGTGGGGGTGGGGGTGGGGGGACGGAGGCATCTCCTGGAGACCCGACTTGGGGGCCAACTCCCTCTCCAGCTATGACCTGCTCCCCACCCTGGTCCTCCTGCTCCCCTCATAATCTGATGGACACCCTGAGATCTGCCCCTGCTTGCCACCCCCACCCCCTGGCCCAGACAGAAGGCTTGCAGAAAGATCCAGGGCCACCCTAAGACAGGTGCCCAGGACTGAATCTGTGTGGGGGTGACATTTCCTCAAAAGGGTGCCCCTGACACATCCTTGACCTCCTCTCTCTCACATCCACCTCCAGGCCTGGGGCTCTGTCTTCTAGATCCCAGTGCTCGGTGCTGGCCACCTCCACTGCCCACCTGCCTCTGGGCCTCCTGGTGCCCCTCAGGGAGCACCGGGGCCTATTCCCCACCTCCCCCACCCCTCCACGCCTGACCCACCCCTGCTGCTCCTCTTGGCCTGGGGCTGGCCTTCCCCCTCCTGGAGGTGCCTTGGGGGCTGCATTCGTGTTGCTTGGGAGCCAGGACCCCTGGCTGTGCCCAGTGGTTACCACTGGTTACCACTGGTTACTTGTTGCACTGTTACTTTTGTTGCCACCAAGTACTTGTCTTGCCACTGGTTACTTGTTAGCAGGGGCTATTTGCTAGCATGCACTGAGGTGTGGGTGCCACTGCTCTAGCTGGGCCCCAGGAGTTAGGGAGGGATGGCACCCGGAATGGTAGCTGGCACCCTGGGTCCCATTTGCTTTTGGATTAAGGCGTCTTGCCTGTGTCTAGAGAATCTTGAAGCCATCCAGGTGGTCTCTGGGATGGATTCTCCCGGGACCAGAGGAGAACACTGGTTTTCAGGTTTATCAATGTCTTACAGGGATCAAAGAGAGGGACCCCGAGAGGCTCCTGGGCCTGCCTGAAAGGCAGTGGCCTCAGCGTACCCAGTGTTGGGGCAGGGACAAGTTCCCTGAGGAGGCAGGCTGGGCAGTGGTCAGGGTCGTGGGCCTGGAGTCACAGGGCGGGAATCCGGTTCTGTCCTCCAGCAGGTGTGGCAAGGTTTAGGTAGAGGACGCTGTCCTCCCAGTTCCACAGACCACGCTGTTGGAGGCCTGCTCTGACCGCTTCCCAGAGGACTCCACCTGCAGTGCTGCCCGTATGGTGCCCGCTGGCCCAGGGGCAGGAGAAACAGAAACTGGTGGAGAAGTGGGACATGCACCCGCTGAGTTTCGGTTTTGTTCCCTGGCCCTTGGCCTGCAGGAGAGAACCTAAGCAGCTGGCAGGGGGCAGCCCTGGACCTGGCTGGAGTTCAGACCACTGAGGGGTGTTGGGGATTGGGGAGGGGCTGGAGCCTGGAGGCGCCGTGGTGGACCTGGCCTCCTGACCCCTCCAGCACTTCTTGGCTCTTCCCAGGAGCTGGAACCCAGCTGTCTGCCCAGGATGAGCTGTCTCTGCCCCTCCCGCGCCCCCTCCCCCAGCCTCAGTCAGACAGCTGGGCTCCGCCCTGCCTGTGCCCCCCACCCTGTAACAGGTGGGGGGGGGGGGCTGCATTTACTTAGCTTCCTGCTCGCCAGCGTCCTTCCCAGGACCCAGGTGCTTGGCCTGTAGAGACAGGGCTGCTGGTTTGGGAGGGAAGAGAGGAGGCTCTGACTTGCTACAGAGAAAGGGCTGGTGGCCAGGAGATCCAGGGTCTGGTCACTGAGCAGTGGGATTGGGCGGGATGGGCCTGGCGCCCTGGGCTTTGGTCGTTGGTTCCTTCATCAGACCCTGTGACTAGGTTTGGGCCCCTCCGAGAGCTATAAGTGGCAAGGCGCTGTCTTTGGGACACAGGCCTGGTGACAATTTACAGCTCAGTACAAGGAGGAAGTGCTGCGGAAGGCGGGGTTTCCTCGGGAGATACAACTGCAGCTGAGGGGGGTAGCTAATAAGTGAAGCTGGAGCTTGGAGGGCTGCCCCCCAAGAATGTTCCCATGGGCCTGGGGTTCCTGAGGGCTGAGCAGGGGGCAGGCCTCACTCCAGCCACTCTGGGCTCCTCTGGTTTTGTTGACATCTGGCCCAGGTCCTTGCTGCCCTCACCAGGATGGCACTCAAAGGGGGGGGGAGGGGGGGGGTCTGCTTGCTGGCAGGCCTCTAGGGAGGGGGGCATCTCCCATGGGGTCTCATCGTCTCTCTTCTCTTCCCAGTCTAGGATGACGGGGTCCCCAAACTGGAGAGCCATGCAGGACACACGCAGGTACCGGCACCACTACCCGGTACGTAGCTGCCTGAAGCACCCTCGAACCCTCGCAGCCCACCTGGGGCTAAACCCTCCCGCCTTCCACCCGGACGAGGCCAGTGGCACAGCGTGTTCCTTGGCCCCTGCCTCTGGAGCCTCAGCGGCCTTGCCTTTACTAGGCATCATGGTGCCAGCTCTCGGCACGGACACATGAGGCCCCATACCGCCTGCCCCTGCAGTGGTCTCCTGTGTCCTCAGCCCCTGCCCTCTGCACCCATGAGTCTCAGGAAGCCCTTGGGCCGCCTCCGGGTGCAGATGAAGGGGACCTCCCGGCACTGGTCCACTTTGGGGAGGAGGAGGAGGTCAGAGGTGGGTGAGGAGCCCAGGTTGCCACATGGGGTCCTCACCAGCCTTCAGGATGTCTGGTGTTTTCCAGTGGAGAGCAGATGCCCCTCCCCCAGGAAAGCTTTAGTCTGAGGGCCCAGGGAGGCCAGCCTGTTTCTGATTCTGTCACCGGCAATCTCTCTGGCTCTTTAGGATTTGATGGAAGGGGACAGCAATGGTGACATGCCAAACCTGAGTTTCTACAAAAACGAGATCCCGTTCCGGCCCAATGGTGCGTGCCTGGCCGCCTGCAGCTCCCTCCTGCTGCGGGTCCCCTCTCCCCTCTCTCTGCCTCTGGGTCTTCTGGGACCTGGGCTGCTGGGACCTGGGCTGCTGGGACCTGGGCTGGGACTGGGGCACTGGGGCCTATAGCTTTCAGGTAGCCCCACAGCGCCCCCCACAGGCAAACTTGCTGTGATGGACCAAGCGGTACATGCGGGTGGCGTTGCAGCCCTGAGGTCTCTGTCACAACTACTTGGCTCCTCTGCCGAGTGGGAGAGCCACATACACCAACGAGTGAGCAAGTGTGGTTTTCACATTTTCAAATGGTTGGAAAAATTTTAAGGTAGAATAATATTTTGTGACTTGAAAATTATATGAAATTCAAATTGCAGTGTCCATGAGTGAAGTTTATATACATATATATACATACACATATTCCTTATTGATTTCAGAGAGGAAGGAAAGGGAAGGAAGAGGGAGAAAGAGATAGAAACATCAGTGATGAGAGAGAATCATTGATCAGCTGCCTCTTGCACCCCCCACACTGGCATGTGCCCCAACTGCGAATCAAACTGTGACCTCCTGGTTCATAGCTCGATGCTCAACCAGGCACGCACCATGCTGAGCCAGGCCGTCCGGGCCATGAGGGAAGTGTTATTGGAACCCGTGGTCTGTGGCTGTTTCCCTAGGATGCAGCGTAATTGCCTCAGAGGCCATGTGGCCGCATACCTTAAACTCTCAGCCGGACCCTTCGCAGACACAGTGGCCAGTGGAAGACCAGCTACGGGGTGGGGCTCAGCTGTAGGTTCTGTGTGAGGGCAGAGTTCTGATGACAAGCCCTGGTGTGAGGGGCAGTGAGGACCCTCCAGCAAAGACAGGTGCAGGTCGGAGAGCACCTGTCCCTCCCTCGGGCATAATCCTCTCTCTGGCATTTGCTCTCAGGTTGCAAGGAGGCCGAGCGCCTAAATTGGGGGATTAAAATCACATGAGATGTACAACTCAAAGCTGCAGAGCCCCAAGGTCCTCAAGAAAGGTGGTAGCCCTGGCCAGTTGCTCAGTGGGTAGAGCATCGGCCTGCGGACAGAAGGGTCACGGGTTTGAGTCTGGTCAGGGGCACCTACCTCCATTGCAGGCTCGATCTCCATGCCAATCAGGGTGTGTGCGGGAAGCAACCAGTTGATGTCTCTCTCTCACATCAATGTTTCTCTCTGTCTCTCCCCCTCCCTTCCACTCTGTCTAAAAATCAGTTGGGGGGAAAATGCTTGGGTGAGGATTTAAAAAAAAAAGGTGGGTAGTGCTTGAATAGCTCCCCACTGACTCACTGACGCGTCCCATGGTGCTCTAGGCTATTGCATTGAGCATATTCTTGAGAAATGGAAGGACAACTACGACCTCCTGGAGGACAACCATTCCTACATCCAGTGGTGAGCAGAGGGCGGGCGTGGGGCTCGGAGCACAGGTGGGTTCGGCATCTGGGGAGGGGCTGGGACTCCTGGGGAGGAGGGGCAGAGCTGGGGGGCTGAGGTGTGGCTGGACCTCTGGGGAGGGTCTCCAGGGGAGGGGCTGGAGGGCCTGGCTTAGGCAAGCCTCTTCCTGGAGTCCCATGCATGCCTGCAGGCACACTGCATCCTTTCTGAAGCCGAGTTTGGTGCTGGCTGCGGGCACTGCCGGCTCAGGTTCTTCACTGTGAGCAGCTCTGTGCTGCCTGGGAGCTGAGGCTGCGCATGGGGCAGGAAGGACAGCAGACAGCAGCCTGCCGCACGTGAGCCCCGCGGCAGCGCGTGCGGCCTGTCCTGCGTGGCTTGTGGTCGCCCTGCAAACAGTGTGTCTTTGAGGACGGCTCCCAGGGGGCCTCTCCTGGGCACAGGCAACTCTCAGCATCAGTGATGAGAGGGGAAGAACGAAGAACAGAAGGAACAGCTGGCCGGCCTGGGCTAAACGGCTAGCTGGTTGCCCTTGCTGTAGGCCACACGTGCCTGTCCTGTGCCCTGGTCTGTGATGCCCACCCTGGAGCTCTCCTGCCCTCACCCCTTGACTTTATTGTGAGAGCCTGTGACATGTGTGGCCTAGCGAGCCCCTCCCAGGGTTGAGTGGTGAGCCACTCCAGGCTGCCCAGCAGCATGTGCCCGCATTGCCGGGAGCCCGAGGCTGCCAGGGACGGGCCTGTGCTCTCTCTTCTCCCACAGGCTGTTTCCTCTGCGGGAGCCAGGGGTGAACTGGCATGCCAAGCCCCTCACGCAGCAGGAGATCGAGGTGAGCCGGGCCTCTGTGTACCCCTGGGGAGCCACTCGTAGGGCAGGAGCTGGAAGTCCCCCTAATTATCTTCCCTCTAAAGTGTTCCTCACCTCTCCCCAGGCACTCCTCACAGACTTCCAGAGAAATCACTACCTTGGGGCGCCTGGGGCAGGGGCTAGCCTCTGTCGCCCCTTGTTGGGGCTGGAGCAGGACCCCTAGAGGGATTGATGGGGGAGCCACTGAGCATGTCAGGAGGCGCGGCACGCTCCTAGGCGAGGCGAGTGCACGATGCTGCCCTGGCGAGTCCTGAGCTCTTCCCAGCGGCTTGAGAATTCCTCTCAGGACTAAAGTGGACACTTCAGGCCCTGGTGGCCTTGTAGCCGCTCAGAGTAAAGAGACGGTCACATTAGGAGTTTTAGGGCTTCTTCAGCCTGAGTCTGAGTCCAGTCCCGGCCTCTAGTGAGTCAGACCTGAGGGGGCATCGCCAGCTGGGTGTCTGTGGGGCGGCTCCAAAGCGCTCGCTCTCCCGGGGCTGCTTTCCAGGCCTTTAAAAGCTCCCAGGAAGCCGGGCAGCGGCTTGTCCAGGCCTACGAGCTCATGCTGGGGTTCTACGGAATCGAGCTGGAGGACCGGGTCACAGGCAAGGTGCGGCGAGCGCAGAGCTACCAGAAGCGCTTCCAGAACCTCAACTGGTGAGGACCCCAGCGGGGTAGCTGGCACAGCCAGGTCTCAGGCTGAGGAGGGGACTGTGCTAGGCTTCTGGCAAGTGCCCGGAGCCCTTGTGGGAGCAGGGACAAGCGACTGGGCTGAGCACCCTGCTCCTTGCTTGCAGGGTGGGGGTCCCTGCCTGATAGGGTGTGAGGGCCTAAAGGGAGTCCCGCTGGTCACTGGGCCCTACTACCCGTGGCGTGGGTCCTAGGACCCGCTGGGCTGGGTCGGCTTCACAGCACCCCCTTGTGCCTGTTGAGAAGCCAGGTCAGGGGGGTGTGGAGGAAGTGCAGGGGAGGAATCTGCCCGCGGGCACAACTCCGGGAGCCCCTCCAACCCTCCTCTAGCCTTGGCGGGGGGGGGGGGGGGGGGGGGGGGGGGGGGCACCCTGCAAGAGGAGAGAGCGCGCATCCCAAACCCAGCCAACCGCAGGCTCCGGGAGGTGGGGTGCAGCCGGGGGGGGGGGGGGGTGCGGGGGGGGCCGGCTGAGGACCGCCACCAGCGCCCTCTGCCGCCCCCCCCCCCCCCCAGGCACAGCCACAACAACCTCCGCATCACGCGCATCCTCAAGTCGCTGGGCGAGCTGGGTCTGGAGCGCTACCAGGCGCCGCTGGTGCGCTTCTTCCTGGAGGAGACGCTGGTGCGCCGCGAGCTGCCGAACGTGCGGCAGAGCGCCCTGGACTACTTCGTGTTCACCGTGCGCTGCCCGCGCCAGCGCCGCGCGCTGCTGCGCTTCGCCTGGGCGCACTTCCGGCCGCGCCGCCTCTTCGTCTGGGCGCCGCACGACAAGCTGCGGAGGCTCGGGCCGCGCGCCCCGCCGCGCCCGCCCCTGCGGGGCCCCGAGCCGGCCGCGGGGGAGGCGAGCCCCGCGGACCCCTTCCTCGAGGCGGGCGCCCCGGGGCGGACCTGCGGGCCGGGGAGGGGCGCGGGCGGGGATGGCGTGGCCGCCGGGCCCCCGCAGGAGGAGGGAGCCCGGGAGAGGGACCTGGGGGCGGAGGAGCCGGAGCCCGGGAGCCCCACCGAGAGCAAGAAGAGGAAGTTGCAGCCGAACCGGCGGGAGCAGGCCCCGGGGGAGCTGGGCCCCCAGAGCGCCTCGGAGGTGGAGAAGATCGCCCAGAACCTGGAGGGCTGCGCCCTCAGCCCGGGCAGCCTCGGGGCCGGCACCCAGGAAATGGGCAGCCAGGGGCCCGGGGAGACTGAGCAGCCCTGTCCCCCGCCCCCAGGGGCCCAGGTGGCCGACGAGGTGAGGAAGCGAAGGAAGGTGGACCAGGCGCCGGCCCCCTCGGGGCGTCCTGAGGCCGGGCTGGGCGAGGAGGTGGAGGAGGACGAGGCAGAAGGCCAGGGGGTGCCGGAGCAGGGGGCCCCCGGGAGCCCGGCCACTGCCGAACCTGCGTCGGACCAGAGGGCGGAGGCGGGGCTGGCTGCCAGGCCCCCGACGCCTTAGGCTGGGGGACGCCCGCCTCGGCTGGGCCGGTGCCGGGGAGTCTCCTTGCCGGCTGCGCCCCGCGCCCCGCAGTGCTGGCCTCGCGCCGGGGTCGGCCGGGGGTCGCTGCCGCTGTCGGAAGACAGGCCCGGGGACGCCCACGGACTCGAGAATCCTTACCTCGACCTCCTCACCGCCTCCCTCTCTGCGCTGCCCCGTCTTTGTAAACCGGCCCCGGAGCGTCTGGGGTGGGAGTGGGCTCATTTCTTAGTCTGGTGCCGAGGCCTTTTCTGAATAAACTCATTTGACTTCGTGTTTCGGTGTGGACCCGGCCCTGTGGGTGGCCAGGGTGGACGGGCTGGTTTCGGGAGCGGTGCTGCCCTCCGGACTCTGGCCTAGTGGAGCAGCCCTCAGGACACCTGCCCTGCCCAGTGCGCCCGGTCACAGCGCCTGCGGCTGGATAGGGGGTCCTTGGCCGCATTTTGTTCCGGGCACTGAGGCAGCTCCGCCCGCGGTGGGCAGCGTTCAGAATGCCCAGGTCTAGACCACACCTTCGCCTGCCCTGATTCTGGTGCAGTGATGTGCTTTGGAAGTAAACTAACTCAGCAGTGTTCTCTGGCTTTGTCCCTGCCCTGCCAGCCACGGCCCCTTGCTGACCCTCCACTCCAAGGCACCGCCTCCCAGGACCCCCTGGGCTCCTCCCACCTGGCCTGGGCACAGTGCATCCCTCCTGTAGCAGGCCTCCCCCCAGGACAGGGTGAGCGCCCAGCCTGGCTTCATCCCCCTGGGCCAGGGGCCTCCCTTCCTGACGCTGGCCTGAGGGGACTGGGCAGAGGGCCTTTGCACAAAAGAAGTGATGAGCTCACTGCTCTCCTGAGGAGGAGGGAGCTGCGGAGTGTGATCCGCCTCCTTTCCATGAAGAGCATTGGCCACTAGCTCTAGTCCCGGGAAGGGCAGGGGAGGGGAGGACTCGATGTGACAGACAAATTGGAAGTCATTTTGGAGGAAAACCTGCCTTAACTCTCCAGCGCCCTCATTGGGGGGGGGGGGGGGGGGGCGGGGGGGCATGTCCTTAGCCCCCGTTTGCACCACAGAGGGACTGAGCGCTGATGTGGGTGTGCGACGTCAAACACTGAGTCAGGGACCCCAGTGGTCGGGGTCCCAGGTGAGAGCCTGTGGGGTTCAAGTTCAGATAGAGAAGCTTGATGCCAGAAGGAAACTCTACTGGAGTCACCCTGGGCGTGGAGTCTGTGCCCACAGTGGGGAACTGGGGACAGCCAGGCAGCTCCAGTACACTGACCCCCAAGCTCTGGCCCCTATCCCCCAGTCCCAGGCCACTGCAGCTGTTAGGGCTTGGCGGCAGGGGCAGCTCTGGGGAGCGGAGGCGTTTCCCAGCGGCAGGATGGAAAGGTCTGCTAGGAGCGGGGGCTGGGCTTGTTGCAGGCAGTGGAGCAGGATGCCAGGTGGCTCCTGAAGGAGCTGGAGGCCAGCTGGGCTTCCTTGGGAGCTGGGGGGCAGCTGGGAGGGACTGAGGCGGGAGCTGGGGGGGAACCAATCTTGCTCCCCAGACCCTGGGCTTGGGGTGGCGGTGGAGGGCTTCCCCAGCCCGCTGCTGTCTGTGAGGCCCAGGATGGCTCCAGTTCTGCTGGAGGCAGGAGCCCAGCCTCTCGGGTTCTTCCTGATGTAACTCACACCTCTCCCTCCCAGGTGAGGGTGTGGCCCAGCCTGAAGGGGCAGCTGCAGTCTGACCAACAGTGAAGCCAGGTGCTTCCCTGAGGCTCCCTTTCCTGATTCATCCATCGCCTCTCATTTGAATTCACATTGTCTCAAAAGTCCTGAGTTCCCACCTGGCTGGCGTGGCTCAGTGGTTGAGCGTCAACCTATGAACCAGGAGGTCATGGTTCAATTCCCAGTCAGGGCACAAGCCCAGGTTGCGGATCGATCCCTAGTGTGGGCATGCAGGATGCAGCCGATCAATGATTGTTTCTATCTCTCTCTCCCTCTCCCTTCCTCTCTGAAATCAATAAAATCACATTTTAAAAAATATATTTTTTAAAAAGTCCTGCGTTCCCACATGTGGAAATGAAGCTGACATGGTGTGCCATGACCCCTAAATATTCAGATATCTTGGGGTGGGCCTGTAGGTGACCTGGATATTGGAGAGGCCCCTAGGGTGGCCATGGAGGCCACCTGGCCCCGGGTGCTGCCCCTTCCCCTCCCAGAGTGAGTGATCAGTTTGCCCAAATCCAGGGAGCCCTGAGCCGCCAGGGGCTTGTGGGAAACGGAGCACCTGACGCAGCCTTAGAGTCCCTGTTCATCACCGCTTGCTCGGCCTCAGGACCCTGGTGGTCCTCCTTCCGTTAGGCCAGAGCCACCACTTTGCTGTCCCGTGGGGTGAGGGGTGCCAGGGGACAGCCAGGCCTTTGCCAGCCATGGCTCATGTGGATGGACCACTCAGTATAAAGTTTAGGGTAAGGCCCTGAAGTAGGAGGTATCCCCAACCTGGCAGGCGTGGCCCTAGCCCAGTGATGGCGAACCTTTTGAGCTCGGCGTGTCAGCATTTTGAAAAACCCTAACTTAACTCTGGTGCCGTGTCACATATAGAAATTTTTTGATATTTGCAACCATAGTAAAACAAAGACTTATATTTTTTATGTTTATTTTATATATTTAAATGCCATTTAACAAAGAAAAATCAACCCAAAAAATGAGTTCGCGTGTCACCTCTGACACGCGTGTCATACATAGGTTCACCATCACTGCCCTAGACTTTTGCCCATGGCGGGGCCCATGTCAAGAATCAGGGCTGTGGGGGCTGGTCTGAACCCTGACAGGGGCACTCACCTTCTCTGGGGGTCTTCCTGGGCCTTGGGCAGCCTGGGGCCCACTCCAGCCTGGGGAAGGGCAAGAGCTTCCGGACCCCATTTCTCAGACTAATGGTGCGCCTTCCCCACAGGAGCCCTTCCGTGTGGGCTCCCACACCCTGGGGAGGAGCAGGGAGAAAAGAGCGTCTTTCTCTTTTGCTAAAAGGTGTGTGTGTCTCACTCAGCAGCCGGGGTAATTTTAACTCAGAGGCTGACCCAAAAAATGCCACTGGTTGCTTCCCCCCCCACCCCGGCCCCTGCCTTCCTCCCACAGCCTGGACTGGGAGGCCCAGTGGCGGCGGAAGCCCCTGCCCAGCTTGGTGGGCCCCGCTGAATGGGGGGTTTGTGTGCAGCCAGAGGGGCGGGAACTGGAGACCTGCCCGCCGCCGGCCCCGCCCTCCAAACCCCGAGCCCAGAGCCCCGAGCCCCAGCCTGGCCGCGCCTCCAGCGCCACTCAGAGTGCACGCAGCCATGGCCAGAGCCCCCACGCTGGCCCTGCTCCTGCTCGGGCAGCTCCTGGCCAGGACCGAGGCGCAGGTGAGCACGGGGCGCAGGGGCGCTGGGCTCGCCCCAGCGGACTGGGGTGGGGGTCCAGGGCTCTGATGTCAGACATCCAGCAGTGCAGCCTGGGGGCCGCCCCCCACCCCAGCCGCCTGGGCCAGCCAGTGAGTGAGCCTGGGACAGGGAGACTGGCACAGACCTATCGCGACCACCAGGCTGAGCCCACAGACACCAGGCCTCCTCTGCGTGAGCCCAGGAGGCTGCCTGGTCCTCCCAGGCCAGGGTGCCGCCACCGCCAGAGACCACAATGTGGCCTTTGTTCCCAGGCTCCCTGGGGTGGGCACAGCCCTTCCTGGCTGCACAGATGAGGCAGTAGACACTGGCAGGGGGCGGGGGGCATCGCTGAAGCCAGACAGGGTCATGGGCCCCTGTGCCAGGCCCCAGTGCTGCTCGACCCTGGGAAGAAGGGACACTCCATCGGACTGACCCAAGAGCAAACCAGGGGACCCACCTCGAGGGGGAGGGGTGAAAAGTCCCAGGTGCCCAATGACATTGTTCCATTTCAGAAAGTGGGGCCTCGAGGTCCTCCTGGTCCCCAAGGGCCACCTGGAAAGCCGGGCAAAGATGGCGTTGATGTGAGTTTGGGGCGTGGGAAGGCCCAGGAGGGTTCTGTGGGGTTCCAGCTCTGGCTCCAACCTTTACAAACCCCTGGTCCTGATGGAGAGAAAACTGCGTCCTACTTCGCAGTCGGGCGATGTCGGGGTGATGAGCCAGCACCCGTATGGGATGTGAAACAAAGGCCATCCTTGTTCCTACTTGGGACACACCCCACGGGGCCTGCATGGGGCGGCGAGGTGGGGGGGGGGGGGGGGGCTGCATGGTGGTCTTTGACTGGAAATGTGGCACTGAAGTGTGTGCCCGGGGGTCTGTGCTCCTGTATTCTGGGGGTTGGGTGTGGAAGTGCAGGGCCTGACCCTCTTTGTGGGTCTTGTTGGGGCTGCTTGGGGCTGAAGCCAGCCTTGGAGGGGCTTGGCCTGCACTGCATCCCTGGTAGGTGCCCCAGGCCAGCAATATGGGGAGGCAGCTGAAATCCTGCAGCCTGCCCCCAGGGGCCGTCTGGGGTGAAAGCCCCTCCATCCAGCCACCTCCATGAAAGGTAGGGGCCCCCTCCAAGGCATCTCCTCACCCATATTATCCCCTCTGAGTCCCCAAGGCCCTGCCTGGCCGTAGGTGGCCCTGAGCCTCCCCCTCAACCTGGACCCCACGCCTCTCCCGCCTGGCTGGGCCCTTGGCCCCCAGGGCTCCCAGGCCAGGCTGATCATTCCTCCTGTGGATGCGTCCACTCAGACCTGCCTGGAGCCTCGGTTAAAGGGTCTCAGGCCTGGAGGTCGTGGCAGGGAGGCCCGGGCTGCCTTCTGGGGCCTCACGGGTCTGGGGCTGCCCCTCTGGACAGGTGCGGGCAGCAGGCCTCTCAGCGCCCACAGCGCTTCCTGAAGCTTCTCCGGCAGCGGAGGAGCTAGGGCTTCTTGGAGCCTTCCCCTTGGTTCTGGGGGTCATGACCCTGAGCCCTCAAAGTGATCCCCAAAAGCAGTGTAGGCCATGTCAGGGCTGAGTCCAGCCTGTCCAGCTAGCCCCTCTCCCCAGTGCCTGCCTCAGCACCTGGCCCTGGCGGGGAGGTGCCCTAGGTGTGGACGATGGGGTGAGGGGCTCCCGACTTGTCTTCCGGGGCAGGGCCCTGGGGCCCAGCTCTGCTCCCGGGGTGGGGTCTTCAGGGACCCTTGGTCACATCAGGGTGTCTCCCCCTCTGCAGGGAGAAGCTGGTCCTCCGGGTCTGCCTGGGCCCCCGGTGAGTGTCCTGGCTGTTGTGGGGGAGGGGTGGCCCCTTCCAGTCTGGAGGGGAGGGTGGGCCTAAAACAGAGGGGTCATTGACGCCCCTTGCCACCACACTGGGCCCTGGGTTACGGAGCAGGGCTGAGCCAGGAAGGGGTGGGAGGGAGGGTGTGTGTAGGAGTCTGCGAGGCTCTGGGAGGTGCGGGCTTTGAAGCTTTCTTTGGGCCAGTGCCTGGACAGGCGAGGAATGCAGCCCCGCGGGGTAGCTGGCCAGAGGTCCCCAAGTGAGTCCTCACCGAGCCCTGTGGGCCCAGGGATTGAGGGCCCCACAGCCAGCCCTTGGCCGGAGAGGCAGACGTGTCCAGGTGCATGTCCTGCAGATGTGAACAAGTAGGGGGCCGCTAGAGAGGATTGCCCTCCTGGGGCCAGTGAGGGGTTGGCAGGTGACCCCGGCTGGGTCGGGTCTGCAGCACACGGACAGGGCCGGCCTCGTGGAGAGAGGCCCCTCTTGCATCGTGGTGGAGAGAGGCCCCTCTTGCATCGTGGTGGAGAGAGGCCCCTCTTGCATCGTGGTGGAGAGAGGCCCCTCTTGCATCGTGGTGGAGAGAGGCCCCTCTTGCATCGTGGTGGTGCCCGGACTGGAAAACACAATTTCTTGGTGAGGCCAAGGCTCCTGTTGGACCTTCCTCACACCTCTGCCCTTCCCCCACAGGGACCGAAAGGGGCTGCGGGGAAGCCGGGGAAACCAGGAGAGGCGGGGCTGCCGGGGCTGCCTGGCGTGGATGTGAGTGTGCCTGCCCTCTCTGCGCCCGCCCTGCCCTCGAGGCCCCCTCTCCCCTCCCGTGAGCCCTCCTCCTCCCTTGAGCCCCCCTCCCCTCTGGGCTTGGACAAGTTCCTGCCCAGGCCCAGGAGTCAAGGTGAATTGCTGCTCTCTAGCTGGGCCTGCTCTGGCCTTTATCCCAGAGCTTAGTCTGGCCTTGGCCAGCAGAGGACAGAGCCCGCCCACAGTAGAGGTAAGTCCCACCAGCTCCTGCTTATCTGGGAACAAACACCCATTATCCAGGCCCCTTTGAGCCCCAGCCTGTTGGTCATCAGGGGCTCAAGGCCTGGCCCCAAGACCACGGGCCTGAGGTCTGGATGGGACTGCTGGGCTCGCCAACTCCAGCAACGGCTCCAGGCGCTGGGTTCCCTCTGGCTGCCTCCGTGTCCCCCAGAGGCTCTGGGCCCTCCGTGGACAGTGGATGGCCAGCACAGCATGGTGCCGGGCCCGGGGGTCTTCTTGTCCGCTCTGGACTCAGTTTAGTTAGGGAAGGGCCCATGGCTGGTTCTCCCCTGCACAGGGGAGGGGTCACCTCCTTCCATGTGACCCCTCAAGCCCTGCCTCCCCCCAGGGTCTGACTGGTAGGGAAGGACCACCTGGATCCAAGGGCGCACCTGGAGAGCGGGTGAGTGCCAGCAACACGGGGGACGGCTGCAGGCAGCCCAGGGGCAAGCTCGGGGCCGGGCCCTGCAGGACCTGGGGATAGCAGGGGGACACAGGGTGGCAAGTGCACGGCCCCCCATTCCACACCCACCTCTGGGCAGGTTGTCCTGGCATTCAGACTGTGGTGGGGAGGCTGATACGGTTGGGGGTGATGGACCCCACATGCCCTCCTGCTCCCCGGGCCCGGTGTCGCCCAGGCTGTGCCCTAAGTCTGACCATCATTCCTGAAGCCCACTTCCTGACCGACCAGCCTCTGCAGGAAGGCTTTCTCCAGCCCCGCACACTGTCCCCTCCCTCTCTGAGCAGTGACCGTCCCCCCAGCCCTGGGGTGCAGAGGGCAGGGGGCACAGGGAGAGACGGAGGGAGCTCGGCTGGAGGAGTGGGGACAAGGGCGAGAGTGGCAGCTGTGGCCAGTGGGTCCTTTGGTGCCGGGTGGACGGGGGTAGGTGAACTCCAGGGTCTCTGCAGGGAGCCTTGGGTGGGCAGGACCGGAGGGGAGTGGCCTCAGTACAAGGACCGTGTCTTCGGGAGGCTGGGTGACAGGAGGACTGGCGGGCCAGGCGGGCACCCGGGCTGCCCGAGGTTCGGGCTCCTCCGCAGGCTAAGGTGGAGGGTTCCGTGACCTCCGAATCCAACCACCAGGGCTGGGACCAATCCCAGGCCACTGGGGCAGCAGAGGGTGCCCCGCCCAGGGCCCTGTCTCTGTAAAATGAAGCCCCTCCTCTGAGGAGCGGTAGGCTGGATCTGGGAGGGAGGGAAACAGGTTTGCAGATAGAGGAGGGGTGACTGGGCCCATCCCATCCCTGACACCGTTTCCTTCTCAGGGAAGCCTGGGACCCCCGGGGCCGCCGGGACTTGGGGTGAGTACATCTCTCCTCCTGGTGGGGGTCTGAGGGGCTGCAGGGTCCGACCAGGGTGAGGTCCCAGGCCCTCTCCTCTGCTGACCCTCTGGGCTGGGTCCTCTCTCCCAGGGGGTGTGGGAGGCTCTCCTGCACCCAGACTCCTGAGCTGCTCTTCCCCACACCCACCCGGTCGGCTCAGGGGGAGAGTGGGGTGGAGGGCAAGCTCTGACCCCATGCTTGGCTTTGCAGGGCAAAGGCCTCCCTGGACCCCCTGTGAGTATCTACAACCCTCGTGGCCCCGAGCCCAGCATGCCCACCCCACCCACAGCCAACCTGGCTGTCAGGTCCCCAACCAGGGCTGGGGGGGCTTCTGTGGGGGACAGAGGCATGCGCCCCTGGAGTCTCAGTCCCTTCCGAGAGGGCAGACCGGCCCTGCATGGGGGTCTGGGAGTGGGCTGTGACTCCCCAGCTCCCCAAAGCCCTTGGGTGCAGACTCCCACCCCTCACTTCTTTACCTCCAGGGAGAAGCAGGGATCAGCGGGCTCCCAGGTGGACTTGGCCTCCGGGGCCCCCCGGTGAGTGGCTGCCCTGACCTTCCACACTGCTGGGAGCAGGCGCTCTGCTTGCCAAGACCCCCGAATTCAACCACCAGGGGCTTCCCACCCTCCACCCTTCCCTTTCTGCCCCCACCCCCTGCCCTCTTCCCTTTTGTGATGGAAGCTGTGGCTGACATCCAGGGTCTGGGACAGGCCCGAGCTCAGGACACAGACCCTAGGACAGGCGGGGGGCGGTAGGCAGAGCTGGGAGCAACCCCCGAAAGACACAATCCGGAGAGGCTTCTCTCTGGAAGTGGCTGGTCCCCTCACCTCAGGTGGGGGCTGGGCCTGTGCACCTAAGTCATAACATCCCCCAGGGACCCTCTGGACTCCCAGGCCTGCCTGGCCCTCCGGGACCTCCTGGACCCCCTGTGAGTACCGGGCAGGGGCTCTGGGTGACTGCATGGTGGGCTTGGTCCTCTGTCCCCAAGCACCCCTCCCCTGGCCCTCACCCAAGATCTGTACCACACCCCTCCCCGCCTGGGTCAGGGGCCGAGCAGAGGGTGGCGATGGTCAGGGCTTCTGCCCTGGTCACATGCCCTGCAGATGGGCCAGTAGCACTCGGTCTGACCACAGGAGGGATGAGGGCCCAAGGCCCCCAGTGGTCCCTGAGTGGTGAGGATGGGGAGGCGGGAAGGTGGGTGGGCAGTGTCACAGTCAGCCATCTCGTTCCAGGGTCACCCAGGGGTCCTCCCCGAAGGCGCTACTGACCTTCAGGTGGGCATTGCTCGCAAAGGGGCTGGGGTCCCTGTCTTGGTGGGAGGGGGTCTGGCCTGATCCCCTGCCTCAGACATCCATCTGGGGAATCAGCCTGCTCCCTCCCAGAAGGAAGGTAGAGATGGGGTCTGGGCATAGCCTCGCCCACCCCTCCCACCTCCCGCCTGTCCCAGTCCAGCTCTGCAGGAGCCACATGCAGCAGTGAGAATCCAAATTAGGCAAAACCCAATTGCACACAGTCCAGCCCCTCAGCTCAGCCGCACTCCAGGGCTCCAGCCGCCTGGCCACGGCGGCGGCATGGCCCGAAGACAGAATGTGCCATCGCAGAAGGTTCCGGACTGTTCACTGTTATCTTGGCCTTTGAGCTTCGTCACTGTGTCAAAGGGGAAGCGGTGGCGGGGCGGCCAGATCTGGGTCTCCGCCCGCGCTGCTGGGCCGGCAGCACGCTCTGGAAGGGAGAGCCGGCAGCTGGCTCACCCTCTGGGGCTGTCTGCCATCTCTTCTCGCCCCCACCCGCGTCCCAGAAGGAGGGGCCTCTTCCAGAATGAGAACAATGGCTGAGCCGCTGATGAGTCCGCCCAGACACTGTGGTCGATGGCCTCCGCTCCGTGCCAGATCAGTCGTGGAATGATCTAGAATCCTTAGGCCCCCACCCCACAGCCTCCCCAACACGGAGCATCCAGTCTGTGCCTGAGGGACACATCCTTCCTGAAGCGCGTTTGTGCAGGGGAGCCGCCTGACGCTCGCTGCAGGGAGTGGGGCTCGCATGAAGGCGCCTTTGTGAGGCCGCAGACACTCACTGAATAGCTGCCTTGAACCTGTGGCGCCTGCACTGAGGCTGAGAAATTGGAGCCGGGCTGTGAGGAGGCCAGGGGCCTAGTGGCCAAGGTCTGGCTCCTACAGAGCCTGGGGCAGTCCTGAATGAGGCTCCGTGCGGCCCCGGGGACCCCTTCATATTAGGAATGACCCATCTCAGGGCCCCTGGTGCTGAGCTCAGTGTCGGGGTCTCGCTCAGAGTTCCCATGGGGTCCCTGTTGTCTCGGGGCAGGGGTCTGACCACTCTGTTCTCTGACAGTGCCCGGCCATCTGCCCGCCAGGGCCCCCCGGTCCCCCAGGAATGCCAGGGTTCAAGGTGAGTGGTGTGGCCACAGGATGACTCAGACCTGAGCCCACCTCCACGCCCTGAAAGAGGCAGCCCAGCACCTGTGTGGGCTGAGATGGGGGAGATGGGAGTCTAGAAAGCGGGTCTGGCTTCCCACCCTGCCTGGGGGCCTTGCTCTACCCCTCCAATCAGCGCGCATGCTCGCTGAGAGAGCTCTTTCCTGGTCCAGCTGCACCCTCGTGACCAGCCCTGTCCCAACCTGAGCTGTCTCCCCACGGAGCCTTGGTCCAGGGTGGGGGGTTGGGGGTGGGGGAGGAGGTGTCAGGCTGTGACTCATCACCCACCACTGGCTTTTAGGGACCCACTGGCTACAAAGGGGAACAAGGAGAAGTCGGCAAAGATGGCGAGAAGGTACCCTGGTGGTGACAGCTGGAGGGGAGGGCATTTGAGTGGTGGTGGTGGGTGAGTGGCTGCCGTGGCATCGAGGGCGTGCCTGACTGAGAAGCTTCTATGGACACGTCCCCAGCAGGCCTGGGCAGGCCCCACGGCTGGCCAGAGAAGTCTGGCTTCAGCTCAAAGTGGCCCCAGCAGCCCTGCCACCATCCCGACAGCCACTGCCCGTGGAGGGCATCTTTTCCTCACCACAGGCTGGGGCTGAGCCAGGTGCCCTCCAGCATGGAGTGGCCAGACTGCCACTTGGGCAGCAGAGGGGGCTGCCCCAGCCAGGAGTGGCTGGGAGTCTATCTCTGGAGGCCGGCCAGCATGAGGGCGGAGCGGGCGGGCATGGAAGGGGTTGTGAGAGCTTGGGGCTGACCCCACCACCATCACTTTCTCCGCCTCCTCTGCAGGGTGACCCCGGCCCCCCTGGGTCCCCCGGCATCCCTGGCACAGTGGGGTTGCAGGTGAGTCGGGGAGGGGCTGGACAGGGTGATGATGTGGGATGGGAGCCCCTTGGACAGCTCGAGGCTGTGGGGGATGGTCCCTTCCTCTCAGGGTGCTGATCCCAAGGGTTTGTAGCCCCACCCCTCGGGGCCTGAGCTGAGGCTGAAGGCTTCTAGGGAAGCCACCAGGGCCACTCAGTGGCTCCCGGGGCAGGGCAGTCCTGGGGGGCTTTGGCCTGGCCCTGCATCTCCAGCTCTCTCCCCACAGGGCCCTCGGGGGCTCCGAGGACTGCCAGGGCCACTCGGGCCCCCCGGGGACCGGGTAAGTCTGCCAGCACCCACCCACCAGCACCCACCCGCCCGCACGTGACGGGCTTTGGGCCAGGCCGTCAGCACAGGCGGTTGGGGGGCCACCTCCAGACCTCTCCAGTGGCCACAGATGGGCTGTGTGACTTGGCGAGGCTGCCACTGAGCCCTCACTCGGTTGTCTCCAGAGCCCAGGTCCAGGAGGATGGGACAAGAGGGAGGCCTTGGCAAGCGTGGAAGCGGGCTTGGGGACCACTAGGTGGCTAACTAAGGAGGGGTCTGCTGGGGGTGTTCAGGGGGGGTGCTCGAGGCAGGGCCTTCTGCATGGAGCAGGGTCCTCTGTGGGATGCTGGCCAGGCTCAGAAGTGAGGCCCAGATGCCCCCTCTTCTCTACAGGGTCCCATCGGGTTTCGAGGACCCCCCGGGATCCCAGGAGCCCCCGGAAAACCGGTATGTGTGAGACCTGGGGGTGGAGGGCCCATGCAGGCCCAAGCTCCCTGTTCCCTTCTCTCTTCCTCACCCAGACGCCTCCCCAGCCCCCTGGGCTTCACTGTACTTTCCCAGGGCTGAGCCATTCTGCTGTGTGGGCACACCTGGGCATAACCAGTGGGTACACCTGGGCATAACCAGTGGGCACACCTGGGCAGGTACCTGTGGGCACACC
The DNA here is from genome assembly GCF_028538775.1 of Myotis yumanensis. Lineage (NCBI taxonomy): Eukaryota > Metazoa > Chordata > Mammalia > Chiroptera > Vespertilionidae > Myotis > Myotis yumanensis. The sequence goes on along the minus strand of NW_027223758.1, from coordinate 2,927,429 downwards.
TGGGCATAACCAGTGGGCACACCTGGACAGGTACCTGTGGGCACACCTGGGGAGAGACTTTACCAGAGTTGTGGGTCTGTCCTTGATGGAAGATTTGCACCTTCTCCCTCTGGATGGAGTGAGGTGTGGTGGGCATTCTTCTGGCCTCTGTGGCCCTCAGCAGCCTCGGTCCTGCCACCTCTGACCACTTGCAGGCTGATCCTGCCAGTCACCCCGCAGTCTAACTCTCCCACTTGCTTGAGTTGCGAACTCTGTCCTTGTCCCCCCTTGTCATTTCAGGGTGACAGAGGCGAGAGGGGCCCAGAGGGGTTCCGCGGGCCCAAGGGTGACCTCGTAAGTGAGAGGAGCTTGCTCCTCTGGGTCCTTCCTCAAAAGAACCTGGCCTGGGGGGAGGGGGAGGACACACGATGTCACATGCCACGGGACACAGGGGACGGCCCTTTCCTGTGTGTGTGGGGGGGGATGAGCCATGGGCAGGTGGGGGCCTGGCCTGCCTGGGAGCCTCCACCCCATTTGCCCAGCAGCTCCTTGAAGCTACGGTCACCTGACAAGTCCCCCTGCCCCGAAGCAGCGGGCTGGGGCCATAGGACCCGGCTCCTGGGTGCAAATTCTGGCCACGGACACACATCCCCCGAGAGGCCTGGGCACTAGTGCTTGACCTTGTGCCAAGCTGCACAGCTGCGAGATGAAGTAACACAGAGCCTGCGCCTCCGGTGTTAAGCCAGCAAACAGGGAAGCTGAGAGGGGATCCGGCCATGGGATGACCTCCCCAAACTGGCACTTGCCTGCGGACACTAGCCAGTTCTTTCCTGGACTGAGCTGGCCACCCAACATGGCAGTGTCCGTGCTGAGGGCCCTGCACTGGGACTGGCCAACGCAGCTGTTCCCTGACCCAAGCACAACACCTGGCATCCAGTGCCACCGCCCCAGGTCACCGGGGAGCGATTATGACAACATGGGAGGGACGTCCCTCACAGTTCCAACGGTCATGGCTTGGGTGTCTTTCAGGGCAGACCTGGTCCCAAAGGAGTCCCTGGAGGGGCCGGGCCTGTGGGAGAGCCGGTGAGTCCCGCGTCCCCGCGGCCTGTCCCTACACGGAGGGACTGTCTGCCCCGCATTCCTGTCGTCTGCACCCGTGTCCCCCGCTTCAGGGGCATGTGGCCCTCACGGGGCTCAGCGCTCTGCTGTCAGCCTCCGCAAACGTATCCTGGTTGAACAGGCCCCCAGTGCCCACTTTCACGAGCCGGACATCCTGTGTTCACCTGGCCCTGCCAAGGTCGCAGGGCAGGCAGGGCTGTTGGCTGAGCTTCTCTGTAATCTGGGGGCACGTGAGATGTAGGCGGGTAGGACCAGCAAACACACAAGCAGGACACCCACCCTCTGCCCATGCCCCTGCCCCCACCACGTGCCCACACTCAGCCCAGGCCCTCTGGGCTCCTCCCCACCCTCCTGGAGCTCAGGACACCTGAGTGGGGAGGCGGCTGAAGGCGGTGGACAGAGGCACACTGCTGTCCCCTGCCTTCCCCAGGGTTGGCTGTGTTCTCAGCTCCAGATGAGACCAGAGTGTGGAGTCAGACAGGCCTGGCCCCAGCCTCAGTTTCCCCATCTGTAAAACAGGACTCCGCTAGGGACTGTGAGGAGTCTGGACAGAGGTGGAGGGTGGCACATGGTTCTACAGGCGCTCAATCAGCATCAGAGTGCATGTCCCCTCCCTGCCCGTGTCCCCTTCCTGCCCGGCCCCCTCCCTGCCTGTGTCCCCTTCCTGCCCGGCCCCCTCCCTGCCTGCGCCCCCTCCCTGCCCGCGTCCCCTCCCTGCCCGCACCCCCTCCCTGCCCGTGCCCCCTCCCTGCCCGCACCCCCTCCCTGCCCGCGCCCCCTCCCTGCCCGCACCCCCTCCCTGCCCGCGCCCCCTCCCTGCCCGCGCCCCCTCCCTGCCTGCGCCCCCTCCCTGCCCGCGCCCCGTTCCTGCCCGTGCACTCTCGCCTGGGTGGTCTCAGGGCAGCACAGGTTACTAAACTGTGGCCACTGAGCCATGAGACCAGCTCAGGGTCCTCTGGCTCAGGAGGCACAGTCGTGTGGGGAGGGGGAACTGCCCAAGCAGGTGGCCTGGAGGGTGATGGGACGGGAGGGGTGTGGAGTGGGGGACATGCTGCCTGTCAGGCCTCATGCCATTGCCTATCCCCAGGGCATGCCGGGCAAGGACGGCAGGGATGGCGTGCCAGGACAGGATGGTGAGAAGGTGGGTGCTTGGCCAGTGGCCTGGAAGGGTGGAGGGGGTCTGCGGGGAGTTCAGCCTCCTGGGCCTCAGCACCCCATCACCCCTGGATCTCCCACAGGGAGAGGCTGGGCGCAATGGTGCCCCAGGAGAGAAAGGTCCCAGCGGGCTGCCGGTGAGTGCGTGGGGCTCCCACGGGGCCGGGGCTGCAGTGGATGCACCCACATAGGGCGTCTCCTGGGGTCCCTGGCTGGGGCTTGTGCAGGGGTCTCTGCAAAAAGAAGCTCCTCAGCCACTGGGGTTCCCTGATTCCGGTCATGTGCTCCCCCGTGGACTCGGCAGCTCTGACTCCTGGCCTCTGTCCTGCAGGGTCTCCCCGGACGAGCAGGGTCCAAGGGTGAGAAGGGAGAACTGGTAGGTGGCTTCTTTCTCCAGGGGGAGGGGGGAGGGGAGGGGAGAGGGGACCCCAGCCCAGGTCCCAGATGGAGGTCCCCCTTTGTGCAGGGCAGAGCCGGAGAGCTGGGCGAGGCTGGCCCCTTAGGAGAGCCCGGCATCCCGGTGAGTAGCCACAGCCCCCCTCCCCCCCCCCCCCCCACCTGAGAGCACAGGCCCTGCTGACTGCCCCCTCTCCCCCGTCAGGGAGATGCTGGTGCGCCGGGGGAGCGCGGGGAGGCTGGCCACAGGGGCTCAGCGGTGAGTGGGGGATGAGCATGGGAGGGGTGGGCCGCGGAGCCACCGCCCTGGACCTGTCTGTGCGGGCTGGGGTGGTGTGTGGGATGCGTCAATGGGCCGAGCACAGGAAACTCGGGAGATGGTCAGGGCCGGGCCGGAACTGTCCTGCTCTTGAGGCATCTGTGCTGAGGGGACAAAGCCCGACCCCGCCTCGGCCCTGGGAGGTGCTGTGGCAGCTCCCCAGGCGGTGTCCCCGCCATGGATGGAGACAATGACCACACAGCCACAGCGCCCGGAGGCCCTGGGCGTCGAGTCCTGGCACCAAGTCTGGCTGCTGCATGAGGTCCCCTGGTGTACCTGACCTAGCCTCTGGGACTCCCCCAACTACCCGTAGGACACCCCCCCACCCCTGTCCCTTCCGACTGGGCCTGATGGCTGGGCCCAGTGCCTGTGTCTGCCTACCCCCTGGGAAGGCAGAGCTGGACGCACCTTCCTTCTGATTTCAGGGGGCTCTGGGCCCGCAAGGCCCTCCCGGGGCCCCTGGCATCCGAGGCTTCCAGGTGGGTGAGGTTTGGGGCCAGGGTTTGTGCCCAGTGAGCCCAGGTGGGCCAGCTGGGCAGGGAGGGCCCCTGCTGGGCTCCCTGTGGGTGCTGACCAGCTGGTCTTTGTCTGTAGGGCTGGAAGGGTAGCCTGGGGGACCCTGGCCTGCCAGGCCCCCAGGGCCTCCGCGGCAGCGTGGGCGACCGGGTAAGTGGCTGTCCTCGCAGGGGTGCTGAGCATCCTGGGCACAGGGTCACCTGGCTCTGAAATAAGCATGAGGACCATCACTCTACACCACTGGGCTGCACTGTGGCCAGCTCTCCTAGACTCCCCGAGTGGCCTTGTGACACCAGTAGGTTCGCTTGGGGGTCCCTCCTGTCCATGACAGTGGGGCACAGAGGGTCCCAGGCCGGCTGGGACCAGATGACCAGGTGCCTGAAGGACCTCTGGGGGGAGGCTGTGGCCTAGCCCGGCCATGCCACACCAGGTCTGTGGGAGCCCTGAGCGTCTTCCTCAGCCCTCCGCCCGCTCCACCGGGGGCTCCTCAGACATGTACCCCAGGCCCTGGGAAGGACACCCCTGCCTCCAGACATCGCTGCGCGCTGGGAGGCCGGGAACCACCACCCGACATGCTGGGGACACATGAAACCACTGGCCTGTGGTGGAGACAACAGCCCTTCATTAGCCTCCAGGGGGAAGCTCCGGGGGCAGGATGCCCCCCAGCACCGGGACTCTGAGGGGGAGGCTGAGCCTCAAGAACTTCTGCAGCGGCCCTCCCTGTGGTCCAGCTGCCCACGGGCAGTCTCAGACTTCCTGCAGTTTGGTTCTCAGGCTGCTATTGAGCAAATGGACCACTTGCATGTTGATGTTGTAGGGGCTACCTCACAGTTTCCAGACAGGGCCCAGCCTCAGCCTGGGGGGCTCTTGAGCCTCTGACTCAGCAATCCCAAGGTGAGATCAGCCCAGGACTGAGTGTGTGAAGGGTTAGAAACAAGACCAAATTAGAGGCGCCTGGGAAGCAGTGGAGCCATGCTGCAGAGCCCCTAGGAGTCCTGAAGCCTCAAGGGGACACGCACAGAGGGGTCACACAGGAGCCTAGCTTTGGGACTGAGCGTCAGGGAGGGAGCACACACCTTCGCTTCGCTAATTCCTCTAACTCCGAGCCTTCTCTCTGCAGGGCCCGGGAGGAGCCACAGGCCCCAAGGGAGATGAGGTGAGCTGCGCTGTCCCACTCTGAGCTTCGGGCAGTGGGTCCCTTTCATCTCCTTCCTCCGTCTCTGCCCTTGGCCCTCACTTGCTCCTCGCTCCCTCCCAGCGCGAGACAGCTCTGGGCACCCAGCCCCAGAGCCAGACCTGGGTTGGCTCCCAGGTCCACAGTAGCTGCCTCTGGGACCCTCTCGGGAGGGGGTGTTCCCTGCCGACCTGGGAAGTGGCGGGGGCAGGTCGAGGTTCCCCCTGCTTTTTCAGGCAGCATTTTCTCCCTGGAACCTCGGGGGTGGATGGGCCTGCACTCCTGCCTCTGCTTCCGACCTCCGGCAGCACCTGGCCCTTCTTCTATTGGCCGGGGACCTAGAACAATCTGAGCCCAAGGAGTCTCTCCTGGGAAGAAAAGCCTCTCACGCCAACAGCGGGTGTCGGCCTACCCCACCACCGCCAGCTTTGGGAGCCACCTCGGGCATGAACACCCTTTAACTTGGGTGTCGTTTCAGGGCATCGCTGGCTCTGATGGGCTTCCTGGGGACAAAGGCGAACTGGTGAGTGTGTCACATTGACTTCACTGTTACACTAGGGACAGGCTGGCCAGCTCGGGACCAGCCGTGGGCCCAGCAAGCGTGAACAACGCCGAGCCGGTCAGCGGGTCAGCAAGGCAGGCCACCGCCGTCCCCTGTGCTGTCCTCGGGGGAGAGGGGCCACAGGCCTGTCCTGCAGTGACACCGCCTACAAAGGCTCCATCTGTGGCCATTGGAGTTGAGTTTTAATGGAAGAAAGCTGGGCTTCTGCAGAGCTAGAGCCGGTCAGGTCTCCGTGGACTCGTCAGCTCCGGGAGCAGGCGCGGCGTGGGAAGGGCCGTGCTGCCCCACGTGACAGGGCTCCTAGTCCCGTATGTGCACCTGCCTGTCAGACCCACGGGGCTCAGGCCGAGCCTCACGCCCAGTGCAGACCTTTCACATCTGCAGCCAAGTAGCCTCCGTGTGTGCTGTTCTTGGTGTGAATTCCCAGACAGACACGGGCACTGGAACCCACCGCCGTTCATCTGACTGACGGGCAGTGCCTTCAGCCGGGGGACCCGCTCGCTGTGCTCGGCCGTGTGAGCTGGAAGCCTCGCTCCTGGTCTCCCTTTCAGCCTCAACGGGCTGTCACCCAGACGGCCGCTCGGGTATCTGGTTGGAACTATGTCCCCTTTACACCCAGGCAGGCGGCTTCCAGGGGACGTAGCCGGACAGGGGAATTGAGGCACAGAGCCCTGGGCACGTGTGTGACAATAACAACGGAGTGGGAACAAATGAGCCAGCCCCTGGACTGCCACATGAGGAATCCTGTGCAGCGACTAACACGCCTCTAGGGAAACTAAGTTAAAAAGCATCCGTAGAGCCCTGCCCAGGTGCTCAGTGGTTAGAGCACTGGCCCACACACTGAAGGGTCTTGGGTTAAATTCCTGGTCAGGGCACATGCCTAGGCTGCGGGTGATCCCTGGTCGGGTGCGTACGGGAGCTAACCGATCAATGTTTCTCTCCCTCTCCCTTCCTCTCTCTCAAATCAATAAAGACTGAGAGACACTCAGGTGAGGGTTAAAGGAACGGGACACACGTCAGAGTCACGGTGGTTTTGTGGCTGATCTGACTTTGTATTTCATCCTCAAAGAGTAATGTGCTGGGTCAGTTCCTTGGCAACTGCTTCCCACCCAAGTAACAACATGTGAGTCATTAAAACGCTCCCTTCTCTCTGGCAGGGAGCCAGCGGCCCCGTCGGACCCAAAGGAGAGGTGAGTAGCTGCCGGTAGTCTGACAACAAGGGCAAAGGAGCGGTGCGGCCCTGCCGGCCGGTCGTCGCCAACCTCGCTCCTCGGAAGCCGAGTGGCAGCTGCAGGTGGCTGCCCCCACCCAGCGGGTCCTGTTGTCTCTCCCCAGCCCGGCAGTCGGGGGGAGCTGGGCCCAAAAGGCATCCAGGGTCCCAACGGCACCAGCGGCGTCGAGGGTGTCCCGGGTCCCCCTGGGCCCGTGGGCCTCCAGGGTGTGCAAGGTGTGCCTGGCATCACCGGGAAGCCCGGCGTCCCGGTATGTGGCCTTCCTCTCAGAGTGTGGTAGCCAGGGGCCTCAGCGAGGTGCCAGCACCCACCCCCCTTGCGCTGACAAACTTTGGGTGAATTTCAGGGGAAAGAAGCCAGTGAGCAGCGCATCCGGGAGCTGTGCGGGGGCATGGTCAGCGGTAAGTGCTCACCTCCCGCCTGGGCTGCAGCTCCACATCCTGCCCCCGCCCCGCGCTGGCCCGGGGTCCTCGGGGGCCCATGGCAGGGTCACACCATGCCTGGCACACGGGCATGTTCCCCGTGTCCACTGAAGAAAATACAAGGAGCACACAGCCGTGCCCTTCGGGCTGTGACAGGCCAGTGGACAGCTGGCCACTCCGATGCACGGCTCTTTAAGGAGCTCTGAGAAAACGAGGGTCTCCTCTCCAGCCTGCACTTGCCTGGACACGCAGAGGGGGCCTGACCGCATTCGTCACAAGCCCAGCGCTGAGCCATTGCCAGTCGGTTGAGAAAGCGCCCCTGAGAGGCAGAGCAGCTGTCGCTTTGCAGGACGCACTGGTGACCCTCCTCCTGACTAACCGCTGCGTCTCTGTTTCCAAAGAACAAATCGCACAGTTAGCTGCTCACCTGCGGAAGCCGTTAGCACCAGGACCCATCGGTCGGCCCGGCCCGGCAGGCCCCCCGGGGCCCCCGGGGCCTCCAGGCTCCATTGGTCACCCCGGTGGTCGGGGGCCCCCTGGATATCGTGGTCCCACCGGAGAGCTGGGAGACCCCGGACCCAGAGGTGAGTCCAGGCGGCCCCACAACAGCCCCACATGGAAGCCAGACCTGCTCTCCACAGAGCTGTCTCCTCCGCGGGGGGGAGGGAGGGAACGCAGGGACCCGAGGGCACCCAGGCACGAGCCAGTGGACGTTCGGGCCTTGACTGGCTTCGGGTCCCGCCATGCTGCCCTCCTCTGTCCACACGGCCGCACAACACTCTGAAAGGCTGAGCTTTTGCTGGAAAAGCACAGTAAATTCCTTATTCATCCGCAGGTACATTTTTAAATATGATGTTTTCTCTAATCAGAATAACGTTTGGGGAGTAGGGTTACTACAACGCCGGAGACGAATAATCAGGGCCTCTTGATACTTAATAGAATGCACCTTCATGAAAATACAACACTGCTGTTGCAAAAGGCAAACATTTTAAAATTCAAAAACCTCCTATGGACTATAAAGAACGAGGGAACGTAATTTAGAAGGAGGTAAATCCTGGCATGGCCACCAGGACCCGTGGAGTGGCCCTGCCACGCGGACGCCGCAGGGCGCGCTGTGCCCAGACAGAAATGCAGCTGCCGTCCAGGACCTTCCCCAAATGGCCTTTAACACTGAGCTCGTGTTAGAACGCGACGTTTGCCAGCACAGGCGGCCTGCAGCCAGTCAGGTTCATGATTCCAATTCCTTCAAATTTATTGACCAAATAATTGTGTTTCTGAAAGCTAGCTTAGAGATGGAGTACTTCCAACGCTAGAGGGTGAGCATGTCAAGTTCACCTTCTCGTCCCAGGGCGACCTAGGCCCTGAGTTACCTCCCACCTTCCGTGGTGTTGGAGACAGTCTGGTGCCTGGATGTCTGTCCCGGCACCCAGAGCAGACAGGCTTTCTTCACACAGGGATCCGAAGACCTCACGACTTCTGAAAATAGGATTCAAAACTAGAATTAATCACCTTTACTGGTCCTCTCAGAAAACCAGCATGGCACTCTAACCATGACGGTCATCACACAGCCGCTTCCTGCCCGAGGATGGGCCTTTGTCCCAGGGAGGCGTGGCATCACCTCCTCGGGGTGGGGAGCAGGATGGTGCCCAGGATGGTGCCCAGCGTGGCTGTGACATCAATCGGGAATGTGCAGTGCAGAGCCTCAGGCAAAACCAGTCAGTACTGAGCTCCATCCCCCAGACACCAGGTCAGGGGCATGGCGGACCCCACCTGCCCGTGGGGAGGCCATTCCTGCCAGCGGTCCTGGTGGCCTGTGTGTGACGGCTGCACACTCCTCACCTGTCGCACACTCCTCACCTGTCCTCACACTCCTCACCTGGCCTCACGCTCCTCACCTGGCCTCACGCTCCTCACCTGTCGCACACTCCTCACCTGGCCTCACACTCCTCACCTGTCCTCACACTCCTCACCTGTCACACACTCCTCACCTGTCCTCACACTCCTCATCTGTCCTCACACTCCTCACCTGTCACACACTCCTCACCTGTCCTCACACTCCTCACCTGTCCTCACACTCCTCACCTGTCACACACTCCTCACCTGTCACACACTCCTCATCTGTCCTCACGCTCCTCATCTGTCCTCACGCTCCTCACCTGGCCTCACACTCCTCACCTGTCACACACTCCTCACCTGTCCCACACTCCTCACCTGTCCCACACTCCTCACCTGTCCTCACACTCCTCACCTGTCACACACTCCTCACCTGTCACACACTCCTCACCTGTCCCACACTCCTCACCTGTCCTCACACTCCTCACCTGTCACACACTCCTCACCTGTCCTCACACTCCTCACCTGGCCTCACACTCCTCACCTGTCCTCACACTCCTCACCTGTCACACACTCCTCACCTGTCCTCACACTCCTCACCTGTCCTCACACTCCTCACCTGTCCTCACACTCCTCACCTGTCCCACACTCCTCACCTGTCACACACTCCTCACCTGTCCTCACACTCCTCACCTGTCACACACTCCTCACCTGTCCTCACACTCCTCACCTGGCCTCACACTCCTCAACTGGCCTCACACTCCTCACCTGTCCTCACACTCCTCACCTGGCCTCACACTCCTCACCTGTCGCACACTCCTCACCTGTCGCACACTCCTCACCTGGCCTCACACTCCTCACCTGTCCTCACGCTCCTCACCTGTCCTCACACTCCTCACCTGTCGCACACTCCTCACCTGGCCCATACTGCTCACTAATGTAGAGGTGACGGGATTGGAAGGCTCCCTGACACCCACGGAGGGAGCTGGAGTTGGTCTCCTCTCCCAGACGAAGGCTCCTTTCCCATGCTGTCTGCAAGGGTCACTGCATCAGTGCAGGTCCCACTCACCAGGAGCGGAGCTTCACACAGAGCACAGGCTGACAAGCAGGCCTCCTGGTGACCTCGGTGTCGCAAAGACCAGAGCTCGTGGGAGGCGGGCGGCCAGGACCCCACGATTAGAGGGACATTTGAAACACCTGTGCACAACTTGTGGGCCATGTGCATAAGTACGGAACAAAACCAACCCGTCAGAAATGGCCACTGGATGTGGGCGGTCACACAGCCGGGCCCCCGTGTCGGAGCCTTATGCGTGCTGTGTGGACTAGAGAGCTGGCCATGGGTGCCAGGTGGCTGGCAACTCCACCCCGAAGCCTTCCGGTCTCAACACCCGCTTCTGTCAAATCCCTCTGATAGGAAGCCAGGGGGACCGAGGAGACAAAGGCGCGGCCGGCGAGGGTCTGGACGGGCCCGACGGGGACCAGGGGCTCCAAGGTACAGGGCCAGTGTCTTTAACCACTTTTGTGTCTTGGCACCTTTTCCCAATTCTCTCACTGTGTGGGCAGCACTGGGTGGCAGTGTCTCAGGTCTGATGAAGGAGTTGCTTTCTCGGGCGAAGCTTTTGAGGCGAGGTTCGCGACCATCTGACAACCACTTCAATACATGAACGGTTTGCCAGTACAGGGCCTCCTGCTCCCCTTTAGTGAAGCAGACTCTGTTAAAGTGTTTGACTAAAGCCACCTAGTATCCATTTCACTTAAATTCTAACAGAATTTTCTCTTAATGGACCCACAAGTACCCTGAATTAAAAATTTTCCCCTGAATGTTTAAATTTTAATGTCAAATATAAGAGCTGTCCTCAGCGAAGGCCAGCCCCACCACACCCCACCCCAGCCTTCTGGGGGACTGTTTGGGGTCATTGTCATCTGCACTCACATCCTGGGAGTCCACACCACAGGGGGGCAGGGCCTCCCCAACCCCCCCCCCCCATCTCCTCTCCTGGCCACACCCCAGGCTCCTGGCTTCTCCCCAGTCAGGGGCCCCCTCGGTGGGAGTCTTTGTTGGCTCCCCTGTCCATCCCTCCCCATGGATCCCTACCACGTACTCCTCCCACCACACCAATGCGCTCCGAGTGTGGAGTCGGAGCTGCCACACTCCAGACAAGACCCAGACACTGCTCCTGCCTCGCCACCCACCCCGCCCCGCCCCACACAGGGGCTCTGCCCTGCGGTTCTCCAGGCCTGGGCTCTCCTCCCTGGGCTCCCAGGGTTCGGAGACAAGCCAGTAACAGAGTGTGGGGAGGCTGCAGGTGGACGGGAAGTCCCGCTGCGGCTCGGTCTCACTCCAGATCTACACTCATCTTCCTTCTCTGTCTCAAGGACCCCCAGGTGTGCCTGGTGTGGGCAAAGACGGCCAAGATGGCGCCCACGGTGAGCCCGGGCTGCCCGGAGACGCTGGCCTTCCTGGTGCTGTTGGTGCTCAGGGGACCCCCGGCATCTGTGACACCTCGGCTTGCCAAGGAGCTGTGATGGGCGGCAACGGCGAAAAGTCAGGTCCTAGAAGCTCCTAAAACACAACCTAGGAAGTGAGCATGACACCATTGAAGCAGTGGGCCCTGGAGGGACACCGGGGTCAGCAGCGTCCATTACTAAGGAGAGAGCAACACACCGTGCCGGACGCCCAGCGAGGCCCCGCATCCTCGGTGGTGGCGCCTGGACTCCTGGTCCCCGCGAGCATCCTCCAGCCGCTGGGGACGTCCTCTCTCGTGGGTGTACAGCGGCCCATGTGGCTGCAACGTCGGACCTTGGACACAAGCCCTGTGTGGTACCAGCAGGAGGGACAGGGAGTGCAGTGTGTTCAAGCCCATGAGAAAATTCAGCAACTTGTTTACATGCCATTTGTGTACACTAAGATATAATCCCAATAAAATGATAAATTCAAATTCATGACTGACCACAGTGTAACCAAAAATAAAGGATTTCACATACGGTACCCTCCACACCAAGGTCTCGTCTGACCTACCTGCTTCTTTTGTGTAAAACTGTTAACTGTCTCTGACCAACAGTATTTATTGACAGTGACTTTGTATTGCACTAAGCCTGTTGTCATAAATAAAGCCACTCGTTTGAAAAACTCAGTTCTAAACAATAGTTTATTACATAAAGTACTGACTCTCAGTGTGAAAGTGAGGTCACCAAAGCAGCCCACCGTGACAACATCTTATCTATGGACCAAAGAGCTTTAAAGATGTCTCTGGAAGTTTTCTAGCAAAATTCTGCAATGCAGTCCATGTGACTGGAAGTCGTTGCAAGGGGAGGCGATAAACAAATGAAATGAATTTCCAAACTACTTCTAGTGAAGAACATTTTGACTTTTCCAATTGCTAAGGGGGCGTTTTTAAATGTAAAGGAAATAAGTAAAAAGCAGTGTACCCTGTAAGACTAAAGAAATTACAAAGGGTGTTCATTTTTTAAGTTATCATGTTAAGAAAACATGATGGAATCAGACAGATAATTGAAAAATTACTAATTGTCACAGTGTCTGCATCCCAATGGTCTAAGAGGACAGTAATGGACGAATATTTTGTTTTATATTTTGTTCTAGATAAATATTTTTACAAAATGTGCTTTCAAAGTCCCCACTGGAGTTCCAACTTGAGTCATGTCCCTTGAGAGTTGACGGTTGGCGCAGAGCTCCAGGGCTTGGACACGCCCATGGCCGGGCAGAGGCCGCCTGCTTCCAGGAACCAGTGTCCAGTCCGCTCACTTGATCTCCATGGCAGGGCTGCTCTGCAGACTCTCCTGCGCGGGACACGTCGCCAGGGAGTCTGGTCTGGTCAACTTTAGCCTCCTGCCAGTTTTACCGCAAAACACACTCTCAAATTCCTACAGTTGAGAAAAGATCATTAGTGTACCAATCCATAGACATGAAAATTGCTGTCTTCGAAAACACAAAAGGTTGAAAAGTAAGTGCTAACCTACTTCAAAATATACAGTTAGCCCTGGCCAACGTGGGTCAGTGGTTAGAGCGTCAGCCCGAGCACCAGAAAGCTCTGGGTTCCATTCCGGTCAAGGGCATGTACCTGGGTCACTGGTTCCCAAACTTACGTCACATCTTGCTAGGGGTCTGTATGATAAAAATAGGGATTTAAACACTTTTCTCATAAGTTACACTGACATTTACTTTTATTTAATTTTCCAACAACTTCTCACAATACCTGGTCAGACTCTAAGACCCTCTTACGGTTTAAAAGCAGCCACATTTGCATTTGTTGTTTTACTGTGGTAAAATATATTTAGCAGGAACTTCACCGTTCTAACCATCTGTGTGTGACTCAGATGCATGAAATCTATCCACACTGTTGTATAACCATACACATTTCCATACGTCTTTTATTTTTTTAAAGTACAGCATTCTTAATTAAATCTGGGTTTATATATTTTTTATTGTGGTAAAATATATACAGCAGGAAGTTTACCATTTTAACCATTTGTAAGTGTACAATTCACTGCCATTAAGTACATTCGCCCTGTTGTGTTACCATCCCCTCCATCTATTTCCAAGACGCCAAACTGACACTCTGCCCCCATTAAACACTCACCCCCCAGCCCCAGCATCTACCTCTGTCTCTGTGAATGTGACTCCTCTAGGCCCTCATGTAAGTGGAATCACAGGACTTGTCCTTCTGTGACTGGCTGATGTTACTTATATGTCCTTCAGGTCCCTCCATGTTGCAGTTGTCAGGACTTCCATCATTTTTATGGCTGAGTAACAGTGCTTTGTGTGGATGGAGCACATTTTGCCCGTTGTGAATGATGCTGTTGTGAACATTTTCATACAAGTATCCATTTGGGTTCCTGTTTTCAATTCTTTGGGGTAAATACCTAGAAGTAAAATTGCTGGATCTTATGGTAGTTCTATGTTTAACCTTTTGAGGACACACCATATTTATTTTTTTCATCTTTACAGTTTAGAGTATTACAGATGTCCTCCCCTTCGCCCCCCCACCCCACCATTTCTCCCCTCCACCCAGTTCCTACCCCACACTAGGCCTTCTCCACCCTATTGTTTGTGTCCATAGGTAATGCATATACACATATAAGATCTTCAGTTAATCTCTTCCCATACTCCTCACCCCTTTCCTCTGAGATTCGTCAGTCTGTTCCATGTTTCCATACCTCTGATTCTATTTTGTTCATTAGATTCCTTATTTTTTTAAATTCAATTGTTGATAGATATGTATGTATATATTACCATTTTCTTGTTCATACTTTTTATCTTTTTCTTTTCCTTTCTTCTTTTCTTAAAGAATACCTTTCAACATTTCATGTAATACTGGTTTGGTGGAGATGAACTTTTAGCTTTTTCTTGTCTGTGAAGCTTTTTATCTGACCTCAATTCTAAACGATAGCTTTGCTGGGTAATCTTGGTTGTAGGTCCTTGCTATTCATCACTTTAATATTTCTTGCCACTCCCCTTCTGGCCTGCAAAGTTTTTGAGAAATCAGCTGACAGTCATATGGGCACTCCCTTGAAGGAACTGCTTTTCTCTTGCCGCTTTTAAGATTTTCTCTGTCTTTAACCCTTGGCATTTTAATTATGATGTGTCTTGGTGTGGGGCCTCTTTGGGTTCCTTGTTTAGGACTCTGCACTTCCTGGACTTGTAAGTCTATTTCTTTCATCAGGTAGGGGAAGTTCTCTTCAAATAGGTTTTAAATATCTTGCTCTCTCTTCTCCTTCTGGCACCCCCATAATGCAAGTGTTGGTATGCTTGAAGTTGTCCCAGAGGCTCCTTATACTTTCTTCATATTTTTGGATTCTTTTTGCTCCTCTGATTGGTTGTTTTTTGCTTCCTCATATTTCAAATGGTTGATTTGATTCTCAGAATCTTCTACTCTACTGTTGATTCCCTGTAAATTATTATTTATTTCAGTTAGTGTATGCTTAATTTCTGACTGGTCCTTTTTCACTAAGATCCTTGAAAATCTCACTAAGTCCCTTGAAGCTCTCATTAAGATCCTTGAGCAACCTTATAACCATTGTTATGAACTCTGTATCTAGTAGTTTGCTTGCTTCCATTTCTTTCATTTGTGATATGTTTGTCTCCGCATTTTGGCTGCTTCCCTGTGTTCCTATGTATTAGGTAGAGCTGCTATGTCTCCTGGAATTAGTAGAATGGCTTTGTGGATTAGGTGTCCTGTAGGGCCCAGTGGCTCAGCCTCCCGTCACCTGAACTGGGCACTCTAGGTGCGCCCCTGTGGGTTGTGTGCAGTCTTGTTGCAGTTGAGCCTTGATTTCTGTTGGCTTCACTGGGAGGAGCTGACTTCCAGGCCAATTGGCTATGATGACCAACTGTGTCTACAATGGAAGAGCTGCTGTGCAGGAAGACACCCCACTGGAGCAGGACTTGCTTCAGTGGGGCTTTGGTGCTCACTGAGTCTGCCCCTTGACTGTGTGACTTGTGGATGTAGAGTTGCTATTCATCACTTTGGTGTGGTCTGAAGCTGTCTACTGGGTGCACTGGCTCTGGGGCCTCCCAGGGGTGCAAAGTTGGCCACTGCCTGCAGTCATCCTGCAGAAGCTAGAGAGATCTGCAGGTGGCTGAACTAGGAAGAGCTCAGGCAAGGCCCAGCTGTGAAGCAAGGCAGGCTGGTGCTGGTGCCAGGTCTTAGGCCTTTTATTGATAGATTTCATGCCAGCTGCTGCTTGTTTGAGAGATTTTAGTAAAGTCTGAAGCCTGAGCCAGGACAGACCATTCATATGGAAAAGACACTGCAAACAGCTTGGGTGGGGCTGCAAACTGGATGGGGCAGGGTCTCAGGGAATCACCAGGGTGGAGCAAACAGTGTGGGCCAAGGCTGATGGAAACTCATATATGGCTGCCAGTCAGTTCTGCAACGGGGGAGGTCCCAGCACAGGAACAATGACCCCTACATGCACCATCTGGGAGAAAGCTGCCCCTGAGCTCCTGCCCAATGCTAAACAGTCCAGTTTCTCCCTGTATGTGTCTGGGTCTCCCACCCTTGGAGCTCAGAGGAAGCAGAACCATGTAAGTTTGTGTGCATGCCCTTTAAGAGGAACACCTGGGTCTCCAGCAGGATTGTCACTCGGCCACAATCCCTTCCTGTTTTTACAGCCCGAAGTTATGGGGACTTCTCTTCCCAACTCTGGAACCCTGGGCTGGGGGTCTGGTGTGGGGCTGGGACCCCCTGCTTCTCATGGGAGGCCTTGGAGATACCCTTCCCAATTAAAAACACGCCACTTGTGGGTGTCAGACCAGCCCATTCTGCACCTCTGCCCCTCCCACCAGTCTCAATGTGCTTTCCTCTTTACTTCTCTAGTTGTAGGACTTCCATTCAGCCAGATATCAGGCGGTTCTGAATGATGGCTATTCTGCATTTCTACATTAGTTATAATTTTGATGTGGTTGTGAGAGGTGGCAAGTACTGGCGTTTACCTATGCTGCCATCTTGGTTCCCCCTCTGGCTGCACCAATTTACAATCCCACCAGCAATCCCAAGGGCTCCAATTTCTCCACATCTTCACCAACACCTGCTTGTTTATTTTTTTGTTTTGTTGGGGGTTTTTTCTGTAGCCACAACCGATGAGTGTGAGGTGATATCTCATTGTATTTGCATCTCTCTGATGAGCAGTGATATTGAGCATGTTTTCATGTGCTTACTGGCCATCTGCATGGCCTCTTTGGAGAAGTGTCTTGCCAGGTCCTTTGATTCAGGTTTGTCTTTTGTTTGCTGGCTGTAGTAGGGCATAGTTCATTCATGACAGGAAGGTAAGTGGCAGCACTCTGTGGGCACTGGCTGACCCCAGTCGTCTGGAGTGGTGGGCGCTCCACTGGACTGCAGTCTCAGTGGTGTTATGACCAAGGACCCTGCCATGTGCAGCTTCGCTCAGAAGCATATCTGTATATAAATATACTCTAAACTTTGTAAGGTTTTAATGCAACTTAAGACAAACCACATTTTTATAACTCCCTATGTTCTGATACCCAAAGCCCAAGTATAAAATATCTGTCTATATTTGAAAGGGTAGAATTTACCTTTTTAAAGAAATTGATTTCAGAGAGAGGAAGGGAGATGGGTGAGTGAAGAAACATGGATTTGTTGTTCCACTCATCCATGCATTCATTGGTTGATTCCCATATGTGCCCCAACCAGGGATTAAGCCACAACCTTGGGTGCATTGGGATGATGCTCCAACCAACAGAGCTACCCGGCCAGGGCTAGAATTTAGCTTTTAAAATAACCAAAAAAGCCCTGGCTGGTGTGACATCCTGTGCACTGAAAAGTTGCCAGTTCAATTCCTGGTCAGGGCACATGCCTAGGTTGAAGGTTTGCTCCCCAGTCAGGGTGCATGGAGGACGCAACCAATCTATGTTTCTCATATCAATGTTTCTCTCTCTCTCTCCCTCTCTCTCTCTCTCTCTCTCTCTCTCTCCCTCCCTCCCTCCCTCCCTCCCTCCTTCCCTCTTCTTCTCTCTCTCTCTGAAATCAATAAAAACATATTTTTTTTAAAAACTAAATAGAAGTCAGAAACAAAACAGCCATTTCTCAGATGGAAAAAATGTACTTGGAGAAATTTTCTAAGCCATCTTTGCACATGAGGCTAACCCCGGGCACATCTTTAATTTTAGTATTTTGCCAGAAGTGGGTTGAGCCATGCTCCATCTGGACTCTCCCAGGGTCCCGGGGGACCAAGTCCCTGGGAGTTGGGGTGACTGTGAAATAGTGAGACAGGGGCCTCCTTAACCCTTCTCAGCTGAGCTGAAAGTCAGGTAGTCACTGTCATTCTGCTCTCTCAATTAGCATCTGTTTTCAACCAAACAAGTGAAAAGGCTGAGTTTTAAGGGATTTTTACAATTTATCAGAACACCTTGACATGACGTCTGGCCAAAGTTGATATTCACGTTATATTTGTAAATATGAGAATGCCAATAACAAAAACTGTACTTCTTAAGAGGAAGGAGGTGTTCTAATTACATGTCAGGAAATGACACCAGGAAGTTCCGAGTAAGAACTCATGTCAGTAGAGACAAAGGGTTAAAGACACATGAAGGGTCTTCGAATTGATACAACAGCCACACACGAAGTAGACAGAACAAGGAATGTGAGGGCCTAACAGAGCTCTGAACTGTGTGACACAAACAGAATTCAAGGGGATGACAAATCCGATCTCAGTGGGAGATGTCACACGGGCCTCTGGGGACCAGAGGGGACAAAATCACAATTCATAATCTTGACTTAATAAACAAGGAAATTCACCCAATGAAGGGTGCATGTTCTTTCCAAGTGAGCACAGAACCATAAAAAATTGACCACAGCCCTAGCCGGTTTGGCTCAGTGGATAGAGCATCGGCCTGCGCACTGAAGGGTCCCGGGTTCAATTCCGGTCAAGGGCACATGCCCGGGTTGCAAGCTCAATCTCCAGTGTGGGCATGCAGGAGACAGCCGATCCATGATTCTTTCTCATCACTGATGTTTCTATAGCTCTCTCTCCCTCTCCCTTCCTCTCTGAAATCAATAAAGATGTATTTTTTTTTAAAAATTGACCACAGGAGAGGTCACATGGTAGTCTCAATAAACCTCAAAACTACTTTCTATACAACCATCTTCATTGATCACATTGTGAGAAACAGACAGGAAGAATGAAAATCTGTGGAAAATGAAAACCCTCCTTTGCAGGGTTCATGCGAATAGACAAACCAAGGACATCAGAGATACTTGGAGACGATGAGGCATTATCCTAGGCAGTGATGGCGAACCTATGACATGCCTGTAAGAGGTGACACGCAAACTCATTTTTTTGGTTGATTTTTCTTTGTTAAATGGCATTTAAATATATAAAATAAATATCAAAAATATACATCTTTGTTTTACTACGGTTGCAAATATCAAAAAATTTCTATATGTGACACGGCACTAGAGTTAAGTTAGGGTTTTTCAAAATGCTGACACGCCAAGCTCAGAAGGTTCGCCATCACTGCCCTAGGCTGGGGGTGTTTTCCAAGGAGCACGGAGACTGGTCTGCTCTATATTCACTGACCAAGAGGAGAGAAAGGCTGAAAGTAAATGAAGTCAGCTTGCAACTCAAGCACCAGAAAATCTAAACTTATAAAGAAGGAAAGAAAGAAAGAGAGGTATGGTTTAAAAATAATTAACATAAAAGCAAATTATGATAGAAAACACATTCCTACTGACTCTCCTGTTCCCAATCCAAGAGGCCAGAACAGACCAGGAGCCGGTGCTCTGGGAAGACCCACAGCAGAGCCAGGACACTGGGATGAGGGACAAAGGAGCAGGAGTGACGAAAGAACGAGGGAGGAACGAGCTCATCAGCACAAAGCTGTGAAGTACTCCCCAGGAGGGTCTCCCCACACAGTGCCAGCCCACCAAGCCGGGCGGCCACTCTCCTTCCCTGGGAGCAGGGTCCTGTTGGAGGGTATGAGGGAGGGGTCATGTGCACTCACTGAACACAGGGATCAGTGACCCCTGTGCACCAATGGTGAGACCCCAAGGTCAGCACAATCACCTTTAACCCATCACTGGCTAAACAGGCACTAGGCAGTCAAAGGCAGTTGGAGAAAGGAGATGGGACAGGCAATTCCTTTGAGCGGTGCAGCTGAGCAGCAAGGAGAGGGATAGTTGCTGGCGGGGGACATGGGCCCAGTTCTCGCAGGGGAGTAACTATGGGACAAGTAACAGCACCTCTGTTCCTAATCCCAAGCAGTTTCTGAAGGACAGTGACCATCTGGCAGAGCTGTCCCGTCCCCCGACTTCAGGTGGAACCAGAAAGGGCACAGCAGAGAGGCAGGGATGAATGACAGTCTGGGGAGCCCTGTGACCTTGGATTGGATTCTGAGTGGGGACACCCCGGGACAACGGGTGCAGTGTGAATGTTGCCCCTGAACTACTGGTAACAGTGTCGGTATAAAGTCCCGTCTCTGACCACGTGTTCTCGCTGAAACACACACAGAAGGCCAGGTGCAAAGCGGCCTTGCGCCTGCAACTCACTATCAAAGGTTCAGCAAAATACAGATTCTGCACAGAATGGAGCAAATGGGGCAACACGCCAATAGCTGGCAACTCTGGGCGAAGCCAGGAGGGTATACGAGGGGCTCTCAGTCCTATTCTTGTCATTCAAGTTTGAGGTTGCATCGAATTTTAAACTGCCATAGTAAATAAATAATAAAGTGAGCCATCTAAGTGCAGAATTCTTCTGACACCTGGATGTCACAATAACTAATGGAGGGACCTCCAGTTAGAGGCCGCAGAATATAATGAAATGCAAACCCCATGGCTGGTCACTGGTTCAGGGAAAAAACACAGCTGAATCATTTTAAAAGCAGTTTGGGGACATGTGACTATTAGACATCAGAGAACTACAATCAATGTGGGAGGCATGACAATGGCCTGGGGAGGAAGGAGTATTAGGACACACGAGCAGACATTCAGCGGAGAAGGGTCACGTCTGCAGTTGTCTTTGAAGTCACCTAGCAAATGTGAGTGAGGCTGGTGATGTGCACAGGCATCTGCTATGCAGCAGGCTCATCAGAAAAGTGACAAAGCCAAGCACCCACTCGCTGACAAGGACCCACCGGCCCATGCAGACTCGCCTGTCGTCCTGGGCACTAAACAGTCTGGGAAAGACCATGGGTTCCGCCCGCCTACCCTGTTTCTCCCTGTCCACCCAGCAGTTCAAGCCAGAACCCCGAATGCTCCCCAATCCCTCCTCCAGCACGCCCACATCACAGCGAGCACGGGCCTCTGGCTCCCACCGCAGCGCCCAGCAGTCTCGGTGAGCGGCTCTGCGGCCCTCACCAGGGTCTTTACCTTCACTCCCCCCCGGACCTCTCCTTCCCAGAGTCCAGGCTCCTCACACAGCAAAGCGTCAATCACAGCATGCCACTCCGGCCTGACCCCTCGAGGCTGTAGACACCTGGCCTCAGACGCGAGCTGCGGCAGGGCCCGCACGGCAGTGTCCCCTCCAGGCCAGCGGGGTCTCCATATATTTAAAGTATGACTGAGCAGAAGCCTGGTTGGAGCAGGAAAGGTTTGTGGAATTCAATGTGTACTAAGATAACTCAGGAAAATTACTTCAGACTCTCATGCATCATATTCTGAGAACAAAGACATTCATGCAAGTAGGAGGGTGAGTTACTGAGACACAGTGAGGCCCACGTGTGTTTAGGCCAGTGATGGCGAACCTATGACACGTGTGTCAGAGGTGACACGCGAACTCATTTTTTTGGTTGATTTTTCTTTGTTAACACATTTCGTACCGCTCAGGAGTTTTCTCGTGTTTCGCGCGCCATCTGTTAAGGACCACTCACGAGTGTTCTCGTTTTTCACGCCCATGGAGAAAGGAGCGAATCTAGATACTCATGTAAATTTTGTTTGGTCCCTCTTCATAGAGGAAAATGTTTTACGCAGTACCATACGTTAAAAAAGTACTAGGAACTTTAATTGTTTTTGTAAATAAAAATGTTATAATTATTGAAAAACAACACCTAAAGTGCATTATGATGATTTAAATAACGTGCAGTTTGCCCAAAAACGTGCGGTCCCTGGCGTATGTCTTAGAGATTTCTATGCGGTACGCAATGTGTTAAATGGCATGTAAATATATAAAATAAATATCAAAAATATACATCTTTGTTTTACTATGGTTGCAAATATCAAAAAAATTCTATATGTGACACGGCACCAGAGTTAAGTTAGGGTTTTTCAAAATGCTGACACGCCGAGCTCAAAAGGTTCGCCATCACTGGGTTAGGCTGTTTGCCTCCTAATTCCCCCCAGTTGCTAACTGGCGTCACTCCGGCCTGTTTCTTGATGTTCCTATGATCTGATGCAGAAACAATCTACAAATTCAATATAATTAAATTTCAGAAATGCCCAGGATGCATACTGTCCATAAAATACCTATAAATCAATCTATTTAACAAGGTTTTTGCTGTTGTAATGCCTTCATCATACTTGAATGAGTTCTATCAATAATTTTCTAATAGGTACACAGAGCCAAACATTAAATCATTTAAAAAGTGTAAAAGCTTTATTTTATTAAAATAACCCCACAGTCTACCCCTAACAAATAGTGTTAAAGAGCAATTGCATGACAACCACAAATGATCCGTTAGAGCAGTGATTCTCAACCTTCTGGCCCTTTAAATACAGTTCCAAAGGGGTCGCGACCCACAGGTTGAGAACCGCTGCTAGAGGGAATCCAACATAAGCACTGCTTGGAAATGCAATTAAATAGACAATGAGAACCAGGACAGAGATGAAATATGAAGCTCACACGACGCAGACAAGGGAAGCAGAGCAACTCAGCACGGCCCGGCCACGCTTGCAGCGTCCAGCATCTGGACACAGGAGGCTCTTTTTTTTTTTTTTTAAATCCTTACCCAAGGATGTTTTCATAGATTTTTTTTTTAAGAGAGAGGAAGGGAATAGGGGAGAGAGAGAACCATCATTGTGAGAAACATCAACCAGCTGCCTCCTGTACACACCCCGACCAGGAATCAAACCTGAAAACTAGGTATGTGCCCTGACCAGGAATCAAACCCACAAGCTATTGGTGTACAGGACGACGCTCCAACTGACTAAGCCCCAGCCAGGACATGAGGCTCTTTTTAAAAAGGTTCCATGTTTATCACACCAACCTCAGCCTGGCTCTCCAATCAGACTCATGCTGCGGCTCACTTCACTAAAGCCTCCCCCCCAGTCAGCCTGACTGCTAGCTCTGCAGCCAACACGGGAGCCCTGGTGTCCGGAGGAACACAGAAGCCACAGCTGACACCACCTGTGTTCTCTCCTCTGAGCCAAGGAAGGGGCGGACCAAAGCCACACCAAGCATTCGGTCCTATGGGACCCCAGCTCATTCATCACTGGGAACCCAACAGATGGTCAAGGACATGCTGGCCCGAGCCCCAGGTCACCCAGTCACCCAACCCACACAAGTGTCTCTCTTTCTGCCTTTGGAGGCACTGAAGTCCAAACCATTTACTTGACATTTATCTGCCCTTTGCTTGCTTTATCCCTTTGGGTTTCCTGAGGGCAAAACCACTCCCTCCTCCAGTCTCTGAAAGCCCCCCTCGCCCAGTCCAAGCCACCACACACAGCAGGTGCTCAGCCTGTCTCGAGGGCGACCCCCGTCATCTCCACTATCATGGAGTGAGCAGGCCAGGCGGAGGCCACTTCACTCAGTGACGAGCACACGCCACAAACAGAGCTCTTGCTCACAATGACTCCGTAACGTCTGATTCCAGGACACAGAGGACAGTTTGGCATCTTCAGGGAAAAGGACACATAAGAACACTGATAAGCTGACAAACTCCTAAAACTCACCTGGCCTCAATACTCACCTTTTTTAATTTAATATATTTTTATTGATTTCAGAGAGGGAGGGAGAGGGAGAGATAAAAACATCAATGATGAGAGAGAATCACTGATTGACTGCCTCCTGCACACCCCACACTGGGGTTTGAGCCCACAACTCGGGCATGTGCCCTGACCATGAATCGAACTGTGACATCCTGGTTCATAGGTCGATGCTCAACCATGGAGCCATGCCAGCCGGACAATACTCACCTTCTTAAGAGAATCTCCATGGCGCTCCTGAATGTACTTTAGGAACGCAGTGGTCCACTGCAGGGTCGTGGCCTTATCTGTCTCGGCGTTGCAGAACGGGACCAAAAGATTCAACTCATCACAGCAAATGCGGATTCTGCGCCTACAGCAAAATCCAAAGCAACACAGAGAATCTGAAGCAAACACAGAGCTGAGCAAATGTGTGCGTCACTTGAAGAGTCAGAGCTCAGGGGCCTGGCACCAAGTGCACGGGCAGAGGCCTGTCCCCCCAGGACCTGGTGCTCTTGACTGCCCTCACCCAGGCCCTTCCCTAGGCCACTCCTGCCCTGGGCACCCTCCTCAGGGAGCTTCCCTATTTACTTCTCAGGGGCCAGATTCAAGGGTCTAGACCAGGGGTGGGCAAACTTTTTGACTCGAGGGCCACAATGGGTTCTTAAACTGGACCGGAGGGCCGGAACAAAAGCATGGATGGAGTGTTTGTGTGAACTAGTATAAATTCAAAGTAAACATCATTACATAAAAGGGTATGGTCTTTTTTTTTTCAGTTTTATTCATTTCAAACGGGCCAGATCCGGCCAGTGGGCCGTAGTTTGCCCACGGCTGGTCTAGACTCTAGACCAGTGGTTGGCAAACTCATTAGTCAACAGAGCCAAATATCAACAGTACAACGATTGAAATTTCTTTTGAGAGCCAAATTTTTTAAACTTAAACTATATAGGTAGGTACATTGTTATTAACTTCATTAGGGTACTCCTAAGCTGGCCTTTGCTAAAAACGTCCTCAATCTGAGGGGTCGACCTCAGCGAACGTACCCCCACTTCTTCTAACGCCACTTCTTCAAAATAGACTCGCCCAGGCCGAAAACCGACTTCTGTGCATGGGCCACGAAGTTTCAATCGCACTGTACGTGCGCCCGCACATGATATTTTGTGGAAGAGCCACACTAAGGGGCCAAAGAGCCGCATGTGGCTCGTGAGCCGTGGTTTGCCGACCACTGGGCTAGACCAACGACAGACCCAAACCTCTGAAACTGGAAGCTAAGTGTGTGTTATTTATTGGGCAGGTCACCCTCTCCCTCAAGTTAGTAAGCTGCCCAGTGTGTGCCCAGGACAAAGATCCCAGCCTCACTTCGTCAAGGGACCTGGTTCAAAAAGGACCACAGACAGCAGCCTGTTAATATCCGGAAACCTGGCCGCCTTAGAGACCAATCAAATCACAGCTGGAGTCACGACTAGGCCATCTGTAACTTGCACACATATGGCTAGTGACGTGCGGAGTCCGACCTAAGCTGACACTAAACAATGCACAGGGCACGGCCCTCGTCCTGGTCTCCTGCTGAGCACGCAGGATGTCCCGGGCCTTGTGAACACAGCTGGCACTTAGCGGTGCTCTCCACCCCTCATCAGCTTGTTTAATTTTAACGTAAACCTACGTGGTAGACAGTAACTCTGATAGACGGAAGCTCAGGACAGGATGGAAAGAGCTGGCGGAAGGAAGGCTGTTACACTAGGACATGGCAGTGAGAACAGAAACTTCCACTGTGAACATGCGAGGGTTTTCCCAGAGCAGGTGCTCAGTGAATGTCCGCTACATGAATGCCAGAGGGAAGAAGCTCTGTCACCTGGTGAGCTCAAGGGTGTGTGTGCATCCCAGTCCATGGGATCTGGCTGGCTTAACTGTATCCCTTCAGAGCAGGGGTGGGGAAACCCGGCCCTCAGACTGTATCATGCCCTCGAAATCATTTGGTTTGACCCTGTCAAGGCATTAGGGGTGAGTTAAATGTTTGATCAAATGTAGCAGCTAATTTTTAAGCTGATAATCTTGTCTGGCCCGAGAATGATGTTACAAATACCCAAATGGCCCTGGGCAGAAACAAGGTCCCCATCCCTGCCTTAGACGGGTAACCTGCCTCAGCCCCACCATGGGGCTTCGTCTTGGTCCAGGCTGCACCTCTGAGCCTACAACAAAAACTGGCCCGCGTGCTCAATGAATGACTCAGTTAACTAACTCTGAGTTAGAAAATACCATGTAAAATCCCAGCTGTAAGAGAGAAACACTAACCACCCCGATTCTACACAGAATCTGCAAATATATGTAGAGACAAAACGACTTAACAGTTTTAACCCCCTCCTTCCCCAACATTCTTAAAGGAACCAGGACAAACTGGTGACAAGGGCTGCAGGGGAACTGCCGGCAGGCCACCCACCCTCAGGAAGGAAGGCATGCCCATGAGGCTGGCCTGGCTGGCATCTGGGAACTTCAGATTTCCCACCATTGTCAGTTAAGAGAGGCTCCCTGTGCCTAAGCCAGCGGTTCTCAACCTGTGGGTCGCGACCCCTTTGGCGGTCGAACGACCCTTTCACAGGGGTCGCCTAAGACCATCCTGCATATCAGATATTTACATTACGATTCATAACAGTAGCAACATTACAGTTATGAAGTAGCAATGAAAATAATTTTATGATTGGGTCACAACATGAGGAACTGTATTTAAAGGGCCAGAAGGTTGAGAACCACTGGCCTAAGCGGTTTATACAAACAATGTGGTTTCCATGAAACACAGGCTTTCCTTCTGGGTCTGGAGCCTGACTGTGTGCTGGGCAGGGGACGCCCACAGGACTGGTCCCCAAACAATCTCGAGCATGGAGTCTGCTGACAGCTTTCACACATCCAAGAACTCAGGGCTGGGGAGTGAAGTGCTCCCCTGCGAAGAGCCCTTGGGAGGCCCCGCCCTCATCCCCCCACCTTCTCAAATTTTTCCATGTCTTTTCTAATCAATCCGGATGGTCTGGGGGTGTTGGGGACCCCAATCCACCCAGCAGAGCAAAGTCCACATTTACTCGTGCGAACTTTGAACACAAACACGGCTACTAGTTTTTTCGGCAAGGTGCTGTTATTACTAAAGTGTCTAAGGTAAGTGTCCACAGATGCTCCAAAGCTCGGTCCCGCGTACACACATTACCTTCTGTCCCTCTCCATGCGGTTGTGCCTTTCCCTGCGCTGTGACCTTCCGCCCGGGGCGCTCTGGGACTGCTCCCCAAGATGAGACTGTGATGACTCTGCAGACTGCCAGGAGCCCTGGGCGGTGGTGGCACCTTCACCCACGTTCTGAATCTCTCCAAGGGCTCTTCGCTCCACACTGGTGTCCAACTGACGTATCCTACTCCGATTCCTCTTATTTATCGCTTGTTTGCACAGCGCTTCTTCTTTGCAAAAGAAAAAAAAAGTGGTACTTTAATTATTTATTTTTAACTTATCTCCAGTAATGCTGAATACATTTTTGGCATCTTCAATCCAAGACATAAACATTAATGGGGAAGGAGCACAGAGACCTGAAGAGGACGACCTGGACATGAAGGCAACTCTGTGTGAGCAGCCAGCTCCAAGCTCCTAGTTCCAAACACAAAACTAGGCACAGACCTCTAAATTACAACATGCTGAGTGTTAATCTGTATATCCCTGCCAACCCCCCCGCCTTATTAATCAACAGGCGTTAACTGTCATCTATGAACAACCAAGAATTTATTTGATTTTTCTGATATTCAGAGTAGGGGAAAAAGCTGGAATTATCCTATATAATAAAGAGGGAATATGCAAATTGACCGTTGCTCCACCACAAAGATGGCTGCACCCCCAGCTGAGGCGAGTTCCCATAACAAGCCTTAAGGAGCAATCAGCAGGGACCTGAGGCTGCACGCCCCCACCCCCGTGGGGGTTGACAGGGGACCTCAGGCTGTGCCCCCACCAGGCAGGCCTTGACAGGGGACCTCAGGTCATGCCCCCTGCTCGGCAGGGATTGATGGGGGACCTCAGATCACACACCCCACCCTGGCACCGGGCCAGGGGACCTGAGGCCTTGCCCCCCATCCTGGAGGGGCTTAATAGGGGACCTCAGGCCGCGCCCCCTCGCCTGGCGGGGCTTGACGGGGGACCTCAGGCCGTGCCCCTCTGCCCTGGCGCCAGGCCAGGGGACCTGAGGCTGCGGCCCCCACCCAGCGGGGCTTGACAAGGGTGAGACCGGCTGGGTCTGGATCTAGCCCAATGAGGGAGAGGGTGGCCGGGTCTGGGTCTCGCGTGATTTTGAGGCGCATGTGGGTGGGTGGGGACTTGACTCTGGGTCCCGTGGTGCACCCCAGACTGACAGGAGGAAGATTTTCATATACATTTTACTAATTTTCTTTCATTTCTGACACTTCTATTATAGAGAAAAGGCAAATAGCAATATTAAAATATTTCCTCTAATTAATCCCCTTTTAATGGGCCACTAGCTCTAATATGACAACTGCATTTCTCAGAAGAGGACGAAAGCTAAGTGGTTTAAGATTCAACTCACCCTCACCTTACAAGTGATTCTTCCCACCTGAGGAGCAATCACATCAGAGCTACAGAAATACGTCATGTTTCCACCAGACACAGAACAGCAGACACCTAACTGGTGTGTGTGGTGATGTGCATCCTGAGAAGCCACATAAAGCCACATTCAAAAGAATCACATTTCAGAATATTGGACAGAGGGAATTCACAGGCATTGATGATGTTTTATTCCTTAAGCTGAGTAATCAGTACAGGAGCTATTTCAATCTTAACCTTCACACCTGACAAATGTTAACATATACTTTTGTGTCATAAAAACAAGGAAAAAATTAGTTATTGCCACAGGAGAAAGCAATAGCCCTCCACCCCATCTGGTGTTCATAGCTCTCGGAAAGCTTAGTGCCAGCTGTGTTATTGTGGTGGGTAACCTGCAAACCAATTTGTTTCCAGGGAGAAAGGGGTGAGAGTTAACGTTTGAGAAAAGCAGAGTTGCCTTCAGCCGTGTCTGTTTCTACATCACCTTATGGCTCCTTGCCTCCAACTCAGACCTCTGCCCACCCACGGACTGTCTCCTAAAGCTTCTAGCAGATTTCAGGCCTTACCTTACTCACAAGGAAAATAAAAACAAACAAGCCTATGTGCTTTGGTGACTTGAAGGTAACTGAAACTCTATATAAGTCTATCATTTTTGTGTTAGGGTATTTACTA
The DNA here is from genome assembly GCF_028538775.1 of Myotis yumanensis. Lineage (NCBI taxonomy): Eukaryota > Metazoa > Chordata > Mammalia > Chiroptera > Vespertilionidae > Myotis > Myotis yumanensis. The sequence continues at coordinate 2,899,097 of NW_027223758.1, read as the reverse complement.
TTAAGAACAGGCAGCCCGAACTCAATGTTTCCATACCAAGTGCAAGTATGATGCCTGTAATTCAGGCAAATGCTGAAAGTGAGGTGACTAGGGCAGTGATGGCGAACCTTTTGAGCTCGGCGTGTCAGCATTTTGAAAAACCCTAATTTAACTCTGGTGCCGTGTCACATATAGAAATTTTTTGATATTTGCAACCATAGTAAAACAAAGACTTATATTTTTGATATTTATTTTATATATTTAAATGCCATTTAACAAAGAAAAATCAACCCAAAAATGAGTTCTCGTGTCACCTCTGACATGCGTGTCATAGGTTCGCCATCACTGGTCTAGGGGAAGATGGAAGCCCTGAGATACAGACACTTCCAAGACTGGTCATGTTCATAAACCACCGCCCCCTCGAAAGACCACAAGGACAGGAGGGCAAAGGTCAGACAGAAGTACCTGCTCCCTTCCACTTGGTGGCTTACCTCCCACTTTAATCCAAACCTGCTCAGGCAAAGCTTTGTTTCTACTACCTAAAGTCTGCTTTGTGGATTCAATTTCTTGTTGATAACAGAAAGAAAATGCTCTCGGCAATCCAATATCCTGATGTTTGGCAGCCTCAAGTATAGAACAGGAGTTATTAGAACTCTGGAAAAGATGAAGCAACGGGAACTTGATCACTATGCGCCTTCTCTTTCCTGTACAAATACAACGCAGCAACAGCAGTGACGTCAAAGCTATTAACACGCAACATGAAGAGCTTAGGTCACAGAGGACTTTTGAAAATTCCCTAACCAATTTGTTAATGTGGCTACATTGAGACACAGGTTATGCTTCCATCACAGTAATTTTATTACAGTGGTGATGAAATCTGTAACACTTTTTGAAAATAAAAAAAAATTTCTCTAACCACATAAATGCTCTCAATTTTATATGTTTTCCTTTTTGTATTAAATTTTAGAGAGAGAAGCATCGATGTGAGAGAGGAACATCAATCCGTCACTCCCACTCATGCCCCAACCGGGGATTGAAACTGCCCTGACCAGGAACTGAACCCGCGAATGACACTCCAACCAACTAAGCCACAAATGCTATCTATTTGAAAAAGTTAAGAAAATCAATGAAAGAACCTAAGTAAAGAGGTTAAGGTCACTCAACAAAGCCACTTTCTGCACCTGAGTCTGAGAGAGGCTGGTGCCCCCTCCAGAGGAGCAGGCATTCGCAGTGAACAGGGGGTAGGTGAGCTGCAGAGTCGTGGCGGCGGCGGCGGTCTTGTTTTTCACTAACGCTGTGCATTTGTTTTGTTGCTGATGAAGAGGAACGTTCATTAACTCAGATGGATGTCGAATAAGAGTCACCAAACTGCCGAGACAAAAGAAAACCCAGAAACACGTGATGATTCGGCAGGAAAGCTTCCTGAAGCACGCCACCATCTGCCATCACATCCAAGGTTCACACTGCATTTTCTAGGGGTGCTCCAATCTGTCGGGAGGAACACGCCCATCACCGAACTCTCTACCAAGCAACTGTCAACTGATGCAGTGGACAAGCTCACCTTCTTCCTCACGGAGGGAAGGGGCTGTCATCCTTTAGTTATACCTCCTCCTCCCCATCACGCCCTGGACACCCATCTCTTTTGAGAGCCATCCTCCAAAATCATGACTCTGCATAAAACGGGGAACCTGTAGGTGGGATGGATGGAAGCTGCAGGGTCACGGGAGCAGCCAGGCTGGGAGCTCTCCGGAGCGGGCGTCCGTCAAAGCCTCGTCCTCAGTCCCCCTCCCCCGACCCCGCGGGCCTGCCCCTGCTGATGGCAGCCAGAAGGAACGGGTGCCCCTGCACAGGACCCTTCCCACACCCAGACCCGCGGGACCCGTCCTCCGCCCCGCCGCCCGCGCCCAGGCACCCACTTGTTGAGCGCCACGCCGGGCTCGGGGGGCTCGGCGCCGCGCGGGGCGGGCGGGGGCTCGGCGGGGATGCTGTTGAAGCGGTCCTCCAGGCGGACGCGCACCGCCGACTTGGCCCGCGCCTCGCCAGCGCCCTCCGCGTTCTCCTTGCCGGCGGCGTCGGGCGCCTTGGGCCGCGCTGCGCCGGGGCCCGGGCCGTCGGCACCCGGCGTCTTCTCGGCGGCGGCGGCGGCGGGGGGCGCGCCCGCCTCGCTCAGCAGCATCATGCGCAGCTCCTGGAAGTCGATGTGGCCCAGGCACGGGTTGGCGCCCGCGAAGCCGCCGTCGGCCAGCGCCGGCGGGCACAGCAGCGGGTACACGGGCGCCGCGCCCCCGCCCGCCGCCGCCGCCGCGCCCCCCGCAGCCGCCGCGCCCCCCGCCGCTAGGAAGGCCGAGTTGAGGCGCGTCTCGAGCTCGCCCTCGGCCGCCGCCTCCATGTGCGAGTAGAGGATGTGCTGCAGCTGCGTGTACTCGACCTCCGTCATCTCCACCAGGCTCAGGTCGGTGGTCGTGAAGCTCAGCCCCGCCTCGCCCAGCGCCGCGTCCGCGCCCTCGGGGCCCGCCGGCCCGCCCGCCTGCGCCTGCGGCGGCTCCCGCGGCCCGGGGCCCGACATGCCGGCGCCAACGGCGGGGGGCGCGCGGCGGGCGGGCCGGCGACGGACGCGCTCAGGCGGACGGCGCGCCGGAAACCGCCGGCCCAGCGCGCTTGCGTGGCCCCGCCCCCAACGGCAGCCCCTCCCCCTGCGCGGCCCCCGCCCGCGGGCCCCGCCCTCCAACCGCCCGCCGCCCCGCCCCTCGACCGCGGTGGCCGAGCCGGGCCGGGCTGCGCGCGCACGCGGGGGTGGGGCCAGGGTCCTCGGGTCCTGAAGGTCGGGGTCCGGGGTCCGCAGACCGAAAACCACCTAAGCCTGGCGGTAGCCGCGCACACTCCACCGAGTTCACGGAGCCACGGGGTGCTGTGCGGCTCCCCACTTCTCAGCGTGCGGGGCGGACACGACGTCTCCATGCGCCCCAACAGTAGACCGGTGAACAATGCTCCAAACCCAGTGTGACAGGCAGACTGCGTGCCAGTATTTGCCAGGGCGTGTGGTGCCCTCCACGGACACCGGCCAAGGGACTAAGATTTGCACAGCTTTACTGAGCTCATGCACAGTCCCTACTGCTCGTCCATTGTAGGGGGTAGGCCTCTGTGATCCATCTCCAGCAGGGTGGGCTTTGGATGGAATTTGTTGAATTTCCTCAGGGCAAACAGAATGTAGGGAGGAGGGAACAGGATATAGGAACAAAGAACTGTGGACGTGGGCCAGTATCACGGTGGAAAGGCCGGAACAGGGGGAAATGGGGGCAACTGGAGAAGGCCTCAGCCCAATTCTTCTGAATGGCCCAATGGGAGACATGGAGGAAACAGGTGACGCCATAGTACTCAGCCAATGAGGAACTGGAGGAGGGACTGAATAAAGCGGTGTTTGCTGCTCCAGGTGTGACACCCACTCTCCAGAGCGTATTAAAAATCTCGTTTTGGCCATACTTCTGTCTCCGAGCCCGTCATTTGAATTCGGACAGGTGAGCATTTCTCACATCCATGTAGTGTGCGGTCCAGTGGTTGTTTGTGCTCACAGCGCTGCACTCATCACCCCAAGAGGAGGCGAGTGAGCACCCCGCTGCAGGGCTCCTTTGCACACATAGCAGGCCCAGGCCCCAAACCTGTAAGAAAAAGAAAAGGCCAAATGGGAGAGGAACCCTGAAGGAAGGAAGCGGCTTTACAGAACGAGGGCAGCACTGCTCAGCCCTGGGACGACCCACACTGCAGTCAAGTCACTTCAGGGGCCCTGGACCACCCAGTAAGCCATAAGCACACCATCCATCTGTCCACGTGAGCTTCACATGATGAGGACGAGAGCTGAACCTGAAACTGTTGCACAGACACGACCAGCACAACCCCAGGTGAAGACCAGACACAACATTACAGGAAAGTAAAACTCCAGAGCAACAGCCCCCATGAACAAGTAGGCAAACATTTTTTAAAATCCTCACCCGAGAACATATTTTTATCGATTTTTTAGAAAGAGAGAAACATCCATTGGTTGCCTCCTGTACATGCCCAACAGGGGATCAAATCTAAAACCTAGGTATGTGCCCTGATGGGGAATTGAACCCACAGCATTTTGGTGTATAGGACAATGCTTCAACCAACTGAGCAAGTATGCAAAATTTTTGAACAAAATCTTAGCCAACTGAACTCAACAAGATTAACAAAAAGGAGATTATGATGCAAGCTTTATGTACTTTTAAGAGTCAACCAATAGAAATTACCATATTAGCCCTAACCGGTTTGGCTCAGTGGATAGAGCGTCGGCCTGCGGACTCAAGGGTCCCAGGTTCGATTCCGGTCAAGGGCATGTACCTTGGTTTCGGGCACATCCCTGGTAGGGAGTGTGCAGGAGGCAGCCGATCCATGTTTCTCTCTCATCGATGTTTCTGACTCTCTATCCCTATCCCTTCCTCTCTGTAAAAGAAAAAAATCAATAAAATATATTTTTAAAAAATTACCATATTAACAGATGAAAAATATCAGCCATATGATTACCTAAACAAAACAAAACCGGTCCTAGTCAGTTTTACTCAGTGGATAGAGCGTCGGCCTGCGAAATGAAAGGTCCCAGGTTTGGTTCTGGTCAAGGGCACATACCAGGGTTGTGGGCTCGATCCCCAGTAGGGGACTTGCCGGAGGTAGCCGATCCATGATTCTCTCTCATTGTGGATGTTTCTATCTCTCTCTCCCTCTCCCTTCCTCTCTGAAATCAAATATATACACACACACACACACACACAAAAAACACCCATGTTTGACTAATCCAACATCCATTCCTGATAGAAATTCTGCCAACCAAGAGCACACAGGAAATATAACTATAGCTAATGTCAGACTTAGTGGTAAAGAGCAAATGCCCCCACCCCGGATGAGGGAAATAGCCACGATGCCCAGTCACCACATCTGCTCAGCGTTGTACAGAAGGCCCACTGAGCACAACAAAGCAGGGGAGAGACAGGCTTTCAGGTGGAAGAGAAGTGCCTTTACTTGCAGATCCCATGCCCATCTGTGCAGGAAATCCCACGGAAATCTATAAAAGCTAGTATGTGAATTCAGCAAGGTCACAGAATACAAGATCAGCATGCAGATGTCCATTGTGTTCCACATACACAGGTGTGCACTGAAATTAAAATATGCCAGTACACTCACTCAGAAATACGCTTAGGTGTAAATTTAACAGAATTTTGAGAGTAAGTGGATGCTGCACAGATATGCTCCCAGGAACAAACTGGTATTACAACTAAAATACAGAAAAACTTCCTGAATAATCAACATAAAACTCGCAGAAGAGAACCCTGATACCTGAGGACCGAAAGTGGAGATGGCATAGAGACTGGAAGAACAACATAAGTAGATTAGTTTTTGAAAGTGTTCAGTAGCTGCACATTTAAATCATTTGCTTTAAAATATATAGAAATTACTTAAAAATAAAAAAAAATAAATTTAACAGGTATAGAACATGTATGTTGGATATCACACTGAATCCTTTCACAGCCCTAAAATCCTCTGTGTCCCACCTCTTCATCCCTCCCCTCAACCCCTGGCTACCACTGATCTTTACTGTCTCCACAGTTTTGCCTTTTCCAGATGTCACATAGTTGGAGTCACAGATTGATTCCTTTCAGATTGGCTTCTCCCACTCAGTCATGCATTTCATTCCTCCCTGTCTTGTCATGGCTTGTCAGCTCATTTCTTTTTTGGTGCTGAATAATATTCCCCTGTCTGGCTGACCTGTCCATCCACCTGCTGAAGGACATCTTGGTGGCTTCCAAGTGTTGGTGATGATGAATAAAACTAGGGGTCCAGTGCACGAATTCATGCACCAGTGGGGTCCCTCGGGCTGGCCTGTGGGATGGGGCCAAGACCGGCTCTCCGACATCCCCCGAGGGGTCCCGGATTGCGAGAGGGCACAGGCTAGGCCAAGGGACCCCAACAATTCACAATCGGGCCGGGGAGGGATGTGGGAGGTGGCCAGCCAGGGAGGGACTGAGGGAGGGCTCGAGGGCATGTCCAGCCTGTCTCACTCAGTCCCGATCAGCTGGACCCCAGCAGCAAACTAACCTATAGATGGGAGTGTCTGCCCCTAGGTGGTCAGTGCACATCATAGCAAGCGGTTGAGCAGCCTTAGCATATCATTAGCATATTATGCTTTGGTTGGTTGAATGGATGACTGGACGACCGGGCACTTAGCATATTAGGGTTTTATTATATAGGATGACTATAAACATACATGTGCAGGTTTTATGTGGACATCAGCTTTCAGCTCCTTTGGGTACACGAATCTGTTCAGTTTGGTAAGAGACCACCCAGCTGTCTTCCAAAGTGGCTGTGCCCCCGCCTTCCCACCAGCAGTGAAGGGGAGTTCCCGCTGCTCCGCGTCCTCCCCGGCACTTGGTGGTGTCAGTGCTCTGGGTTTTGGCTGTTCTGATAGGTGTGTCCCATGATCTTTTGTGGACCAATTACAGAGCTGGCGAGGTGCAGCATGGCACAGGGCCGGCTGATGTCTTCAGGACACAGTATATGCTCTGAGTTAGCAACCAGTATTGGTGGTCTGGCTTCAAAGCCAGGATTCAGGGACCTGTCACAATTAGCCCTGCTGATCCACTGGAAAAATCTGTGCTTTCCGTTCCTGCAAGTTTAGGTTCTAGAGGGCTCAGCCCAAGGGAAGGAGCACCTTCTCGAGGGGAAAGATGGCAGACTGTGCCAGCCTGGGGACTGGCCTGTCAGGGGCTGGCCAGCTCTGAGCACCCCGTATTCTGTGATTATAGTTGGCAGAGAATGACAGTGATAATTCAGCCAGGACCTCCCACAGCACAGACCCAGCAGGAAGGAAAGCGGGTCTCCTACCAGGCTGGGGACCCGACCAGCACAGGGAGCACGGATTGGGCAGGGGAATGGGGTTGTTATGAACACCAGTGGCGGTCATGTGACCAGCTGCAGAAATAAGGATGTCATACTGAAGTGCCTCTTCTGACTTTGACAGGAACATGTTTGTGTGTCTATTAACCACTTGCCTCGGCTTCCCTTTCCTCTTGTGCTGTCAGCTAGCGGGAGATGTGACAAGAGAGCTGGCCTTATTCCCAGAGTGTGCAGGGCGGCAGCTCACGGAAGCGTGGTCTCCTGGGGATCAGCATTGTGGTTTCGGGATGGTGTCTCACGTGAGGTGGGCGCAGGCTTTGTTACTGTCTTTGTTGGGAGATTATGGCTTAGAGGGTGCGAGGGCCTGGTGGCTGGCCGGGGCTGGGTCTTTGTTCTCAGAATCCTGAGGGTTCCAGGCCAAGAGGGTCACCGAGACCTGGCTGCCTGAGATCTGAAAGCCAGAAGAGAAGCACAGACACTCGGCTGGGTGTGCCCCGAGGGCTGAGGTGGGTCAGCAGGAGTGACTCCCCTGGTAGAGCTGACCCGAGTAGCCTCAATTCTGGGCCAGGTGTGCTTCTGCCACCCTGAGAGGGAGGCAGTGTTTGCCTTCTCCTGAATGTCACGTGACAGGATCCTCCGGCTGGTGGCTGCAGTGTGGCTTCTTTCCCTGAAACTCACCCTCTCCCCACCGGCTTTCTTTCTGTCCCTGGGCCTGGGCCTCTACTTTTCATTAATTGAAGCATATTTGGGCCTGGCTGGCGTGGCTCAGTGGTTGAGCGTCGACCTATGAACCAGGAGGCATTGATTTTTAGAGAGAGTGGAAGAGAGAGGAAAAGACAGAGAAAAATATAGATGTGAGAGAAATTCATCGATTGGTTGCCTCCTGCATGAGTCCTGACCAGGACCCAGGCCGGGGAGGATCCTGCAATCAAGGTATGTGCCCTTGACCAGAATCAAACCCGGGACCCTTCAGTCCACAGGCCGATCGATGCTCTATCCACTGAGCCAAACGGCTAGGGCTCTCATCATTGATGTTTCTGTCTCTCTCTCCTTCTCCCTCTCCCTTCCTCTCTGAAATCAATAAAAATCTATTTTTTTAGAAAAGAGTATTTGGGTGGTTGATCGTTTGGGCAATTTTGAATAAATTGCGATAAATACTTATAGACTTGAAGGTGAGTCTTGGTTTAGGGCAGTTTCTCAATCTTTTAAAAATTACTCCTCCCTAACGAGCCTCTTTAAATGGTTTTTCTTAATTGTCCTCTCCCCTTGCGACATCGCGGCCACAGAGGTTCTGTGCATCTCTTCCTGGGGCCTTTCGGGGGCCGGGCCCTTTGCGGACCTGGCCTGGGCAACACCTAAGATCTGGGCCAGTACTGCTCATTGAACGTGCACGGGGACTGCGGGTTATGTGGCATCTCACCCAACAACCTGCCGGTAGGACACTGCAGCTGCCCTGCAGGTGAGCACACCTGCCCCTCCCAGCAGCCCTGAGGGACGGGCCTGAGTCCTCACCAGCACTTGTGATGGTCGGTTTTCTGACACTGTGGTGGTCCCCACTAAGGCTTAATTCCTCCTGGTTTTTACTCACACCCCTGATTTCTTCCCTTGCAGAAGGGATGGCCGTGTGACACAGCCTCGCTGGCCTCAAGTTTTAGAGGAACAGATGTGGCAGGCGTGCCTGCAGACGGTCAGTTCTGCTGGCTCAGGCCCCTTCAAGAGTATGGCCATAGTGTGGTCCCTGCTGTGAGCTGTGTCCCCTCCCAGGCACCTGTCTGCCTGTCCTTGTGCTGGTGGGGCAGGAGGTGGGAGGAGCAGAGGCCCCAGCACCTTGGGCTTTCTGGTGAAACAGTCTCTTTCTTTTTTTTTGTTAATACTTACCTGATGATATTTTTTCCATTGATTTTTTTTTTTTTTTTGAGAGTGGAAGGGACGGAGGGAGGGAGGGAGGGAGAGAGAGAGAATATCAATGTGGGAGGGACACATCAAGATCAGTTGCCTCCTGCACGCGTCCCAACCAGGGGCCGGGGATCGAGCCTCCAACCCAGGTACGTGCCCTTGACCAGGAATCAAACCCCAGACCCGAGGGTACATGGGCCGATGCTCTAACCGCTGAAACACATTGGCTGGGGCAAAACAGCCCCCTTCATTCTCCCTCACAGCAGCTGAGAGGCTGAAGTGCAGGGACCAGGAGTGACAGTGAGTAGAAGACCCCAGGCACTCCCCCGACAGGCAAACACAGCTGCTGGCTCCTGGGCTGTCCTCCAGCCAACCCTCTCTCTTCAGGTTCCCAGAGAGCTGAGCTCTGAGCAGCACCTGTACCCACCTGACACTAAGGGGAGTCATGGCTGGAGGACAGGCACGGTGCTGGGGGGGCAGGAAGCGGGAGGTGTCATGGAGTGTGTACAAGACACAAGATGGGCTTCAGGCTGGATGCAGGAGGCCAACCGTCAGAGGAGCCCGACAGGACTGACGGGACTTCTCAGTGTCCTGGGGGAAGTACCCTGACAGTGTAGGGAGCGTCCAGCCAGAATCCAGCTTTACCACTTGGCAGAACCTCAGCTAGCCGGGGCCATCTCCAAGGTCAGGGCTCGCCCCTTGGGCTGGCCTTGGGGTTGTCCAGCACCTTCCAGGAACAGTGGTCTGTGGCAGTGGGACTGCCCCATGCCAGGGTCCCTTTTGAAACCCCCCACACTGCCCTTGTGTTCAGGGCCCCCCGATGGTTTGCTGTGAGCTTAGCTTCCTGCTCTGACAGTCCCAACACATGAACGCAGTGCAGGGAGTTGACCCAACTTGATGAGGTCGGGTGTCAGCTGCACTGGCAGCAAGTCCCCTGAAGCCAGTGCATCTGGCCACCAGCCGGTCATGGAGTGGGCTCACCTCCAAGGCATCTGAGGGCCAAAGGGCAGCGCAGCCCCTGCCATGTCCATTGGCAAGAAGGGGTGGCCAAGGTGTCCCTTTCCAGCCCCAACTTTCCAACGTGGAGAGGATGCGATCACACAGACAGAAAACCTCTGTAGATGTTTATTCTACTTCAAGTAACGAAACATCCCAAGTTCCACGTTTCAGTGGACAGGGATAGAGTACTCTGCGCTATAAAATACAAGTTACAGAAAATCCTATCGAGTAAACCTAAAGACACAAACTGGATTTTTACATTTGTGTAGATTAGAAAAACTTGTGTTACATGTAAAAACCTTCCCATCCTATTAGATGTTGGAACTCAACACCGCTTGACTGTGCCTTACCTGGGACTCTGGCTCCCGGCACCAGCCTCCCAGACTGCTCGCCCTGGACGGCGCCCAGCCCACTGTCCCCGGGAGAAGGAAATCTGGAGCAAGGCAGTGAGCAACAGACTCCAGAGAACAAAAAAGACGCTCTAATTTTACATTTGCAAAAGTAAGTTTATGAAAATATAAAAAAATTATCAAAGTGTATTTGTACAGTCAAATAAATTAGCAAGGTTTTCTCTTTTTCACACCTCAGAACTTGAAAAATACATAGCAAGAAGCAGCGCACTATCTCACAGTGGATGCTTTCTACTTGCTCGTTCTTGAACTAATATCACTATTTTCCATCTCAGAGTTTACACAAATATTGTTTTGTTTTCAAAGACAAACTTTAAAATTTACCCCCTGACAAATATAACGGTTTAGAGCTAGTGCACTTTTCCTGGGACGAAGGAAGAACTGTGCAGAAGGTGAAGTTCAACAAACAAAATGTTCCTGATTACTGAGATAAAAGAAACCCCCTTCAAAGTACACTTAATTGGTATATTTTCTTACCTTTAGGCTGGTAAAATCGAAACCTTTTCCAATAAATTGTTATTTAAAATGCAACCATTTGTACTCAAACAGATGTTGCTTTTAATAATGTTTTTGAAAAAAAGAAAATGTATGAGGTGATATATAAAAAACTGAGCACAACTAAGAAACAATGTATTGTTTCCTGGTTGAAATTTCTAATCAAATCTCTTTAGGAAAAAAGGAAACCGCATTCGGAAGTTTGTGTTTCTCCATTTCAGAGGGCTCACAGCACGGCTCTGGTGCGCACACGCGGCCCGCCGAGGGCGCTCCCACGAAGCACACCACCCTCCAGAGCCGGCGAAACCTGCAGAAACAGCTTTTGGAAACCTAGAAATACAGACGAGGTGTCAGCAAAGGTATGGCTCTGAGGTCCACAGAATTCCCTTAAAATTTACCATAGTCAGTCAAGTTATTGGAAAAGATAACTTTATAATCTGAAAAAGCAATATGCTTCTGTAGACACTTTCCCATTTCAGTAATTTTAAATGGAAAAATTAAGAGTTCTTACATTTCTTTAAAAAAGCATCAGAATTATAAAGACGTGAAATTTTGTAGGAAACCATCATACACAAAATTACAGTAATTTCTGAAGTCCAGAATATTCTATTCTTCATCTACGTTCATAGCTATTTCAAAAACAATTTGTTCAACACATTTTATGAACTTGGCTTTTAAAAGGAAGTGCCCAGCTGCGACCAGGCCTAGGTGTGGGCAGCGGGGTCGGTGGCCCGCGGGGCCAGGGCCTCAGCCTTTGGGTCCCGAGTGCTTTCCTTGCTTTTGCTACGGTCCTTGCGGTCTCCGCCTCGCTCATGCTCCCGGCCCTTGTCACGGTCCCGGTCTCTACTGCGAGACCTATCCCGGTCCCGCCTCCGGTCCCGGTCGCGGTCCCTGTCCCGGTCCCTGTTCCGGCTGCGCTCCCGGCTCCGGTCCCACTCCCGCTCCCGGTCTCTGTTTGCATTGCGCTCTCGGCCGGAGTCCTTCTCACGGTGTCTGTCCCATTCCCGACCCCGGTCCCAGTCCCGCTCCCGGCTCCAGTTCCTGCTGCGCTCCCGCTCCCAGGGCTTCCCGTGCTCGTGCTCCCGCCGTCGGTCCTCGAAGGTGCGGCCCTGTCGGCTCTCAGGCTGGCCCTCAGGTTCGTCCAGCAGCTTCTCTTTGGGCCTGGGCTGGTTTCTGTACTCGGGGCCTTTGGATGGGGCCCACTGCGCCTCGGCCTCGGGGGCTGGTCCGGGAGCCCCTGAGGGCAGGTTGGGGGCTGAGCCCGTCTCGTCCCACCGGTCCTTGCGGTGCTGGGGTGGGTGGCTGGGCAACTCCAGCAGGGGTCTGGGCACCGGCTTCATCACTTGAGGGGACTGGCCCTGGAAGTGGAACCGGGGAGGGGCAGGCTCACTCTTGTCAGGGAAAGGCACAGACCCCCTTGGCCCACCAAACTGAAGGGGTGCTGGGGTCCTCTGATTCGAAAATCTGGGTGGCGAGTTCACCCTTTGCTCTTCAAACTGCTGAGGCTGAATTCCCCTGGGTCCTGGCATGAAATTTGGGGCTTGACCTCTGGGCCCATCAAACTGATTGGGATGGGGGCCCCGGGTGCTTTCAAATTGACTAGAATGTGGACCTCTTGGACCCACAAAATGGCCAGGGGGTGGTCCCCTCTGACCTCCAAACTGAGACGGAGGTGGGCCTCCTCGGGGCCCTTTAAACGGGGCCAGCAGAGGCCTCCGTGGGCCTCCAAACTGGAAGGGGCCTGCGCCTCTGCTTCCCGCCAACGGGCCTTGTTCTGGTCCTTCAAACTGGGCAGGAGGCCCAGCCATGTCATTGTATGGGGCGTCCTGGAATTCCCTTTTTTCCCCGTGCAGATCCTTGCGTTCTTCAAATTGGGGTGGTGCTGATCCTCTGGGCCCACCAGGGTGAGAGGGTGATGGGCCCCTGTTGTCCCCGTAGGGAGGTGGCCCATGTGGCCCTGAGAATAAGGAAGGGATGGGCCCCTTCTGAGCTCCAAATCTGGCCGGCGGAGGCCCTCTTGCTCCATCGTTGTTGGAAATGACACCGTCTTCTGAAAACGGAGCCACTGGTCCCCGAGGTCCTGGGAAGCTCGGGCCATGAAGTCCCAATGTTCCGAAAGTGTGGGGTGCAGGCTCACGCTGGCCCTGTAACTGGGGCAGAGGGGTCCCTTTCTGTCCAGGGGGCGGGAATGGGTTGGCCCCCTCTCCAGGTCTGCACTGTGGGTCTCTGTCTCCTTCAGTTTCAACAGCCGAACGGTCACTTTTTTCAGCAAACAGGGCATTTCTTGGATCCTCATATGGAGATGAGCCGAAGGATTTGTCCTGAGACGCAAACACTGGGCTTGAAAATGGGTCTCTTCCTGCAGAACTGAAATTGTGCCCCTCACCTGGCATAGAGAAGTTGGGCTGGAAGGCGGTGCTGGGCGGCGTGGGCAGCAGCACCTTTCGGGCAGGCCGCGCCAGGCCTGGCCCGCCTGTCATGGGAGGGCTGCTGTCGGTGGCCGGCGGGCCCTGGCTTTCTGAGGGCTCACCTGTGGGGCCATCCTGCTTGGCTGGGAGGGTGGCCCCGTCACCTGGAGCCCAGGGTGGAGGGATGGGCTCCTTTTCCTCTGGGGCAGGTACAGGCCCCTGACTAGTAGTGGCCACCCCGCTGGGTGCTTCTCTGGTGGGCAGGGCACTGGGTATGCTGCTGGCCGGGGCCTTCGAGAAGCTCTCGCTCTCATTGCTCTCCGCGGCCAGCCGCCGGGCCTGCCGGGGGTCCCGACTCTGTCTTGGGTCAGAGCCAGGGCCTGGCCCCTGACTGGTGGGGGGCCCGGCTGGCCTGCCGGCAGCCTGCTGCTCTTGGGGGAAGAGCTCGGCCTTGGGCAGTGAGGACTTTGGAGGCGGCGACATCAGCGCATCCGACACTGAGAAGTGGGCCATGGAGACCCCAACGGCGGCCCGCTGCTGCCTGAGAGCCTCCTCCTGCTCCTCCACTTGTCTCTTCTGCTCCTCAATCTGCTTGTTAAGTTCCTCTATCATCTGCTGCTGCTCCACCAGAGAAGGAGCAGCCATGTCGGCTGCGAACCCCGCCGGCCTCTCCGTCGAGCTCCTGACATCTGCGCACATCCTGTTGGGCAGGTCGTCGATGGCCACTTTGGCTTCTTCTAAAATCGTCTCGTCCTCTGGGTCATAGGCCACCTCCTCCCGCTCAGTGGTCTCAGAGGCCTTTTCCATGTCGTGCCGTTTCCCTCGGTCCCCGAGCTGTGTCTCGAAGGCCCTGTCAGGACCATACTCTTCTTCAGGGTCATAGGGTCTGTCGTCTTCCTCTTCCTCTAGAACTTTCTCTTTGGAGAGCTGACCAAACTGCTGGACGATGGGGTCCAGCAGAGGCACTGCTGGCAGCTCGCACTCAGCCTTGGCCTTGGTGTCTGGGCGGGAGGTGGAGGCCGACTCCACAGACTCCACGGCCAGAGGGTCAAATGATTTCTTCTTCCCAAACAGAGTCTGCAGGATGTGTTCCAGCGGCGAAGCTGATTTTGAGGCAGAGGAAGCAGCCCCCGTGACTGCTGCTGGTGCTGTTGGCACGGTGACGGTGTTGGTGGCTCCTGGCTTGAGGGAGGACAGTATTTTCAGCACGGAGGACGAAGCTGGCGGTTCTGGCAGAGGGGGCGGGGGTGGGGGAGACCCCGGGGGGGTGGTGCTGACAGCTGTGTCCCCAGAGCTGTGCTGATACTTGGGGGGTTTCTTCTCAGCCTGTGAGGCCGGAGGCACTTTGGGGTAGACCGCCACGTCTGTCTCCTCCGGTGTCTGCAGTCGGGCCCGCTTCTCCTCTGTCTTGTCCAAGTCTCCAGCATTTGAAGGACGTTTTATTTTTTGACAGATTACTAACCCAAGGATTATGTTTGGCCGTGGTGACTCAAGACCTGAAAAACAAAATGTATGTGCAAATTTTAGGATCTAAATTCCACTCTGTCCTTCAGAGGTGAACTTTATTAAGGGCGGTAGTGGGGAATGTTTTCATAGGCAGAAATCCTGTGTAAGACAAAATCAAGTGTTTGAAGGACTTACTGCAAAGGACAGAGCACACACAGGTGGTGTCAGAATTTGTTACAGATTTAAAATTATACACAATACTCAAGCAGCAGTGCGGTAGAGGAGGGGGTGGCCCTGTGCCGACGGCACCATCATTAACCAACCACAGGGAACAAAGCTCAAATGAGTCGGGGTAGCTGTTGAGCAAATCTTGGCTCTTGCTACACACCCTCCTGGCCTTTAACTCCGGAGTTTCAATACCTACCTTAAGCTAAATGTACTAATATTAAACATTTGATTAGGGACTAGTTCAACAACTCAGGTATATGATCAATAAAATTATAGTAATCAATGCAGCCTACTCCATTAGGTAAGTTCACTGATAGCCAATGTGAAAATTACACTCAATGGGGAAAGTGCTGCTGACTGAAAGGGCTAAAATAAATATTCTTTCAGGTTTAGAGAGACATTCCATGAGCACTAACTGATCAAGAGTTGTCCAATGCTCAGTCTTTGTAAACACAGGACATGGCGCTTAAATCCAGTGCTGAGGAGTTCAGCAAGCTGGTGGCAGAGAAAGCACACCAGCGTCTTAGGGCACAGCAGGTAAATCATTCCTTCTCAAGAAAGCCTTATTCCAAACACTGCAAGCTGTGGTGCATTATTTCAGGAATACTAATATTTTATAACAACCCCTCCCCCCAGTCAGAGTAAGTCCAGACTACCACAAGGAAAAAGCCCAACTCATAAAGCAGTAATTTAGGGAGAAATGCTGCCACACAGAAAGTTTGTTTCATGATAGCAGAATATAATTAAAAGTAATCAAAATGTATAAATTCAATTTATAGGTAATTTAACACTGTGGTATATAGTCACGTGACATTCTTACTTACTAAACAAGAAATCAAGTATTGTTTTTCCTATTGTATGACTTTAAAGATGATCACAGATCACTTCATGATGCAGTTCTGCTAATCTTCTGAAATTCCAACAGAGACAGGTTGACAGGCTGGGCCCACGAGGGTGGTGGAGGTGCCCTCCAGCCCCAGGAGCAGGCATGCCAGGGCTGGGTGGCCCAGCACAGCCAGACTAACAATGCTGTGCTGACCTCCCTGCTGCTCACGCTGCCGTGTGAGGTGAGGTGCCCACTGAAGACCTAACTCCCAGGACCTCACCCCCACCTTCATGAGAGAAATGGCTCCAGAGAACAGCCGTGTGTCGGGGAAAGGACGAGCTGGAGAGAGGGAACAGGGCTGGAAGGTTAGGCAGACTAGAGTGTCAGTAGGTATGAAGGGGAATCTATCAAGTCTGTTTTATAATTAACATGAATCAAGGTTAACTTATACAGTACTTCTGTTTTCATAGACAGAATGTATTTATTGAATGTTTCACAGCTTACTCAGACCCAGTTTTGGGGTATAGTTGACTTCAATAGGCCTGTCTGGACCATAGCCCCAGAGCTGCAGAGCAGGTGCACATGCAGACACCCACGGAACCCACTAGGGGACAGCCCTGTAAACCTCTTGTCTCTAGGGAACCTGGCAGAACTAAAGGACTGTGCTCGGCCCCATGGGTGTTGTGGGCAAGGCTGGGAGCCCCGGTGGGGGAAGTCTCCTTGGCAGTCCACAGCATTGGACTGGTCACCAGCGGAGGCGCTGTGCCACCTCACAGGGAACAGTTCAACTTCTCAAGTGCCAACAGCAGGCTCGTGGCACCAATGAAACTCCAGGTCAAAAAGCTGTGGTGGGAAGTCACTGTGCTCCACCCAGGAAGCCATGGTCTCCAGCCCAGTGATGTGTGTACCCCACCAACTAAAATGTCTAATGGCTTAATATGCTTTCTAAAGAAAATAGTACACCCCACTCTTAATTGTTTAGACTAACCTGTTGTCATATTCAAAGGTAAGGTTATAGTTATATTTCTTAATATTTACATTCAGAGACAGGAAGTGACCTGGAGATGGGCATCTAACAGCAGATAGACTGCCTGCCTCAGCTCTCAGCGCCCGCACCTGCACACACCCGTGAGCAATCTAACAGCTCCAGAGTTGGGTGGGCATTAGTTTTGAATTCCTCCACAAGATGTGAAGTTTAAACTGGGCTCTCAAAATGTATAATCTTGTTTTGAAGCCGTCAAATCTTAACTGATTCATATGTTCATGTTACAGCTGCAAGGATGTTTGAAAGGTAACTAGTTCTTTGGAAATAATATGCACAGGAACAAAAAATAAAGTTCACTGATCTGCACTGGGCCTTAGGGGCAACCTTCACTGAGACGGGTGCTGTAAGGGAGGTCACCCACTGCTGGGAGGTGGCGGCAGGCCAGCTCTCCCCACCCACCCGAATACCCCTCTGGGCCTGGGCCCCTCCCGCTCACCCCACTGTTGGAGCATCACCCTGGAGAGAAGAGTGGGTGCTGAGAAGGTGCAGAGCAGGGACCACGCTGGCTGCAGTGAGGAGACCGAGGCTCGAGCCCAATGGAGAGAGGGGATCCATCTCCATTGTTAGAAGCAGGAGATGCTCTTACCCACCTCCCTTCTGAGGGTTGCTGAGGCTTAAATTCCTAAGTCAGATGAAAACAAACACTGGCTGGTGAGGGGGAGGGGCTGCTAACTGGGCCATCCTGCATTTCCAGACAAGGAGTCCTGGCAGCCAGGGGGACCCCTCCTCTGCAGGGCCAGAGCAACAGGGACCTCAGACTGTACTGTGTGGATAAAAATAAGCCCATTTAGCTGCTCAGATCTGTTCCGAAGTGGTCAGGGGAGGGGCAGCCTCAGCTCAGTGTTAACATCAGATCACCCAACAGCACAGAGGAAACTGGGAAGCCCAGGGACTGTGACATCTAGAGAGGCAGGTGCCACCTGACTTCCTGAGTCCAGACCAAACCAGGACCCATGTCCAGGTGTGTCAGCCACAGGAGGCAAGAGGTGAAGTGGCAAGGAAGGAAGCAGCCCTGGGGCCCCACATACCTCCAGCCCAGCACACCATGGATGAAGCTTAATTTTAATAACTGGTTCCTTAACCCCCAAACTATCAAAATGTTGCTTTTTAACCTTAAACCTGTTGGGCACACACCCTACTCCATTGAAAAGGAAAACCCTGTATGGTCTGAATTTGTCCCAACACTATTTCCCCACCTGCTGGACAGAAAAGTGTGGGAGTAATGCAGTGACCATCCTTAATGTGACTGGATAGAAAAGACTAGGCACATACAGGGGGGCGGGGTACCTGCCCCAGTCCACACGCAAGCACACACACACATGCACACGCAAAATTCACACGACCTGTACAAAGCCGCTGGGCTCAGCATGCCTGAGTGTTGTCCATCTCCATCCAGGTGGCCCAAGCAGCTCAGCCCGCACACCTGAGGCTGAAGGACCAGGTAAGTCATGTTGGCTTATAAAATGCAAAGTGGGGACTCTGCCCTCCATCAGTGCACCTACGACAGGTACAGAGAGCTACTACATGGTTCAGATTCAAACAAACAACAACCAGTTTCCAGGAAATGTACTTTATTGATTTCGAAGGAGAAACTAATACATTCAATACTACATTTGTCTCGGATCACAGTGCACAACCAGATCCACACACAAAGAAATGCTTACCTGACATTTAAGTCACAGAATGTCCAGCTAGTTTAGAAAGCAGTGAGAAGGGAGCACAGGAACACTATGGCTGTGAATCTCTAAGGGGCCTCTCCGCGGAGCATTCGGAGGCAGTCCCTGCCCTGTCAGCGCACACCTACACCTTAGACACCAGGTTCCCCAACAGCCATTGCGAAGCGGAACCTGAGCCCTTGCCTGTTACTTGTGAGGGCTGAGTCCCAGCCTAGGTCCAGTCCTGCTGGGCTGCACAGGAACCGTACAAGACAAGCATCCAATCTGATCTGTCTTCCTTCACAAATAAGCCCCAGGGTGTGCAGACCACCTGACCCTTGTCCCCAGTGGCGAAGCTGTCAGGGCGTGGCAGGGCTGAGCTAGCACCCAAAGTGGATGACTTCCAGCTGGACTAAAGGGACCCAGCTTTATAGCTGTCCTCTGAAATAACACTGCCACATTATGAAAACGTCGCTGGCACATGAGACCGCCTGGCATTTCTGAGGACAACTCTAAAGTACGCAAGGGTGAGAGCATCCTGGAACCTGAGCAGGCTGCTTGTAGGGCTGGCGGGCGGCCAAGGGGCTATGGGCACAGCTCCCAGGTCTGCTGTGTAGAGCATGGCCGAAACGGGAGGCCCTGACTATGTGAGGGTGGCCAGTGCAGACTTACTGGATCTGAACTCGGTGTCAGGGCCGCCAGCATCTTTACTGGCTGCTGCTTCTTCTTTTTTTTTTTTAAATATTTTATTGATATTTTTACAGAAAGGAAGGGAGAGAGATAGAGAGTTAGAAACATTGATGAGAGAGAAACATCGATCAGCCACCTCTTGCACATCCCCTACTGGGGATGTGCCCGCAAAAAAGGTACATGCCCTTGACCGGAATTGAACCTGGGACCCCCGAGTCTGCAGGCCGACGCTCTACCCACTGAGCCAAACCGGTTAGGGCTTTACTGGCTTCTTAGGTGTGGACAGCAAGAGCTCGTCACTCTACCGGGCTCCTGAGGTCAGGGGAGGGAGGACCCTGCACCTTCTGTATGTGGTGTGCGAGTTGGTCCCTCTCTGCAATTTCTCCACCCCCACAGCAGGCAGGCCCCACCCAGGCCTGTGCTTCTTGCCCTAAAGAGAACTGAGAGGGATAGATAGAGTGCGAGCCTCAGGACAGCCACCCTGGCTCGACACCTAACTGGGTGCGACCTCAGGTGAATGACAACTGTGACAGCACAGGGCTGCAGTGGGGTCAAGGGTGCTCTGGTCAAGCCATGATGCCAGTGCTTGCCGGGTGGCACGTGGTCACACCTGCTGGCTGCTCTGCTGAGGGACATCACCACCACTCTGAGACTGGGCCTGTGCCTTCGAAGGATGCTCTGCAGAGATGAGCTCAGTGAGGACAGGGACCACCACGATAGGAGAAGCATCTCCACCCAACCTCCCACTGCAGGTGCACATACACACCAGACACACAGACACGCGCACACAGGACACACGCACAGGATACCACCATGGCACAGGACACTGCAGCTGGAGTGAGCCATGTCACACTAGAAACACATGAAGCAGGCAGCTAGGCCCTGCCTGGAAGCGGGTTTTAGGTGATGTCAAGTGTATGAAAGATATACATGGATATTAATGCATATACAAAAAATAATATCAAAATAAAAAATAACAGACTAAATTAAGCAGGCTTGCATTTAGAAGCCCTTAAATTAAATCTTTAAGAGCTTAGGGGCAAAACATGATTAGTTTCTAAAACCTGTCACTACTTGTTCTTTATTATGGATGAAAAGCTGTGGGTCCTTTGGATGTCCCCCCAGGGAGTGTCCAAGCCCCAGGAGTGTGAGGTCCACTCGGCCCGTCTCCAGTGTGTCTGATGGTCAGCGCCCCAAACCAGGTGTTACTCAGGCTCCTCGGCCAAGTGAGTCTGCAGATGGGCAATGGGAGCTCAAAGCAGCACGTGAGGCTGATGAGGGGAGTAGGCCCAGGACCTGCTAACTCACCTCTGCAAACAAAAAGGGCTCTGCACTCGGGCTGTCATGCTGCCCAGCCACATGCCCACTGGACCCGCACAGCGAGGCACTCGTGACTGACCGGAGGCTCCTCACAGGTGTCTGAGAAGTCAGCTTCGTTCTCTCACCTTCAGGGACACAGGATGCTGCCCTTCATGGTCATCAGGGAGCTCGCCAGCCTCTTCAGAGCTGCTCACCAAGAACCTCCACCAAGGTTCTTTCTGCCACCCACCGCCAGGTGGCATTTCTTTATCCCCAAGGAGTATGAGAGGACACCCTGAGTGCCTGGCTTTTAAAATGTATTCCGCATGATGACTGTGTCAGTAAGTACTGAACCTGGGGTTACTGACACCAACCCCTTTGTGGACACAATTCTGAAATCAGGGCACACTGAGCCACCTGTGTTAAGCGTGTGCCCCAGCCAGGACTGGGCGTGCCTGTGGGAGTGGGGCGACAGCCAGGGCCCAGCTAGTGTAGGTGTGGTGTGAGTGCAGTATGTGGCTGTGGTGGGAGCACTCGCCAAGCCCTGGTGACAAGGCCAAGGCATGAAGGTGCCATGGTCTAGGCAGCCCCAGTGATGGTCAGAGGGTTCAGTCACTGCCTCTAGGACAAAGCCCTTCAAAGAGCATCACCATGTGTCTCGTCATCTTCTTGGCACTGTTAATCCTGGGGGACTTCACAGCCAAGGAGACACATCAATTTAGACATCTTGCACCAGCTTCTTCTCAGGTTACAAAGAGCTGAAACCCCACAGACCATGTCCCTTTGGAATCACCCTCAACCCTTTGACAAGTCTGACATTTTTAAAGGTTAATTTGTAAGAAATCATTTAAAAGCAGCACTTTATAAGGAGTAAACACTAAGTATTTTGCAAAAGATGAAATAACTTATTAAAAATTAAAACTTGAACAGATTTAAAAGTATTTCTCAAATTTTTCTCCTTCACTACCTGTTCTTGTATCTCTTGAAAATGACTCCCTGACAGAGGCAGAGAGCGCCTCTGAGTGGCACCTGCTCACCTCCTGAGCGGGGTGTCCACAGAAACTCCCTGGGGGAGGCGGCAGTGACCAGCGCTGTGAAGTGTTGCCTCTCCACCTCCCCTCCCCTCCCCTCCTGTCCTGTCCAGACTCCTGGGCACCTGACCCGTCCAATGACCAAGGCCGTGAAAGTGAAAGGCTGGTGGAACGCTAAGGGCTTTTCCCTTCATAAAACTTTTCTAAGACAATTTATGCCAATAATAAGGATATTCTGGTGCCACCCCCCAAGCCTAGAGCTGCACTGTCCAGCTCAATGTAGCTTCATGTGACTGCTAGTTCCTGCTGCCAGACAGACAGTGGGGGGGTGGGGGTGGGGGGGAAGTTACGACCACTGGTGACAGGTCAGTAGGACTCGGTGTCAGGGGAAGGGGACATGTGTGACCAGAGGTGCTTACCTGGTCCCTCAAAGGGCAAAAGCTTGGATGGAACAGGGTCCTCAGAGCTCAGTGGGATCAGGTAGAGGTCCTTGATGTGCCTACTATTGTTAGCAACAACGCCAAAGCGGCCGCGGCTGCTAAAATAGGAGTAGAGAGATATATAGGCCACCTCCTCCTCCTCCGTGGCGGGATGGAAGCGGATCAGACACAGCTCCTGCAACACAAACAGGACAGGGAGCATTGGCCTGCGGTGCCGAAAACAGCATCGATCTGAACAAGAGAGATGCGGTTCTGACTTCAATTTCAGTCCTGTTAGCAATGGAGCGGCAGATAGAGCACAGGCTCAAGGGCCAGGCTTCTGAACTCACAGCTGCGGGTCCTCGGAATAGCACCCACCTGTGGAGTTCTCATACCAGGACAATCAATGAGCAGGGCGAAGTGGTGAGCTACAGAACTCCCTGTGCCTATCTAACAGGAGGGCTAAGCTAGACTGGAGGGCCTGAAATGCTGTGAATGGAGAAAAATGATAGCCTGGCTCCACGAGCACTGTCCATGCAAACATGGCTGTGGCTAATCTCGGGTGCACAGAGGAAAGCCAATCAAATCCTCCTGTCGCAAGGTCAACAGGAAACAGAGTGGCTGCTCCCTAACCCTAACAATGACCTGCATGTACCCATGGTCAGTCAGTATCAAACCTCAGCACTACAGCACTCTTCCCACCCGGCCTCATCCAGCTCCAAACTTAACTTTGAACATCCACCTGGAAATACTTAGGAAGCTGACATTTCACATAGTAACCCATCAGGATGAGAAGTGAGGGCAGAGCTGTGTTAGAACGAGCACCTTCTTCGGTGGTGCAGACAATGAGCAGTACCTTAGACACAGAGGATTTGAGTTTGCCGACATAGTCCCACACAGTCCTGGGTGCGATCCGTCCACCAATGTGAATAGTGTCGGGCAGGTCCTAAACAAAATGCACTTTGCATAAGTGACAGGTAAACCAGCATTCAGAGGCTGATACAGTCATTTCAGGGCCCCAAGCTAGTGAGTCAAGATTCCAAAGAAAAGGGTAATAACTGTACCAAATGCTACAGGATTCTGAGTTACCAAACCCATGGTGGGGGTGATGATAGCCTTGTACCAAACACACGCGTTAGCTTTGTGAAGACAGAGTGCAGGACTGACTCAAGTGTCTCCAGAAACGCCGCCTGTCCAGGGCTCTGTTCACTGTGTGTGTCACTGCACACCAAGGCAGGCTGCACACTCTGGGTAAATGCCCAAGCAGAACGGAGAGAGGAGGAAGACCACTGGGCTTCTTCACAGAAGCCGGGAGGCCCAATTACTCATTGGAATTTCTGTCCAAGCTGCTCAACCTGTGGACTTGTCCATCAGTCCCCGTTGTAACTTCAGAGGTGCTCAATCACCGATGGCAGACAATCCCACAGGATCAGGACGCCTATGAGAGGTGTCCACACACACACACACACACACACACCTCTCTCTCTCTCTCACTTTCTCTTGGCTCTAACCTCACTGAGATAATCAAAACATCCAGAGACGGGGTAAGCCTTAGTGACAAACTTTGCTACACTCTGCATGTTAATAAATCCTTTCCATATGGTGCTGAGTCGAGACAGAAAGAGGGTCGTATCTCCTTCTGGAGGGGACCGAGACGCCGCAGAGCTGCAAAACAAAACCAGAGAAAAGGAGTAAAGCTCTTTGCACAAAGAACGTCCAAAGTGTGAAGACTTTACATATTACAAAAGTGAAAGTTCGGGCAGGTTTTGGTAGCTTACTTTTTCAAATTAACTACTTTAATCATTATGATATAAACAGATATTCTCGTCAAAGAAAAATAAACTGAATAGGCCACAAAACCAGATGGCCATAAATTCAAATTTTCAAGATTTAAACTTCTAAATGGTGGTCGGCACCTTAAATGTGGGACACTGAGTGCTTTACACAACCCTCCAGAGCAGCGGTGCTGCTGGGCGACTGCAGAGCTGAGGACTGAGTCACTCTTTCTGCCCCTCCCGTTACTCTACGTGAAGTGAACCCACGTGGACACCGCACCTGATGCTTGGGGACGGCGGGACCGACAGCAGGTATCTGGGCTCGGGGGATGAGGACGGCTTGGCTAGTATGGACTTGGGCACCAGCACCGCGGTCGCAGCAGGCTTTAGGACTTCTTGTGGTGGCTCTGCCAGGTGGGTGCTGCCTGGGAGGGCTGCGGCAGGAGTCATGACTGTGCTCGCTGCGCTTTGTGCGGTCCTGGGGTCTCGGCCAGACATGGTGACAGTGGTGAGCACCGTGCCCCCACAGGAGGCTGGGCAAGAAGGCCCTTCCGGGGCACAGGGCTCAGGCGGGCCGTCTCCTGGAGCCTCGGATAAGTACCTCCTTTCCAAGAGAGTCTGGGACGCACTCTCTGGGTCTGGCTCAGAGGTGTTTTCAGGGAGACTTTCTGGCACTGCCTCACCCGCTGAGCTAAGAGCTGGCTCACAGGCAGAGCTGTCGTGCTTGGATTTGGACTCTTCTTTCTTAGCAGGAGCCGACAATTTTTGTCTTTTTGGAGCCGGTTCATCTTCTAATGATGGAACCTGACCTGTAGCACAAGAGAGGCTTGGTTTGAGGGCACAGCCTGCCCCCAAGTAAATGACCATTTTTCAAGGATAAAGGAGCAAAGCTCTAAAGGGGCTGACTTCACATGTTCTCAGAGACCATCCTGGCTGTGTCATGTTTTAAACCTGGGGTGAATACAATTGCCATACACGGGTCAGCAATGTTAAACAAAGGCCTCCCCTCACCTACTCACCTGTACAAATCTTGCAGTTCAGGTCAAAGAGGTGGGCGCGGTGCTGGCCCGTCGTGTCCTTTAACATGCTGCTGAAGAGGTCCAGAGCGGGTGCAGCGCTTTTCTCGGGCACAGCACGTACTGACTCCTGTTCCTAAGAGGAAAAGAGGGGACACGGCGTGGGTCACTGCTTCCCAGTCCGGCATGGGCTAAGAGACCGAGCACAAACCGCTGAAACAAGGCGACTGCATAACCCTAACCCACAGGCTTACATCCGAGTCCGACACTGGGGGGGAGTCTTCCATGTCGGGAATGGCCTCCTGCCTGATGGCTGTCTTTTTACTTTCCTGGTGCAATCTTGCCCTGGACTCCATCACCTAAGAGAGAAGACAGCCTGAGTGGGTGCCCTCCTGTCCCAGAGCAGCCTTTACTTCCGGGCAAGGCCAGCTGCTCGGGCTTCTGGCAGCCACTCCCTAGCAC
Source organism: Myotis yumanensis (assembly GCF_028538775.1). NCBI lineage: Eukaryota > Metazoa > Chordata > Mammalia > Chiroptera > Vespertilionidae > Myotis > Myotis yumanensis. Next base: position 2,874,115 of record NW_027223758.1, on the reverse strand, counting down.
TCACAGGTTTTGTCGGCCTCTCTTTCCATGTGGAAAGCTCTTTAGACACAAGTTCTTCTGGCTTCATTCTCACAAGTTTGGCCAAAGAGATTTCTTCACGCAGAACACGGTGGAAGAGACCCTGTGAACAAACATTGTTCATTCACTGGTTCAGGATAGTTGAGTGAATGTCTCCAAGACCCAAGGAAGGGCATGGAGGAAACAGAGCAGTAGGTGGAGTCCCTGCCCAGAGGCTGGTGACACAGGCCAAAGCACTGGACCCAGCACAGCAGGGGCCTCAAGGTGTGCAACTCCCTAAGAGCTCATGGGAGCTAACATGCCCAGAAAACATCGGCACTGGGCCTGTACAGCTGACCTGAGGCCCACGCTGCACCAACTGCTAGAGAGAGACCTTAGAAAATAGATCAACTCCAAAAGGTAGTGTTAGGGATAAAGGTGAGAAGAGACCTCTTCTGCCAGGGCTTAAGAGGCAAGATGGAAAGTCAGAGCTTCCCTCTGACCCTGCTTCTGAGCACAGGTGAGAGTTTAAGAGGCAGAGAAATGGGCAACCATGAGCCCAGTGCAGGAAGCAGGAGCCACACCAGGCCAGAGTCCAGGCCACTCTACCCGTGGGGACAGCACTGCCCTCCCACAGCTGCTGTGAGAACCAAGTGCCCCACCCAGGTGTGCACAGCACCTGTCCGAACAGTGAGCACAGCAGAGTTCATCTAAGGAACCCCTGAGGACAGGCTCGCTCAGCTGAGGTGAAATGACAATAAAGCCCAAATATGGAGATACCCACATACCATAAGGAATTTGAACTTTATTCTGGAACCAATGAAATGATGAGAAAGCAATTTTACGGCCATATTTAAGAGAGACGCATCTGGTGAACTACAGATGGACTTCAGGGAGCCAGCAAAGCCCAGGCTGCAGCTAAGGAAAGGAAGGAAGGATGCACCACTATTCCCTACACCGATGGTGAGTGTCAAAGGGAACAAAAATGCCTGCTAACTTCCACAGAAAGGGTACGACTGTCTCACGCTATGTACGGTTTAATGACATGACACTCAACTAGAGCCCAGAGCACACGTGCCCCCTGCTCTGCAGCAGGAAGCCAGCCCTGACCATGAGGCACACACCTGGTTCTTGGGGTCCTTGAGGTTGAACATGATGCTGCGGTACTTGCTCTTGTAGCGATTGTCAGTGACGTGGAAGAGGTTGAACATCTCTTTCTCAATGTGGAGTGCAACCTTCCCGACCTCGCTCTCTGTCATCATGAGGTCATCACTGTCACTGGCTCTAGAAGAAACAGAACTGTGTAAACCCTGAGCTTGCACTTCATTCTCCCAACAGCGGAAATCTTCCACTTTAACAGATAATCAAGCATAACAGCCCACCTTTTCCACAAAATCTCCTTCAAGGAGCGCCTTATATTTTGCCGAATCTGAGAATTTGGCTGTGATGGGGTGGTGCTTGAGGCCCCCAGGCGTCCTGGGGCTGGAGAGGCCAAGGGGACAGATGTCACCATGGGCTTCCTGGCGGCTCCCCCAGGGGCAGAGGAGCCTGGCAGCTTTTTGGAAGTAGATGTGGTGGCACCAGGCACCAGCCCTGCCTGCTTGGTGGCAGGAACACTGCCTGAGGGGGCAGCCGAGGGCCACGGCCTCTTGGGTATAGTGCCCTTGAAGCCTGAAGGCAACTTCCTGATGACTGGCTTGGTCACATGTGTGAAAGGAGGGGACTTCTTTGGAAGCAGACTCCGGGCTGCAGGCTGCCTGCTGCCCACAGCAGGGCCCTGAGCAGCCACTTTCTTCGGCATCGCAGCTGCCGTGTTCTCCACTTGCCGGTCCTCCTTCACGGCTGCAAAGAACACACGACGTTAGTGAGGCAGGAGGGCATGCAGTGCACTGTCAGGTGACATGAAAAGCATGCTCAGCCTCAAACAAGCAAAGCTTACCAGGCCCCAGTTGAGGTACTGGCAATATTGAGGGGAACCCTATGTGAAGTATATGACTTTTTAAAATCCTCACCTGAGGATATTTTTCCATTGATTTTTAGAGAGTGGAAGAGAGAGAGAAAGGCAGAGAGCAATATCGATGTGAGAGAAACACATTGATTGGTTGCCTCCTGCATAAACCCCCGACCAGGGCCAGGGCCGGGAGGAACCTGCAATTGAGGTACATGCCCTTGACAGGAATCAAACCCAGGATCCTTCAGTCCGCAGGCCGACACTCTATCCACTGAGCCAAACCGGCAAGGGCCAAAGCTCTAACCACTAAGCAATACACACATGAAACCAATACAAAGAAAACATGCCTCCCTCCCCAATTGTTTACCTTAAAATCATACTAAGTATGAAAACTAAGGGGCAGGCAGTGGAGGGGGGGGACGGTCACCAGACTTTATTGTATGAGACACTGATTTAGGGAAAATGGTTTTAAAAGTAATTATCAAATTCAGAAAAGGAGTGTAATTAAGGCCTCTGGCAATACTTATGATCGTGACCATACTTTATTTCAGAAAGAAATGCTTTACTGGCCCTAGCCAGTTTGGCTCAGTGGATAGAGCGTCCGCCTGAGGACTGAAGGATTCTGGGTTCGATTCCAGTCAAGGGCACATGCCTGGGTTGTGGGCTTGATCCTCAGTAGGGGATGTGCAGGAGGCAGCCAATCAATGATACTCTCTCATCATTGATGTTCCTCTCTTTCTCCCTCTCTGAAATCAATAAAACTGTATTTAAAGAACAATGATTTACTGTGAAATCAATAAAAATATATTTTAAAGCAGTAGATTCAGAAGAGCACTTTCACTAAGAACTCGAGTGCAATTTCTTTGTAAACATGACTTTAAAACATCTCTTCAGGATTGGTCACAGACTGCCTCCGAGCCCTTGAGGCTGTGGAAGGAGTAGTAAGAGTCCTTTGGGGGGAGGTCACCCACAAGTGTTCATCATTCTTTTGGACAAAAGTCAATACGATGCCATTTATAAAACACAGGAAAGTTGACAGAAATCTGTAACATGGGAAGACTTATCACTCTAATACTAAGGTGACAAGAACAGATTATGCTCTGATATACACATTCTCATTTAAAACTACCAGTTGTATTTGACTACTGGTTAAGACCGTAAATTAGCGTTTAACCCAAACAAGAATTGTAGTCAAAAGCTCAAAACATTATCAAAACCCTTCAACTTGGAACAAAAATTTTGACACCAGTACTTTTTATTTTAGAGAGAGAGCATGCTAAAGCCTGGATGACAATAATCCTGCCAGGCCTTCATACCTAAGGTCTTAGGGACACGAGGAAGACAATTCTCAGACAGATGCCGCGCCCTCAGTCCCAGGGTGTGCAGCTGACCAAAGCCAGGCTGGCAGGTTCACAGACGGCCCTTGCTCCACACACACACACACGCAGAGTGGCGGGAACGGGTGTGCCCAGTGAGCGAGCCAGGACACTGACCAGGCCCCAAGGGGCCAATGTAAAAGGCGCCTCCTGTAGGCGGGGTTTTTCTCAAACTACTTGTGCAGCAGTGTGCCTCTAAGACTCCCATATGTGCAAATGAGGGCAGGGCTTCAATAGATGATGCTCCAGTGAACTGTCAATTTTACCCAGGGCTTAAAAATCAGCCACCAGCCAGCCACCACAGCTCCTCCTAACTCCCAGTAAATCAGGGAGGAAGTCTGGAAGCTGGTGAGACCCTTTCTCCAGATGCCACCCTCCCAGGTGTTGATGCTCCAGGGCCCAGGCAGACACCACCACCAGCTGTGGCTGCCTTGGCAGAGGGCCAGAGCCACCACCCCGAGCACTGCCCGCCTGCCGCAGCAGGTGAGGCCAGTTCAGCAATGGGCTTTCCTAAAGGCACGCAGGGACCTCACGTTCCTCCCACTTGGTCGTGTGAGTGCACCCACCCAACTTTAGTTTGTGCAGCAGCACCACCAGGACCCAAGAGCTAGGACAGTGTTGGAAGTCCTTGTTTCTATCATCAATTAACTTTAAATCCCACATTTTCCTCTCAAAGCCCTCACATCCCCTGCCTACCCCAGCCTAAGGTGGTCTGTGCACCAGACCCCCAAGCTTGCTGGGGCTCCAGGTCTCCGCCAGCCGCTTCTCCACTTGCCCTGCTTGTCATTACCAGGCCTACCACCACCAAGGCTCACCTCTAAGGCTGCAGTTCTTTGGGAACTGGGTTTCTAAATAAAGCACACTCCCAAGTCTGACAAAGTGAGAAACGGGACAAGGACGAAGATAAAAGCAGCATTTCTACACATCACTTCATCAGACCGAGTCCACGTACCCGAGGAGGCCCCTTGGGAATTCATTTTTACCAGCTTGGAGGTGGCTGAGGTCTGCAGCGCCTTCCCTGCAGGATCACTCAAGCTCAGGTTCAGTAATGGGGAAGTGGCAGGGGGACAGGCTGGGCCTGGGGAGCCGGTGCTGCCTGAGTGTCTAAGGCACTGCCTCAGAGGGAGGTCACTGAGCACCAGGCAGGGAAGTCAGCTATCGGCAGTCAGGGAGGAGTGAACTGCCGACGATGAAAAATGGGACCTGAAACCAGTTCAGTCACTGCCTTTTATAAACACACATCTGGCGGAGTATTCTAGAAGCACATGTTTCATGAACTCTAAAAGCCTGGCCCAGGTACATCCCAACACCTGAAGAGGATGCCCGACTGTGACACAGGACACCTGCATGCTGGGGCCTGGAACAAACCTTGTTGTTGGACATTGTTTCACGTGACACATTTGTATTAACTTCAAAAGCTCTGGGTCTGTCTCCAGATCAGAACCTAAGATCAATACTTCTGGTCTAACTGGCCTGTTTTTCTCATTTAGGGAAAACCCACTGAGAGATTACTTTTAAAACATCTCCCATACACAATTAAAATGACCTGTGACTAAGAGCGGTAACAGTGAACACACGCAATCTACTTAAAAAGTAGAGATGACTTTCCTTAACCATCATGCTAGTTCATAAAATTAGTTGCTTTAGCCTCTTGAAAGTCAACCTTCACTATCCTTTATCTGACCTCCTAAGGGCATAAACAGGTACAATTACTGGTAAAATGTCTGAAACCAGTGGACTCCAACAAGTTGGCCACCAACCTCTTCTAATTTGAAGGGACATATTAAAAACATGTAAAAACTTCCATGTAGCAACTGCTACACATGTTGGCACATGTGGCCCCACTGAAAGCTGGACTTGGGACATTCTGGAATGACAGTGGCTCCAGTGCAGTGCCAGAACATTCTCACAGTGACAGAAACTCTTTTTGAGTAGAGCTAAAATCAAATTTGCAAAACCTTCACGTACATTCACTTCTATGTTGTGTCTACCTTATGGAAGGGCAGGGAATAATCTGATAGCCAATGAGGAAGAGCCCATTCTAGAACAGCAGCAGCGCACCCCATGCTGGGGTGGCTTCAGGGGACAACAGACCCCCCCCCCCCCCCCCCGGCTGAACTCCCTGCTGGTCTGCAGCGGCACGGCTGGCATTATCAGCAGTGACCGCAGTGTGGGCAGAGGGGGCCCTGGGAGTGTGCCAGTCTGGGCTGTCCTGGCAGTGAAGGCGCCTTTAGCTCCCACTCTGGGGCCTGCTTGTTCCCGAGCTCCAGGCCAGGCTGACTTGGGGAACCAGACTCCTTAGCAGCTGTAGGAGACAGAGCTGCCCTGTGGGCCAGACCACTGTTTCTACCTGCTGGCCACATTGGTAATGGGAACGGAAGGTTGGGGAGAGGCCTAGTGTAGAACTAAGCAGGCTGGTGTTCTCAGGGACCGGTAATCAGCAACTCTCTAATTGGCTCAGTAAGCATGGAGGGGCCTTGTCACACTGCAAAGGTAGGCTGTGGGGCATCACTGGCCTCTGGGTGGCACTAGCGGGCCTCAGTGAAGACTGGAGGACACGGGTCTCCACCAGCACTGTTGCTGTCTGCCACATGGACACTGCAGACACCCAAATGAAGTTATAGCAGGACTGCAAGTAAATATGGGGGTGCACCCAACCAGCACAGGCACAGGGCCTGGTGAAAAGTCCTCAGAGCAAAAGCCCTCAGAGCAATTGCATAATGCTATATATACTGCATCTTTCTCAATATGCCAATATAACCACCCGAACCCCAAAATCCCGAAAGTGTCACACTGCTGCCCCGGGTGGGCCTGCTTCTTAGTGACTGGCTGTTAAGAGCCAAAGAAATGAAGTGAGCATGTGGTGTGACAGCGAGCAAACCTTATGGCAGGTGCAGGGAAGCAAACAGAGGCCCTGGCAGGGGTCCCCACCCTGGAGCTGCCCACTGACTCAGCACCCTGCTCCACACTACCACCACCACCCATTGGGTCCCATATCCGCTTGCAGTCAGACTGAGGCAGCTACCACTGATAGAGCTGTCTCTGTAACAGAGCCAGAGAGGGGCTCTGACGACACAGTGGAGAAAGCATGGACGTGAATTGTTCGTGGTGACTTCAGTTCTAGTTTCAGCTCAGCGGGACCCAGGTACTTTCTCACTGCAACCTGGGTTTCCTGTTAAAATTCTTCCCAAATAACAAGTAACAGCAAGAAATCATTTTGCTTTTATGCATCTGCTTAAATATTCTGAGTTTTTCAGTAAGTTCTGATTTGCTTTTGTTAGAAAACACAAATTCCTAGAGAACACTTGAGTGTAAGCCACCTCCCAGCTGCTGCTCAGACTGGAGACGCTCTATCATTGGGATGTCCCTAAAGAGGTCTGAACGGCTGTGGTTTGGGCCACAAATCTTTTCCAGTTGACTTGTCTGATATCATATTTGGGTGATTTACACTTAAATGGAGAGGTGCCTAGAACTCTTCAAAGAAACTTGCAAAAACTAAGTATGTATCTGGAGATTAATGCCCTTCTTCATTTTAAGTCTCACATACAGGGTTTTGCAAATTCATGTTGGACTGACAGCATATGAAACAACTGACCCAATTATTCTTCACCACGAACACTAGAATAATGTGATCAAGGCCTCATGGGGAGCCAGGCATGTAATCAAGAGGACGGGGCAGACAGCCTGGTGGGGCGGTGGCCTGGGGAGCGCAGCTGCTGCTTTCCTGCCATCTCAGCACTGTCACCAGGCAGTCTCCTCACGTTAATAAGGCTACAGTTTAACCAACATCATCTGTGCCCAAATTGTTTACTACTTCAACCAATATGATGCAGGCAGGGGTCTTAGATCCTCCCTGTGAGCTCCAGGTCACAAAGGGTCACGAGTGGACACCCAGGGCCGGCGGGTGGCCGTGCAGATGCAGCGGCTAGGCAGCAGTTACCTTGGCGCTCTTCCTGCCGAGCTCCTCCAGGTCCACCCGTGCAATGACAGATGCTTTCATTTAAACAAATGAAAGTGGCAAAACTTCTTATCCATCTTCTAAGTTTACTTCTTTAATTCTCAGAAGCTAAGAACATAACTATGTGCACAGTTTTGTGCCATGCACAAACATCAAGAATAGTATTTTATGATTTTATACAAATATACCCACGACTTGTGTAGCACACTGGAAGACCTGCAGCAGCATCTTCAAAGGGGCACTTGGGCTCTAACACTGATGATGCCACCAGAGTGGCAAGCAGTATCAGATGGGCCCAAAGCTCCAAAAGGTCATAGGTCACTGAAGAGCAGGTGGAGGGAGCAGGACCCACCCTGAGGTGGAACTTTTAGCACCCCGCCTCCCCTGGGGCTCCAGCACAGCGTGCTGCTGAGGGGTTTCATCTCAAATGTTTATGTACATGAAACCTTTCCCCGATATAATTACCTGAGCAGTTGGGTATTTTAATGTTATAAAAGTACAACACTGTAAAATACCAAAAGAATGTCACTGACAACCAAGAAAATTGCAGCTGTATGGAGAGCATTAAAAACAGTTGTCAAGCTAAATCCATCAGTACAAGCTTTGGTTTTTCCTCTGGGGGGGTGGGGGAGAGGTAGGAGGGGAATTGGTTCATATGGACGAAGTCTGGTTTGTCCCAGCCACATTTTATTGCTACTGACAATCCTGGAAGAGACAGGTAAAAATGGCTCACGCAGCTGATAAAGCAAAAGACCCCCTCTGTCCCCGCTTAAATGTCTACAAAATATGCTTGGGTTCTAGAATCCCCTACATATTTTATTATAGGAAACTTGTTTCCTCTGATGATTTGTGAAATATGCTCCTGGAGCCCATGCCATTAGTCACCCTCGTGAGAGTCCGTGTTCTCCATCCACTTCTCACAGCTCGTGGACGATCTGCATGGCCACACATGGACTGGACTGGGGGGAAATGCTGTATCTGGGAACCATGCTTAACAAACCATCCGGATTTGGGTGTCCTGGTTCCCTTACGGTTTTCCATTTTAATTCTCAAAGCTAGATAAACTGTAGAAATCTCGTATTTCAGTCAAAATTTGTTTAGATCCCATGTTTTAAGTCACCTATTGAGACATTTAAGGAGCCCAAAATACTAGAATACAAATACCAGAATTCCACTTCCATATTCTTTCTAATAAACCTGGGGCATTTTAGAAAAAAAAAAAGAAAGAAAGAAAAAAAAAGGTTAAGCTCTCTCCATGCTTTAACAATAAGGAAAGCAAACAGATAGTGGAAATAAAGAGAAAAAAAATAAAACTGTAAAAGAACAAACATGATTGATTTGGGGGAGAAATTAAAAAACAATTGTTTCCACAAGTACAGAAAACCTCAAAAACAATTTAAAGAAATCAATCAGGAATGAGTGTATGTTAATAGCATTACCCTGAGAGCACGCAGGACCTACTGATACTTTCGTGAGGAGGAAGAGCAAACTTCGACGTGGTTTACCGGAGGGTCCCACACCATGTACCCTGACAGTTGTTTCTGCATCCACATCCAGGCAGCACAGAGCACCTCCAGGAGCAGCACCCTGGCTCTCTGGGCTGAAGGAGGCTCCACATGCCCAGGCCAGTGTCCCAGCATCAGGTGCACCCTGAATCTCACCATCCCAACCCAGAAAAGCCCGTTCTGAAGCCGGCCAGGGCGGCAGGTAGGGGGTCCTCATGGGGCCGCAGGGTTCTGTGTGTGCTACAGCAACTGTGAAAGGATGATCTGGGTCAGAGGTAGACACAACTGCTACTCACCCGGGCTGAAGTCAGTATTTTTCCAATGACCCTTCCCAATCATTTTTTGGGAAGATGACATTTCTGGGATAACAAAAAAAATGATCAAAAGCAACTCAAAAATGTCCCCCCTGCACTCAATCAATTCTGGATATCCATCAGTTTTAATTGGCGTCAGTGTGCTAGGAAGGGTTAGTCATTAGTTTGTTTCAACTTTCTGTCAACTTGAAGCCCATGAAGCTTCAGGGAGGAGCTGATATGGAGAGAGGAGGTGGAGAAGAAAAGAAGACCCAATCTGTGAGCAGAGAAATGGGCCCATGGTGTATCTCCCCACCCCCAATTCCTTTCTTCTCTCAAGGTCACAGTGGGATTAGAGTCCAGGGAGAAGAGCCATCCTGTCCTCATAACTCCGCACAGGGTGCCTCAGAGCAGCTTTCCAGCTCTAGTCAACAGATGGAAATCAGTCGCCAGGACCTTGGTAGATGTGCCCGGGTTTCCTGATTCTGCTGCATCCTGTAACCTGTAACCCACTTAGAGCACAGTACACAGGACTCCAAAGTCATGGTTATCATCCGTTCACACGTAAGTCATGTATGTTTTTAGGTATGCTCACAGCCTCTATAAAAGTGCTACTTCACAGGCGTGCTATAGTTTAACTGTACTTAACAACGTATTCCTAAAATAATAAAAAAATCTAGTATTACTTTGCAATTTACTTAGGTATTAGGCCATTTATGTTCTCAAAGTGAGCATTTAGTTACACATTTTCTAATTATACTAGTCCAGCGCCTACCTACAGGTATCCTCCCTCAGTGACTGTTAAAAGGTGACTAAAAGGAGAAGGCAGAAGAGCTCTATAATCTTGGAATTCAGGGCTTTTAAACCTTTCAGTGCTTTAAAAAAAGGCATAAAACAGTATAAAAAATAGCACAAAAACTGAATAAAAATAATCTTAGTAACAGAGTAAGATGTGCCCTGCAGACCAATTTAATTTTGGAGAGTTAGGATGAAAAACAAGAAACCAAAAGTCCTGCTGCATAAGCGCAATTTGGGATCTCACAGACTGACTGGCAAGACCTCAACTCCTCATTTTTTGGGGGTGGGGAGGCACGACCTACAGTCCGGCGTCCAGAGAAGTCTGGAGGCCCCTGGTGGAGTCTGCTTTAGGAGACACCTCGCCCACTTACCTGAGACACACGGCGCTCAGTGTGTGAGATCAGGAGTGTGTTTATGGGGATATGTAATGTGTACTGAACAAGAAAAATTTCTCAGCTCAGAAATTGTACTTTAGCTGACTATCACTGCATCATCAATTTGCAGAAAGAGCTCCCCACACACAAAAGAAGTGATGGCCACACGTGCTAAAGGGCAGTGTGGAAACCTGTGCAGCTAACAGAGCGGTGATAATGATGCACCTGTAGTGTGGATGGTGATGAACTTGGAGTGCCGGGCAAGAGTACCTGCTCACTGGCCTTTGTTGGCAACAATACTAAATACTTACCAGTGTCTGATAATGAAAACAGATTAGACCTCAATTGCCAGGTGCCACAGTCAACACTGAGGTTTGCAGGGCTTTGTGGGAAACAGGCTAAGCGTGAGCCCCTGGGGCTCCCTGGTATTTGCTTCCATCCCTGGAGGTGCAGCTTTGAGCTTGGTTACACCTCCTAGTTCTGGACAGTCCTGAGTGGACAGACATCCAGAAAGACAGGGAAGGGTCCAGAAGCCACCCCTAGATGATACATACATTTATACAACAGTGACGGCCACAGGGCAGCAGTCTGTTCTGGCTTTACTGCATTGTAATTGTGGTCGCTCGCCCAGGATGGCGTGCTGCTCTCGCAAGTCGTTTCCTTCACAAGGACCTCAGTCCGAGCAGGGGCCACCACTGCCTTCTTCACGGCATTCTCTTTCTTGTCTGGAGCGGGTCTCTTGGGCACAGAAGAGACTTTAATGCCTGCCTGGATAATCAGTAAAACCCCAATCATTAAGGAGATCAAGTCAACCTTCATTCACTTCCCTTCTCAATGAAGGTGAGAACATGCTTAAGGTCACTCACACTCCCACCACACCCTGAGCCCGGGCACCACGCCTGCTCAGCACCAGGCCTCAGCAGGACTCACCACCAGCTGAGCCCTCAGCATTCCACCACAATGGCTGGGAAGGGCTTCAACTTCTGAGTGACATGAGGCCCAACACAGAATAACTGTCATCCAGCTGAGGTGTGAGGCAGCCAGGGTAACATAGAACAAGTCCCTTGAGCAGGTGGTGAAAAGAGGCAAGACCCAAGTGGGAAGGGCCTCTCTGAGAGTGTGCCTGCCCACAACACTGTGGGAGAGGGCAACGCTGGGCAACAAGGCCAGGACCCACACTCCCATGCTCTCCATCAGGCATCCTGCACCGTCACTCTTACTAGACACAGCAGTTGATTCAAAATTACCAGCCTTAAAAATTAGGCCATCTAGCCCAGCTGGCATGGCTCAGTGGCTGAGTGTCCACCTATGAACCAGGAGGTCATGGTTCGATTCCCGGTCAGGGCACATGCCCGGGTTGTGGGCTCAGTCCTCAGTGTGGGGTGTGCAGGGGGCAGTTGTTGATGATTCTCTCTCATCATCTGTTTCTATCCTTCTCTCCCTCTCCCTTCCTCTCTGAAATAAAAAACAAAAACAAATAAAAATCAGGCCATCTAGTCTTGGCAGGTGTTTCTCAGTGGTTAGAGCATCCACTTGTGAACTAAAGGGTCTCGGGTTTGATTCCCGGTCAAGGACATGTACCTGGGTTTTGGGTTTGCTCCCCTTCTCCAGTTGGGGCGCGTGCGGGACGCAACCAGTCGTGTCTCTCTCACATCACATCGATGTTTTTCCCTCCCTCCCTCTCTCCCTTCCACTCTCTTTAAAAGCAATGGAAAAAATACCCTCAGGTAAGGAATTAACAAAAGTAAATAAATAAAAGTTAGGCCATCTAAACGCTAAATAAGCATTCAACTATGTCAAGAAAACACTCCATTAGGCTTGCTCAATACAAGTGCAATGGGGCCATCCAACGGCCATGCCAACCTAAGCTAACTCCAGGAAGGCATACAAGTGGGAGTCAAGTGATTCTTAAAACACCCTGACTCTTCACAAGTCACGTGTGTCTCAAAGCCAGACCACCTGAGAGCCAGGTCTCACAGTGAGACAGTCTTGCCTCAGAGCCCACTCCCCAGCCCTGCTGGCTGCCTGTGACGTTGCTTCCCACATGGGCTTGAACGGTCACCAACAGTTCTTGGGAGATGGCTGGCTTAGGAACAGCAGCCAGCTGCCTGGGTTTGCTTTACGGTGCCTGTATTAGTCAATCCCTCAGCTAGAGGGCAGAGAAAAGAAAATGTGAGGATATATACTCACTGGTAATTCTGACAACAGGACTGGTGGAAAAGGTGGAGGACAAAAGGAGAGGGGACGGCACCTGACTTACATCTATGCCGCTGTCCCCTACATTCTACAAACAAGCCAGCGAGTCTGGAACATAAGTACACTTATGCTTTGACTCTTGCAATGGGGGTGGTGGTCTTGGTCAGCTTACCTCAACACTACATCTGGGAAGAACGAGCGTTTCTGGCTTCGTCTTGGTCTTGGTCTTTTCTTTGGGTTTTTGTTTTGGCTCCTTCCCTGCACTCAGGAACTTCATGGTGGCAGCAGCATGTTTCAGAATGCAGTCACTGCTGCAGTAGACAGAGTCGGGCTGCGCCACGCTAGAGCACCCAGGCCCAATACACTTTGCGGCAGCAGGAGACTCTGTGACCTGCAGAACAGAACACATGACTTCAGACTTACCAATTCCAGCAGTTAAGGTAAAGTAAAACCACTATTTCTAGTACTGAGGGGACTGTTTTTAATCAAGAGACACTAACAGTATGTTTAACGTGAATAAAACTTATGTTTCACTTATTCAAAGCACAGGAATCGACTTCCCTGTCTAAGACATGCACCTTCTGCCTTCATGCCACTCGTGGAGAACACAACTCTGCCCCTTGCAGATGTGCTTTCTCACCCACAGTTAGGTTCCCACATACGGGGTTTTTGTTTGTCTGTTTGTTCTAGAGGTAACTAAGATGCTTTTGCATTAATTGAAAGGGTCTGATTCAATCAGGTGAAAACGCTTAACAGATAAACTGGACCTGTTAAAGGAGAGGAGACATTGCTGCTCATTCTGAAGAAAGCGGCCCTGTTGTGAGGGCCATCAGTGGCTGGCTCTGAGGGTGAGGGTGCAGGAGAGAGCCCAGATAAACAACAAATACCTTTTCAGTATAACATGCTACAAACCACACAGGACACCTTTACAGACATGGAAGCTTCTGGATGTGGATCTTCACCTGCCAGGTCTGAGACCCTGGCCTCCACTGGCCCCTGGGATGCAGCCTAGGACAACCCTGGGCAGAGGGCCTGGCTTAGCCATTTGTGACCCATGGAAACTGAGCTAAGAAATATGTGTTTTCCTGCTAAGTCTGTAGTTGTGGTGCTAGAAACCTGACGTTATCACAAGCTGAGACCAAACATACAAACACATCCCTCAATGTTCTTGAGCAAAATCTATGTCTCACATTAAGTACTTAAGATAATAGTTTTTCTTCCACTGAATCCAAGTTTCACTCAAGATAAAAATTAAACGTACATAGTTTCAAACACACTGACAATAAAGACATAAAATTAGGATGGCTTTCCCCACTAATTTACATTTCTGTTAACGCTTCCCAATGACTAAAGTTGTTAACGGTATCATATTTCCATTGAGTACCTGCAGTACCTCACAATAGCTATACTGAAGGCTCCAGTCCCCACTAACACAGTGCAGGGTGTGAAGGCAGCCTTCTGGCCACCGGACACCTGCAGAAGGACAGGCGGGGCACAACCAGCAGTGGCGCCCTCCCACGAGCCCAGCTGACCACACCAGGGGCGGCTGGTGAAGGGTGGCTGAGACGCAGGAAGACTGGGAGTGAAAACATGTCCTGAACAGGGCAATCACGAGAGCCCAAGACGGCTCTCCACAGCGGAATATGACAATCCATGGAAAACAAAACAAAAAAATCACAGCCCTAAAGACCAGCTGGAAAGAAGGACGGAGTAAACAGAGCTGTGGACAAGAACCACAGACACTGGGCTGGGGACTGTCCCTGGCTGAGGTCATTTAAAACCCTAGTAGCCACGTGAAAGCTGCCACCATCACCCCTCAGCATCTCCAGTAAGGCAGGTTCAAGATCACTAGTTCTTGCTCTCTTGCATATCAGCCACCAGCATGCCATCCAGACTGAGCAAGACCTGAAAACTTTGGGGCCAAGAGAGCCACAGCCACATCAGTGAGCACAGGAAGCACCTGGGAGGCCGAGGTAATGCAGGTGGCTTGCATCATCACAGGATCAACTTCGGCAAGTATCACCTAATAGGTGCAAGGCATCAGCACATAAAGAGAACCCAAGCTTCTGCCCAACTGTCAACCTTGGTAAACTGCACCTTGATTAGTGAGCAGACACACAAATGCTGCCAAAAACAAGACAGGAGCTGCTCCTATCACTGACGTGGTGCGATCAGACTACTATAGTCTGGGGAAGGAAAGGCTCCCACAGAAAACTGTCACGGTGGAGGCCAAGTGCTTCAGGAGAGCTGAGGAGAAAACGAAGGGTGTTAGCAGAGGCTGTGTCCTGCTAGCTTGAAGCCACACAGAAGGAAGTTCATTAAATGCTCACAAGTGCTTTTTTTGGGGGGGGGGGAAGACCCCAAGTTCTATCAAGATGGTGCCAGTTGAGACAAGGGCACACTCACTTCAGTAACTCCAAGACGACTGTGATTTGTTACATGAGACTCCATAGAGAACACTTAGGGAAAGACTCATTTTTAACAAGCCAGTCCATCAGTTCAGTTAAAACACATTGTATTCGGGAAACTATTTATACGTTTTACGTATTTATACGTTCTACCAGTGTAGCAGAGCGCGGGACACGTATTAATACGTTTTTTATAGACTAGCGGTAGAATTCGGGTAACGTATAAATACGTAAACTAAAGTTATCGTAATTTTACTGAACGTTGCCATTTGCGCAAAAAATTAGCAAAAATGGCCCGCGCCACCTGTTAGCGCGTGATAAAAACTACCCGCAAACAATGTGTTAAGAAAAATGTTGAGTCAACAGTAATAGTCTATGAGCTGGACATGGAGTCCCACAGGAGCAGGAATGGGGAGGCTCACAAAGCACAAAACACAACTGCTTTCCTACCAGCCCACCCTCATCAGACATGACACTGCTTCTGGGGAAGCGTAAATTATTCCAAAAGAACCAAACTCCTCAGTCTTGATGTTTGTCAGCAGGAGTCAGGAGGCAATACTTACAGGCTGGAATATCTTGAGTTTTTTCTTGCCACTTGGATTTGCAGCCTTCTCAATTCTCCCCTTTATTCCTTGGTCTTCACTGGATTTCTGCTCTATGGTCCCGATACTTGTACAGTCAGTGCTGTCAGCATCTGCAGGTCGCAGCCTCGCTTCCTGCTGGTCGGTGGTTTCAGAGTTAGGCTCGTCCTGCACCTGCAGAATGGTGCAGTTGGGGCAGATGTAATCTTCCCCGTTCCTCTCCAGGAGCCTTCCACGAGCCTCAGAAATGCCCACACAATCGCCATGAAACCATTCTTCACATCGGTCACAGCAAATCATAAACCTGAAATTGGAAAATAACCAGGAATGGAAAACAAAGAGATACACACTCAATATTAGACAAACTGGTTTCAACATTGTTAAAAAAAATGCAAACGTACAGAAAAGTAGAGACAGGATAAAAAACACACAATATACCCTCTCATCATTCAAGCAAGTTCACTCAATCTTGTTTTGAGTAGAGCATTTTAAGTTAACTAAAGCGTTCTTAATATCCCCCCACCCCAGCTCAGTACTGTCTCCACAAAAGAGCAACAATGCCTTTCTCCCACCCAAAGAACCAGGCCACAGCTCCCTACCACCACCAGAGCAGTGCCAGCCCAGAGAGATCTCTGGGATGACAGTGGGTGGTGGGTAATTTAGTCTTTGCCGCCTTGCACTCTGGCCGCTGGCTGCACGTGGCTAGTGTGACCAAGGCAGTGAAGAGCCCCAAGTGGCCTACGGCGACCACAGTGCATGCAATGTATGGCTCCAGAGTCCCTTTCTGACAATGACTTGTTCATCTTTTTCAATGCACAAGTTGCTCATTCAGCCCGGCTCTATAACCCTAAATCCCGCTGCTTTTCTCACATGGATTTCCCTAAAACCTGGGGCAGCCAGCAACCTCCTTGCCCATGACCTACCTGTTGTTGTGAGGCTGACGACATATACAATACAGAGCATTGGGGTCGTACACCTCACACTCGGGCTTGTGCTTGACTGAGCTTCCAGGATCCTCCTCTTTGACTCCCGGGGTCGTCCGCCCTTCTGACTTCCCCTCTCTGTCACTGCTAGCTGCCTGTTCATCTGCCGGCTCTTGCTGGCCGGGTGGGGAGCTCTGCATGGCATCGGCCACCTCCACGTCCACAGCTTCTGCTGGGCCCTCTTCCCGACGCTTCTTTCTCAGGCGACTCTGGACTCCTCTCAGGGCCCTATCAGCTGGCTCCTGTTCACGCTTTCTTCGTAGGCGATTCTGAAGTTCTTTCAAGGTCAACCCATCGCTATCACTATCGGAGGTGTCATCCTCACCATCATCTCCTTTGGTCTTTGCAGATGAGGCTGGTCGTCCCTTACTGCCTGTGGGGCCAACCTTGGGCCCACTTTTACTGTCAGAGGAGCTCTCGACGCTCCCCTCAGAAGCGGTTTCGACATCTGTGACTGGGCAAGAGGTTGACTCACTGGGGTCCTCAGGGGAGATAGGCACTGTCTTCCTCCCTCTGCGCCGGACTGTTGTGAGAAACTCCTCCACCCTCTCAGTCCGCTTTGGCTGCCGCCCACTGCGTCGCAAGGAAAGGCTCTGCTGCTGCTGGGGCTGCTGGTCCACAGAGTCTAACTCCGTGTCCCCAGCGCCCTCCCGTTTAGCAATGGTGGTCCTTCGAAACCCCCACGTTTTCCTAAACTCTTTACTGGTGGGTTTGATGACCTTGGGGGCTTCCTCATGGCTCAGGTCACCTTTCTCATCCATACCTAATGGGGAAATGCAACCAAACCACAACCAACATTAATGAGGCCACATTCCTTGGCACGTGAGCAGGGAGGCCCTGGGCTAGAGAAGCATGGCCTTCACCCCAAAGGAGGGAGACACCCACAGGACCACAGAGGAAGGAACAGCTTTCTACCCATGGACAGTGAAGGTGGACGTTAAAACAAGTAAAAAAACGACATTGTGACCAGTGTTTCTTCAAGTGTGAGGCCATGTCATAATTAGAGGCGATTTTTGAAGAAAATCCTAGTTGTTATACATCTAATATTACAAAGAAAAACAACTAGCAAATCTGTAACTGTGCCATTTAACCGGTGAGGACCAGGTCTTATAAAACAGGTAGCGGGGAAATGTCAACCGAGCCACAGTCCCAGGCAGCAAGGACATGACCAGAACAGTGTTTGCTGCGATGAGAGGTGGCTGCCATTTCCCTCCCTGAGTCAGGTGGACTCTGCCTGCAGGGCACAGTGGACGGGACGCTGTGCCAGTCCCGGGCCCAGTAGGTGAGAATACTGGCTGCTCCTGTCCTGGGCTTTGGAGACCTGAGCACTCACCTAAGAAGTCCAACCACCTGGCTGGAGAGACCCCATGGAGAGGGTGTGTGCTGGACCTGCACCACAGCCCAGCTGAGCTCTGACTTAGTAGCTACAAAAGTACGAGTTCTAGGGGTAGTTGTTACGTAACAACAGATGACTAGGACACATAAGAAATACTGAACCTTGGCTACTTTGAACGTGTGTTTCTTTTCCCTATTCTTCCTTTCCCTTTCCTTTTAATACGATTACTGAAGGGTCATGCTTGTGAAAACGTTACTCCTATTTGAAAATAATAAAACCCCAAAGAACACAGTATGTACCTTAAGAATTATTTTCCGAACTGTCCAGGCTTCAATCACATGTAAATGCTAGTGATGACTCAGACTTTACACCATGTTCCATCCTAGGGGAAGGACTGGTATAGAATGAAGACCTTCAAAACATAAAATACACAAAACTCAAAACCATATGCAACCTGACTCCTTTCTATTCCCACTAAATGCTGTCACCCCCGTTTCCCATCCAGCTCCGCACACCCTTCACCCTAGAACCTGACCTCATGCTCCCAACCACTCAGAAGCTTGCAGGAGTGGCTGTGTCATTAGCATGTGTGCCATGGAGGACCACACCACTTCTTTAGTCACAGCCGAACTAAAGTGAGGTCCTTATGGAGCTTCCAACACAGAGTGCTCTGGCTGGTGACCTTGAGCAAGTCACATGAACTGCCTGCATCCAGGAGGCAATGCTGACCTCATAATGCTGTGAGCTCCAATGTGAGAAGCAGCACTCACGCTCCCAAGAACAGGGCCGTGACCCTTCCGTGTGCGTGTGAGAGCTGTTACTAACCACACTAGTTACAACTGTTTGCCCATCTGGCCTAGAAATCTGACTCCTTAGGGTAAGTGTTCTCCTCTTGCAAATCTACTCGTAGCAAACCTGAGGGCCACCTTAAAAGAGGATCAAGCCCTTATTTCATACACCATTCTCAATTCCTACCCAAGGCAAAGTGTGAGGGGCCTGAACCAGCCTTTGCCCACAAGCAGTGCGGGGAGCCACAGTCCCTCCATTTCAGAGGGTCTGGGACTGAGCCTATGAAGCTACCGCAGGGCTGGGGAAGGAGCCGGATCCCCACGGCAGGGATGGTTTCCGGCAGGAGGAAATCTCCTCTGCAGGTACATTTCACCACAGAGAGAACGCATGACGTCAAGTTCTATGCACTAATAAAATAACCAATGGGAAAATAATTGCTCTGAATAAAATTGTTATTTTTTCCAGTTTGAGCTAATTGTTTTGTGTGTGTGTGTGTGTGTGTGTGTGTGTGAATAGTCTTTTACATTTTTATAAGCTGAATGTGGGCACCAAAACACCTGTAAGTTATCTTTTTCAGTTGAATGCACACAAAAGTTTAGAAAAGGTGAAAAGAACAATTCTAAATATCATTCCATATTCACCTAAAACTTTTCAGCTAAAGTTTAGAATGTTTCAAACATATATGAATGTTACATTGCATCACCTTCTTTACATATAATGCCACTTTAGAAATAGAAAACACAACTTCAAACTTTTAAGGTTTTGCTGTTGACATTTAACACTAATGATACGTTACCCGCCAGACACTGAACGCTGGGACACCTCCAGAAGTCCTGAATTCAAAAAACCCAGCCTGACCGTTGCAAGCACTTGGTCTAAGCAAACAGCCAGGCCTCAAACACTGCTGCCGCCAGTCACTGCTCACTGACGACTACACAGATTATCGTGAGACCATTCACACGAGTGAGCTCCTAAAAGAAAGAAGATGGTTTATAAGTCTTAACTATAAATTAAACTACATTAAAAATTTTTTTTAAAAAACACCCCCCCCCCCCCCCCCAAACAACAACACACAGTTCCCTTCCTTCAAGGACTTCTAGAGAAAATACTGTGACCACATGGGGACCAGGACAGGGGTGGAGGGTAGAGCTGGCTATAAGAGAAAACAGGCCCTGGTGGGGTGGGGTAGTGGGTGCCACAACCAGTAATCAGGTGTCAGCTATTACCCAATCAATCCTATTTCTCAATAAAACCCAACAGAGAGAGAAACAAAATATGAAAAGGCTGAACAACAAAATTAAGTAATTATTTAAAAATCCTTAATTCTAGCCTAAGGGTCCCAGGTTCGATTCCAGTCAAGGGCATGTACTTTGGTTGCGGGCACATCCCCAGTAGGGGTGTGCAGGAGGCAGCTGATCCGATGTTTTTCTCTCTTATTGATGTTTCTAACTCTCTATCCCTCTCCTTTCCTCTCTGTAAAAAAATCAATAAAATATATTTTAAAAAATCCTTAATTCTACATCTACACCATCATTTGAGTTAAAAAACCTGAGAAAGACTTTATAATCGAGCATCAGAGTAGTACAATTCATGTATTATATTAAAAACATCTCTCTTCCTACACCCTCTTTTGAATGAACAAACGAACGGCCTCACTTGGTCTCAGCCCCACTAAAAGTGCCTCAGTTCCCTGAGGGACCCTAAGTATTACTTTTGACACATTTCACAGTCTCACCCCAACCAAGGGGACCCACCTCACCTCTTTCCTCCTAGCCTCACTCCAACTGCCTCCTGTAACTGTGGTCTCCTTAGTGACTCAGAATAAAGACAAACATTCTGATGCCCCTCCTTTTAAAGCAACAGTGACCATTTCACCCCATTAGCAAAATAGGTCACCACAGCCACCAAATCTCTTAAATGTGGTGGTAAATCGGTCTCAAAATGAGTCTACAATGGTTCAGAAACTACTTCTCAGAAGAAACTGGAAATAAACCTTACTTTTATATTTCAAAACCCCAAGAACAAAATTTAAGATGTTCTCAGGAATGAAAAATTTTTTAATTCATGTTACTCTGAAAGACCAACATATATCTGAATTTGACTTAAGTGTTGAAAAATTCATCAGAAAAGAAAAAAATCAAATATTTCTATGGAGTGGAATGAGATAAACTCTATTCAGAACACACGACATTTTAGACAATTTGGTTCATTTATCTGGACTTTTTTATATTTCATATTTACATCTATAGTCAAGTGCTAAGTTCCTAACACAATTAAGTGTGTAACCCTTTACACCACGCAAAGAGAACAGGTCATAAACTTTCATTCACATCAGAGTAATACAACTTTCCCAAAGGAAAAAATGTGGGCATTCCTGAAAAAGTGAGGGGGGCAGGGAACCCATCATAAGCACAATTTTTGTTCTTAGCTGAAGACTGCTCCCTTCCCTGCTAAGCTGAGGTAGGAATAATTCTTTGACACCTTAGGTTTAAAAACCTCAGCTGCTACCAACCACGAGCCTGTGTACCTACAGGGCAACCCCAATGGCTAAATGGAATCCAGGAACAAGATCTGCTGCTATCAAGGTCCTTGAAAGGCAACTCTCCAACTTTTTGGTCCCAAGGCCTCTCCACACTCTTAAAAACTGAAAACCCCAAAGAGCTTTTGTTTATGTGAAATACATTGTTATTTCCAAAATTAAAACAAGAAACTTTCCAGGTAATTGTGGGTGTTCTTTGCTACCCCATACCAAGCCTTGACAAGTAGTAGTATCATAAACATTAGTTGCAACACAGAAACAGAAACCATATGGTCATCTGGATCACCAACTCACGCAAGTCCAAACGCAGCATGGTCCATCAGAGGACACACATGTGCTAGTAATATTGGCACCTGTCTCCTCAAACAGCTTTAATCACTGGGAAGCCATCAAGCTCACAATGGCAGATAGGAGCTTTTCAAGATTCTAACCCTCATTTGAAACCTGGAATTTTATCGTTAGGAACAAATATGTCAGTTCTTTCCTTAAGACTCACATCCTTCATCTTCAAGAAAATGCCCACCAAATGCCAGTCTGAAAACTTGCAGCCTGTCAGTAGTCCTTTCAAGTACAAATGGCTCAGGTCCCAACAGCCCCAGGGGCACCTCCTGGAGACAGTCTCCCTTCCCATCTGGGGTGGAGGAGAGGTGCTACTGCATCCTCGCCACTCCATCACAGGGAGTGGTAGGAAGATGTACACTATCGGCTGAGATTTAATAAAATAGTCTTTATTGCTTCACCAAAGACAGTAAGGGAGACTGGCACATTAAAAAAATTTTTTTATTGATTTCAGAGAGGAAGTGAGAAGGGGAGAGATAGAAATATCAATGATGAGAATCATTGATCGGCTGCCTCCTGCACATCCCCCCCCACTGGGGATTGAGCCCGCAGCCAGGGCATGTGTCCTGACCGGGAATTGAACCATGACCTCCTGGTTCATAGGTCAGCGCATAACCACCAAGCCATGCTGGCTGGGCAGGCTGGCACATTTTAAGTGGCTGGTGCAGAGGTGGAGAGCACACTATAGGGTTTGATGTCAGCAATTGAATTTGCTTCGGCACCATGACCAGTTCACTCAGCAAAGAAGGCAAACAATGTCAACTGTCACAGTGGAGAGTTTTTACCTCTTAATCCCCAGAAGGGTTTGGAGACACTGAGGGACACACTGAGGACAGACCCCTGTGACAAGGTATTTCTATCAGTGTAAGAACACACCGCACCCATGCACAGCACTAACACAGACGTGGGCTTCATTATCAGAAGGGACCCAACACTGCCTTCCACCAAACCTGTTCTAAAACAACCCTCACTCTGCCCTCCATTCTCTACCTCTGTCAGGCTGTCAGAAGTGAATTTCTTAAAATCAAAGGCAAAAAGCCAGGTTGGTGTGGCTTAGGGGCTGACTGTTGACCTATGAACCAATGATTCTCTTTTCATCATTGATGTTTCTCTCTCTCTCCCTCCCTTCTCCCTTCCTCTCTGAAATCAATAAAAATACCCCCCAAAAAGTTTAAAAAACAAAAAGCATAAATACCTTTCTAAGATGTTATGTGTTACTTACAAAACAAATACAAATGTCAGTGGTGCGACTGTGACCATGGTGGAGCTGAAGGCCGACCCCACGACCACAGAGCACGCTGGAGGCCTGTTTCGAGTGGTGCAGTGCTATACAGTGAAGAGACTCATGTCCCTAAGTCACTTTACAATATGCTACCCAACCACGATGTGGATCCTACTCTCAGCATGACAACCACTTCTTATCAAAGAGACCACCCAGTGCTGACCTGTCCCACCTGGTGGCTAAACCATGTTTGCCCACACCTCACATCCCCAGAACAACATTCACAGCTAACCATTTAAATTCTGAAACAATTCTGATCTGCCAGTCAGAAACTACATCCAAAGCTACAACATAACCTCGCCATTATGGACTCTGGTGACTCAGACTTTTTAATTCTGAGTCACACAATTCAGTTTCTATTAATGGGGTGGTCACTAATGAGAATATACCCAGAAATTCCAACCACACAGGATGTCCCGAGTGTGTGCCATTTTTCAAGCATTGATGGTAGCCGCCCTCATCTACTCCATAGGTCCGCAGTCACAAACACTCGCTGTTCATCCACAGAACATGAGCATACCCTTGGGGCACGCGCAGGAGGCGACCAGTGGATATGTCTTTCTCAAATCGATGCCCCCCCCCCCCCCCCCGCCCCCCGGAAATGCAATGGAAAAGCATATCCTTGGGTGAGGATTAACTAACAATCAATCAATCAATTGCCAGTTATCCCTGCTGGGCACTTCAAGGACTCCTTTCCCTGAATATCCCAAGTCCTGTAGGTATTAATTAAGAATCCAGGACCTGCCCAGCTAGCGTGACTCAGTGATTGAGCATCGACCTATGAACCAGGAGGTCATGGTTTTATACCTAGTCAGGGCACGTGCCCGGGGCTGTGGGCTCAATCCCCAGTGTAGGGTGTGCAGAGGCAGCCAATCAATAATTCTCTCTCTCTCCCGCCCTCCCTTTCTGAAAAAAAATGAATATAAATAAATGCACACACACAAAGAATCCAGGACCCCCCACAATTGGCCACTCTACTGCTTTTATATCCACACTTTCTGTCTGGGTCCCAATTACATCTGTGCTGGACTTCCTTCTGGCACCTCTTGGGGGTACTGCTACAAGATCCCAGTGCCCTGCTGGGGTCTCCTGGGGTCATCCACAGCCCCCCATACAGGCCACTCTCAACCCATTTTCACTGCAGCAAGTGGTGGTGTTACAGAGGCTGTGTATAATTAAAGGATGTCCTACAACAAATGCCAAGTGCCATTTAACATACAAAACCAAGGGCCTCTCCCATTCAGGCATCTCACCTACAAGGCAGAGTGCCCTACAGCTAAAAGCAGTCTTCCTCCGCCCCCCCCCCCCCCCCCCCAGCAGGCACCCTGGCCTCACTTCAGGCAGTCCACTGGGAGGCGGAGGGGAGGTGTGCCCCCGAAACACTTTCACCCATGACCACAAACCAGCCTTTTTCCAAAAAGCAAGTAATGTGGTTGCAAGTAAAATGCAAAGACATTGCCTGTCTTCCTAAAAGTAATTCATCCCCCCTCCCATGTTAAAGTTGGGAGTCAACTATTTCTTAAAACGTGAACTTCTCAAAAGTAAGCACTCTAGATTCTAGAGCAGCTGTGGGCAAACTACGCCCACGGGCCGGATCCCGCCCGTTTGAAATGAATAAAACTAAAAAAAAAAAAAAGAAAAAAAAAAAAAGACCGTACCCTTTTATGTAATGATGTTTACTTTGAATTTATATTAGTTCACACAAACACTCCATCCATGCTTTTGTTCCGGCCTCCGGTCCAGTGTAAGAACCCATTGTGGCCCTCCAGTCAAAAAGTTTGCCCACCCCTGTTCTAGAGCAAAGGTTCTCAGTGTGGTCTGTAAGCTTTTCGAGGTCTCCAAGGTCAAACTATTTACACAACATTAAGACATTGTTTCCGTTTTCATGGGTCACTCTCAGTATTCTAGAAGCAAATGTGAAAGTCAAACTGCTGCCAGTTAAGCCAGACATAAAAGAGATTTGCAAAAGGTAAAACAATGCCACCTTTCTCTTTAAGTTGGTTTTGTCTTGGAAAATAGTTTCAGTAAAATGTTATTCATGTTAATATGCAAGGGTTTATTGTTTTACAATAAGTAAATGTCTCTATTGGAAATGCCAAATACAGTAAATATCAACAGACACAACTTAAACAAAAGCTCTCCGGGGTCCCAATAATTTTAGGTGTGTCAGGTCCTGAATTCAAACCCTCTGGGAATGGCTGACAGAGCACAGACTGACTCTCGGGGGAACCCTAGGGGCTGCTGCCTTTTGGACCACAAGCAACCCAGTGACCTTCCAGCCAGGAGGACTGCAAGGCAGGGACAGCACTGCTTCAGCAGTGGACTTTTCTGGAGACTCCCGCCTTCCCTAAACCAGCTTCACATGACTGCCGAGAAGGGGCTGATTCCAGTTAGGAGACTGCAGTGCTCACACTGACTGCCCCCAAGTTCAGAGAATGTGGCTGGAGAAACAAAAGCCTATACTCAGGCCTGTGTCTCCTGAGCAGAGCTGCATCCCATACAGGTCTTAGGGCAGAAATGATGCTTAGAGAGTTGGAGACAAGTTAAGAATTACTGTGTATTTCAGCTGGAATCTTCCTTTCCTTTCCCAAGATTAGCAGAGGCCAGTGTCTGGTTTTGGTTTTGGGGTAGTGCAGTGGTCGGCAAACTCATTAGTCAACAGAGCCAAATATCAACAGTACAACAATTGAAATTTCTTTTGAGAGCCAAATTTTTTAAACTTAAACTATATAGGTAGGTACATTGTTATTAACTTCATTAGGGTGCTCCTAAGCTGGCCTTTGCTAAAAAACGCCCTCAATCTGATTGAGGTACGTTCGCTGAGGTCGACCCCTTCCAACTCTCCCATCCACACTCGTCTTGTATACTTTTCAGAAAGACGAGTGTGGATGGAAGAGTTGGAAGGGGTCGACCTCAGCGAACATACCTCAAAACAATGTACCTCCCCCGAGCTGTGTATCCTGAGGCCCGCCTGCACTGCGTCTCCCCTCGCCCGACCGACCTACACCCCCCCCACTTCTTCTTTCCAATCGCACTGTACGTGCGCGCCCGCACGTGTTATTTTGTGGAAGAGCCACACTCAAGAGGCCAAAGAGCCGCATGTGGCTCTCGATCCGCGGTTTGCCGACCACTGGGGTAGTGGGAAAGTTCTAAGCTTAAATAAAGGTGTTAAAGAATAAATAACAGGATTTTGTGTCAATTTTCATGGACCCACACAGAGCTGAATCTTCAAGCTTATCTCAATGCTGCACGGGCAGAGAGGCATGCCCAGGAGGGCTGTCTTACAACTAGAGGGAAAATTTCAGATTACAATCAACAAACCCTGAGAGTCCAAGGCTAGCATCTACCTAGCCCTGTCTCTCTATGGGGTGTGGGGTGGCACCTCAGGGGGACCACTCACCATTCTTGGTCCTGACAAAGGCAGCCAGCAGTGCCCTCCCCTACTGACCGCAACATGACACCCCTCCATTGACAAGTGGGCTAAGTCCTTGATGAGCAGACTGGGGGCTGGGGCTCAATGGCTTGTACATCAGGATGTCCCTGGCTGCAAACTTAACAGCAAGTTACCTCTCTCTGGGCTGCACTTTCCTGCCTGGGAAATGGGGGACAATTGTGACCTCACAGTTTCCTAAGAAGTTATCTGAAATTCTACCAAGTCAAGACTGGTCAGGGCTCACAGCAGGCAAACATGCAATGAATGATGGAAGTCACCTATTAAAATGACAATGTCAGGCCCAAATGGCTTAGCTCAGTGGGGTTTTTGCTTTCTTCTTTTTTTAAAATATTGCTTTAATTTTCTATATGTGTATTTATCTTTATAACCCAAACCATAGTAAAGCTATCTTTATATTGGAAAAAAGCTCCCGTTTACAGTCTTATAAAGGTGTACTAAGTACCACCCAAGTGTCTGTATCAGCATATAAAAAACAAAACCACAGCTTCGAAGTTTGATACCCAAAGAGAGAAATATCTGCCTCATAAATTACACACAAGGTAACCACCACCTGCTGAAGTATGCTTTATAGTCATGGTTACAGGCATTCTTATTACAATACATACAATTACCTATTCAACTTGGTGTAACAATTTACCTTACTCAAAAAATAAAACGAGGCCTAAGCAAGAGCCACTACTCTGCAAATCAGGAGGGCACTGGACCAAGTGAACTCGATTCAACGGTTTCTGGCCCCTTCCCTCCCGACTGATGCCTTTCCATTAGTTGTCAATCACAGACCTCTGTGATGGAATTAGCAAGGTCACTTAACACTGGCCATAAAAAGGGTAATAGTATATTTCCATACACTGTAAGTGACCTCACCACTTAAGTAAGGAAAACACAAAAGTCAAACTGTAGGGAAAAGCTTTCTTAGTGGCCTTGCTGAGTCTACCAGTGGTATGAGAAGTCAGGCCTCTAAGGGAACACAGTGACACACTTCAGGGACCCAAGGACAACAGAGAGCTGGCCTGTAAACACAATCTTTGCTCTGTTAAGAGTCAAATGAAGTCACTTGGTATCATGGGACAGACATTTGAAGAAAAATCAGGTCCTGGAACATCTTGCCAACATGTACTAGAAAGAACCAGTCCCTGGGCTACAGGGATGGAACTCCTAGGAAATTAGGCACCCCCTGGTACTTACAGTATCAACAGCAGGACCCACAAGCTGCACTGGGAGCCAAAGTGCCCACTCCAAAGCCCTCTCCCCACGTGAAAGCAGGCCCATGAACCAAGGCCCACGTGCAGCACCAAGCGTGCCCATCTCTAAGTCCCAGGGACACGTCTGCAACAAGCCATTGTGATGCTCACAGCACACATGCTCACAGCCACCCTTTGCCAGGAAAGAAATTGGTAACCATGGGTACCAGCAAATAGTAAGGAAGAAAGAGGAGCAGCCAATTATACAACTTTTTACTTGTGCCCCTTTTTCTTATGAGAACAGAACTCACTTTGCTTGAAATAGCTTACATTTAATAAAATAGTAAAATAAGGGAAGGCTCTTGGAAAATCGGAAGTAAACAAAAGATACGTTATTCCTAAACTCATGGGGAACACAGGTAAGCAGAAAACGGTGCTGAGGAAATGCATTAGGCGAAACGTTTATAACCGGGCCAGCGCTGGGTCTTCTGAGATGACTATACCGTGTTTACAATGTGGATCAGTCACAAAGACACGTGCAATGGGGCTCTAGGCTCCAGGGTGCAGGGTTGACAACGCAGAGCCCAATGAAGGAGCTGGGATGACCTCGCATGTCCCCGCTAGGTTGTCTACAGGATTGGGAGGGTCAACTTTTTGGTCGCTGCTTCTGTCCTGGTGCCTGGCACACAGGATGCAATGAATATTTGCTGAATAAGTCAAGGAATCGTTCCAAAGATCAGAGATCTTATTTCCTTAAAACGCGCAGCTGAAAGCACCTTTCTTGGAAGCATGTTTCAGTCAGGGCCTACGTTGCTCCGGGAAACCAGGGAACCACCATTTGTCAGAGCCCAGCCGTGCAATCCTGCACTTCAGCTGCTGGAGGTCAGGCTGCACACAAAAGCACCCTTCTCAAAACAACGAGCTGGCACTCGTGCCCACTGCAAGCCGTTACACTCCTAATGGGAGGCTCAGCTTCCCCCGTACCAACCTAGATACAAGGTATGTGAATACACTGAGAAGATCTTAAAACCCCCTTTCTCCTACATATGCCCCTTAGCACACGAGGCTCAAATCTCATTCCATCAGCGTGCCAACGACAAGGACATGGTTACCGACGGCCCGGGCAAGGAAGAGGGTACCTTCAATAACTACGGCTTAAGTCACCGCGCTGCTGTCACCTAAGGCCACCCTTCCCAGCGCCCACAACGAGGTGCCAGACCCAAAGCAGGAACGCTGGTTGACTTCCTGTCTCTAGGCCTGGCCGGGGGCAGGGGGCGCGGGGACCGAGGAGAAAGCTAACGATGTGAGCGCCAGAGGCGAAAGTCCGGACGGCACACCGCGACACCAGAAAACCCAACACCGCGCTTCCCGCCGGGCGCGGGCGCTGAGAAAGCGAGCGGGTCTCTCCGTACCACACACCGCGCCGTCGCGGCGTCACCCTCGCAAGAGTCGGCGCTCGTCAAAACCAGCCGGTTACACGGAAGCCAACAGAACGTACCCTGAACAGGCTCTGGAGCGAAACTTCGCCACCGAGACGTCCGGTGTAAACAAACAACTCAACCCCACCAGCTCCACGACCACAGGAACAGGCGTCTCTGCGTGTCAGCTCGCCGCACCGGGAACGTGCCTGGGTCCCAGGACCGCATTCGCTCCCGCCCCTTTCAGTGCGCTCCCGCCGGGACCGGACCGGCTCCCTCAGCTCGCGGGCCGCCCCCGCCCCCGCCCCTCCCCCGCCGCCGCCATCTTCCCTCTCCGGCGGGAGCAGGCCCGGCGCGAACGCCGCAGCTCTGGGAGGGCCGGGCTCTAGAGCCGCCACCCTCCCGCCCTCCCCAGAGCACGGCCCCGCGGCGGCCAGCTCCTTCGCCCGCTACGCGAACGCCACTCACCTCCGCTCCCAGGCTCCTAGGATCTCGCTGCCATTTCCTCCGAGAGCCCTGGAACTAGCGGGCGGGCGGGGTCAGCGCCGGCCACCGAGATGCGGAGGCTAGAGGGCCCGCCCGCCACTCCAAGCGCCGGGAAGACGCCGGCCACCGAGACGCCTGGAGCTAGAGAGGATACCCGCGCCCTGAGCGGCGCCCCCGTGCGGCAAACGGAAGGAGGCCAGGTACAGGCTTCACACCGCGCGCATGCGCTCTGCGCTCCGAGCCCAAGGGCCAAAGCTGGGGAGAAAACGGTGGTGGGGGTGGCGAGGGCGGGAATCCCAGGCTGAGAGCCCACGGTAGACCCCCGCACCCCTAGGAGCGTACAGTGGCCGGGTTCCTGTTGGCGGGCTCCTGAGGGCAAAAGAGCAAGGCGCAGGGCCCCTTTCCCGCCAGCCTGCGTTTTCAGTTTCTCCTGGACTGCAGCCCAGGGGGCCAAGGAGAACAGCGAGCCGCCCGCCCACGCACGCAAGCAAACAAGCAACCTGGGCACACCTGTCCACAGGGTTGGAGGGAAAGGTAAGACAGTTACTGTACAGAAAGGGAAAGGGCTCTGGCCGATGCGCAACCCTCCACGTGGATTTTCTTCACTTAGGGCTGACTAGTGACACCCCAGCACCTGCCTGTCCCCAAGTAATCAGTCGACCTCAGAGAGGAACTCCTGCTGCCTTGGACACTGGACATTTGCCCCAAGGGCAGTAACTTCTTGACCTCTGTTCCCATCACTTGCCCCTACAGCCCCACTTCCACGTTCCTTGGAAGCCAGAACCCCTAGGCAAAAAGTGGAAAGGTGCCCTCTGACACTACCAGGTCTCCGAGATGCTTGCATGTGCAGAACCAGGGCCTGGATCAGGAGTGCTTTTTAATAGACATCTCTAAGGACCACAAGGCCTGTCGGTTTTCTTCTACAATGCAGCTAGTTTCTGCTTGTGGAATCTTGCAGGGATGGGCTCTCTGCTCTTCCATCTTGTGTCTTCAGGTTTGCCCCCAGGTAGGTGTAGTGGGAAGGTTAGAGACCAAACAGATCGAGTTTAAACTGGTTTGAACAAGCATGGTGATTGATCCTGGGCAAGTTGTCTGTAAAATGGGGCTGGCATGCTGGGGAACTGGGGAAGATCACATGAACGTCCCTACAAAGGGCCCCTAAATGGGAGTTAGAATGGGGGAACCTTGCCTGCTCAGCCTCTTTAGTTAAGGATCCTTAAATGAAAGAACAAAAAAAACCACAAACCAGCAGCAATGTTTTTCTGCAAGTTGAGATTTTAACTTTGGGGTACAATATAAGGCCAGGTGCTTGGAGGGGTGAAAGGCACTAAGGACAGGGCCGAGAGTGGACAAGGAAGCCTGAGGAACTTCAGAAAGGGAGACCATGGGGACAGAGGGAAGCCCCACTGTAGTTGGAGATGACCCTCACAGCCGGGGCTGTGCCTTAGTCCTCTCCCAGCAGGCTGACTGGGTCTGGGGCTGAGGGCCACCTCCCGTGGGAGGCGTCAGGCTCTCCCCCTCTGACCTCTTCAGGTAATTCCAGCCCACTTGTTGCACCTCCTCAAGGGAGCTGCTTCTCACTGTGAAAGAGGCATTTCTGGAATATAGATTGGGTATTTTTTAGTTGAACTCTACCAATGAAGGAATACTTCCTCCTAACAAAATTATTTTAATAACTAACCTAAATTTAAAAGTAGTCTCCAGTGTCTCAAATTCTTCCCTAGATAACCCCAATGCAGAACAAAAACCCCCAAGTCCTGTGGACTGGCAACAGGAGTGGCTCAGAGGGCCAGAGGGGACAGGAAGCTTAACAGGCTTCCATGCCTCAATGGGGTTTGAGTCTTGGTGGAAAAAATATGATTAGTGCATTACCAATACATGTAGACCGGTCCTGCTACCCCCACACCTCATGGAAGTCTATCAGAACAGAAAAGATCCGGAATTCATCAATCCTTCAACAAAGCGTTTCCTGGCTTTCAGCCTCTTCTCACCCGGAATTAAAGCCCATTGGGAAGCAGGGTCCTGGTCTCAAATGAAAACCCTAAAGCAGAACACCGTCGGGATCAAGTGCAACCTTGAGAGCCCCAATCCCCTCTCCGAGGTTCTGGCCCTTTCCAAGGACAATTCAAAACGAGCGAAGCGAGCGAGGCATCAACAAATAGTTTTATTGTTACTCTCATTTGGAATTCAGAGACGTGGAGCAGCCCAGCAACCTGGGGGGGGGGGGGGGGGAGGCCAAGGTCAGACCCCTTGAACCCCTTCCCTTGGCCTCCCTAACCTCCACCAGCAGTTGGGGAAAACCCGCCGGTACCCTTTGACTCAGGGGTCATGGGCTGAAAGGCTCGGACCTCACACACACCCTGGCCCAAGGCTTACTGGAGTGAAAGCAGTGGCACATTTCAGTGGAGAACTACGGCCCTTCCATGTTTTCCATGTTTCCCAGTCGTCCTTGGGCTGCCCCAGGCTGGACCATGAGGAGGGAAAGGGCAATAAACCCACCCACCCTACTCCAGGGCCCCAGGGTGCCTGATACCCAGAGGCTGTGCTCTTAACCATTTGTGGAATTAAAATATGTAAAATGAAAAGGTTATACCCACCATTCCCTGCGGCTAGAATATAAATTCCTAGGAGCCGAACCGGTTTGGCTCAGTGGATAGAGCGTCAGCCTGCGGACTCAAGGGTCCCAGGTTCGACTCCGGTCAAGGGCATGTACCTGGGTTGCGGGCACATCCCTACTGGGGGCTGTGCAGGAGGCAGCTGATCGATCTCTTTCATTGATGTTCCTAACTCTCTATCCCTCTCCCTTCTTCTCTGTAAAAATTCAATAAAATATATTTAAAATAAATAAATAAATAAATTCCTAGGAACAGATAAATCTAGTAATTTTTTATAGCTAACAAAAGCTTCAATCACTTTATTTTTTAAAAACCTGATTTTTACCACTCTGACATTTTATATAAGCCAGCTAAGTTATAGCTATGGACCAGCTCTAACGAAAGTCTGCTTCCATACCTGTGAGAATTGAGAATTAATTTCCAGGTGGCTATTTTGTGATTACCCAAAAAAGAGAATAGCCAGCCACCTCAAACCCCAGGAGCCTCCCGCTCTGATTAGCACATGAATTTCCCAATCTGCAGCGACAGCTAATCCCAGGAGGGCCCACCCAGAACTAGCCCCACCCCCCTTCCCCACCCTGCTCAAAGCTAACATAAATCCTATCAGAGGCTGACATCGCTCTCACCCACCTAATGTACAAAGCTGGCAGCAAAACCCCGGACAGATGGGCGGGTCTGTCTTTCCCTCTTAGCCTGGCTACAAGTGGTTTAGACTCCGCACCCCAAAACTGGCTGCCTTTTTTTTTTTTTTTGCTACTAATAGCCTAATAAACCTTTTATTTTTGAAAGGCTTCAGCTGTGGAAGTTAAATTTTTGTTTAACAGCTGTAAGGTTTCACAATCAAAGCAAAAGGGCACAAAGCACTGGGCTGCTACTGCTACCCAGACCTCGGTCCACAGGAGGGCAAGTCCCACCACTGCACCCCAATCCCTACCCGGAGAGGTGCTGGGTGCTGTTCCCAGGCTACCAACTGTCTCAGAAGCAGAGTGCTCAAGAACTGAGGGTGCGAGGTAAGTCACGTAAAAACAAAACAAAAAAACAAGTAATGCAAGGAAAAGATAGGAGTAATAGTTAAACTTTGTGGCCAATATTGAAGACCTATAGAAAGTTAGCTGTGGGGTGTGACAGTGCTACATGTTCAAAGGAGCAAATGAGAGCCGCACCAAACTTTTGTCTTTCAAAACAAAGAAGAAATAGCCATGAAAGACTAGGAAAGGGAGGAGGGTGGGAGGACAGTAACGTGTTCACCCTAAAGCAGTGGTCGGCAAACTGCTGCTCGAGAGCCACATGCAGCTCTTTGGCCCCTTGAGTGTGGCTCTTCCACAAAATACCATGTGCGGGCGCGCATGTACAGTGCGATTGAAACTTCGTGGCCCATGCGCAGAAGTTGGTATTTTGTGGAAGAGCCACACTCAAGAGGCCAAAGAGCCGCATGTGGCTCCCGAGCCGCAGTTTGCCGACCACTGCGGCCTAAGGGACTTCTCTGCACTGACTAGCTGCTGCTCCATCAGGGATGGTGTTGTCACCTGAAGACACTGTGAGACTGACTTAATTAGGAAAGCAACAGGACATGGCCTCTGGGTCATTCCAGTATCTAAACGAGGTGCAAGGACTGCGGAGAAGTCAGGGCACTGAAAATCGGGAGTTCTCAGCTCCTCCGCCCCTCCAGAGAGCTGGAGTATTTCTACCTCTCGCCTCTCTGACCCGTCTTAGCTCTGCTACTGAGACAAGTTGAGCTGTGCACATATAATAGCACTGGTCACTACCTTTTGGATGGCCCTGTAACTCTGAAATGTCTACGTTTCCCGGTGAGTTCAGTGCAATGTAAATAAAGTCAATTTCAGGAAAAATTAATATCTTAGTAAGTACAAGGCATTAAAACTGCATTCCCTTGCTGGTAGGTTTCATCTCAACAATCTCTAAGTCTAAAGGAACACAGCAAATAAAGCCAAGAAAATGAGTGTTGTCCACAGACGCCAACAGAAAAGCAGTTTAAGAGCACAGCAGTTTGCCTCCCAGGCGGATGGAGTGCCTAACAGAGAAGCCAGAACCAAGCCCACAGACCTCTTCTGCGCTGAACCTGGTGGGGAGCAGCAGGGAAAGCTGGAACCTCCATGGGTGAGGAGTGGCCGCCCAGACAAGGCAGCTGCCTGCCTTCGCCATGAGCCTGACCTCAGGGGGCTAAGGGCAGTGGGGCAGCTACAATTGTACAGGCTACAGTGTGAGATTGTTCTTTTTCCAAAATGAAAGTAAGTAAAAAGTGAGAGTGTTTAAAAATATGTCCAGAATAGAAATATTGTATAAATTCATTCCTGCTCTAGCCTGGCTCACTAAAACAAAACGGTGAAAATGAAAAAGGCGTCTCGGACGGAAACACCAAGAACAACAGAGGCTGAGCTCTTAGGGATTGTGAAAGCATACCCTAAAGGTTCTTACTCTGCATTTCAACAAAATCAACATCCATAAATCATCCTTCCACAGCAGGAGATTTTTGAGCTCTGAACTGAACCAACTGCTTCCAAAATGTAGGAACCCAAGGAAAAACAAGAGCGCCCAACTCTGTCTATAAAGGTGGAAGGTCAGCCCACTGCCTTTTATGGTTGTGCAGAGGAATGAGAAATCCTGGGAGCCTGTCAGACACAAAATTCCTCTCCCTCCAACACAAAGTAAGCACTTAAAGCATGAAGGTAAGAGGATTTCAAAGTCAAAAAAGCCAAAAACAAAATTTTGCAAGTTTTTTTTAAAAAAAGGAAAACGTGGACATTAACTGAAAAACGTCCCTTCTTCATTCAGTGGCGCCGCCTCTGGCCAAACATCCGATTACAACATCTGGGCCAGGCAAAAAGAACCCTTGAAGCATTTACAGATGTGGCCGTGAACATATATATTGTGTGCATTTATGTATACATACGTGTGTATTGATGATACATATTAACTTAAATTGGAAAAAAGAAAAAGGGTCAACTCCTAAACCAGTCTGTGTATTTCGAACTCTCGACCAGAAGGTCTGAGGGACACAGTCAACTCGAGCCACACAGGGGTGCCGCCTGTGCCCCTGCGGGTCTGCAGCAGGGCTGCCGTCCGACCCCAGGCCACCCCATTTGTTCTAGGTGGCACTATGCTGACACAGTCTACGTTACATCAGCAGGAGTTACACATTAAAATATTACTGTTGCTCTTACCCATGCAAAGAAACTTATGACATAACCAGTGCCTTGGGACTTCGTGGCATCATCCATAACAGGAAATACATGCAGGTGAAGATACAGTGGGAGGGTGACCAGATCACGCCCCCCAGCCCCCATGCCTCCCGGGGTCTCGGTTCAGCTCGGCCGTACAGAACCACCTAGTAATAAAAGGCTCCCTCGGGTTCAAAGGGTCGCGACGGGGCTGCCTCCGCTGCCTTCCCGAAGCGCTCGACATCGCTCCACCTCCCTCTCCCGCGACGGGGAAGCCGGGCCCTGCTCGGAGCCGGCATTCTTCTAGAGCAGACGGGCTGCGACCCGCAAGCCCCGGCCAAGGTGTCCGTGCGCCTCCGCGTCCCCCAGGTGCGCGCCGCGCCGCTTGGGACCCCGTCGCCGCATCTGGAGCGAGCTGGTGCGCGCTCCCGACACGGCCGGGAACCCCACAACGGAACGGGGAGCTCCTGCTGGCCGCGCTCGGGCGGCTCCTCCCGGGCCTGTGCGGCTGGTCCGGAGGAACCTCAACTCGGGGCGGCGCGGGGCCCCGGCTCCTGTGCCCCCCCCGTCCCGTGCCCTCCGGGCTCACACAAACGACGGAAGGGATGCTGGCACCTTCGCCTCGGACTCAGTCTAGCGGCTGCATTCCTCCCGCGAAGTACTCCCACAGCGACGCCTGCACAGCGGCCATTTTGCCCAGAGGCGGACGACGCCTTTTGACTCTCGCGCCAACCCGTAGAGCTAGGGCGCCGAGT
Source organism: Myotis yumanensis (assembly GCF_028538775.1). NCBI lineage: Eukaryota > Metazoa > Chordata > Mammalia > Chiroptera > Vespertilionidae > Myotis > Myotis yumanensis. The sequence continues at coordinate 2,838,322 of NW_027223758.1, read as the reverse complement.
AGAGCGTTCAGCGCCAGGACGGAAGCTGTAGTTCCGCGTTTCCGGGAAGCCGCCGCGCCACGCCCTGTCGCGGGAGCACTTGATTGGCTGCCGGCTCGCGATCGCGCGATCTCGCGGGAAGAGGCTGAGGGGACGGCTGCCGGTGCGTCGGCTCTCTCGTTCCCGCCCCGCCTCTGTCGCAGCCCCCGCCTCCGCTTCCCCCTGCCCCTCGCCGCCGCCCCTCCCCGCCGGCCCGGCCCCCAGAGCGGCCGCGGAGACTGCGCAGCGCGGGAGGCGGGATCCACACGGTAAGATGGCCCTGGTGGGCCCCGGCGGTCGGGCCGAGCGTCCCCGCGGAGCACGGCGGGGCAAAAAGGGGGCTGGAGAGGGGTCGGACCTGCTCGGGGTCTTCAGGGGTCCCAGGTCCGAGCAGGTTTCAGGTCGCGGCTTGTTCTCGGGCGGCGGCGGCGTCGCCCCCTGGATTTGCAAGTCAAACTGCCGGTTGCTCCGGCCGAAGCTGCCCGGCGCTGTGGTCCTACCGGGAGAATACCGCCGGGGCGGCTTGGCGTTCGGAAGCAGAATACTGAGACACGGCACTGGCGTCTTTGCCAGGAGATCGATGTTCATAACAACTGCTTCCTGCAGACACCGAACCGGCGAGAACGGAGCCTGCTGCTCGGGGAGCGAGTGCCCCCGTCGGAGCCGGACTGTTCCGTTGTGTCTGCTGGAGTTTGGCCGCTGACTTCTCCGAAGTGGTCGCTGTCGGAAGTCTCTCTCGCCGTCCGGGAGCGGTGCCGGCGGTGTGGTTGGCCCCTGAGAACTCAGAGACGGGTGTCTTTTTGTCCCGAGTGGGAGAGAGAGTTTGATCTGAGTTTCGCCGTGGGCCGCGTCCGCGAGGGGTGGCGTGAAGAACAGCGTCTCTCGGGTTTGTCTCCGGTGCTCTCCGAGAGTTGGATCTCCCACGAGCCAGGACTTTGTCTTGTGTCCCTCTGCTTCCCTACCCACACTGCCTCTCTGGGTGATCTGCTGTCCCTACTTCCTGGCGAGTGTTTCCCTGATTAATGCTCCCAGCGCGGAGCTCAGGACCTGTAATCCAGGTGCCTCCTGGAGCTGCCTACCCGCATGTCTGACGGCAGCCCAAACTGGCCCTGCTCCCCAAACCTGTTCCTGGCCCAGCCCCGCCTCCTCACTGTGGCGCCATCCTTCAGGGGCTCAGCTTCAGCCTTCCAGTCGTCCCAGCAGCAAGGCCCACGGGTGTCCCCAGCACATCTGCCCCTGGTCCTTCTTGTTTGGGTGGCTCCTTAGTGGTCTTTCTGCTCAACTCTCACCACTCCACATTGGCTATCTTAAAATTTTTAAAAATGTATCGAAGCATTGAGCATGTACTTTGCTGTCTATAAAGCAGTGTTCCTAATGGGTATGTCAGTGACGAGAAATCAAAAGGAAGTGGACTGTGGCGGCACCCCCACTTCAGAAGCCCAGGTGGTTCTCCCAGGGCGGGCACCTGTCCACCCCCCCTTCTTGGTGGCACCTCCTCAATTTCCCATTTCATGTGTGTTTACTGCTAAAGCACATGTTATGCAGTTTGCCTTGCTTTTGTTCTTTACTAAACTGTCTGCCACACGTGGGCCTCTGCTGCACTTTGCTATATTCATCAGCTCGTTCCTAAGAGCAGCCCATGTAGCTGTCTTCATTCATTTCAACCCCTTTGGTAACTTCTGCCATGTGAGCCCTCGCTCACAATCCCGTCTCAGCAAACTAAATCCAAATAGCTCTGAAAACCAAGTGCTTGCTTTTGTTTTTAACCTCTTCTAGGTGGAGGCTGTTGAATGGCCTATATTCCCCTCAGCACTAATACTCACCCATTGCACAGAAGAGATGATGTGCGATAATGGGGTGCCGCCCCAAACCCAAGAGGGCACCATGTCATATAGTGTAGACCAGGGATCCTCAAACTACGGCCCGCGGGCCACATGCAAATACAAATATTGTATTTGTTCCCGTTTTGTTTTTTTACTTCAAAATAAGATATGTGCAGTGTGCATAGGAATTTGTTCATAGTTTTTTTTTAAACTATAGTCCGGCCCTCCAACGGTCTGGGGGACAGTGAACTGGCCCCGTTTAAAAAGTTTGAGGACCCCTGGTATAGACCGTCTTGTAGGTTTTGTGTGGTCTGAAAAGTTCTGGATCCTCACACACCCGCCCAAGGCTTTGGAGCCTGGGGTTGTGGTCCTGGGAACACAGTTGCTGGTCCATGCTGCTGTTGGCTGGACGTGTGGCGCATGGCTTCTGTGTTCCTGCCATCTGGAGCAGTGTTTCTGTGGACAGGCTTGCATGTCTGGTGAGGGTGGTGAGTTTTCGAGTCTGGTGTGGCGGGTGTAGAGTCTTGGGGCTGTAGGAGCACTTGTGTTTGGCCTCATGAGGGCTGACACATTTTTCATAGCTGCCGCTGCTCTGGCAGCAGGGAGAGCTCGGGACAACGCTGGGTCTTTGTGATGCTGGTGGTGTCACTTCTTAGTTTTTGTTGGTCTGGTGGTCGATTGCCAGTTCCTCTTGAGTGTGGATGTAATATGTAATGCTTTGGCTCGTACCTCTGGCAGCTGCCCTTTGCACTTCGGAGAGACGCTATCTAAACTCCCTCCTCAGCCTCGCTCAGTCCCACCTCAGATGACCTCTTGGTTCTTTGATCCCTGGCTCTTTCTTGCATTCATGAAAGCGGCCTTTTGAACACCAAGTCTTCTTCCTGGTCCCTAACACTGTGCTGGGGTCAGAGGCCCTTTGCATTGCTGTTCTCCAGAGTTAAAGTATCTTCCCGCTCTCTATTGCTTCTTACTATATCACTGTGTTATTTCTGAAGCGATCACAATTGTTGGAGAATTCTTCACCAATTCCTAAAATGTTTTTCCCCTGTAGAAATAAATCAGAATGAGTTATACAGAAAAACCTGATGAAATCACAAAAGATGAGTGGATGGAAAAGCTCAACAACTTACACGTGCAGCGAGCAGACATGAATCGCCTCATCATGAACTACCTAGTCACAGGTAACAGCTGCAGTCAGGATGCTACAGATGCTCCCTTTTGTGTACACACTCAGAGTTTACTACTGAAGTTCTGTGTGCAGTTAGGTTTGTGCTGGCATTATAAAACCCAGTGTGAGCATACCAGATTTGTATATTATCACGTTAAAGATGTCCTCCCTGGGCTAGGAGGTCATTATTCCTGTCTCTGAAATAATAGTACCTGAGGCAAAAATCAATTTTTTTGGCTTTTGACATTTTTGCAGTTAATCAAGATCATTAAGAATGTTCTAAAATACATTTGGAGCCTGAGTGATCTCCCCTGGCCAGTCTGGTAAATTATATCGCACTGTTTCTAGAAGGTGCTCAACTCAAGGGAGACAGGGAGGGCAGACCATGAGGGAAGCAAGTGGTCTGTAGCTGACATGCCGTCCTCTGTGATAGTGGAAAGGAAAGGGGGTTCTGCATTGGTGGGGAGCCCAGACGTTTCCACAAGGGAAGAGTCTCCTTCCTGGTAGTTCTGAGTGCCCCTTCCCCACTGGCCTCTGCTGAGACTTTTTGACAGGTGAGGAGGAAACGTGAGCTTGTGGCTGTGTGTGTATATAGAGAAGGGCAAACAGGCTGCTTCAGAGGGGGGCTGTGGACTCAGTGGAGAGGAGGGAGGGGCCGGGTCCTTGAGGCTGTGAGTTACTGCCTCACCTGGAACAGACCTGCAGCTGCTCTGCAACTGGATCTGGGTTGCAGCCTCCTTCAGGGAGCCCACGCCAATATGTCTGGCTTCACTTTCTGTATATCAAGGCCTACCCAGGAATTCACAAAGATACTAACACCCAGTCCCTGAGGAAGTACGGTTCATGTGGGGGTGATTTACTCGAGGCGATGGGGCAGACAGCGATGAAGAGGCTTTGTGTTTAATGTCTTGCTGACTTTCTGAGCAGTGAGGCCAGTTTTCATTTCCAGAGGGCTTTAAGGAAGCTGCAGAGAAGTTTCGAATGGAGTCCGGGATTGAGCCTAGTGTGGATCTAGAAACCCTTGATGAGCGGATCAAAATCCGTGAGATGATCCTAAAGGGGCAGATTCAGGAGGCAATCGCCTTGATCAACAGCCTCCACCCAGAACTGCTGGACACCAACCGCTACCTTTACTTCCACCTGCAGGTGAGTTTTGGTTGAAAGTTGTCTGCTCTGTGGACCCCTGATAGGTGACTTGTGATGATTCAGAAGTGTCGGGTGAATCTGTGTTAATAGAACATCGTTTAATTTACGTGGGGAAGGGGTTTGAGTTAGCTGTTGTGTTATCTATTTCAGAAGTGTTTTCTTGATTTTAAAATGCAAATTTAATAACATAGTTGCTAGAAAAGTGTCCTTTAAGTTGTCCTTTTGACTAGAGAGTAGCCTGGTGCCGCTAGGGGCTGCTGGCCCAGGTGCAGTGTGTAAGTCTGTGCGCCTTGGCCCCTGACTAGCAACAGCACCTGATCGAGCTGATCCGCCAGCGGGAGACCGAGGCGGCGCTGGAGTTCGCGCAGACGCAGCTGGCGGAGCAGGGGGAGGAGAGCAGGGAGTGCCTGACAGAGATGGAGCGCACGCTGGCCCTGCTGGCCTTCGATAATCCCGAGGACTCGCCCTTTGGAGATCTTCTGAATATGATGCAGAGGCAGAAGGTATAGAATGGGGTGACTGAGTGAGGGACACATCATGCTGTGCGTGTGGCACTGGTATGATAGCACCAGTTCTTCCTGGTGTTCTGTTCTTCATCGTGTGGAGCTATGCGCAGCGTGCTGTGACCTTACCCAGCAGCACAGCAACCCTGAACTATGTGGGGTTTCTGGGCACATGTATGACTTTGACTCCTATGGAACCTAACTACAGTCGTTCCTCCATAACTACGGCAGGGTTAGTTTCAGGACACACACCCCCAGTGGGTACCAGAATCTCTGGAGGCACAAGTCCCTTGTATAAAATGGTGTGATAGTGCATGCAGCTGCCCCTCACCTCCACGGATCCCAATAGTGGAGGCATAACCCACCTTTGGGTATGGAGGGCCAACTGTGCTTATTGAAAAATCCACGTATGGTGGTGTTCAAGGGTCAGCTGTATCCAAGCTCTGCTGGTTTTTCTCATTTATCTTAGCCGTCCTCCTGTGTATTTGGAGCCTCTTACAAATAGGGGTCCTAAGTATTTTTTATTTAAAATCCCAGACTTGTTTCTGAAGCTTCCTGTCCTCACTGCTGGTTCTGTATTCTAGCCAACATTTCGTCAGTCGTTGCCCCAAGCACAGCTGCCTGTCCTCCCATGGCCCCTCCACTGTCCTTCAGGCCACAGCAGGCTCCCTGAGGTTTTGAGGATGGAGCTTGTCACCCCTGCCTGCTCCTTCCTCTTTTGCAGTTCCCTCCAGGCCGGCTCATGGCACTGAACTGCCATCTAGGCCCGGTGTGACATTTGCCAGCTGGACTGTGAGCTCCCTGTGGGCAGGAATGTGTGTGTGTGTCATGCAGAGGGCCTCCTGTGTGTCAGTGGTTATAGGCCTCTGCAGATGGGTAAAATGCGTGCTGTAACACACTCTCTGGCTGCCTGCGTGTGGCTGGCTGATTGGACGTGTCTTTTCCAGGTGTGGAGTGAAGTGAACCAGGCTGTCCTGGATTATGAGAACCGGGAGTCAACACCCAAACTGGCCAAGTTACTGAAATTGCTCCTTTGGGCTCAGAATGAGCTGGACCAGAAGAAAGTAAAGTACCCCAAAATGACAGATCTCAGTAAAGGCGTCATCGAGGAGCCCAAGTAGACCTGTGTGGGGACCCCGTGTGTCATCACACGGACTCGCTGGAATGTCCGGCTTGACTGGGAGATTTTTACTGCAGTAGAAACTCTTGTCCCCCCTTTACTTTTGGGGAGCCCAGCACCTTTTTTAAAGGAATAATGGCCCTTTTGAGCGCTGGAAAGCTTGCAGTGAATGACACCTTGTCTTCGGAAGCCTGGTGCCGACCGCATGCGGCACATCCTGAAGGTAGTGGCAGTGGCCCCTGGCGCTTGAGGTGTCCTGCTCCTGAAGGGTTCCCTGGCCACTGCACTGTCCTGTTACGGACACCAGTGACCCTCCAGGCCCCCCAGAGTCTACGGGAAGCACTGGTCATTGTCCTGCTTTCTGAGAGCTTGTGGGCAGACGACACGCGTTCTTCATTCTCCTGTCTCCGCGTACAAGTTGCCCTTTCACCTGGCCTTTGTTTGTTTTTTCATGACAAAGACTATATAAACTTGTAAACCCTAACTCAAAGACTTCTTGTGTGTGAGGGCATCGAGTTTGGTTTGTTTTCCCTTCGGTCTGGGTTATGTGGCTTTGGGGGACACGTGTGTGTGACGGGTGGGCTGTGTGTTTTTTAATTTTTCAAATATATATTTTGGTGCTGTCTGTGGTCAGAGACTCTTTCCTGGTGGATTAACAAACCATCTCTTCTGCGCAGTTCTATTGAAAATAAAGGTTATGCTTTGATTTCAAGAATGACCAGAATGCCTCTAAAAAAGTTTTAATCATCATTGCAAACAAACCTTTTGTTTTCAGGGCTCGGTGATGGCAATGCTTTCATCTGGTCCTGCAGCTGGAGGGCCACTTGCCCAGCACTGTGAGGGGGACACCGTGCCCTGACAAGGTGGAGGCTTCGGCTGGGGCATGCTGCTGGCTGGAGGTCTCGCACTTCAGCCTCATGGTTTCATCGGCTCACACCAGCTGGTTCTGTAGGCTTCTCAGTTCTGTGCTCACGTTTGTCTTCTGCCCAGGGGTGGAGAGCTTGGAAGTGGCAGTGTGTGTAGTTGGGGACACGTGAGTGCCATGGGATTCGGAACAAACAGCTTCCCCGACAGGCTGAGGTCCCCAGTGGGTAGAGCAGTGGGCAGTGTCGGCATCCTGGTGGTTCTGTAAGTCAGTCACAGACACGGAGGTCAAATGCACAGTCACCATGGACGTCCTAGCCTCTGCCTCACCCACATGCCACCCGTGACGTTTCCACTCTGACCGCTTCAGTTGTCACCTTAGGTGTGACCTTGGGTCATTTCTTCTGAGGTTGGAGGACAAAAAAAAGTGAGCAGAGAGGGTTTCACATTCAGGTCATTGATACTTAACTATAGCAGAAGCTAGAAGACAAATGCTAGGAGAGAGATGGAGATGAAACTACATTTTTAGAGATGCACCAATAACGCAGCATAGTCTTCACCTTTTTTTTTTCAATATTTATTTTATTGATTTTTTTACAGAGAGGAAGGGAGAGGGATAGAGAGTTAGAAACAACCATGAGAGAGAAACATTGATCAGCTGCCTCCTACTGGGGATGTGCCAGCAACTACATGCCCTTGATTGGAATCGAACCTGGGATCCTTCACTGTGCAGGCTGATGCTCTATCCACTGAGCCAAACTGGTTAGGGCTTCACCACCTTTTTTTTTTTTTAATATATTTTTTATTGATTAAGATATTACATATGTGTCCTTATCCCCCACGGTACCCCCTACCCCGTCCCCCCCCCCACCCCCCCCGCTCATGCCCTCACCCCCCTGTTGTCCGTGTCCATTGGTTAGACCTATATGCGTGCATGTAAGTCCTTTGGTTGATCTTTCCCCCTTACCCCCACCCTCCCCTACCTTCCCTCCAAGGCCCGACAGTCTAATCAATGCCTCTCTGTCTCTGGATCAGTCCGTGTTCATCAGTTTATGTTGTTCATTATATTCCACAAATGAGTGAGATCATGTGGTATTTATCCTTCTCTGACTGGCTTATTTCACTTAGCATAATGCTCTCTAGTTCCATCCATGCTGTGGCAAATGGTAAGAGTTCCTTTTTCTTCCTCTTCTTAAAGAATACCTTTCAGCATTTCATGTAATGCTGGTTTGGTGGTGATGAACTCCTTTAGCTTTTTCTTATCTGTGAAGCTCTTTATCTGACCTTCAATTCTGAATGATAGCTTTGCTGGATAAAGTAATCTTGGTTGTAGGTTCTTGCTATTCATCACTTTGAGTATTTCTTGCCACTCTCTTTTGGCCTGCATGGTTTCTGTTGAGAAATCAGCTGACAGTCGTATGGGTACTCCCTTGTAGGTAACTGACTTTTTTTCTCTTGCTGCTTTTAAGATTCTCTCTTTGTCTTTTGCTCTTGGCATTTGAATGATGATGTCTTGGTGTGGTCCTCTTTGGATTCCTTTTGTTTGGGGTTCTCTGCGCTTCCTGGACTTGTAAGTCTATTTCTTTCACCAGGTAGGGGAAGTTTTCTGTCATTATTTCTTCAAATAGGTTTTCAATATCTTGCCCTCTCTCTTCTTCTGGCACCCCTATAATTCTGATGTTGGTACGCTTGAAGTTGTCCCAGAAGGCTCCTTACACTTCATATTTTTGGATTCTTTTTGCTTTTTCGGTTGGGTATTTTTTGTTTCTTCGTATTTCAAATCTTTGACTTGATTCTTGGGATCCTCTTGTCTGCTGTTGGATCTCTGTATATCATTCTTTATTTCAGTCAGTGTATGCTTAATTTCTAGTTGGTCTTTTTTCATATCCTCCAGGGTCTCACTAAATTTCTCGGTGGTTTCCAGAAAATTCTTGAAAAACCTTATAAACCTGGTTTTGAACTCTATATCCAGTCGTTTGCTTTCCTCCATTTCTGTCATTTGTGACCTGTTTCTTTGTCTCGCATTTTGTATGCTTCCCTGTGTTGATAGAGTGGCTTTGTGTGCTAGGTGTCCTATAGGGCCCAGTGGCTCAGCCTCCCCAGTTACCTGAGGTGGACACTCTTGGTGCACCCCCTTGTGGGCTTTGTGCACAGTCTTGTTTTAGTTATGCCTTGATTGTTGTAGGTATCACTGGGAGGGATTGACCTCCAGGCCAATTGGCAGTGAGAATCAGCTGTGTCTGCAGTGGGAGAACTTCTGTGCTGAAGACATCCTTCTGGGGCAAGACTTGCTTCAGTGGGGCTTTGGTGCTCACTGAGTCTGCCCTCTGAATGTGTCCCTTATGGATCTGAGGAGTTGTAATCTGGATGGTCCCACTCTGACCACTGGGTACACTGGCTCTTGGATCTAAGGAGGTGCTAATCTAGCCTCTGCCTGAGGCTACCCAGCAGAAGCTATGAAGAGATTTGCAGATTCCCCTTCCTTTTTGGGGGTTTGGAGGTGCCCAGATGAGGCCCAGCTGTGAAGCAATGCAAGCTGCTGTGGGGCCTTGGGCCTTCTCTTGGAAGTTCTGGGTCTGTCTGGCCCAGCTGCAATTTGTTAGGTATTTTTCAGATTGCAAAGGGCCAGGGCATTCATATGCAGAAGCCTCTGTGCACAGCTTGGGTGGGGCGGGGTCTCAGGGGATCAACAGGGCCGAGCAAGCAGCTATGGCTGATCCTCAGCCCTGCCCTAAGGGACCCTGTGTCTCAGTGTCCCGATAATCACTGCAAGCACCTCTGAGGGAAAGCCACCCTCAAGTTCCGAGTTCTGCCTGCTGCCAGACAGTCCAGTTTCTCCCCGTATGAGCTCTGGGTCCCCAGAGACTTCCCGGAACCGCAGTTCAGAGCAGTCGGGAGCTTGAGACTCCCTCCGGATTCAAAAAGACAGCCGCGTCCTCAGGTACCAGCCCCTTTCCACGCGCGCTCGAGCCTCCGTACCTCTGCACTTCCGCAACTCCTCTGAGTCTCAGTGTGCTTTTCTCTTTCCTTCTAGTTGTAGAATTTCCACTCAGCCAGCCTTTCTGTAGTTCTGGATGATGTCCGTTTTGTCTTTTCGTTGTATTTTTGAAGTTGTTGTGGGAGGCAGCAATTTCCGGTGTTTACCTATGCCGCCATCTTGGTTTCTCTCCCTGGATTCTGTTTTCACCACCTTTTCTTATTAGTGTATGCTGTATAAGATCGCTCACGTGCGCAGTTACTACATCGTTAAATCTGACGGTGTCTTTGTGTGTGAGGGCCAAGGTGTGGGCAATGGAAGTCCTGACCGTAGTAATTACCCATAAACTCAGATTGTGCTGTCGCGTTTGTCATGTAAACTGGATAATCCGTCACCTTCCGTGGCACTCTACATGTGATTCTGAAGTTCCATTTTGTTTCTGCAGGCATGTCCACACCCAGCACCATTTTTAAAAAAACTTTTTCAAAATAAATATTTTTCTTGATTTCAGAGAGGAAGGGAGAAGGAGAGAGAGAAACATCAATGATAGGAATCATCAATCGACTGCCTCCTGCACACCTCCCACTGGGAGTCTGCAACCTGGGCATGTGCCCTGACCAGGAATCAAACCATGACTTCCTGGTTCATAGGTTGACACTTAACCACTGAGCCACACTGGCCGGGTGATGCCCAGCACCTTTTGAAAAATGCAGAATAGGTTGCTTTTACTGCCTCATCAATTTTGTAGTAAAATTTTTTTACGTTTTTCTCAGAGTGGTCATTCGAAAGCTTTCTTTCATAAAGTTATTCTACTATTAATAAGAATTAAGTGCAGTCTGATCTAGTGAGACGTGGTGGGAAGTCTGGGAGGAAAGTGGAGTTTCACAGCCTTTCTGTTTGGCTGCTGCTCTGTCCCCACTCGGAGCAGCCCTGTATCTGTCTCATCTGTGTGTATCTGTGTGTTTGTTCGTGTGTGTCTGTCTGTGGGTGTCTGTATGTGTCTCGTCTGTGTGTCTCGTCTGTGCATGTCTGTGTGTCTTGTTTGGAACCTGTCCTCTGTTCTCTAGAGTTCTGACACTTATCATAAGTTTCATTTTTGTGAAGGAAGAAGAACTGTTTGGCTAGCCCACTGCATAATTTTAAGCTGAATTGGAATATCCCAAGTAAGTTTTTTACTTATGAAATTTCCAAACATTTAAATATCAGGGTGGCTGCAGCCAGTCCCAGGACCTTCTCATTGTGGTGCTCATGCCCATGTCCCCTGGGGTCAACTGCACCTTCCCAGGTGAAGGCAGCTGTGGACGCCTGAAAAAACCTAGGGTGGCCCTGGCCGGTTTGGCTCAGTGGATAGAGCATCGGCCTGCGGACTGAAGGGTCCCAGGTTCAGTTCCCATCAAGGGCACATGCTCGGGTTATGGGCTTGATCCCCAGTGGGGGTCATGCTGGAGACAGCTGATCCATGATTCTCTCTCATTGATGTTTCTCTCTCCCTTTCCCTTCCTCTCTACAATCAATAAAAATGTATTTTAAAAAACCCTAGGGTGACCACTTCCAGTGCCTTCTAGGGAAGTGCAGAAGTGAGGGCCCTGGCTGGAGCGGGCGCTGTGGAGGACAGACGCCCAGACGCACAGCTTGCGGAACTAGTACAGAGCGCGGGAGAGCCTCCCCTCTGTGTCCCACAGGAACTAGTCGCCGGGGGAAGTGACAGCCTCTGCCGGTCGCTGCGTCACCGCCTGGCTGTGATGTCTCACTCTGCAGGCACGTCAGCAGGATTTGCTCACATAAGCAAGGTTTTCTGTCCACAGACCACAGCGTCTGATAGTCATTTTCCCAACTGGCTTTTTTTTTTTTTAATGGTAAAATAGATGTTTTATTTATTTGTATGTAAACTTATAAACCAACCAGCCAAACTGGTACTATTGTCATGACAGCAAAATACAAAAAACATCTACAAATACTTGAGTAATAAACAAATTAAAGATTGTAGTAAAACAGCAAAAGGGGCAGAGGAAATCAGTGAAGCATATTCTAGCTTAACCATTCACCTGAATTGAGGATTTTAACAAGCCTCCCAATCCCAGAAAACATGAGTAATCCTTTATCACACACCTTTGTACTTTTACTTTCTATTTTTGAGGTTAAGATTCTAGCTCTAGAGTTATCCAAATACTAGATCTAGGATTATATCTAATTATCTATAGCCAGAGGCATCTTTTATCATTTGTCTAACAGCAGGAAGACTACAAAGTCTCTTTACTTAGACTCCAATCATACCCGACCCCCACCCTCCAAATTGGCACAGAAGGCATAATGAGAAGCAGCACATCAAGGCAGAGATACATAGAAAAATCCTAGGAGAGGTAATACAGCCACTGCCCAAACTGAGATTGAGTAATATACCCATCATCACACTCTGTTCATGGCTATATGTTCGTAAACTCAGGCGATATGCTCATGGAATAATCTGGGAATGAACCCGCGGATTGCTAGGCACCATAATATTTAGGGGCTTGTAGTATTGCATCATAGATTTCCCCAGCAATTTCCAAGGAGGCCTCCAAATCACTGACAGGATTTTGCCGGAACTGGATCTGGGGCTGCAGGGCTTCCTCTCCATAACTAAGGAATTGGTTGTTCCAGGCCTGGGGACACCAGGTCTGACCGTTCCAGGCAGGGCAGTTCCAAGACGGGCTGTTCTAGGAATGGCTGCTCCACACGGATCGGTTTCCAGAAGCGTTCGCCAGGCATCCCCGGTGGCAGGAGGAGAGGCCCGGGTAGTCTGTAGTTGCTGAGCTCACGGGGTCACACGGTGGCTATTCTTTGGCCAGTTGTATTTCTGCCACCTCCTACATTTCGTTCTCCGGTTCTGGAACCAGGTCTTACTCTGTAGCTAAGGTCCGGGATGTTGGAAAGTTCTTGCCTCTGCTGGAGGCTGAGATGTTTCTGTCTGAAATCTCTCATTGAGTACACAGAGCTGGGTCTGTGAGCAGACGGTTCGGATCTTCTGTTTCTTGACCTGGGCTTTCTCCTCCTTCCCTGTCCTATTCTGTACAGAGGTGGGTAGTGTTGCGCTGGGACTGGTGGGAGAATCAGGGCTGGTCTGAATAAGCTGGTCCATGGAGGAAGGAAGAGAAGAGACTGCAGTCTCTGTGTGGAGTGTCTCAGCAGATGACATTTGCAAGGATGCAGAGTTTTCTTCAGGCTCATAAATCTCAGGCACTGGTGAAGGCTCCCTAGATTTGGATGATTCGGAGCAGGGCAGGCTTTGGGGATAAGCCAAATCCACACTCTTGTTGCTGAGTTGAAGGAGAGAGAAAAAAACACCAAAGAGAGAGATTGTAAGAAAGACCCAGGCTTAAGTATTTAGCTAGAAGATCTTAGAGAAATATGAAAATCTCCAGATGTAAAAGTATCAAAAAGATGGGAGGAAATGCAGTGATAGGACCCAACTAGTCAATTTTGAAAAAAAAAAAAAAATCCCTAACTGGCTTTTGAAAGAGAAGCAAGTCCCTTGGCTTGTTTGGCTCAGTGGATAGAGTGTCGACCTGCAGACCGAAGGGTCCGGGGTTCGATTCTGGTCAAGGGCACAGGCCCAGGTTTCAGGCTCGATCTCCAATAGGAGGCAGCCGATCAATGATTCTCTCTCATCATTGATGTTTCTATCTCTCTCCCTTCTTCTCTGAAACCAACAAAAATATATTTTAAACAAATTTAAAAAGAAAGTGAAGCAAGCACACAGCCAGTGAGGATTCCCAGGTTCCCACGCCAGGGCAGGAGGACTTGGGAGGAAGTAGGGTGAGGGACGGTGCAGGACCTGCCTGGCCACACTCGGGAAGTGACGCGTCTTCAATCTCGCATTGCAGTCATATTCTTGGGATGAAACAAGTGTCGAACAGCAGTGATTGGAACAGTCAGGAAGCAATGCCTCGCCAGCTCTCAGAATGAGCTGCAGCAGGCCTCCATGACTCCCTTGTGGAGGACCCGTATCACACTCACCATGTCTCACCATAAACTTTGTCTTTCTGGTTGCTGGTGAAATTGTACACAGTTCTGTTCTTGATCTTCTCAGCTCGAAAGCAGGGTGCCCCCTTGGTTCACTCAAATTGTGTCTGGAGCCAATTCTTTTTTTTTTTTTTAATCTATTTTATTGATTTTTTTACAAAGAGGAAGGGAGAGGGATAGAGAGTTAGAAACATCGATCAGCTGCCTCCTGGGGATGTGCCCGCAACCAAGGTACATGCCCTTGATCGGAATCAAACCTGGGACCCTTGAGTCTGCAAGCTGACGCTCTATCCACTGAGCCAAACCGGTCAGGGCTGGAGCCAATTCTTTACTGCTTCCTTTTACCTGTCCACAGTGTAGAGAAATGTCATATGTTACCTTCAGGAGGTACTGTGCCCGTTGGGCTGCACAGGGGGCAGAAGTGACGTGTGTGGGGGGGGGGGGGGCATGGGGGAGATACAGGCTCTGGTCTGCTGAGTCTGAATTTTACAAAAAGCTCCAGGTTGTGGCCCTGGAGCCTGGGAAGGCAGTTATAGTAAGGCGTGACTTAGCCATAAACCTTTATGGCTTGTCTCCAGGCAGCAGAAAGTAAAGGAAGGGCCCCAAAGAAGGAGGCGGAACCATTCCCCTGCTAGGACTGCTCGTCACCCCCCTCTGCCCTCCTTGTGCACTCCAGGTGCTAAACCGTCTCCTGGAATTCTCTCCATGCTTCCCCCTAGTCACTCCCCACCTCATCCTCAAGGGCAGTTAGGTATGGGGTACTCCTGGGATCCGCTAGGAGCCTGGAGAGTGGGTGTCCACCCCAGTCTGGCAGCGACAGTGTTTCTAGGCTCCCTTTGGACTGTGACACTTTGTCTAGCAGTGCTGGCTGCCAGCCAGACCTCCTGCCTTAGGACAGGAGGCCCTGACAAGCTCAGGGTGTTGAAAGTGTCAGATGCTTGCCTTGAGCCTTCTCTCCATCACACCCCACCCACCCTCGCTTGCACTCAGCTCCTCTCAGCCCACTGTTCCACCCTGGCTGGAGCCCCCATCCTCAGCCCCGAGTAATGCAGTGGCCTTGGCCTCCCTGCCTCCACCCTGGCCTTCCTGAGGTGTCTACACCCTGAGCAGCCCACCAGGTGATCCGTGCCACTCTGATGGCTCCCACCCGCAGAGCCCTGTGGCCCCTACCTGCCTATTTCCTCCTTCATTTGAAGTTTTCAGGCACACTTTTCAGGAACTGCCCAGCCCAGACTATTTCCAGAAACAACCCTTCCCACCCCCGCCCCCTTATTCTTCCTGTGTTTTCTCTCCCCGCCCAGAACATAAGCTCCAGGAGGAAAGGAACTTTGAGTAGTCAAATAACCAACATCCACAACAATGTGGTTCTAGGTCTTTATAGAAAACTAGAGGCTCAATGCACAAAATTCATGTAAGAGTAGGCCTTCCTTCCCCTGGCTGCCTGCACCAGCTTCCCTCTGACAACTGGCACCCAGGCTTCCCTCCAGCTACTGGCAGGCACCTGGGACCCAGGCTTCCCTCGCAGCCCCGGCTTTGTCCAGAAGGATGTCCGGTCTAATTAGCATATTATACTTTTATTATTATAGATGATGATCAGAGAGTCTGGTGCAATGGACAAAGCTGAACTACCAGGCAGAGAATGGGAAACTGTTGGTACTCAATTTAGCAACAGATTTCTCAGCTGTGGGCTAGGGCTCCTCGAGGGAATAAATCACCACCACCTCTGTCCCGTGGATGGAAGAGTAGCCATTGGTCAGCAAGCATGAATGAAGCCAGGTTCGAAGCCCTAGGGCAGAGGTGCAAGGTCACCAGGGGCACACTGTTCAAGGCACTAAAGGGAGGGCATGAAAGGGAGGGCACGAAAGGGAGGGAGGGTTGGGAGGGCCGCTCTGTGGTGGAGGGACAGTTGAGGCTTCGTCCTAAATGCAGGAGGAGCTTCTGGGGGGCTCAGTGTGGTAGGACTTGGCCAGTCCCTAGGCTGCTGTGGATACAAGTTGAGGTGAGAGATGGAGTGTGAGCAGGTGGCAGCTCCTGAAAAAAGCAGAATGTGGCCAGAAACACAGTCACTGCCATTGCATCCCAGCGTTCAGGCCTCTCCTCTCTGTTCTCACTGTATCTCTCACGTGGGTGTGAGACCCGCTGCAGAGGTTTCTCTGGTGAGGGCCCTGGGCCTCAGTTCTGGCTCCAGCGCAGGCCTGGCACGTGGTCCAAGCCCAGAACAACTTCGTGCAGAACTCAGCCCCTTCAGTGAGACCTGCTCTGTGGGCACGTGGGCACTGACTACCCCAGCACTGCACCTGGTTCAAGGTCACAGGCTGGAGCCCACTCTCAAAGATTATTTGAAAAGTTGGTTACACTTGAGCTGGCCAGTTTGGCTCAGTGGATAGAGCATCAGCCTGAGGACTGAAGGGTCTCAGGTTCGATTCCGGTCAAGGCACATGCCTGGTTGTGGGCTCAATCCCCAGTGGTGGGTATGCAGGAGGCAGCTGATCCATGATCCTCTCTCACCATTGATGTTTCTATCTCTCTCTCCCTCTCCCTTCCTCTCTGAAATCAATAAAAATAACTTCTTTTTTTTTAAAAAAAAGAAAAGTTGGTTACACTTGAGTCTTACTGTCCCTGCATCCAGGTAAGACTCCCCTGACTTTCATTTGATGGCACAGAGCCCTGTGAGGTGCAGACCAGCCATCTCCACTTATAGATGGGGCAGCAGGCTCCTGGCTCAGCAATGGCCACCTGGCCCAGCCCCTACAAAGCTGCAGGGGAGCCCATGCCACCGCCAGGGGTGGGGGGGTGATGGCAGCCTGTGCTGGCGCTCCAGGAGCTCAGGGAGCAGGGCAGATGGCACGAGCGCCTGAAACAGGGAGGCATGCTGAAAGCCTCGGGGACAGACACCCGCGGGGCGGGAGGAGGGGAGGCCCCGCCTGCTGCGGTTCCCCTCCCCCACCCCGCCGGGTGGCCGTCTGGGGCGACACGTCCTGGGAGCGCCGGACGGAAGCGCTGCTGGGACTGACACGTGGACTTGGGCGGCGCTGTGGGCCGCGGGAGCCGGTCTCGGGACTCAGTGTGCGCCGTGGCTGTCCTCTCCTGATGCAGCCGCCCCCGGACAAGGCCCACCAGGACACAGCTGGGGACGCCCAGTGGTCCAGGTGAGGAGGAGGGGCGTGGGCGGGGATCAGGGGAGGGGGCGGTGCATCCTGTGGAGAGAGGATCCTGGGGGAGGCGTCCAGCCGCAGGGCCTCTTTGCACCTCATGGGGGGCAGGCACCACCCTGGGGAGGAAGGAGTGGAGTGCACAAGTAACTCCAACCGCGAGACCCTCCTCCCTTCCATCCAGCCCCTTTGCCCACTCTTGGCTGCTGGGGCCCAGGAGGTCATGCAGGCAGGGGGGCATTCTGGGAGGCCTGGTTGGGACAGGGGCATCTTCCTGGTTGGGGAGGAGCCAGCGCTCACTGGCCTGGCCTCACATGCTGGAACTGACCCTGCCAGGTAGGACCACACCTGAGAGCATAGAGGAGCAGTTCCGAGTCACCCCATGGGGCAGTCAGGGGCTGGTCAGAGGGCCACAGGCAGGAGCCTTGGGCGGGTGACTGAGTCCTGCCACCACAGGCCATGTGTGTGACGTGGGCCAGGTCCCCGAGGGGGGTAGGAGGAGGAGAATTTGGCAGTAGGAGAGGAAGGGCCCAGGCAGGTTACCCACTCCTTTTCATATCTGTTTCCACTACTGTGTAGACAGGAAGGAGTAGGGAGCCCCCAGAAAAGCCCCCAGGCCACCGAGGCTCAGCGCTTGCTCTGGTTCTGTGGGCTGAGGACCAGCCAGCTGGGTCCTGGGACCAAAGTCAGGTCCTGAAATTCCAGAGCTTGTCCACCTCCAGGTTTGGGTCCCCAGTGAATCTGCTCTCGGGGCCTCCCTGTTGTGGGCAGAATAATGGCCCCTTCCTGCCTCTGCCCCAGCACAGGGCTGCGGGAAGACCCGAAGGGACAGTCCTCAGTGTTGGGGTCAAGATGAAGGCAAAGCTGCTGGGGAAGAGGGAGAAGCTGGCGTTTGTAAGAAGCCATCCAAAGCCAGGAGGCTCCTGGGGATGGCCAGAGAGCAGGGAGTGTGACCCAAAGCCCAGGCACAGCTCTGGTGTCTCCCCAGGTTGGACTGGGGACTGTTAGCGGTGTGCCTGGACCAGGGGTGCTTTTGGCCAGCCTCTCCCTCACTTCCTCCCTCCACAACCTGCTGGTTATGGAGGGAGCCAGGTGGCAGGCCCACTTGGCAGCCAGTTGGGCAGAAGGCTGTGCCCAGGGCTATGGAACAGTCTGCAAACTTCTCTCTTGCGACAGTTTAGTAGCCTGGGCTGGCTTTGCTGTAGCTGCTTTCCTCCACCCGGTGCAAAAGCAGCACTTGAGTCCCAGGACAGACAGTCAGGACCGGCGGGTGTCCCGGACGGGCCTGTGGGGTGCTGGATGGAGTCGTGCTCAGTGGGGGAGCAGGTTGTTCACACTAATGACTGGATAATAATAATAATAATAATAATAAGTGCTACTGTTGACGCCGCTGGCTCTGCGTGCCCTCTGCTTGGACTGCCACGTCTTGTGCTCACAGCGGCCCAGGAGGCAGGGCCGCTCTCCAGCCACATCCCAGGTGAGGGGCGACCAGCAGCCGTGGACCCACGTGTGCTCTCTGGCTTGCTGCCCTCCTGGCCTGCGGCGCCTGCATAGTTCCCGTTTCTGAGTCAAGGGGCCACGTGGCCGCGTGTTTGTGTGCGCGGATGCTGCTGGCACAGGGCCATTAGCGTTTCTAGTTGCTTCACAGGAGGCATCTGATGACTTGGACTCAAGCTTGAGGCTCAGGGCTGGTCAGAGTAGGCGGGGCTCAGTCTCAGCCTCTCCTGACCGGTCTTGCCACGCAGGGCTGAGCATTCTGGGCCTGGGTCACCCCTTCCAGCCAGACATCCTTGTTCTGCGTCCCCGCCAGCTTAGGGACGTCCCTTTGCCAACTTGGCCGACACTGCCCGCCAGCTTAGGGACGGGGCTGTAGAGGCCTCCAGGGCCTAGGCCAGGGGTGGGCAACCTTTCTGTGAGTGTGTGCCAAAACCAGCAAAATCTCTGACTCAAAATTCTTCTGCGTGCCAACCCTAATTTTTTGAGAACATGTTACACCTACTTGATATCTCTTAAGGTGTACGTATGTGAAGAACCTTGAAGAAATAATAAAATTCATTCGAGCGACAAAAACACAGTATATGATGATGAAAAATACATTTATTTTTTAATGTATCCATGTACACTGATAGTCCAACAGCAAACGTTATGACTCCGTTTGATATTATCAGTGGGACTTTTGCTGCTGCATCACTGATGACAGAGATTTTACATCAGGTTTATATTTCGTGACCTTCAGAGATATGCACGAGCTACTACTTTCATCCGTCAGGCTACTCCTATTACGAGACTTAACAAAATTCATCACTGAGAACAAAGATTCACAAGCGTATGTGGATGAAACCAAAACACTGGTCGGATCTAGGAAGGCAGGGAGAGTTAAGGCAGAGGCATAGAAATTGCTCTTCCCCTCTCTCATCAATCCATGTCTATGGTCTTTAAGATAACTTGTTATGTAAAATTATTTATTTATCTAAGATGCACCTACACTGAATTTATCTGAAAAATAAAAAAGTCAATATTAAGAAAAAAATTGTAAATGGAAGATTATAAGAGAGGGTTTCATGTGCCAGCAAAAGTTACTGGCGTGCCATGTTTGGCACGCCTGCCAGGGGTTGCCCACCCCTGGCCTAGGGGGAAAGCAGACAGCACCTTACGCCTCCCGGAGGAGTGCACATGCCAGCGCCTCAGGCTCAGAGCCCACGTGGCAGAACCCCATATGGAGCCTGCAGCCCTGACCCTCCTGGGTCCCATGTCAGACATGGAGGCGGGCAGGGAGCAAGCACTGCTGGGAGCTCTGGGGCTTTGCAGTGCCTGGCCTGACCCAATGCCTTCTTCGCTCTGTGAACACCAGAGGGAGAGTTGGTGGGAGTGCCCCCTCCACCTTGGCCTCTGAGGCAGGGCAGGCT
Organism: Myotis yumanensis; assembly: GCF_028538775.1. Lineage (NCBI taxonomy): Eukaryota > Metazoa > Chordata > Mammalia > Chiroptera > Vespertilionidae > Myotis > Myotis yumanensis. Next base: position 2,818,643 of record NW_027223758.1, on the reverse strand, counting down.
CCACTGAGACCTGCCCCATCTGCCACCACAAGACTGTTTTTGTCTAGGCTTCTGAGTAGCATTTTAAGAACCAGGAAGTAGGGCCAGGGCATGGCGGCCAGGGTCCCTCCCCAGTAGACACTAAGGGATCACTGGACCGTTTCCAAGTACAGCACCTGTCCTGGCCTCTGGGGAGGTGCGGCCAGGCGGGGCTCCATGTTCAGCACAGGACCTATTTCCCAGGGGCTCGGGGAGGAAGTTCCAATATGTGAAGCAGGTAGAGGCAGAGGGTGCCCTGGGGCCTCAGCCTGTGGCACCCCGGTGAGCACCCGCAGAACCAGCTTGAAATGCAACCTCTTCACTGCACACATGGGGAAACTGAGGCTCAGGGAAGAGACGGGGTTTCCAAGTCATGTCGGGCGTGCACCAGACCACAGAAGCCAGCAGGAGCTTCCCAGCTCCAGACGGGACCTGGTCTGCAAACTTGGACATGCTGGGGGTAGTAGGCTGGCGGTTTGGAACGTAGATTCATTCATCCCAAAACCCTTGCATGGTGGCCTTGAACCTGGAATCAGCTGTCTCTGCTTGTGGGGCACAGCAGCCTCTGTGGGCAGCAGGGAGGGTGCTGTACCCTCCTGTCTCCCTCCCCCCTGCGGAGAAGCACAGCGGCCCGTGTGGGCAGGCGGCAGAGGAGAGGGACATGGCTGCCATGCCTCCCTCTGGGCCAGTCACAGTGGCTCCTTGTGGGAGCACCCGGAACTTGTGGGGCACCTTGCTGTGTACTGGCTCGTGAAGGAGGCAGACATCATGGGCTCTTCTTCATTGGGGAAACAGGCTTGAGGAGGCTAGGCAACTTGTCCCAGGTCCCTCGGCCCCGCCAGCCTTGTCCACAGCCAGGCGTGGGCTCCAGCCGTCCTGGGGTGATCTTGGCCTCACCCCGGACCGTCCTCCCCAGTCGTCTGTGCAGCTCGAGCCTGGCGGGGAGCTGGCAGGTGGGAAACTGGCTCTGGGTCCCCTGCAGATCAAGCCCCCATGTCTGCCGCCTGGACCCCACTTGGTTTCTGGCAGACACGGCCCCCCACCCCCAGCCCCTGCCCCCTGCCAGGTCCCGACAGAGGTCCGAATGGGGGGTTGGGAGTGAGGGGACAGTCCACTGTCCTTCCTCATAGGCATCCTTCCCTACTCTGCTCTGACAACTGCCCCTGAAGTCCCTGCTGGCCCCCCTCCTGGCCACCCCGCTGCTTTGTGGTTCCTGGCTCCTGGCCCCTGCCTTCCTTTCCCCGAGTCCTGCCATTTTCCTGGATGACTTTGATGTCCACATGGCCCATCGATCCAGCAGCCAGGCCTCTCCTCCCCTGCAACCTCCTGGAAGCTTCATAGCACTAACACCTCTGCCCCCTTCATCTGCCAGGCCTTTCCCACAGCCTGAGCTTCTCCCTCTGCAGTGTCCCACCCCAGGGAGGACCCAAGCTCCAGGCAGGCGGGCGAGTCCAGGTGCAGGCAGGACCCTGAACCCCCAGCTTTAGGGCATTGCCACTGTCCAGACCAGCTACCTCACTCTCAGGGATGTCCCCCACAGCACAGGACATTCAAGTCAGCAGGGTGCCTCCTGCCCTGCCCCGTCTCCCACCCACACAAAGTGCACTTCGTCTTTAGAAAAGCTGTGGATGTGCAGGATTGCTGGCAAGGTAGCAAGCACGCCCTGAGCTCCGCACTGGTGCCCTTGATCACACTGAGGTCAGTGTCCCGTGTTTGTCATGGGCAGTGAGCTGGTGTTGACACAGTTACAAACCAAAGTCCACAGTGCGTTCAGGCCTCTGTAGCTCTCTGTTGTCCCAGGACCCATGGGGCTCCCGCAGGCACTGGGTCCTCCTGGGCGCCTCCACCTGTGGCCCTTGGTTTTGGTGACGGACAGTTGAAAGCACCAGCCAGGAGCTTTGTGGATACTCCCTCTGTGGACATTGTCTGACAATCTTCCCAGCAGCCGGGCAGCCTCGCCCCTGCCCAGGTTCTTCCAAGGGGCCGCCCAGCACCGCCTGCCCAAGGTCCTCTGCTGGGCGGACCCAGCTTTTCTGGGGACCCTGCAGGACCCACTGTCCTGCCCCGAACCTGTTGTTGGTCCCATCCCAGCCCCGGGACCCTCCCTCTCTGCCTCCAAGGGGTCCTCTTGCCCAGCTCACCGCCCCCTTGGCAGGGACTAGCTGTCAGCTCCCGCCTGGCTGCCTTCTTGGGCCCCTTGGTCTGCAGTCCCCGGCAGCAGCCCCGACCACGGTGTGCTTAAGCCGCCCATAGCCGCATGTGGTGCTGTGCGCCTCTGCTGTTCACGACGTTCCTGGAGGCTGTCTCCTCCTGGGAGTCAGCAGGCGGCTTCGGGAGCTTGGCGTTTGGGAGGTGGTGTGTCTTTGTCAGACTCTGCCCCTCGGAGCCTGACCCTTCCTCTCCCGCAGGCCTGAGTGCCAGGCATGGACGGGGACGCTGCTGCTGGGCACGTGCCTGCTGTACTGCGCCCGCGTCAGCATGCCCATCTGCACCGTCTCCATGAGCCAGGACTTCGGCTGGAACAAGAAAGAAGCCGGCATTGTGCTCAGCAGCTTCTTCTGGGGTTACTGCCTGACTCAGATCCTGGGTGGCCACCTGGGGGACCGGTAACTGCCCGCTCCCCGCTGCCCTGCTGAGATGGAGAGCTCTTGGGGGAAGGCCTACTGGGAGCTGGGAGACCTGAGTCCAGGGGTTTGGGGGCACAGCTACCCTTTGGGTGCTCAGCATCCTAGTGAGAGCTCTTGGGGCAGGCGGGATGGATGGATGGACTGGACCCTGTGCTCTCACCTGTGGCCTCCTCCGCAGAGGGGTGTGGCTCAGCACGACCCTGGAGAACGGCTCCGAGGAGGGGTGGCCTGAGCCCCACTTGGCTGTCTCCATGGCAGGATCTCTGGCCCTACAGCTCAGTCTGGCCCCGCAGCTTCCCCATCACTGCCCTCTTGGCCCCTCCAGGATTGGGGGTGAGAAGGTCATCCTGCTGTCAGCCTCTGCCTGGGGCTTCCTCACCGCCGCCACCCCCCTGCTCGCGCACCTGGGCAGCGCCCACCTGGCCTTCATGACCTTCTCGCGCGTCCTCACGGGCTTGCTCCAAGGTAGGCACACTTCAGGGGCTTCCCTCACTGGTGGTGTTAGACTCTGTCACGGAGCATGTGTGTGCACGTGTGTGTGTTCATGCAGGCGGTGCACTGTGTATGCATGTGTGTGCTCCTATGTGCTCCTGTGTGTGGTGGGTGGGCTGCTTGGCCTGACGATGCCTTGGCGCCTAAGCAATTTCCGTTTCTAGAAGCATTTCTGTCCTGGCTGGTCTGTTCAGTGGTTAGAGCATTGGGCCTTGGACTGAAGGGTCTTGGGTTCGATTTCCTGTCAAGGGCATGTACCTGGGTTGTAGGCTTGATCCCTGGTCCCCAGGTCAGGGCACATGTAGGAGGCAACCAATCAATGTGTCTCTCTCACATCGATGTTTCTCTTTCCCCCTCCAACTTTCCTCCACTCTCTAAAAATCAATGGAAAAAATATCCTCAAGTGAGAATTAACAACAACAACAAAATAAATAGAAGCATTTCAGAGTCTGGCACATTCTAATGTCAGAGGTTCCCCTGCCAAAACGGCTACTCCTGGGTGGCAGCCAAGTTGCTGTCTAACAGCCATCAACACCATGAGGCTGACAGGCATGGTGGGGACACGGCTCCCATGCCCTGGTCACACTGGACTTCTGGGGGGAGTCCCCAAAGACCCCAGTGGCCCAGGTGAGCAGGTGGTGCCCAGCCCCCGCTCCGGGGAAGGGACGGCCTCTGAGCACCAGCCTGGGCTCTGCAGCGTCCCATCTCCTGGGTTCCCCCGAGTGCGTGGGTTCTGGGCCCTTCCTCACCACATCGCCCCACCTGCTCCAGAAGGGACCCCTGGCACCCCCTCAGATCCTGGCAGGGCATGGGCATGGGCCTTAGGACCCCTGTTCTCCTGGAGTTGGCCTGTGCCTATTTTCTGACCAGCCCCACCAGTCTGGCCTCTGTGCTCCCGTGAACCCACCCCAGATGGTCCCCCTGTGGCTCAGGGCTGGTGCTCTGGGTCCTGCCGACCAAGGTCCCAGAGCTGGGCTGTCGGGTGGCCCACAGCTCAAGTTGTTTCTCCCCATCCTGGGAGGCCAAAGGACTTTTCTATGTGCTGGTCTATGGTCCATGATGGGGGACAGACCAGGCTCCAGGGCAGCTGTCACCCTGGGTGGCTGGCACTCTGGTGGGCAGGGCCAGTGCTCTGAGGGGAACCAAGTCCTACTCTGGTCCCCAGCCTCTTACAGCATGACAGGCAAGAGCTGAAGTTTCCAATGCAGTTTTTTAAACACGAGATTTTCAAATAATTATAGATTCACAGGAAGTTGCAGAGAAACATATGGGAAGTTTTGTGCTCTCTCCCGCCTCCTGTGGTGACATCTCAAGTAGCTACAGGGAAGCATCACACCCGGACCCAGCACTGTGGTTCCACAGGCCATCAGGTCTCACCTGTTGTATGTGCAGCGTGTGTGTGTGTGTGTGTGTGTGTGAGAGATAGCATGTGCTAGTGTGAACCAGTGGGTGTGTGTGCAGGTGGACATGCCACATGCATGTGCCAGGACTGTAGAGCTGGTGTGGAAGCCAGGGTGAAGGTGGCAGAAGTCTTTCCCGCCAGCGCCTCTCATCCAAGCTGAGCATCTCCTTAGCCAAGTGTTGCTGCTGGTTCCTTGGGGCGATGCGAGCTTGAAGGACACCCCAAGCTTGAATAATCCCCGACAGGGAGCTTCCCAGCCGGCCCTCACCCTCGGCGGCTGCACCCGCCGGACCGGCTGGCTGCGAGCCTCTGCCTTCTCTGCTCGCTCCAGGGGTTTACTTTCCTGCGCTGACCAGCCTGTTGTCGCAGAAGGTCCGGGAGAGCGAGCGGGCCTTCACCTACAGCACCGTGGGCGCCGGCTCCCAGTTCGGGTAAGTCCGAGCCTCAGGGGTGGGGGGAGACAAAGTGTGTGGCCCCAGCAAAGCCCCATAGGTGGTGGAACAGGCCACGTGGGTGCCTCTGTGGCTCCAAGTGCCAGGAGCCAGTCCATCCTTGCTGCTTGACACAGTCGCTGCAGGGAAGAAACATCTGCACAGCATGTTTCAAGGGACCTGGAGTATATGGCATACTGTTCTTAATATGTTTGCTCCCCTTAGCGCTATGTGTTTTAACCAAGGTCACCTCTCCGAGAAAGGTTGTTTCCCCAGGTAGGGATTTTTCCCTGAAGTTAGGGAGGAGATAAAACCCCTTAACTAAGTGCCAGGAGGGTAGTTAATCACTTTAACTACAAACAATCACGCTTAAGCTACATAATCTTTACTCCCTGGAATGAAGATAAGAAACGCCCTAACCTTTGGAATAGAAATTGACAGGATTAAAATCGGCTGGTATAAATACAGATGTAACAAGACAATAAACATCAGATCCTGATCAGATCCTAACCAGAACTTGGCTGGAGATCCCGACCAGAACTTTGGCTGGAGATCCTGGCTAGAGGTCCTGACTAGGCTGCTGATCAACTGAAGGCTGTCTCCGTGTCATTCCTTCTTCACCGACTGCGTCCACACCTTTGGGGACCCCTGGACCTGTTGGGGCTGGACCCCAACATCCAAGTGACTGGGTCCGGCTAGTTCTGTGCTCCAGGCAGCGCTGTGCACAGGTGCTGGCGGCAGGCGAAGTGGCTGGGCTGTGCCTCGTGGGCCAGGCGGCAGCACTTTGTCAAGCTCCCTTTCACACGTGCTGGTGGAGCCAGATGTGGGGAGTGGCCTCCCATGGGAGGTGGCCTGCACTCGTCCTGGCGGGCACACGTCACATCTGGAAGTGAGAACCTGTGCCCTGCCCCCCGGCTCTGTGTGGAAGGACAGCTCCCTGTCCTGATGGGCTTCCTGACCCCAAGGTCCACGTAGAATTTAGAGGGGCAAGGGGTGCCCCTGGGTGGGCTGGGGCAGCCCAAATAAGAACCCAGGGTGCCCAGTGCAGTGTGATGTTCAGAGAAGCAATACAGGACAACACTCCTCATTTATCTGAAATCCCGCTTCACCTGGGTGTCCTGGGCCCCTGGCGGGGAGCAGGGAAATGGAGGCTTAGAGAGGAAGTGACCCCCACAGGCCCAGTGGCCTCAGTCTGAGCCCAGCTTTTTTTCTCCTTTACTATCTCCTGGCCAAACCTTGGCAGGTGGGGTGGTGGAGAAGCAGCCCCTGAACAGTGATGTTTGGGGGTTTTGGTTTAGAGAGACCCATACCGCCATTTCAGGCCTCCTTCTTTTTATTTATTTATTTAAAAAATATATTGGTATTAATTTCAGAGAGGAAGGGAGAGGGGGCGAGAGAGAGAGAGAGAAAGAGAGAGAGAGAGAGAGAGAGAGAGACATCAATGATGAGAGAGAATCATGGATTGGCTGCCTCCTGCAGGCCCCACCCTGGGGATGGAGCCTGCAACCTGGACATGTGCCCTGACTAGGAATCGAACGACGACCTCCTGGTTCATAGGTTGATGCTCAACCACTGAGCCAGGCCGGCCAGGCTCAGGCCCCCTTACGGGCCGAGGAGCAAGACATTCAAGTACCACAGCGCCCCTGTGCCCTGCCTCAGCCACAGGGCTGTCCTGAGGTGGCCACGTGGCATCCTGTCTCCTGAATGCTAGTCTCTAGCCAAGGGCTGGACAGGGCACCCCAGTTTCCCACACCAGCTCACAGGGCTGGGAGGGTCCAGGCGCCTCCTTGCCTGGGTGAAGCCGAGTCATGGCCACTGTCCTCATGTTCCAGGACGCTGGTGACGGGGGCAGTGGGCTCCCTGCTCCTGGACTGGTGCGGCTGGCAGAGCGTCTTCTACCTCTCCGGCGGCCTCACCCTGCTGTGGGTGTGTTACGTGTACAGGTACCTGCTGAGCAAACAAGGTAACTGCGGCCGGGTAGGCACAGCCTGCAAATTCGGCCGCCCAGGAAGGCTGAGGGCCTGGAGCCTGGGCCCCTCTGGCCGCCACCGAATGTGAAAGTCACAGAGCAGCCCCAGCTCAGGGGACCAGGGGCTGTAGCTCAGCCCCAGACGAGGACCTCAGAAAACATGCCTGCACTACCTGCCCGCCCCCGCCCCCCACGCCCGTGGTTAACACCAAGTTCAAGCTGAGAGGTCTGCAGGGGTCAAGGCAGAGGCAGGGAGCTGCATGTCAGATGGCAGAAGAGGGGATGGGGACTCAGGGCTGGGGGAGGGGGGAGGATCAGAAAAGTGGACCCTCGAAGGCACTGGACACAGCGGGAGGGACCACCCACCCCCCGCCCCATCAATGGGTCTTAAGAGCAGAGCAGCCACCGTCCCCCAGATTCCAAGCAGCTTTCACACAGGCACCCCTTGCTCCCTCCAGATCTCATTCTGGCCTTGGGCGTTTTGGCGCAAGGCCTGCCGATGGCCAGGCACACCAGGGTTCCCTGGAGACAGCTCTTCCGGAAGCCTTCTGTCTGGTGAGCTGGCTGTGCGGGGCCACCTGGTGGGGCAGGGCAGAGGGTGGGGACACTGTGTGTCCTTAGCACTGACTGATCACAGAGCCGGGGTCTCCCACGGTCTCTGGCCGCCCTGGGGGCTGGGGACCATGGACCTGAGAGGCACCTACACCTGCAGGGCAGCCGTCTTCTCCCAGCTCTCAGCTGCCTGCTCCTTCTTCATCCTGCTGTCCTGGCTGCCGACCTTCTTTAAGGAGACCTTTCCCAGCTCCAAGGTGGGTGGGCCGCCTGCGCTCCGCAGGGTGAAGCCGCACCACATGGCCAGCACCACGCCTGTGTGCAGAGGGCCCTGCCCTCCCGCCCCACGCGGTCCTGACCCCTGACCCCGCAATGCCACCCTCAGCCCAGGCCTGTGACTGGGCCCGCCATCTGTGATGGTCATTTCTGAGGAGGGCCCGGCAGGGGCCTGATGCGAACAGGGATGTCACCTCCGGGTCCTGGTGGCCAGGACCCCCTGAGCGGTACCCTCCTCCCCCAACTCCCCCCCCACCCCCAGCTCTGCCCTGGGAGATTCGGCAGCAGGGGAGACTGTGCTGGGGTCTAGCCCCGTGGGGATGGGTTAGAGAGGCCCAACCCCAGGGTGAGGATGAGGGTGGGGGCTGGTGCCAGCCTGGCTGCCTCTGAGACCCGCCTCCCTCTCCACAGGGCTGGGTCTTCAACGTGGTGCCCTGGCTGGTGGCGATTCCCGCCAGTCTGTTCAGCGGGTTTCTCTCTGACCATCTCATCAGTCAGGGTGAGCCCTGGGGATGGGAATTGGGGGAGCCATGCCTGGACTCACCCCTCCTGGGAGGGCAGCCACAGCGATGGGAAGAGGCCATGGCCCCTGAGGACCAAGCTGGGAGAGTGAGACCCCAGCCCTTCAGAGGCAGGGGGTGACCCCCACCTCAGTTAAGAGTGGACTTGGGGTGCAGCGAGAAGATCTGAGTCCCCCTGTGACTGGAGTTCCCTCCCAAGGGCTGGATGCAGCCCCCACCTTCTTCAGAGGTGGAAAGGGCACCTGGTGGGGTCAGAGTCGAAATCAGGTGTGAGCGGGACCCGAGGGCACATTTTAACCGTCAGAATGGCCTTCCTTCCACGCACCTGCCCGGCCTCCGCCTCGGGTCCTGGGAGCGCAGACGAACCTCAGAGCGGATGCACCACAGCACGCACACGAGTGTGCGCACGCCTCTCCCACGACACAGAACATCGAGGCTTGAGCCTGAGGCCTCTCCCTGCTCCCTCCTGCAGCTCTGCCGGGGGCGGGGGGGGGGGGGGGGGCGGTGGGTTCCACTGTGGGTGCTGTCGGAGGGAGGGGTCAATGCAAACGGTGCAGTGGGAACGTGTCCTGGTCTCCCCTCTGTCCAGGTTATAGAACCATCACCGTGCGGAAGTTCATGCAGGTATGGAGGTCGTGGGATGGCTGGCTTTGGACATCCTGTTTATTCCTGGGACACGAGGGTTGTGTCCCCAAATCCCCTGCCCCAGAAGGTGGCTGGTGTAGCAGGGCCGTTGGAGGGTGCCCTGGTAGTGCTGGGGCCGGTGTGGCCGCCCCTTCTCGGAACTGTGTGTGCGGCTCTCTGTGCCCTTTTGAGCCCCAGCACCCATTCGGGGCCTGCATTTGCTCACATCTAATGGGGTCTGTCCACTTGAGGTTCAACCAGCAGGGATAGCTCACCCCACACACCTGCCCCCCACCCCAGGGCAGCCCAGGCCTGGGAGGGGTACCCCTGGCCCTTTGCTGGCACAGCGCACCCCCTGACCCTAGTGTCTGTCCGCAGGTGATGGGCCTGGGCCTGTCCAGCGTGTTTGCCCTGTGTTTGGGTCACACCTCCAGCTTTTGTAAGTCTGTGTTCTTTGCATCAGCCTCCATCGGCCTGCAGACCTTCAACCACAGGTAAGGGCCCACGCCCTGCCCACCAGAGACGCCCATCTGCCCTCGGCCTCCAGCACTGCAGCCTGGTGCCCAGGGGCAGCCGCCTGGCTCAGGCCGTGTGGAGGGCGGGCCATGGCAGGTCCACACACGAGCCACAGAGGCAAACGGTTGTCTGGTATCAGTGGGCGTGGACCTGGGCCATTTGAAGAAACAAACTCTGTGCTGGGGGCAGGGCTGAGGGAGGGTTTGGGGGAGGCGGCATCTCCAGGCAGCGTCTTGTCCACGGGGAGGAGCAGCTCATCCAGTCCATGCCCATCTCTGGGCGGTGCCAGTCCTTCCAGTGCCCAGCATCAGCCCCGTTTAATCAGAGGGACTTCACGGGGAGTCGTTTTGGGAATTGTCATTTTTCAGATTTATGGACCGCAAAGGAGTGTGCATTCGGCAAGCTGGCCTTCTTGTTTGTTTCATCCTGGGAGTGGGGCCCTAGGCTGTGTCACTACCCAGACGGGGAGCTGGGAGCTCAGATGGCCCACGTGTGGCCGAGCATCTGGGCCTGGCCCAGAAGCACCCGCTGGGCTGGGCCCTGAGCCCCCAGTGGTCTCCAGGCGCTCAGAGGCCTGCCGTTAGTTCCGTGGATGGTGGCTGCCCGTGGTCACCTGCCACGTGCTCTCCTCCCACAGCGGCATTTCTGTTAACATTCAGGACCTGGCCCCGTCCTGCGCTGGTGTGCTCTTTGGTGAGGACCCTGGCCCCTGCCCGGAGCCTCAGCGGCTGCTCCCAGGTGGGCTGCCTGGGAGGGTCACAGTGGGACCCCTCTGACGGTCTTCCTCTCTGCCCTGTCCACAGGTGTGGCCAACACAGCTGGGGCCTTGGCAGGTGAGAGGCAGGCGGGTGTCTCCTGCCGGCGGTGCCCGGGATACCCCCTGGCTCCCCACCCCATGTCCTCCCACCACCTTCTGGCTATGCAGGGTGGGGTGTGGCACCCTTCAGGGGGGTCCAACAGTGTCAGATCAGTGTGGTGGGGGCACACCTCCACGCTGTCCAGAGGGAGAGAACAGAGCTGCGTTCTGCAGGGTTCACCTCCCCCGCACTGTGGGGTTCACCTCCCTCGCACTGCGGGGTTCACCTCCCCCGCACTGCGGGGTTCACCTCCCCCGCACTGTGGGGTTCACCTCCCCCGCACTGCAGGGTTCACCTGCCCTTCAAATGTGAGTCAAATCCCCAAGGTCCCGGGTCCCCATGGGTCAAGTGCCTGGATGACAGAACACGGCCCTCCCACCGCCCCAGCCCCGCTGGAGGCACAGAGGTGGCCTGTCTCCTGCAGGGCCTGGGAGGCCTCTGTCCCCTGAGACTGGCCGGCCTTCATACACCGAATTTGGCTCTCTCTTCAGGCCCCTTTCCTCCAGGCACAGCCCCCCCCCCCCCCCGGCCAACAGCTCCTCTCACCCAAACTGCCTGTCACTCACCCTGCTGTCCCCTCTCTTGGGTGCAGGTGTTGTGGGTGTGGGCCTGGGTGGTTACCTGATCGAGACCACGGGCTCCTGGACTTCCGTGTTCAACCTGGTGGCCGCGGTCAGCAGCCTGGGGCTGTGCACCTTCCTGATGTTTGGAAAGGCCCAGAGGGTGGACGTGAGCCCCAGGCAGGAGGACCTCTAGCTGCCCGCCCCCGCTCAAGGCCCGTCCATCAGCCTTGGGCGAGTGGCTTCATTTAAGAGCCTCTTCTCTTGGCTGCAAACATGGGACCTCGGAGAGTGAGCCTCGGTAGAGCAGGAGTGGGGCCTCAGTTTCCCCTCTGCCACCGTGCGTGCCCTACTCAGCACTGGTGGGCCTGTCACCGGTGACTGGAGTCAGTGCAGAGCCAGGTGTGCCCCTGCCCTCAGCCGCCTGGGAGCAGTGGCTGGCACAGGGCCTGGACTGCACTCCGCCCCCAGCACTGCTTTGCTTTGTTTCTTGGCACTCGGGGCCGGATCATTCTCTGGCGGGCATCCTGTCTACTATGGGGGATCGAGCAGCATCCTTGGCTCCCAACACTGTCTCCTGACGTCACCAGTGTCCCCGGGTTCGGGGGGCAGTGAGCTCCAGCCCTTCGGCTGTCTTTGGACCCCACCCCAAGGTCTCCCCCCCGTGGATCCCCAGACACTAGCAATGCGCTCTGCTTCCCTGGCACCCGGTGCCACTGTGTGGGAACCTGGCACCCTCTCCTGCCCAAGCCGTTCCCCAGAACCAGGCGACCCTGCCTTCCGGTTTACGACAGAGGAGCCGTCGCTCATGAATAATAGGTGTTGCCAGATGTATATGGAGAGAAAAGAAATACAAAATGTGGGGAATGTACCAAAGCCTTATTTAAATGATGACTATTCATTTATTTAAAAGAAGACGTTATTTTAAAGCACATTGTTAAAAGAATAAATACTTGTAAAATATTTTTTGAACTCATTCATGAGGAAACCAGTAAAGTGTTACAAACAGGTCAAAGGAGAACCCCAGAAACAGCCCCGGGGTAGCCAGGGCACTGCATGGAGCGAGGTGCTGCGTGCCCCCACGGCTGGTGTCAGGAACAGGGCCCTGCTATCAGCTCCCCACAGAGCCCAGCAGCCCGCCCACAGTCACACAGCCCAGGCCAGCTGTGCAGGGACATCTGTTGGTTCCTATTTCAGCACAAACTTCCCCCACAGTCTCCCCACTTTTTTTTTTAATCCTCACCTGAAGATATTTTTCCATTGATTTTTAGAGAGAGTGGAAGAGAGAGGGAAAGACAGAGAGAAATATCAATGTGAGAAGAACATATCAATTGGTTGCCTCCTGCCCCAGGGAGGAGCCTGCAACTGAGGTACGTGCCCTTGACTGGAATCGAACCCGGGACCCTTCGTTCTGCAGGCCGACGCTCTATCCACTGAACTAAACTGGCCTAGGGCTAGTCTCCCCACTTTTGATTAGAAAGAATCTGAGAGATTCTTTTTTTAAAAAAATATTTTTATTAATTTCAGAAAGGAAGGGAGAGGGAGAGAGAGACAGAAACATCAATGATGAGAGAGAATCATGGATTGGCTGCCTCCTGCACGCCCTCCACTGGGGATCTAGCCCAAAACTCAGGTATGTGCCCTTAACTGGAATCGAACCCAGGACCCTTTGGTCCGCAGGCCGACACTCTATCCACTGAGCCAAACCGGCCAGGTTGAATCTGAGAGATTCTTGATCACAAATTGAGTCTGGCCGGGTGGGCTGGGCCTGTTTGCAGAGGTGCAGGGAGAACGCTAATGTCCCATAAAGGCCTTGGGTTTGCTCGGCTGGGGTTTCATGAGCAACCTCAAGTGGACCCACTTCTGTGACCCGCTGTCCTGAGGCAGCTCCCAGGACACGACAGGAGGGCCACCATGGCAACCGCATGTGGGTGGCAGCTCAGCGACAGGAGTGCATTCACCCTGCTGTGCAGCCACCACCACCATCTCCAGAACTTTTTCATCTTGTGAACTGACACTCTGTCCCCATTAAACACTCACTCCCCGGCCCCAGACACTGGCACCCACCCTTCTAGTCTGTGGTTCTGACGACTCTAAGCACCTCGTGTAAGTGGAACCATGCAGCATTTGTCTCTAGTGACTGACTTGCCCACTCAGCATAATGCCCCCAGGCTCCCCATGTGGAGCAGGTGTCGGACTTCCTTCCTCTTTCCGTCCTGTGTGGATGGGCCACTGCTGGGAGTGCTCACTCTTCATCCTGTCTGATGACGCCAACTGTCGGGTCCGAGTCCCTCTGCCAGGAACTGGACCTCCTTGGACACTGGGTATCAGACGGAGAAGACATGAGAAGTCGTGGGCTACAATAAAGACTAGCCCAAGTAGCCATGGCTAACAAGGAGCCATCAGACAAAAGAGTTCTTCCAAGCAGTCCCATGAGGCAGGCAGCCGCACCCCGGCTCGTCAATAATAGTCTTTCCTGCAAAGCGGCCTCCGACATAGGAGCTACGCAGTCACCCCAACAAGCAGCACGCACGCTGGTCAGCAACATACTTCACACCAACGCAGACAAAAGAGGCTTCTTGCCGTGTGAGGCCTCCGTCTGTGTTGCAGAAGGGCGCGCCTGTGCGTGCGTGAGGTCGCTGTGCCCTTGCTTCTGCGCTCTTGGCCTTGAACGCTGGATAGGGCCCCACAACTGTGCTGTGCACATCCATTGTCTGTGGGCTCCTGGGTTGCTCCTACCTCCTGGCTGTTGTGAACATGCAGCTGTGAACCAGGGGTGAACACCTTTGTTTTTAATCCATCACAAGCTATAAACTCTGAGAGAGGCGGCCCTCCGCACGGGAGCCAGGGTCCAGGCGGTGATGGTGGCTCTGTGCCGAAGGGGAGCCCCAGGCACCCTGGAACGGGTGCTCACGGGCCTCCTGGAGCCGAGGCTGGTCACACTTCTGCCACTTCCTCACAAGACAGAGGCCGAGGCCGCATGTGGGGTTTGGGGGTGCAGGGCCCAGTATAGCAGGTGGGCCCAGCCTCCTCCCCTCAAAGACGGTTCTGGTCCAGAATGTCATCCTAATCCTTGGGTGGGGTCTCCTTAACCCTTCCCAGGCCGATGTTGGACCCCAGGACGGAGCTCCATGGAGTCGGGGGGAGTGTTTGCGGGCGGGGAGGGTGCTGATAACAGAGGCGTGTTCCCTCGGTGGCAAAGACGGTTCTGGTCCAGAATGTCATCCTAATCCTTGGGTGGGGTCTCCTTAACCCTTCCCAGGCCGATGTTGGACCCCAGGACGGAGCTCCATGGAGTCGGGGGGAGTGTTTGCGGGCGGGGAGGGTGCTGATAACAGAGGCGTGTTCCCTCGGTGGGAGGGCGGCCCAGTGCTATCTGGTGCAGTCAAGTCAGACATGTCCCCGCCTCTGGCAGGGTCCCAACACCATGCCCAAACCCTGCCTGTCCCTTAGCTCCCGAAGGAGGGCTCGCCACCTGGAATTAGGCGTATGTAACCTGCACAGCCCACCACCAGGAGGCGCCTCAGGAGGGCACGGCTGTTGTCACCCCACAGCTGGCCGACAGAGGGTGCTGTCGGACAGGGCTGTGCCCACTCTTGCCCCAGCTCCTGTTCCCAGACTCCTCCAGGACCCGGGGAGCTGCCCCCTCAGTGGGAGCTGATGTTCCTCTCTCCACAGGAAGGGAAGGGGTGGGAGGCGGTACAGCTCAGGGCACCGCACGGGCGATGGTGGGGGAGTCACCACCAGGTTGTGTGTGGGGGAGGGCTGGAGGCTGGACACCATGGAAAGAAGAGGGACAGAGGAAGGGCCGGGCCTGGGGCCAACCCTGCTGATCCCTCCCAGGGTGGCTCCTCAGGGAACGTGGCTCCCCTGTTTCCACCTGTGCCTGACCTGAGTTTGAAACCCTGGCCCTGTCCTTCCCCTCCGTCCAGTGACAGTCAGGGATGTGTCTCTGGCCAGCCAGATACATCCCTTCCGTCCAGTGGGGGGGCTTCCTGCCACCACCCCCAGTGCACCTCCTTGTCTCCAGTGTTCCGTCCCTACCGAGTCAGGATGTTGGGCAGCACGTGGCCTCGGGACAGTTTCTGTGCCTGGGACTTGGGAAGCAGGAGACCCCCGGGAGGGGCCGGCCCTGCTCTGACTCCCTAGTTAGCACTCCGCGGTAGCCCATCTGGCCTGTGGGTTCCTGTCATGGACCCGTCTCCAGAATCACCCCTAATTGGTGGCTTCCCAGCAGTTCTCGGCAGGATGAGCACCGGGCAGGTGGGCCTGGTCTGCAGTGAGCGTGTGGGGACGACCCTGGGGGGGTGGGCACAGGCGGGGCGGTGGGCCCAGCCCCTGACCAGCCCTTCGGGACAGGCTGCTCTCCAGGTTAGTGGGAGCGTTCAGTTTATTTGCAGAAAAGTGGAGAGCAGAGACAGGGCCTGGCGAGCCCTGTCCAGCCAGCTGCCCGAGTGGGGACGGCCACCTCCCAGCGCAGGCCCGAGCGGTCGGCCTGGCCAGGCCTTTCTTCCTTGCTTCTTGCTCTGTCTGGGGCAGTACCTCCTTGTTTACAAACTAATGTCTTTGTCCACAGGCAGAGCTCGCCAGCAAGACTGAAAGGCGTTTGAAGAGTAAATGTTTTCCTGTTTCAGCTGACATTAAATTTTAATGACTTTTTGAACAAAGTAACTATTAAACTGGCGTGTTCGCCATCTCCTGATGTCTGACAGGTGCTTGCCAGTGGGAGGCAGATGCTAGTCGCATTTCCTAACAGCCCACCAATCACCAGCCGGCTTTCCCCTTTGTCTGTGGCACTGCCACTGGCCAATTTGTTCTTCAGAAGTGGCCATCTTGGCCTGTCAATCATCTCTTGCCGTAGGCATTTTTTGGTGATTAGAAGCCCCTTAGAGAGTGAGAAGTCCAAATTAGTTTTAAATAAAAAATAAGAATATTCATGCTGCTGAACATCTAAAGGTAAGAGTAACAGCAGAGTCCAGGCCGCCAGCCAGGGCCTTGGGACCCAGACCCACTGGGGTCCCCTGGGATGGGGCACAGACACGGAGGCAGGAGGACAGGTGGGGGGGTGAGTGACAGGCCAGGCTGAGACACCACCGTCCGAGAGCGGGGAGATGGGTGGCGGGCGGCACGATTCAGGTGACTCGGCGCCTCTGTAGGACGCGAAAGCTCATGCGGAGGACGGGGAGGGGAGTCGGTCTCCTTGAGAGGAGACCAACGTCCTCTTTGAAGAGCTGACAGGACACAGCGTCTCACTGGGTGGCGTGGGCTGCCTGGCGGTGATGGCGTGCTCCCAGGCTGGCTCCCTGCCCTCCCTCTGGCCTGGCCAAGTGGGGCCACCCCTCCGTGGACAGGAAGTCACGGCTGGCTGTGGTCTCCCCTGGGAGTTGGGGTAAGGGCCGCATGGCCCTGCTTGCATCCTTGCTGGGCTCTCTGGCCCTGGGCCCTGCCTGAGGCCCAGCTCAGGAAGCCGGCCTGGAGCCGTGCGGACGGAGAAATGGGCTGGGCTGGGGGAAGTCAGGGTGGCTTTGGAGGAGGTGGCATCTGCTGGGCCTGGTGGGCAAGGCAGGAAGAGGCAATGAGGGGCACTTGGGCTCCGGGACCAGCTGTGTGGGCTGCAGGTGGACACCTCGGTGCGGGCCTGGGAGTGAGTGTCGGGCCTGTGGGCTGCATGGAAGGTCTGGAATCTCCTGACCCTACTCCTCCAGCTCGCAGAAAGTCCTGGCACCAGGGTTGGGGGTGGATCCAGGGGTGCAGGGGTGCCCTAGTCAACCTGTTGTGGGGCCACCTGGGGCTGTCCCAGGGTCCTCAGTGCACCTGACAGGCCACTGCCTTCCCCTCCATTCAGAGGGGCTCATCGAAGCCCAGACGGAAGCTTGGACCAGGCTTGGGCTCAAAGCCCCACCTGGAAGCCCGAGGCCTTCACCAGAGACCCGCCCTCTCTGATCCTTGTCGAGGCTCCTCCGTGGCTTGGCCAGGCCAGCACCTCGCATCTTCTCTCGGCTTGGTAACATCGCAGTGTGCCACGGACCCAAGTGTGTCGCTCCGCCATCAGCTGATGGCTTCTGGGTTGATTCCCTCGCTTGGCTACTTTTTGGAATGAACGTGCCGAGAAGCCGTGCGGGCGAGCACAGGAGGCTCTGCTGGAGTTCACACACCCTCCCTTGGCCTTTGGCTGCTCCCAGTCCAGGGAGGGTCCCAGCACCCGTTCACCCCGCCCCGTCGGAGTGAGCAGATTCTAACGCCGCAGCCAGGAGGGACGGGACTGGACAGGAGGGACGGGCGCAGCGCGGAGCCTGGTGAGTGCCCGTTGTGGCTCTGGGGAGCGGCTGGTGTCCGCTGTGCGTTGTGCCTGAATCTCCAGCAAAGCCCTCGCCATGCTATTAAATAGTTTAGCAAATGAAAAATTTTTAAATGATCAGCCAGATGTCCAAGTTGACAAAGTGCTCACGGCATTTGACTGATAAAGAGCCAGAGCACGGGTGACGCCTGAGGAGCCCCGAGCAAGTGAGGGATGTGAAAACACCCGCTCCTTTGTGTGGTGCGGGCGCGGGCGCCGGCGGCGGGCGCAGAGGTTTGAGGGGGCGCCCATCTGTCGCTGTGTCCGTCCGATCCCTGAGCAGCGCTGCTCTGCAGCAGCCCTGAGAGGGGCCTGGTCACAAAGCACGCGCCATCAGTATTCATGGCGGGGGGCGCTCACAGGGAGGACAGCAGCCTCGGCTCCTTGCTTTGGTTACTGGAATCTGTTTCCTGGCAAACTCTGCCTCCTGAAGCCGCGGACGCATCCGAGAGTCAGACAGGGACCCAGAGAGGCCACGGTCCCCTCCTGGGCAGAGGGAGACCCCGGCCAGGCCCCACCTGAAGGCAGGCTCTCCCCAGGCTGAGGGGTGAGTAGTGGGGGGATACGAGCTGAGGACAGCGGCAGGACGCGTGGGAATCGGCGGAAAGCCTGAGCTAAGTTACATCTCACCCCCTGCGTCGCCCAGAGCCCCTGCATGTGGAAGTGCCCGCAAGCTATGCAGGGGCTGAGTCCAGCCTTCAGAGCTTGTGTCTGCCAGTGAAGCATCCAGCCTTGATCTCGGCAGAGGGACACCAGGGTCCCCCAGGGTCCCGTGCAGGGAGCCTCCTTCCCGGGAGCGACGCTTCCCTCCCTCTGCGGGGTGTTGCTGACTGTCCTAGGAGGCAGTGACCTCTGGCCTCTGGGCCATGTCTGTCCCCTTCACCCCTTCTTCAGTGCTGGGTGGTGCCCGGTGTGAGAGGCACTCGGATGTGGGTATGGCCGCCCTTCCCAGCTTTTGGTGGGGCATCTCACCGAGTCCCCTACAGGGTCCCCGGTCACCCCCACGGAGCCCCGTCGCCAGTGCACTGCCCAAGCACTAGGAGAGGAGCATGCAGGTGCACGGGCTCTATCAGCCCCCGCTATTGTCTCTAATAGGTGCTCATGCTAGTGCAGGGCACGGGTTTAACAGCAATAATGACTTTGTATCACAGGAGTGGCCATTCTGGGTCCCCTATGAAAACTGCAACAATAAAATTTCCTCTGGTATTTAAGTTTCCACTGTTCTGAAATGAAGCAGAGGCTGTGCTAGAACATTCTGAGGGGGTGCTGGAGTCTCAAACCCCAGCTGCCCTTGGGGACTGAAAAGGCACTCAGACCCTGGACCTCCACCTGCCTTGCAGGGGGCGGGCTCGTGGGAAGATCGGGGAAGCCCCCAACAAGACAGGGGCCAGAGGCCTGGACAAGCCTCAGTGTCCTGGTCTGTGGTGTGGGTGTTAAGACTCTGCTTTCGGGCCCCCTCTGGGCTTGGCAGACATGGGGGCTGTAGCACCTCCTACAGGTGACCCACTTGGGGTCCCTTGACAGCATGTGAAGGAGCGGGTTCCCAGAAACCAACGTGTGCACGACTGTCACAGTGGCAGTGCTGTTCTGGGGGCAGGACGGTTTCTCTCCCACATGGCCAGCTCCCGGCTGCATCGGGACCTCGCTGGCGGCCAGACCCCAGGCTGCCTGCACTGAGCCTCGCCGCATCGCCCTGAGCAGGCATGCGAGACCTCAAGACCGTTGCAGGAAGCCGAACCAGGACCAGGTGGGCCTGAAAGCCTGGTCTCTGCGAGGGGACCCTCTCCTGTGTCCTCTAGGACCGTGGTCGGCAAAACGCGGCTCGAGAGCCACTTGCGGCTCTTTGGCCCCTTGAGTGTGGCTCTTCCACAAAATACCAGGTGCGGGTGCGCACGTACAGTGCAATTGAAACTTCGTGGCCCATGCGCAGAAGTCGGTTTTCAGCCTGGGCGAGTCTATTTTGAAGAAGTGGTGTTAGAAGAAGTGGGGGGGTGGATATATAGAGAGGATGAACGAAAGGAGATAGAGGAAATAAGGATACAAGACGAGTGTGGATGGGAGAGTTGGAAGGGGTCGACCTCAGCGAAGGTACCTCAATCAGATTGAGGACGTTTTTAGCAAAGGCCAGCTTAGGAGCACCCTAATGAAGTTAGTAACAATGTACCTACCTATATAGTTTAAGTTTAAAAAATTTGGCTCTCAAAAGAAATTTCAATCGTTGTACTGTTGATATCTGGCTCTGTTGACTGATGAGTTTGCCGACCACTGCCCTAGGAAAATACACTCTGAGAAGACTTGACGGCCCACAGCAGAAATGGAACCTGGGGACAGGCAGGCTGGGCGCCCCGGACACTATATTGAGGAGTTTTCAAGGACATGGAAACTGCCAGGAGAGGCTACACTTCGTATCCACTGAGTTTAAGTTTCCTGGTAGATTCACAGCTGTTTCAGTTTCCTGTCTGTCCCAGCAGGTGCCGTTTGCAGGCTCTGCCCCGTCTCCCCCGCCTGCTTCACGGGCCATGATCTGAGCAGCTGCCCAGGCCCTGCACTCAGAAGGCCTGCCTTGGGTGAAGGCTGTGCTGTCACCATCCTGCGATTCTTAGTCATTTTGAATGAGGGCCCACATTTTCATTCTGCTTTGGGACTGCAAGTCCTCTTGTCAGTCCTGCACCTGGAAACCCACTGGGTTTTTGGAGGAAGGGTTGCCAGGGCGGGTCTGCAGCCATGGGACTGACTGAGCCAACGTGACTGGGGACGCTTGGGGCCAAGGGTGCAGGACTAGGGATGGTGGCCAGATGCAGCAAATGGCAATATTGGATGCTGAGTTAAATTTGAATTTCAGACAAACACACTTTCAGTATAAGTGTGTCCTTTGCAATATTTGGGGCAGAGCCCTACTGAAGATTACTTTTTTTTTTTAAATCTGGAAACACCAGCGGGGGTGTCTGCCAGGCAGGCGGGGTTTCCAGGCGGGATTTGTCAGTGGGCACTGCCAGGCCCAGCCCGAGACAATGTGGCTGCAGCAGACCCCGAGAGTGGCAGCTTCCGTGTGGAGATACAGGAGGGGTCAGGGTCGTCTCGTGCCCCCCAGGCAGGCTTGGTCCGAAGGCATCCGGGGAGAGTGTCCATGGGCCTCGCCATTCCAGGAATTTTGGTGGCTTTAATATGTGTGATGTGCAGAAAAGCGGGCAGGTTTCAGCTTAGTGCCTATCAGAGAACGAGGCCAGCATGTCCATCTGGACTGCGCTCTGGGGTGTCCAGGCTGCAGTCCAGCCCACAGGCCTCACACACCCATGTCTGCTGGGCTCCCCTTAATGAGCAATTTTAGATGAAAGGGGAACCAACAACAGGGCTGGAGATCTATATTAAATCTCTGCAAAATGAACATTGCAAAGATTTACTTAGGCTGGTCCCAGAGGAAATGTAATTACAGCCTCATCCATGTGTCCCCTCGGATGAGGTCATTTAGCTGCCACCAGGGATTAAGGACATCTCCTGGATATGGAGACCGCTCTGCAGCCGGCAGCTGGGCACCGGGGATGATGGGCACAGTGCCCGGGCTCTGACTGGCACTTAGGTTGCACACACGCAGCGGCCACCCACCCATAACATTGGTGGCTTCCCTGAGGACAGCCTCCACTTGTTAAAGACACCCCCATGCTTTCCTCCATCAAGGACACAGAGCAGCCCGGCAGGACGGTTCAGGGGCGAAGCATTGCCCACACGGAAAGGCTGCCGCTGCTACTCCTGACCAGGCCCATATCTAGGTTGCAGGTTTGGGGCACATACAGGAAGCAACCAATTGATGTTCTCTCTCATCGTTGTTTCTCTCTCTCTCTTTCTTGCTCCCTCTTCCCCTTTTGCTCTCTCTAAAAATCGGTGGGGGAGAGAAACCAAGATGGCGGCATAGGTAAACACCAGAAATTGCTGCCTCGCACAACCACTTCAAAAATACAACTAAAACCCAAAACAGACATCATCCCGAACCACAGGAAGGCTGGCTGAGTGGAAATTCTACAACTAGAAGGAAAGAGAAAAGCACACTGAGACTCAGAGGAGCTGCGGAAGTAAAGTGCAGAGGTACGGAGGCGCACGTGGAAAGGGCTGGCAACTGAGGACAAGGTTGTCTTTTTCAATTGGGAGGGAGACACAAGCTCCTGACATCTCTGAACTCCAGTTCTGGGCGAGTCTCTGGGGACCCAGACTCATATGGGGAGAAACTGGACTGTCTGGCATCGGTCGGAACTCGAGGGCGGCTTTCTCTCAGAGGTGCTTGCAACCATCACCGGGGAACAGTGAGACCCGGAGCCTCTTAGGGCAGGGCTGAGGATCAGCCATAGCTGTTTGCTCCAGCCTGTTGATTCCCTGAGACCCTGCCCCACACAAGCTGTGCGCAGACTTTTGCATATGAATGCACTGGCCCTCTGCAATCTAAAATTACCTAACTAGAGAGAAACCAAGATGGCGGCATAGGTAGACACTAGAAATTGCTGCCTCGCACAACCACTTCAAAAATACAACTAAAAGACAAAACAGACATCATCCATAACCACAGGAAGGCTGGCCGAGTGGAAATTCTACAACTAGAAGGAAAGAGAAAAGCACACTGAGACTCAGAGGAGCTGCGGAAGTAAAGTGCAGAGGTACGGAGGCGCACGTGGAAAGGGCTGACAACTGAGGACTCGGCTGTCTTTTTCAATCGGGAGGGAGACACAAGCTCCTGACATCTCTGAACTCCAGTTCAGGGTGAGTCTCTGGGGACCCAGACTCATACGGGGAGAAACTGGACTGTCTGGCATTGGTTGGAACTCGAGGGCGGCTTTCTCTCAGAAGTGCTTGTAGCGATTACTGGGACACTGAGACGCCGGGCCTCTTAGGGTAGGACTGAGGAGCAGCCATAGCTGCTTGCTCCGCCCTGTTGATCCCCTGAGATCCCACCCCACCCAAGCTGTGCGCAGAGGCTTTTGCATATGAAAGGCCTGGACCTTTGCAATGTGAAAATTACCTAACAAATTGCAGCTGGGTCAGAGAGACCCAGAACTTCCAAAAGAAGGTCCAAGGCCCCACAGCAGCTTGCATTGCTTCACAGCTGGGCCTCATCTGGGCACCTCCAAACCCCAAACAAAGAAGAGGAATCTGCAGATCTCTCCATAGCTCCTGCTGGGTAGCCTCAGGCAGAGGCTAAATTAGCACCTCCTTAGAGATCCAAGAGCCAGTGTACCCAGTGGTCAGAGTGGGACCATCCAGATTACAACTCCTCAGATCCATAAGGGACACACTCAGGGGGCAGACTCAGTGAGCACCAAAGCCCCACTGAAGCAAGTCTTGCCCCAGAAGGATGTCTTCAGCACAGAAGTTCTCCCACTGCAGACACAGCTGATTCTCACTGCCAATTGGCCTGGAGGTCAATTCCTCCCAGTGATACCTACAACAATCAAGGCTTAACTACAACAAGACTGTGTACACAGCCCACAAAGGGGTGCACCAAGAGTGTCCACCTCAGGTAATCGGGGAGGCTGAGCCACTGGGCCCTATAGGACACCTAGCACAGAAAGCCACGCTATCAACACAGGGAAGCATAAAAAATGCAGAGACAAAGAAACAAGTCACAAATGACAGAAATGGAGGAAAGCAAACTACTGGATATAGAGTTCAAAACCAGGTTTATAAGGTTTTTCAAGAATTTTCTAGAAACTGCCGATAAATTTAGTAAGACCCTCAAGAAGTCTAGTGAAACTGCCGATAAATTTAGTGAGACCCTCAAGAAATCTAGTGAGACCCTCGAGATTATGAAAAAGGATCAACTAGAAATTAAGCATACACTGACTGAAATACAGAATATTATACAAAGTTCCAACAGCAGACTAGAGGATTGCAAGAATCAAGTCAAAGATTTGAAATACGAAGAAGCAAAAAATACCCAACCGGAAAAACAAAAAGAAAAAAGAATCCAAAAATATGAAGATAGTGTAAGGAGCCTCTGGGACAGCTTCAAGCGTACCAACATCAGAATTATGGGGGTGCCAGAAGAAGAGAAAGAGCAAGATATTGAAAACCTATTTGAAGAAATAATGACAGAAAACTTCCCCTACCTGGTGAAAGAAATAGACTTACAAGTCCAGGAAGTGCAGAGAACCCCAAACAAAAGGAACCCAAAGAGGAACACACCAAGACACATCATAATTAAAATGCCAAGAGCAAATGACAAAGAGAGAATCTTAAAAGCAGCAAGAGAAAGAAAGTCAGTTACCTACAAGGGAGTACCCATACGACTGTCAGCTGATTTCTCAACAGAAACTTTGCAGGCCAGAAGGGAGTGGCAAGAAATATTCAAAGTGATGAATACCAAGAACCTACAACCAAGATTACTCTACCCAGCAAAGCTATCATTCAGAATTGAAGGTCAGATAAAGAGCTTCACAGATAAGAAAAAGCTAAAGGAGTTCATCACCACCAAACCAGTATTATATGAAATGCTGAAAGGTAGCCTTTAAGAAGAGGAAGAAGAAGGAAAAGGTAAAGATACACATTATGAATAACAAATACACATCTATCAACAAGTGAATCTAAAAATCAAGTGAGCCAAAACCGGTTTGGCTCAGTGGATAGAGCATCGGCCTGTGGACTGAAGGGTCCCAGGTTCGATTCCGGTCAAGGGCATGTACCTTGGTTGCGGGCATATCCCCAGTAGGAGATGTGCAGGAGGCAGCTGATCGATGTTTCTCTCTCATCGATGTTTCTAACTCTCTATCTCTCTCCCTTCCTCTCTGTAAAAACTCAATAAAATATATTTAAAAATCAAGTGAATAAATAATCTGATGAACAGAATAAACCGGTGAATATAATAGAATCAGGGGCATAGAAAGAGAGTGGACTGACTATTCTGGGGGGGCGGGGGAGGGGTGTGGGGGGTGCAGGAAGAGACTGGACAATAATCGTGCACCTATGGATGAGGACAGTGGTGGGGAGTGAGGGCAGAGGGTGGGGTGGGAACTGGGAGGAGGGGAGTTATGGGGGGGAAAAAGAGGAACAACTGTAATAATCTGAACAATAAAGATTTAATTTTTTAAAAAAAATCACTGAGCATACCCTCGGGCAAAGATTTAAAAAACAAAAGAAAGAAAGCAAAACAGGAGTAAAAAGTAGAGACAAGATTCAAGGAGGAAAAGGCCTCTCTCACATTTTAATTTTACAGGCGATGAAGTACTGCAGGCCATCTCCTGGCCTGTTTCTCTCCCCAGCTGCGGTCTGATGGCCTCCAGTAGTCTGCGTCCTCTCTCACTGCTGTGAGCATTTCCTGTTTCATTGCGAGATCCTTGGACGGCTCCTCAGGACGGGTTCATCGTCCGCAGGTCCTCAGCCTGAGTCCCCAGGTTAACGCTAACTACAAGCTGCTTATCAGCAGCCGGGCCTCTGAGCTTATGGAAAAGTGACATCATGGGGGCATCTTCCTGCCTGGCCCTCCCCCAGCCCCTCACTGAACACTGCCATCATTTTGATTTAATCAGTGCTCAAAGGGCACACCGCATGCAGGCCCTGTCCCGCCCCTCCGCCCCCCCCCCCCCCCCCCCCCCCCAAGGAGGACGCCTGGGCCGCAGGCAGCTCCAGCTTCAGCTCCGAGGCTGGCGCGCCCACACCCTCGCCGCCTCTCACCTGCCAGGGAGCCCAGCACGGACAGCCAGGCCAGCGCTCACTCGTCTTCCCCCAGAGGACATGTTTGCAGAAGCATGGGAGACAGTCGCACTGGTCCGAGGTGCTGGCAGGGACATGCTGTGGAGTCTCCATGTGTCCTGGCTGCCGCGCCCGGAACTGCAGGCAGCAGCCTCTTGGGAAATCCCGACACATGCCCATCGGGTCTTTCCAGAAAGAGTGAGTTTGGACGGCTCAAGTCGCCCGAGAGTCCACTCCATGCCACAGAGCGTCACACAGGGCAGCCCCGCAACCGTCAAGGTGGCAACGCCCCTCAGAAGTGCATGGGCACCCAGGGTGGGAGCCCACATCTCATGTGCCACAGGGTGAGCGCCCACTTCACTGATGGTGAGGTGTAGGCAGAGCGGTATCTTCCAGCTGCAAATAGCTGCGCTGAGAGGAGACCAACCTCGAACACTCCCCATGGAGGATTTTTCAGAAAAGGCAAAGCCCCAGGGCAGATGCTGGGCTGGGCCCTGGCGGGGGCGGGGGGTGGGGGGTGGGGGGGCGGGGTTGGTACCTCAGCGCAGCCTCTGCGCTCAGCGCCCCGGGACAGGCAGGTAAGGCGGGTGCGTTTGACAGTGTGTAAGTTACTCCCCAACAGCCCGACTTAAAACTCAAATTGTGGGCGGCAAAGTCCTGGAAGTAGGCGGCTGCACAACACTGTAGGTGGGCTTCATGCCGCCGAATTCTACATTGAAAAATGGCAAACACTGTAGGTTTTATGTTAAGTTTGTTTTACCTCAATGAAAACAAAGGGGGAGCAGTCACGTTGTGAAAAGATGCGTGGCTCCCCTGCACCGCCTCCGGGAGGTGCTCCAGGCGGCCGAGGGACCAGCTGTCACCTGCACAGCCCACCGGACTCACTGGCCCAGTCTCTGACCGGACAAAGTGCTACAGGGTGTGGGGCTGGTCCGGCCCTCCCACGCCCTCAGGACCCTCGGGACCGCACAGCCCGCGCCCCGCTGCGGCCGCGCTCTCCACCGGCTGGGCCCGTGCTCCGCCAAGGCTGCCAGGGCCTGGGGGTGCCTCTGCCCTGGTGTTCATTTGTAATTATTTTGGAAACACTCTGTTCACCTGTGTGGTGGGTGGAGGCGGGGGGAGTGGCTGAAGCTTCAGATCCCTTTTAAATGACTGCCGTAGCAGTTGCAGGCGTTAACGAGGCAGCTAATGAAGCCTGTGTCCTTGAAAGTTCCCCATGCCCCTCATCCGTCAGCAAGCCCCGTTCCCACGCTGTCCCCTGCAGTGGCCCAGAGGCCTGCAGGATAACGAACAGGTTTAGGGGAGGTGCATCCCCTCAAAATTACTTTTAAACCAGCCTCATTAAGTGGAAAATGAGAACAAAATCTCTGGACAACGTGCTCATTAGGGGCGCCGGCCCCTGTCTGCACCCCTGTCCTGCATGTCCAGTGGCGGCTGATGGCCCTCCCGCTCCGCCAGTTCCTGTGTCTCCTGGAGATGTGTCCCCTGCACGGAGGGCCTCCCTCTGCCCCTCAACAACCAGATGGGCTCGGGGTTCGGCGCTGCACCAGCCAGGCTGGGCAGGTATCTTGGGGGGAGAAATTGGGAGCCAGGAAGTGACCACAGCTCAGAAATTAGACCTCCCTCTCCTCCTGTCCAGCTCTGTCCTCTCTCCAGAGTCACTCCCGACTGTGGCCACATTTGCTGTCCTTGCTTCTTGTAGCTCTGGCGGGAGGACATCCCTGAGGCTGAGAGGAAGCCCCTCCCTAAGGTGCCACCCATGTCATGGGTTTAGGCTTGGGCTGGGGTGGAGGGAGGCCCTGGGAGACAGGACCTGGGAGAAGGTTCCCACTGCCCATGTTTATCCTGCTGACCCCACCTTCTGTTTTCTGAAAGGGTTGACACCCCAGCCCTGGAGACCAAGTCAGCCATTTGCCCAGGGCTGTCCAGGTTTTAAATGGAGGCAAGTCATCTCATCAAGCACAGTCAGATATGCAAGGCCAGACCAGGACGGGGGAGGGGCTCCGAGATGTCTTAGAACAGCGGTGGGGCAGGGAGAAAGGCTGCTGTGGGCTCCTGCAGATCCAGGCTGTTCTGGTCCTCACTGTGGTTGAGGATCTAGAACAGGGGTGGGCAAACTTTTTGACTCGAGGGCCACAATGGGTTCTTAAACTGGACCGGAGGCCGGAACAAAAGCATGGATGGAGTGTTTGTGTGAACTAAGATAAATTCAAAGTAAACATCATTACATAAAAGGGTACGGTCTTTTTTTTTTTAGTTTTATTCATTTCAAACGGGCCGGATCCGGCCCGCGGGCCGTAGTTTGCCCACGGCTGATCTAGAACCTGCTCAGGGGATGAAACTGTATATAGCGTGACACACATGCACATGCAAAAATGCATGCACACACATACACATGTGCTCACGTGCTCACATGGGTGCACAGTGGCATGAATACACGTACTCACATGCACACACATGCAAACACAGTGTTCCCACATATTAATGCACATATGCGTACCCGTGTGCTCACTTATGTACACACCCATACATGTACACAATACACATAGCACACTCATGTGTACACATGCACACACGTGCTCACGCACACGTGAGTTCAGGTGACACTTTTGGGCAGAGAGAGCAGTGGCTGCAGCCTGTTCTTGCCAAGTGTCCTCCTGACCCCGACTGGGCTGAAGGTGCTGGCCAGCAGCGCTCCTGGGTCACCTTCCTTCACAGACCAGCCAGATTCAAGCAGCACCTGGGGACAGCGACACCATGTCTGCCAGTGCGGGAGGCCACCCAGAGAGGTCTTTCTTCCCAGAAACTGTGTGGGGGGACAGAGAGCAGGGCAGAGCGGTGGTTGTGTGCGCTGGAGGGTGGGGTGCCGCCCGTCTGGACCAAGGCGCTGAGGAGGTGGGAGTTGCTGGGGGAAGCTCAGGAGGAAGCCGCTCACTCTGAACGCGGCTGCGACCCCACCCGGAAGGGAGCTCCGAGCGGGAGGTGAAAAGCAGTTCTTTTGAGTCCAGGCAGTTGGTAAACGGCTTTTCATTTACTTTGGAATCCCAGATTCCCGGATATAAAGTAAACATCTCCCCACTGTCTGTGATGTTCGGAATGAAGGCGCCATCCTCAGGGAATTCACAAGCAGAGGGGATGCGGTGGCCGGCCCTGCCTGGCGGGCTGGTGAGTAATGAGCTTGAGCAGATGGTTTCTCCCACAGCGTTCGGTTCCGTCCCAGGCCCCAGCGCCACCGACGCACAGCCCACTCCGGAGCGGCCCCTCACCAGTATGCTCCACACGGAGCTCCCCCCGGGCCTGGCTTTGGTTGCACTGTAGACCCAGCCACCCCAACTGCTGCTCCTGTTGGTTGTGAGCCTGTCAGAACCCCTGGGCACATACAGGCTGGACGTATGTCCAGTGCCAGGGCTGTAATGGAAGGCTCTGTCCCGAGTGAGAGGTGAGACCTGTGGTTCCCAGGGGTCTGCACCTTTGGTGCCGCTGGGGTCAGACAGCAGGAACGCGGGGAGGGCAGGGACTTGCAGCTCCCGGTGCACAGAGCCAGCCGGGCTCAGAGCAACGATGGTAACAGAAAGACGGTCTCAGTGGCCTGTGGCCCTCCGAGCGTGCGGTTCCCTCTTGTGTCTCAGGGTTTGTGTCCAAGTTCCCAGACTGGCCATGTCTTGTTAGGGCCTCAAGGGCCGTCCACATGGAACAGGGCAGACTGGAGGCCGGTCAGGCCACATCAGGGCCCCTGGAAGGGCAACCAACTGTGGCTCATCGCTTCAGAGGGCATGGGGCCTGGAGGCGAAGCTGGGCGGCTGGGAAGGCACTGTGTTCCCGGTGCAGGTGAGCTGCTCTGTGAAACCCTCCTGCTAGGATCCTGCCCCTGTCCCGGGCCAGCACTAGGTGGGGGGCACCCCAGGAGGCCCTGAATGTCGTGGGGAACAGAGAACATTGGCCAGGCCCACACTGAGGACCGTGCCTCCTGGAAATGACGGAGGCCACTGCATCCTGACCACAGCCGACCAGCAATAGACAGAAACCTCAGTTCATTCGGACCCTTTCACGTGTGTCTTTCAAGGCTACCCTGCTCGCCACCTGGCAGGACAATCGGCCGCCCTCCCACTCAGAGCTGCGCTTCGATGCAGCCTTTGCACGGTGTAAAGACATCTGCTGGCACTCAGACCAGGCCGGCAGAGACCACTTTTTAAACAGGCAAAACCCTGCCATCAAAGCTGACTTTGCTAATCCATTGAGCCTTTCTGCGTCTGTGGTAACATGCAGTTTGCCCCTTTGGGTTAAGTTTGCAAATGTGTGCTACTTTCTGATTTTATGGAGCCGACTTCCCTGGGGAAGGGTAACATAACGTCGGGAGTCGGAGTCCATTGAGGTAATTGTTGCAGAAATAACTGCATACATTGTAAACCTCTCTGCTTCCATCCCTTCTAATGGGATGCTAAAAACCTATCACAAGCGAATTCACGTGATAAATTGCTGTAATCACTCAGCTGGATTAACCCCGGGCTCAGGGGCCTCGGCTGGGTTTCTAGCCGCCCTCCCCTCAGTTGGCGGGTGGGGGCGGGGGGGAGCCAGGCTTCCCCAGCAGGTGCCGCTCCCTTTAATGTCCCAGCTGCAAGGGAAGGAAGGAGAGACCTATTTGGCAAAGCAAACATCTGGACGGGATGCTCATTAGCGTCCACGTCCGGCCCAGCCCAGCTCCCGAGGGTGCTGCTGACACCTGTGTCAGTGCAGAGGGAACCCCGACGCAGAGGTGAAACCAACAGGAGCAAGTGCGGGAGGCGATGTGGCTGCTGTGAACCGCGCAGGCCGGCTGCGTGGTGTGACGCCGGGGCAGAGCCAGGTTTGGGCGAGTTCTGCCCCTGAGGTTGGTTCCAAACCCTATTACAGAGAACCAGGGATGTGGTTTTAGGGGAGCGAATTTCCTCCCGGGGGAAAGCGCAGATCCCTGTGCTAAGGATCTAGGGCAGCACTGGAACCGAGCCTCACCGGCGGGTGAAAAATCAAGCACACAGTTTGGCTTTGTGCAAGCAGAGCAGCAGGCTGAGGGCCGCCCTGACCACAGGGCATCAAACCCAGGGTATGGGAGAAATCTGTCTGCAGGCGTTGTTTTAAAGAGAGGGGGAAAGGGCGCTGTGTCTGTCCTGGGCCCATCGTTACGTAACCACCTTGTTTAGCATCTGTGTCCCGTTTCCACCTGGCAAGCTGTGGGTGCTCTGGGGTCAGCAGGCACGCCCAACAGTGGATGAAGCTGGGGTGCCTTGTCCAGGCTGCTAGCCTCTCCTGACCTCGCAAGGGACCCCTCTGGAGTCACTGGCCCCAAGCACCCACGAACCTGGCTTCCCGGGCTCCTAACCTGGGCTTGAGCGAGGCTTGGTGTGCGAGGTGCTCAAGCAGCAGTCAGTGTGGCCAAGCCCTTGGCTTGAGGGGGTAATTGAGGAGGAAGGCCGTGCAGGTTTAAGACAGCCCCTCGCCAGAGCTGTCCTGCACTGGCCCCGGCTTGGGTGTGGCTGGCCAGCGTGTGGCTGGATGGAACCAGTGGCCAGGTGGGTAGAAAACAGCTGTGGCTCCTCGCGCTACCCCAGCCCTGGGGACTCAGTGGGCCAAGGTTAAAGAGGAACAAGCACAAGCCTTTCCTGTTTGTCCAGCTCTAGAATTTATTCCCTGAACCAGTTCATTTTTATTAAAGCAAAGGAAACACAGGCACTTCACATATTTGCATTTTCAGGCAGAGCTGCAATGTCTGCTGCGGTGGCCACCGCCACGTGTGTCCACTGGACACCTGCCACGGGGCTGGCTCTAATGCGCAAGACACACTGCACTTTGAAGACTCATATGAAAAAGGAGTGAATTATCTCCCTAAGAATTTTAAAATGCTGACATGTTGACACTAGGTTGGGATAAGTAGAAGTTATCATTAGAATGAATAGTTGAAGTTAATTTTTTAACTTTACTTAATTAATTCTATTTACCTCAGCACTAGAATGTGTAAAATTCCCCCCTGGACATGCTGGTTGGAGGGCGGCTGTGAATCCCTCGGTCCCGGGACTCGTCCTCATGGCAGCAAGCGCACCTGCCTTATCTCAGACGGATCCACGAATGAGCATCATGAAAAGGCTGTTTCAGACCGGGGCTGCACACGAAGCTCTCTGTCACTCCTTGGGCAGTGATGGAGAAGTGGGGGCGGGGGGAGGGGCGGGTGCTGGCGAGTCCCTTCAAACTGACCCACGGCATGGCCACCACCCCTGTAGGAGCACAGGCCTCCAGCAGGCAGCCAGAGCCCCAGCCCATGTTCCCGAGGGCCTGGTGTTTGCGGCAAATGGGCGGTGGAGGCCAGGCCTGTGCTGAGAAAGGTACCCCGTGTCTGGGTTGCTTTAGGTGGGGAGTTTGCGGAGCAAACTTGGGAGGGGCCAAATGACACTTATTTCGGGGAACAGCTGGCTTGCTTAGTGGCACTGTTGAGAAACCATCCATTCAACCCCCGTGAAAGGCATGCTGCCAGTGGGGACAGCAGATAAACAGCTTTGCAATTTAAAAAGTTTTAGTTTGATTTAACTTTTACTTAAATGAAGTTATTAAAAGGGTTTATGACTAGTTAAATGGTTCTCTTAAAATTGTTATTTTTCAACAGAGACACTTTCCCCTTCACCTTTTCTGATTTCATCTTTTAGTTGCTGACAGATCAGTGTCCACACCTCACATTTTAGACTCTGATTTTGAAAGTATGAGTTGTCACAAATGAACATTACTTTGATATTAAAATTTAATCATTTAAACAAGTTGAAATCAAATACTTGATTCTGAATACAAACGATGGACTAAATATCTGTGGTCTTAGCAGAATAAGCAACTGTTTCAGATGATAAGTAACTTGTAGAACTGACCAGGATACCTCAGAAATGTCCCCAGCATGAATGACCTTGAGTTGCAGCTGTGCTGTCTTCAGTTACCTAGAGGGAATTTGAAACTTAGTCCCCAACGCTTAGCTCCACGAATGTGCAGCACTGATAAACTAGGCTGTTAGGGGAAAAGACAGTGAAAAATGAAAATGGAAATGAGCAGAAACTGGTATTAAGCATACGTCTATGAACACGACTTATCCACACTTCATGTTGCAAATATAAAAGGGCCTTTGAAATGTATTAATTAAAGCGAAATGCTATAGACAGGCCGCTCTGTAGGGCGGCAGTCCTCTCCCCATTAGCATAGCATTAAGGACAGCAGAGAAAATTGGGTTAATAAAGCCAGATATTGTAGCTG
Source organism: Myotis yumanensis (assembly GCF_028538775.1). NCBI lineage: Eukaryota > Metazoa > Chordata > Mammalia > Chiroptera > Vespertilionidae > Myotis > Myotis yumanensis. The sequence continues at coordinate 2,786,530 of NW_027223758.1, read as the reverse complement.
AGCCACTCGGGCACAAACTGGGCAGACAGCTCAGTCGCCGCGCGTGGACCCCGACGGCAGCGGGATTCTGAGCTGCACACCCACGTAAAGGAGACAGACGCTCCTCACCGTTTGCGGCCACATTAGCGTACTCACCCGTCGCCGGCCTCCTCCCCCCAAAGCTTGAGGGGGTTGGCGGGGAGGGGCCTTTGCCGGGTCACCGGGACCAGATCCGCCCTCCCTTCACACCCTAGGCAAGTGCGGACTCCTCCTCTTCCATGCAGCCGCCCGGAGCAGAGGGCGCAGGATAGTCTCCATCCAACTCCAGCAGGGCCGCCCTGGGGAGTCCAGGGGCTGTTCAGGGGACAAATTCTGCAGCTGGAGGGCAGCGGCCTTGGTGTCCACTCACCTCTAGAGGTTAGCACCTCTAGCTGGGCAAGAAGACAAACTCAGACTTGGGAAAGCCGAGAAGCCACTACCCGGCTCTTCTTGCGTTCGAAGTCCAGCTCCTTTGCAAACGACAGTTGCGGGCGCACTGGTTGCGGGGGCGCCGGTGGTGGAGCCGGCAGAAGCAGGAGTGCCAGAGCGCAGCCGGCAGCCGGCAGCCGGCAGTGGAGGACGGGCCCTGACGAGGGCCCCGCCCACTCAGCAGGATGCGCTCCCTGCCTTCGCCGCGCGCTGCGCGCCCTGGGCTGTTGCCGGGAAGCACCATTGCGCCAGCTCCGCCGCTGCAGCCTGGTTTCCTTAGGAGGGAAGCCTGCGAGTCCCCTCCACCGCATCCCAGGCCCCTGGCGGGGTGTTGGCAAGTGCCCAATGGACGCTTCAACTCCCGGCGTGGCTTCCAGCGCCCCACTCGGAGCTCAGCTCCCGTCCGACGGGCTCTGAGTGTCCCGTGGCCCCAAGCTGTTCGGCCACAGGGGCAGGCGGCGAGGCCAGGGTCCGGTGCGGCGGGGACAGTCATCGAGGACAATGTGGAAACGGCTGACGCGCGAGAGTGTGTGTGTGTGTGTGCGGGGGTGGGGGGGGGGGTGGGGGGGAGGGAGGTGCCCTTACAGCTTCTCATTACAGTGCTCACAGAGCGCCGAGGGCGGCCCGGGGCAGGCGGCGCGCTGGTCCCGGCAGGGCAGCGCGCCGCCCGCAGAGAAGGGGTACACGGCGGCCTGGCTGAAGGGCGGCAGGGGCGCGGCAAGGCCCTGGCCCTGGGGGAGGCCGGCCACGAGGCGCCGCATCGCGTCCAGGGCCCGCGCCTGCGTGAGGATGTGGTTCCTGGCGAGCAGCAGCGTGGCGATCTTGGAGAGCTTGCGCACCGACGGGCCGTGCGCGTAGGGGAGGACGGCGCGCAGCCCGTCCAGCGCGTCGTTCAGGTCGTGCATGCGCCGCCGCTCCCGCGCGTTGATGCGGAGCCGCAGCGAGCGCTGCTCCCGGGGCCGCCTCCGCCCGCCCGCCGCGCCCCCCGGCCCGCGCCGCCGCCGCCGCCGCTCGAAAGCGTCGTCCTCGTCGCCACTCTGCTCGTCGCTACTCTCGGCCTCCGCAACCCGGGGGCAGGGCGCGGGCGCCGCGGGGAGGTCGTCGCCCAGGTCCGGTGCGCCGTAGCCACGGCCCGCCTCGGGCCCCAGGGCTGCCCCGAGGGCGAGGCCAGCCGCCGCCGCGTAGCCACGGCTCAGCGCCAGGTACGCGTCCCCCGACAGAGACCGGAGCTCGGCCATGGCCGCACCGCCGCTGCCACCGCCTTGCTGCTCCCGGCTCCGCGCGTCCGTCGGGCTGTCTGTGGGTCCCCGAGCCTCCGCGCTCAGAGCCGCCCAGACCCGCTTCGGCCCCGCCTTCTGTTACGGCCCCTCCCCTCTCTCCGTCCCCACCTCCCGGTCCTCGCCTCACTCCTGCTTGAAGGCGCGGAGGTGCTCGCGGGACTTCGCGGTCGTCCAATCCGAGCGGACCTGGCGAGCGCCTCCTCCGAGCCCGGCTCCCGGAGGCGCAGGGCCACAGGCAGGCAAGGGAGGCGGGGACGGAGGGCTGGCGGGCTGAATGGAGATGGTGGGGGCTGCGGGACCACGAGCGCTTTCCCGGCTTCTCGGCTACGTCTCCCGCTGCTGACTCCCGCCACCCCCTGGCGTGGCCACCACTAAGCGCTCGCATCCCGTGTGGACACCCGCTCCATCCGTTTGGCCCTGGTCCCTCTTGGCGGAGCCGCCTCTGGCATCGCGCAGAGGTCAAAGCAGGGAACGCACAGCGCACGGAGGACGCCGGGCCGCCGGGCAGCAGGGGTGGAGTTCCCCCCGGGGCCCACCTCCAGGGCCTGGGGCGCCCGGTGTTGCACAGCCAAGCACCGAGGGGCGAACTGCGCTCCTGGCAGTCTGCAGGCAGCCGCGGGAGGCGCTGAGGGAAGCCTTTCCAATGCTGTGGTCAGGGTCTTGGGGCGCTTCCTCTTGGCTGACTGTCCCCCCAGGTCTGGCAGAGTTGGGGGGAGTGAAAGGGGACATACTGGTAGAGACCGGCAGGCCAACGCCACAGGTACCCTGAGGCCACCGTGAGCGGTGCGGCTGATGGGGGCTGGGGCCCAATGACTTCTTACCTTGAGGATTCCGGACTGCGTCAGGGACCAGGTGGAGGGGAGGGTATGCTGTGGACCCCCAGGAGGTCCGGCAGGCGTTTGCGGGGTGTGGAGCTGTTAGCTGCGGCGTCAGTTGAAGCCAGAGGCGTGATGAGATTGGCTTTCAATACCCGGCCGGAGCAGAGTTCTGGGGAGATGAAATTAAAGCCAATCTGTGGGTCTCCGCCCAGAGACCTCCTGTGTGGGCGGGCCTGGCTGTGGGAATGTCTAAACTCTGGGCCAGTTTCCCAACGGCCAGGTAACCAAGAACCTTCACCAGCCCAGAGAAGGGCTGGAGGCAGGGGTGGGTGTGGGCGCCCTGGGCTGGTGTTGGGGAACCAGGCACGGATCCTCAAACTCGGAGTGGCATCGTTCTTTGGTCAGATGCCGCCACCTGCTGGCTGGCTGGGAGATTGCGTGCCACCCGTGAGTGCCTGGAGCAGATGGAACCTGTCTGTTACTGGTTCTTATTCCCTTGGCTTCCACGTTCTTGCACCAATGATTGGGTGCTTGGTTGAGATTAAATATTGATACATATAAAATTTAAAAAGATGTCCAGGCACTACACAGTGGCCTATGGCGCTGTTGAAAAGGCATGAGTGACCATGGTCAGGAGCAAATGTGTCAGCTGGAGTCGAGGGTGTGGAGACGCCCCTGCTGGAGGCAAGGAGACCGATGGCCCACTTGTTCCCAAATGGGTGTTTGCTATTGATCAGGGTCAAGTAGACTCAGCTTCCCAGCGCCGACTCCATCCCTATATTGCCGCGGTTCTTGTCCCAGCATCAAGAAGGGTTCAGGAATCTGGAGAAAGGGCTGTGCATAGATGACATAGGAATCCAGAGACTAATAAAGAGTCCGGAGACGAGATATAATTGTGAAAGGCATTGGGGGTCAGAGGACCTTCAGCTAAAGGAACTGAAGACCCCTCCTTGTCTAGAACCCTTGCTTTTATTAACACAATTTGCCCTAAGGCAAGGTGGAGATAATACACTTCAAAGAGTAAGATTTCAAAGGGTACAGAAGCATTGTCAGTTTGGGGAAAAGCCTACAGCTGTTCAGGTGTTTGGCCAGCAGGAGGCAATAACATGTAGATTAAGATGCCCTTTAACTGTCTGGCAGCCACAATCAATTTCCTATTCAGGTTTGGGGAAATGCCTTCAGCCATTCCCAACAGGTGACTACATGTGTGACTCAACCCTGTTGAGTCCCCAAGTCTCATCAACCTTTTGATGAAACTCTTGAAATTATGACATGCTGGAACTGGTTCCCGGCACTATATGGCTTCCCTTTGAGCCACGACCTGCTGGGATCCCTTGTGGCTGAAGGAATCCTAAGTCAAACTGGTTTAGAAGAAAAGACCTCTAGAGTCTCCTGTTGTGAGAACCACTGATGCCTTCAGGCACAGTTGGATCTAGGCGCCTGGGTGATGGTGTGGGGACCTGCTCGCCTCCGTCTCTCAGCTCTGCTCTGCTCTGTGCTGACTTTAATCTCAGGCAGCTGTGGCTCCAGAGCGACGCAGATGCACGTCTTCCCAGCTCAGCGCCCCCGGAGGAAGCAGGCACCTCATTTCTCTCCCAGCACCTGTACTCTCTTGTCCTGGAAATTCTCCACTCTTGTTCCTTGTGGTTTGGGTGGCTGCCACCCCACCCGAGGGACGGGCACCCTGATATCAGAACCTCCTCCACCTCCTGCAAGAGGCCAGGCTGATCTAGTCCAGTAGGTGCCAGACCTGGGCCTGTGCTGAGGCTGCCAGGAAGGCTGGTCCCTAGAGCTCCCCCAATCTACTTGTGGGTTCCTCCTCTCCCTCCTTCAGACCCTGCAGGCCCCTCAGACCAGAGAGGTGCTTAGCTGGGCTAGTTCCCAGAAGGCTTCTGGGTGGAGGCTGCATTGGGTTGCATTGGAGGTTGCATTTGGGCAGAGGACTGTCTTGCTTCCATCTCTCCCATTTCCTCGGGACCAGAGCTGCATAGGTTCGTCCCCATCTCCTGCTGGGCCTGGCAGAGGCCGGAGGTGGTGTTCACCTGGGTGCATGGGCTCTGCCACTCCTGTAGCATTCTGTCCCGAGGGCAGCACACTCCCTGCTCCCTCCCCTGCTGTGCTGCCTCCAGTACTGGGTTGGGCTGAGCTCCACTAGGGGTCTGGGCTCAATACCCCCTTCTTTAGCCTCCATCAGCTGGCACTTGGGACTTCCCATTGTGACTGCCTTTTCCCTGGTCCATCCTAGGGAAAGGGACAGGGTCAACCAGACAAACACTTTTACTGTTAACCCAAGTTCTGCTCAATTAGGAGGGAAAGACAAGCCAAGATTGAGAAAATGAGGGCCGCAGGTGTGTGTGCACAAGACGACCCACCTTCCAATGTGTAGCCGGCAGGGCAGCCAGGATGAGGTGCAGAGGGTGGCCCTGGGCCAGCAGGGTCCCAGCTGGGTTTCCAGGCCCCACGTGGCCAGGGCAGCTCACCATGGTGGCGCCACCTGTTGGGCATGGAAGACAGTTACAGCAGACTCTGCCCCAGGTTTCCAAATTGGGCACATGTAGCGACTTTTAAAAGCAGGGTGGCTCCAGCGGGCTGCTCAGTGGTTAGGGCATCGGGTTCAATTCCTGGTCAAGGGCACTACCCGGCCAGTGTGGCTCAGTGGTTGAGCGTCAACCTATGAACCAGGAGGTCACGGTTCGATTTCCGGTCAGGATACATGCCCGGGTTGCAGGCTTGATCCCCAGTGTGGGGATCATTAAAAATCCCCTAATTAGCAGGAGGCAGCTGGTCAGTGATTCTCTCTCATCACTGATGTTTCTATCTCTCCCCCTTCTGCTCTGAAATCAATAAAATTATATTAAAAAAGGCACATACCTCTGTTGCAGGTTCCCCAGACCTGTGTAGGAGGCAACCAATAACTGTGTCTCTCTCACATCAATATCGATGTTTCTCTCTCTCTCTCTAGAAATCAATGGGAAAAATACCCTTGGGTAAGAATTTTAAAAATTGAAAACAGTGTGGACCACAGACTTTTTTTTTTATTTTATTTTATTTTTTTATTTTTATTTTTTTTTTAATTAAATCTTTATTGTTCAGATTATTACATTTGTTCCTCTTTTTTCCCCCCATAACTCCCCTCCTTCCAGCTCCCACCCCACCCTCCACCCTCACTCCCCACCCACTGTGTTCATCCATAGGTGCATGATTTTTGTCCAGTCACTTCCCGCATCTCCCACACCCCTTTTTCCCCCAAGAATAGTCAGTCTATTCCCTTTCTATGTCCCTGATTCTATTATAATCACCAGTTCATTCTGTACATCAGGTTATTTATTCACTTGATTCTTAGATTCATTTGTTGATAGATGCATGTTTGTTGTTCATAATTTGTATCTTTACCTTTTTCTTCTTCCTCTTCTTAAAGGATACCTTTCAGCATTTCATATAATACTGGTTTGGCGGTGATGAACTCCTTTAGCTTTTCCTTATCTGTGAAGCTCTTTATCTGACCTTCAATTCTGAATGATAGCTTTGCTGGATAAAGTAATCTTGGTTGTAGGTTCTTGGTATTCAGCACTTTGAATATTTCTTGCCATTCCCTTCTGGCCTGCAAAGTTTCTGTTGAGAAATCAGCTGACAGTCGTATGGGTATTCCCTTGTAGGTAATTAAGCCTCTTTCTCTTGCTGCTTTTAAGATTTTCTCTTTGTCTTTTGCTCTTGGCATTTTAATGATGATGTGTCTTGGTGTGGTCCTCTTTGGATTCCTTTTGTTTGGGGTTCTCTGCGCTTCTTGGACCTGTAAGTCCATTTCTTTCTCCAGGTGGGGGAAGTTTTCTGCCATTATTTCTTGAAATAGGTTTTCAATATCTTGCTGTCTCTCATCTTCTGGCACTCCAATGACTCTGATATTAGACCGCTTAAAGCTGTCCCAGAGGCTCCTTACACTATCTTCACACTTTCGGATTCTTTTTTCATTTTGCTTTTCCAATTGGGTGTTTTTTGTCGAATCTTTGGTTTGATTATTGTACTCCTCTGGTCTGCTATTGGGTATAATATTCTTTATTTCAGTCCGTGTATGCTTACTTTCTAATTTCTTTATCGTAGCATCGAGGGTCTCATTAGTTTTCGTGAGGCTCTGCACAAATTTATGGCAAGCCCTCAAAATTGCGATTCTTAGCTCCATATCCTCCATTTCTGTCATGTTTCTTTGTCTCCGCATCTTTTATGCTTTCTTGGTGCACCCCCTTGTGGTCTCTGTGCGCAGTCTTGTTCTAGCCAAGCCTTAATTGTTGTAGTCCCACTAGAGGGATTTGACCACCAGGCCGACTGGCTATAGGAATCAGCTGTACGGAAAACGTCTGCCTTCTGGGGAGGCGCTAATCCAGCCTTTGCCTGAGGCGATCGGCAAATGGCTGTGCGCAGGCTTTGGGCGGGGCGGGATCAACAGGGCGGGCGGAGGGAGCAGTTATGGCCACGCTCAGTCCTGTTCCCAGAGGCTCTGCTTCTCAGAACCCCGGCAGCCGCTGCAAACCTCGGAGAGAAAGTTGCCCTCAGGTTCCAACTGATGCCGGATAATCCCGCTTCTTCCGTTTGAGTCTGGGTCCCTAGAGACTCGCCCGGATCTGGAGCCCAGAGTCTGCGACTCACTCCCGACAGAAAACGACAACTGCGCCCTCAGCCACCAGCCCGCTTTGCGCGCGCACCTCGGTACCTTTGTATTTTCCACACTGCGCCGCCTCTGAGCCTCGATTTGCTGTTCTCTTTCCTTCTAGTTGTAGAGTCTCTCTTCAGCCAGCCTTCCTGTGGTTCTGGGTGATGTCCGTTCAGTCTTTTAGTTGTATTTTTGAAATGGTTGTTTGCGGCAGCGGTCTCCGGTGTTTACCTACGCCGCCATCTTGGTCCCATTCGACCACAGACTTTTTAAAAATCCTCATTCGAGGATATTTTTCCGTTGATTATTTATTATTTATTTATTTTTAATCCTGACCTGAGGATATTTTTTCCATTGATTTTTAGAGAGAGTGGAAGGGAGAGAGAGACAGAGAGAAACACCGATGTGAGAGAGACACATCGATTGGTTGCCTCCGGCATGCCTCCCACCAGGGCCAGGAGCCTGCAACCGTGGTATGTACCCTTGGCCGGAATCGAAACCAGGACCCTTCAGTCTGCAGGTGGATGCTCTATCCACTGAGTCACATCAGCTAGGGCTCCATTGAACTTTTAAAGAGAGTGGAAGAGAGAGGGAAAGACAGAGAGAAACATTGATGTGAGAGAAACACATCGATTGGTTGCCTCCTGCACGAGCCCTGACCAGGGCCCAGGGCTGGAGAGGAGCCTGCAACCAAGGCATGTGCCCTTGACCGGAATCGAATCCGGGATCCTTTGGTCTGCAGGCCTGTGCTCTATTCACTGAGCCAAATAGGCTAGGGCTGGACAACAGAATTTTTTACGTTTTCTCTGTAAGGTGTGGCTATAGAAAGATGTGAAAATTAGTGCAGCATGGAGATGTTAATTAATGCAAAATAAAGTGCAAGGCCTCTTGTGCTAACATTACTAATAATTAATCCATTAACCCTTGAGCACAGGGTGTGGAATGACGGCCCAAGTCCCTTGGCCATGACTCTGTGCATGTGTGCGGGTGTGTGTGTGGGGGGGGAATGTGAGTGTTGCATCTAGAACTGGATCCTACCAGGACCCAGAAGCCCAGGTTTCAGCCTGGTCCAGGGGGAGCTCAGAGCAACCTGGTCAAGGAAAAGGTCTTTTACACGGTAATGTCTGTGGAGTCTTTAACACACAGGGAGAAAGCCAGCTGCCTGCGCAGACTTCCATGCAGGCAGAGCACAGATGCTGTCGTGAGCCCCTGGAGCAACCATGTCAAACTCAAAGGCTGACACGGGCCAAGTAAACAAGGTGTAAATGTATGTGGGCCGCTTTGATTTTCACAGAAACGTAGGTTTATTTCGACAGAGACATGCTGAATATAAAGGGCTGAAATAAATGAGTCATCGTAACATAAAATAATAGAACATTTTAATAAAAACTAATACTTTTTCATGAACATTAACTTACCAGATAATGAATAACTTCACAAATTAATAAGTGTAATGCAAATAAACCTATTTTTCTTCTCTGAAAATGAAATATTTCCTGTTGTGCACACCAACAAGTCAGTACAAGACTAATGACGTGGCCATCAGCTGCTAAAATATTCGTTGCTAGTATTAGTGGAGAGAAATGGTGCGCCTGCCATAAGGCGCGTAAGGGAAATGAATGCAACACAATGATAGTAATCCGTCATTAGCGAACATTGTAGTTTGTTATTAATAATTATGTATAACAGGATATTGTAAAAATTAAGTTACAACATTTTTATTAAAACGTTTCTTACATACCATTATATTGGCTGGATCACAAAAATATTCTTTGTGGGCAGCATGCAGCCTGAGGACTGCGAGTTTGACATGCTTGCCCTGGAGGGATGGCTCTCCCTTCAGTCTCCCGCATTGCACAGCTGTGTGTGTGCAGCTTTATCCTATAAAATAAAAGCCTAACATGCAAATTTCCGCCTTGACTGGGAGTTTGACCAGGGGTCCGGGCTGGCTGGGGGGAAGGGAGGCCCCAGCCGGCAGCTGGCAGCCTCTAGGGACCCTACCCGTGCATGAATTTCGTGCACTGGGCTTCTAGCTGAAATATAATTCACATTCTGCACAAGTCACCCATTTTATTTATATTTTAAGTGTTTTTTTTTAAAAAAATGTTTTTGATTTTAGAGAAAGAGGAAGGGAGAGAGAGAGGGAGAGATAGAGACATTGGTCAGCCTTGATCAGGAATCAAACCAGTAACCTCTTGGTACATGGGATGATGCTCAGTCCACTGAGCCACACTAGCCAGGCACAAGTCATCCATTTTAAAGTGCAATTCAGCAGCATTTAGCACGTCCAGACATTATGCGACCACCCTCCCATCATTTCTAGAACCTTCTCATCACCCCCAAAGTAGACACGCCCCTGTTAGCAGTCACAACCCAGCCCCAGCCCCTGGCACCCACCCATCCATTCTCTGCCTCTGGATTGTCCTGTTTGGGACACTTCATATATGTGGAACCTAAACCATGTGACCTTTTGTGTCTGGACAACACACCGTAGAGCAGTCTCAACATTTTCCCCTAAAATCAAACCATCAGCATCAGTCAGCCCCCACCCCCCTCACCCCCCCCAATGGAGGACTCCAGGCCTCTGCCCCACCCAGCAGCTGTGAATGCGGAAGTTGACTCAGTGACTGCCTGGTGACACTAATGGACACCACCAGGCACCCCACCTTTTCCTTTTGAGGCAGGAGGGTCGTTTCTGGGGGGAGGATTTGTGCACATGGCTTTTCCTAATTTCACGATGTGCACTGGATCGCACCCTCCCCACCGGGACCCCTGCTTCTGTTCAGTTGGCGTTCAGCGAGCTAACCAGAAGACGCCACGTCAGAGAGCCGAATTTGGAGTCTTTATTGCAGCCGCCGGCAGCCGCGAAGGGCTCATGCCTCTCCAAACCTCGAGGCCACTAATGAGCTTAGGGAATCTTATAAAGGCAAAACACATCCCGGTTAGAACAAAGGGGGAGGCTGTGCTTAGCAGATACTTTGCAGAAAGTTTGCAGCCTTGAGCACAGCACAGCTCAGATAACCAGAGGACCCCTGGCATGGGAGGAACCGAGGACGGACCAGACCCCCACGCCGGCAGAATGGCTTGCAGGGCCAGATAATTAAGAGGGAGCAGTGACTGGACTATAGGCTGATGAGAATGTACATTAGGTTATCGGCACAGATTCAGATTGCTAGTCCCCCCCAAAATGTCTCATTTTCCCCATTATTCGAGCAAGCGTGCTTACAGAAGCTAGAAAGTAGTGGAGTCACTTCCTGGAATTAACAGAACAAAGGACCATCTGTGTTTAGTGGAAAACTTTAAACGGCAGTTCTCATAAAATGGAGGCTATGGGAACAAGATGGAGTGCCTATGGTGAAAGGGCGAGGGCTACGCCCTCCATCTTGCCTCAGGGTAAGGGCTACGTCCTTTCTCCTCCCCTTACTCCAACCCCCCCCCCCCCCATAAAGCCCGTCTCTACGCGGGGGTTCCCTCTCTCGGCCACTTGGCTTGCCATTGTGTCGGCGGGTCTGGTGGATGGGGAGCTCAAGCTAGCTTGAAATACAGATTCTTATGCTTTTGCATCAGACTGGCTGGCTCCCTGGTGTTGGTTTCTTGGGGATCTTGAGATCTGGGCATAACATTTGGGGGCTCGCCCGGGGTTCCCAAGACCATGTAGGGATCCTCAATCCGTAGAATCTGCGTGGCCGAGGTAAGTGTCTGTGTGTTGTGTATCTGTCCTGTGTGAGCTCACTTCTGAAATCTGTATTCACCCTCAATGATCTTTAGTGGATGCACATGGTGATCAAGGGCGGGAGGAGTCGGGGAATGCCTTGACCCTCCATCTGGAGGGGTGTAGTTTTGCTTCTGCGGAGTCGGAAGGTCTGTAGGAATCCCCTCAATCTGAGACGAGGTGGGTCGCACCCGCCGGTTTGGCGTAATGCCATCGTCTAATTGCTTCCATGGAGTTGGAAGGCTGTATTTTCGGGCCCATTTAGTTTTCTGTGTTTATATGTTTCTTTCTGTGAACTTACTGGACGGACGTTATGGAATGGACTCAGACTGCTCCTTTGGGTATTGTGATTGATCATTTCAAAGAGATTGGGGGAGGCTTTAGAGTTCCCTCAGGAGTTGGGAAGTTGTTAAACTCTGAATGAATGTCTGGTGAAAATATGTGAATATAAAGGCAGGGATCACTGTGCCTCGGGAGCCCTCACCCCGGAGCCTGGCCGCGCGCGGGCCCAGGCGGCTTGGCGGGCTGTGGCGGCAGCGACGGCGGGCCGGCGTTGGCCCCCGGGCTTGTGGCGAGCGAGCGCAGCCAGGCAGAATTCAGGAGCCGCGAGGTCCCCGGCGGTGTCGGGTCCGGGGGGAGGTCCCCTGCGGAGCCCGAGGGCCGGGCCCTTCCCGTGGAGACCGCCCCAGCTAGATCATAGAAGTTAAATGTAAAAGTTTAAAAATGCATCCGGGATTTCTGTGCACGTGTAAAGGGAAAGGACCAGTTTAAAAACGAGTGCGCATAGTTTTAGACTGAACTTGACCTTTTGCTGTGTACAGAATAAAAACCCGAGACTGTTTTGGCCTTAAAAAGTGGCGGAGAAGAACCTGACAAAGAAATGCAAGCTGGTTTCCCAAGGCGATTTAAAATAGCTCTTTTGAAATTTCCCGCCCTGAGGCAAGTACCACCAGGAAGTTGATAGTCAAATTTACATATGAATAGCTATGGGGTTTGCTTCTTGATTTCCCCAGCAGAAAAATTGTGACCATTTTGAAATTTAGCAGCTATGCCAGGCTTATTGGCTGGAAACTTAAAACTTTTAAGTTCAAATCATCTATGAAGCAGGAAGGGTGCTTGCCTCTCGGATTTATTTTTAAGCTAATCTCTTTAAAAGGGACTGGTACAATTATTTCAGGTAGAAACTGGTTTCATACTGATCTTAGAGGGCTCCAGTTCAGTGTTCTGGAGACCCAGGACATGCCTAAGTTTAACCCATGTTACCCAAGGTTGATTAAAATGGTTTAACTAGTGAAATTTCTGTATCTCTTAAAAAATTGAATGTATAATATTAATTGTTTACATGTCACCTAAAAATTAAGGCTAAAAGTTCTAACTAACTGGAAAGCATGGCTTTGGTGTGATGAAAAGAAAAAGAAATGTTAAGCCAGTAAGCTGGAACTGGTCACTGGTGGTGGATTGTGAGAAGGGCTGGACATTGCCTACCTTCTCCTTCCTTGGTACCCCTAAAACATCAGAGGGTACTTCTGGCCTTGATTTTCTTGGTTTTGGATTTGTTTGTTTGTTTGTAATAAAAACCGTTTCTATCTGAATGAGACATAGATCAAAAATCTTAGATCCCAAGACTGTAAAAATACTTGTTCACTGAAAAGGTGTAAATGTAAATGTTTATTTGATATTTGTAAGCATCTCTGTTTGTTTGCTGGGAACTTTGATTTGCTATGTGATATTCTGTGCTGGGTTGGGATTTTGGAATTCTGGGGTAAACTTAAAAGGTATTTGTGGCTTTTCTAGTCTGATTGGGAAATTTAAGGATGGAGCTCACAGTTCCTCAAGGCAAAGATTTAATGGGCCCTTCCCCCTGCCTGTGCTGAATTAGATAATACAGGCCAGTACTGATTAAGGAAGACAATGGACCTTGGAATCTATAAAGATAGGCGGGAATGAAGCTGGTCTAATGTACTGAAAGGGTTTGATACCTGTTGCAGCTAGCAAAGGAGGGGCTGATACCCCCTCCTAGCGCACTCCCTTGAAAGAGGCCTGGTTACTGCTCTGCCACAAAGGGAACTGGTAGAAACGAACCATGGAACCTAGTGGGGGCCATGGAGTGAGACCCTCGTGAGGTCTGAGAGTCACTGGAGCAGCCGGCCACCATGGGGCCCTGGGGAGAACCAGAGCTCCTGGTGTGGCGCCCAGAGGCAGTAGCCTCGGCTCCCCCACTGCCTGTGGGCCTGCAGGTGAAGTTGGGGACCCTGGTGCTCCTGCTGGTGCTCACGCTCATCTGCAGTCTGGTGCCCATCTGTGTGCTATGCCGACCGGGAGCTAGCCCCGAAGCCTCAGCCTTCCGCCAGAAAGTCCTGAGCCTGGTAAGCTGCTTTGCCGGGGGTGTGTTTCTGGCCACCTGTCTCCTGGACCTGCTGCCTGACTACCTGTCTGCCATAGACGAGGTCCTGGCAGCCCTGCACGTGCGACCTAGGTCCATCACACCCACGTCTGGTCAGCGGACCCATCCATAATCCAGAAAGACTTCGTCACCAAATGGAGTGTTGATCGAGATCAACGCAACCTGCTATCTGCCTGATGCTGGTAACATTGCTCGCGACTTAGATGATGCCTGCATCTTCATGGACATGGCTCCAAAGAGACAAGGACAATTTATAGGAAGGCCAAGAATAGACTTTAGTAGGATGTGGCTGCCTGAAGCAGCCATGATGCCAATGTAATGTTTCATTGTATTGATATGTTATATTAACCTTTAATTCTCTTGCAGGTTTGAATGTGTGCTGGCTGTCCTGGAAGGGAACTATGTGGGGTGACCCCCAAAAGTAAAGAATAGCTAGCTGCCAAGAGGACAGGTGCCCAAATGGGCAGGAACAGTGCCCATCAGGTTTTGGTCTCTGTTGAGAGACAACTAACAGTTGGCAGCCTGTAATACTGTCTTGCAGGCCTTTGTGACCATGCCCATGTCAGGGGTAGTAAGCTGGAAAAGGCCTGTTTAAAATAGAAGGTCTGAGGCATGGTTATGCATAGAAAGAAAATTTAATGCCAACAATTACTGTTTTATCAAAAGGAATTGGCAAGAAAAGTCAGAAAATCTTAGAGTAGATCAGTATATTTTTCTTCTTGTGTAATTCCTCCGAAATTTGGCAATGCTAAATAAGTCATGGCAATACATTTCTTTGCATAGATTCAATAAGACCGGTTCCTAATAGTGGTTTTACTAACAGAAAACTTTGACTGGAGTATCATGTTTTAAAGAGCCCTGTCTGAGCTCTAAAGACTTGAAGCCAGTAAAAATGCCATGAAGAAAGCCTGGTATCCTGCTTGGAAGCCCTGAAGATGGCTGGCGCTGGAGCGTCAGGCCCATGCCCTACCATCACTGGCGGTTGGTAAGAGTAGAAGGAGAGCAGTAGGGATGCCTCTGCGTTCCTGCGGAACCCCCACACACTCTGGGCCGCAACAAGTAGGAGGGCTACTGAGATGGGCTTAAAGCCTAGAGCGTGGGCTCAGGTGGAGTTGCTACAGGTGAGGGATTCACCTAACTCAGCAGATACTGCAGGCGGGCCTGATGGCAGCTGGGTGGCGTGGCTTCCTGGCCCTACGGGGCACATTAAGATTCAACCATGAAATTCCAGCAAAAATAGTCAGTTACCGTTCTTGTTGTGTTTATACAAACATCAGGCCACATTGAATAATCTTGATTTGGCTTTTTAATAGCCATGGAGGAATTTTAAGAAGAAAAATCCTATTTCAATAGAAGTTATTAAAGCTAAAATGATTTCTTCCCCTTCCACCGGACCATTTGTTAAACATATAGAAACAGTTCAGTTGATAGTTCTGTGTGCCCAGTTCGGGCCTCTAGCAACAGTGGAATAGAAATGCAGTCCGTCTCATGATTGAGCCGGAAGTTCCAAGACAAAGGGGGGAATGAAAGGGCGAGGGCTACGCCCTCCATCTTGCCTCAGGGTAAGGGCTACGTCCTTTCTCCTCCCCTTACTCCAACCCCCTCTATATAACCAGTCTCTAGGCGGGGTTCCCTCTCTCGGCCACTTGGCTTGCCATTGTGTCGGCGGGTCTGGTGGATGGGGAGCTCAAGCTAGCTTGAAATACAGATTCTTATGCTTTTGCATCGGACTGGCTGGCTCCCTGGTGTTGGTTTCTTGGGGATCTTGAGATCTGGGCATAACATATGGTTCAGATGGAGGGCGAGGGAGTGGATGGAGTCAGTTCTTTCAAGGCCCATTGTTCGTTCCCCTTTTGCGAGGGACGCACATGGAGGTCTGGGGGAGACTGGTGGGGCCCGTGGAGAGAGTGAATTAGCCGGAAAGCGTGGGATCTGAGTTGCCGTCAGTGGAGGGCACCGGCATAGCCAGCACTCCGCACCCCAAGCACACCCACTGTCCGGGCTCGGCCACAGGTTACACTCATGTGGCACGAAACCAAAGGCAGCGTTACTGCCGGCAGAATGTCCCTTGTTCCTCTCCTTCCTAGTCTTCAGATGGGCAAGGAGTCGGGCAGACCGCCTCCCTCCCAGCTCTCTGGAGCTGTCCATCACCTGGCTGAGCCACGGTCGCCATCCTTCCCCTGGCCCCTGGCCCTGGACAGAGGCTCCAACGTGCAGCTCATGGCCCAGACCTCCTGCAGTTTCCCCCCCAGGTGCTCTGCTCTGGCACCCCTTTTCCAAGGGCCCGGATGCCTGCCAGGTGCGGGTGGGGACAGCAGAGCTCAGGGCCGACGCAGGGACCAGGAGGTCCTGGAGTGGGGGGTGTGGGCCCGGCCTGAGGGAGGCGCGATGGTTACCTCCCCTGCTTACCCAGAAAACACGCAGTGCTTCCCAGCCACTCTGTGCGCAGTTCTCCTTTTATTTATTTTTAATAATTCTTTATTGTTGAAAGTATTACATATGTCCCCTCTAATCCCCAACTGACCCCCTTCAGCCTGCCCCTCCCACCACCCCAGGCCCTCACTGCCCCATTGTCCATGTCCATGGGCCATGCACATATGCATACAAGGTCCTTGGTTGATTACCTCCCACCCACCCTCCCCCGCGTTTGGGATGCCCTCCTTTTAAAAAAGACTTCTGGGCCTGGCCAGTGTGGCTCTGTTACAGAAGAGCAAAGAAATACCAAGCACGCTTCCTAGAGAAAGGGAGGGACCCCGTTTATTAACACTGGTGGGCTCCGGGAATAATTTCCAAATCAGAGCGAGTAACACGCAGAGAGCCTGTCTATATATATCCCGCTGGGGTCTTTGTCTTGCAGATATGGCTCTCCCCATTCATGGCCCTGCAGCAAGGCCCCCAGGTATTGATGATCTGTCCTGGGGCCAGCGATAACCACCCCCCCCAGGGCAGTTCATTGTTCACAGTTTTTATGGCCTGACACTCCTTGCAAGGCCAGTTTCCTCAGCTCAGTTGGTTGGGTGTTGTCTTGTGCACCAAGGGGTCACTGGTTCAGTTCCTGGTCCGGGCATATGTCCGGGTGGTGGGGCCTGTGGGAGACAGCAGTCAGTGTTTTGTGCTCACATAAATGTTTCTCTTTGAAAATCAATTAGAAATCTTTTATAAAAATCGACTTCTGCATCTTTTAGCTCAATTCTCAGAATAGATGGGGCACCTGTACAGCACAAGAAGCCATCCCGCTGAGCTCCCAGGGAGACCTGGGCAGGAGCCCATGGAGACCGGGCTCTCTCTTTGCTTGTGACGATCTCGACCGTCTCTGGTGAAGGCTCCGAACGCTTCAGGCCTCCCCCGCTGCCGCTTCACACCCTCCCCCAAGGCTTTTGAGTCTCATTCCACCGGCCCAGGCCAGGCCGCCCGCGCCCGCACACCTACCAGCCCTGCCTTCCCAACACTGACCTCTCTGCCTGGGCTTGACAACTGGGTGGAGGACACATTCAAATTTCGTCCCCACACATGTTCACTGGACACGGTGCCCCAGGGGCAGCATCCTGAGGTGTTTTTTTTGCGGGGGGGCGGGCTGTCTAGGCAAACACACCTGCTCCAATGCCTCCCTGGCCTCTTGTGTGAGGCCACTGACTAACGATTCCCTCTGTGGCCCCGCGGGGAACTGGTCTGAAGCGGCTTCCGCACAGAGGCCTGATGAGGAAAAACAAATATTTCATGGTTTGGGCCAGTGAGGGAAGAAAGGAAAGAGCTACACCCTCAATTAAGTGCAGGTTTCCCACCAAACAGATGTTTTCTTCCTTCTTTCAGGGTGAGACCTCCAGCTGTCGAGCGTGCAGCTGTGCTGGGAGAATTGGGGCTGGGATGTAGCTCAGGAGCTTGCCCTGGCAGCTAGTGGTGAGGGCTGCAGGCTGAGGAGGGCATTGGACGGGGGCCTGGGCTGCAGCCCCTGCGCCGCCTACGCCATCCAGCCCACGGGCCGGGAAACACCAGGGAGATGTGAGTGCCAGGAGCAGCTTTTCCAGGGCCCAGGCCCCGAAGGGCTTCGCCGCACACAGGCAGAGTTCTCGCCTGGCGGGCCTGGGGGCGTGGGGCTTAGGCTGAGTCCCAGATCCTGTCAGACCTCCCCGCTGGTTCGGCACGGCCACAGCTCCTTGCCGTTACTAAAGCCCACGCTCAGAGGGCCAGCCACCTGGCATCTGCTGCCCAGTTTGCCCCCTCTTCAGGGTCACAGCCCCTGCAGCCAGAGGCCTCCTGCCACCAGAGGTCCATTGGCAGTGTGACCAGCGCTGGGGAGAAGCTGGGCATCCAGGAGCAGGCCGGTGGGGTCTCACTGGTCAGGGAGCCAGGGGACTCCCACAGGAGGTGGCCCTTGAGCCGGGTGGGGGTTGGTGACTGCTGACCTGGTGATGGGGGTGCTGGTCCCTCTCCTGGAACAATGTGAAGAGGCTGGAGGAGGGCAGGATCCCATTGGTGGATCGGGTGGCGCATGAGAGAAGGAGGCTCCCCAGTCCTGTGCCAGCAGCGGAGCCTGGCCCTCCAGCTCCGTCCTGTCCGAGCTCCCTGGGCAGCTGGCAGCCCCTCACTGAGCCTGGGTCTCTTGTCTTCATGGGGGAGAGGGGGAGCAGTAGCCCCGCCTCCCAGGTGGGTCTGGAGAATGAACCCCTTTGTACGTGTTGGCTCGTGACAGGCGTCCAGTGTGTGTGAAGGTTCTATGTGTTGTCACTGAGACTCCAGAACCAGGGGCAGTGGCCAGACGGAGGCCACCTGGCTTGGCCGGTCTCTCTCAGTAACTGCAGGTGGGCTCCCACGTGGCTGGGCCGCGGAGCCCATGGGGACATGGGGCAGAGGCTGTGGAGGCGCCCAGGGGCATGGCCCTTGTGCTCTGGACAGGGAAGGACAGACCTGCTGTCTCCTGGGGAAAGGGGTGTGCAGGAGGCACTGGCCCTGCGAGATGAGGGCGTTGAGGCCACCTGGTTCCTCTGATGCTCCTGGGCTGGCCACGCTGTCCACTGGGCAGGCGGGCCACGGTGTGGCCGGGTGGGCGCTTCAGGGCCTCAGACTGTGGCCTGGGGAGGCTCCCCTTGCCTGAGCGGCACTCATTTGGGGGCCCAACTCCTGGTCCCCGAGGGGTTGTTCTGCCTCCAGCAACCTCAGCTGCTAAGAATGGCAGTTCATCAGACGCCCGATCGTGAAATGTCACATAACTATTTATGAAGCGTTTAATAATCACAGCACAAGCATTGCAGGTGGAAAGTGCAAACGTGGTTTGTAAATTTATACTTGAATGTAGTCAGTGGCTGGAAAAGGCAACACCGCCATCTCTGTGGCTGGGCGGAGCCAGGGCGGCGGACAGCGATGACCTACTGCGTGAGCCGCCGCACCACGCTCCTGCACGTGGACTCGGGTAGGCAAACATAAAGCTCAGAGGTGGAATCCGAGAGCTATGTGGGGTGTGGTGTGAGGTAAAGTCCTGGATTTGATGCAATTGTGCCTGGCAAGATATTGAGCGTCTTTTGTTATGAGAGTAAAATTCCACAATTAGAAATGAAACAAGAGAAAGAAAAAAAACACTGAAGTTGGAGACAGGCTGACAGCCCCTGACACCAGAGCAAGGTCCTTGAGGGCGACAGGCAGTGGCCTGACACATGCAGGCACGGTGTTCTTTCCCATGGGACATGCCCTGGGTCACGGGTCACCATGAGCAGGACATGGATATGTCTGCAAGCAGGACCAGCAGAGGTGAGGCTGGGAGCCGAACCCAGACCCGCCGTGATGTCCACCGTCCTGGTCCCTGGGGAAGGGCTGTGTGGGGCCAGGAGCCTCAGCTGGATGAGCAGTGATGGGGGTGTGGCTGGTGGTTTCCCTGCCTCTCTCCCCAGGCCTGTGGCTTCCTCTTTGTTGACCAGCGGAAGGTCCAGTCCAGACCACACAGCACTGACCACACAGGCTCTGAAGTTTGTCCAGGCCCTGCCTCTTTGGCTCATCCCTGCTGAGGACCGGCCCTTCACTCTCTCACTCTTGACCTGGGGGCATCCCATGTGGGCTCCCTCCAGCTGTCTGCCAGCACCTCCATGTGCATGGCTTCCAAATGGGCCCCAAAGATGGCACTACCCCCAGAGGTCCTCTCAGCCCTGTGCGCTGAACCAGGACCCCCAGGGCTCCCAGCACCGCCATCCAGGAGGACGAGGACATGGGCAGGCCAGCACAGCAGCCTTGGCCGCCTGCCCACTGAGGTGTGCCCCTTCTTGCCACAGTTCCCCTGCCTGGGCAGTCTCTCCTGAGCTAAGGATGAGGAGCCCAGCATGGCCCCTACCAGGAGCTCCAGAAGTTGAGGGCCGAGAGGTTGCCCCAAAGGAGGCTACTCACCACTGAAGCCAGTGTTCCTGGCCCTCAGCCCTGGGGTGGGGGCTGGCATTCTGTGGCTCCTCTGCCTCTCCCACCTCACCCCCCATTTGTGTCCAAAGCTCTTCCAGCTCTGAGGTCACTGTACCCTAATTAAACACGTGGGCCTGGGTTCTGTCCTCCCAATTGGCCCTGACTGATGCAGGTGTCTCCACCATCATCCCCATCATCATCACTATCATCACCATCACCATCATCACCATCACTGTCACCATCACCACCATCATATCCATCACCATCACCATCACCATCATCATCATCACCATCATCACTGTCATCACCATCATCACCATCATCATCAACATCATCACCATCACTGTCACCATCACCACCATCATATCCATCACCATCATCACCATCATCATCACCATCATCACTGTCACCATCACCACCATCATATCCATCACCATCATCATCATCATCATCATCACCATCATCACCATCACTCACCATCACCACCATCATATCCATCACCATCACCATCACCATCATCATCACCATCATCACCATCATCACCATCACTCACCATCACCACCATCATATCCATCACCATCACCATCACCATCATCACCATCATCATCACCATCATCACCATCACTGTCACCATCACCACCATCATCACCATCACCATCATCATCACCATCATCACTGTCACCATCACCACCATCATATCCATCACCATCATCATCATCATCATCATCACCATCATCACCATCACTCACCATCACCACCATCATATCCATCACCATCATCACCATCATCATCATCATCATCACCATCACTGTCACCATCACCACCATCATCACCATCACCATCATCACCATCATCATCACCATCATCACCATCACTGTCACCATCACCACCATCATCACCATCACCATCATCATCACCATCATCACTGTCACCATCACCACCATCATATCCATCACCATCATCATCATCATCATCATCACCATCATCACCATCATCACCATCACTCACCATCACCACCATCATATCCATCACCATCACCATCACCATCATCATCATCATCATCACCATCATCACCATCACTCACCATCACCACCATCATATCCATCACCATCACCATCACCATCATCATCACCATCATCACCATCACTGTCACCATCACCACCATCATCACCATCACCATCATCACCATCATCATCACCATCATCACTGTCACCATCACCACCATCATATCCATCACCATTATCATCATCATCATCATCACCATCATCACCATCACTCACCATCACCACCATCATATCCATCACCATCATCACCATCATCATCATCATCATCACCATCATCACCATCACTCACCATCACCACCATCATATCCATCACCATCATCCCCATCATCATCACTGTCATCACCATCATCATCACCATCATCACTGTCATCACCATCATCACTGTCACCATCACCACCATCATATCCATCATGACCATCATCATCACTGTCATCACCATCATCATCACCATCATCAGTGCATCAAGGCAGACGGAGCCCCTGGAGGCAGAGCTCCTGACCAGGCAGGGGCTGTGTGTTCAGTGCTGCCCGGCAGCCATGCCCCTGCTGCTTTGCCCAGTGATGCAGTCTGTGTGATGGGATTTGCTATCCCAAGAGCAGCACCTCTGTCCTTGGTGCAAAGGCAGGGAGGGCTCGGTTTGCTCACACCAGGCTCTCTGTAAGCGTCGTTCTTGATGTTGAATTAATCGGGTTCTGAAAGCAATTAGGGGTTTCAGTGGCATCATATTTGGCACGTCCACAGGTGGGCTTGGTAGACAAGAAGGGTGCAAGGCCGGGGGCCTGGGAGCCCCAGCAGGGAAGAGGCACTCACACGCCTCAGCGTTGGGGAGATCGGAGCATTGGTGCCAGACCGCTACCGAATTAGGTGACCGTCAACCCCAGAGGGACCTGCTGTGGCGGCTCCGCATCTGAAGTAGCCTGGGCTGAGCTTTGAGCCTGGGCGGTTTGCAAAGAAGCAGAACTCACCACCTGATACTGGATACAGCCTTGAAGAGCCTCAGCCGTGCTAGTCACCTATGCACCTGAGCTCGGGCCCAAAGGGCCGCTCTCCTAGCCTGTGCCCTGTTCTGTTGATTTACTGTGTTTCTAGGTGTCAGCGTCCCCAGATGGGGCCTGGCCCACAGTAAGAAGACAGACAGGTGGCTGGGAGGGAGGGAGGTGGGAACCAGGGGTGAGGTGGGAGGAGGGGAAGGGGTCTGCGTAGGTGGGATGAGGTGTGCAGTGACTGTGATTTTGGGGGGGCAGCTCCAGTCTGCTCTGTAATGATGCAGGTGGGTGTTGCTCAATGTTTCCCCACTCATGACGTGGGGACTGGAAGCAGGGGGTCGGGGATTTTTGGTCCCAGTGTTTTGTTGGCCCCTCGAGAGGGACTGTCCCCTGAATCCAGAAAGATCTCAGGGATCAAAGCCAGCACCTGTGACACAACCCAGCGTGAGGTCACAGAACCCAGGAATCATGCGCACTGCACCCCTGCATGCCAGCACCTACCCTCCCTGTGGGGACTCACCTGCCTTTCCCTCCAGGGGACAGAGCCCTCCCTGGGCTCAGCATCTCTCTGGACTTTCCCCAACCTTGTCTGGCCTAGAGGCTGCCCATGCCGCTGCCCCCCCACAGGGAATTCTACTTTCTGCCTGTGTTTGCACTGCATCCTGGGACACCCTCTATGGCTAGGACAGTGCAGTGGGCGGGTCTGTGCACCAGACCAGATGCAGCAGAGGGCGCTGAAAGCCCCCCTAGTCACCTCCAACCAGGCTCGGCCGCTGGCCAGCACCCCGGACCACTTCCCTGTGAAGGAAGCAAAGGGGGATCTATTTTGTTTGTAAAGAGCTGATTGTCATAGATAAATGTATCTAATTACTCACATTTGCTGACACATAAACCTTTTTTTAAAAATTTTATTTTTATTTTTATTGATTTCAGAGAGGAAGGGAGAGGAAGAGAGAGATAGAAACATCAACGACGAGAGAATCATTGATCGGCTGCCTCCTGCACATCCCCCACTGGGGATCAAGCCCACAACCCAGGCACGTGCCTTTGGCCGGAATCGAACCCAGGACCCCTCTGTCCGCAGGCCGACGCTCTATCCACTGAGCCAAACCAGCTAGGGCTGACACATAAACCTTTAATTGTGGATTGAATAATCCTATATAATAAATCCCTAATATGCAAATTGACCGGTCGCTATGGTGCATACTGACCACCAGGGGGCAGATGCTCAATGCAGGAGCTGCCCCCTGGTGGTCAATGCGCTCCCACATGGTGGCAGGAGTCTCTCCTGCCTCCGCAGCAATGCTAAGGACCCCTTGGGGATGTTTGACTGCTGGCTTAGGCCCATTCCCACTCAGACATCTCCTGAGGGGTCCTGGACTGAGAGAGGGCGCAGGTGGGGCTAAGGGTCCCCCCTCCCCCCCAGTGCACGAATGTCATGCACCGGGCTTCTAGTTAGGTATATCTGCATATGCAAATGACGCAGTTATACCCTATGTCATGTCTAACATGATACCCCAGAAGCAAACCATTCTGTTACAGGATAGAATATGATATATTAATTTACATAAATACCTTTGTTTAGAACAGTGATTCCCAAAGTGGGCGCTACAGCCCCCTGGTGGGCGCTGCAGCAATCCAGGGGGGGCCGTGATGGCCACAGGTGCATTTGTTTTAACTTTTTTTGTATTACCTTTCTATTCTGAGTTCAATAAATAGTTTCATAATTTCAAACTTCAATGTTTCTAATTTACACCTTTCTTTTTTTTTTTTTTTTTTTTTAATATATATTTTATTGATTTTTTACAGAGAGGAAGGGGGAGGGATAGAGAGTCAGAAACATCGATGAGAGAGAAACATCGATCAGCTGCCTCCTGCACACCTCCTACTGGGGATGTGCCCGCAACTAAGGTACATGCCCTTGACCGGAATCGAACCTGGGACCTTTCAGTCCGCAGGCCAACGCTCCCTCCACTGAGCCAAACCGGTTAGAGCGATTTACACCTTTCTTTACTATATTTTACGAAAAAGGTAGAAACATCAATACATATATCTTTCTGTTTAATTGCTATTAAAATTTTTAAAAAATTAATTTCCAGGGGGCGCTGAGTAATATTTTTTCTGGAAAGGGGGTGGTAGGCCAAATAAGTTTGGGAACCACTGGTTTAGAACCAGCAACTCCTGTCTGTTTACATGATAACTGGAGAGCTGGGCATCATCTCCTGTTGAAGAGACACCTGGGGACAATGATGCTCTGGGTGGCACCCAGGACCAGGGGCTTCCTGGGCCACCCCAGCTCGGCTGAACCCCCTGCCCTGTGACGGGTGGGCTTGGGGTCAGCGAGGCCCTGAAGGCTGCAGGTTGGCCCAGTGCCTGTGGTCCCGCCCCAGGGCCGTGAGCTGTATACTAATGGTGCTGCCCACACCACGCCGGGTCCTGGCTTCAAACACACTGCAGCTGCTCCGGTCCAGGTCTGGTCACTGCCATCCTCCCTGATGGGTGGCTTGCAAGCAGCCTCTGGAAGAGACCAGGTGCCCAGCTTGGAATTCGGGGGGCCCTGCTCTGTGTTGGCCTCCCAGCCTCTGCTTTTGGCTGAGTCTCCCCCTCCCCCAAGTGACCGCTGCAGGTGATCACCGTGTCCTCCAGGTCTGGATGGAGGGAGTGTGGCCTGCCAGAGCCATCAGGGAGCACCACCCAGCGAGGAGGGAGTGTGTTGCTGCTGTCCCAAGCAGAGCCAGGCTGGCAGTGGGCCCAGCCCCCTCTGGCTCCCCTGCCCCTCCCCCGTTGGGCTGTGTGGTCACGTGGGCTACACTGGGGAGGCAGAGCATGAGGAATTTGGCTCCAGCCAGAAGATGGTACATTCCTTGCTTTCCAGAGGCTCTGGCAGCAGCCCCTCCACGCCCACCCTCTCGTTGCCATGGCAACCTGCTGACAAGCTGACACCATCCCAATTTGCCTTCAGTCCCCACTCTTCCCTCTCCCAGCCAGGAGCGCAGCGAGTGGGCATGGCCAGCAGAGGGCAGCGGTGGGCTGGCACTCAGCGGGGCAGGGTGGGTGGGCCTTGCTGGATATGGGCCCTGCCTTTTGGGGTCTCCACGTTCCTCCCAAAAGCTGGAGGCCAATGCCCTGCAGAGAGCAGCAGGCGGGGGACAGCCATTAGCGGGTGTGTCCACAGGGCAGGTCCACCCCTATGACCCGCGGGCCCTCAGCTTTGGCCGGAGATGTCCATACCCCAGGGCTGGAGGCTGCATCAGCTGCAGCTGCTGATGGCCCTGCTGGGCATGAACCCCCTGGGCCCCAGGTGCTCACCCCTCATTCCAGGGCTCATCTGTCCATTTGTTCCCTCAGGGTGGGGGGCCTTTCTCTCCAGGGCACTGCCCTTTGGTCTGAGCCAGGACTCAGAGCCCCCAGGGGTCAGGGGCCTGCTGTCACCTCCACAGTATTTCCTGTGTTCTCTCAGGTGGGGACACTCTAGCCCAGCCGTGGGCAAACTACAGCCCGAGGGCCGAATCTGCCGTTTGAAATGAATACAACTAAAAAAAAAAAAAAGTACTCTTTTATGTAATGATGTTTACTTTGAATTTATATTAGTTCACACAAACACCCCATCCATGCTTTTGTTCCGGCCCTCCGGTCCAGTTTAAGAACCCATTGTGGCCCTCGAGTCAAAAAGTTTGCCCACCCCTGGGACTCTAGCCTAACCTCTCCGTCATTTCTTTTTTAAATACCCCCCTCCCCCCCCCCTCCCCGCCCCTGCCTGTGGTTAATCTGACATCTTAACTACAAGTAAGATAAAGTATTTAAGGAATTCATCCCTGAAGAAAGAAAAGACAATGCCGGAGGAAGGAAGAAGCAGCATCCAAACTGCTGTGCGCCATTCAACACGGGGCTGCCGGGGCGGGGCCTGCGCTGGGCCCTAGCACCCGGCAGGAGAAGCTCTGGCAGCCCTGCCGAGGCACAGGCCTGGGCTGGGGGAGGCCAGCAGCGCCTGGCAGGGTGCAGTGGGCTGGGCAGGCCCTGCCCCGGCAGCACGGAGGAGGAGCAGGGTGGATGAACGAGGCTTGGCCTCCCTGCACCTGGGTAGACCTCACTGGCCTGGGTCTCTCTCCCTCTCGGGGTCCTGGCTGTCACGGTTTCCCCCTGGACTGGGTTCTGGGCTCCAGGTGGATTAGCAGGCAGGCCCTCTGGGTGCTGGCTCGGCGGGGCCTCAGAAGGCCCCGGACTTGGTGAGGCTGAGATGGCCAGGCGCCTGCGGGTTTGCTCCTGGTCGCGCTCCTCATCCGCCGCCTCCCGGCTCAGTCGGCAGCTGCAGCCCAGACGCGGCTGTCAGTTGAACCCCAGGCTGTGCTGGCAGCATCCTGGGAAGGGGCGGGTGGGGGCATGGAGACCCCCAGGTGCCTGTTGCCCTCGTTGGCTTGTGAGGTCTTCAGCTCCATCTTCAACTCTTGTGGCTTCCACTACCCACTGGGCAGAGACCCCATTTGTCCCTGTGCCCTGGAGGGGGAAGGCTGGACCCAGCACCCTGTTTGGCAACTGCATCCTTTGTGGGGGGCTGGCTCTCAGAGGGTTCAGTGAGGTCACCTGAGGCCACAGCGTGTCCTGGGCAGGTGGCACAAAGTGGGGCTGCTTTCCTGCCGGCACCTGGGGTGGGGCTGAGGCGTAGGTACAACAGGTTTAAACACTGTCAGGTGTTTCCCCAAA
Organism: Myotis yumanensis; assembly: GCF_028538775.1. Lineage (NCBI taxonomy): Eukaryota > Metazoa > Chordata > Mammalia > Chiroptera > Vespertilionidae > Myotis > Myotis yumanensis. The sequence continues at coordinate 2,760,095 of NW_027223758.1, read as the reverse complement.
TGTGGGACCTGAGTCATTTCCTGATCGGGTTCCGTCCAGAAACAGTTTCCAGATCAGATCTGGTTTAGAAACCAACCGTAGGCCTTCTGTATATGCCCTGTATGCCTGGCGCCCGCCCCCCCAAACCCCCTGCCCAGGAAGCAGGGCCTGGGTCACCAGGGGAGGCACAAGCAGTTTATGAGAATTAAAACAGTCATTTGGGAAGGATGATTCGAGGGCAGTGATGAAGCTATTCAGTGGGAATAACCTGCAAACGTCCACATCAGCTCCCAGATGTGCGGGCGGAGCCGAGGGAGCAGGAGGGTCCCTCGCTGGCCCAGGCTTGGCAGGACCTGGGGGCCGGGGCAGGCAGTCGGGCAGCTTTGAAGTCTGGCCCATGTTTTGGTCTGTGCTAGATGAGGTCTCTTCCTGCCGTCTGTGGGCATGTGCCCTGCATGTGCGTGAGCACCCCCTCTGCAGGAGCCACCCGCTGTCTTGTTGCTGAACTGCTTCCCAGCATGCATTCCGCTCCGCCCTCGGGAGGGGACAGGGCCCAGCCTGGCCCCCTGCGGCCCCCACGGATGTCTCTGGGGTGATCATCATGATTGGCCTGAAGGGAAGACAAGAAAATGAGGATCTTTGTGTCTTCTGCCAAGGAGTCAGCTCTTCCCCAAACTGTCGGAATGGAAATAATTTCAGAAGCTACTGTTCAAGCAAGCTTGGCTCTTCCTAGTTAGAAGCAAGCCTGAACCATTGTCAGAGATGCTAAAATAGCTCCACCGCAGGGATGGCTGGGATGGACGGAAACAGACCTGGAGCTGGACCCAGCAGGCTTCCTGCTCCCGGCCCGCTGCCTCGGGGCTTCACCCTCCACGCCCTTGTCTGGACTGTGCGTTTCTGGGATTAGGTGGGGGGCACGTCCCCCCACCCCCCGCCCGACCTCAGACTCTGTTGTAGCCCCTGGCCAGGTCAGCTTTACCTCCCGAAGCCCCCTTCCTTGTGAGGGGAGCCCCGCTGCGCCTTCTCATCGCCGAGCCGATGTTTCTATTCAATCGCCCGTTGCTCCCTCCTCTCTTGCTGATAGGTTTTGGGGAATCGCTGCCCATGGGCTTGCAGCAGCTGTGCTCTCACAGGCCTTGTCTTGGGTTGGGGACAGTCATGCGCCAGGGGAGGAGGCAGAGAGGCTCAGCAAGGATGGCCGAGTCCACAGCGCTGTCCCCTCCTCGCTGTCCCCGGAGGCAGTGGCACCTGGGCAGTTCCTGGTCACAGCGTGCCTGGGACCTGGCGCTGACGGTGTCCGCCCTGCAAGAGGAGGGCCCCCTCACTGCGTTCTGCCCGGTGGTGGTGTGGTTGCCCCGGGCTGTCAGGCCCTTGCAGCCCGAGGCCCCCGTTGCAGAAGCAGCCCTCCGGCCATACGGCGAGCCACACGGCTGTGGAATGCTGGGGGAAGTGGGTCAGCTGGTTCTGAGCGCTGATCGGCTCTGCTGCCTGAAGCGAGGCCTGCTCAGCCTCAAGGCCATTTCCAGTTGACATTTTAGGCGCGGGTTGGATGATGCTATTGTGACGTGCGAGAGTGAAATCTTGACGCTCGACAGGCGCTGCTCCCGGGGCATGTAACTCTCCTGCCCGCTTGCCCGGGAACCGTGCAGGCCCAGGCCCTCCTGCTGTGATGCCGGTGGACGCACCCGTTGCTTTGGGAACACAGGGTCCCCAGGTGTCCCTTAGATAGGGGACGGCTTTGACCTCATGTGCCACGACCTTGTGGACCAAGTGTGACCACACCTCCAGGATTGAGGTCTCCAGAGTTGGTATAAGATGTAAAGCAGCAGCAGGTGGATCTTCACTGTCCTGAGAAGGCCCGGAGCGCTGGCGTGTCACTGATGTCTGTCCTGCGGGTCAGAGGGGACCTGGCAGGACCCGGGTGGTGGGGAGACTGCTCTGTGTGTGGGGCTGCTTGTTCTCCTGCAGGTTCACCCACTCACCTGACCCCCCACCCCGCCCCCCACCTAGCAGACGAGCCTTGAACAAGTGGGCTCTGGCATGAAGGGGACACTGTGCTGGCCCTTCTCGCAGAACTTAAGACAGGTGAGGGGATGCTCAAGGGAACGGCCACTTGTGTTGCCAGTGGGGATGAGGTGGGCCCGCGGGGAGGAGCATGGCGGCCGGGGCAGCTGGGAGCCCTGGGGTCTTGCCATCATCACCTGCTCCGGGTGCTGGGCTCCAGTCTGGAAAGATCCTGGGGCAGTGGCGGAGCAGGCAGCTCCATGTTCACGCTGAGTCCCAGTGCCTCACACCCACATTCTGACCTCCATCCCCATCCATCCACCTACCACTCACTCGACTCATTTATTCCTTGAACCTACTGGCTTGACTTGGGCGGGGGGTTGGGAGGGCACAATATGAATTGTCAATCGGCACCCTTGACCGATTGCTGGGGCCGTGGAGCTGGGTGGCGTGTGTGGGGCCCAGGGCAAAAGTGCCAACTGGTTCTGATGCTGACTCATGTTCTTTTGTCCGCATCCCCTCCTCATGTCTGTCCATTCCTTCACCTGCCCCTTCCCTGCACCCCCCCCCCCCACACATTAGGGAAGGTGACTCTAGCATCAACAGCCAGGAGTGGGGGCTGGGCAGGCCCAGACAGAGGCAGCACAGGAGTGTCCAGGGCCCCAGCCCAGCTCCCCGCCCTCCCCTTCAGCTCCCCTGCCGCCTGGTGCAAAGGCCGAGGAGGGACAAGGGCAGGGAGCGGCCTGTGGTGCCCAGGACGAGGGGAGATGCCCAGCTCCCAGGATCTGGACCCCACGTCCAGCCACTGAAACCATCTGCCTTCCTGGAGCCCAGAGACACCCAGGCCTCCTGGGTGAAATGTGGGAGAAACGGGTACACCAGCGCCTTCCTCCTTCCTTCCCCCAGTGACCCGCACTCCTCCTCCCTGCTGGAACGCACCGGGAGTGTCTTAGGGGTCAGGGGGTGGAGAGAGCAGGGGTTGGACTACAGATGGAGCATCTGGCATTGCTGAGAGGAGGCTGAGAGAGGATGGGAGGAGCCTTGAGGGCAGCAAGGGGTGGGCCCATTTGGGGTCAGGCACAGGCACATCACGACTCCCTTCCTTCTGGGGAGAGGTGGTATTTGAGCTGATTTCTTTTTAAGGTGAACCAGGAGAGGAAGGCGACCGGAGGAGCAGGTAAGATTTGTTCCCAGGTCTCCAGGCACGGAGCCTGGGGTTGGCCAAGCCACGTTGGGATTCATAAAACATAAAGGTGGGGACCTCGATGGGTAGCTGGGCACAGAGATCACCGAGATAAGATATGAAGGAAACCTCCACACTCAGCCACAACCACATGGTGTCACCTCTTCCGGCTCCTGGGGTGCAGAGCCGACATCCTCTTAGGCGTCAGATGTGAGTCAAGATGGAGGCCAGGCCCCTGTCACCTGGTGGAGCTGCCGCTGCATCCACCCCAGCTTCTGTGGCCAGCTGGTCTGCTTCTGGCCAGGAGCGCTGGCTTTTAAAAACTGCTGGTTAGCCCGGTCGGCACGGCTCAGTGGTTGAGCGTTGACCTATGAACCAGGAGGTCCAATTCCCAGTCAGGGCACATGCCTGGTTGTGGGCTCAATCCCAGTGTGGGGTGTTTAGAAGGCAGCTGATCAATGATTCTCTCATTATTGATGTTTCTATCTCCCTTTCCCTCTCCTTTCCTCTTTGAAATCAACAAAAGTTTATTTTTTAAAAAACAACACAGCCCTAGCCAGTTTGGCTCAGGGAATAGAGTGTCGGCCTGTGGACCAAAGGGTCCGGGGTTCGATTCCGGTCAAGGGCATATATATACCTCAGTTGCAGGCTGCTCCCTGGCCTGGGCCCTGGTCGGGGCTTGTGCAAGAGGCAACCAATTGATGTGTTTCTCTCACATCAACATTTCCCTCTGTCTTTCCCTCTCTCTTCCACTGTTCCTAAAAATCAATGGAAAAATATCCTCGGACGAGGATTAACAAAGAACAAAACAAAAAACCTGCTAGCTAGAAGCCAATTAAAACGCCTGACCTGGGAGGCTCCCGCTAACCCCAAGGGAGCTGAGCTGTGGTCACTCAGCAGGGCAGGGGCACTGGTCAGAAGCGCTGCGGAGGGGGCACAGGCCCTGCTCTGCCTGGCTGGGGGCAATGCCCACCGCCACCTCCCACTCCCCTCCTCCTGGGGCGGGCTGGGCCCCTCCCCGCCGTCCCGGTGCTGAGCAGGCCTGGCCCGCTGTCCATGGTGCTAAGATCCAGCCAGACTCACGCTGGGCCGCGCGCTCTCCAAGGTTCTGAAGCTGAAACCCCAGCTGGCCGACCTTCCGGGCGTCCACAAACACCAGCTCCACGGGGCCTCCCTCCAACCATCTCAGGTTATGGCTCTCCTGCGTGTCTCTGGGAACAAAAGTCTCTTTCTTAACCTCAGTCAGAGCTTGAGCCTTCTCCCTGCGTTCCTCCTCCCTCCCCCTTCCTTCCTCCCTCTTGCCACCTCCTCACAGCAATGATCTGAGGGAGCCGAGGAACCCTTCCTCTGCTCGGCGCCTGGAGGAGATGATTTGAAAATGTCTGGCTCCTCCTAATCCTGAAAGTTGGGGTTCAGGCAGGTGGACAGAACAGATGTGCCTGGGCACCTGTAACCCCAAAATACAGACTCGAGGAGGAGGCCTGCATTCTGTGGCCTATTAATGGGCCTGACACTGAATTCAGGCTGAGAATTGGAATCCCAGGAGGCAGAGCCTATTCCATATAATGAAACAATACTTGTGCATTTTCGGAGGGAGCTTGGGGTGATGAGATAGAAGTCAAGATGAGGTTGGCTTAAGGGAAATAGTGCTGGGCCTGCTTACCCCATGCCCAGGGTCGGGGATATGAAAGCTGGGGTTGTCCTGTTACTAGAAACGCACTTGTCAGCAGAGACAGGCATGGGCACTGAGACTCCCCACAGAGGGAGGGAGGCGGAAGACCTGCCCAGGAGGCTGTACCAGGTGGAGACGCCCACACTGGGCAAGGCTCAGGGCCCCTGGAGGAAGGGCCACCTGAAGGAAAAGCCTGATCCAGGGTCCTTTCCACAAACAAGAGAGGAATTGCTTCAGATGCTCTGATCTCTCTGGTAAACGTCAAAATATGTCAACATCAGACCCTTTTCCTTCAGCCACTAAGACAAATGGAAACACGTTTATTAGCATAGGGATGAGTTTAATCAAACCCTTGCACCTCCTCGCTTTCTCTGGTCCGATGACCCCACGGGGTTGGTGCTCCACAGAGGCCCTTAGGACTAGCAGGCCCGCAGCCCCTCTTAGCCCAGAGGCCTCTGGCTCAGCCCACCCGCCTTCCGTCTGGGCGTTCACAGGGCTCTGGGTGTGAGCTGGGCTGGCCTCACCTCTTCATCTCCACCCGCCCTGGGCCTGTGCCACCTCCTGCAACCCCTTTCCTCTCTGAGCAGCTGGGGCATCGTCCCCGGGCAGCTCTCCTCCCTCTGCCCCTTATGTCCCCACAACAGACCCACATCAGGGGTCCACATGCTCTCTCCTGGGTCCGGAGCAGTGGGGCTGCTCCACCATTGAACTCGGAGCAGGAAGGAGGGCGGCCGCACCGCGAAAGGCATGGCCAGCGCGCCTGTGATTTAATCTCCACAGAAAGGGCGCGAGGAAAAGGTCAGAATTGTTCTAACTTAGAGCAACTGCCTCCTTTATGTCAGCACCACAGGCGAGGGGCTGGCCATTTAGCGGCAGGAAAAAATGAAAAAGGTCGGCTTCTTGGTGGGGGCGGGACAGTAAAAGCAGGTGGGCTCAGGAAATCACCCTGAGAGCACGGACTTTGGCTCTGGGGCGAATTAGCCCACGGAGAGGTTTCAAGCCTCCAGCCGGGGTGGTGGTTAGTGCTCATGGGATGGGTCCTACTTTGGGGAACTGATAGTGGTGACCACTACACAACTTCCCGAATGTGTTAAATGCCACTGAATTGCACACCCTAAAATAGTTAATTTTATGTCGCGTGAATTTTACCTCAACAGATTATTTTTGAATGGCTGAGGTTTAAACGTCGGAGTTATCCCTTCGGGAGAATATGAAGACACCCGGGCACCTCGGCAGCCCCCGGGGGTGGGAGGGCACATCCTCCCCATGTTCCGAGGTTGGCTGGGGGGTTCGGCTCTCACGACCCAGCCAGCAGGCGCAGTGCCCACCACACAGGGTGTCACCATCGCTCCACCCTCTGTCTCCACGGCCCACCAGCGCGAGTTTGACATGCTTGCCTCAGGTGAACAGCAGGCACAAGCATGGGCCTGTCCAGATCGCTGCTACCCCGCCTTCCGCTCACACTCTGTATCTCGTCATTCCTCAGCTTCCCCCACTTTTCCCTGGTTTCTGGGGAGGGCTCCTTACATGCTGCATTCAGCCACGCTCCGAGCCCCAGGACGAGTCCAGGGGCTGCAGCGTGTGAGTGGCAGGGGACAAAGCCCGCAGACACTCGCAAGGAATCTGAAGGCACTTCCTCAGGAAAAGCTGTGGATTGGGGGAGGGGACCCTGCGGGCACCGGGATGTCTGTTCCCCAGGCAGGTGGACACCCGGAGCTCTCCCTCCGCGCCCCCTCTCGGGAGGACTCCGGGACACGGACAAGCTGCTGGCACTGGAAGGGCACCTTCACGCGCTGCATGGCTCACCACAACGCCCTTGTCCTCCGGCTTGGCTTCGTCAGGAAATAAACCTGCACTCAGAGCAAAGACAGCAAGTCACATCCTCCCACTCTTCTGCTTTACTCAGGAAGAGCAGGGGGCGTCAAATCAGACCGGGGTCCAGGCTGGCTGCGGGGCCCCCGGGGGCAGAGGGATATTAATAGGACCCGAAACTGCTCCTGGAACGGAGGGCGCTGAGCCCAACTGCGTGGTTAAATCAACGCAAAGGCTGGGTGCCAGGGACCTGTCGGACAGAAGGCGCTGGGAGGGTTCAGAGACCGTTCCTAACGCCCATGGCCTCCTGGTAACCTGTCTGAGGTCAAGGTCCAAGGTTGGGCTCAGAGGCAGGTGCCTGGAGGGAAACGGTGTCCCCAGCGCACAGCGGAGTCTGAGCGACTGAATGGCAGGCCCTGCCACAGCTGCTGTTCGGGTCCATTCATTGGTCACCCCCTCAGGGACTGTGCACACAGCTCTCGGCCCCAGGGCTGCAGGGCAACGTGGAGTCCCCATCTCTCTGACGGGGAAGCTCATCTCCACGCCACGGCTGTAAGAAAGGGGCACTGAGGGTGCTCCGGAGCCCAGGAAGTCAGCACAATCACGAGGTTCTGCTATATTTACTTTGACTGAAATACGGTTCATCGCTTCTCTGAAATCACAGTTGGACCGACATCCTGTTTCTATTTGCTAAACCCAGCCCCCAGACCGGAAGCCAGGCCTGTAGCACCTGTGGTAGGTCAAGCCCCCAGGTGAGAAGAAGGACCCCTGACCTTAGGACCCCATTCACAGGTTGGAGGGGCAGCAGCACTCACCTCCACCCTCGCCCGTCCTTCCTCCTCCGGAAGCCTATCCTGAAACTCAGCCCGTGGCACATGGGCAGACTTTAACCTCAATGCACTTTGCTAAGAACAGACAGGCTCTCGCCAGGAACAGCTGAGGGAGGGGGTCTTCAGAATATCAGTAGCATGGAAAAGGTTATTAGAGTAAGTTCATCATGAATAATAAATTAATAGAATAATTTGGTGGTGCCATGTGATATCCGGGTAAGAGGAGGCGTTGTAGCAGTATGGGGGGGAGGAGATGGGTGTGGGCAGAGAGCGGGGCTGTCTGGCCAGAGGGCAGAGGGCAGTTGGCAGATTGCGGACTGCAGGGCATGTGTGCAGGGGCAGGCTGTCTGCAGGGACGAAGGGCTCACAGACCCGTCATGGGTGGAAGATGGGGCTCAGGACCAAATGCTGAGGAGCTCTTGAACCGACCAGGCAAGTCTTGGGCTGCCTCCTTAGCCCAGCCCGGCCAGTTCCTTGTGTCCCACACACACACTGGGAGGAGCTTCCCGCCTGAGTCCCAGCCATCCTGTGGAGGGGCGTGCATTTCAGGGTTCCCCACCCCCCAACATTTCCCTCATGCTTTTCTCTCTTCGCAGAAAGCAGGAGATTTCCAGCGATCACAGACCTGGAGAAATGGTCTGACCGAGCACAGAAACTAATGGCAGCGCCAGCGGACTTCTCTGGCCCAGGGTAGGACCCTCTGCTGCTCCGGACACCAGCAGGCCAGGCCCCGCTTCCCTGCCTGTGGTGGAATGGCCCCCAGGAGCCCCAGGAAGGCCTGTCACAAGGACACGCATGTGGCTGTCTTGCTGAGTCCAAAGACCACGGCTTAACTTGGAGTAGGTGTCCCCTCTGGGGTCCATCAACTACGGCCAAGGCAGGTGCTGCCCGGGAAGGTGGAGGTGTGCTGTGAGGTTGGCCTTGGAGGCAGAGGGACCCCTGCACATGGAGTGTGCAGGCAGATCCCGTTTATGTCTGAGCTGATTCTGAGGCTGAGTGAGGCTAGCAGGACCCCAGGAGGTTTGGGGGGTGCGGTGGGGGGGGGGGCGGGTGCTTGCTGGAAAGGCTGGCCTGAGGACTGAGCGCCAGGGTGTGGCCTGCTCGGTCCTCCTCAGGGCTCACAGGGACAGCGCAGGCCTGCAGGTGTGAAAAGCAGGCTCTCCGTGGAGAGGGCCGAGGGCCAGGAGACCAGGGCCCCCAACTCCACGAAAGAGCAGCAAGCAGCTGCGGCTCTCCCAGGGGTGTGGGTGGAAGGCACCCACTGTCCACTGTTCCCTGTCCTCACCACCGCCAGCCCCAGTTTGGGCCAACCAGGGCGTCTCCAGCTAGACACACACTGTTTCTTTTGCTCACGTACACATACCCCAGTGTGAGTGAGTGCGCGTGTGGAGTCCGTCTATGTGTGTGTGTGAGTGTGTGTCCCCACAGGGAAGCAGCTGCAGCGGTTCAGACCTCAGCGCCAGCGCTCCCAGCAGGTCTCCTACAGAGAAGTGTGTGCGAGCCCAGCCCAGTGTCCCGTCTGGGAGCTCCGCCCGCATCACCCTTTGGAGCTGCGCATGCGCGGAGGCGTGGCTTTATTCTTTCTTTGCCACAGTGTCTGACTCTGCAACCGACAATTAATGTTCAAAAGAACACGAAATGGAGGAGAAATTACAGCAATTTATCAACTGAAATTATAGGTGTAGACACATGTCATCCGTGGAAACAGTTACTATCAAAATTAAAGTGTTTAGAGATTTTCCTCAATTTTAAATTATGCAAATCCCCTTTTCCTTGGTCTGGCAGCACCACGGCTGGAATGGCAGGATTACCCAGGGGCCCTGCGCCCTGCAGCTGCGATCCAGGCCTCTCCTGCCTCGCTGCCCCTCACGAGCATCACTGCGACCGGCCGGGGACCCAGCCTGTTCTCAGGGTTTAGGTGCATATTTCCCTGAGCTGCTGTGCCCTCTGTTCTGTGCGGTTCCCCATCGTACCCCAGCTGCTGAGCGTGGAGTGAAGGCCGGGCTCTGTGGGCTGCGTGAAGTCACCATGGTTCGTGGCCAGCCTAGGGAAGGCTTCCTGAGATCGACCAGCTCTGCCTCCCTGGGAACGGCGTGCTGTTAACACACTGATGCATTTGATTTGCTAGCATTTTCTTTGGTTGTTATCCTATTTTGAAATCAAGAATACCCAGCCTCATAAAATTATTTGGGTAACTCTCCTATTTTCTATGAAACTAGAGGCCTGGTGTACGAATTTGTGCATGGGTGGGGTCCCTCGGGGTGGCCTGCTGGGATCAGACCCCAGCTCACACCCCCAGCCTCGCAGCCCCACAGCCCCGCCTGGCACCCTGCCATGGCCTGGCACCACCCCCTCACCTGCTCCACCATCCCACCTGCAGAGTGATCGATCAGGCTGGGGGCCCTCCCCTCCCCCCTCCCCTCCCTCCCCCCCCCCCGCCCTTAGCACCTGGGAGCTGGGTGGCAGACCTGCCCCCTGCCACCGCTGCTGGTCTCAGTCTGCAGGGCAATCAGACCCCCACTCGCACCCACCTTGGCCTGGCGCCGCCTGCTCACCTGCTCCACCATCCTGCCATGGTCCTGCTCTCATCGGGGCCCATCGGGGCCAGCAGCACCTCCACTGTTGCCAACTGCCAGCACCGTGTCTCCAACTCCCATCATGTTCTGCACCACCTTCTAGTGGTCAGCGCACGTCATACATAGCGAGTGGTTGAACTCCCTGTCGAACAATTTACCTATTAGGCTTTTATTATATAGGATGCTTTTTAAATTTTTTTTTTATTGATTGATTTGAGAGAGAGAGGAAGGGGAAGAGAGAGAGAAGAGAGAGAGAGAGAGAGAGAGAGAGAGAGAGAGAGAGAGGTGTTGTTTTACTTATTTATGCACTCATTGTATGTGCCCTGACTGGGTATCAAACCCACAACCTTGGCGCATCAGGATGATTCTCTAACCAACTGAGCTACCCAGCCAGGGCCTCTATGAAATGCTTTTAAAGATAGATATTTTCTAGCTAAGATTTGGAATCAGCCTAAGTGCCCATCAGCAGATGAATGGATTAAAAAACTTTTGCACATCTACTCAATGGAATACTATGCTGCTGTAAAAAGGAAGGAACTCCTACCATTTGCAACAGCATGGATGGAGCTGGAGAGCATTATGCTAAGTGAAATAAGTCAGTCAGAGAAAGATAAATATCACATGCTCTCACTCATTTGTGGATTATAATGAACAACGTAAACCGATGAACAAAAACAGATGTAGAGACAGAGAAGCATCGATCAGATGCTCAAAACTCGGAGGGAAAGCAGGGGCAGATAGGGGTGAGGGGGAGAGATCAACCGAAGGACTTGTATGCATGCATATAAGCATAAGTGATTGAGGTGGACAACAGGGGGTGAGGGTGAGGGCAGGATTGGGGGGTTGAGGGGACATTGGGGGGATAAGGACACATTTGCAATATCTTATTCAGTAAAGGGAAAAAAATAAATAAAGATAGATATTTTCTCTATGGCCAGTGTCGCTCAGTGGGTTGGAGCATCATCCTGTACACCAAAAGGTTTTTTTTTGTTTTTAGTTTTATTGCTTAAAGTGTTACAAAGAGTATTACATATGTCTCCTTTTTTTTTCCCCCGCCCTTGACAATCCCCTGGCCTCCCCTACCCGCCAGTGTCTTATGTCCATTGGTTATGCTTATATGCATTCATACAAGTCCTTCGGTTGGTCTCTTACTGCCCCCCTTCCTGCCCCCCAACCCTCCCCAGCCTTCCTGCTGTAGTTTGACAGTCTGTTCAAGGCTGCTCTGCCTCTGTATCTATTTTTGTTCATAAGTTTATAATGGTCTTAATTATCCATAAATGAGTGAGATCATGTGGTATTTTTCTTTCACTGACTGGCTTATTTCACTTAGCATAATGCTCTCCAGTTCCATCCATGCTGTTGCAAATGGTAAGAATTCCTTCTTTTTTACAGCAGCATAGTATTCCATTGTGTAGATGTACCACAGTTTTCTAATCCATTCATCTATTGATGGGCACTTAGGCTGTTTCCAGATCTTAGCTATGGTGAATTGTGCTGCTATGAACACAGGGGTGCACATATCCTTTCTGACTGGTGTTTCTGTTTTCTTGGGATATATTCCTAGAAGTGGGATCACGGGGTCAAATGGGAGCTCCATTTTTAGTTTTTTGAGGAAACTCCATACTGTTCTCCACAGTGGCTGCACCAGTCTGCATTCCCACCAGCAGTGCACAAGTGTTCCTTTTTCTCCACATCCTCTCCAGCACTTGTCGTTTGTTGATTTGTTGATGATGGCCATTCTGACAGGGGTGAGATGGTACCTCATTGTTGTTTTGATTTGCATCTCTCGGATGATTAGTGACTTTGAGCATGTTTTCATATGTCTCTTGGCTTTCTGAATGTCCTCTTTTGAAAAGTGTCTATTTAGGTCCTTTGCCCATTTTTTGATTGGATTGTTTATCTTCCTTTTGTTAAGTTGTATGAGTTCCCTATAAATGTTGGAGATTAAGCCCTTATCGGTGATAACATTGGCAAATATGTTCTCCCATGCAGTGGGCTTTCTTGTTGTTTTGCTGATGGTTTCTTTTGCTGTGCAGAAGCTTTTTATTTTGATGTAGTCCCATTTGTTTATTTTCTCTTTAGTTTCCAATGCCCTAGGAGCTGTATCGGTGAAGAAATTGTTTCGGCATATGTCTGAGATTTTGTTGCCTTTGGATTCTTCTAATATTTTTATGGTTTCCCGTCGTACATTTAAGTCCTTTATCCATTTTGAGTTTATTTTTGTGTATGGTGTAAGTTGGTGGTAGTTTCATTTTTTTGCATGTATCTGTCCAATTTTCCCAACACCATTTATTGAAGAGACTATCTTGACTCCATTGTATGTTCTTGCCTCCTTTGTCAAATATTAATTGAGCATATTGGTTTGGGCCGATTTCTGGGCTTTCTATTCTATTCCATTGATCTATATGTCTGTTCTTGTGCCAGTACCAGGAAGTTTTGAGAACAGTGGCTTTGTAATACAGCTTGATATCTGGTATTGAGATCCCACCTACTTTGTTCTTTCTCAGGATTGCTGCAGCTATTCAGGGTCTTTTTTTATTCCAGATGAATTTTTGGAGAGTTCGTTCTAGGTCTGTGATATGTGCCATTGGTATTTTAATGAGAAGTGCGTTGAATTTATAGATTGCTTTGGGTAGTATGGACATTTTAATGATGTTGATTCTACCGATCCAAGAACATGGTATGTTCTTCCATCTGTTTATGTCTTCCTCTATCTCTTTTTTCAACGTCCTGTACTTTTCTGAGTAGAGGTCTTTTACCTCTTTAGTTAAGTTTATTCCTAGGTATCTTAATTTTTTTTGGTGCGATGGTAAATGGGGTTGTTTTTTTAGTCTCTCTTTCTGTAAGTTCACTATTGGTGTATAGAAATGCCATAGATTTCTTGGCGTTAATTTTGTATCCTGCTACATTGCCGAATTCATTTATTAAATCTAATAGTTTTTTGATGGAGTCTTTAGGGTTATTTATGTATAATATCATGTCATCTGCGAATAAGGACAGTTTTACTTCTTCTTTTCCAATTTGGAAGCCTTTTATTTCTCCTTCTTGTCTAATTGCAATGGCTAATACTTCCAGGACTATGTCGAACAGGAGTGGTGAGAGTGGGCATCCCTGTCTTGTTCCTGTTCACCAAAAGGTTTTGGGTTCAATTTCTGCTCAGGGCTGCACAGGAGGCAACTGATCGATATTTCTCTCTCACATTGATGTTTCTATGTGTACACACACAGACACGTGCCCTCACACATTTATGTGGGGTTCACCTGAGGAAACCCAAGTGGGTGTGGGGAAGTGGGGGGTCAAGAAGGGGTTTGGTGTGAGCCATCCGTGATTTGGCGTGTTCAGGGGACAGCATCAACCATGTCCTGCAGAGTTCCCACCCAGGGCTGAGAGAGCTGCATTGCCTTCACCCTGAGTCCTCCCGTTATGCTCAGTGAGGCCGCCCGTCTGGGCAGTGTTGGAGAAAGGCCTCCAGCAGAGGGACCCAGAGCAGCCAGGGGGCATCAGGCAGGTGGTGGTCGAGGAGGTGGTGCCACGACAGTGCCTGCTGTGCTTATGTTAAGCCAGCTGTACGTTCCCAGCACTCACAGCTTTCAGAGCACTTCTGTCCCTCAGTGTAGCCACTGGGAGAGTCAGTGGGCCTCACCTCTCCTTCAGTGACACACACAGCTTCCGGGAGGTGTTGTGGGCGGTGGCCACAGGCACACTCAGGTTCCTGCCCTTGTGGGGACTCTGGTTGCCTCTTTCTGGCCCATTTGACCTTTATCATAGGCATCAGGATGCTCTGAGGAGGGCGAGGCGCAGCTCTGATGTTTGCATGCAGTAACTGCCCCAAGGGCACTAACGTAGCATGGGTGAGGAGCAAGCGATCTGCTTTAGTTTTGCACGTGATCACACATTCTCTGAGCAACACTCCCCCACAGAGGTCTAGAATCAAGGGTGAGGTTCTTGGTGATAATGCCTGGCAGGAACATTTTACTCAGCATCTTGGCAATGCCAGATGGATTGAGCCCTCTTCCTTTACACACACATGCACACTCATGCACACATATGCACAGACAGGGATGGCCAAGGGTCTGGCCAATGGTGGGCGGGGATTCCGAGAGGCATGGTCCAGCACCTCGGACAGCGCCCGCCGTGGTTCTCTAGGTCCTCACATGCTGGGCTTGCTCTGCTTTCTGAGGGTCCCAGGATTAGAGATGGGGGAGGGGGTTGCACAACGCCATCGTGGCTGTAGCTTTTCTGGGCCAGCACATCTGCTTTGTCCCCTCGGAGCATCCATGTCTGAACAGGAACGGGCTCCAGCTCCAGCTCCTGCTCACCACCAGCTTCTCTGGGATAAGTTCCCACCTGAGGAGAGTCCTGGTTTGTCACCTGCTCTGATTCACTTTCTGGCATCTGCTCTATCTCCCTGGCCAGCAACCTGCTTTTTCCCAGTGTCTACAGCCAAGCTGTCCCTTCATCCTTGTATCTCTAAGCTGACACGCTGCTGGCACGTAGTAGGAACCAATGGAATGAAAGAACAAGAATTCCCTTCCTGTAATCTAGCTTGCATGGCACCAGACTGAATTCAATTTAAATGTAAAAAGAGAAAGGTAAACAAACCTATACGTTGTTTGGATCTCTGAGGGGGTTGGGCATTTGACCAACCACAAGTGTCCTAAGAGAGTAGCTAACGGTGCTGGTGCTGCGTGCCGTGCTCCCTCACGGCTGGAGAAAACTGCCTTTGGCTGATGCGTTTGCGTGCAGATGGTAAGAGAGCGTTGTAGCATTTTAGGAAGAGCTCACAATGGCTGGTAGTTTTCACAGGGAGATGACCTTGAGGCAAAGAAGTGGCGTCTAGCCAAAGGGCCATCTATGCTCGCAGTGTGACAGTCCCCAGCACTCACCTCCACGACTGGCCCCCAGCAAGCACGCCCAGGCAGGGGGTGGGGAGAGGGGTATGAACGGGAGCCACCCCTGTACACCGCACCCGGCTTAGGTTTCCATGGCTGCTGTGACAAGGATCACCAACGGGTGGCTGAAAACAACGGAAACTTATTGTCTCAGTTCTGGAGGCCAGAAGTCCAAGATCAACGTGTGGGCAGGGCTGGTTCCCTCTGGAGAATCTCAGGGGAATCTGCTCTAGGCTTCTCCAGTTTCTGATGGTTGGGGCCACCCTTGGTTTGTAGACATCTCACCCCCATCTCTGCCTTTGTCTTCACATGGCCTTCTGTCTGTGTCTGTCTCAAATCTCCTTTTCTCTTGTTAGGACACCGTCACTGGGTGTGGGGCCCACCCTAAACTTGGGGTGATCTCATCTAGAAAGAGTCTTTTCCAACTAAGGTCCCATTCACAGTTCTGGGGGTTGGGATGGGGACAAAGCTTTTGGGGGCCACCACTCAGCCCACTGCTCCCGCCGAGACTAGTGGTCCTCACTCGTCCTCCTGCCTAGGGCCCTGCCCTGCTGGTTCACCCAGGGGAGGGGTGCACTGGAATGGGGGCAGGGCACATGGGGATGGGTTAGATGGGGTCAGAGTCACTCTGGGAAAGAGGCTGAGTGGAGGTGGAGGGTCCTGAGCTGCTGGTTCCGGGGCCTGTGTGCTTGGGAGCTTCCAGTTAAAGAGGGGGTTCTCAGAGCCAGCCCCCCAGGGGCAAAGCGAAGGTGGGACGGACTCTCCCTCTCTACCTCCCCCTCCCTCTGTTTCTCTCTCCCCCTTTATCTCTCCCTCTGTTTCTCTCTCCCCCTTTATCTCTCCCTGTTTCTCTCTCTCCTTTTATCTCTCCCTCTGTTTCTCTCTCCCCCTTTATCTCTCCCTCTGTTTCTCTCTCTCCCTTTATCTCTCCTTCTGTTTCTCTCTCCATCTCTGTCTCTCTCAGGCCCAGGACTGTGGCCCTGGCGGGTTCCCTCCCACGTGCGCGGCAGCCCCACGTGCATCTTTCTTCGGGCCAGCGAGGAGCTGGGCCTCTGCACGGTGGGCAGCGCCGTGAGTTCTGCGTTCACTGTGAGTCCTCGCCACCACTCCCAGAACAAAGAGAACAAAAGGAACCAGAGATGCATTCCCGTTCTCTTCGTCCACTCTCCCCCTCTCTCCAGCCTCCGGGTTCCATGTGTGAGGTCCAGTGCCAGACGACCCGGGCAGACGGGGACAGGGGACAGTGAGCAGGGCAGGGCAGGGTGGGCAGCAGCTTGCTGTGTAGACGTTGCGATCTCTGGGCACCTGACCCTGGCCCTCATTAGAGGAGGAGCCTGAGGGAGGATGAAGAGTCAGACATGGAGGGCCTGGGGCAGGTCCAGTGGGAGGGGCTCTTGGTCAGACACGGAGAGGCCACAGCTGCCCAAAGCGCAAAGCGAGGCTGCCCCCGTCCAGGCTCTGTGGATGGACACCCACCCCTGGGGAAAGGGCTGAGCGCCATGATCCACACCATCCCAGGTGTGTACACTCAATGCCGGTACCCAGATGCAGAGCACAGCTCCCGGGGAGGGAGAGCTGGCAGGGTGCCTGCGAGAATGACGGCACTCTCCCTGCTGGTCCCAGGGACGCTGGGGACCCTGCTCCTTTGTTTCCATAGCAACATCAATGGGAGAAGGATGCACCCCACTCATGTTCAAATTCAGCTGGGAGTTTGTGGCTCAGACCCAGCCCCAGCCCTCCGGGGAAGGGATCTCAGGCTTGAGGGCAGGACAGTGAGGCCCCTCCCAGAATGCGCTGCCCGTGAATGGGGCCGGAGGGCCATCCTCTGCGGGACCCGCCTGCCCCTCAGCAACCAGCTGTCACCCAGAGCCGCCCACCCAAGTCCGGGAGGCGTACCTCCCGGCAGAGGCCTGGGTGCAGGAGGTGAGGGACCGCCAGGCTGTGGCTGGAGTCAGCACTGAGTCTCAGGAGAGGAGCCAGGGCCCAGGGAGAGGTGAGTGGGAAGGGAGAGGAGCGACCCTGTCCACCGGGGGTGGCGTCCTGGGAAGGATTGGGAGGGTCGTCTTCCTCCCGCCTCCCTCTCCCCTCAGAGACACAGGCCTCCCACCAGGCCTCCTGCTTGGGAACTTTAACAACTCAAATACCTTACAGAGGGGACTGGGAGAAGCAGCGCCGCGGCCTGGGGAGTCAGGAAGCCTGGGTTCTTGTCTCAGGGGAACCACTTGCCACCACAGAATGTTAGGGCTCAGAGAGTTCAGTGGCCTATTTGTCACCTGCAAACCTGGCACCAGTGTCCTCTCCCCAGCTCCCAGCCACTCTCAGGGGCTGGATGGGGACAGTAGATGTCCCCCAGGGCCCCAGCCCCAGGTGAGAACAGCCAGGAAATGGGCACCAGGGACAGCAGACGGTGGGCGGTGATGGACCGGGGGTCTCTGGTGAGCATCCTCCCACAGCAGGGACCTTGTGGTCCTGCCTCAATGCTGGTCCCTTGTCAGCCACTCTCCGTGTATAGATGGAAGTGTCCTCCCACCCTGTGCTCATTACAGGGGGACCTCCTTACAAATTCAGCCCATTCTCTCCTGAGAGGGTGCCAGGCAGTCAGCCACAGGGGAGGGTGGACTCAAATCCTGGGTAAACCACCTGGGAAGCTGGGGGCTGGGGCTCAGGTAGGGCGCCGAGAGCCTGCGGCATCTCTGCTCCTCGCCGAGCTCTGCTACCAGCCGTCAGCCCACCTAGGGCGCTGCCCCCCACTGCGGGCAGCCCCAGAGCAGGCCGCAGGCTGCGGGGTGAGTGCTCCCTACTTTGGGGCGGGGGAGAATCCAATTTAAATTGAGGTTACCACCTTTTCACAAATCGAGAGTAGGCAGCCCTCAGGCCAGCCGGTGGAGGGTTGCTCCCCCCCACAGCACCCAGGATTGCTTGAGTGTTCGTTCACCTCGTGGGCACCGAGGCATCTCCATCACCCCCACCCGGCAGGGGCTTTGGAGACACCCAGGAGGCCCTCCCTGGGGCAAAGGTCTGGGGAGGTGTCCTGGTCCGCCCCCTCTCCTGTTCTGCTGGGCCCCAGCCCTACCGCCTCCTAAATCGCTGCCTCAAGGAAACTTGTCAATAAACCTGACCTTCGCCCTGGAAGCTGATCACTGTTAAGTCTGTAATTGCTAAAAATTCATTTGTTAATTGTATGCAACTAATCTGCATCCTTTTGTTTTATATCAATTCACAGAGTAATTAAAAAGAGCAAGCTCCTTGGGCGACTCCTCCTCGAACGCTGGGCCCAGAGCTAGTGAGCCGGGCACCTCCCCAGCCTCCCTGGGGCTGGGCTCTGTGGCGGCTCAGCCCTCTGCCGCCTCCTGTAAGTAGGTGCAGCGAGAACCTGAAGGTCTCCGATCTCTGGGTCCCCTTGGAGCCTCGGTTGGCGCCGCCCCAAGACAGGCTCAGGGCAGAGGCTCTGAGGTGTTGGTGCTGGAGTTTTCACAGACCAGGCGGGACTCTCCAGGTCAGCGCCCGGCAGACACGAAGGCAGAGAAAGGTCCTGAGGCCAATGAGCGTGAGCAGCAGGTCCCAGCGAAGCAGCAATGGACGGCACCACACGGCCGCCCCTCGGTGCCTCCCTGGCTGCCCTAAGGGTGGAGACGGGAGAGGACCAGAGTCCAGCACCTTGGCCGGCCTGGCTGTGGGGGACGCAGGGCCTTGGGAACCTTCCCCTGCCTGCCCCACCCTCCTCCACGGCCTGCGTCTAGTGCAGCTCTGGCTTCCTCCGCACAACCGAAGCCGACACAGGCACCACGCATTTTCATCCCAGCTGCACCCGGCGCCAGCTCAGTGCTCGCCCCATTGGCCACACCCCAGAACAGTCCTCACTGAGCCCCATCCCAATTCTGCTGTCAATCATCTCTGACCCATCCACGGAGACCCTGGTCCTGGTCATTTGCCTCCCCTGGCTCAGGGCCACAGTGCATATCTGGGTTGCTCTGCACACGCCGAACCCCTGCCCCTGACTTCCTTGTGTTGCCCTGCAGACCCCGAGTCTGGAGAAAGCGTCGGGGGTGCAGTGGGGGTCGTGGCCCCTAGGACGTTGTAGTCTGTGCTGAGGTCAGCTGCCCAGGGTGGCCTGCAGGAGCCCAGCACTGACCCACCCTGACTCCTGTGTGCCATCCTTGCCCATCTCCTCCGGCACCCTCTTTGTCACTGAAATCCGTGCGCATACTGCCCCAGGGAGCGCCAGTGGCCAGTGGGAATGTCTTAGCCCATGTTGGCCATCATCCTGGCTGCTGGGAGGGACTGGCCTCTCCCTAAAGCCTCCTAGGCTCACTCTTCCTCTTACCTCTCGCAGGTGCCCCATCCTGGACCGACACCCCTGTCCCCCCCCTACCCAGGAGAGAGGGTGCAGCCCCTGGGACTCGGTTGCACGGGCCTCGTGAGGCCGGCTGGCAGGGGCAGGGGCCTGGGAGCCACTGTGGGGAGGGTGACAGCTGCAGGAAACGCATCTTTATACTCGGTGCAGAGTCTGCTGCACTGTCTCCTTCAAGAGACACCAGGAACCTGCCCGAGGTCCTGTCACTGTGTCTTCATCTTTGGTGCCCCAGACGCACCCACTTGGGGTGGAGGCACGAGTCCCTCCCCATCTCCCCTGACACCGTGAACTGGCGATGGGCAGGGGCCATGGAAGGGGATGCAGCTGCCGTGAGCAGAGACCATTCCTCAACCCCAGGTCCGGTCCCCCTGGGGACCTCACGGGGCGGGGGGGGGGGGGGGGGCAACACTACATAGACAGGCCTTTGGCCCTTTGAGCCAGGTTACCAGGGGAAAACCGCCCAGCAGCCCCGGGCCCCCAACCCTGAGAACAGTCCACACAGTCATCCCTGACCTTAGCCCTCCCCCACTCCCCTGACCTCCCGGCGACCGAGCCTTTGTGTCCACAGACAAAGGCTGAGCCTGCACATGGTGGTGCAGCTGGGACATGGGGAGACCAGGATGGAACCTGGGGCCGGAGCGGGTCCCCCTGCTCAGCACCAACAGGTCTTGGAGAGTGACTGCTGAGGGGCGGGTGCTCGGGCACGGACTGTGGTGGTGCTCGGCCTTCACAGCCCTTCTCGGAGCCGTGTTTCAGGCAGTGGTGGCTTTTGTCTCTTTCGGGAAGCTCTCCAATAGCTAAGGGCATGGCATGTGTGCACACATGTGCATGAGTTCACGTGTCATGTGTGTAGCGAGCACTTGCACACATGTGCTGCACACAGAACCCCAGAGAGGGGTGTGTTCGGCTCCATTGCTGTGGGGCTGTTGTTCAGGGAAAAGTGCTGTGATGTGCCTGCGGGCCCTAAGCACGCGGGTCTGAAGCGTGACAGGGCTGGGCTGTCCTGTGTTGGTCACGTGAGGCAGGGCGGGGCGGGGGCATTTCTGGGCCCATCTGTGCTCATGAGGCCGAGCTCAGCCTGTGCCCTGCACAAGGTCATCCCCAGCAAACATGCCACCCCGGAGGGGGAAGCAACCACCCCACCTCACCCCCCAGAACCCAGGTTTCATGTTAGTGAAGCCACCGCCTCAGCCACTCCCCACAGAGGCCTTCCGGCGCCCCCACGGCCGCGGCTGTCACCACCGGGGAGGGGTGATTCGTGGCAACTCACGGCTCGCCCCCAGTGATGCTGTCTGTCGTCCAGGCTGGTGATAAAAACATGATCTTTCATTTTCACCTTATTTTGACCACAACCCTCAGTCAGAGACTAATTACAGGTAAGGGGGCGGGTGGGCTGCACACGCCTGGAACCCCCAGGAGCACATACAGGCCACAGGGTGTGCGGACACATGTGCTGTGTGCGCCTGCCATGGGTGTGATTTGCCTGCGTGAAGGTGTGGACACAGGCAGCTTCTGTGTTCACAGGCATGTGTACATGAGCATGTGTGTGCACATCACCCGGGTGCCCTGTGTGTCCACAGGCCTATTAAAGGCATCGGACAGGAAGGCCTTGTTTTGATCATGGGAATGAGGGCTGTTTTGATGTTTGTGGAATGGAGGGGACATGAAAGGGGATGGATTGGAAGCAAATAGAAGTCTGGCCCAGGTTTATGGCCCGGCATCTCCCTCCAAAGTCAGCCTGTGCTGTGGCCGTAGATTAACCGACAGACACCCGCTGGCGGCACTCCTGTCGGCTGGAAACGTGTAACCAGCCATCACCTGAGCAGCCCCCCAGCACTCAGTCATTAGGGGCCTGAGGGGGTACCATAGAGGTGGGGCCTGGGCCTGGGATGCAGCCCTGCCTGGCCACCACCACCCTCCCTCCTGCAAGGCCACTGGCAGCAGCCGAGAGGACCGCCTGGTGTCCCATATGTCGCTCATGTATGAAGAAGGTCCGCGGAGATGCCTTCTGGGGCACCTGGTCAAGACACAGGGCCCAGGTGCCTGCACACGGGCTCAGACGGGAGGGCAGGCTGCCCGGCTGGGTGAGCCTTGGGATGGGCCTGGTTCTGCTTTACCACCAGGGTCCACACCTTCCTAGTCTTGCACACTCACGCACACACATGCACACACATGCGCACATACAGCGCATACTTTCTAGTAGAGTGCACCCAAATATTGCGTGGACAGCCCTACGTGGCGAACATGCCTGCTGCCCTGCACTCACGGAGCTAGAACAGGACACTTCTGAAGGCCCCTGCTCCGCCTCCTCGAGCCCCTCCTCCCAATGCATGGCGGGCTCCACATTAAGTAATTTCACTCTATTTATGGCCGTGACTGTCCCCACCCAAGGTCCCCTCAGGAGCCTGTGAGGTGGGTGGGCAGAGCTGGGCATGGGAGTTCTCACAGGGACGAATCACAGACGCTCTCAAGGGGAGTCAGGGTGGGCCTGTCCTGCCCCAGAAATTTAAACCTGGTGGCCACAGAGGAAGGCAGAGCCCTCACTGCCTCACCACACTCCCTGCCAAAGCTCCAGGCCGGGCCATGGCGGCTTGTGCCCACAAACCAGGTACCGCCGCCGCCTCAGGATGGAGCAGCGAGCACACGGTGAGTGCCCATAAGGATGCCCGCCCGTGCCAGCCTCACTGCCACTGAAGTCGTGCAGCTCCGCAAATGGGACCCCCCCCCACCCCCCCACCCCCCGCCGCAAGACAGGTCGGCCTTCCCTGTCTGCTGGCTGAGGGCCTGGCTGGGAGAGGGAAGGGGCAACCTGGGCCACCCGGTGAGTGGGGTTCCAGCACAGTCCCACCAGGACCTCGCGCAGTGTCATTCCCCGAGGCCAGCCCGGTCCCGCACACGGGACAGGACAGCCTGGCACCTGGCCTCTCCCAGCTGGTCCCCTGGAGGTGGGTCCCTCCTCACACAAATGATCATGGAAATGGTGTCTCAACTCCACAGCACTTGGCACTTACACGCGCGTTGCCCCACGAGAGAGAAACAATTCTCTGAAACGAAGAGACATCATCACCCTCCATAGCCAGCCCTCTGCCGGGGAGGTCAGGTCTACATTTGATGAATACGGGCTAGTGTGCTGGAAAAAACGAGACGGGCCTGTGAAAGGTGACGGAGAGAGACCCACAGGAGGTGTGGGGGGCGAGTGTTCAGTGTTCAGGGGTGCACTGACAAAGAGCTGGGCACAGCAGACATTTCCCACGGCCGGGTGACCCCACCTGCCCAAGTCAGGGAGGAGGGACAAGGAGCTGGGCTCATGGGACCAATGGGAGGAATGAAATGAGCACGAAGGGCACAAAACTCCCAGATGGGACCTCAGTGCCTGCAAACAGCCTGAGCACCCAAGATAATTCGTATCCTCAGAGCCCCTCACACAGGTGAGACAGACCCCCAATCACACACAGGTGAGACAGAGCCTCCATCACACCGGTGAGACATAGACCCCCCCATCACACACAGGTGAGACAGACCCCCCATCACACACAGGTGAGACAGAACCCCCATCACACACAGGTGAGACAGACCACCCATCACACAAAGGTGAGATAGAGCCCCTGTCACACAGGTGAGACATAGACCCCCCATCACTCACAGGTGAGACAGAGCCCCCATCACACACAGGTGAGACAGACCCCTCGTCATACACAGGTGAGACATAGACCCCTCATCACACACAGGTGAGACATAGACCCACGTCACACACAGGTGAGACAGACCCCCCATCTCACACAGGTGAGACAGAGCCCCCATCAGACAGGTGAGACAGAGCCCCAATCACAAACAGCTGAGACAGACCCCTCGTCATACACAGGTGAGACAGACCCCCCATCTCACACAGGTGAGATAGAGCCCCCATCACACAGGTGAGACATAGACCCACCATCACACAGGTGAGAAATGGATCCCCCATCACACACAGGTGAGACAGACCCCCCATTACGCAGATGAGACAGAGCCCCCATCAGACAGGAGAGACAGACCCCCAATCACACACAGGTTTGACAGAGCCCCCATCACACAAAGATGAGACAAAGCCCCCATCACACACAGGTGAGAGAGAGCCCCCATCACACACAGGTGAGACAGAGCCCCCAACACACAGGTGAGACATAGGCCCCCCATCACACACAGGTGAGACATACCCCCCATCATAAAGTGAGACATAGACTCCCCATCACACACAGCTTAGACAGAGCCCCCATCACAGAGGTGAGACAGAGCCTCCATCACACAGGTGAGACATAGACACCCCATCACACACAGGTGAGACATAGACCCCCATCACACAGGTAGGACAGACCCCCCATCACACAGGTGAGACATAGACCACCATCACACACAGGTGAGACATAGACCCCGCATCACACAGGTGAGACATACACCCTCCATCACATACCGGTGAGAGAGACACCCCATCACACACAGGTGAGACAGACCCCCCCCGTCACACAGAGGTGAGACAGATCCCCCATCACACGGGTGAGACATAGACCGCCTATCACACAGGTGAGACAGACCCCCCAACACAAACAGGAGAGACAGACCCCCATCACACACAGGTGAGACAGACCCCCCATCACACACAGGTGAGACAGACCCCCTATCACACACGGGTGAGACAGAGCCCCCATCACACAGGTGAGACAGATTCCCCCTCACACACAGATGAGACAGACCCCCCATCACACACAGGTGAGATAGAGCCCCTGTCACACAGGTGAGACATAGACCCCCCCATCACTCACAGGTGAGACAGACCCCCCATCACACAGGTGAGACAGAGCCCCCATCACAAACAGGTGAGACAGACCCCTCGTCATAACAGGTGAGACATAGACCCCCCATCACACACAGGTGAGATAGAGCCCCTGTCACACAGGTGAGACATAGACCCCCCCATCACTCACAGGTGAGACAGACCCCCCATCACACAGGTGAGACAGAGCCCCCATCACAAACAGGTGAGACAGACCCCTCGTCATAACAGGTGAGACATAGACCCCCCATCACGCAGGTGAGACATACACCCTCCATCACATACTGGTGAGAGAGACGCCCCATCACACACAGGTGAGACAGACCCCCAACCACACACAGGTGAGATAGAGCCCCTGTCACACAGGTGAGACAGATTCCCGATCACACACAGTTGAGACAGACCCTCATCACACACAGGTGAGACAGAGCCCCCATCACACAGGTGAGACAGACACCCGATCACACACAGGTGAGACAGACCCCCCATCATAAGCTGAGACATAGACTCCCCATCACACACAGGTTAGACAGAGCCCCCATAACACAGGTGAGACAGACCCGCAATCACACGCAGGTGAGACAGAGCCCCCATCACACAGGTGAGACAGAGCCACCATCACACAGGTGAGACAGAGCCTCCATCACACAGGTGAGACATCGACCCCCCATTACACACAGGTGAGACATAGACCCCCATCACACAGGTGAGACATAGACCCCCCATCACACAGGTGAGCCATACACCCTCCATCACATACTGGTGAGAGAGACCCCCCATCACACACAGGTGAGACAGACCCCCCGTCACACAAAGGTGAGACAGATCCCTCATCACACAGGTGAGACAGACCCCCATCACACAGGTGAGACATAGACCGCCCATCACACAGGTGAGACAGAGCCCCCATCACACACAGGTGAGACAGACCCCCATCTCACACAGGTGAGAAATAGAACCCTCATCACACACAGGTGAGACATAGACCCCCCATCACACAGGTGAGACAGACCCCCCCATCACACACAGGTTTGACAGAGCCCCCATCACACACAGGTGAGACAAAGCCCCCATCACACACAGGTGAGACAGAGCGCCCATCACACACAGTTGAGACAGAGCCCCCATCACACAGGTGAGACAGACACCCGATCACACACAGGTGAGACAGACCCCCCATCACACAGGTGAGACATAGGCCCCCCATCACACACAGGTGAGACATACCCCCCATCATAAAGTGAGACATAGGCTCCCTATCACACACAGCATAGACAGAGCCCCCATCACAGAGGTGAGACAGAGCCTCCATCACACAGGTGAGACATAGACCCCCATCACACAGGTAGGACAGACCCCCCATCACCAGGTGAGACATAGACCACCATCACACACAGGTGAGACATAGACCCCGCATCACACAGGTGAGACATACACCCTCCATCACATACCGGTGAGAGAGACCCCCCATCACACACAGGTGAGACAGACCCACCTTCACACACAGGTGAGACAGATCCCCCATCACACGGGTGAGACATAGACCGCCTATCACACAGGTGAGACAGACCCCCCAACACAAACAGGAGAGACAGACCCCCATCACACACAGGTGAGACAGACCCCCCATCACATACAGGTGAGACAGACCCCCTATCACACACAGTTGAGACAGAGCCCCCATCACACACAGGTGAGACAGACACCCCATCACACACAGGTGAGATAGAGCCCCTGTCACACAGGTGAGACATAGACCCCCCCATCACTCACAGGTGAGACAGACCCCCCATCACACAGGTGAGACAGAGCCCCCATCAGACACAGGTGAGACAGACCCCTCGTCATAACAGGTGAGACATAGACCCCCCATCACGCAGGTGAGACATACACCCTCCATCACATACTGGTGAGAGAGACGCCCCATCACACACAGGTGAGACAGACCCCCAACCACACACAGGTGAGATAGAGCCCCTGTCACACAGGTGAGACAGATTCCCGATCACACACAGTTGAGACAGACCCTCATCACACACAGGTGAGACAGAGCCCCCATCACACAGGTGAGACAGAGCCACCATCACACAGGTGAGAC
Organism: Myotis yumanensis; assembly: GCF_028538775.1. Lineage (NCBI taxonomy): Eukaryota > Metazoa > Chordata > Mammalia > Chiroptera > Vespertilionidae > Myotis > Myotis yumanensis. Next base: position 2,733,888 of record NW_027223758.1, on the reverse strand, counting down.
AGAGCCTCTATCACACAGGTGAGACATAGACCCCCCATCACACACAGGTGAGACATAGACCCCCATCACACAGGTGAGACATAGACCCCCCATCACACAGGTGAGCCATACACCCTCCATCACATACTGGTGAGAGAGACCCCCCATCACACACAGGTGAGACAGACCCCCCGTCACACAAAGGTGAGACAGATCCCTCATCACACAGGTGAGACAGACCCCCATCACACAGGTGAGACATAGACCGCCCATCACACAGGTGAGACAGAGCCCCCATCACACACAGGTGAGACAGACCCCCATCTCACACAGGTGAGAAATAGAACCCTCATCACACACAGGTGAGACATAGACCCCCATCACACAGGTGATACAGACCCCCCATCACACACAGGTGAGACAGAGCCCCCATCACACACAGGTGAGACAGAGCCCCCATCACACAGGTGAGACAGACACCCGATCACACACAGGTGAGACAGACCCCCCATCACACAGGTGAGACATAGGCCCCCCATCACACACAGGTGAGACATACCCCCCATCATAAAGTGAGACATAGACTCCCCATCACACACAGCTTAGACAGAGCCCCCATCACAGAGGTGAGACAGAGCCTCCATCACACAGGTGAGACATAGACACCCCATCACACACAGGTGAGACATAGACCCCCATCACTCAGGTAGGACAGACCCCCATCACACAGGTGAGACATAGACCACCATCACACACAGGTGAGACATAGACCCCGCATCACACAGGTGAGACATACAACCTCCATCACATACCGGTGAGAAAGACCCCCCATCACACACAGGTGAGACAGACCCCCCTTCACACACAGGTGAGACAGATCCCCCATCACACGAGTGAGACATAGACCGCCTATCACACAGGTGAGACAGACCCCCCAACACAAACAGGAGAGACAGACCCCCATCACACACAGGTGAGACAGACCCCCCATCACATACAGGTGAGACAGACCCCCTATCACACACAGGTGAGACAGAGCCCCCATCACACAGGTGAGACAGATTCCCCCTCACACACAGATGAGACAGACCCCCCATCACACACAGGTGAGATAGAGCCCCTGTCACACAGGTGAGACATAGACCCCCCCATCACTCACAGGTGAGACAGACCCCCCATCACACAGGTGAGACAGAGCCCCCATCACACACAGGTGAGACAGACCCCCATCTCACACAGGTGAGAAATAGAACCCTCATCACACACAGGTGAGACATAGACCCCCATCACACAGGTGAGACAGACCCCCCATCACACATAGGTGAGACAGAGCCCCCATCACACAGGTGAGACAGAGCACCCATCACACACAGGGGAGACAGACCTCTCGTCATACACAGGTGAGACATAGACCCCCCATCACACATAGGTGAGACATAGACCCCCGTCAAACACAGGTGAGACAGACCCCCCATCACACAGGTGAGATAGAGCCCCCATCACACAGGTGAGACAGACCCCCCAACAAAAACAGGAGAGACAGACCCCCATCACACACAGGTGAGACAGTGCCCCCATCACACAGGTGAGACAGACCCCCCAACACACACAGGTGAGACAGAGCCCCCATCACACAGGTGAGACAGATTCCCGATCACACACAGTTGAGACAGACCCCCATCACACACAGGTGAGACAGAGCCCCCATCACACAGGTGAGACAGACCCCCCATCACACACAGATGAGACAGACCCCCCATCACACACAGGTGAGATAGAGCCCCTGTCACACAGGTGAGACATAGACCCCCCCATCACTCTCAGGTGAGACAGACCCCCCATCACACAGGTGAGACAGAGCCCCCATCACACACAGGTGAGACAGACCCCTCGTCATAACAGGTGAGACATAGACCCCCCATCACGCAGGTGAGACATACACCCTCCATCACATACTGGTGAGAGAGACGCCCCATCACACACAGGTGAGACAGACCCCCAACCACACACAGGTGAGATAGAGCCCCTGTCACACAGGTGAGACAGATTCCCGATCACACACAGTTGAGACAGACCCCCATCACACACAGGTGAGACAGAGCCCCCATCACACAGGTGAGACAGACACCCGATCACACACAGGTGAGACAGACCCCCCATCACACAGGTGAGACATAGGCCCCCCATCACACACAGGTGAGACATACCCCCCATCATAAGCTGAGACATAGACTCCCCATCACACACAGGTTAGACAGAGCCCCCATCACACAGGTGAGACAGACCCGCAATCACACGCAGGTGAGACAGAGCCCCCATCACACAGGTGAGACAGAGCCACCATCACACAGGTGAGACAGAGCCTCTATCACACAGGTGAGACATAGACCCCCCATCACACACAGGTGAGACATAGACCCCCATCACACAGGTGAGACATAGACCCCCCATCACACAGGTGAGCCATACACCCTCCATCACATACTGGTGAGAGAGACCCCCCATCACACACAGGTGAGACAGACCCCCCGTCACACAAAGGTGAGACAGATCCCTCATCACACAGGTGAGACAGACCCCCATCACACAGGTGAGACATAGACCGCCCATCACACAGGTGAGACAGAGCCCCCATCACACACAGGTGAGACAGACCCCCATCTCACACAGGTGAGAAATAGAACCCTCATCACACACAGGTGAGACATAGACCCCCATCACACAGGTGATACAGACCCCCCATCACACACAGGTGAGACAGAGCCCCCATCACACACAGGTGAGACAGAGCCCCCATCACACAGGTGAGACAGACACCCGATCACACACAGGTGAGACAGACCCCCCATCACACAGGTGAGACATAGGCCCCCCATCACACACAGGTGAGACATACCCCCCATCATAAAGTGAGACATAGACTCCCCATCACACACAGCTTAGACAGAGCCCCCATCACAGAGGTGAGACAGAGCCTCCATCACACAGGTGAGACATAGACACCCCATCACACACAGGTGAGACATAGACCCCCATCACTCAGGTAGGACAGACCCCCATCACACAGGTGAGACATAGACCACCATCACACACAGGTGAGACATAGACCCCGCATCACACAGGTGAGACATACAACCTCCATCACATACCGGTGAGAAAGACCCCCCATCACACACAGGTGAGACAGACCCCCCTTCACACACAGGTGAGACAGATCCCCCATCACACGAGTGAGACATAGACCGCCTATCACACAGGTGAGACAGACCCCCCAACACAAACAGGAGAGACAGACCCCCATCACACACAGGTGAGACAGACCCCCCATCACATACAGGTGAGACAGACCCCCTATCACACACAGGTGAGACAGAGCCCCCATCACACAGGTGAGACAGATTCCCCCTCACACACAGATGAGACAGACCCCCCATCACACACAGGTGAGATAGAGCCCCTGTCACACAGGTGAGACATAGACCCCCCCATCACTCACAGGTGAGACAGACCCCCCATCACACAGGTGAGACAGAGCCCCCATCACACACAGGTGAGACAGACCCCCATCTCACACAGGTGAGAAATAGAACCCTCATCACACACAGGTGAGACATAGACCCCCATCACACAGGTGAGACAGACCCCCCATCACACATAGGTGAGACAGAGCCCCCATCACACAGGTGAGACAGAGCACCCATCACACACAGGGGAGACAGACCTCTCGTCATACACAGGTGAGACATAGACCCCCCATCACACATAGGTGAGACATAGACCCCCGTCAAACACAGGTGAGACAGACCCCCCATCACACAGGTGAGATAGAGCCCCCATCACACAGGTGAGACAGACCCCCCAACAAAAACAGGAGAGACAGACCCCCATCACACACAGGTGAGACAGTGCCCCCATCACACAGGTGAGACAGACCCCCCAACACACACAGGTGAGACAGAGCCCCCATCACACAGGTGAGACAGATTCCCGATCACACACAGTTGAGACAGACCCCCATCACACACAGGTGAGACAGAGCCCCCATCACACAGGTGAGACAGACCCCCCATCACACACAGATGAGACAGACCCCCCATCACACACAGGTGAGATAGAGCCCCTGTCACACAGGTGAGACATAGACCCCCCCATCACTCTCAGGTGAGACAGACCCCCCATCACACAGGTGAGACAGAGCCCCCATCACACACAGGTGAGACAGACCCCTCGTCATAACAGGTGAGACATAGACCCCCCATCACGCAGGTGAGACATACACCCTCCATCACATACTGGTGAGAGAGACGCCCCATCACACACAGGTGAGACAGACCCCCAACCACACACAGGTGAGATAGAGCCCCTGTCACACAGGTGAGACAGATTCCCGATCACACACAGTTGAGACAGACCCCCATCACACACAGGTGAGACAGAGCCCCCATCACACAGGTGAGACAGACACCCGATCACACACAGGTGAGACAGACCCCCCATCACACAGGTGAGACATAGGCCCCCCATCACACACAGGTGAGACATACCCCCCATCATAAGCTGAGACATAGACTCCCCATCACACACAGGTTAGACAGAGCCCCCATCACACAGGTGAGACAGACCCGCAATCACACGCAGGTGAGACAGAGCCCCCATCACAGAGGTGAGGCAGAGCCACCATCACACAGGTGAGACAGAGCCTCCATCACACAGGTGAGACATAGACCCCCCATTACACACAGGTGAGACATAGACCCCCATCACACAGGTGAGACATAGACCCCCCACCACACAGGTGAGCCATACACCCTCCATCACATACTGGTGAGAGAGACCCCCCATCACACACAGGTGAGACAGACCCCCCGTCACACACAGGTGAGACAGATCCCTCATCACACAGGTGAGACAGACCACCCATCACACAGGTGAGACAGAGCCACCATCACACAGAGGTGAGACAGAGCCCCCATCACACACAGGTGAGACAGACCCCCATCTCACACAGATGAGAAATAGACCCCCCATCACACACAGGTGAAACATAGACCCCCCATCACACAGGTGAGACACACCCCCCATCACACACAGGTGAGACACAGCCCCCATCACACAGATGAGACAGACCCCCCATCACACACAGGTGAGACAGAGCCCCCATCACACAGGTGAGACAGACCCGCAATCACACGCAGGTGAGACAGAGCCCCCATCACAGAGGTGAGGCAGAGCCACCATCACACAGGTGAGACAGAGCCTCCATCACACAGGTGAGACATAGACCCCCCATTACACACAGGTGAGACATAGACCCCCATCACACAGGTGAGACATAGACCCCCCACCACACAGGTGAGCCATACACCCTCCATCACATACTGGTGAGAGAGACCCCCCATCACACACAGGTGAGACAGACCCCCCGTCACACACAGGTGAGACAGATCCCTCATCACACAGGTGAGACAGACCACCCATCACACAGGTGAGACAGAGCCACCATCACACAGAGGTGAGACAGAGCCCCCATCACACACAGGTGAGACAGACCCCCATCTCACACAGATGAGAAATAGACCCCCCATCACACACAGGTGAGACATAGACCCCCCATCACACAGGTGAGACACACCCCCCATCACACACAGGTGAGACACAGCCCCCATCACACAGATGAGACAGACCCCCCATCACACACAGGTGAGACAGAGCCCCCATCACACAGGTGAGACAGAGCCCCCATCACACACAGGTGAGACATAGACCCCCGTCAAACACAGGTGAGACAGACCCCATCTCACACAGGTGAGATCGAGCCCCCATCACACAGATGAGACAGACCCCCCCAACACAAACAGGAGAGACAGACCCCCATCACACACAGGTGAGACAGAGCCCCCATCACACAGGTGAGACAGATTCCCGATCACACACAGTTGAGACAGACCCCCATCACAAACAGGTGAGATAGAGCCCCTGTCACACGGGTGAGACAGAGACCCCCATCACTCACAGGTGAGATAGAGCCCCCATCACACAGGTGAGACAGAGCCCCCATCACACACAGGTGAGACAGACCCCTCTTCATACGCAGGTGAGACATAGACCCCCCATCACACAGGTGAGACTTAGACCTCCGATCACACACAGGTGAGAAATAGACCCCCCATCACACAGGTGAGACATAGACCCTCCATCACACAGGTGAGACATACACCCCTTCACACACAGGTGAGACAGATCCCGCATCACACAGGTGGGACAGACCCCCCTTCACAAAAGTGAGACATAGACCCCCATCACACACTGGTTAGACAGACCCCCCATCACAAACAGATGAGACAGACCCCCATCACACACAGGTGAGACAGACGCCCCATCACAGACAGGTGAGACAGAACCCCGATCACACAGGTGAGACAGTCCCCCATCACACACAGGAGAGACAGATCCCCCATCACACACAGGTGAGACAGATTCCGCATCACACACAGGTGAGACAGACCACCCATCACACACAGGTGAGATGGAGCCCCTGTCACACAGGTGAGACATAGACCCCCCATCACTCACAGGTGAGACAGAGCCCCCATCACACAGGTGAGACAGAGTCCCCATCACACACAGGTGAGACAGACCTCTCGTCATACACAGGTGAGACATAGACCCCCATCACACACAGGTGAGATGGAGCCACTGTCACACAGGTGAGACATAGACCCCCCATCACTCACAGGTGAGACAGAGCCCCCATCACACAGGTGAGACAGGGCCCCCATCAGTCACAGGTGAGACAGAGCCCCCATCAGACAGGTGAGAGAGAGCCCCCACCACACACAGGTGAGACAGACCCCCCATCACACAGGTGAGACAGACCCCCAATCACACACAGGTTTGACAGAGAACCCATCACACACAGGTGAGACAGAGCCCCCATCACACAGGTGAGACAGACACCCGATCACACACAGGTGAGACAGACACCCGATCACACACAGGTTGGACAGACCCCCCCATAACACAGGTGAGACATAGGCCCCCCATCACACACAGGTGAGACATACCCCCCATCATAAGGTGAGACATAGACACCCCATCACACACAGGTTAGACAAAGGCCCCATTACGCAGGTGAGACAGAGCCCCCATCACACAGGTGAGACAGAGCCACCATCACACAGGTGAGACATAGACCCCCAATCACACAGGTAGGACAGACCCGCCATCACACAGATGAGACATAGACCCCCCATCACACAGGTAGGACAGACCCCCCATCACACAGGTGAGACATAGACCCCATCACACATGTGAGACATAGACCCCCCATCACACAGGTGAGACATACACCCTCCATCACATACCGGTGAGAGAGACGCCCCATCACACACAGGTGAGACAGATCCCCCATCACACAGGTGAGACAGATCCCCCATCACACAGGTGAGACATAGACCCCCCATCACACACAGGTGAGACAGAGCCCCCATCACACAGGTGAAACAGACCCCGCATCACACACAGGTGAGACAGAGCCCCCATCACACAGGTGAGACAGATTCCCCATCACACACAGGTGAGACAGACCCCCCATCACACACAGATGAGATAGAGCCCCTGTCACACAGGTGAGACATAGACCCCCCATCACTCACAGGTGAGACAGAGCCCCCATCACACAGGTGAGACAGAGCACCCATCACACACAAGTGAGACAGATCCCCCTTCACACACAGGTGAGACAGATCCCGCATCACACAGGTGGGACAGACCCCCCTTCACACAAGTGAGACATAGACGCCCATCACACACTGGTTAGACAGACCCCCCATCACACACAGATGAGACAGACCCCCATCACACACAGGTGAGACAGACGCCCCATCACAGACAGGTGAGACAGAACCCTGATCACACAGATGAGACAGACCCCCCATCACACACAGGAGAGACAGAGCCCCCATCACACACGGTGAGACAGATTCCGCATCACACACAGGTGAGACAGACCCCCCATCACACACAGGTGAGATGGAGCCCCTGTCACACAGGTGAGACATAGACACCCCATCACTCACAGGTGAGACAGAGCCCCCATCACACAGGTGAGACAGAGCCCCCATCACACACAGGTGAGACAGACCTCTCGTCATACACAGGTGAGACATAGACCCCCATCACGCACAGGTGAGATGGAGCCACTGTCACATAGGTGAGACATAGACCCCCCATCACTCACAGGTGAGACAGAGCCCCCATCACACAGGTGAGACAGGGCCCCCATCACTCACAGGTGAGACAGAGCCCCATCACACAGGTGAGACAGACCCCCCATCACACACAGGTGAGACAGACCCCCCATCACACAGGTGAGACAGAGCCCCCATCACACAGGTGAGACAGAGCCACCATCACACACAGGTGAGACATAGACCCCCATTACACACAGGTGAGACATAGACCCCCCATCACACAGAGGTGAGACAGACCCCCCATTACGCAGATGAGACAGAGCCCCCATCAGACAGGTGAGACAGACCCCCAATCACACACAGGTTTGACAGAGCCCCCATCACACACAGGTGAGACAGGGCCCCCATCACACACAGGTGAGATAGAGCCCCTGTCACACAGGTGAGACATAGACCCCCCATCACTCACAGGTGAAATAGAGCCCCTGTCACACAGGTGAGACATAGACCCCCCATCACTCACAGGTGAGACAGAGCCCCCATTACGCAGGTGAGACAGAGCCCCCATCACACAGGTGAGACAGACCCGAAATCACACGCAGGTGAGACTGAGCCCCCATCACACTGGTGAGACAGAGCCACCATCACACAGGTGAGACAGAGCCTCCATCACACAGGTGAGACATAGACCCCCAATCACACAGGTAGGACAGACCCCCCATCACACAGATGAGACATAGACCCCCCATCACACAGGTAGGACAGACCCCCCATCACACAGGTGAGACATAGACCGCCCATCACACAGGTGAGACATACACACTCCATCACATACTGGTGAGAGAGACGCCCCATAACACACAGGTGAGACAGACCCCCCGTCACACACAGGTGAGACAGATCCCCCATCACACAGGTGAGACAGATTCCCCATCACACACAGTTGAAACAGACCCCCAATCACACACAGGTGAGATAGAGCCCCTGTCACACAGGTGAGACATAGACCCCCCATCACTCACAGGTGAAATAGAGCCCCTGTCACACAGGTGAGACATAGACCCCCCATCACTCACAGGTGAGACCGAGCCCCCATCACACAGGTGAGACAGAGCACCCATCACACACAGGTGAGACAGACCCCTCGTCCTACACAGGTGAGACATAGACCCCCCATCACACACAGGTGAGACATAGACCCACGTCACACAAAGGTGAGACAGACCCCCCATCTCACACAGGTGAGATAGAGCCCCCATCACACAGGTGAGACAGACCCCCCAACACAAACAGGAGAGACAGACCCCCATCGCACACAGGTGAGACAGAGCCCCCATCACACAGGTGAGACAGACCCCCCCATCACACAAAGGTGAGACAGAGCCCCCATCACACAGGTGAGGGATTTTCCCGATCACACACAGGTGAGACAGACCCCCATCACACACAGGTGAGACAGAGCCCCCATCATAAACAGGTGAGACAGAGCCCTCGTCATGCACAGGTGAGACATAGACCCCCCATCACACAGGTGAGACATAGACCTCCCATCACACACAGGTGAGAAATAGACCCCCCATCACACAGGTAGGACAGACCCCCCATCACACAGGTGAGACATAGAACCCCATCACACACAGGTGAGATATAGACCCTCCATCACACAGGAGATATACACCCCCCATCACATAATGGTGAGAGAGACCCCCCATCACACACAGGTGAGACATATCCCCCTTCACACACAGGTGAGACAGATTCCGCATCACACACAGGTGAGACAGACCCCCCATCACACACAGGTGAGACAGAGCCCCCATCACACACAGGTGAGACAGACCCCATCTCACACAGGAGAGAAATAGACCCCCCATCACACACAGGTGAGACATAGACCCCCCATCACACAGGTGAGACACAATCCCCCATCACACAAAGGTGAGACACAGCCCCCATCACACAGGTGAGAAAGACCCCCCATCACACACAGGTGAGACAGACCCCCCATCACACAGGTGAGACATAGACCCCCGTCACACACAGGTGAGACAGACCCCCCATCACACACAGGTGAGATAGAGCCCCCATCACACCGGTGAGACAGACCCCCCATCACACACAGGTGAGACAGAGCCCCCATCACACACAGGTGAGATAGAGCCCCCATCACACAGGTGAGACAGACCCCCCATCACACACAGGTGAGACAGACCCCCCATTACGCAGATGAGACGGAGCCCCCATCAGACAGGAGAGACAGACCCTGAATCACACACAGGTTTGACAGAGCCCCCATCACACACAGGTGAGACAGAGTCCCCATCACACAGGTGAGACAGACCCCCCATCACACACAGGTGAGACAGACCCCCCATCACACACAGGTGAGACAGACCCCCCATTACGCAGATGAGTCGGAGCCCCCATTAGACAGGAGAGACAGACCCCCAATCACACACAGGTTTGACAGAGCCCCCATCACACACAGGTGAGACAGAGCCCCCATCACACAGGTGAGACAGACCCCCCATCACACACAGGTGAGAAGGACCCCCAATCACACACAGGTGAGAAATAGACCCCCCATCTCACAGAGGTGAGATCGAGCCCCCATCACACAGGTGAGACAGACCCCCCATCACACACAGGTGAGACAGAGCCCCATAACACACAGGTGAGATAGAGCCCCTGTCACACAGGTGAGACAGAGACCCCCCATCACTCACAGGTGAGACAGAGCCCTCATCACACACAGGTGAGACAGACCCCTCGTCATACACAGGTGAGACATAGACCCCCCATCACACAGGTGAGACATAGACCTCCCATCACACACAGGTGAGAAATAGACCCCCCATCACACAGGTAGGACTGACCCCCATCACACAGGTGAGACATAGACCCCCATCACACACAGGTGAGACATAGACCCTCCATCACACAGGAGACATACACCCCCCATCACATAATGGTGAGAGAGACCCCCCATCACACACAGGTGAGACAGATCCCCCTTCACACACAGGTGAGACAGATCCCCCATCACACAGGTGGGACAGACCCCCCTTCACACAAGTGAGACATAGACCGCCATCACACACAGGTGAGACAGACCCCCCATCACACACAGGTGAGACAGATCCCCATCACACACAGGTGAGAAATACACCCCCCATCACACACAGGTGAGACATAGACCCCACATCACACTGGTGAGACAGACCCCCAAACACACACAGGTGAGACAGACGCCCCAGCACACACAGGTGAGACAGAGCCCCGATCACACAGGTGAGACAGACCCCCCATCACACACAGGTGAGGCCGGCCCCCATCACACACAGGTGAGATATAGCCCCTGTTACACAGGTGAGACATAGACACCCCCATCACTGACAGGTGAGACAAAGCCTCCATCACACATGTGAGACAAAGCCCCCATCACACACAGGTGAGACACTCCTCTCGTCATACACAGGTGAGACATAGACCCCCCATCACACACAGGTGAGACATAGACCCTGGTCACACACAGGTGAGACAGACCCCCCATCTCACACTGGTGAGATAGAGCCCCCATCACACAGGTGAGACGGACCACCATCACACACAGGTGAGACATAGACCCACCATCACACAGGTGAGACATAGACCCCCCATCACACAGAGGTGAGACAGACCCCCCATTACGCAGATGAGACAGAGCCCCCATCAGACAGGTGAGACAGACCCCCAATCACACACAGGTTTGACAGAGCCCCCATCACACACAGGTGAGACTGAGCCCCCATCACACAGGTGAGACAGACACCCGATCACACACAGGTGAGATAGACACCCGATCACACACAGGTGAGACTGACACCCGATCACACACAGGTTAGACAGACCCCCCATAACACAGGTGAGACATAGGCCCCCCATCACACACAGGTGAGACATACCCCCCATCATAATGTGAGACATAGACACCCCATCACACACAGGTTAGACAGAGCCCCCATTACGCAGGTGAGACAGAGCTCCCATCACACAGGTGAGACAGAGCCACCATCACACAGGTGAGACAGAGCCTCCATCACACAGGTGAGACATAGACCCCATCACACACAGGTGAGACATAGAGCCCCATCACACAGGTAGGACAGACCCCCCATCACAAAGGTGAGACATAGACCCCCATCACACAGGTGAGACATAGACCCCCCATCACACAGGTGAGACATACACCCTCCATCACATACTGGTGAAAGAGACGCCCCATCACACACAGGTGAGACAGACCCCCCGTCACACACAGGTGAGACAGATCCGCATCACACACAGGTGAGACAGACCCCCCATTACGCAGATGAGACGGAGCCCCCATCAGACAGGAGAGACAGACCCCGAATCACACACAGGTTTGACAGAGACCCCATCACGCACTGGTGAGACAGAGCCCCCATCACACAGGTGAGACATAGGCCCCCATCACACACAGGTGAGACATACCCCCCATCATAAGGTGAGACATAGACACCCCATCACACACAGGTGAGACAGAGCCCCCATCACACAGGTGAGACAGAGCCACCATCACACAGGTGAGACAGAGCCTCCATCACACAGGTGAGTCATAGACCCCCAATCACACAGGTAGGAAAGACCCGCCATCACACAGGTGAGACATAGACCCCCATTACACACAGGTGAGACATAGACCCCCCATCACACAGGTGAGACATAGACCCCCCATCACACAGGTGAGACATACACCCTCCATCACATACTGGTGAGAGAGACCCCCATCACACACAGGAGAGACAGACCGCCCGTCACACACAGGTGAGACAGATCCCCCATCACACAGGTGAGACATATTCCCCATCACACACAGGTGAGACAGACCCCCCATCACACACAGGTGAGATAGAGCCCCTGTCACACAGGTGAGACATAGACCCCCCATCACTCACAGGTGAGACAGAGCCCCCATCACACAGGTGAGACAGAGCCCCCATCACACACAGGTGAGACAGACCCCTCGTCCTACACAGGTGAGACATAGACCCCCCATCACACACAGGTGAGACATAGACCCACGTCACACAAAGGTGAGACAGACCCCCCATCTCACACAGGTGAGATAGAGCCCCCATCACACAGGTGAGACAGACCACCATCACACACAGGTGAGACAGACCCCCATCACACACAGGTGAGATAGACCCCTGTCACACAGGTGAGACAGAGACCCCCCATCACTCACAGGTGAGACAGAGCCCCCATCACACAGGTGAGACAGGGCCCCCATCACTCACAGGTGAGACAGAGCCCCCATCAAATAGGTGAGACAGACCCCCCATCACACACAGATGAGACAGACCCCCCATCACACACAGGTGAGATAGAGCCCCTGTCACACAGGTGAGACATAGACCCCCCCATCACTCTCAGGTGAGACAGACCCCCCATCACACAGGTGAGACAGAGCCCCCATCACACACAGGTGAGACAGACCCCTCGTCATAACAGGTGAGACATAGACCCCCCATCACGCAGGTGAGACATACACCCTCCATCACATACTGGTGAGAGAGACGCCCCATCACACACAGGTGAGACAGACCCCCAACCACACACAGGTGAGATAGAGCCCCTGTCACACAGGTGAGACAGATTCCCGATCACACACAGTTGAGACAGACCCCCATCACACACAGGTGAGACAGAGCCCCCATCACACAGGTGAGACAGACACCCGATCACACACAGGTGAGACAGACCCCCCATCACACAGGTGAGACATAGGCCCCCCATCACACACAGGTGAGACATACCCCCCATCATAAGCTGAGACATAGACTCCCCATCACACACAGGTTAGACAGAGCCCCCATCACACAGGTGAGACAGACCCGCAATCACACGCAGGTGAGACAGAGCCCCCATCACACAGGTGAGACAGAGCCACCATCACACAGGTGAGACAGAGCCTCCATCACACAGGTGAGACATAGACCCCCCATTACACACAGGTGAGACATAGACCCCCATCACACAGGTGAGACATAGACCCCCCCACCACACAGGTGAGCCATACACCCTCCATCACATACTGGTGAGAGAGACCCCCCATCACACACAGGTGAGACAGACCCCCCGTCACACACAGGTGAGACAGATCCCTCATCACACAGGTGAGACAGACCACCCATCACACAGGTGAGACAGAGCCACCATCACACAGAGGTGAGACAGAGCCCCCATCACACACAGGTGAGACAGACCCCCATCTCACACAGATGAGAAATAGACCCCCCATCACACACAGGTGAGACATAGACCCCCCATCACACAGGTGAGACACACCCCCCATCACACACAGGTGAGACACAGCCCCCATCACACAGATGAGACAGACCCCCCATCACACACAGGTGAGACAGAGCCCCCATCACACAGGTGAGACAGAGCCCCCATCACACACAGGTGAGACATAGACCCCCGTCAAACACAGGTGAGACAGACCCCATCTCACACAGGTGAGATCGAGCCCCCATCACACAGATGAGACAGACTCCCCCAACACAAACAGGAGAGACAGACCCCCATCACACACAGGTGAGACAGAGCCCCCATCACACAGGTGAGACAGATTCCCGATCACACACAGTTGAGACAGACCCCCATCACAAACAGGTGAGATAGAGCCCCTGTCACACGGGTGAGACAGAGACCCCCATCACTCACAGGTGAGATAGAGCCCCCATCACACAGGTGAGACAGAGCCCCCATCACACACAGGTGAGACAGACCCCTCTTCATACGCAGGTGAGACATAGACCCCCCATCACACAGGTGAGACTTAGACCTCCGATCACACACAGGTGAGAAATAGACCCCCCATCACACAGGTGAGACATAGACCCTCCATCACACAGGTGAGACATACACCCCTTCACACACAGGTGAGACAGATCCCGCATCACACAGGTGGGACAGACCACCCTTCACAAAAGTGAGACATAGACCCCCATCACACACTGGTTAGACAGACCCCCCATCACACACAGATGAGACAGACCCCCATCACACACAGGTGAGACAGACGCCCCATCACAGACAGGTGAGACAGAACCCCGAACACACAGGTGAGACAGTCCCCCATCACACACAGGAGAGACAGAGCCCCCATCACACACAGGTGAGACAGATTCCGCATCACACACAGGTGAGACAGACCACCCATCACACACAGGTGAGATGGAGCCCCTGTCACACAGGTGAGACATAGACCCCCCCCATCACTCACAGGTGAGACAGAGCCCCCATCACACAGGTGAGACAGAGTCCCCATCACACACAGGTGAGACAGACCTCTCGTCATACACAGGTGAGACATAGACCCCCATCACACACAGGTGAGATGGAGCCACTGTCACACAGGTGAGACATAGACCCCCCATCACTCACAGGTGAGACAGAGCCCCCATCACACAGGTGAGACAGGGCCCCCATCACTCACAGGTGAGACAGAGCCCCCATCAGACAGGTGAGAGAGAGCCCCCACCACACACAGGTGAGACAGACCCCCCATCACACAGGTGAGACAGACCCCCAATCACACACAGGTTTGACAGAGCCCCCATCACACACAGGTGAGACAGAGCCCCCATCACACAGGTGAGACAGACACCCGATCACACACAGGTGAGACAGACACCCGATCACACACAGGTGAGACAGACCCCCCATAACACAGTTGAGACATAGGCCCCCCATCACACACAGGTGAGACATACCCCCCATCATAAGGTGAGACATAGACACCCCATCACACACAGGTTAGACAAAGGCCCCATTACGCAGGTGAGACAGAGCCCCTATCACACAGGTGAGACAGACCCGCAATCACACGCAGGTGAGACAGAGCCCCCATCACACAGGTGAGACAGAGCCACCATCACACAGGTGAGACAGAGCCTCCATCACACAGGTGAGACATAGACCCCCAATCACACAGGTAGGACAGACCCGCCATCACACAGATGAGACATAGACCCCCCATCACACAGGTAGGACAGACCCCCCATCACACAGGTGAGACATAGACCCCATCACACATGTGAGACATAGACCCCCCATCACACAGGTGAGACATACACCCTCCATCACATACCGGTGAGAGAGACGCCCCATCACACACAGGTGAGACAGATCCCCCATCACACAGGTGAGACAGATCCCCCATCACACAGGTGAGACATAGACCCCCCATCACACACAGGTGAGACAGAGCCCCCATCACACAGGTGAAACAGACCCCGCATCACAGACAGGTGAGACAGAGCCCCCATCACACAGGTGAGACAGATTCCCCATCACACACAGGTGAGACAGACCCCCCATCACACACAGGTGAGATAGAGCCCCTGTCACACAGGTGAGACATAGACCCCCCATCACTCACAGGTGAGACAGAGCCCCCATCACACAGGTGAGACAGAGCACCCATCACACACAAGTGAGACAGATCCCCCTTCACACACAGGTGAGACAGATCCCACATCACACAGGTGGGACAGACCCCCCTTCACACAAGTGAGACATAGACCCCCATCACACACTGGTTAGACAGACCCCCCATCACACACAGATGAGACAGACCCCCATCACACACAGGTGAGACAGACGCCCCATCACAGACAGGTGAGACAGAACCCTGATCACACAGGTGAGACAGACCCCCCATCACACACAGGATAGACAGAGCCCCCATCACACACAGGTGAGACAGATTCCGCATCACACACAGGTGAGACAGACCCCCCATCACACACAGGTGAGATGGAGCCCCTGTCACACAGGTGAGACATAGACACCCCATCACTCACAGGTGAGACAGAGCCCCCATCACACAGGTGAGACAGAGCCCCCATCACACACAGGTGAGACAGACCTCTCGTCATACACAGGTGAGACATAGACCCCCATCACGCACAGGTGAGATGGAGCCACTGTCACATAGGTGAGACATAGACCCCCCATCACTCACAGGTGAGACAGAGCCCCCATCACACAGGTGAGACAGGGCCCCCATCACTCACAGGTGAGACAGAGCCCCAACACACAGGTGAGACAGACCCCCCATCACACACAGGTGAGACAGACCCCCCATCACACAGGTGAGACAGAGCCCCCATCACACAGGTGAGACAGAGCCACCATCACACACAGGTGAGACATAGACCCCCATTACACACAGGTGAGACATAGACCCCCCATCACACAGAGGTGAGACAGACCCCCCATTACGCAGATGAGACAGAGCCCCCATCAGACAGGTGAGACAGACCCCCAATCACACACAGGTTTGACAGAGCCCCCATCACACACAGGTGAGACATAGACCCCCCATCACTCACAGGTGAAATAGAGCCCCTGTCACACAGGTGAGACATAGACCCCCCATCACTCACAGGTGAGACAGAGCCCCCATTACGCAGGTGAGACAGAGCCCCCATCACACAGGTGAGACAGACCCGAAATCACACGCAGGTGAGACTGAGCCCCCATCACACAGGTGAGACAGAGCCACCATCACACAGGTGAGACAGAGCCTCCATCACACAGGTGAGACATAGACCCCCAATCACACAGGTAGGACAGACCCCCCATCACACAGATGAGACATAGACCCCCCATCACATAGGTAGGACAGACCCCCCATCACACAGGTGAGACATAGACCCCCCATCACAAAGGTGAGACATACACCCTCCATCACATACTGGTGAGAGAGACGCCCCATAACACACAGGTGAGACAGACCCCCCGTCACACACAGGTGAGACAGATCCCCCATCACACAGGTGAGACAGATTCCCCATCACACAGAGTTGAAACAGACCCCCCATCACACACAGGTGAGATAGAGCCCCTGTCACACAGGTGAGACATAGACCCCCCATCACTCACAGGTGAAATAGAGCCCCTGTCACACAGGTGAGACATAGACCCCCCATCACTCACAGGTGAGACCGAGCCCCCATCACACAGGTGAGACAGAGCACCCATCACACACAGGTGAGACAGACCCCTCGTCCTACACAGGTGAGACATAGACCCCCCATCACACACAGGTGAGACATAGACACACGTCACACAAAGGTGAGACAGACCCCCCATCTCACACAGGTGAGATAGAGCCCCCATCACACAGGTGAGACAGACCCCCCAACACAAACAGGAGAGACAGACCCCCATCGCACACAGGTGAGACAGAGCCCCCATCACACAGGTGAGACAGACCCCCCCATCACACACAGGTGAGACAGAGCCCCCATCACACAGGTGAGAGATTTTCCCGATCACACACAGGTGAGACAGACCCCCATCACACACAGGTGAGATGGAGCGCCTGTCGCACAGGTGAGACAGAGACCCCCCATCACTCACAGGTGAGACAGAGCCCACATCACACAGGTGAGACAGAGCCCCCATCATAAACAGGTGAGACAGAGCCCTCGTCATGCACAGGTGAGACATAGACCCCCCATCACACAGGTGAGACATAGACCTCCCATCACACACAGGTGAGAAATAGACCCCCCATCACACAGGTAGGACAGACCCCCCCATCACACAGGTGAGACATAGAACCCCATCACACACAGGTGAGATATAGACCCTCCATCACACAGGAGATATACACCCCCCATCACATAATGGTGAGAGAGACCCCCCATCACACACAGGTGAGACATATCCCCCTTCACACACAGGTGAGACAGATTCCGCATCACACACAGGTGAGACAGACCCCCCATCACACACAGGTGAGACAGAGCCCCCATCACACACAGGTGAGACAGACCCCATCTCACACAGGAGAGAAATAGACCCCCCATCACACACAGGTGAGACATAGACCCCCCATCACACAGGTGAGACACAATACCCCATCACACACAGGTGAGACACAGCCCCCATCACACAGGTGAGAAAGACCCCCCATCACACACAGGTGAGACAGACCCCCCATCACACAGGTGAGACATAGACCCCCGTCACACACAGGTGAGACAGACCCCCCATCACACACAGGTGAGACATAGACCCCCCATCACGCAGGTGAGACATACACCCTCCATCACATACTGGTGAGAGAGACGCCCCATCACACACAGGTGAGACAGACCCCCAACCACACACAGGTGAGATAGAGCCCCTGTCACACAGGTGAGACAGATTCCCGATCACACACAGTTGAGACAGACCCCCATCACACACAGGTGAGACAGAGCCCCCATCACAGAGGTGAGACAGACACCCGATCACACACAGGTGAGACAGACCCCCCATCACACAGGTGAGACATAGGCCCCCCCATCACACACAGGTGAGACATACCCCCCATCATAAGCTGAGACATAGACTCCCCATCACACACAGGTTAGACAGAGCCCCCATCACACAGGTGAGACAGACCCCCAATCACACGCAGGTGAGACAGAGCCCCCATCACACAGGTGAGACAGAGCCACCATCACACAGGTGAGACAGAGCCTCCATCACACAGGTGAGACATAGACCCCCCATCACACACAGGTGAGACATAGACCCCCATCACACAGGTGAGACATAGACCCCCCACCACACAGGTGAGCCATACACCCTCCATCACATACTGGTGAGAGAGACGCCCCATCACACACAGGTGAGACAGATCCCCCATCACACAGGTGAGACAGATCCCCCATCACACAGGTGAGACATAGACCCCCCATCACACACAGGTGAGACAGAGCCCCCATCACACAGGTGAAACAGACCCCGCATCACACACAGGTGAGACAGAGCCCCCATCACACAGGTGAGACAGATTCCCCATCACACACAGGTGAGACAGACCCCCCATCACACACAGGTGAGATAGAGCCCCTGTCACACAGGTGAGACATAGACCCCCCATCACTCACAGGTGAGACAGAGCCCCCATCACACAGGTGAGACAGAGCACCCATCACACACAAGTGAGACAGATCCCCCTTCACACACAGGTGAGACAGATCCCGCATCACACAGGTGGGACAGACCCCCCTTCACACAAGTGAGACATAGACCCCCATCACACACTGGTTAGACAGACCCCCCATCACACACAGATAAGACAGACCCCCATCACACACAGGTGAGACAGACGCCCCATCACAGACAGGTGAGAGAGAACCCCGATCACACAGGTGAGACAGACCCCCCATCACACACAGGAGAGACAGAGCCCCCATCACACACAGGTGAGACAGATTCCGCATCACACACAGGTGAGACAGACCCCCCATCACACACAGGTGAGATGGAGCCCCTGTCACACAGGTGAGACATAGACACCCCATCACTCACAGGTGAGACAGAGCCCCCATCACACAGGTGAGACAGAGCCCCCATCACACACAGGTGAGACAGACCTCTCGTCATACACAGGTGAGACATAGACCCCCATCACGCACAGGTGAGATGGCGCCACTGTCACACA
This sequence comes from Myotis yumanensis, assembly GCF_028538775.1. Lineage (NCBI taxonomy): Eukaryota > Metazoa > Chordata > Mammalia > Chiroptera > Vespertilionidae > Myotis > Myotis yumanensis. Next base: position 2,713,194 of record NW_027223758.1, on the reverse strand, counting down.
GGTGAGACATAGACCCCCCATCACTCACAGGTGAGACAGAGCCCCCATCACACAGGTGAGACAGGGCCCCCATCACTCACAGGTGAGACAGAGCCCCCATCACACAGGTGAGACAGAGCCCCCATCACACACAGGTGAGACAGACCACCCATCACACAGGTGAGACAGACCCCCAATCACACACAGGTTTGACAGAGCCCCCATCACACACAGGTGAGACAGAGCCCCCATCACACAGGTGAGACAGACACCTGATCACACACAGGTTAGACAGACCCCCCATAACACAGGTGAAACATAGGCCCCCCATCACACACAGGTGGGACATACCCCCCATCATAAGGTGAGACATAGACACCCCATCACACACAGGTTAGACAAAGGCCCCATTACGCAGGTGAGACAGAGCCCCCATCACACAGGTGAGACAGACCCGCAATCACACGCAGGTGAGACAGAGCCACCATCACACAGGTGAGACAGAGCCACCATCACACAGGTGAGACAGAGCCTCCATCACACAGGTGAGAAATAGACCCCCAATCACACAGGTAGGACAGACCCCCCCTCACAGATGAGACATAGACCCCCCATCACACAGGTAGGACAGGCCCCTCATCACACAGGTGAGACATAGACCCCCCATCACACATAGGTGAGACAGAGCCCCATCACACAGGTGAGACAGATTCCCCATCACACACAGATGAGACAGACCCCCCATCACACACAGGTGAGATAGAGCCCCTGTCACACAGGTGAGACATAGACCCCCCCCATCACTCTCAGGTGAGACAGACCCTCCATCACACAGGTGAGACAGAGCCCCCATCACACACAGGTGAGACATAGACCCCCCATCACGCAGGTGAGACATACACCCTCCATCACATACTGGTGAGAGAGACGCCCCATCACACACAGGTGAGACAGACCCCCAACCACACACAGGTGAGATAGAGCCCCTGTCACACAGGTGAGACAGATTCCCGATCACACACAGTTGAGACAGACCCCATCACACACAGGTGAGACAGAGCCCCCATCACAGAGGTGAGACAGACCCCCCATCACACAGGTGAGACATAGGCCCCCCATCACACACAGGTGAGACATACCCCCCATCATAAGCTGAGACATAGACTCCCCATCACACACAGGTTAGACAGAGCCCCCATCACACAGGTGAGACAGACCCCCCATCACACGCAGGTGAGACAGAGCCCCCATCACACAGGTGAGACAGAGCCACCATCACACAGGTGAGACAGAGCCTCCATCACACAGGTGAGACATAGACCCCCCATCACACACAGGTGAGACATAGACCCCCATCACACAGGTGAGACATAGACCCCCCACCACACAGGTGAGCCATACACCCTCCATCACATACTGGTGAGAGAGACCCCCCATCACACACAGGTGAGACAGACCCCCCGTCACACACAGGTGAGACAGATTCCTCATCACACAGGTGAGACAGACCGCCCATCACACAGGTGAGACAGAGCCACCATCACACACAGGTGAGACAGAGCCCCCATCACACACAGGTGAGACAGACCCCCATCTCACACAGATGAGAAATAGACCCCCCATCACACACAGGTGAGACATAGACCACCCATCACACAGGTGAGACACACCCCCCATCACACACAGGTGAGACACAGCCCCGATCACACAGATGAGACAGACCCCCCATCACACACAGGTGAGACACAGCCCCCATCAGACAGGTGAGAGAGAGCCCCCATCACACACAGGTGAGACAGATCCCGCATCACACACAGGTGAGACAGACCCCCCATCACACACAGGTGAGATGGAGCCCCTGTCACACAGGTGAGACATAGACCCCCCATCACTCACAGGTGAGACAGAGCCCCCATCACACAGGTGAGACAGAGCCCCCATCACACACAGGTGAGACAGACCTCTCGTCATACACAGGTGAGACATAGACCCCCATCACACACAGGTGAGATGGAGCCACTGTCACACAGGTGAGACATAGACCCCCCATCACTCACAGGTGAGACAGAGCCCCCATCACACAGGTGAGACAGGGCCCCCATCACTCACAGGTGAGACAGAGCCCCCATCAGAGAGGTGAGAGAGAGCCCCCATCACACACAGGTGAGACAGACCCCCCATCACACAGGTGAGACAGACCCCCAATCACACAGAGGTTTGACAGAGCCCCCATCACACACAGGTGAGACAGAGCCCCCATCACACAGGTGAGACAGACACCCGATCACACACAGGTGAGACAGACACCCGATCACACACAGGTTGGACAGACCCCCCATAACACAGGTGAGACATAGGCCCCCCATCACACACAGGTGAAACATACCCCCCATCATAAGGTGAGACATAGACACCCCATCACACACTGGTTAGACAAAGGCCCCATTACGCAGGTGAGCCAGAGCCCCTATCACACTGGTGATACAGACCCGCAATCACACGCAGGTGAGACAGAGCCCCCATCACACAGGTGAGACAGAGCCACCATCACACAGGTGAGACAGAGCCTCCATCACACAGGTGAGACATAGACCCCCAATCACACAGGTAGGACAGACCCCCCATCACACAGATGAGACATAGACCCCCCATCACAAAGGTAGGACAGACCCCCCATCACACAGGTGAGACATAGACCCCCCATCACACATGTGAGACATAGACCCCCCATCACACAGGTGAGACATACACCCTCCATCACATACTGGTGAGAGAGACGCCCCATCACACACAGGTGAGACAGATCCCCCATCACACAGGTGAGACAGATCCCCCATCACACAGGTGAGACATAGACCCCCCATCACACACAGGTGAGACAGAGCCCACATCACACAGGTGAAACAGACCCCGCATCACACACAGGTGAGACAGAGCCCCCATCACACAGGTGAGACAGATTCCCCATCACACACAGGTGAGACAGACCCCCCATCACACACAGGTGAGATAGAGCCCCTGTCACACAGGTGAGACATAGACCCCCCATCACTCACAGGTGAGACAGAGCCCCCATCACACAGGTGAGACAGAGCACCCATCACACACAAGTGTGACAGATCCCCCTTCACACACAGGTGAGACAGATCCCGCATCACACAGGTGGGACAGACCCCCCTTCACACAAGTGAGACATAGACCCCCATCACACACTGGTTAGACAGACCCCCCATCACACACAGATAAGACAGACCCCCATCACACACAGGTGAGACAGACGCCCCATCACAGACAGGTGAGACAGAACCCCGATCACACAGGTGAGACAGACCCCCCATCACACACAGGAGAGACAGAGCCCCCATCACACACAGGTGAGACAGATTCCGCATCACACACAGGTGAGACAGACCCCCCATCACACACAGGTGAGATGGAGCCCCTGTCACACAGGTGAGACATAGACACCCCATCACTCACAGGTGAGACAGAGCCCCCATCACACAGGTGAGACAGAGCCCCCATCACACACAGGTGAGACAGACCTCTCGTCATACACAGGTGAGACATAGACCCCCATCACGCACAGGTGAGATGGCGCCACTGTCACACAGGTGAGACATAGACCCCCCATCACTCACAGGTGAGACAGAGCCCCCATCACACAGGTGAGACAGGGCCCCCATCACTCACAGGTGAGACAGAGCCCCCATCACACAGGTGAGACAGAGCCCCCATCACACACAGGTGAGACAGACCACCCATCACACAGGTGAGACAGACCCCCAATCACACACAGGTTTGACAGAGCCCCCATCACACACAGGTGAGACAGAGCCCCCATCACACAGGTGAGACAGACACCTGATCACACACAGGTTAGACAGACCCCCCATAACACAGGTGAAACATAGGCCCCCCATCACACACAGGTGGGACATACCCCCCATCATAAGGTGAGACATAGACACCCCATCACACACAGGTTAGACAAAGGCCCCATTACGCAGGTGAGACAGAGCCCCCATCACACAGGTGAGACAGACCCGCAATCACACGCAGGTGAGACAGAGCCACCATCACACAGGTGAGACAGAGCCACCATCACACAGGTGAGACAGAGCCTCCATCACACAGGTGAGAAATAGACCCCCAATCACACAGGTAGGACAGACCCCCCCTCACAGATGAGACATAGACCCCCCATCACACAGGTAGGACAGGCCCCTCATCACACAGGTGAGACATAGACCCCCCATCACACATAGGTGAGACAGAGCCCCATCACACAGGTGAGACAGATTCCCCATCACACACAGATGAGACAGACCCCCCATCACACACAGGTGAGATAGAGCCCCTGTCACACAGGTGAGACATAGACCCCCCCCATCACTCTCAGGTGAGACAGACCCTCCATCACACAGGTGAGACAGAGCCCCCATCACACACAGGTGAGACATAGACCCCCCATCACGCAGGTGAGACATACACCCTCCATCACATACTGGTGAGAGAGACGCCCCATCACACACAGGTGAGACAGACCCCCAACCACACACAGGTGAGATAGAGCCCCCATCACACACAGGTGAGACATAGACCCCCCATCACGCAGGTGAGACATACACCCTCCATCACATACTGGTGAGAGAGACGCCCCATCACACACAGGTGAGACAGACCCCCAACCACACACAGGTGAGATAGAGCCCCTGTCACACAGGTGAGACAGATTCCCGATCACACACATTTGAGACAGACCCCCATCACACACAGGTGAGACAGAGCCCCCATCACAGAGGTGAGACAGACACCCGATCACACACAGGTGAGACATAGGCCCCCCATCACACACAGGTGAGACATACCCCCCATCATAAGCTGAGACATAGACTCCCCATCACACACAGGTTAGACAGAGCCCCCATCACACAGGTGAGAGAGACCCCCAATCACACGCAGGTGAGACAGAGCCCCCATCACACAGGTGAGACAGAGCCACCATCACACAGGTGAGACAGAGCCTCCATCACACAGGTGAGACATAGACCCCCCATCACACACAGGTGAGACATAGACCCCCATCACACAGGTGAGACATAGACCCCCCACCACACAGGTGAGCCATACACCCTCCATCACATACTGGTGAGAGAGACCCCCCATCACACACAGGTGAGACAGACCCCCCGTCACACACAGGTGAGACAGATTCCTCATCACACAGGTGAGACAGACCGCCCATCACACAGGTGAGACAGAGCCACCATCACACACAGGTGAGACAGAGCCCCCATCACACACAGGTGAGACAGACCCCCATCTCACACAGATGAGAAATAGACCCCCCATCACACACAGGTGAGACATAGACCACCCATCACACAGGTGAGACACACCCCCCATCACACACAGGTGAGACACAGCCCCCATCACACAGATGAGACAGACCCCCCATCACACACAGGTGAGACACAGCCCCCATCAGACAGGTGAGAGAGAGCCCCCATCACACACAGGTGAGACAGACCCCCCATGACACAGGTGAGACAGACCCCCAATCACACACAGGTTTGACAGAGCCCCCATCACACACAGGTGAGACAGAGCCCCCATCACACAGGTGAGACAGACACCCGATCACACACAGGTGAGACAGACACCAGATACACACAGGTGAGACAGACACCCGATCACACACAGGTTGGACAGACCCCCCATAACACAGGTGAGACATAGGCCCCCCATCACACACAGGTGAGACATACCCCCCATCATAAGGTGAGACATAGACACCCCATCACACACAGGTTAGACAAAGGCCCCATTACGCAGGTGAGACAGAGCCCCTATCACACAGGTGAGACAGACCCGCAATCACACGCAGGTGAGACAGAGCCCCCATCACACAGGTGAGACAGAGCCACCATCACACAGGTGAGACAGAGCCTCCATCACACAGGTGAGACATAGACCCCCAATCACACAGGTAGGACAGACCCCCCATCACACAGATGAGACATAGACCCCCCATCACACAGGTAGGACAGACCCCCCATCACACAGGTGAGACATAGACCCCCCATCACACATGTGAGACATAGACCCCCCATCACACAGGTGAGACATACACCCTCCATCACATACTGGTGAGAGAGACGCCCCATCACACACAGGTGAGACAGATCCCCCATCACACAGGTGAGACAGATCCCCCATCACACAGGTGAGACATATACCCCCCATCACACACAGGTGAGACAGAGCCCCCATCACACAGGTGAAACAGACGCCGCATCACACACAGGTGAGACAGAGCCCCCATCACACAGGTGAGACAGATTCCCCATCACACACAGGTGAGACAGACCCCCCATCACACACAGGTGAGACAGAGCCCCCATCACACAGGTGAAACAGACCCCGCATCACACACAGGTGAGACAGAGCCCCCATCACACAGGTGAGACAGATTCCCCATCACACACAGGTGAGACAGACCCCCCATCACTCACAGGTGAGACAGAGCCCCCATCACACAGGTGAGACAGAGCACCCATCACACACAAGTGAGACAGATCCCCCTTCACACACAGTTGAGACAGATCCCGCATCACACAGGTGGGACAGACCCCCCTTCACACAAGTGAGACATAGACCCCCATCACACACTGGTTAGACCGACACCCCATCACACACAGATGAGACAGACCCCCATCACACACTGGTGAGACAGACGCCCCATCACAGACAGGTGAGACAGAACCCTGATCACACAGGTGAGACAGACCCCCCATAACACACAGGAGAGACAGAGCCCCAATCACACACAGGTGAGACAGATTCCGCATCACACACAGGTGAGACAGACCCCCCATCACACACAGGTGAGATGGAGCCCCTGTCACACAGGTGAGACATAGACACCCCATCACTCACAGGTGAGACAGCGCCCCCATCACACAGGTGAGACAGAGCCCCCATCACACACAGGTGAGACAGACCTCTCATCATACACAGGTGAGACATAGACCCCCATCACGCACAGGTGAGATGGAGCCCCCATCACACAGGTGAGACAGGGCCCCCATCACTCACAGGTGAGACAGAGCCCCATCACACAGGTGAGACAGACCCCCCATCACACACAGGTGAGACAGACCCCCCATCACACAGGGGAGACAGAGCCCCCATCACACAGGTGAGACAGAGCCACCATCACACACAGGTGAGACATAGTCCCGCATTACACACAGGTGAGACATAGACCCCCCATCACACACAGGTGAGACAGACCCCCCATTACGCAGATGAGACAGAGCCCCCATCAGACAGGTGAGACAGACCCCCAATCACACACAGGTTTGACAGAGCCCCCATCACACACAGGTGAGACAGGGCCCCCATCACATACAGGTGAGATAGAGCCCCTGTCACACAGGTGAGACATAGACCCCCCATCACTCACAGGTGAAATAGAGCCCCTGTCACACAGGTGAGACATAGATCCCCCATCACTCACAGGTGAGACAGAGCCCCCATTACGCAGGTGAGACAGAGCCCCCATCACACAGGTGAGACAGATCCGCAATCACACGCAGGTGAGACAGAGTCCCCATCACACGGGTGAGACAGAGCCACCATCACACAGGTGAGACAGAGCCTCCATCACACAGGTGAGACATAGACCCCCAACCACACAGGTAGGACAGACCCCCCATCACACAGATGAGACATAGACCCCCCATCACACAGGTAGGACAGACCCCCCATCACACAGGTGAGACATAGACCCCCCATCACACAGGTGAGACATAGACCCCCCATCACACAGGTGAGACATACACCCTCCATCACATACTGGTGAGAGAGACGCCCCATCACACACAGGTGAGACAGACCACCCGTCACACACAGGTGAGACAGATCCCCCATCACACAGGTGAGACAGATTCCCCATCACACACAGGTGAGACAGACCCCCCATCACACACAGGTGAGATAGAGCCCCTGTCACACAGGTGAGACATAGACCCCCCATCACTCACAGGTGAAATAGAGCCCCTGTCACACAGGTGAGACATAGACCCCCCATCACTCACAGGTGAGACAGAGCCCCCATCACACAGGTGAGACAGAGCACCCATCACACACAGGTGAGACAGACCCCTCGTCCTACACAGGTGAGACATGGACCCCCCATCACACATAGGTGAGACATAGACCCACGTCACACAAAGGTGAGACAGACCCCCCATCTCACACAGGTGAGATAGAGCCCCCATCACACAGGTGAGACAGACCCCCCAACACAAACAGGAGAGACAGACCCCCATCGCACACAGGTGAGACAGAGCCCCCATCACACAGGTGAGAGATTTTCCCGATCACACACAGGTGAGATGGAGCGCCTGTCGCACAGGTGAGACAGAGACCCCCCATCACTCACAGGTGAGACAGCGCTCCCATCACACAGGTGAGACAGAGCCCCCATCATAAACAGGTGAGACAGACCCCTCGTCATGCACAGGTGAGACATAGACCCCCCATCACACAGGTGAGACATAGACCTCCCATCACAAGGGTGAGACATAGACCTCCGATCACACACAGGTGAGAAATAGACCCCCCATCACACAGGTAGGACAGACCCCCCATCACACAGGTGAGACATAGAACCCCATCACACACAGGTGAGATATAGACCCTCCATCACACAGGAGACATACACCCCCCATCACATAATGGTGAGGGAGACCCCCCATCACACACAGGTGAGACATATCCCCCTTCACACACAGGTGAGACAGATTCCGCATCACACACAGGTGAGACAGACCCCCCATCACACACAGGTGAGACAGAGCCCCCATCACACACAGGTGAGACAGACCCCATCTCACACAGGAGAGAAATAGACCCCCCATCACACACAGGTGAGACATAGACCCCCCATCACACAGGTGAGACAGACCCCCCATCACACACAGGTGAGACAGATTCCGCATCACACACAGGTGAGACAGACCCCCCATCACACACAGGTGAGACAGACCCCCCATCACACAGGTGAGACATAGACCCCCGTCACACACAGGTGAGACAGACCCCCCATCACACACAGGTGAGATAGAGCCCCCATCACACCGGTGAGACAGACCCCCCATCACACACAGGTGAGACAGAGCCCCCATCACACACAGGTGAGATAGAGCCCCCATCACACAGGTGAGACAGACCCCCCATCACACACAGGTGAGACAGACACCCCATCACACACAGGTGAGACAGACCCCCCATTACGCAGATGAGACGCAGCCCCCATCAGACAGGAGAGACAGACCCCCAATCACACACAGGTTTGACAGAGCCCCCATCACACACAGGTGAGACAGAGCCCCCATCACACAGGTGAGACAGACCCCCCCATCACACACAGGTCAGACAGACCCCCAATCACACACAGGTGAGAAATAGACCCCCCATCTCACAGAGGTGAGATCGAGCCCCCATCACACAGGTGAGACAGACCCCCCATCACACACAGGCGAGACAGAGCCCCCATCACACACAGGTGAGACAGAGACCCCCCATCACTCACAGGTGAGACAGAGACCCCCCATCACTCACAGGTGAGACAGAGCCCTCATCACACACAGGTGAGACAGACCCCTCGTCATACACAGGTGAGACATAGACCCCCCATCACACAGGTGAGACATAGACCTCCCATCACACACAGGTGAGAAATAGACCCCCCATCACACAGGTAGGACTGACCACCATCACACACAGGTGAGATATAGACCGTCCATCACACAGGAGACATACACCCCCCATCACATAATGGTGAGAGAGACCCCCCATCACACACAGGTGAGACAGATCCCCCTTCACACACAGGTGAGACAGATCCCCCATCACACAGGTGGGACAGACCCCCCTTCACACAAGTGAGACATAGACCGCCATCACACACAGGTGAGACAGAACCCCATCACATACCGGTGAGACAGACCCCCATCACACACAGGTGAGAAATAGACCCCCCATCACACACAGGTGAGACATAGACCCCACATCACACTGGTGAGACAGACCCCCAAACACACACAGGTGAGACAGACGCCCCAGCACACACAGGTGAGACAGAGCCCCCATCACACACAGGTGAGACAGAGCCCCCATCACACAGGTGAGACAGATTCCGCATCACACACAGGTGAGACAGAGCCCCCATCACACATGTGAGACAAAGCCCCCATCACACACAGGTGAGACACACCTCTCGTCATAACAGGTGAGACATAGACGCCCCATCACACACAGTTGAGACATAGACCCTGGTCACACACAGGTGAGACAGACCCCCCATCTCACACTGGTGAGATAGAGCCCCCATCACACAGGTGAGACAGACCCCCATCACACACAGGTGAGACAGACCCCCATCACACACAGGTGAGACATAGACCCACCATCACACAGGTGAGACATAGACCCCCCATCACACAGAGGTGAGACAGACCCCCCATTACGCAGATGAGACAGAGCCCCCATCAGACAGGTGAGACAGACCCCCAATCACACACAGGTTTGACAGAGCCCCCATCACACACAGGTGAGACAGAGCCCCCATCACACAGGTGAGACAGACACCCGATCACACACAGGTGAGATAGACACCCGATCACACACAGGTGAGACCGACACCCGATCACACACAGGTTAGACAGACCCCCCATAACACAGGTGAGACATAGGCCCCCCATCACACACAGGTGAGACATACCCCCCATCATAAGGTGAGACATAGACACCCCATCACACACAGGTTAGACAGAGCCCCCATTACGCAGGTGAGACAGAGCTCCCATCACACAGGTGAGACAGAGCCACCATCACACAGGTGAGACAGAGCCTCCATCACACAGGTGAGACATAGACCCCATCACACACAGGTGAGACATACACCCCCCATCACACAGGTAGGATAGACCCCCCATCACACAGGTGAGACATAGACCCCCATCACACAGGTGAGACATAGACCCCCCATCACACAGGTGAGACATACACCCTCCATCACATACTGGTGAGAGAGACGCCCCATCACACACAGGTGAGACAGACGCCCCGTCACACACAGGTGAGACAGATCCCCCATCACACACAGGTGAGACAGACCCCCCATTACGCAGATGAGACGGAGCCCCCATCAGACAGGGGAGACAGACCCCCAATCACACACAGGTTTGACAGAGACCCCATCACGCACTGGTGAGACAGAGCCCCCATCACACAGGTGAGACATAGGCCCCCATCACACACAGGTGAGACATACCCCCCATCATAAGGTGAGACTTAGACACCCCATCACACACAGGTGAGACAGAGCCCCCATCACACAGGTGAGACAGAGCCACCATCACACAGGTGAGACAGAGCCTCCATCACACACAGGTGAGACAGACCCCCCATCACACAGGTGAGACAGAGCCCCCATCACACAGGTGAGACAGAGCCACCATCACACACAGGTGAGACATAGTCCCCCATTACACAAAGGTGAGACATAGACCCCCCATCACACACAGGTGAGACAGACCCCCCATTACGCTGATGAGACAGAGCCCCCATCAGACAGGTGAGACAGACTCCCAATCACACACAGGTTTGACAGAGCCCCCATCACGCACAGGTGAGACAGAGCCCCCATCACACACAGGTGAGATAGAGCCCCTGTCACACAGGTGAGACATAGACCCTCCATCACTCACAGGTGAAATAGAGCCCTTGTCACACAGGTGAGACATAGACCCCCCATCACTCACAGGTGAGACAGAGCCCCCATTACGCAGGTGAGACAGAGCCCCCATCACACAGGTGAGACAGACCCGCAATCACACGCAGGTGAGACAGAGCCCCCATCACACGGGTGAGACAGAGCCACCATCACACAGGTGAGACATAGAGCCCCCATCACACAGGTAGGACAGACCCCCCATCACACAGATGAGACATAGACCCCCCATCACACAGGTAGGACAGACCCCCCATCACACAGGTGAGATAGACACCTGATCACACACAGGTTAGACAGACCCCCCATAACACAGGTGAGACATAGGCCCCCCATCACACACAGGTGAGACATACCCCCCACCATAAGGTGAGACATAGACACCCCATCACACACAGGTTAGACAAAGGACCCATTTCGCAGGTGAGACAGAGCCCCTATCACACAGGTGAGACAGACCCGCAATCACACGCAGGTGAGACAGAGCCCCCATCACACAGGTGAGACAGAGCCACCATCACACAGGTAAGACAGAGCCTCCATCACACAGGTGAGAAATAGACTCCCAATCACACAGGTAGACCAGACCCCCCATCACACAGATGAGACATAGACCCCCCATCACACAGGTAGGACAGACCCCTCATCACACAGGTGAGACATAGACCCCCCATCACACAGGTGAGACATAGACCCCCCATCACACAGGTGAGACATACACCCTCCATCACATACTGGTGAGAGAGACGCCCCATCACACACAGGTGAGACAGACCCCCCGACACACAGGTGAGACAGACCCCCAACACAAACAGGAGAGACAGACCCCCATCACACACAGGTGAGACAGAGCCCCCATCACACAGGTGAGACAGACCCCCCCATCACACACAGGTGAGACAGAGCCCCCATCACACAGGTGAGACAGATTCCCCATCACACACAGGTGAGACAGACTCCCCATCACACACAGGTGAGATAGAGCCCCTGTCACACAGGTGAGACATAGACCCCCCATCACTCACAGGTGAGACAGAGCCCCCATCACACAGGTGAGACAGAGCACCCATCACACACAAGTGAGACAGATCCCCCTTCACACACAGGTGAGACAGATCCCGCATCACACAGGTGGGACAGACCCCCCTTCACAAAAGTGAGACATAGACCCCCATCACACACTGGTTAGACAGACCCCCCATCACACACAGATGAGACAGACCCCCATCACACACAGGTGAGACAGACGTCCCATCACAGACAGGTGAGACAGAACCCCGATCACACAAGTGAGACAGACCCCCCATCACACACAGGAGAGACAGAGCCCCCATCACACACAGGTGAGACAGATTCCGCAGCACACGCAGGTGAGACAGACCCCCCATCACACACAGGTGAGATGGAGCCCCTGTCACACAGGTGAGACTTAGACCCCCATCACTCACAGGTGAGACAGAGCCCCCATCACACAGGTGAGACAGATCCCCCATCACACACAGGTGAGACAGACCTCTCGTCATACACAGGTGAGACGTAGATCCCCATCACACACCGGTGAGATGGAGCCACTGTCACACAGGTGAGACATAGACCCCCCATCACTCACAGGTGAGACAGAGCCCCCATCATTCACAGGTGAGACAGGGCCCCAAAAACTCACAGGTGAGACAGAGCCCCCATCACACAGGTGAGACAGAGCCCCCATCACACACAGGTGAGACAGACCCCCCATCACACAGGTGAGACAGAGCCCCCATCACACAGGTGAGACAGAGCCACCATCACACACAGGTGAGACATAGACCCCCATTACACACAGGTGAGACATAGACCTCCCATCACACACAGGTGAGACAGCCCCCCCAATACGCAGATGAGACAGAGCCCCCATCAGACAGGTGAGACAGACCCCCAATCACACAGAGGTTTGACAGAGCCCCCATCACACACAGGTGAGACAGAGCCCCAATCACACAGGTGAGACAGACACCCGATCACACACAGGTGAGACAGACACCCGATCACACACAGGTTAGACAGACCCCCCATAACACAGGTGAGACATAGGCCCCCCATCACACACAGGTGAGACATACCCCCCATCATAAGGTGAGACATAGACACCCCATCACACACAGGTTAGACAGAGCCCCCATTAATCAGGTGAGTCAGAGCCCCCATCACACAGGTGAGACAGACCCGCAATCACACGCAGGCGAGACAGAGCCCCCATCACACAGGTGAGACAGAGCCACCATCACACAGGTGAGACAGAGCCTCCATCATACAGGTGTGACATAGACCCCCAATCACACAGGTAGGACAGACCCCCCATCACACAGATGAGACATAGACCCCCCATCACACAGGTTGGACAGACCCCCCCATCACACAGGTGAGACATAGACCCCCCATCACACAGGTGAGTCATAGACCTCCCATCACACAGGTGAGACATACACCCTTCATCACATACTGGTGAGAGAGATGGCCCATCACACACAGGTGAGACAGACCCCCCGTCACACACAGGTGAGACAGATCCCCCATCACACAGGTGAGACAGACCCCCCATCACACACAGGTGAGACATAGACCCCCCATCACACAGGTGAGACAGATTCCCCATCACACACAGGTGAGACAGACCCCCCATCACACACAGGTGAGATAGAGCCCCTGTCACACAGGTGAGACATAGACCCCCCATCACTCACAGGTGAGACAGAGACCCCATCACACAGGTGAGACAGAGCACCCATCACACACAGGTGAGACAGACCCCTCGTCCTACACAGGTGAGACATAGAGCCCCCATCACACACAGGTGAGACATAGACCCACGTCACACAAAGGTGAGACAGACACCCCATCTCACACAGGTGAGATAGAGCCCCCATCACACAGGTGAGACAGATCCCCCAACACAAACAGGAGAGACAGACCCCCATCACACACAGGTGAGACAGAGCCCCCATCACACAGGTGAGACAGAGCCCCCATCACACAGGTGAGACAGAGCCCCCATCATACACAGGTGAGACAGACCCCTCGTCATACACAGGTGAGACATAGACCTCCCATCACACACAGGTGAGAAATAGACCCCCCATCACACAGGTAGGACAGAGCCCCCATCACACAGGTGAGACATAGACCCCCATCACACACAGGTGAGACATAGACCCTCCATCACACAGGAGACATACACCCCCCATCACATAATGGTGAGAGAGACCCCCCATCACACACAGGTGAGACAGATCCCCCTTAACACACAGGTGAGACAGATTCCGCATCACACACAGGTGAGACAGACCCCCATCACACACAGGTGAGATGGAGCCCCTGTCACACAGGTGAGACATAGACCCCCCATCACTCACAGGTGAGACAGAGCCCCCATCACACAGGTGAGACAGAGCCCCCATCACACACAGGTGAGACAGACCTCTCGTCATACACAGGTGAGACAAAGACCCCCATCACACACAGGTGATATGGAGCCCCTGTCACACAGGTGAGACATAGACCCCCCATCACTCACAGGTGAGACAGAGCCCCCATCACACAGGTGAGACAGGGCCCCCATCACTCACAGGTGAGACAGAGCCCCCATCACAAAGGTGAGACAGAGCCCCCATCACACACAGGTGAGACAGACCCCCCATCACACAGGTGAGACAGAGCCCCCATCACACAGGTGAGACATAGACCCCCCATCACACAGGTGAGACATAGACCCCCCATCACACAGGTGAGACAGACCCCCCATCACACACAGGTGAGATAGAGCCCCCATCACACAGGTTAGACATACCCCCCATCACACACAGGTGAGACAGACCCCCAATCACACACAGGTTTGACAGAGCCTCATCACACACAGTTGAGACAGAGCCCACATCACACAGGTGAGACATAGGCCCCCCATCACACACAGGTGAGACATACCCCCCATCATAAGGTGAGGCATAGACACCACATTACACACAGGTGCGACAGAGCCCCCATCACACAGGTGAGACAGAGCCACCATCACACAGGTGAGACAGAGCCTCCATCACACAGGTGAGACATAGACCCACACTCACACAGGTAGGACAGACCGCCATCACACAGGTAAGACATAGACCCCCATTACACACATGTGAGACATAGACCCGCCATCACACAGGTGAGACATAGACCCCCCATCACACAGGTGAGACATACACCCTCCATCACATACTGGTGATAGAGACCCCCATCACACACAGGTGAGACATAAACCCCCCATCACACAGGTGAGACAGACCCCCCCATCTCACACAGGTGAGATAGAGCCCCCATCACACAGTTGAGACAGACCCCCCAACACAAACAGGAGAGACAGACCCCCATCACCCACAGGTGAGACAGAGCCCCCATCACACAGGTGAGACAGACCCCCCATCACACACAGGTGAGACAGACCCCCATCACACACAGGTGAGATAGAGCCCCTGTCACACAGGTGAGACATAGACCCCTCATCACTCACAGGTGAGACAGAGCCCCCATCACAGAGGTGAGACAGAGCCACCATCACACACAGGTGAAACAGACCCCTCGTCATACACAGGTGAGACATAGACCCCCCATCACACACAGGTGAGACATAGACCCCCCATCACACAGGTGAGACAGACCCCCCCATCTCACACAGGTGAGATAGAGCCCCCATCACACAGTTGAGACAGACCCCCCAACACAAACAAGAGAGACATACCCCCATCACCCACAGGTGAGACAGAGCCCCCATCACACAGGTGAGACAGACCCCCCCATCACACACAGGTGAGACAGACCCCCATTACACACAGGTGAGATAGAGCCCCTGTCACACAGGTGAGACATAGACCCCTCATCACTCACAGGTGAGACAGAGCCCCCATCACAGAGGTGAGACAGAGCCACCATCACACACAGGTGAAACAGACCCCTCGTCATACACAGGTGAGACATAGACCCCCCATCACACACAGGTGAGACATAGACCCCCCATCACACAGGTGAGACAGACCCCGCATCTCACACAGGTGAGATAGAGCCCCCATCACACAGGTGAGACAGACCCCGCATCACACACAGGTGAGACAGAGCCCCCATCACACAGGTGAGACAGATTCCCGATCACACACAGGTGAGACAGACCCCCATCACACACAGGTGAGATAGAGCCCCTGTCACACGGGTGAGACAGAGACCCCCCATCACTCACAGGTGAGACAGAGACCCCCCATCACTCACAGGTGAGACAGAGCCCCCATCACACACAGGTGAGACAGATCCCCCATCACAGAGGTGGGACAGACCCCCCTTCACACAAGTGAGACATAGACCCCCATCACACACAGGTGAGACAGACCCCCCATCACACACAGGTGAGACAGACCCCCATCACACACAGGTGAGACATAGACCCCACACCACACTGGTGAGACAGACCCCCAAAAACACAAGGGTGAGACAGACGCCCCAGCACACACAGGTGAGACATAGCCCCGATCACACAGGTGAGACACACCCCCCATCACACACAGGTGAGACAGAGCCCACATCACACAGGTGAGACAGATTCCGCATCACACACAGGTGAGACAGACCCCCCAACACACACAGGTGAGATAGAGCCCCTGTCACACAGGTGAGACATAGACCCCCCCATCACTCACAGGTGAGACAGAGCCCCCATCACACATGTGAGACAAAGCCCCCATGACACACAGGTGAGACATATACCCCGGTCACACACAGTCGAGACAGACCCTCCATCTCACACAGGGGAGGTAGAGCCCCCATCACACAGGTGAGACAGACCACCATCACACACAGATGAGACAGACCCCCATCAAACACAGGTGAGACATAGACCCACCATCACACAGGTGAGACATAGACCCCCCATCACACACAGGTGAGACAGACCCCCCATTACGCAGATGAGACAGAGCCCCCATCAGACAGGTGAGACAGACCCCCAATCACACAAAGGTTTGACAGAGCCCCCATCACACACAGGTGAGACAGAGCCCCCATCACACAGGTGAGACAGACACCCGATCACACACAGGTGAGACAGATACCCGATCACACACAGGTTAGACAGACCCCCCATAACACAGGTGAGACATAGGCCCCCCATCACACACAGGTGAGACATACCCCCCATCATAAGTTGAGACATAGACACCCCGTCACACACAGGTTAGACAGAGCCCCCATTACGCAGGTGAGCTAGAGCCCCCATCACACAGGTGAGACAGACCCGCAATCACACGCAGGTGAGACAGAGCCCCCATCACACAGGTGAGACAGAGCCCACATCACACAGGTGAGACAGAGCCACCATCACACAGGTGAGACAGACCCCTCAACACAAACAGGAGAGACAGACCCCCATCACACACAGGTGAGACAGAGCCCTCATCACACAGGTGAGACAGACCCCCCCATCACACACAGGTGAGACAGAGCCCCCATCACACAGGTGAGAGAGATTCCCGATAACACAAAGGTGAGACAGACCCCCATCACACACAGGTGAGATGGAGCCCCTCTCACACAGGTGAGACAGAGACCCCCCATCACTCACAGGTGAGACAGAGCCCCCATCATACACAGGTGAGACATTGACCCCCCATTACACAGGTGAGACATAGACCTCCCATCACACACAGGTGAGAAATAGACCCCCCATCACACAGGTAGGACAGACCCCCCATCACACAGGTGAGACATAGACCCCCATCACACAAAGGTGAGACATAGACCCTCCATCACACAGGAGACATACACCCCCCATCACATAATGGTGAGAGAGACCCCCCATCACACACAGGTGAGACAGATCCCCCTTCACACACAGGTGAGACAGATTCCGCATCACACACAGGTGAGACAGACCCCCCATCACACACAGGTGAGATGGAGCCCCTTTCACACAGGTGAGACATAGACTCCCCATCACTCACAGGTGAGACAGAGCCCCCATCACACAGGTGAGACAGAGCCCCCATCACACACAGGTGAGACAGACCTCTCGTCATACACAGGTGAGACATAGACCCCCATCACACACAGGTGAGATGGAGCCCCTGTCACACAGGTGAGACATAGACCCCCCATCACTCACAGGGGAGACAGAGCCCCCATCACACAGGTGAGACAGGGCCCCCATCACTTACAGGTGAGACAGAGCCCCCATCACACAGGTGAGACAGAGCCCCCATCACACAGGTGAGACAGACCTCTCGTCATACAAAGGTGAGACATAGACCCCCATCACACACAGGTGAGATGGAGCCACTGTCACACAGGTGAGACATAGACCCCCCATCACTCAAAGGTGAGACAGAGCCCCCATCACACAGGTGAGACAGGGCCCCCATCACTCACAGGTGAGACAGAGCCCCCATCACACAGGTGAGACAGAGCCCCCATCACACACAGGTGAGACAGACCACCCATCACACAGGTGAGACAGACCCCCAATCACACACAGGTTTGACAGAGCCCCCATCACACACAGGTGAGACAGAGCCCCCATCACACAGGTGAGATAGACACCTGATCACACACAGGTTAGACAGACCCCCCATAACACAGGTGAGACATAGGCCCCCCATCACACACAGGTGAGACATACCCCCCACCATAAGGTGAGACATAGACTCCCCATCACACACAGGTTAGACAAAGGCCCCATTACGCAGGTGAGACAGAGCCCCTATCACACAGGTGAGACAGACCCGCAATCACACGCAGGTGAGACAGAGCCACCATCACACAGGTGAGACAGAGCCACCATCACACAGGTAAGACAGAGCCTTAATCACACAGGTGAGAAATAGACCCCCAATCACACAGGTAGACCAGACCCCCCATCACACAGATGAGACATAGACCCCCCATCACACAGGTAGGACAGGCCCCTCATCACACAGGTGAGACATAGACCCCCCATCACACACAGGTGAGACAGAGCCCCCATCACACAGGTGAGACAGATTCCCAATCACACAGAGGTGAGACAGGCTCCCCATCACACACAGGTGAGATAGAGCCCCTGTCACACAGGTGAGACATAGACCCCCCATCACTCACAGGTGAGACAGAGACCGCATCACACACAAGTGAGACAGATCCCCCTTCACACACAGGTGAGACAGATCCCGTATCACACAGGTGGGACAGACCCCCCTTCACAAAAGTGAGACATAGACCCCCATCACACACCGGTTAGACAGACCCCCCATCACACACAGATGAGACAGACCCCCATCACACACAGGTGAGACAGACGTCCCATCACAGACAGGTGAGACAGAACCCCGATCACACAAGTGAGACAGACCCCCCATCACACACAGGAGAGACAGAGCCCCCATCACACAGTTGAGACAGACCCCCCAACACAAACAGGAGAGACAGACCCCCATCACACACAGGTGAGACAGAGCCCCCATCACACAGGTGAGACAGACCCCCCATCACACACAGGTGAGACAGACCCCCATCACACACAGGTGAGATAGAGCCCCTGTCACACAGGTGAGACATAGACCCCTCATCACTCACAGGTGAGACAGAGCCCCCATCACAGAGGTGAGAGAGAGCCACCATCACACACAGGTGAAACAGACCCCTCGTCATACACAGGTGAGACATAGACCCCCCATCACACACAGGTGAGACATAGACCCCCCATCACACAGGTGAGACAGACCCCGCATCTCACACAGGTGAGATAGAGCCCCCATCACACAGGTGAGACAGACCCCCCAACACAAACAGGAGAGACAGACCCCCATCACACACAGGTGAGACAGAGCCCCCATCACACAGGTGAGACAGACCCCGCATCACACACAGGTGAGACAGAGCCCCCATCACACAGGTGAGACAGATTCCCGATCACACACAGGTGAGACAGATCCCCATCACACACAGGTGAGATAGAGCCCCTGTCACACAGGTGAGACAGAGACCCCCATCACTCACAGGTGAGAAAGAGCCCCCATCACACACAGGTGAGACAGATCCCCCATCACAGAGGTGGGACAGACCCCCCTTCACACAAGTGAGACATAGACCCCCATCACACACAGGTGAGACAGACCCCCCATCACACACAGGTGAGACAGACCCCCATCACACACAGGTGAGACATAGCCCCGATCACACAGGTGAGACAGACCCCCCATCACACACAGGTGAGACAGAGCCCCAAAAACACACAGGTGAGACAGACGACCCAGCACACACAGGTGAGACATAGCCCCGATCACACAGGTGAGACAGACCCCCCATCACACACAGGTGAGACAGAGCCCCCATCACACAGGTGAGACAGATTCCGCATCACACACAGGTGAGACAGACCCCCCAACACACACAGGTGAGATAGAGCCCCTGTCACACAGGTGAGACATAGACCCCACCATCACTCACAGGTGAGACAGAGCCCCCATCACACATGTGAGACAAAGCCCCCATCACACACAGGTGAGACATATACCCCGGTCACACACAGTCGAGACAGACCCTCCATCTCACACAGGGGAGATAGAGCCCCCATCACACAGGTGAGACAGACCACCATCACACACAGATGAGACAGACCCCCATCACACAGAGGTGAGACATAGACCCACCATCACACAGGTAAGACATAGACCCCCCATCACACACAGGTGAGACAGACCCCCCATTACGCAGATGAGACAGAGCCCCCATCCGACAGGTGAGACAGACCCCCAATCACACAAAGGTTTGACAGAGCCCCCATCACACACAGGTGAGACAGAGCCCCCATCACACAGATGAGACAGACACCCGATCACACACAGGTGAGACAGACACCCGATCACACACAGGTGAGACAGACACCGGATCACACACAGGTTAGACAGACCCCCCATAACACAGGTGAGACATAGGCCCCCCATCACACACAGGTGAGACATACCCCCCATCATAAGGTGAGACATAGACACCCCATCACACACAGGTTAGACAGAGCCCCCATTACGCAGGTGAGCTAGAGCCCCCATCACACAGGTGAGACAGACCCGCAATCACACGCAGGTGAGACAGAGCCCCCATCACACAGGTGAGACAGAGCCCCCATCACACAGGTGAGACAGAGCCACCATCACACAGGTGAGACAGACCCCTCAACACAAACAGGAGAGACAGACCCCCATCACACACAGGTGAGACAGAGCCCTCATCACACAGGTGAGACAGACCCCCCCATCACACACAGGTGAGACAGAGCCCCCATCACACAGGTGAGAGAGATTCCCGATAACACAAAGGTGAGACAGACCGCCCATCACACAGGTGAGACAGAGCCCCCATCACACAGGTGAGACAGAGCCCCCATAACACACAGGTGAGACAGACCCCCCATCACAAAGGTGAGACAGAGCCCCCATCACACAGGTGAGACATAGACCCCCTATCACACAGGTGAGACATAGACCCCACCCATCACACAGGTGAGACAAACCCCCCATCACACACAGGTGAGATAGAGCCCCCATCACACAGGTGAGACATACACCCCATCACACACAGGTGAGACAGACCCCCCATCACACACAGGTGAGACAGACCCCCCATTATGCAGATGAGATGGAGCCCCCATCAGACAGGTGAGACAGACCCCCAATCACACACAGGTTTGACAGAGCCCCCATCACACACAGGTGAGACATAGGCCCCCCATCACACACAGGTGAGACATACCCCCCATCATAAGGTGAGGCCTAGACACCCCATTACACACAGGTGCGACAGAGCCCCCATCACACAGGTGAGACAGAGCCTCCATCACACAGGTGAGACATAGACCCACAATCACACAGGAAGGACAGACCCGCCATCACACAGGTAAGACATAGACCCCCATTACACACAGGTGAGACATAGACCCCCCATCACACAGGTGAGACATAGACCCCCCATCACACAGGTGAGACCTACACCCTCCATCACACAGGTAGGACAGACCCCCCATCACACAGGTGAGACATAGACCCCCATCACACACAGGTGAGACATAGACCCTCCATCACACAGGAGACATACACCCCCCATCACATAATGGTGAGCGAGACCCCCCATCACACACAGGTGAGACAGATCCCCCTTAACACACAGGTGAGACAGATTCCCCATCACACAGGTGGGACAAACCCCCCTTCACACAAGTGAGACATAGACCCCCATCACACACAGGTGAGACAGATCCCCCTTCACACACAGGTGAGACAGATTCCGCATCACACACAGGTGAGACAGACCCCCCATCACACACAGGTGAGATGGAGCCCCTTTCACACAGGTGAGACATAGACTCCCCATCACTCACAGGTGAGACAGAGCCCCCATCACACAGGTGAGACAGAGCCCCCATCACACACAGGTGAGACAGACCTCTCGTCATACACAGGTGAGACATAGACCCCCATCACACACAGGTGAGATGGAGCCCCTGTCACACAGGTGAGACATAGACCCCCCATCACTCACAGGGGAGACAGAGCCCCCATCACACAGGTGAGACAGGGCCCCCATCACTTACAGGTGAGACAGAGCCCCCATCACACAGGTGAGACAGAGCCCCCATCACACAGGTGAGACAGACCTCTCGTCATACAAAGGTGAGACATAGACCCCCATCACACACAGGTGAGATGGAGCCACTGTCACACAGGTGAGACATAGACCCCCCATCACTCAAAGGTGAGACAGAGCCCCCATCACACAGGTGAGACAGGGCCCCCATCACTCACAGGTGAGACAGAGCCCCCATCACACAGGTGAGACAGAGCCCCCATCACACACAGGTGAGACAGACCACCCATCACACAGGTGAGACAGACCCCCAATCACACACAGGTTTGACAGAGCCCCCATCACACACAGGTGAGACAGAGCCCCCATCACACAGGTGAGATAGACACCTGATCACACACAGGTTAGACAGACCCCCCATAACACAGGTGAGACATAGGCCCCCCATCACACACAGGTGAGACATACCCCCCACCATAAGGTGAGACATAGACTCCCCATCACACACAGGTTAGACAAAGGCCCCATTACGCAGGTGAGACAGAGCCCCTATCACACAGGTGAGACAGACCCGCAATCACATGCAGGTGAGACAGAGCCACCATCACACAGGTGAGACAGAGCCACCATCACACAGGTAAGACAGAGCCTTAATCACACAGGTGAGAAATAGACCCCCAATCACACAGGTAGACCAGACCCCCCATCACACAGATGAGACATAGACCCCCCATCACACAGGTAGGACAGGCCCCTCATCACACAGGTGAGACATAGACCCCCCATCACACACAGGTGAGACAGAGCCCCCATCACACAGGTGAGACAGATTCCCAATCACACAGAGGTGAGACAGGCTCCCCATCACACACAGGTGAGATAGAGCCCCTGTCACACAGGTGAGACATAGACCCCCCATCACTCACAGGTGAGACAGAGACCGCATCACACACAAGTGAGACAGATCCCCCTTCACACACAGGTGAGACAGATCCCGCATCACACAGGTGGGACAGACCCCCCTTCACAAAAGTGAGACATAGACCCCCATCACACACCGGTTAGACAGACCCCCCATCACACACAGATGAGACAGACCCCCATCACACACAGGTGAGACAGACGTCCCATCACAGACAGGTGAGACAGAACCCCGATCACACAAGTGAGACAGACCCCCCATCACACACAGGAGAGACAGAGCCCCCATCACACAGTTGAGACAGACCCCCCAACACAAACAGGAGAGACAGACCCCCATCACACACAGGTGAGACAGAGCCCCCATCACACAGGTGAGACAGACCCCCCATCACACACAGGTGAGACAGACCCCCATCACACACAGGTGAGATAGAGCCCCTGTCACACAGGTGAGACATAGACCCCTCATCACTCACAGGTGAGACAGAGCCCCCATCACAGAGGTGAGAGAGAGCCACCATCACACACAGGTGAAACAGACCCCTCGTCATACACAGGTGAGACATAGACCCCCCATCACACACAGGTGAGACATAGACCCCCCATCACACAGGTGAGACAGACCCCGCATCTCACACAGGTGAGATAGAGCCCCCATCACACAGGTGAGACAGACCCCCCAACACAAACAGGAGAGACAGACCCCCATCACACACAGGTGAGACAGAGCCCCCATCACACAGGTGAGACAGACCCCGCATCACACACAGGTGAGACAGAGCCCCCATCACACAGGTGAGACAGATTCCCGATCACACACAGGTGAGACAGATCCCCATCACACACAGGTGAGATAGAGCCCCTGTCACACAGGTGAGACAGAGACCCCCATCACTCACAGGTGAGAAAGAGCCCCCATCACACACAGGTGAGACAGATCCCCCATCACAGAGGTGGGACAGACCCCCCTTCACACAAGTGAGACATAGACCCCCATCACACACAGGTGAGACAGACCCCCCATCACACACAGGTGAGACAGACCCCCATCACACACAGGTGAGACATAGCCCCGATCACACAGGTGAGACAGACCCCCCATCACACACAGGTGAGACAGAGCCCCAAAAACACACAGGTGAGACAGACGACCCAGCACACACAGGTGAGACATAGCCCCGATCACACAGGTGAGACAGACCCCCCATCACACACAGGTGAGACAGAGCCCCCATCACACAGGTGAGACAGATTCCGCATCACACACAGGTGAGACAGACCCCCCAACACACACAGGTGAGATAGAGCCCCTGTCACACAGGTGAGACATAGACCCCACCATCACTCACAGGTGAGACAGAGCCCCCATCACACATGTGAGACAAAGCCCCCATCACACACAGGTGAGACATATACCCCGGTCACACACAGTCGAGACAGACCCTCCATCTCACACAGGGGAGATAGAGCCCCCATCACACAGGTGAGACAGACCACCATCACACACAGATGAGACAGACCCCCATCACACAGAGGTGAGACATAGACCCACCATCACACAGGTAAGACATAGACCCCCCATCACACACAGGTGAGACAGACCCCCCATTACGCAGATGAGACAGAGCCCCCATCAGACAGGTGAGACAGACCCCCAATCACACAAAGGTTTGACAGAGCCCCCATCACACACAGGTGAGACAGAGCCCCCATCACACAGATGAGACAGACACCCGATCACACACAGGTGAGACAGACACCCGATCACACACAGGTGAGACAGACACCGGATCACACACAGGTTAGACAGACCCCCCATAACACAGGTGAGACATAGGCCCCCCATCACACACAGGTGAGACATACCCCCCATCATAAGGTGAGACATAGACACCCCATCACACACAGGTTAGACAGAGCCCCCATTACGCAGGTGAGCTAGAGCCCCCATCACACAGGTGAGACAGACCCGCAATCACACGCAGGTGAGACAGAGCCCCCATCACACAGGTGAGACAGAGCCCCCATCACACAGGTGAGACAGAGCCACCATCACACAGGTGAGACAGACCCCTCAACACAAACAGGAGAGACAGACCCCCATCACACACAGGTGAGACAGAGCCCTCATCACACAGGTGAGACAGACCCCCCCATCACACACAGGTGAGACAGAGCCCCCATCACACAGGTGAGAGAGATTCCCGATAACACAAAGGTGAGACAGACCGCCCATCACACAGGTGAGACAGAGCCCCCATCACACAGGTGAGACAGAGCCCCCATAACACACAGGTGAGACAGACCCCCCATCACAAAGGTGAGACAGAGCCCCCATCACACAGGTGAGACATAGACCCCCTATCACACAGGTGAGACATAGACCCCACCCATCACACAGGTGAGACAAACCCCCCATCACACACAGGTGAGATAGAGCCCCCATCACACAGGTGAGACATACACCCCATCACACACAGGTGAGACAGACCCCCCATCACACACAGGTGAGACAGACCCCCCATTATGCAGATGAGATGGAGCCCCCATCAGACAGGTGAGACAGACCCCCAATCACACACAGGTTTGACAGAGCCCCCATCACACACAGGTGAGACATAGGCCCCCCATCACACACAGGTGAGACATACCCCCCATCATAAGGTGAGGCCTAGACACCCCATTACACACAGGTGCGACAGAGCCCCCATCACACAGGTGAGACAGAGCCTCCATCACACAGGTGAGACATAGACCCACAATCACACAGGAAGGACAGACCCGCCATCACACAGGTAAGACATAGACCCCCATTACACACAGGTGAGACATAGACCCCCCATCACACAGGTGAGACATAGACCCCCCATCACACAGGTGAGACCTACACCCTCCATCACACAGGTAGGACAGACCCCCCATCACACAGGTGAGACATAGACCCCCATCACACACAGGTGAGACATAGACCCTCCATCACACAGGAGACATACACCCCCCATCACATAATGGTGAGCGAGACCCCCCATCACACACAGGTGAGACAGATCCCCCTTAACACACAGGTGAGACAGATTCCCCATCACACAGGTGGGACAAACCCCCCTTCACACAAGTGAGACATAGACCCCCATCACACACAGGTGAGACAGAGGTCCCATCACACACAGGTGAGACAGACCCCCCATCATACACAGGTGAGACAGACCCCCATCACACACAGGTGAGAAATAGACCCAGGTGAGACAGACCACCCAACACACACAGTGAGACAGAGCCCCCATCACACAGGTGAGACAGAGCCCCCATCACACACAGGTGAGACAGACCCCTCGTCATACACAGGTGAGACAGACCCCCATCACACACAGGTGAGAAATAGACCCCCCATCACACACAGGTGAGACATAGACCCCACATCACACTGGTGAGACAGACCCCCAAACACACACAGGTGAGACAGACGCCCCAGCACACACAGGTGAGACAGAGCCCCGATCAAACAGGTGAGACAGACCCCCCATCACACACAGGTGAGACAGAGCCCCCATCACACAGGTGAGACAGATTCCGCATCACACACAGGTGAGACAGAGCCCCCATCACACAGGTGAGACAGTTTCCCCATCACACAAAGGTGAGACAGACCCCCCATCACACACAGGTGAGATAGAGCCCCTGTCACACAGGTGAGACATAGAACCCCCCATCACTCACAGGTGAGACAGAGCCCCCATCACACAAGTGAGACAAAGCCCCCATCACACACAGGTGAGACACACCTCTCGTCATACACAGGTGAGACATAGACCCCCCATCACACACAGGTGAGACATAGACCCCGGTCACACACAGGTGAGACAGACCCCCCATCTCACACAGGTGAGATAGAGCCCCCATCACACAGGTGAGACAGACCACCATCACACACAGGTGAGACAGACCCCCATCACACACAGGTGAGACATAGACCCACCATCACACAGGTGAGACCTAGACCCCCCATCACACACAGGTGAGACAGACCCCCCATTACGCAGATGAGACAGAGCCCCCAACAGACAGGTGAGACAGACCCGCAATCACACGCAGGTGAGACAGAGCCCCCATCACACAGGTGAGACAGAGCCACCATCACACAGGTGAGACAGAGCCTCCATCACACAGGTGAGACATAGACACCCCATCACACACAGGTGAGACATAGACCCCCCATCACACAGGTAGGACAGACCCCCAATCACACAGGTGAGACATAGACCCACCATCACACAGGTGAGACATAGACCCCCCATCACACAGGTGAGACATACACCCTCCATCACATACTGGTGAGAGAGACGCCCCATCACACACAGGTGAGACAGACCCCCCGTCACACACAGGTGAGACAGATCCCCCATCACACAGGTGAGACAAACCCCCAATCAGAAAGGTGAGACATAGACCGCCTATCACACAGGTGAGACAGACCCACCATCACACACAGGTGAGACAGAGCCTCCATCACACAGGTGAGAAATAGACCCCCATCACACACAGGTGAGACAGAGGTCCCATCACACACAGGTGAGACAGACCCCCCATCACACACAGGTGAGACAGACCCCCATCACACACAGGTGAGAAATAGACCCAGGTGAGACAGACCACCCAACACACACAGGTGAGACAGAGCCCCCATTACACAGGTGAGACAGAGCCCCCATCACACACAGGTGAGACAGACCCCTCGTCATACACAGGTGAGACATAGACCCCCCATCACACAGGTGAGACATAGACCTCCCATCACACACAGGTGAGAAATAGATCCCCCATCACACAGGTAGGACAGACCCTCCATCACACAGGTGAGACATAGACCCTCCATCACACAGGAGACATACACCCTCCATCACATAATGGTGAGAGAGACCCCCCATCACACACAGGTGAGACAGATCCCCCTTCACACACAGGTGAGACAGATCCCCCATCACACAGGTGGGACAGACCCCCCTTCACACAAGTGAGACATAGACCGCCATCACACACAGGTGAGACAGACCCCCCATCACACACAGGTGAAACAGACCCCCATCACACACAGGTGAGAAATAGACCCCCCATCACACACAGGTGAGACATAGACCCCACATCACACTGGTGAGACAGACCCCCAAACACACACAGGTGAGACAGAGCCCCCATCACACAGGTGAGACAGATTCCGCATCACACACAGGTGAGACAGAGCCCCCATCACACAGGTGAGACAGTTTCCCCATCACACACAGGTGAGACAGACCCCCCATCACACACAGGTGAGATAGAGCCCCTGTCACACAGGTGAGACATAGACCCCCCCATCACTCACAGGTGAGACAGAGCCCCCATCACACATGTGAGACAAAGCCCCCATCACACACAGGTGAGACACACCTCTCGTCATACACAGGTGAGACATTGACCCCCCATCACACACAGGTGAGACATAGACCCCGGTCACACACAGGTGAGACAGACCCCCCATCTCACACAGGTGAGATAGAGCCCCCATCACACAGGTGAGACAGACCACCATCACACACAGGTGAGACAGACCCCCATCACACACAGGTGAGACAAAGACCCACCATCACACAGGTGAGACATAGACCCCCCATCACACACAGGTGAGACAGACCCCCCATTACGCAGATAAGACAGAGCCCCCAACAGACAGGTGAGACAGACCCCCAATCACACACAGGTTTGACAGAGCCCCCATCACACAGGTGAGACAGACACCCGATCACACACAGGTGAGACAGACACCCGATCACACACAGGTGAGACCGACACCCGATCACACACAGGTTAGACAGACCCCCCATAACACAGGTGAGACATAGGTCCCCCATCACACACAGGTGAGACATACCCCCCATCATAAGGTGAGACATAGACACCCCATCACACACAGGTTAGACAGAGCCCCCATTACGCAGGTGAGACAGAGCCCCCATCACACAGGTGAGACAGATCCGCAATCACACGCAGGTGAAACAGAGCCCCCATCACACAGGTGAGACAGAGCCACCATCACACAGGTGAGACAGAGCCTCCATCACACAGGTGAGACTTAGACAGCCCATCACACACAGGTGAGACATAGACCCCCCATCACACAGGTAGGACAGACCCCCCATCACACAGGTGAGACATAGACCCCCCCATCACACAGGTGAGACATACACCCTCCATCACATATTGGTGAGAGAGACGCCCCATCACACACAGGTGAGACAGACCCCCCGTCACACACAGGTGAGACAGATCCCCCATCACGCAGGTGAGACAAACCCCCAATCAGACAGGTGAGACATAGACCACCTATCACACAGGTGAGACAGACCCACCATCACACACAGGTGAGAGAGAGCCTCCATCACACAGGTGAGAAATAGACCCCCATCACACACAGGTGAGACATAGACCCTCCATCACACAGGTGAGACAGACCACCCAACACAAACAGGAGAGACAGACCCCCATCACACACAGGTGAGACAGAGCCCCCATCACACAGGTGAGACAGACCCCCCATCACACACAGGTGAGACAGAGCCCCGATCATACAGGTGAGACAGATTCCCCATCACACACAGGTGAGACAGACCCCCCATCACACACAGGTGAGATAGAGCCCCTATCACACAGGTGAGACATAGACACCTCATCACTCACAGGTGAGACAGAGCCCCCATCACACAGGTGAGACAGAGCCCCCATCACACACAGGTGAGACAGACCCCACGTCCTACACAGGTGAGACATAGACCCCCCATCACACACAGGTGAGACATAGACCCACGTCACACAAAGGTGAGACAGACCTCCCATCTCACACAGGTGAGTAAGAGCCCCCATCACACAGGTGAGACAGACCCCCCAACACAAACAGGAGAGACAGACCCCCATCACACACAGGTGAGACAGAGCCCCCATCACACAGGTGAGACAGACCCCCCATCACACACAGGTGAGACAGAGCCCCCATCACACAGGTGAGACAGATTCCCTATCACACACAGGTGAGACAGACCCCCATCACACACAGGTGAGATAGAGCCCCTGTCACACAGGTGAGACTGAGACCCTCCATCACTCACAGGTGAGACAGAGCCCCCATCAAACAGGTGAGACAGAGCCCCCATCACACACAGGTGAGACAGACCCCTCGTCATACACAGGTGAGACATAGACCCCCCATCACACAGGTGAGACATAGACCCCCCATCACACAGGTAGGACAGACCCCCCATCACACAGGTGAGACATAGACCCCCATTACACACAGGTGAGACATAGACCCTCCATCACACAGGAGACATACAACCCCCATCACATAATGGTGAGAGAGACCCCCCATCACACACAGGTGAGACAGATCCCCCTTCACACACAGGTGAGACAGATCCCCCATCACACAGGTGGGACAGACCCCCCTTCACACAAGTGAGACCTAGACCCCCATCACACACAGGTGAGACAGAGGTCCCATCACACACAGGTGAGACAGATCCCCCATCACACACAGGTTAGACAGACCCCCATCACACACAGGTGAGAAATAGACCCCCCATCACACTCAGGTGAGACATTGACCCCACATCACACAGGTGAGACAGACCACTCAACACACACAGGTGAGACAGAGCCCCCATCACACAGGTGAGACAGAGCCCCCAGCACACACAGGTGAGTCAGACCCCTCGTCATACACAGGTGAGACATAGACCCCCCATCACACACAGGTGAGACATAGACCCACGTCACACACAGGTGAGACAGACCCCCCATCTCACACCGGTGAGATAGAGCCCCCATCACACAGGTGAGACAGACCCGCCAACACAAACAGGAGAGACAGACCCCCATTACACACAGGTGAGACAGAGCCCCCATCACACAGGTGAGACAGACCCTCCATCACACTCAGGTGCGACAGAGGCCCCATCACACAGGTGAGACATAGACCCCCCATCACACAGGTGAGACAGAGCCCCCATCACACAGGTGAGACATAGACCCACCATCACACAGGTGAGAAATAGATCTCCCATCACACACAGGTGAGACAGAGCCCCCATTACACAGGTGAGACAGAGCCCCCAGCACACACAGGTGAGACAGACACCCGATCACACACAGGTGAGACAGACCCCCCATCACACAGGTGAGACAGAGCCCCCAGCACACACAGGTGAGACAGACCCCTCGTCATACACAGGTGAGACATAGACCCCCCATCACACACAGGTGAGACATAGACCCACGTCACACACAGGTGAGACTGAACCCCCATCTCACACAGGTGAGAGAGAGCCCCCATCACACAGGTGAGACAGACCCCCCAACACAAACAGGAGAGACAGACCCCCATCACACACAGGTGAGACAGACCCCCCATCACACACAGGTGAGACAGAGCCCCCATCACACAGGTGAGATATAGACCCACCATCACACAGGTGAGAAATAGATCCCACATCACACACAGGTGAGACAGAGCCCCCATTACACAGGTGAGACAGACACCCGATCACACACAGGTGAGTCATACCCCCCATCATAAGCTGAGACATAGACTCCCCATCACACACAGGTTAGACAGAGCCCCCATCACACAGGTGAGACAGACCCACAATCACACGCAGGTGAGACAGAGCCCCCATCACACAGGTGAGACTGAGCCACCATCACACAGGTGAGACAGAGCCTCCATCACACAGGTGAGACATAGACCTCCCATCACACAGGTAGGACAGACCCGCCATCACACAGGTGAGACATAGACCCCCATCACACAGGTGAGACATAGACCCCCCATCACACAGGTGAGACATAGACCTCCCATCACACAGGTAGGACAGACCCGCCATCACACAGGTGAGACATAGACCCCCATCACACAGGTGAGACATAGACCCCCCATCACACAGGTGAGACATAGACCGCCCATCACACAGGTGAGACAGACCCCATCAAACACATGTGGGACAGAGCCCCCATCACACACAGGTGAGACAGACCCCATCTCACACAGGTGAGAAAGAGACCCCACATCACACACAGGTGAGACATAGACCCCCCATCACACAGCTGAGACACACCCCCCAACACACACAGGTGAGACACAGCCCCCATCACACAGGTGAGACAGATTCCCCATCACACACAGGTGAGACAGACCCCCCCATCACACACAGGTGAGATAGAGCCGCTGTCACACAGGTGAGACATAGACCCCCCATCACTCACAGGTTAGACAGAGCCTCCATCACACAGGTGAGACAGAGCCCCCATCACACACAGGTGAGACAGACCTCTCGTCATACACAGGTGAGACATAGATCCCCCATCACACACAGGTGAGAAATAGACCCCCCATCACACAGGTAGGACAGACCCTCCATCACACAGGTGAGACATACTCCCCCCATCACATAATGGTGAGAGAGCCCCCGTCACACACAGGTGAGACAGATCCCCCTTCACACAAGTGAGACATAGACCCCCATCACACACTGGTTAGACAGACCCCCCATCACACACTGGTGAGACAGACCCCCATCACACACAGGTGAGAAAT
The DNA here is from genome assembly GCF_028538775.1 of Myotis yumanensis. Taxonomy (NCBI): domain Eukaryota; kingdom Metazoa; phylum Chordata; class Mammalia; order Chiroptera; family Vespertilionidae; genus Myotis; species Myotis yumanensis. Next base: position 2,679,256 of record NW_027223758.1, on the reverse strand, counting down.
AGACCCCCAATCGCACACAGGTAAGACATAGACCCCACATCATACAGGTGAGACAGACCCCCCAACACACACAGGTGAGACAGACGCCCCATCACACACAGGTGAGACAGAGCCCCGATCACACAGGTGAGACAGACCCCCCATCTCACACAGGTGAGATAGAGCCCCCATCACACAGATGAGACAGACCCCCCAACACAAACAGGAGAGACAGACCCCCATCACACACAGGTGAGACAGAGCCCCCATCACACAGGTGAGACAGATTCCCCATCACACACAGGTGAGACAGAGACCCCCCATCACTCACAGGTGAGACAGAGCCCCCATCACACACAGGTGAGACAGACCCCTCGTCATACACAGGTGAGACATAGACCCCCCATCACACAGGTGAGACATAGACCCCCCATCACACAGGTGAGACATAGACCCCCCATCACACAGGTAGGACAGACCCCCCATCACACAGGTGAGACATAGACCCCCATCACACACAGGTGAGACATAGACCCTCCATCACACAGGTGAGACATACACCCCCCATCACATAATGGTGAGAGAGACCCCCCATCACACACAGGTGAGACAGATCCACCTTCACACACAGGTGAGACAGATCCCCCATCACACAGGTGGGACAGACCCCCCTTCACACAAGTGAGACATAGACCCCCATCACACACTGGTTAGACAGACCCCCCATCACACACAGGTGAGAAATAGACCCCCCATCGCACACAGGTGAGACAGAGCCCAGATCACACAGGTGAGACAGACCCCCCATCACACACAGGTGAGACAGAGCCCCCATCACACACAGGTGAGATGGAGCCCCTGTCACACAGGTGAGACATAGACCCCCCATCACTCACAGGTGAGACAGAGCCCCCATCACACACAGGTGAGAAAGAGCCCCGATCACACAGGTGAGACAGACCCCCCATCACACACAGGTGAGACATAGACCCCCATCACACAGGTGAGACAGACCCCCCATCACACACAGGTGAGACAGACCCCCCATCACACACAGGTGAGATAGAGCCCCTGTCACACAGGTGAGACAGACCCCCCATCACACACAGGTGAGATAGAGCACCCATCACACAGGTGAGACAGAGCCACCATCACACAGGTGAGACAGAGCCTCCATCACACAGGTGGGACAGACCCCCCATCACACACAGGTGAGACATAGACCCCCCTTCACACACAGGTGAGACAGACCCCTCATCACACACAGGTGAGACAGATCCCCCATCACACACAGGTGAGACATATCCCCCATCACACAGTTTAGACAGACCCCCCATCACACAAGTGAGACATAGACCCCCCATCACACAGGTGAGACATAGACCCCCCTTCACACACAGGTGAGAGAGACCCCTCATCACACACAGGTGAGACAGACCCCCCATCACACAAGTGAGACATAGAACCCCCATCACACACAGGTGAGACATAGACCCCCATCACACACAGGTGAGACAGACCTCCCCATCACACACAGGTGAGACAGACCCCTCGTCATACACAGGTGAGACATAGACCCCCCATCACACAGGTGAGACATAGACCCCCCATCACACAGGTGAGACATAGACCCCCCATCACACAGGTAGGACAGACCCCCCATCACACAGGTGAGACATAGACCCCCATCACACACAGGTGAGACATAGACCCTCCATCACACAGGTGAGACATACACCCCCCATCACATACTGGTGAGAGAGACCCCCCATCACACACAGGTGAGACAGATCCACCTTCACACACAGGTGAGACAGATCCCCCATCACACAGGTGGGACAGACCCCCCTTCACACAAGTGAGACATAGACCCCCATCACACACTGGTTAGACAGACCCCCCATCACACACAGGTGAGAAATAGACCCCCCATCGCACACAGGTGAGACAGAGCCCAGATCACACAGGTGAGACAGACCCCCCATCACACACAGGTGAGACAGAGCCCCCATCACACACAGGTGAGATGGAGCCCCTGTCACACAGGTGAGACATAGACCCCCCATCACTCACAGGTGAGACAGAGCCCCCATCACACACAGGTGAGACATAGACCCCCATCACACAGGTGAGACAGACCCCCCATCACACACAGGTGAGACAGACCCCCCATCACACACAGGTGAGACATAGACCCCCATCACACAGGTGAGACAGACCCCCCATCACACACAGGTGAGACAGACCCCCCATCACACACAGGTGAGATAGAGCCCCTGTCACACAGGTGAGCCAGACCCCCCATCACACACAGGTGAGACAGACCCCCCATCACACACAGGTGAGATAGAGCCCCTGTCACACAGGTGAGACAGACCCCCCATCACACACAGGTGAGATAGAGCACCCATCACACAGGTGAGACAGAGCCACCATCACACAGGTGAGACAGAGCCTCCATCACACAGGTGAGACAGACCCCCCATCACACACAGGTGAGACATAGACCCCCCTTCACACACAGGTGAGACAGACCCCTCATCACACACAGGTGAGACAGATCCCCCATCACACACAGGTGAGACATATCCCCCATCACACAGTTTAGACAGACCCCCCATCACACAAGTGAGACATAGACCCCCCATCACACAGGTGAGACATAGACCCCCCTTCACACACAGGTGAGACAGACCCCTCATCACACACAGGTGAGACAGACCCCCCATCACACAAGTGAGACATAGAACCCCCATCACACACAGGTGAGACATAGACCCCCATCACACACAGGTGAGACAGACCTCCCCATCACACACAGGTGAGACTGACCCCCCATCACACACTGGGTGTAAAGTCCTGGACGCAAGCCGCTGTCACAAAGAACCAAGAGACGCTTCTCATGCAAAAGGCAAAGGGTTTATTCAGCTTCCAACATGTTGGGGCTCACAGCCTAGCTTACTCTGAACGCAGCAGAGCAGCGGCTGTCAGCCCCGACCAAGAGTTTAAACACAGGTTATATACCTTTCAGCAAACAGGGCAAGTAACCTGGGGTCATTCCATTGGAGATCTAGCGCCGTGTCAACATACCTATCTGCTTTTGGCGGGGAGGGAATGTAGTTTGGAATTTTTCACTAATGATCTGGCTTTCTAAGTGAGTTAATGCCTGTCTGGTTTCTTATCAGGTGTTTGTTCTTCAGTCCCCTCCCGGGCTGCAGCCATCTCCCGTAACCTCCCTGGCTGCAGCTATCCCCCATAAAAGTTGTTTGTTTCATCTGCCCCTTCTGACCTTTCCTAATTACCCTGGTGCCGTTTGCTCCGTCTGTCCCTTCTGACCCTCCTGATTATGTTGGCGCCTCTCATTCCCCCCTTTTTCTGTGGACGGTCTCTAATCTTAGAGACTCTCAGGTTCAGCTAAGGCTGCGTACTGTTGCCTGATGACAAGGAGTTTAATGTCCCCTACCCTCTGTTGTATGAATTCCATAATTTTGTTTATGATGCAGGGCCCTATAGAGAGGATTAACAGTAGGATTATGAGCGGCCCTGCGATCGCTGACAGCAGGGTTGTTAACCATGGTGATTGTGTAAACCAAGATTCAAACCAACCCTTTTGCGCCTCCCTTTCCTTCTGTCGCTCGGCTAGCCGCTGCCGAAGCTTGGTCATGGACTCCTCCACCACCCCTGTATGATCGGCATAAAAACAACACTCTTCCCTGAGAGCTGCACAGAGCCCTCCTTCCTGCATAAATAGGAGGTCGAGACCACGTCTATTTTGCAGAACTACCTCTGAGAGCGATGTGAGGGAGTCCTTAAGGGCAGTTACAGAGGTTTCCAATTCCTTTAAATCCTGATCTATAACAGCTTGAAGCTGGTGCATATGGCTCGACCCCTGGATAAGGGCAGTGGTCCCAGTCCCTATCCCCACTGCTGTTCCAACTCCTAGGAGGACTGCTATAGTAAGAGACACTGGTTCCCTCTTAAAGCGGGTGACACGCTCCCCCACCATCTCCTCAAACGAACTTGCATCATGATATAATACTCGAGGAAACAAACGGACCATGACACAGAAGTGATGGGAACTATTGAACACAGCAGTGGAAATACAAGGGGTCAGACCGGTACTGCAGGCCCACCAAGTTCCTGCCTCTGGAGCCAGGTACCCAACTGTGGAGTTCATAGAGACAGTTCTGGCACAGAGTCGCCGGTGGCTCAGCGGGGGGGAACCTATGCAGAGTCCTTTGCCAGAAACCTCAGGGAGGGTTAGCTTGTGATCTCCTCCCCAACGGCAGGCAGAGCTTGTGGTCAGGGTGTAAGTTCCGTTTACTGCAGTCCCCTCGTAATAAGGGGGTGTTGCCGAGAGGCAGAGCCAGCAGGATCGAGTCAAATTGCTTTGGGCTGCATTAAGGGCAGAGTAGGCTCCACTTACGAGGTTAAACAGGGGGAGTCTACCACTTGGGCTTCTCAGGGGAGGGGCTCCGCTACTCGGAGTCCGAACAAGGTTGGTAACCTGGGGAGATTCTGTCACTGGCCCCGCCAAGCCACCCAGGGACGCCAGGGGCCGGAGTGGGGAGACCGGACGGACAGCTGGATTGGGCCCCACCAGGACTGGTGTGGTCTCTTGTCGTAGTTTGATAGTAAACCAGAGACCAAAGTCATATCCGGAGGCATAAAACCTAAGCCCCCATGTCCTTCCCTTATACCAGTGGGAAAGCTTGTCCGCCCCTCTGCCTCGTTCTGTTAAGGAGATATTTAATCCATTACACAAAGCTTCTGTTTTACATTCCCCCCTTCTGCTCCAGTGAACAGTTATCCAGTCTGAACTGGATCGGGTGATCCAATGAGCTGACCCCGTGGTTTCACACCCCCAGGCTGCGCAGTAAAGGGATTCAGGCCCACCACAGCTCTGTATTTTACTCCTACTACGATCATCTCTTGGGCAAACATAAAAGGTGAGGCGGCCCAGGGAGGTACGCTTGCCACTATTTAGACACCCCGGTGTGTGATCGTTACTGGGACTATTTCCATAGTAGAGTAAGTGACGCCCCCCGGTTGCTGATGGAATTTTGTTGGGGTCCTCAATCTCCGGTATGTCCCATGTGTCTAGGCCGACAGCTAGCTGGCATACGTCTGGAGATAAGGTGGGCCACCAGCTACCCGGAGTGTGGACACCTCTGGTTGACCAGACTACTTGCCCTGTTGGGTTGATGACTTCCCAGGTTAAAGTTACAGGGGCATGGGGGTTACTCGCCATCAGCTTGGCCAGGCAGGGGCTTACAACGAAAGCGAAGCTTAAGAGGGTTATCAGTCCTTTCCATTGTCCATTCAGGTCCCGGTGGCGGTGCAGGCTTGAGATGAGAGGCATGGATCCAAGGAGTGATGCCATCTACTTTAACCGCAGTCGGGGTGGTCAGCAGCACCACGTAAGGTCCTTTCCACCGGGGCTCCAAGCTGTGGGTCTGGTGCCTCCTCACGAACACCGAGTCTCCAACGTGGAAGGAGTGGGGCACTTTGAGGTCTCCTGGCTGATAGGCAGAGGCCAAGGGCTTCCAGACGAATTGCTGGATTCCCTCTAAAGCCTTTAACCTGGCAAGTAAAGGAGTGTGGGGTAATGAGTCTTTGTCTATGGTGGTTAACATTTTTGAGACCGGAGGTGGGGTTCCATACAGAATTTCAAAAGGGGTGAGATTATACATAGAAGGTGAAGGAGTGTTCCGAGCACGGAACAGGGCATAAGGTAGGAGCAAGGTCCAATCCTGAACGCCAGTCTCTAAGGCCAATTTAGTTAAGGTCTCCTTAATGGTTCTATTCATTCTTTCTACCTGCCCTGAACTTTGGGGACGATAAGCACAATGTAATTTCCAATTAATCCCCAATACCCTGGCCACTCCCTGACTTACCTGGGCCACGAAAGCAGGTCCGTTATCTGACCCAATTACCTGGGGCAGTCCAAATCGAGGAAAAAGTTCTTCCATAATCTTCTTAACCACCACCTGCGCTGTTTCTCTTCGGGTGGGGTAGGCCTCTACACATCCTGAGAAAGTATCTACAAAAACTAAGAGAAATCTTAACCCATACTTAGCTGGTTTGATTTCAGTAAAGTCCACTTCCCAGAATTGGCCGGGCCGGCTTCCCCTGAGCCTTTTCCCTTCTGGCATTTGCGACGGGTGTGCATTTACAGCCTGACAGGCTCGGCAGTTTCTTGCCACCTGTTCAGCTAGGTTTCTGTTTTCCTTGGCTGCTAGAGTGAAGGGCTGCTCTTTTAATAGCTCTTGCATCTTCCTGGCCCCCAAATGAGTAAGCTGATGTACATATTGTAAGTAGGAGGCCGCCTGCTGTTTCTTATTCCCTGTAGCTTCGGGTGCCGTGTCCTCCTTAGGAGCCTTGTTCACCAGTGCTGGGACCTCTGCCCCTTTAAGAGCTGCTGCCTTTGCTTCTTTGTCTGCCCGCCGATTTCCTGCGGCTACAGGGTCCGACCCCTTTTGATGGCCGGGGCAATAAACAATGGCTAATTTGGTAGGCAGTAGGACAGCTGCTAGTAGTCTAAGGATTTCAGCCTTGTGTTTAATGTCCTTTCCAGCTGAGGTTAACAGTCCCCTTTGCTGATATATGGCCCCATGTACATGAGCCGTGGCAAAGGCATAACGGCTATCCGTATAAAGGGTAGCTTTCTTCCCCTTAGCCAGCTCTAAGGCTTTTGTGAGAGCAATTATTTCCGCTTTCTGGGCGGATGTCCCTTCTGGCAGCCCCGCAGACCATACAACCTTGTCCTTGCTAACTACTGCCGCCCCTGCGCATCTCTTACCATCCTGTAGGAAGCTGCTGCCGTCCGTGAACCAGGTCACCTCTGAGTCTGGCAATGGGAAGTCCTTTAGGTCACGACGGATTCCTGCTTCTTCTGCCAGGATATCCTGGCAGGAGTGTAGGACCGGGTCTGCAGCCTCATCCGGAAGTAGAGTGGCAGGGTTTAAAGTAACTGGAGGTCCGAAGGTCACTCGGTCCTTGTCTAACAGAATGCTCTGATAGTGCGTGATGCGAGCATTCGAGAGCCACCGGTCTGGGGGCTGCCTGATGATACTTTCCAGCATATGAGGGGCCACAATAGTTAGTTTTTGTCCCAGAGTCAGTTTGTCCGCATCTTTGGCTAGTAAGGCAGCGGCAGCTATAGCTTTAAGACAGCGGGGCCAGCCCCCAGCTACTGAATCCAAGCGTTTGGATAGGTAGGCTACAGGTCTTTTCCAGGGTCCCAAAGTCTGGGTCAAGACCCCCCGGGCCACTCCCCCTCGCTCCTCTATGTAAAGGGTGAAGGGCTTTTCGACATCAGGAAGCGCCAATGCTGGGGCTGATAGCAGGGCTCTTTTTATATCATCAAAGGCTCGCTGTTGTTCTGACCCCCAAGAGAATTCTGTGTCCCCCTTCAGGAGTGGGTACAGCGGGGCGGCTAGCGAGGCAAATCCCGGAATCCACAGTCTACAGAACCCAGCTGTCCCCAAGAACTCTCGGAGTTGTTTTCTGGAAGTTGGTGTGGGGATCTGCACAACAGTCTTTTTCCGTGCCTCAGTCAACCAGCGTTTCCCTCCCCGGAGAGTATACCCTAGAAAAGTAACCTCCTGTCTGCATAGCTGGGCCTTCTTAGCTGATGCCTTATACCCAAGCCGAGCGAGCTCCTGTAGTAAGGAGCGAGTCCCGTACTCACATTCTTCCCGAGACGACGCAGCCAGCAGCAGGTCATCTACATACTGGAGCAGGGTTACCTCCGGGTGCTGGGTCCTGAAGGTGACCAGGTCCTGATGGAGGGCCTCATCGAAGATCGTGGGAGAGTTCTTAAATCCTTGGGGCAGCCTGGTCCAAGTCAGTTGCCCTGCAAGACCAGCCTCCGGGTCGGCCCATTCAAAGGCAAATAGAGGTTGACTGCTTTCACAGAGTCGCAGGCAGAAAAAGGCATCCTTTAAATCCAATACAGTGTACCAGCTCCTGTCAGGCGGGAGGGAACTCAGAAGATTGTAAGGGTTAGGGACAGTGGGATGTATGTCCTGTACCCTGCTGTTAACCTCTCGTAGATCTTGCACTGGTCGGTAATCCCCGGTCCCCGGTTTCTTGACGGGAAGGAGTGGTGTGTTCCAAGCTGACTGACAGGGCTTCAGGACGCCTCCCTGCAGTAGCTTTAGAATATGTGGCCTGATTCCTTCCCGAGCCTCCTTACTCATGGGATACTGCCTCACCCGAATTGGAACTGCAGAGGCTTTTAAGGCAACTACTACCGGAGGTTGATTTCTCGCCAGCCCTAATCCGGCCTTCTCTGCCCAGGCATCCGGATACTCGTCTAGCCACCTTGTTACATCCTGTTCCTTTACCGGGGAGTCATACAGGCGGTATTCATCCTCCATAGACATTGTTAGAGCTGTTACTACTGGTTGCTGGACTAAGGGGCTCAAGAACTCTACTCTGGGCCCTTCGGGGTTGAAAGTGATGCGGGCTTTTAATTTGGTAAGCAGATCTCTCCCCATGAGGGGAGCTGGGCAGTCAGGTATCACCAGGAAGGAGTGATGGACCTTTCCCCTTCCTAAGTCTAGAGTTCTTTTGGTGGTCCAGGCTCGGTATCGGCTACCGTTGGCACCCCTTACTAGGGACCGCTTAGTTGACAGCGGCCCCAGTGGTGCTTGTAATGCCGAGTAAACAGCTCCGGTGTCCACCTCAAAATCAATAGGAGTCCCCTCCACATCAAACTTTACCCTGAGCTCGGGGAGGGGGTCCGAGCCCCGTCGCCCCTAGTCTTCATCCAGGGCCAGCAAGGTGGGCGGTTTAGCCTGTAGGCCCTTCCTGGGTCTCTTTGGGCAGTCTTTCTTCCAATGCCCATACTCCTTGCAATGGGCACACTGATCCGGGTCCAATTTTGGTCGCGGCCGTGGCCCAGCCCTGCCTCCCTTCCTGTCTCCCTCTTTACTGTTACCGACTGCTGCGGCCAGGATTTTAGTCAATGCTTTATCTCTCTTTTTATCCCTGGCATCCTCTCTTTCCTCTCTCTCCCTTTCCCTACGTTCCTCTTTCTCCTCCTCCGTTTCTCTCTTATGAAAAACTTTATCTGCTTCTTTAACTAAGTCTCTAAGAGTGAGGTCCTGCAGCCCATCAAGGCGCTGCAGTTTCCGCCTTATATCTGCAGCGGATTGGCCAATGAAAGCCATGGCTACTGAAGCCCTCTGGCCCTCCGACTCCGGATCGAAGGGAGTAAACCTCCGATAGGCTTCCATTAACCTCTCTAAAAAGACTGTAGGAGATTCATCAGAACCCTGGACGACCTCCCTTACCTTAGCCAAATTGGTGGGCCGCCTAGAAGCTGCCCGGAGACCCGCCACGAGAGCCTGGCGATAGGAGGACAGATGCTCCCTACCTTCCGGAGTATTAGGGTCCCAGTCGGGGCGAGCCAGTGGGAAGGTGTCATCAATAATATTCTGTAGCTGTGTCGGACGCCCGTCTCGTCCCGGAACGTTCTTTCGAGCCTCTAACAGGATCCGGTCTCTTTCCTCTGTAGTGAAGAGGGTCCCCAGAAGTTGTTGACAATCATCCCAGGTTGGCTGATGAGAAAACATAAGGGACTCCACGAGACCTGTTAACCGAGTGGGGTCTTCAGAGAAAGGAGGGTTATTATTTTTCCAATTATATAAATCAGAGGAGGAGAATGGCCAATACTGGAGGGCCGGCATCTCCCCCCCGTTCCCATTTTCCACCATAGGCCCGTAAGGGCGTAACGGCAGAGTAGTGGCCACAGGTCCTTCATCCGGCTGGCGCCGGCTCCTAGTCCGCTGTGCTGGCCCGTCGCCCGGTGGCAGCAGGGAAACCTCGAGGGTGGAATCTGGGGAGGCCACCGTTGGGGACGCTGGCAGGGGGGCTGGACCTGGCGCCGGAGAAGGCACTTGGTCGGGCCGCTGCAGTGCCTCGGCCGCCGGAGGCTGCAAAGGCGAAGCATAAGGTGGTGGGAAATCTAGGAGAATAAGATCAGGCTGTGAGTCCGGGAGGACCGGAGGAACAGAGGGGGGAGGAGAGGGGAGAGCCGGCTTCACAGGGAGGATTGCTGGCTCAGAGACAGAGACCGAAGACCTAGGGAGAGAACCAGGGGGTAAGAAAGGCTTGACCCACGCCGGAGGGTTCTCACATAAGTCCTGCCAGACCAGGATGTAAGGCTCCTGATCTGAATGCCCGTGTCGGCCAGGCTGAAATACCTGTCTCCTTACCTCCCTGATGAGAGGCAGATGGAAAGACCCCTCCGGGGGCCATCCGACATTAAAGGCGGGCCACTCGGATGAACAAAAAGTCTGCCATTTACCCTTTTTGACAACAAGAGATAGGTTTTTAGCTCGTCCCTTGACTTCTGACCAGCGATCCAGGGTCAGAGACAAGGGAGTAGAGGCAGACTGGCCCATGACTTCGAACACACACACACCAATGACAAAAAACAAGGAACAAAGGACAAGGACAGACACAACGCGTCGAGACAAAAATCGAAGGATCCAAAAAGAAGGATTTACAGAACCAATTGACCTAGCTGGCAACAGAACTACAGACCCAGAATCAGAATCCGTACCTAACCGACGGAACAGACAGGAGTCCACCAGGCGTCCCTGGTCCTCTCCAGACTCCACCAGGGCGTCCCCTGGGGTTGTGGCCTGCGACCTCCCGACACGTCTGTCTGTCGCAGTCGGGGGAGGCTCACGCCCCTCCCCGACAGCCACCCTACCAAACAGATTTGCCAGCTCTAACTAAATTTGTGTTTCCAATATCTAAGCGATCGCTATTCAGAAAGGCGCCGTCACTTACCCCAAGAAGCGTCTGTTGGAACCCAGAGGTGGCTGCAACAAATACCTCGCTGCGTGCCCGGCGACAAGTGGGGGAGAGCCTCCTGCCTTAAATAGGGGGTCCCTCTCCTCCCCGCTGGGGGAGAGCCTCCAGCCCTAAACAAGGGGTCCCTCTCACCCCCGCCGGTATCTCGGTGGAACCTCCAAATGTAAAGTCCTGGACGCAAGCCGCTGTCACAAAGAACCAAGAGACGCTTCTCATGCAAAAGGCAAAGGGTTTATTCAGCTTCCAACATGTTGGGGCTCACAGCCTAGCTTACTCTGAACGCAGCAGAGCAGCGGCTGTCAGCCCCGACCAAGAGTTTAAACACAGGTTATATACCTTTCAGCAAACAGGGCAAGTAACCTGGGGTCATTCCATTGGAGATCTAGCGCCGTGTCAACATACCTATCTGCTTTTGGCGGGGAGGGAATGTAGTTTGGAATTTTTCACTAATGATCTGGCTTTCTAAGTGAGTTAATGCCTGTCTGGTTTCTTATCAGGTGTTTGTTCTTCAGTCCCCTCCCGGGCTGCAGCCATCTCCCGTAACCTCCCTGGCTGCAGCTATCCCCCATAAAAGTTGTTTGTTTCATCTGCCCCTTCTGACCTTTCCTAATTACCCTGGTGCCGTTTGCTCCGTCTGTCCCTTCTGACCCTCCTGATTATGTTGGCGCCTCTCATGGGTAGTTGAGTAGGAGTAATGGGCAGGGTGAGCACAGACGACTTTAGGGCAGTGAAACTATCCATGTGACGGTGTCGGTGGACACATGTCATTACACATTTTTTCCCAACCCACAGAACGTTCCACACCGAGTGACCCCAGTGCACACTGTGGGCTCCAGTTACAACAATGAATCCACACTGGCTCCTCAGCTGTAACAGCAGAGGCAGGAGCACAGTGTGTGCCTAAGGGCAGAGGGTGTGGAGCTCGGCACTTCCTGCTTCATTCTTCTGCACACTCAGGACTGCCCTCAGCAATGAAGACCATTGACTAAAGAATAGAAAAGCCTAGAAAACAGTGCATCCTGAAGTCATGCCTGACAGGCAAAGCTCCCTCCTCAGGCCAGTGCCCAGCGTGGGTACCAGTCTTCTCATCTGCCCGGAACGCAACCACGAAGACCGTGCCCTCACACAGCCGGGCCTGGGCCTCAGGCCTGCCACTGCCTCGGAGAAATATTTCTTCAAGTGGAAAATGTGAGAAATTGGCAAAATTTCCACTCCCAAGATTCCAAGAACACAGCAATCACCCAGGCTGCCATTCAGGGCGCGGAGCTCCAAGACCAGGAAGGCCTGGCCCTCCCTCCCAGAGGCCACCCCCTGGAGCACTTCCCTGGAGCAGCCAGGGTAACTGAATTCACAAAAGTGCAGCCTGCCCAAGGCCGGGAGCACCTCGCTGGCGGTAGTTTTCCCTGTTTTATCATGAAATTCCACATCACAGAAGAGCACAGAAATGCATGTCCTGTCACGTGATCGTGAGTCAGACGCCCAGGACAGAAGCAGCACCTGCCAGCCTCCTCCGCGGCGCCCCCATCGGTCCCTCCCTCCCGAGCAAACCTCCAACCGGTTTTTTAATCCTTGTTCCTCACTGTCTCTTCTCCCTTTTAAGACACATGACACAGCACTTACCACCGTCACCATTTAAGCATATAGTCCAGTGACGGCACATTCACACTGTTGCACAGCCTCCCCTCCATCCATCTCAGGGACTTTCTCATCTTTGTCCCAAACTGACACTCTGTCCCCATTAACCATGTGCCCTGCGCCCTCCCCCCGCCCAGCACCGCTGTCCTACTTTCTGTCTCTATGAATGTGACAACTCTGGTCCTTCGCAGGAATCACACGGTGTTTATCCTTTGGGACTTGTTTATTGCCCTGAGCACAATGTCCTCGAGGTCCCTTCATGCCCGGATGCCCTTTCCCATCCCACGCAGGGTCTGCTGAGCCACTCACGCCACTGGGCCTCTCAGGACCGAGAGGAACTCCTCTGAGGCCCCACTTTCGGTCACTGTGGACAATGCCCAGAAGAGGAATGGCTGGGTCCCCACTTGCTTTGTAGTGTAAGCATGTTTATATGCCTCCTAAATAAAATATTTAAAAATCCTGCCCATTTCAAACTCTGTAAATGGAATGCCTCTCGGTGTTATTCTGTGACCTGCTTTTTCTCTGCCCATTGTTGACTGAAGCTCCTCTCGTGAACATGCTGTCCATCCTTCTGTTCGCCCTTGAGGTCGGCTGCTGCGGCCCTGACCCCCCGGGGTGGCGGGAGGTGGGTGGGCCCCTGGAGCCGGGCTCTGGGCCTGGAGCCCCAGGAGGAGGCACGGTGACCCTTCTTGCCGCTTGGGCATCTGCTCCATCAGAGCCAGGTCTAGTCCCAACACCATCAGAGCCAGTCAAGGTCACTGCCTGCCGAGGTGACTGCCCTGGTCAGCAGGGCCTGTCGCCCCCCTGGGGCTCTCCCTCCTCGGGACCTGCTACCTCTGCCCATACCCGCCCCCCTCACCCGCCGCTCACTATGCTTCCTTCATTGTCGGTGCCGAGACTCTAGGGTGGGGGCGGGGATCACCGTCCCACTGTGACAGATAATAGCCCGCTGCCCCCGGGCACAAAGGCTGGAGAGGTGAGGAGACCATCCTACTCGCTGCGCCACTGACTGGACAGCAGTGAGACGGGGAGAGCACCGGCCCAAGGCGGGCAATAGACCCGGCTCTTCTTTCAAAGCGCGTGCATGACTCCCTGCAGCGCCAAGAGGGTTCCTGGGCGCGTGCATGACTCCCTGCAGCGCCCAGAGGGTGCCTATGCTGGTGCAGGTGGGTTAATCACAGCCCAGAGGGTTCCTGTGCATGTGCAGGTGGGTTAATCACAGCCCAGAGGGTCCTTGTGCGTGTGCACGTGGGTTAATCACAGCCCAGAGGGTGCCTGTGCTGGTGCAGGTGGGTTAATCACAGCCCAGAGGGATCCTGTGCATGTGCAGGTGGGTTAATCACAGCCCAGAGGGTCCTTGTGCGTGTGCACGTGGGTTAATCACAGCCCAGAGGGTGCCTGTGCTGGTGCAGGTGGGTTAATCACAGCCCAGAGGGATCCTGTGCATGTGCAGGTGGGTTAATCACAGCCCAGAGGGTCCTTGTGCGTGTGCACGTGGGTTAATCACAGCCAAGAGGGTCCTTGTGCGTGTGCACGTGAGTTAATCACAGCCCAGAGGGTTTCCGTGCGTGTGCACGTGGGATAATCACAGCCCAGAGGGTTCCTGTGCGTGTGCAGGTGGGTTAATAAAGCCCAGAGGGTTCCTGTGCGTGTGCACGTGGGTTAATCACAGCCCAGAGGGTTCCTGTGCGTGTGCGGGTGGGTTAATCACAGCCCAGAGGGTCCTTGTGCGCGTGCACGTGGGTTAATCACAGCCCAGAGGGTCCTTGTGCGTGTGCACGTGGGTTAATCACAGCCCAGAGGGTCCTTGTGCGTGTGCAGGTGGGTTAATCACAGCCCAGAGGGTTCCTGTGCGTGTGCACGTGGGTTAATAACAGCCCAGAGGGTTCCTGTGCGTGTGCACGTGGGTAAATCACAGCCTAGAGGGTCCTTGTGCGTGTGCACGTCGGTTAATCACAGCCCAGAGGGTCCTTGTGCGTGTGCACGTGGGTTAATCACAGCCCAGAGGGTCCTTGTGCGTGTGCAGGTGGGTTAATCACAGCCCAGAGGGTCCTTGTGCGTGTGCAGGTGAGTTAATCACAGCCCAGAGGGTCCTTGTGCGTGTGCAGGTGGGTTAATCACAGCCCAGAGGGTCGTTGTGCGTGTGCAGGTGGGTTAATCACAGCCCAGATGGTCCTTGTGCGTGTGCACGTGAGTTAATCACAGCCCAGAGAGTCCTTGTGCGTGTGCAGGTGGGTTAATCACAGCCCAGAGGGTCGTTGTGCGTGTGCAGGTGGGTTAATCACAGCCCAGAGGGTCTTGTGCGTGTGCACGTGGGTTAATCACAGCCCAGAGGGTCCTGGTGCGAGTGCAGGTGGGTTAATCACAGCCCAGAGGGTTCCTGTGCGTGTACAGGTGGGTTAATCACAGCCCAGAGGGTTCCTGTGCGTGTGCAGGTGGGTTAATCACAGCCCAGAGGGTTCCTGTGCGTGTGCAGGTGGGTTAATCACAGCCCAGAGGGTCCTTGTGCGTGTGCAGGTGGGTTAATCACAGCCCAGAGGGTTCCTGTGCGTGTGCAGGTGGGTTAATCACAGCCCAGAGGGTTCCTGTGCGTGTGCAGGTGGGTTAATCACAGCCCAGAGGGTCCTTGTGCGTGTGCACGTAGGTTAATCACAGCCCAGAGGGTCCTTGTGCGTGTGCACGTGGGTTAATCACAGCCCAGAGGGTTCCTGTGCGTGTGCACGTGGGTTAATCACAGCCCAGAGGGTCATTGTGCGTGTGCAGGTGAGTTAATCACAGCCCAGAGGGTTCCTGTGCGTGTGCAGGTGGGTTAATCACAGCCCGGAGGGTCCTTGTGCGTGTGCAGGTGGGTTAATCACAGCCCAGAGGGTTCCTGTGCGCGTGCACGTGGGTTAATCACAGCCCAGAGGGTACTTGTGCGTGTGCACGTGGGTTAATCACAGCCCAGAGGGTCCTTGTGCGTGTGCAGGTGGGTTAATCACAGCCCAGAGGGTCCTTGTGAGTGTGCAGGTGGGTTAATCACAGCCCAGAGGGTTCATGTGCGTGTGCACGTGGGTTAATCACAGCCCAGAGGATCCTTGTGCGTGTGCAGGTGGGTTAATCACAGCCCAGAGGGTTCCTGTGCGTGTGCAGGTGGGTTAATCACAGCCCAGAGGGTCCTTGTGCGTGTGCAGGTGGGTTAATCACAGCCCAGAGGGTTCCTGTGCGTGTGCAGGTGGGTTAATCACAGCCCAGAGGGTCCCTGTGCGTGTGCACGTGGGTTAATCACAGCCCAGAGGGTCCTTGTGCGTGTGCACGTGGGTTAATCACAGCCCCGAGGGTTCCGGTGCGTGTGCACGTGGGTTAATCACAGCCCAGAGGGTTACTGTGCGTGTGCAGGTGGGTTAATCACAGCCCAGAGGGTTCCTGTGCGTGTGCAGGTGGGTTAATCACAGCCCAGAGGGTTCCTGTGCGTGTGCAGGTGGGTTAATCACAGCCCAGAGGGTCCTTGTGCGTGTGCACGTAGGTTAATCACAGCCCAGAGGGTCCTTGTGAGTGTGCAGGTGGGTTAATCACAGCCCAGAGGGTTCATGTGCGTGTGCACGTGGGTTAATCACAGCCCAGAGGATCCTTGTGCGTGTGTAGGTGGGTTAATCACAGCCCAGAGGGTTCCTGTGCGTGTGCAGGTGGGTTAATCACAGCCCAGAGGGTCCTTGTGCGTGTGCAGGTGGGTTAATCACAGCCCAGAGGGTTCCTGTGCGTGTGCAGGTGGGTTAATCACAGCCCAGAGGGTCCTTGTGCGTGTGCACGTGGGTTAATCACAGCCCAGAGGGTCCTTGTGCGTGTGCACGTGGGTTAATCACAGCCCCGAGGGTTCCGGTGCGTGTGCACGTGGGTTAATCACAGCCCAGAGGGTTACTGTGCGTGTGCAGGTGGGTTAATCACAGCCCAGAGGGTTCCTGTGCGTGTGCAGGTGGGTTAATCACAGCCCAGAGGGTCCTTGTGCGTGTGCAGGTGGGTTAATCACAGCCCAGAGGGTTCCTGTGCGTGTGCAGGTGGGTTAATCACAGCCCAGAGGGTTCCTGTGCGTGTGCAGGTGGGTTAATCACAGCCCAGAGGGTCCTTGTGCGTGTGCACGTAGGTTAATCACAGCCCAGAGGGTCCTTGTGAGTGTGCAGGTGGGTTAATCACAGCCCAGAGGGTTCATGTGCGTGTGCACGTGGGTTAATCACAGCCCAGAGGATCCTTGTGCGTGTGTAGGTGGGTTAATCACAGCCCAGAGGGTTCCTGTGCGTGTGCAGGTGGGTTAATCACAGCCCAGAGGGTCCTTGTGCGTGTGCAGGTGGGTTAATCACAGCCCAGAGGGTTCCTGTGCGTGTGCAGGTGGGTTAATCACAGCCCAGAGGGTCCTTCTGCGTGTGCACGTGGGTTAATCACAGCCCAGAGGGTCCTTGTGCGTGTGCACGTGGGTTAATCACAGCCCCGAGGGTTCCGGTGCGTGTGCACGTGGGTTAATCACAGCCCAGAGGGTTCCTGTGCGTGTGCACGTGGGTTAATCACAGCCCAGAGGGTTTCTGTGCGTGTGCACGTGGGTTAATCACAGCCCAGAGGGTCCTTGTGCGTGTGCAGGTGGGTTAATCACAGCCAGGAGGGTCCTTGTGCGTGTGCAGGTGGGTTAATCACAGCCCAGAGGGTTCCTGTGCGTGTGCACGTGGGTTAATCACAGCCCCGAGGGTCCTTGTGCGTGTGCTCGTGGGTTAATCACAGCCCAGAGGGTTCCTGTGCGTGTGCAGGTGGGTTAATCACAGCCCAGAGGGTCCTTGTGCGTGTGCACGTGGATTAATAACAACCCAGAGGGTTCCTGTGCGTGTGCAGGTGGGTTAATCACAGCCCAGAGGGTCCTTCTGCGTGTGCACGTGGGTTAATCACAGCCCAGAGGGTCCTTGTGCGTGTGCACGTGTGTTAATAACAGCCCAGAAGGTTCCTGTGCGTGTGCTGGTGGGTTAATCACAGCCCAGAGGGTTCCTGTGCGTGTGCAGGTGGGTTAATCACAGCCCAGAGGGTTCCTGTGCGTGTGCAGGTGGGTTAATCACAGCCCAGAGGGTCCTTGTGCGTGTGCAGGTGGGTTAATCACAGCCCAGAGGGTTCCTGTGCGTATGCAGGTGCGTTAATCACAGCCCAAGGGTTCCTGTGCGTGTGCAGGTGGGTTAATCACAGCCCAGAGGGTCATTGTGCGTGTGCAGGTGGGTTAATCACAGCCCAGAGGGTTCCTGTGCGTGTGCAGGTGGGTTAATCAAAGCCCAGAGGGTCCTTGTGCGCGTGCAGGTGGGTTAATCACAGCCCAGAGGGTTCCTGTGCGCGTGCACGTGGGTTAATCACAGCCCAAAGGGTTCCTGTGCGCGTGCACGTGGGTTAATCACAGCCCAGAGGGTTCCTGTGCGTGTGCAGGTGGGTTAATCACAGCCCAGAGGGTTTCTGTGCGTGTGCACGTGGGTTAATCACAGCCCAGAGGGGACTTGTGCGTGTGCAGGTGAGTTAATCACAGCCCAGAGGGTCCTTGTGCGTTTGCACGTGGGTTAATCACAGCCCCGAGGGTTCCTGTGCGTGTGCACGTGGGTTAATCACAGCCCAGAGGGTTCCTGTGCGTGTGCACGTGGGTTAATCACAGCCAAGAGGGTTCCTGTGTGTGTGCACGTGCGTTAATCACAGCCCAGAGGGTTCCTGTGCGTGTGCACGTGGGTTAATCACAGCCCAGAGGGTCCTTGTGCGTGTGCAGGTGGGTTAATCACAGCCCAGAGGGTTCCTGTGCGTGTGCACGTGGGTTAATCACAGCCCCGAGGGTTCCTTTGCGTGTGCACGTGGGTTAATCACAGCCCAGAGGGTCCTTGTGCGTGTGCACGTGGGTTAATCACAGCCCAGAGGGTTCCTGTGCGTGTGCACGTGGGTTAATCACAGCCCAGAGGGTTCCTGTGCGTGTGCAGGTGGGTTAATAATAGCCCAGAGGGCTCCTGTGGGTGTGCAGGTGGGTTAATAACAGCCCAGAGGGTTCCTGTGCGTGTGCACGTGGGTGAATCACAGCCCAGAGGGTTCCTGTGCGTGTGCACGTGGGTTAATAACAGCCCAGAGGGTTCCTGTGCGTGTGCACGTGGGTTAATCACAGCCCAGAGGGTTCCTGTGCGTGTGCAGGTGGGTTAATCACAGCCCAGAGGGTCCTTGTGCATGTGCACGTAGATTAATAACAGCCCAGAGGGTTCCTGTGCGTGTTCAGGTGGGTTAATAATAGCCCAGAGGGCTCCTGTGCGTGTGCAGGTGGGTTAATCACAGCCCAGAGGGTTCCTGTGCGTGTGCAGGTGGGTTAATCACAGCCCAGAGGGTTCCTGTGAGTGTGCACGCGGGTTAATCACAGCCCAGAGGGTTCCTGTGCGTGTGCAGGTGGGTTAATCACAGCCCAGAGGGTTCCTGTGCGTGTGCAGGTGGGTTAATAATAGCCCAGAGGGCTCCTGTGGGTGTGCAGGTGGGTTAATAACAGCCCAGAGGGTTCCTGTGCGTGTGCACGTGGGTGAATCACAGCCCAGAGGGTTCCTGTGCGTGTGCACGTGGGTTAATAACAGCCCAGAGGGTTCCTGTGCGTGTGCACGTGGGTTAATCACAGCCCAGAGGGTTCCTGTGCGTGTGCAGGTGGGTTAATCACAGCCCAGAGGGTCCTTGTGCATGTGCACGTAGATTAATAACAGCCCAGAGGGTTCCTGTGCGTGTTCAGGTGGGTTAATAATAGCCCAGAGGGCTCCTGTGCGTGTGCAGGTGGGTTAATCACAGCCCAGAGGGTTCCTGTGCGTGTGCAGGTGGGTTAATCACAGCCCAGAGGGTTCCTGTGAGTGTGCACGCGGGTTAATCACAGCCCAGAGGGTTCCTGTGCGTGTGCAGGTGGGTTAATCACAGCCCAGAGGGTTCCTGTGCGTGTGCACGTGGGTTAATCACAGCCCCGAGGGTTCCTGTGCGTGTGCACGTGGGTTACTCACAGCCCAGAGTGTTCCTGTGCGTGTGCACGTGGGTTAATCACAGCCCAGAGGGTTCCTGTGCGTGTGCACGTGGTTTAATCACAGCCCAGAGGGTCCTTGTGCGCGTGCAGGTGGGTTAATCACAGCCCAGAGGGTTCCTGTGCGCGTGCACGTGGGTTAATCACAGCCCAGAGGGTTCCTGTGCGCGTGCACGTGGGTTAATCACAGCCCAGAGGGTTCCTGTGCGTGTGCAGGTGGGTTAATCACAGCCCAGAGGGTTTCTGTGCGTGTGCACGTGGGTTAATCACAGCCCAGAGGGGACTTGTGCGTGTGCAGGTGAGTTAATCACAGCCCAGAGGGTCCTTGTGCGTGTGCACGTGGGTTAATCACAGCCCCGAGGGTTCCTGTGCGTGTGCACGTGGGTTAATCACAGCCCAGAGGGTTCCTGTGCGTGTGCACGTGGGTTAATCACAGCCAAGAGGGTTCCTTTGTGTGTGCACGTGTGTTAATCACAGCCCCGAGGGTTCCTTTGCGTGGGCACGTGGGTTAATCACAGCCCAGAGGGTCCTTGTGCGTGTGCACGTGGGTTAATCACAGCCCAGAGGGTTCCTGTGCGTGTGCAGGTGGGTTAATCACAGCCCAGAGGGTCCTTGTGCGTGTGCAGGTGGGTTAATCACAGCCCAGAGGGTTCCTGTGCGTGTGCAGGTGGGTTAATAATA
This sequence comes from Myotis yumanensis, assembly GCF_028538775.1. NCBI lineage: Eukaryota > Metazoa > Chordata > Mammalia > Chiroptera > Vespertilionidae > Myotis > Myotis yumanensis. Next base: position 2,659,113 of record NW_027223758.1, on the reverse strand, counting down.
GCCCAGAGGGCTCCTGTGGGTGTGCAGGTGGGTTAATAACAGCCCAGAGGGTTCCTGTGCGTGTGCACGTGGGTGAATCACAGCCCAGAGGGTTCCTGTGCGTGTGCACGTGGGTTAATAACAGCCCAGAGGGTTCCTGTGCGTGTGCACGTGGGTTAATCACAGCCCAGAGGGTTCCTGTGCGTGTGCAGGTGGGTTAATCACAGCCCAGAGGGTCCTTGTGCGTGTGCACGTAGATTAATAACAGCCCAGAGGGTTCCTGTGCGTGTTCAGGTGGGTTAATAATAGCCCAGAGGGCTCCTGTGCGTGTGCAGGTGGGTTAATCACAGCCCAGAGGGTTCCTGTGCGTGTGCAGGTGGGTTAATCACAGCCCAGAGGGTTCCTGTGAGTGTGCACGCGGGTTAATCACAGCCCAGAGGGTTCCTGTGCGTGTGCAGGTGGGTTAATCACAGCCCAGAGGGTTCCTGTGCGTGTGCAGGTGGGTTAATCACAGCCCAGAGGGTCCTTGTGCGTGTGCACGTGGATTAATAACAACCCAGAGGGTTCCTGTGCGTGTGCAGGTGGGTTAATCACAGCCCAGAGGGTCCTTCTGCGTGTGCACGTGGGTTAATCACAGCCCAGAGGGTCCTTGTGCGTGTGCACGTGTGTTAATAACAGCCCAGAAGGTTCCTGTGCGTGTGCTGGTGGGTTAATCACAGCCCAGAGGGTTCCTGTGCGTGTGCAGGTGGGTTAATCACAGCCCAGAGGGTTCCTGTGCGTGTGCAGGTGGGTTAATCACAGCCCAGAGGGTCCTTGTGCGTGTGCAGGTGGGTTAATCACAGCCCAGAGGGTTCCTGTGCGTATGCAGGTGGGTTAATCACAGCCCAAGGGTTCCTGTGCGTGTGCAGGTGGGTTAATCACAGCCCAGAGGGTCATTGTGCGTGTGCAGGTGGGTTAATCACAGCCCAGAGGGTTCCTGTGCGTGTGCAGGTGGGTTAATCAAAGCCCAGAGGGTCCTTGTGCGCGTGCAGGTGGGTTAATCACAGCCCAGAGGGTTCCTGTGCGCGTGCACGTGGGTTAATCACAGCCCAAAGGGTTCCTGTGCGCGTGCACGTGGGTTAATCACAGCCCAGAGGGTTCCTGTGCGTGTGCAGGTGGGTTAATCACAGCCCAGAGGGTTTCTGTGCGTGTGCACGTGGGTTAATCACAGCCCAGAGGGGACTTGTGCGTGTGCAGGTGAGTTAATCACAGCCCAGAGGGTCCTTGTGCGTGTGCACGTGGGTTAATCACAGCCCCGAGGGTTCCTGTGCGTGTGCACGTGGGTTAATCACAGCCCAGAGGGTTCCTGTGCGTGTGCACGTGGGTTAATCACAGCCAAGAGGGTTCCTGTGTGTGTGCACGTGCGTTAATCACAGCCCAGAGGGTTCCTGTGCGTGTGCACGTGGGTTAATCACAGCCCAGAGGGTCCTTGTGCGTGTGCAGGTGGGTTAATCACAGCCCAGAGGGTTCCTGTGCGTGTGCACGTGGGTTAATCACAGCCCCGAGGGTTCCTTTGCGTGTGCACGTGGGTTAATCACAGCCCAGAGGGTCCTTGTGCGTGTGCACGTGGGTTAATCACAGCCCAGAGGGTTCCTGTGCGTGTGCACGTGGGTTAATCACAGCCCAGAGGGTTCCTGTGCGTGTGCAGGTGGGTTAATAATAGCCCAGAGGGCTCCTGTGGGTGTGCAGGTGGGTTAATAACAGCCCAGAGGGTTCCTGTGCGTGTGCACGTGGGTGAATCACAGCCCAGAGGGTTCCTGTGCGTGTGCACGTGGGTTAATAACAGCCCAGAGGGTTCCTGTGCGTGTGCACGTGGGTTAATCACAGCCCAGAGGGTTCCTGTGCGTGTGCAGGTGGGTTAATCACAGCCCAGAGGGTCCTTGTGCATGTGCACGTAGATTAATAACAGCCCAGAGGGTTCCTGTGCGTGTTCAGGTGGGTTAATAATAGCCCAGAGGGCTCCTGTGCGTGTGCAGGTGGGTTAATCACAGCCCAGAGGGTTCCTGTGCGTGTGCAGGTGGGTTAATCACAGCCCAGAGGGTTCCTGTGAGTGTGCACGCGGGTTAATCACAGCCCAGAGGGTTCCTGTGCGTGTGCAGGTGGGTTAATCACAGCCCAGAGGGTTCCTGTGCGTGTGCACGTGGGTTAATCACAGCCCCGAGGGTTCCTGTGCGTGTGCACGTGGGTTACTCACAGCCCAGAGTGTTCCTGTGCGTGTGCACGTGGGTTAATCACAGCCCAGAGGGTTCCTGTGCGTGTGCACGTGGTTTAATCACAGCCCAGAGGGTCCTTGTGCGTGTGCAGGTGGGTTAATCACAGCCCAGAGGGTTCCTGTGCGTGTGCAGGTGGGTTAATCACAGCCCAGAGGGTCCTTGTGCGTGTGCAGGTGGGTTAATCACAGCCCAGAGGGTTCCTGTGCGTGTGCAGGTGGGTTAATCACAGCCCAGAGGGGTCCTGTGCGTGTGCAGGTGGGTTAATCACAGCCCAGAGGGTTACTGTGCGTGTGCAGGTGGGTTAATCACAGCCCAGAGGGTTCCTGTGCGTGTGCAGGTGGGTTAATCACAGCCCAGAGGGTACTTGTTCGTGTGCAGGTGGGTTAATCACAGCCCAGAGGGTCCTTGTGCGTGTGCACGTGGGTTAATCACAGCCCAGAGGGTCCTTGAGCGTGTGCAGGTGGGTTAATCACAGCCCAGAGGGTCCTTGTGCGTGTGCAGGTGGTTTAATCACAGCCCAGAGGGTTCCTGTGCGCGTGCACGTTGGTTAATCACAGCCCAGAGGGTACTTGTGCGTGTGCACGTGGGTTAATCACAGCCCAGAGGGTTCCTGTGCGTGTGCAGGTGGGTTAATCACAGCCCAGAGGGTTCCTGTGCGTGTGCACGTGGGTTAATAACAGCCCAGAGGGTTCCTGTGCGTGTGCACGTGGGTTAATCACAGCCCAGAGGGTCCTTGTGCGTGTGCAGGTGGGTTAATCACAGCCCAGAGGGTTCCTGTGCGTGTGCACGTGGGTTAATCACAGCCCAGAGGGTCATTGTGCGTGTGCAAGTGGGTTAATCACAGCCCAGAGGGTTCCTGTGCGTGTGCACGTGGGTTAATCACAGCCCAGAGGGTCCATGTGCGTGTGCAGGTGGGTTAATCACAGCCCAGGGGGTTCCTGTCGCGTGCACGTGGGTTAATCACAGCCCAGAGGGTACTGGTGCGTGTGCACGTGGGTTAATCACAGCCCAGAGGGTTCCTGTGCGTGTGCAGGTGGGTTAATCACAGCCCAGAGGGTTCCTGTGCGTGTGCACGTGGGTTAATCACAGCCCAGAGGATTCCTGTGCATGTGCACGTGGGTTAATCACAGCCCAGAGGGTCCTTGTGCGTGTGCACGTGGGTTAATCACAGCCCAGAGGGTTCCTGTGCGTGTGCAGGTGGGTTAATCACAGCCCAGAAGGTCCTTGTGCTTGTGCAGGTGGGTTAATCACAGCCCAGAGGGTTCCTGTGCGCGTGCAGGTGGGTTAATCACAGCCCAGAGGGTTCCTGTGCGTGTGCACGTGGGTTAATCACAGACCAGAGGGTACCTGTGCGAGTGCACGTGGGTTAATCACAGCCCAGAGGGTTCCTGTGCGTGTGCAGGTGGGTTAATAATAGCCCAGAGGGTTCCTGTGCGTGTGCAGGTGGGTTAATAATAGCCAAGAGGGTTCCTGTGCTTGTGCACGTGGGTTAATCACAGCCCAGAGGGTTCCTGTGCGTGTGCACGTGGGTTAATCACAGCCCAGAGGGTTCCTGTGCGTGTGCACGTGGGTTAATAACAGCCCAGAGGGTTCCTGTGCGTGTGCAGGTGGGTTAATCACAGCCCAGAGGGTCCTTGTGCGTGTGCACGTGGATTAATAACAACCCAGAGGGTTCCTGTGCGTGTGCAGGTGGGTTGATCACAGCCCAGAGGGTCCTTCTGCGTGTGCACGTGGGTTAATCACAGCCCAGAGGGTCCTTGTGCGTGTGCACGTGTGTTAATAACAGCCCAGAAGGTTCCTGTGCGTGTGCTGGTGGGTTAATCACAGCCCAGAGGGTTCCTGTGCGTGTGCAGGTGGGTTAATCACAGCCCAGAGGGTTCCTGTGCGTGTGCAGGTGGGTTAATCACAGCCCAGAGGGTCCTTGTGCGTGTGCAGGTGGGTTAATCACAGCCCAGAGCGTTCCTGTGCGTATGCAGGTGGGTTAATCACAGCCCAAGGGTTCCTGTGCGTGTGCAGGTGGGTTAATCACAGCCCAGAGGGTCCTTGTGCGTGTGCACGTGGGTTAATCACAGCCCAGAGGGTCCTTGTGCGTGTGCACGTGGGTTAATCACAGCCCAGAGGGTTCCTGTGCGTGTGCACGTGGGTTAATCACAGCCCAGAGGGTTCCTGTGCGTGTGCACGTGGGTTAATCACAGCCCAGAGGGTTCCTGTGCGTGTGCACGTGGGTTAATCACAGCCCAGAGGGTCATTGTGCGTGTGCAGGTGGGTTAATCACAGCCCAGAGGGTTCCTGTGCGTGTGCAGGTGGGTTAATCAAAGCCCAGAGGGTCCTTGTGCGCGTGCAGGTGGGTTAATCACAGCCCAGAGGGTTCCTGTGCTCGTGCACGTGGGTTAATCACAGCCCAGAGGGTTCCTGTGCGCGTGCACGTGGGTTAATCACAGCCCAGAGGGTTCCTGTGCGTGTGCAGGTGGGTTAATCACAGCCCAGAGGGTTTCTGTGCGTGTGCACGTGGGTTAATCACAGCCCAGAGGGGACTTGTGCGTGTGCAGGTGAGTTAATCACAGCCCAGAGGGTCCTTGTGCGTGTGCACGTGGGTTAATCACAGCCCCGAGGGTTCCTGTGCGTGTGCACGTGGGTTAATCACAGCCCAGAGGGTTCCTGTGCGTGTGCACGTGGGTTAATCACAGCCAAGAGGGTTCCTTTGTGTGTGCACGTGTGTTAATCACAGCCCCGAGGGTTCCTTTGCGTGGGCACGTGGGTTAATCACAGCCCAGAGGGTCCTTGTGCGTGTGCACGTGGGTTAATCACAGCCCAGAGGGTTCCTGTGCGTGTGCACGTGGGTTAATCACAGCCCAGAGGGTCCTTGTGCGTGTGCAGGTGGGTTAATCACAGCCCAGAGGGTTCCTGTGCGTGTGCAGGTGGGTTAATAATAGCCCAGAGGGCTCCTGTGGGTGTGCAGGTGGGTTAATAACAGCCCAGAGGGTTCCTGTGCGTGTGCACGTGGGTGAATCACAGCCCAGAGGGTTCCTGTGCGTGTGCACGTGGGTTAATAACAGCCCAGAGGGTTCCTGTGCGTGTGCACGTGGGTTAATCACAGCCCAGAGGGTTCCTGTGCGTGTGCAGGTGGGTTAATCACAGCCCAGAGGGTCCTTGTGCGTGTGCACGTAGATTAATAACAGCCCAGAGGGTTCCTGTGCGTGTTCAGGTGGGTTAATAATAGCCCAGAGGGCTCCTGTGCGTGTGCAGGTGGGTTAATCACAGCCCAGAGGGTTCCTGTGCGTGTGCAGGTGGGTTAATCACAGCCCAGAGGGTTCCTGTGAGTGTGCACGCGGGTTAATCACAGCCCAGAGGGTTCCTGTGCGTGTGCAGGTGGGTTAATCACAGCCCAGACGGTTCCTGTGCGTGTGCACGTGGGTTAATCACAGCCCCGAGGGTTCCTGTGCGTGTGCACGTGGTTACTCACAGCCCAGAGTGTTCCTGTGCGTGTGCACGTGGGTTAATCACAGCCCAGAGGGTTCCTGTGCGTGTGCACGTGGTTTAATCACAGCCCAGAGGGTCCTTGTGCGTGTGCAGGTGGGTTAATCACAGCCCAGAGGGTTCCTGTGCGTGTGCAGGTGGGTTAATCACAGCCCAGAGGGTCCTTGTGCGTGTGCAGGTGGGTTAATCACAGCCCAGAGGGTTCCTGTGCGTGTGCAGGTGGGTTAATCACAGCCCAGAGGGGTCCTGTGCGTGTGCAGGTGGGTTAATCACAGCCCAGAGGGTTACTGTGCGTGTGCAGGTGGGTTAATCACAGCCCAGAGGGTTCCTGTGCGTGTGCAGGTGGGTTAATCACAGCCCAGAGGGTCCTTGTTCGTGTGAAGGTGGGTTAATCACAGCCCAGAGGGTCCTTGAGCGTGTGCAGGTGGGTTAATCACAGCCCAGAGGGTCCTTGTGCGTGTGCAGGTGGTTTAATCACAGCCCAGAGGGTTCCTGTGCGCGTGCACGTTGGTTAATCACAGCCCAGAGGGTACTTGTGCGTGTGCACGTGGGTTAATCACAGCCCAGAGGGTTCCTGTGCGTGTGCAGGTGGGTTAATCACAGCCCAGAGGGTTCCTGTGAGTGTGCACGTGGGTTAATCACAGGCCAGAGGGTTCCTGTGCGTGTGCACGTGGGTTAATCACAGCCCAGAGGGTTCATGTGCGTGTGCACGTGGGTTAATCACAGCCCAGAGGGTTCTTGTGCGTGTGCACGTGGGTTAAGCACAGCCCAGAGGGTCCTTGTGCGTGTGCACGTGGGTTAATCACAGCCCCGAGGGTTCCTGTGCGTGTGCACGTGGGTTAATCACAGCCCAGAGGGTTCCTGTGCGTGTGCACGTGGGTTAATCACAGCCCAGAGGGTTCCTGTGCGTGTGCACGTGGGTTAATCACAGCCCAGAGGGTCCTTGTGCGTGTGCAGGTGGGTTAATCACAGCCCAGAGGGTCCTTGTGCGTGTGCAGGTGGGTTAATCACAGCCCAGAGGGTCCCTGTGCGTGTGCACGTGGGTTAATCACAGCCCAGAGGGTTCCTGTGCGTGTGCATGTGGGTTAATCACAGCCCAGAGGGTCCTTGTGCGTGTGCAGGTGGGTTAATCACAGCCCAGAGGGTTCCTGTGCGTGTGCAGGTGGGTTAATCACAGCCCAGAGGGTTCCTGTGCGCGTGCACGTAGGTTAATCACAGCCCAGAGTGTCCTTGTGCGTGTGCAGGTGGGTTAATCACAGCCCAGAGGGTTCCTGTGCGTGTGCAGGTGGGTTAATCACAGCCCAGAGGGTTCCTGTGCGTGTGCAGGTGGGTTAATCACAGCCCAGAGGGTTCCTGTGCGTGTGCAGGTGGATTAATCACAGCCCAGAGGGTTCCTGTGCGTGTGCAGGTGGTTTAATCACAGCCCAGAGGGTCCTTGAGCGTGTGCAGGTGGGTTAATCACAGCCCAGAGGGTCCTTGTGCTTGTGCAGGTGGGTTAATCACAGCCCAGAGGGTTCCTGTGCGTGTGCAGGTGGGTTAATCACAGCCCAGAGGGTTCCTGTGCATGTGCAGGGGGGTTAATCACAGCCCAGATGGTTCCTGTGCGTGTGCAGGTGGGTTAATCACAGCCCAGAGGGTCCTTGTGCGTGTGCAGGTGGGTTAATCACAACCCAGATGGTTCCTGTGCGTGTGCAGGTGGGTTAATCACAGCCCAGAGGGTCCTTGTGCGTGTGCAGGTGGATTAATAACAGCCCAGAGGGTCCTTGTGCGTGTGCAGGTGGATTAATAACAGCCCATTGAAATGCAAAATAAGGACCGCACCCCCACCGAGAGAGGGAGGGCCCTGCAGGATGGAGCCTGGCTGTGCCTCTCAGGCATCGGACCCGAGAAGGGGGTCTCCTGGGCGCACTGGCGGGAGCCCTTTCCTCAGGACCCAGGGCAGCGCTGCACATCACATAAACCCAAAGGTGCGGGAGCCACACAGCCCAGGCTCTATTGACATCTTCACCATCTATTTTGGAATAAAGTAACCCGGAGGTCTGTTTTATTAGCCACCACTCACATCCCAGGTGAGCGCTGCTCCCATGCTGGGACTGACTCTCCCTCTTCATGATGCGACAGCTTGGCAATACTCCCGGACCCGGTGGACACGGGCTGGTGGCAGGCTGCTGGGGTCACTCCACTCCAAGGCCAGCACCGCGGGAAGGGTTTCTCTGAGTAGAAATAAAGACAAAAGGCAAAGTCTGCCACCTGCCCAATGATCTCCCTGTGCTGCGTGTCACCTGGTGAGGACGGAGCTCTCCCTGTGCTGCGTGTCACCTGGTGAGGACGGTGCTCTCCCTGTGCTGTGTGTCACCTGGTGGGGACGGTGCTCTCCCTGTGCTGTGTGTCACCTGGTGAGGACGGTGCTCTCCCTGTGCTGTGTGTCTCCTGGTGAGGACGGTGCTCTCCCTGTGCTGTGTGTCACCTGGTGAGGACGGTGCTCTCCCTGTGCTGTGTGTCACCTGGTGAGGACGGTGCTCTCCCTGTGCTGTGTGTCACCTGGTGAGGACGGTGCTCTCCCTGTGCTGTGTTTCATCCATGTCACCTGGTGGGGACGGTGCTCTCCCAATGCTGTGTTTCATCCATGTCACCTGGTGGGGACGGTGCTCTCCCTGTGCTGTGTTTCATCCATGTCACCTGGTGGGGACGGTGCTCTCCCTGTGCTGTGTTTCATCCATGTCACCTGGTGGGGACGGTGCTCTCCCTGTGCTGTGTGTCACCTGGTGGGGACGGTGCTCTCCCTGTGCTGTGTGTCACCTGGTGTGGACGGTGCTCTCCCTGTGCTGTGTGTCATCCGTATCACCTGGTGGGGACGGTGCTCTCCCTGTGCTGTGTGTCATCCGTGTCACCTGGTGGGGACGGTGTTCTTCCTGTTCTGCGTGTCACCTGGTGGGGACGGTGCTCTCCCTGTGCTGCGTGTCACCTGGTGGGGACGGTGCTCTCCCTGTGCTGCGTGTCACCTGGTGGGGACGGTGCTTTCCCTGTACTGAGTTTCATCCATGTCGCCTGGTGGGGACGGTGCTCTCCCTGTGCTGCGTGTCACCTGGTGGGGACGGTGCTCTCCCTGTGCTGCGTGTCACCTGGTGGGGACGGTGCTCTCCCTGTGCTGTGTGTCACCTGGTGGGGACGGTGTTCTCCCTGTGCTGTGTTTCATCCATGTCACCTGGTGGGGACGGTGCTCTCCCTGTGCTGTGTTTCATCCATGTCACCTGGTGGGGACGGTGGTCTCCCTGTGCTGTGTGTCACCTGGTGGGGACGGTGCTCTCCCTGTCTGTGTGTCAGCTGGTGGGGACGGTGCTCTCCCTGTGCTGTGTTTCATCCATGTCACCTGGTGGGGCCGGTGCTCTCCCTGTGCTGTGTTTCATCCATGTCACCTGGTGGGGACGGTGCTCTCCCTGTGCTGTGTTTCATCCATGTCACCTGGTGGGGATGGTGCTCTCCCTGTGCTGTGTGTCACCTGGTGGGGACGGTGCTCTCCTTGTCTGCGTGTCACCTGGTGGGGACGGTGCTCTCCCTGTGCTGCATGTCACCTGGTGAGGATGGTGCTCTCCCTTTGCTGCATGTCACCTGGTGGGGACGGTGCTCTCCCTGTGCTGTGTTTCACCTGGTGGGGACGGTGCTCTCCCTGTGCTGTGTGTCACCTGGTGGGGACGGTGCTCTCCCTGTGCTGTGTGTCACCTGGTGGGGACGGTGCTCTCCCTGTGCTGTGTTTCACCTGGTGGGGACGGTGCTCTCCCTGTGCTGTGTGTCACCTGGTGGGGACGGTGCTCTCCCTGTGCTGTGTGTCACCTGGTGGGGACGGTGCTCTCCCTGTGCTGTGTGTCATCCATGTCACCTGGTGGGGACGGTGCACTCCCTGTGCTGCGTGTCATCCGTGTCACCAGGTGGGGACGGTGCTCTCCCTGTGCTGTGTGTCACCTGGTGGTGACGGTGCTCTCCCTGTGCTGCGTGTCACCCGTGTCACCTGGTGGGGACGGTGCTCTCCCTGTGCTGCGTGTCACCTGGTGGGGACGGTGCTCTCCCTGTACTGTGTGTCACCTGGTGGGGACGGTGCTCTCCCTGTACTGTGTGTCATCCGTGTCACCTGGTGGGGACGGTGCTCTCCCTGTGCTGCGTGTCACCCGTGTCACCTGGTGGGGACGGTGCTCTCCCTGTGCTGCGTGTCACCTGGTGGGGACGGTGCTCTCCCTGTGCTGCGTGTCACCTGGTGGGGACGGTGCTCTCCCTGTACTGTGTGTCATCCGTGTCACCTGGTGGGGACGGTGCTCTCCCTGTGCTGTGTGTCATCCGTGTCACCTGGTGAGGACGGTGCTCTCCCTGTGCTGTGTGTCACCTGGTGAGGACGGTGCTCTCCCTGTGCTGTGTGTCACCTGGTGAGGACGGTGCTCTCCCTGTGCTGTGTGTCACCTGGTGGGGACGGTGCTCTCCCTGTGCTGTGTGTCACCTGGTGGGGACGGTGCTCTCCCTGTGCTGCGTGTCACCTGGTGAGGACGGTGCTCTCCCTGTGCTGCGTGTCACCTGGTGGGGACGGTGCTCTCCCTGTGCTGCGTGTCATCCGTGTCACCTGGTGGGGACGGTGCTCTCCCTGTGCTGTGTGTCATCCATGTCACCTGGTGAGGACGGTGCTCTCCCTGTGCTGCGTGTCATGCGTGTCACCTGGTGGGGACGGTGCTCTCCCTGTGCTGCGTGTCATCCGTGTCACCTGGTGGGTCGGTGCTCTCCCTGTGCTGTGTGTCATTCGTGTCACCTGGTGGGGACGGTGCTCTCCTTGTGCTGTGTGTCACCTGGTGGTGACGGTGCTCTCCCTGTGCTGCGTGTCACCCGTGTCACCTGGTGGGGACGGTGCTCTCCCTGTGCTGCGTGTCACCTGGTGGGGACGGTGCTCTCCCTGTGCTGCGTGTCACCTGGTGGGGACGGTGCTCTCCCTGTACTGTGTGTCATCCGTGTCACCTGGTGGGGACGGTGCTCTCCCTGTGCTGTGTGTCATCCGTGTCACCTGGTGAGGACGGTGCTCTCCCTGTGCTGTGTGTCACCTGGTGAGGACGGTGCTCTCCCTGTGCTGTGTGTCACCTGGTGAGGACGGTGCTCTCCCTGTGCTGTGTGTCACCTGGTGGGGACGGTGCTCTCCCTGTGCTGCGTGTCACCTGGTGGGGACGGTGCTCTCCCTGTGCTGCGTGTCACCTGGTGGGGACGGTGCTCTCCCTGTGCTGCGTGTCATCCGTGTCACCTGGTGGGGACGGTGCTCTCCCTGTGCTGTGTGTCATCCATGTCACCTGGTGAGGACGGTGCTCTCCCTGTGCTGCGTGTCATGCGTGTCACCTGGTGGGGACGGTGCTCTCCCTGTGCTGCGTGTCATCCGTGTCACCTGGTGGGTCGGTGCTCTCCCTGTGCTGTGTGTCATTCGTGTCACCTGGTGGGGACGGTGCTCTCCTTGTGCTGTGTGTCATCCGTGTCACCTGGTGGGGACGGTGCTCTCCCTGTGCTGCGTGTCATCCGTGTCACCTGGTGGGGACGGTGCTCTCTCTGTGCTGCGTGTCATCCGTGTCACCTGGTGGGGACGGTGCTCTCTCTGTGCTGCGTGTCACCTGGTGGGGACGGTGCTCTCCCTGTCCTGTGTCATCCATGTCACCTGGTGAGGACGGTGCTCTCCCTGTGTGCGTGTCATCCGTGTCACCTGGTGGGGATGGTGCTCTCTCTGTTTTGTGTGTCATCGGTGTCACCTGGTGGGGACGGTGCTCTCCCTGTGCTGCGTGTCATCCATGTCACCTGGAGGGGACGGTGCTCTCTCTGTGCTGCGTGTCATCCATGTCACCTGGTGGGGACGGTGCTCTCCCTGTGCTGCGTGGCATCCGTGTCACCTGGTAGGGACGGTGCCCTCCCTGTGCTGCGTGTCACCTGGTGGGGACGGTGCTCTCCCTGTGCTGCGTGTCACCTGGTGGGGACGGTGCTCTCCCTGTGCTGTGTTTCATCCATGTCACCTGGTGGGGACGGTGCTCTCCCTGTGCTGCGTGTCATCTGTGTCACCTGGTAGGGACGGTGCCCTCCCTGTGCTGCGTGTCACCTGGTGGGGACGGTGCTCTCCCTGTGCTGCGTGTCATCTGTGTCACCTGGTAGGGACGGTGCCCTCCCTGTGCTGCGTGTCACCTGGTGGGGACGGTGCTCTCCCTGTGCTGCGTGTCATCCGTGTCACCTGGTAGGGACGGTGCTCTCCCTGTGCTGCGTGTCACCTGGTGAGGACGGTGCTCTCCCTGTGCTGTGTGTCATCCGTGTCACCTGGTGGGGACGGTGCTCTCCCTGTGCTGTGTGTCATCCATGTCACCTGGTGGGGACGGTGCTCTCCCTGTGCTGCGTGTCACCTCGTAGGGATGGTGCTCTCCCTGTGCCGTGTGTCACCTGGTGGGGTCGGTGCTCTCCCTGTGCTGTGTGTCATCCGTGTCACCTGGTGGGGACGGTGCTCTCCCTGTGCTGCGTGTCATCCGTGTCACCTGGTGGGGACGGTGCTCTCCCTGTGCTGTGTGTCACCTGGTGGGGACGGTGCTCTCCCTGTGCTGCGTGTCATCTGTGTCACCTGGTGGGGACGGTGCTCTCCCTGTGCTGTGTGTCACCTGGTGGGGACGGTGCTCTCCCTGTGCTGCATGTCATCTGTGTCACCTGGTGGGGACGGTGCTCTCCCTGTGCTGTGTGTCACCTGGTGGGGACGGTGCTCTCCCTGTGCTGCGTGTCATCCGTGTCACCTGGTGGGGACGGTGCTCTCCCTGTGCTGCGTGTCATCCGTGTCACCTGGTGAGGACGGTGCTCTCCCTGTGCTATGTGTCATCCGTGTCACCTGGTGGGGACGGTGCTCTCCCTGTGCTGTGTGTCATCCGTGTCACCTGGTGAGGACGGTGCTCTCCCTGTGCTGTGTGTCATCCGTGTCACCTGGTGAGGACGGTGCTCTCCCTGTGCTGTGTGTCACCTGGTGGGGACGGTGCTCTCCCTGTGCTGTGTGTCACCTGGTGGGGACGGTGCTCTCCCTGTGCTGTGTTTCATCCATGTCACCTGGTGGGGACGGTGCTCTCCCTGTGCTGCGTGTCATCCGTGTCACCTGGTGGGGATGGTGCTCTCCCTGTGCTGTGTGTCATCCGTGTCACCTGGTGGGGACGGTGCTCTCTCTGTGCTGTGTGTCATCCATGTCACCTGGTGGGGACGGTGCTCTCCCTGTGCTGTGTGTCACCTGGTGGGGACGGTGCTCTCCCTGTGCTGCGTGTCACCTGGTGGGGACGGAGCTCTCCCTGTGCTGTGTGTCACCTGGTGGGGCCGGTGCTCTCCCTGTGCTGTGTGTCACCTGGTGGGGACGGTGCTCTCCCTGTGCTGTGTGTCACCTGGTGGGGACGGTGCTCTCCCTGTGCTGTGTTTCATCCATGTCACCTGGTGAGGACGGTGTTCTCTCTGTGCTGTGTGTCACCTGGTGGGGACGGTGCTCTCCCTGTGCTGCGTGTCACCTGGTGGGGACGGTGCTCTCCCTGTGCTGTGTGTCACCTGGTGGCGACGGTGCTCTCCCTGTGCTGCGTTTCACCTGGTGGGGACGGTGCTCTCCCTGTGCTGTGTGTCACCTGGTGGGGACGGTGCTCTCCCTGTCCTGTGTGTCACCTGGTGGGGACGGTGCTCTCCCTGTGCTGTGTGTCACCTTGTGAGGACGGTGCTCTCCCTGTGCTGCGTGTCACCTGGTGCGGATGATGCCCTCACCAGTTTCCTGTTCCAGCCCCAGATGAGACCACCAGGCAGTGGCGGTTTCTTGGGAGTAAATGGGCCCCAACCCCTGATGGCACCCACCGGCTAACCACAGGGAGCGGTAAACAGCATTTAAAGATCCGCCCAGTAGTTAAGCCTAATTTGTTCTCTTTATTAAAAACTACTTGCCGGGTACACAGATTCATGCACATTGAAAGGAAATTAGTTAGAAGAAAGATTTGTGTGGTACTTACATTACTGCAAAAAATTACATGTCAAAATAGTATCTATAATATAGTATTGTAAAATTAAAACATGCATGCAATTGGCACCAGTGAGAGCTTTATAAGGATCATACATGTGTGAGTCAATGTTTATTTGTAAATTGCCAGTGCATGTCATACGTGCCAGCCAGTCTGTGAATCGGACAGTCAGTCACTTAGCCTTTTATATATAGAGACTAGAGGCCTGATGCACAAAACTCGTGCAAGGGTAAGCCTTCGCAGCCCAGGCTGCTGGGGCCCTTGTGGCCCCAGCTGCCTTGCGGCCCTAGTCCCCGCCTGCACCCGCCTTGGCCTGGCGCTGCCCACATTTGCCACCACACACCCCTGGTTCCCTGGTTCCGTGGAGCGCCCCCCCCCCCCCATTGATCACCCTGCTAGCCAGTGGCCTGGGCCTCCCTCTGTGGGGCGACCGTGGGGGAATGGCGGGCCCCCCAACCAATCGCATCATACTCGCCTTGGCTGGCCTGGTGCCAGTGCGTGTCATAGTGTGGTCGTCGGATGGTCATTCTGCTGTTCAGCCGTTCGGCCAATTTTCATATTAACCTTTTATTATTATAGATTATTATAGCTAGCATCAGACATTTCATTCTGCCCTTTGGTGAAGATGAGGTGCTTGTAACCTGCCATGTTCGGCGGTGCTAACCCACTCCCGGCTGGGCCGGCTCCTCTAGCCGGGCCGTACAGTAAGGCCTGTCAGCTCCTCCTCTGAAGGGCCTGAGGACGCACAGGCTCGTCCGTCCTGGGGAGACCGGGGTCCAGGTCAGTGCCCCGGTGCCTGCTTGCACGGGGGCCACCCTGACGGCAGAGGAGCTCACTGGGGCCTGTGCACACACGTGACTGCACACACACATGCATAAATGCACATGCCCAGCCAGCACACGTACATGCACACACAGCCCAGTCCTGGGCCAGGAGCAGGGGGTCCGGACTCCAGGACCCGGCTCCACGCTGCGGCTTTCGGGACCATCGCAGCTGACCTCCATGTTGCAGGCACCTCGTGTGCCCGGAGGACACTCCAATGCCGGGCAGTGTGGAGACTGCAGTCGAAGCTTTGAAATCAGAAATCCCGGGCGCACTCCAGCCGAGCTCCGTTCTGTGGGCAGGCGGGGTGACCCTGCGTGGCCAAGGTGATGTCCGGAAAGTTCTGAGCCCTGGTGAAGGCCGGGGGTGAGGCCACCAGTCTGGCCGGGCAGCTGAGAGGACTGCGCCAGGCCAGGTGCCCACGGCCGCGTCTCCCGTGGCAGAAGGTGTGGCCGACTGGGGAAGGCAGCTGGGAGTGGGAGCCTGGAAGAGCCTGTCCGACCTCCTGGGCTGCCAGTCCCAGGCTCTCCACGTGCAGCGAGGTTGGGCCTGAGCAGTGTCTCCGTCCCGGACAGGAGGACCCGGCTGACGGACGTGTCTGCAGGGCTGCCTGGGACTCTCGGGCTCTGGAAGCAGCAGGTCTTCCTCCCAGAAAGGCCGCCACGCTGCTGCCCCCCGGCTCCGGTTCCGAGGATGAGAACCGGGCGCGCACTTTTTGGTAAGAAGCCCATGAAAATGCATGAATCGGAAAGGTGGTGTTACTTAGATTCTTAGATAGTGAAGTAAAACACTGCTGAGTAAACCTGGAAAACCACTTTCTAAACTCAACGTTGGCCCTGGGGGTAGGGCCATCGAGCGGGAAGACACAGTGCTGACACCCAAGAGTGCCCACCACTCCCTCAGTTCCAGTGGAAATAGCTAAAGTCAAAGGAATGAGCCAAAGCACCTGAAAAGACCAGCTACAGACTGGGAGGGAATATTTGCAAACCACATGTCAACACAGGACTCGCACCTGGGATGTACTGGTCCTAGCAAAAGTGCAAAGAGCGCTCAGAACTCAGCAGCAAACATGAGCAACCCAGTTGGGAAGTGGCAGAAGACAGGAGGGGACAAGGCGCGTCCACACAAAGCCTGGCCCACAGTGTGCACAGCCGCGGGCAGCAGCGCATCGGGCGCCGGGCGGCCAGGAAGGGGCTGCCAGCTGCCGCGCCTGCAGGGCCTTGAGGGTGTCCCAGCGAGGCAAGAAGTCTGTCTCAGAAGGTGGCACACAGTCTGTGTCCATCTATGTCACACCCAAAGCGACAAATGACAGTATGGGGACCAGGTGGGCGGCTGCCCGGGCTTGGGGCGTGTCAGGAGGAGGCAGGTGGGGAGGGGGGACTGCAAAGGCGACAGGAGGCAGAGCTTCATGGCAAAGGCAGATGTGAGTCCAGGTTGCGGGGGGGCCCAGGACCCCACTTGTGACAAACGGGGGAGACCAAACGCACGCACGGCACACGCCGCCCTGGCTGCGGGCTGTACCGTTACACAAGACGTCACCCGTCCCAGGTGACGGACCTGCCTGGGACGCCCCTGTACTGCTGTCCACAACTCCCTTCGCATTTAGCTTCACTGAACAGAAAAGGAGTTCTTTTAAAATGCGAGCAGGCGTGGCTGTGTTCCAGGTGAGCGGACCCCAGACCCACCAGTGTCAGGAAGGTCTTGCGCCACCGGCATCCGGGCACCTGGCGGGCTGGTGACTGCTCTGCCAGCACCGTGTTAGCTCACATTCAGACTTTGAAAAAGCCTCGTTGTCATAACAGCAACTTTTAAATCTGTTCGCACAGCAAGACAGCCACCCACTGCCATCGCAGAGACAGGCAGTCGGGAAGCAGTTCGGCCTCAGTGTCATCAGTGTCATTCGGTTCTCGGTGTCACCCCGGGCAATTCAACACAAGTAGCCCTGACAGACACAGACTATCAGGGTGCCCGTCTGCAGCACAAGGAGCTGCCCACCGTCCGCAGACACGCTGGTGAGCGTCCCCAAGACATTGCTCAAGTGTGGTGCGTGAGTGCCGGCCACACCGAGGTTTACCCCCGGCTGCCAGGGCCTTGCTCTGCGCAGGACAACACGGGATTTCTAGGTCTCTGTGCCGGAGCCGTCATTGTTGTGCCGGAGCAGCAGCTGGAACATTAATGGCCACGGTGGTCATCAGGCCGCTTGTTCCCGTGAATCTGCAGCCTTCCCCGGGGACACTTCACAGCACAGCTCGTGGGACTGCGATTACTGACTGCAGGTCCCTCTGAAGCCCAGCTGCTCCCCACTCCTCTTCCTCCGGCCACACTTCCCCGCCACCCACCTGGTCCCGCCACCAAGCCCTCCAGCCGCTCCGTCCTTGGCCCTATCACTCGTTCTGATGTTTGCGAGCACACACACCAGCTGTGTGCCAGGCTGGGGCTCAGAGGGAGTGCTCGTCCCACCCTCCCAGCCCCCAGCTAAGCCCTCCCGTTCCCCAGCCCTGCCCAGGAAGCTGCACAGCGCAGAGCAGAGCGTCTGCTGCAGCTGGGCTCACCTGGGGCAGGTGTGCAGGAGCTGACGCATGAGCAGAAAGGAAGGTTCTGAGCCACTGCCCGCAGGCACCAGACCTGCTCAAACCCAACGGTGGCTTTTGTCAGGGCATCACAAAAGGGGACCTGAGTCCACTCAGGGGCTCAGCGGTGGGCAGGTACCTCATGCCCACCCTCCCGCCAGTCCTGCAGCCTCCCCGGCATGCCCACCGTGGGTGTCTTCTGGGAGGAGAAGGTGCAGTGGCTTCACGCCCCGACTGATTTCACCATCTCACCAGCATTCTCTTTCCCTCGAACCTCATATGGCACGAGAATGACCATCAATGGTCAGGGCAGAAGAATTTTATGAAAAGTTATTCATAAGTGTGACTCCTGGAGACAGTTGGGGCCCCACCGTCCCCATTTCACTGATGAGAAATTAGGCACAAATACATTTCATGACTTTGGTGAGTCACACGGCAAGTGGGGGCACCTGCCAGAGCCAGGGCTCACCCAACTGGAGGGTCTGTTTCCAGGCCGGCCAGGCTCTCCCGAGAGATTGGCTGGAAATTAGATACGCAGACAGACAAAGAGACAGACAGATGATATTTAGCTAGATAGATAGATAATAGACAGATAGGTAGGCAGATAGATAGATAGAACTTAATTCATTTCTTGAATTTAATTCGTTCCAGGTGGCTGTTTGAAAATTGAATTGCTTTTTCCCATTACAAATAATATAAATGGAATTAATATTTATTAATTCCACAGGGATCAGGCCTAAACCAGCAGTCAGACATCCCCTGAGGGGGCCCAGATTGGAGAGGGTGCAGGCTGGGCTGAGGGGTACCCCCCCCCCCCGCCAGTGCACAAATTTTGTGCACCAGGCCTCTAGTTTAATAATAAGCAGCAACAAAAGCAAAAAAAACATGAAAATGGTCACAGCACAATATCCTGAGATTTTAACAGTGGTGAACTGACTCATACTCCTTTGTCGCTTTAGAGACTTGTGACTGATCATATAGCTTTCAGCATGAAAGGGGCGTCAGGCTGAGAAGCAAATTGTTTGAGATGGGAGACATTTGAGAATCGAGGTTTGACTATAGATAGAGAGATAACGGTAGGCAGACAGATGATGGGTAGGTAGATAGATGATAGATAGATAGATGATAGATAGATAGATAGATAGATAGATAGATAGATAGATAGAGATAGGTGATTGATAGATGGGCTGGTTCACATAATTACAGAGGCTGAGAAGTCCCACGCTCTGCTGACTGAGCTAGAGGACAAGAGAGCCAGGGAAGCCCAGGCCGAGGGCAGGAGACTGACCTTCCTCTGCCTTTTGTTCTACTGGGTCCTCAGTAGAATGGACGGTGCCCTCTACACTATGTGGCATCTGCTTTACTGAGTAATGTCATCAAATGCCAACTTTATCTGGAACATTCTCCCAGGCACCCCTAGAACCGCCTTTGATCGGTCCATGGTGAATTGGGTGGACACACAAATGCCCACCACAGTCCGAGCCGCAGAGTTTCTGGAGATGCCCTCTCAGGCCGAAGCCGGCCTCCCAGGCCTGGACTGTGGGAGATCTGTCAGGACCTCTGCGAATTTCCTCTCGCCATGTGTTTAGATGATGATATGGATTTCTCTCTGCTTTGTTAAAATGGTAAAATAAAATGATTTTAGAATTTGACTTTGCAATCTGAGGATAAACCTAGCTTGGTCATATGCATTGTCCCTTTATTGTATTGCTAGAATCAATGCACTAATACTTTGTGAGGCAATTTTGCATCTCTGTTTACAGAAAATATTTGGCTTGTTATAGCATAGGGAATAGAATCAATAAGATTGTGATACCTATGTAAGGCGTGAGGTGGGGACTGGAAACATCAGGGGGAACACCTTGTAACGTACACGATTGTCTAACCACTATGCTGTACACCTGAAACTAATACAAAATAATATTGAATGTCAACTGCAATTGAAAAGAAACTAAGAAAAGAGATATTTGGTCTGCTGACTGCTTCTGGCTTTGGCATCAGGGTTGCGCTGGTCTGTGGTGTGCGGAAACGGAGCGCCTGACTCACCGCCTGCTGTGTGCTTGTGGTCCCTCAGCACACACCCTCCCCCAGCACAGGCACAGCCTGCCGCTAGCCTGGAATCAGACTCAGGTGTGTGTGACATTACAGAACCGGCAAAGACTACAAATCCAACGTCCCTCCCAGAGAGCTGGTCGCCGAACATTTACCAGCAAACTGCTGGCTGACCTCACAAGTAAAATGGTTTTTCCTTATTGCCTATTTTCTGAAAGAGTTTTTGTCAGATTTACAATATTTCTTTTTTAAGTGTTTGGCAGAATTAATCAGGGACACCAGCAGGGCCCGCAGGCTTCTCTGTGGTGAGGGCTTTTTAAAATTATGAATTCAGCTCTGGCTGGTTTGGCTCAATGGATAGAGCATCAGCCTGCAGACTGAAGGGTCCCAGTTTTGATTCTGGCCAGGGGCAGTGCCTGGGTTGTGGGCTCGATCCCCAGTGGAGGGCATGCAGGAGGCAGCCAATCAGTGATTCTTTCTCATCATTGATGTTTCTATCTCCCTCTCCCTTTCCCTTCCTTTCTAAAATCAATAAAATACATGTTTTTAAAAATAAAATTGTGGCCGAAACCGGTTTGGCTCAGTGGATAGAGCGTCGGCCTGTGGACTGAAAGGTCCCAGGTTCGATTCCGGTCAAGGGCATGTACCTGGGTTGCGGGCACATCCCCAGTAGGAGATGTGCAGGAGGCAGCTGGTCGGTGTTTCTCTCTCATCGATGTTTCTAACTCTCTTATCTTTCTCCCTTCCTCTCTGTAAAAAATCAATAAAATATATATTTTTTTAAAATAAATAAATAAATAAATAAATAAAATTGTGAATTCAATTCTTTCATACATGTAGGACTCTTTATACTTTCTATTTCTTCATGTGTGAGTTTTGGTTAGTTGTGTTTTTCAAGGCATTTTTCCACTTCATCTGCATTATCCAACTTATTGGAACAGAATCACTCCTAATGTCCCTTATTATTCTTTTAATGTTTCTAATACTATTCCGGATGTTGAAGATGTGTGGGTTCCCCTGCCTCCATCACTCTTGTTTGGGGTTTATCAACTTTTAATCTTTTCAAAGAGCTGATTCTAGGCATTGTCAATGTTCTCCACTGTTTGCCTGTTTTGTTTTGTTTCTTATCACATTATACTCTTCCTTCCACTGGTTTTGGGTTTAATTTGTTCCAGCGTTCCTGTAGTCCTGGGCGTGGTGTAGACATTGAGATCCGCCTGCTTTGCTCCTGTGAGCACTTGAAGCTTCCTGGAGCACTGCTGTAGCAGCATCCCACAAATGCTGTTATGCATATATTTTTTTTTCATTTCACTAGAAATACCTCCTGGTTTTCTTTAAAATCTCTTCTTGGGCCCCATGGGAGATTTAGAATGTATTGCTCCATTTCCACATATTGGCTTTTCTGAATATCATATAGATCTGTCATTTAATTTCATCATAATAATAAAAATAGTTTTTTCTTTTGTTAATCCTCACCTAAAGATATTTTTTCCATTGTTTTCCAGAGAGAGTGGAAGGGAGGGGGCAGAGAGAGAGAGAGAGAGAGATGAGAGACACATCGACTGGTTGCCTCCTATACACACCCAACCAGAGGTGGGGATCAAACATGCAACCCATGTGCGTGCCCTTGACTGGGAATCAAACCTTCAAACCTTCCGTGTGCAGACCGATGCTCTAACCACTAACAGCAGCCAGGGCAGGAATACTCAGAGAGCGCAACCTTTTGAAGTGTGTCTAGGCTTCCGCTAGGCCCGGCACTTCTCTGCCGCTCCAAATGCTGCGAAGTACTTGGAAGAGTGTGAACTCTGCCCTTGTTTGGTGAATGTTCTATTCCCGTTGATCAGGTCAGTGTCGGTAACAACTTGTTACCTATATCGTTGCTGTCGTCTGCTTGCTCTACCCAAGCGTGAGAGACAGAAGGTGTGCGTCTCCATGGTGACTGCGGACTAGCCTGCTTCTCCGATAGTCACGCGGCTCTGCCTCACACGCTCGGAGCTCTGTTATCGGCGCTCCATGCTGGCGACATGTGTTGCGGACGAAGCGAGCTCTTTCCAGCCTATCTCTGGCGATGCTCCCTGTTCGGTGTTGGTGTAGCCACATCAGCTCTCTCATGCTCATTGTTTGCCTGCAAACGCTTCCCATCCTGTTCCCTCCAGCCTCTTGGGACCTGACCCAGAAAGCAGGCAGGGCAAACCTGGCCCTCCCCTCTGGCCACTCCCCAGGGACTCAGCCCTGCTCTGCCTGCGGCTGGGCCTGGACGCCCGTCTCCTAGGCTGTGTCCACTTCCCAGTGGGAGCTGCTCCTTCTAGGTGGGACACGAGCCCCGCCCACCACTGTGTTCTGAGATGCATTTGAGAAAGTCTGGTCTGTTTGATGAAAGAATGGGCGACGTTAACTGGGGACCTACTATGTGCCACATATCCAACCTCGTCTCCCCGACTCACGGCTCACTTGTCAGATGAGGAGACCAAGGTGGCGAGGTTACATCATTGCTTCCAGGTCCCGCAGCTGTCAGGCGTACGAGGAAACACCCCAGGCAGTGGCCCTGAGCCAGTGGCAGCTGCCCACGGCCTCATTCCTCCCGGTTAACCTGAGCTTCCCACTTTGCGTCTGAAACACGGCTGGGTGCCCTCCCCGCCCCTGCTCTCCCTGCTCCCAATGTCTCCAGGTCTAGGCCCACCAGGCAGCCGCTCCAGCTGCTGCTGAAGCAGGTTTTAAACTAGCACCTGGACCCACCTGGGTGTGGCTAGCCCCAAGCACACCTGAGGGAATGCAGGGGAGCCTCCAGCGGGGTGGGCCATGGCCAGATCGCCTGTGCCCGGCCAGCCACACCCCATCTGACCAAGATTCCAGGGCAGAACCATGATTCCTGGGGGATCCTGCAGCACCCCACTCTCCAGGCCTCTGATGCTCCAGCCGGCTTCTGAGAGCCACACGCTCAGCAGGAGAGATGGATGGGATCCCGTGTGCTTGGCCTCGATGGCCCGAGGGAGGCCTTGACGTGCTGGGAGGTGGGCGTGGCAGCCTGGTCAGGTCTGCCCCGGCCAGAACAACAGCACAGCACCGCGCCAGGGACGTGATGTGAGGGCAAGTGTACAGAGACATTCTAGAGCGTGCTTCTAACTCAGATCCTGGGGACGCAGGTGAACTGCAATAAAAACAGTGCGGTCCTCCAGCACAGCCAACTTGGCAAAGCATCCCTTTTTCAGAAGTAAAGTGCAAAATGATTGTTTTGCAATAACAGTAACTATGAGACTTCAGAGGTCAATTAGATGGGCTGAGGGGCACCCTCAATGGAAAATGACTAACACACCCCCAGGCTCCTCCAGAATTCCTTTCCCAGGACACTGTCGGGAGGCCTCTGCTGAGCACAGAATGGATTCCTCTTAGAAGATTTCTATGCACTCTCTCACTGGGTCCCTCTGGCTGCGGGATTTTTCAGTGCCGTCACCGTTAACAGGGATTAACCGGCATTCCGTGTGACCTGAACGTGTTTGGGCTGCAGACTGTGGCAAAACAAGGAAAGCTAATCACAACCACAGCAGGAAGTGCCCAGCTAAGACACTGATGCACAGAGAGGCTAAGGGACTTGTCCGACGTCCCGCAGCAAGTGTGTGGGTAACTCGTCCAGGATGGAAAACAGGCTGAGGCTGAGAGGTAGCGGAGCCCACCGTCTCCTCTGCCCCCTGGGAGAAGGTGTGCTGGCGGCAGGGGGGCGGGGGGGTGGGGACCACACTTGCTGTGTGACCTTGGGCACGATCCTCAGCCTCTCTGTGCCTCAGTCTCCTGTCTGCAAGTGAGGAAACCGTAGGTCACCCAGAGAACTGTTTGCAGGTGAGCTCACGTGACACCAAGCGCGGGAAGCTGGTGCTGCAGGATGTCCCCGACCCTGCCCGGGGGCCACCATGACCTTCGCCCAGGAAGGAAGGCCAGGCAGACTCGGCCCGCTCTGGAGGCCGGTGTTTTCAGGCCCGAATTTAGTCAGGATGGGAATCCCATTTTGCTAGTGGCTAAAACTTTGTCTCGTTTTTATTAATGGTTAAAATAAGTTTATTGCTCATTTGCCCTCTGTCCTGCTGGGACTTGGATCACAAAGTGATTTCCATAGACAATGATCAAGATGCCACTCATGCTGGGCCGGCCACTTACCTGCCAGTGGAGGCGAGGCCGCTGGAGGCCGTGCGACTGGAGTTCGCCTCTAGTGACGATACACTAATACCGGTTTCAGACACTCCCATTTACCGAGTGCGGTTATAATTGGTGACCTATTTTAAGCGATTTAATTTCCCCGTGACCTGTTTTCTAAATTGACGTGGTAATAAAGGCGGAGGGGGCAGAGGGCCCTGGGAGGTGCGAGGCCTATGCCTGCGTTAAAGGTGACTCCCCCGTTCTCGTGTGGGGAGGCGCTGGGTTACGTAAAGGCTCTGTCACAGCCAACTCGTCCCACATCTTCAATCCATCAAAGAAAATGAGCAAGGACAGCGTGAGGATCTGTGACGTCACTATCGCACCCTCCCCTGCGGAGGGCCCATCCCCTCAGCAGGCGAATGCCCTCTTGCCGAGATCCAGTTGTCCTAACAGGCTCCTCTGGCACCCGTGGGGGTGGGGGGCCTGCACAGCCACAGCCGGGGACACACTGCCCAAGGCTGTTCCCTCCTGCAGCTGGACCACGAAGGATGGGGGAGACCAGTGGGGAGGGAAGGAGAGGAAGGAGGACGGGGGGTCGGGGGAGAAGCGTGTGGGAAGAGGCTGTCCCCCCTCGTGTCTGCCCTCTGGCTGGCAGGACCGCACGTGTCTAGGCTGTGGGTGGCCATGGGGAAGAGCTGGCTGAGACCGTGGCTCTTGGGGTGGCTGGAAGATGCAGGGCTCGGGGGGACGTGGCCTCGTCTGTGGCTGCAGCACCTCCGCGTGCTGCCTGCACAGGGAGGAGTGGGGGTCCCATGGCTTCAGGTGAGGATACCTGTGACCCCCACCCTTACCTGCAGCCCACCCTCTTCTCTAGTCTCCCTTCCCCCTTCTGACCCCAAGGCCTCTTCAGCATCTCCCTCCCCACCCACCCCCAGTGCCTGCTGCACGTTGGCTGCAGCTCTTGGGCCCTATTTACAGAATGTCAGGGCTCTGGCCTCCCAGCTGGCCACTGTGAGCCCTGGTCCCCTTGACCTTGGGCACTGTTCTCTGAAGGGATGTCGGGATAGTCTCGCTCGGAGCTGGATTGATTTCCAAGGACAAAGCCTGCCGTTTCCGGGTGCTATCTGTGTGCTGTCGGCCCCAGGGGAGCAGGAGGGGTTACAAGAGGACCACAGGGATCACTGACTCTACCCTCCACCCTGCTGGCTGCCAGGCCGGCTGGCTGCCCCCAGGCACATGCCTCCCGGAGCCCAGACCAAAGTGAGCACCCAGCCGTGCCCCCCTCGGCAGGAAAGGCTGCAGCCCTCTCCTGGGTCCCTTCGGGGGGTTCGGAACTTCTGTGCCTTGGTGGCTTACAGGACCATGGAGGACTCCGCCCAGAGCTCGCCCAGACCTGTCAGCTGTGGGCACCTCTGGGGGCGGCGCGGGGCTCCGGGACCCCAGGCTTCGGGGGGAGGGGGGCTCCTGCCCCAAGAAGGTTTGTCTGGCTGGAGAAAGAGCACCCCCTGTGCTAACAATACACTCCGTCCAGACAGGGTGGATACCTAGGTTTCTCTTCCGAACACACCTCGTTCCCATGGTAACTGCCTCTTTCCCTCAGTTTCCACATCACACCACTGGGGCCTGGCCAGGCACAGCACACGAGACAGACTGAAGTGGCCGCCAGCTGGGCCTCCCCTCCCAGAGGGCTGGCCACCCTGAACTCACCAGCCATGTGGGGTGGGGCCTAAACCCCAGGCAGGGGTCCCTCCCAGGCACCACAAGGGTCCACCCTGGTCCTGGGTGCCCCTCCCCCCCTGGAGGCCTTTGGAGAACCGGACACTCTAGGTGACCAGCTGGCCCTCTGCAGCCGCCTGTCCTCCTCCTTTTTTAAAACGAATGTTTTCTATTGATTTCAGAGAGAGAGGAAGCGGGAGAGGAAGAGAGAGAGAAACACCCATTGACTGCGATTGAGCTCACAACCTGAGACTGAACCTGTGACCTTTCGCACAGGACGACGCTCAACCGAGTCACACCCGCCAGGACCTGTCCCCCTCTTGGGGGTTGGCCAGCTGCTGGCCCCTGAGGGGGGCTCTGTGCCTCAGGAGGAGGGGAAGATGGCCAGGCCCTCTTGGGGGCTACTAACCCAGGCTCCCACCACGCGTGTCTCCATGGCGCCCAGCTTCCTTCCACCCAGCTCCTTCCTCACACCTGGACCTGGCACCTGGCCATGCTGTGCTGACTGGCCAGAAACCCCCTCTCCGGCTGCCCCTGCGCCCTGGGGGGGTGGGGTCTGGAAAGACATTGGGAGGACGAGGCACTGGACCAGGAACTGACCAGGGCTCCCTCCTGCCCCAAGAAGGTGCCACGCTACTCAATCAGCGTGGAGGGGGGTGCTCCCCACCCCACCCCTGCACCCCGGCTTCACGTCCAGAACAGCTGCGCTCCGGCCCCGGGCCCCGGGGGGGCTGACTCCCTCCCCAGCCATTGATGGAGATGAAGTCAGAGCAGCTTTTCACTGGAGATGCCGCCTGTTGAACGGGGAGGTGGACGGGGATCGATGCAGGCTCAGGATTTGGCTTCTGCTGGTCACCAATGTGCCATATCGGTTCTTCGCTATCCTGAAATAAAGGAAATGTAAGGAACCCCATGGTGTGGGCTGCAGTTTCTCACCCACCCCCTGCCAGGAGAAAAATAGCTACCCTCCCCACTTCTTTTTGAAAACGAGAACCAGCCGCCCACCAGCATTGTCCGTGGTCAGGAGCCCCTGGTCAGTGGGCTGCCCGCTCAGGCCCTGCTCTCCTGGCCTGTCCTAGGCAGAGCAAATGGGAGCCCTCGTCCCCGATGACCTGCCTGCCGCCTGTATTGGTCCTCTCCCAGACATGGGTGTCGCCATGTCAGGGACCGGGGGACGGTGCTGGTGGCCAGGCACCTCATCCCACATCCTGGAGGTCGCCCAGAACAAGCCGCTGGGTGGCCTCCGAGGGCAGTGGGCGCCCGGCTTGCCTCTGCAACCCGGGGTCTGGACTCGGAGGTGCCATTGCTAGCTTCCCTGGTTTGAACTGTGCCTTAAACCTTTTCTAAGCAAAAAATAAGTGGAAATACCAAGGCCACCACTTTCTTCCCAAGGGGCTAGTCCAGTGGTCGGCAAACTCATTAGTCAACAAAGCCAAATATCAACAGTACAAAGATTGAAATTTCTTTTGAGAGCCAAATTTTTTAAACTTAAACTATATAGGTAGGTACATTGTTATGAACTTAATTAGGGTACTCCTAAGGCTTAGGAAGAGCCACACTCAAGGGGCCAAAAAGCCGCATGTGGCCAGCGAGCCGCAGTTTGCCAACCACGGGGCTAGTCCCTCAATGGCACTAGGTGCACCTCCTCTGGGATTAGCCGAGCCAAGCAGGTGCTTCTGATGCCACCAGGCGACGGGCACCAGCACCTTCACGCACCCTAGCGCCGTGAGCCTGACACGCTGGTCTGAGGCCTGTACAACCACTGGGCAGAGCCAGGCGTCGGCCTCCTTCCTTCCCCAGTGAGGAGCGGGGCCTGAAGGTCTGCCTGGTGCTGCCTGCCTGTGGGGGTGCGGGTGGGGGTGGTGCTGGTGGGGGATGCAGCAGGCACCCAAGGACATCCCCCTGGGCCAGCAGCCCATGTCCCCTCCGTTCTCCCAAGCAAAGGGTGCACTCAGACAGTTTGGGCAGGCGAGCCAGGGCAGTTTGGGGCACAGAAGCACCCCGAGTCCCTGGATTCTGCTGGGGGAGAGACATCCCCTCCCAGCTCTTTCTTTGCACACACGTCCACAGGTAACTGTACCCGTGTGTGTGAACACCCACCGTGCGCACACGCACGCCATGGCACATTTTCCACCCTATGGATTTTTGGCTTGAGCTTTAGGGGAAAAAAGAAGAAAGGGAAGAATTGCTAGGCAACCAGCCAGGGGTTGCTATGGCATTTCTGAGAACAGCTGGGCCAATCAGAGCAGAGTGTGGGCTACTGTCAGTCAGCGCAGGAGGAGGGGTGTGAGGCAGGCATCAGCTCCTGGTGGCAAGCTGCGGATCAAAGCAGATGAGGACAGCACACCTCATGAATATTCATTAGGCTGATTGAGGCAAAGCCAATTAACAACTTGGAGGCTCGATTTTTCCCGGATTTGTTCACTGTTTTTCTTTCTTTAAAAAAAAATATATCTATTTTTTTATTGATTTCAGAGAGGAAGGGAGAGGGAGAGAGCGACATCAATGATGAGAGAGAATCATTGATTGGCTGTTGCCTGCATGCCCCACATGGAGATGGAGCCTGTGTCCTGACTGGAATCTAACAATGACCTCCTGGTTCATAAGTCGACGCTCAACCTCTGAGCCACACCAGCTGGGCTCATTCAGCATTTTTAACGTTGGCCCGGGGCAGGCATGCTGCTCCCACCGTGCTGGGAGTGCTCTACACCAAGCAGGTCAAACTCAAAGGCTAGCACAAGCCAAATAAACGAGGCATGCGGCCCTCGGGCCGAGCATTTGACACGCTTGCTCTACACGATTAGACTCCTTGCTCCTGCCAGTCCCAGCCCGGACCCAGGGTGTCCCCACCACCCTGCAGTTGGCCCCCTGGTCCCCCCACAGGACTCAAATTCCCACCAGGAGCCAAGCACTGGCGCAGTGGGGTTCCCATCGGACACATCCAACCACTCACTCCCTCCCTGGCTCTTCGCTCAGACAGGGGAGGTGGCAGAGCAGTGACAGGCCTTAGCCAGCCGCACCAATGTCACCGTCTTCCCAGAGCCCCAGCTCCTGTCTCAGCCCAGCCCCCAGAAAGCAGGTCTGAGGCAAGGGTCACACGCCCCAGGAGCAGGGACCAGCAATGGGCAGGCCAAGGAGAGCCCCTGCAGGAAGTTTTCTAAGAAGAGCAGGTCCTCGGTGGCCCACCGAGGACAGGGCTCCTCGCCTGGTCCCTCCAGCCTCCCTTTCCCTTGGGTCCAGGTACACTTTGACGTGTGCCCCCGGGGGCCACTCGGGAGCCGGCTCCTTCCCTGTGGTGTGGCACTCCATCCTTGTCTGGAGGTGGCCAGGTGAGCTGCTGACCAGGAGAGGGGGGAGGGCGCAGGGGCCCAGGCTGAATCGCCCAGCACCTCACAGCCCTTTGCATGTTCAACACTAGATATGTCCGTTCAACTGTTCCATCCAGGCCTGATCCCCAGCCCCAGCTCCACTCTCCAGGGGGAGGGGCCTGACACGTCTGTCACCGCCATGCTGGGGCCCTGGCACATGGATGTTCAGCCCTGTCACCTGGGCAGCACCTCGACAGCTCCCAGACAGAGCCCCAGCCCACCCACACAGGGCAGAGTGCTGGGTGCACCTTCAGGGGTCCCCGTGCCCCTCCTGAGCCGGGGGGGCCACCAGCATCTTGGTTCACCCGGTGACCCAGGGTGTCCTGTCAGGGGCAGGAGTGGGAGAAAGCAGCAGCCACCCCATGCCCCGCACCCTGTCCTCATGTCCCGCACCCCTGTCCTCACGTCCCGCACCCCTGTCCTCACGTCCTGTATCCCTGTCCTCACATCCTGTATCCCTGTCCTCACGTCCCGCACCCCTGTCCTCACGTCCTGTATCCCTGTCCTCACGTCCCGCACCCCTATCCTCACGTCCTGTATCCCTGTCCTCACGTCCCGCACCCCTGTCCCCACGTCCCGTACCCCTGTCCCCACGTCCCGTACCCCTGTCCACACGTCCCGTACCCCTGTCCTCACGTCCCGTATCCCTATCCTCACGTCCCGTATCCCTGTCCTCACGTCCCGCACCCCTGTCCTCACGTCCCGTATCCTTGTCCTCACGTCCCGCACCCCTGTCCTCACGTCCCGTATCCCTGTCCTCACGTCCCGCACCCCTGTCCTCACGTCCCGTATCCCTGTCCTCACGTCCCGTACCCCTGTCCTCACGTCCCGTATCCCTGTCCTCACGTCCCGTATCCCTGTCCTCACGTCCCGCACCCCTGTCCTCACGTCCCGTATCCCTGTCCTCACGTCCCGCACCCCTGTCCTCACGTCCCGTACCCCTGTCCTCACGTCCCGTATCCCTGTCCTCACGTCCCGCACCCCTGTCCTCACATCCCGTATCCCTGTCCTCACGTCCCGTACCCCTGTCCTCACATCCCGTATCCCTGTCCTCACGTCCCGCACCCCTGTCCTCACGTCCCGTATCCCTGTCCTCACATCCCGTATCCCTGTCCTCACGTCCCGTACCCCTGTCCCCACGTCCCGCACTCCTGTCCTCACGTCCCGTATCCCTGTCCTCACATCCCGTACCCCTGTCCCCACGTCCCGTACCCCTGTCCTCACGTCCCGTACCCCTGTCCCCACGTCCCGTACCCCTGTCCTCACGTCCCGTATCCCTGTCCTCACGTCCCGTATCCCTGTCCTCACGTCCCGCACCCCTGTCCTCACGTCCCGTATCCTTGTCCTCACGTCCCGCACCCCTGTCCTCACGTCCCGTATCCCTGTCCTCACGTCCCGCACCCCTGTCCTCACGTCCCGTATCCCTGTCCTCACGTCCCGTACCCCTGTCCTCACGTCCCGTATCCCTGTCCTCACGTCCCGCACCCCTGTCCTCACGTTCCGTACCCCTGTCCTCACGTCCCGTATCCCTGTCCTCACGTCCCGCACCCCTGTCCTCACGTCCCGCACCCCTGTCCTCACGTCCCGTACCCCTGTCCTCACGTCCCGTATCCCTGTCCTCACGTCCCGTATCCCTGTCCTCACGTCCCGCACCCCTGTCCTCACGTCCCGTATCCCTGTCCTCACGTCCCGCACCCCTGTCCTCACGTCCCGTACCCCTGTCCTCACGTCCCGTATCCCTGTCCTCACGTCCCGCACCCCTGTCCTCACGTCCCGTACCCCTGTCCTCACGTCCCGTATCCCTGTCCTCACGTCCCGCACCCCTGTCCTCACGTCCCGTACCCCTGTCCTCACGTCCCGTATCCCTGTCCTCACGTCCCGCACCCCTGTCCTCACGTCCCGTATCCCTGTCCTCACGTCCCGTATCCCTGTCCTCACGTCCCGCACCCCTGTCCTCACGTCCCGTATCCCTGTCCTCACGTCCCGCACCCCTGTCCTCACATCCCGCACCCCTGTCCTCACGTCCCGTATCCCTGTCCTCACGTCCCGCACCCCTGTCCTCACGTCCCGCACCCCTGTCCTCACGTCCCGTATCCCTGTCCTCACGTCCCGCACCCCTGTCCTCACGTCCCATATCCCTGTCCTCACGTCCCGCACCCCTGTCCTCACGTCCCGTATCCCTGTCCTCACGTCCCGTACCCCTGTCCCCACGTCCCGTATCCCTGTCCCCACGTCCCGTATCCCTGTCCTCACGTCCCGTATCCCTGTCCTCACATCCCGTACCCCTGTCCCCACGTCCTGAAGCTGCCAGGCCACCCCGTTGGCTCAATTGGGGCACCTCCTTCGTCCTTGTCCCTCACCCAGTCCTGGTGAACACCCAGACTCTTACATAAGTGGGGCCCCTCAAGGTGGGAGGGAATGCGGTTCTGAGTGAACAAAGCTTCCCAAGTGTCCATTTT
Organism: Myotis yumanensis; assembly: GCF_028538775.1. Taxonomy (NCBI): domain Eukaryota; kingdom Metazoa; phylum Chordata; class Mammalia; order Chiroptera; family Vespertilionidae; genus Myotis; species Myotis yumanensis. The sequence continues at coordinate 2,628,275 of NW_027223758.1, read as the reverse complement.
CATGAAAATCTTACTTTCACAGAAACGGCGGCAAGTCCGTCCTCCCTTTCCGCTCCGCAGGGACCAGGTGCTGCTCCGTCAGAGGCGCACTCTCCGGTCTGGCTCCCGGGACCCACACTCAGGCCACAGGACACTGGCTGGGTTTAAGGGCAGCAAAGGTGACAGAGGCTGTCCCCAGGGAGAAACGCAGCCCCACTGCCCCCCTGCTGGAGGCCACACCCCTCTCAGTTGGCCAAATTCCAGGGGAGTGAAGAGCAAGACCAGGCCCCTGCAGGAAGGACCCCGGGGCGGGCGAGCAAAAGGTATCAGGGGAGTAAAGTGACAGCAGAGGGAGGGGCCGGGGAGGACGGGGAGAGTGGGGAGAGGCAGGAGCCCCTCCCAGCAGGACCTTCCACTTTCAAGAATGGTTCACCAGTACAAGGAGGCAGCAGTGCAGGGTGTCCTCCTGTCTGGGCATTAGCAGTCATTGGAGCTGATGGTTCACTAATCTTAGTAACATTAGCCTGGCCCTGCCAGCAGCCCGGTGCTCTCTGAGAGCCCTGTCCCTGTGGGGGTCTGGGCACAGTGGCGGGACGCCGGGCGTGGTGTGGCCTGCTCTGCGTCACCTCTGGGTGGAGGACAGAGGGGGTGTGGTTAGAGTTGTGTGGGGTCCCACAGGGCCTTGTCCAGGTCTGGCAGCCAAGGGGACCCGGGCAAACTCGGCCCATCAGTGCAGAGAGCACAGCCTTGTGCCCTCCCTGCTGCTGCCCGCCCACCTCTGACCTATTCTCAGGGACGTGGGAGCCTATGCAGTCCTGCTCCCTGTAACCAGGGGTGCAAGGGCTGTGGCGTGGCCTGGGAGGGGCCTGGGCCTGGCCTGGGGCCGGGGCAGCTCCATGGGGCCAGGTCAGGGGAGACAAGCAGGATGACCATGTGGTTTCTCGCCTTTGGAAAGAGAGAAAATGGTCACCCAAGGTGGCCCTGAAGGAGACAGTGTCCAGGAGACAGGACATGGGCCAGGAGCCCTCCACCCTCTTCAAGGCAAAGCCACAGTGTCAGTGGCTGGCAGAGGCTCTGCTCGCCCAGACAGCAGTCTCAGTGCCCCCGAGCCCCTGGCCTGCCCCCACTCCCCAGGAGCTGGTTCCAGACACCGAATGGGGAGCAATTTGACTCCCTTCCAGGCACAGCCAGGCAGTGCAGCTGGGCCTCAGCCCTCAGCCCTGAGCACCCTCGTCCTTCTCCCCGACTCCCCACCTCGCAGATGGGGTGTGGGCTGGGGAGCTGGCTCTTCGGATTAGGGATTACTTAGCTGTCATTACTGCCCCCTGCCCCGAGGGTGGGCTGGACGGGAGAGGAGCTGGCAGGCACAGGGGTCCCCTCCCTGCATGTCTGGGTCAGCTCTGAGCTTCCACAGTCACCATCAGCATGGCGGGGTGTCCAGATGGGGTGCTCAGCCCCAGCCACCCTCCCCCTGCAGCACCGCACTCCCACCCGGAGGCCCAGCCAACCCTGTCAGATGGGGCTTAGGAAGGACCAGAGGCAGCGGGGTTCCTCCCCACTTCAGCCACCACCCACTCCCTCCTGGGGCTCCCCAAGCTTGCTCCCATGGTACCCCCTTTCCTCCCATCCTTTCTGAGCATCAGGCTCATCTCTCCCTCCTGGTCATGGGGGCGGGGGTCTAGGGGTCTGGGAGGCCTCTCGGGGCCCAGAGTCTCTTGCTCTGGTTTGGGGGCAGGAAAGCCTGTCATTCATTCCGTCCTTCCCAGTGAAGCCCATTGGAACCCTGGAGGCGAGTAATGCATCCTGCAAGGCGGAGGAGGCGACACTAACTCCCTCCTCCTGCAGGTCTGCAGGCACCTCCCACTGCCAAAGCCAAGGGCAGTCCGAGGCACAGAGCCCACAGAGGGAGCATGTCACAGCCGACTGCAGCATAGAGAGGAAGCTGATGGCTGCACACTGGAGGGAAACAGCAAATATTGACAGTCATTCACACCTTAGTGAGAATTGGTATCTGAGACACTTTCCAAAGGAAGTGGTAGGAGAGGCCGAAAAGCAGAGCTCTATGAAGTAGTCCCAGAGGCCAAAGGGGTGGTGACCGGTGCCCAGCAGATACATTCAACTCCATGTCCCTGTCCCTGTCCCTACAAGCAGACAAGTCTCAGAAGCTCCTGGGGCCTCTCCAAGGACCCCCCCCCCTTTCCTTTTCCTGTTGGAATCACCCAGAAGCAGATGGCAAGGACCCTGGAGGAAGGTGTGGGTTAGGGAGCCAGAGGCTCTCAGAGGTGGAGGAAGGTGGAGGGGAGAGAAGCAGAGATGGGGTGGGAGGAGGGAGGAGAAAGGGAAGGAGAAATGGGCCAGTAGGAGAAAGCCAAGGAGTGAGAGACAGTGGTGTGGAGATGAGCTGTGGGAGAAAATCCTGAACTGGAAAAGCAGGAGGAATTAGCCCAGAGGCAGAGGTGGCGGACCAGATGGAGCAGTTGCACCTCTGGGGATGTTGGACCCTGAGTCATCTGTCCCTCCTTGCGGGGTCGGGCTAGGCCTGGCTAGGCCGGGGTAGGCAGGGAGGAGGGAGCAAGGGGTCTTGACAACCTCATTTCCCTGCAGAACCCCCTGTCCTCTGAGCGCAGGGTCTTGAGGCCAAGAGCCAGCGGTTCCCAGATGTGTCCATGGCCCCGCCCCTATTTGGAGGAATGACAAGTCTGGTGCCCAGGAGGGAGCAGCGGTGTGACTAGGAAGCAGGAGCAGAAAGGGCGGGGGCTCTTCACGGGTTTCTGTGCCTTAGTTTCACCCCACGCTACTCACTATACACTATTCACTATACACTATACACTATTCACTACTCGCCGGCTTTCACGCTGGAGGGAGGGAGGGGTGGGGTCCCGGACAAGTCCCTCCCTTCCTTCTCTCCACCCCGCTCCAGGGAGCCACCTGACCTGTACCCAGGTTGCTGGCCTGCACGAAGGGCTTTGTGCACACGGAGGCCGCTGCCTGGAACTGGGAGCCCTGAGCCGCCAGTTCCTGCGCCTTTCACTCAAGCCAGGAGTCCCCTCCCCACATGCTGGGAGCCGGCAAATAAATAAACCCACAAACACAGACTCCCAGTGTGCTGGGAAGAAGGCCAGCGGGTGACGCTGGGTGCCCCCTGAGCCCACCAGAGCGGTCACTCGCTGGGCCTGCAGCAGGAAGTTGACCTTTATGGCACCTACAGATGCTCCAGGGCCACCGGGAGGCGCCCAGCTGGCACAGAGGGCGGACAGGCTGAGGCTGGCGGTGGCCCCCTTTCCCATGCAGCACCCACAGTCAGCTCCACCCCCAGGCCCAGGGCAGCTCTTTGTCCCCGGGGCCAGGGGAAGCGTTGGGGCTGAGGGTCGCTGGGATTGGAAGGGGTGAGCTCTGGCCCCATTGATGCCAAGACTCTGAGAGGTAAAAATGGGGAAAGAAAATGCCTACAGGCCGGGCTGGGGATGTGCACAAAGCTGGTCTGGTCCAGGGGAGGCGTGCCCACTCCTGCCCGCCTGTGGAGGGGGCTGCCGGTGGTGAGGGAGGCAGAGTGTAGGTGCTGGGCCAGGAGAGGGAACAGGTCTGTGAAGACCTTCCCGTGGCCCCAGGAAAGGGCATCTGAAGAGAGACTGGGGGTCTGTAAACCTGAGGAGACCTCCCCTTCGAATGCAAACCAGATCCAGGGAGCTGGAAGCCAGAGCAGGCCTGACCCTCTCCGGGGGGAGGGAGCATCTGCCCCGCTCCACCGAGACCCTGGCCCTTCAAGGGACAGGACTGGGCAACGAGTCCAGCGGGAGGTGGGAGAAAAATGAGACTGGGGTTCAAGGTTGGGTTTCAACACCATGGACAGCGGACCCACTGTCTGGGGACCCTCCCACATCCACCTCCCCTCCTGGGCAGAGGCAGATAGGAACACACTCTGATGAAGCTGGAACTGGGCTGCCCAGTGTCCCCTGCCCTCCACCCCCACCAGTGCCAGCATCCGGCCTGTGTGAGGCTGTGGCTGCCAACCCTGCAGGCTGGGGGTCGCTTCCCAGGCTCTGGCCTGAGAGTGGGTGGTGATTTCGCTTCTGTGCCGAGGAGTGGGGGGCCTGCAAATCCCCTGCCAGAGAAAAGGGCATGCCTGACACCGGCAGGGAATGTGGGCTGGTAGGGTCAGACCGAAGCCCACCAAAGGGGGAGGGGTTTCCACGGCAGAGTCCCAGCCTCGCCCAGCGGCGCTCTTCGGGGTCCCAGGGGCTGGAGAGCTGAAAAGGAAGGAAGCAGGCTGGTGCGCCCACTGGAGGAGGGAGGGTCAGCAGGCTCCACTCAGAGGGCAGATGGTGCAGGGTCTGGCGGCCTGAAGGGAAGGCGGGAGGCAGAGGCCTGCTGGCCGGGCCTGGGCCTGCAGCTCCTTCCGTCTGCGCGGAACAAAAGCCGATGGAGACGTGAGGTGGGTAGCTCAGGGAAACTGCAAATCCTTGGCCCTCGAGGGCCCAATCGGGGTCAGTCCTCAGAGGGCACACTGTCTGGGCAGCCAGGCCACCAGGTGTGGCCGTGCTTCCTTGATATCCGGGCAAGAACTCCTACCCCAGTCAACACAAAGAAACGGGGGAGCAGTGTTTCACTGGGTCACGTCTCCCTCCTCGGTGTCACCACCAGGGCAGGGCCTACAGCGGGGAGGCCTGGGCAGGAGCGATGTGCTTTCTCTGCAGGTCCCTTCCTGGGGCCAGAGGCGCCTGGGGAGTGACCCGGAGCTCAGCGGGGGTGTGATGGGGTAGGTACAGCCTGAGTGTGGAGGTGTCCTCGGTGGAGCCAGGCCTGCTGCCGGCCTGGTGTGGCTGTGGGTGCCGATGGGCTCCCGGAGGGGCTGTCGCTGGTGGGCGGCAGGAGCCGCATTCTCGTGGGCGCGGGTGGGACTCAGGAGGGCTCCAGTGTGTGTGAGAGAAACAGGCATTTCCATGGCCGTATGTGCGGGCGCAGGGCACCGGGCTCGGTCCTGGGCGCTCAGGGTGTCCGTGTGAGCAGAGGAGCACCCAGGGTGGGACGCGCGAGGGTGCGAGGGAGGCGCCCGCGCAGTGCGTGTGTGCGCGTGTGTGCGCGTGCGCGCGTGTGCACGGCCCTCCGCAGTTCTCAAGGACACCTCGAGAGGCGGCGGCAGAGCGGTGTCCGGTGACGTCACCGCGCGCCCCAGTGATAATCTCTCCGTGCCCGAGCCGCGCTCGGAAACGCACGGAGGCAGCTGCGGCGGCGGAGGCGGCGGGGGACAGCGGCGCCCCGGGGCCGGCGAGCAGGAGCCGGGTGCTGAAGCCGTGACTCCAAGGACTCGCCCTGCTCCTTTGGCGGCGTCCCCCGCCCTCCTCCACCCGGGGCAGTGGCGTCCGGGAGGCTCATGGGCACCGAGGAGGCGGCGGAACGGGCTGCGCTAGGAGCGGAGGCAGCGCTGGGAGCGGAGGCGGCGGCGACAGCTCCCGCCCGCGACGGGTAACTGTTCGGGCCCGGCTGGGGCGAGCCCGGGAGCGGTTCCTCCGGGTCTCCCCGTCTTTCTCACCACCTACAGCTCGAGCGCCTTCTTGCCGCCCCGTGCACGGGGAGGGCGAGCTCGCTGGGTTGTGAAAAGACACCGGTTTTCATCTGTGAGCATCGAAATTCTTTCCTTACCGCATTGGCTGCGCGCTCGTGGGTCGGGTGGAGAGGGGCGCCGCAGGGGGGCGCTCGCGCTGCCCGAGGAGCAGGCTCTGCACCTCGGGGCGGCCGCACACGCCCGCTCACCCCTCCCTCGCCCACCTCGGCTCCGGCGCCTCCTCGCCGCGATGCCGCAGGGCGCCGGGCCGCCGGGCCGCCTGGAGGGGCTTGCTGGGCCCCTCCCCGATGCGAAGGGGGCGAGGACGGGGTCCTCAGAGTTGGGGGCGGGCCCGGGCTGGAGGCCGAGCAGCACCGTCGGCGTGGCGCAGCGCCCCGCCCCGCCCGCCCGCGGCGAAGACGCCGGAGCGTTGGCGCCCTTCGCGCGAGGACTCCACGCGAGCCGGAGTCACGGCCGCAGCCCCGACCCGGCCCGCCCGGTCGCCCGCCGCAGCCCTGAGGGCCCCTCTGCGTGTTCACAGCGGACCTTGATTTAATGTCCATACAATTAAGGCACGCGGTGAATGCCAAGAGAGGCGCCTCGCCGCTTCTTTCTCATGGAAATGGCCCGCGAGGCCAGCCCGCGGCGCCCCTCCCGCGGGAGGAAAGCGAGCCTGGCCCCCGGCGGCCCCTTGCGCGCCGCGGACAAATCCGGCGAACAATGCGTCCTCCCGGAGGGCGGCCCAGCTGCGGGCCGGGGACCTGGCCGCGGGACACAAAGGCGTCGCAGGCGGGCGGGGGCGACGGAGAGGGAAGCCTGCGGCCACCCGGCCTCGGCCCTCGGCCACGTGGGTCTGCAGCACCGAGCGCTGAAGAGCCTGCAGCGGGCGCCGGAGACCGGGAGGGCGTCCGGGAAAGCGCGGGGACCGGGAAACAAAGGGAGGGTCCGCGGGGAGCAGCGGAGCGGTGGTGGGAGCCGCCGGGGGCTGGGGGCGCCATGTGCTGGGTAAGGGGTGGCTGGGAGGCTGGGTTTGGGCAGGTCCGGCCACCTTGCTGGCGGGTCCGGGAGCTGACCGCGGTGCTGGCGGTGGAGCGGCCTCACAGGACAGGAGCACAACGGGCGCGAGGCCAATTGTGCCCCGAGGGCCACTTGCCCAAACCGCAGGACTGTTGCTATGACAACGAGGAAGGGAGTAGGGTCTGAGGTCACTGCAAAGTCTGTCCTCCCTCAGTGGGCTGGGCCGCGGGGTGGGGGTGGCCCTCACTGAGACCCCGCAACTGCCGTGAGCCTGGAGGACGAGGTTCAACTGGGGAGGGGGGAGGACAAGTCTACACGTGTCCAGGGTGCAAACAAGGGCAGGTCCATGCGCCTGAGCGCATCGCGCCCCAGGCCTGGCTCTGGACTATGCGGGACTCAGGCACGTGAGGCTCCGCAGCGAGGGGGAAGGTGTCAAACCCCTCCTCCGCCCTCAGCAGCCGCAGTGACACCCACTCGGGTTTGCTGCAGGCATTTTTTTCTGTCCTGGGGAGCCAGCGCCACCTGCTGGTAACGTGGCACGCGCTCTGCCCGCTGGCTCCTGCCTCCCTGCCCCCATCCAGTTCCCTGACTGCTCCTGGGGTCCGTCACTGGGCGAAGATCAGTGGCAAAGGCACAGGAAGGTGCCCACCCTCCCCCTCCAGCAAGTCCTCAACCCTGCTTTGCAGTTGTGCAGTTTTTCCTCTTAATGGCAGCTGGGATGAGCCCCTCTGGCCAAGTAGGGCCTTGAGCAGGGCCTTGGTTCCCTCCAAATTCCCCAGCCCCTGAACTCCAGGCCTGGAACAGAAAACCAGCACAGAGAGGACCACTTAGGTGTCAGGCCTGGCCTCTTCCCCTCCTAAAGCCTCCCCACTCCTCAGCCCAGACCTCCAGCCCCCCTCCCTGAGACAGCTGCAGGCATGAGCAGAAGCCAGGGCCCCCATGTTCCTGTGCCCACCCTGAGCCAGGCCCCTGTCCCTCCATCTCCTGCCCCCGTGGAGCACAGGGAAGTGGCAAGGATGCCCCAGCAAGCCTGGGCCTGACCATGGAGAGGCAGAGCTGGCCCCCCAGCACTGGCCTTGGGCATGATGGCCTCTCCCCACTCCTTCCTCTGTGAGGGGTGTGAACAGCACCCACAGAGGCACCTCCGGTCCGGTGTGTGGAGGGAGACTGGGGGAAGCCCTGGGCCTGATGTCCCTGCTGGTGTGGAAGGAGCCAGGCTTTTGTCCAGTCTGAGCTTTCTCTTGGGGCTGCTCAGAACCTCCCTGAACCCCATTATGGACCCTCCCTCTGAGGGAAGCTGGCCCCTGCTCCCCTGGCTCTCTGGGCTTCATGCTTGCCCACCTCCCTTCATGGGGCTTGGCTCCTGACCAGATGAGCCTTCTGAGTGGTTAGCCAGGCAGGAGGAGGACACCTGGAACTGAGGGCCCCGGGCACTGTCCTGGGCTGGTTGGTCTCTGATTAGGGTTCCCCCTGGAACAAATTTGGGAACACCCTCCTCCTAGAACCCTCCCCCAAGGAAGGCCTAAAGTCACTGCACCCTGCCCCAGGGTTCCTGGGCCTCCCCTGAGCAGGCCTCGCTGGATAACTGCCGCAGTGCGGGCAGGGCTACAAGCCCAGACCTCATGGCTGAGCCCAGGACCTGCGCTCAGTACCCAATGCAGCCCTGCGTGTCCATGCTCAGCCTCCCTCCCTCCTGCAGTCACATGCTCCACACACACCCATGCTCAGACCACTGACCCCCTCCAGAGGCACCTGACCAGGGCCTGGTCCACCAGACACACCCTGCAGAGGTGTGGGAGGCATGCTGAGGGCAGCAAACTTGGACGAGTATGCCGAACATCCCTGAACTCCAGCTGCTCACTGACCTGAGGCCCAGCCCAGGGCTGTCCAGAAGGGGGCCACCTCCAGTGTGGGGCCAGGGAGGGAGACACAAGTAGATGACTATGCCCCCCATCTTGACCCTGCCCAGGGCCTCTCTGCTCTGAATAAAACCTAATAAACAGTCAAGGCTGGAGCCAGCTGCCCATAGCCTCCTCCACAACTCCTCCAGGTGTCCCCTGGACACAGCAGCAGAGAAGGAGATGCTACAGGGCCAGGTAGGGGTCAGCCAGCACCAGGCAGCCACACATCCCACCCTCCTGGCTCACCTTCCAGACCAGGCCCCTCAAGTCCAGGCCACAGGCTGGGAGCTGGGCTCTCCAGGCTGTCTGCCCCAGCAACCTGATTAGGGATATAAGCCTGGACACTGGTGGTGGGTGACCCTGAGAAATCAGACCCTTGCAGCCCAACCTGCACCTCTGGGCTCCCAGCAGCTAGTGGGGTAAGAATGTTTGGAGGTAACTCAAACTGAAGAAATAAAAATGGTGAGGTGCTGTTCCCCAGCTCATCAGAGGGAGAAAGGACGGCCAGTATTTCACCTGGAGGTGACGAAGGAAGGGAGAGGTGCACACTTGTGCACCTCCTCACCCCTGTAGCGAGGCATAGAACTGGCTGTGGAATCTGGGAAGCAGGAGCCACCTTCCTCACCCCCTCCCTGCCCTTGGGCCAGGAGCTGCATGTCCGCACCCCACCTGGATACTGGCCCACCTCCCTTCTCAGCATCCCAGTCCCTGTGGAACTTGTTTCTCTGCACAGAGGAAGGAAAGCAAACCCGTGCAGCTCCCAGGGGTGGGCAAGAGAGGCTGCCCAAGTGAGCAGAGTCCAGGGCTGACCGCCCTGGGGCACGTGTCAGGAAGAGCCCGGAAAGGACACATTTGCATGGACACCTCACCTACATTCCTATAGCTGTCCTTGTCCCCGCAGAGGTGACATGTACAGACCACCAAGGTTCCCTTGTGGGGAGTCAGCAGCAGCCAAGACAAGAATGGCTACAGAGATGGGCACACACCTGCTCTTTCCAGGTCTACTCCCACCCCAGCTGGCCAGGCTGATCCCCACACCCCCCACCACCCAGAGAGCTCACAGCAGGAAGGCAGGGCAGGAATCACACCTGTACTGGGGAATGGGAGCCAGAAATGATTCAGAAGAGGCCCCTCTACAAGCCATTGCTGCAGACACTGATGGGGGTGGGTCCTGAGAGAAGCCAATGGCCACTGAGCCACTCCCCGGGGCTGAGTAGGAAACTGAGCAAGATGGAAAGGCACAGCCCCTCTAATAGAGAGCAGGGCTCTGCGCATGGGCTGCAGGTTGGTCAGGCTGCCCTAAGATGCCTGTGGTCCCTGCAGCTCCTCCTTTCCACGACTCCCTCCCCCAGGGAACACAGTCTCCTGGCAGGACCTGACCCCAGGATCACACGCAGTGGGGACACCACTCTGGCCCCAGAGTCCAGCGACCTCAGCAGGCTTGCACCTCCACACGGGTTTATGCCAGGGCCTCCAGGCTTGGGCGAGCACCTGGCTGTGTGTGTGTGTGTGTGTGTAATTTATTTCAGTGAAGAAGGGAGGGGGGAGAGAGAGAGAAACATCTGTGTTGAGAGAGAATCATTGATCGGCTGCCTCCTGCATGCCCACCACTAGGGATCCAGCCTGCAGCCCACCTGGCTGTTCTCGTGTGGCAGCTCTGGAACCTCCTGAGAGCCCCAACCTGGGACCAAGCCCGGGAAGTAGGCCCTGTGAGCTCTCTGCACCCACAGGAATGGATAAGCAACAAGACCAGGCCAGGACACTCCCTGCCCCGGCTGTGCGCTGCCATAGTCAAAATGTGCAAATGGTCAACAGTCTGCAGCAGGTGTTGTCTGCGTGGGGTCAGGATGGGCTGCTCCACAAAGCACACACACCAAGCTCAGGTGGAGTCTGAGTACAGCCAGCCCACAGACCCTCCCTTCAGGCTCATCTGTGAAGACCTGACTCTGCACCCGCCTCCTGCAGGTGCCAGTGCTCACCAGACGAGGGTGCCTCCAAGCCACTGCAGGATTGTGCACCTGGACAGGACCAGTGGGGACCTGAGCACTGGAGGGACAGCAGAGGCAGACCCCCTCCTCCTGGGAGACTGCCCACTGCCCTGACTCCGAGGGAAGGAGGGACACCCAGGCCCACACAAGAGGCCCCTGCACACCTAAATGCTCTTCATTCATTCAACAAATATTTCTGAGTCTCTCACAGGGACCAGGCCACAAGTGCCACTGAGGTCAGGGCAAGCCTGCTGGGGATGAGACCCTGATGGGCAGAGAGGGTAACATAGGTTCCTGCATTCTGCCCAGGGACCCGGCTGGAACTGAGTCTGGGACAGAGCAGGTGCCTCTTGACAACAGCAGGCAGAAGGTACCCTCCTCCCTCAAGCCATTGGGCCTCAGCTCCCTGCGCCTTGGTTTCCTCATCTCGGGCTGCAGAGTGAGTTAAGACATGTTCATTCAGTACATGTGAGCAGTTATCATCACCATCTCTACCATCATCATCATAATCACCACCACCACCATCATCATTACCATCACCATCAACACCGTCATTACCATCACCGTCAACACCATCACTCTCACCGGATGGGGACCTATTTTCAGTTACTTGAAGCGGAATGGAAGATGCAGACCCACTGGAACTGTGGTCATTCAGAAGACCCATGTGCTCCTAAGAAGGTGGCCGCATGCTGAAGGCGCAGGAAAGGCAGAGATGAGAGTTTAGTGAAGTGTGGGGTGCTCAGTAACAGATAGCTGGGGTGTGATATCAGGTCCCCAACCCCACATGAGGAGAGCTCTCTCCAAGCCATCAGTATCTAAGAAGCCCCAGTCCCAGCCGACACTTGGGCAGTCTCCAGTTTCCCCACAATCCTCCAAAATGTCAGGGAGACCAGTCTCGGCACCTCACATCTCCAAACCACTTCACACCAGAGCTGTGCAGAAACCCTAGGGCAGGGGTGGGCAAGCCCTGGCACACGTGCCAAACATGGCACGCCAGTAACTTTTGCTGGCACATGAAACCCTCTCTTATAATCTTCCATTTACAATTTTTTTCTTAATATCGACTTTTTTATTTTTCAGATAAATTCAGTGTAGGTGCATCTTAGATAAATAAATAATTTACATAACAAGTAATCTTAAAGACCATAGACATGGATTGACGAGAGAGGGGAAGAGCAATTTCTATGCCTCTGCCTTAACTCTCCCTGCCTTCCTAGATCCAACCAGTGTTTTGGTTTCATCCACATACGCTTGTGAATCTTTGTTCTCAGTGATGAATTTTGTTAAGTCTCGTAATAGGAGTAGCCTGACGGATGATAGTAGTAGCTTGTGCATATCTCTGAAGGTCACGAAATATAAACCTGATGTAAAATCTCTGTCATCAGTGATGCAGCAGCAAAAGTCCCACTGATAATATCAAACGGAGTCATAAAGTTTTCTGTTGGACTATCAGTGTACATGTATACATTAAAAAATAAACGTATTTTTTCATCATCATATACTGTGTTTTTGTCGCTCGAATGAATTTTATTATTTCTTCAAGGTTCTTCACATACGTACACCTTAAGAGATACCAAGTAGAGTAACATGTTCTCAAAAAATTAGGGTTGGCACACAGAAGAATTTTGAGTCAGAGATTTTGCTGGTTTTGGCACGCACTCACAACAAGGTTGCCCACCCCTGCCCTAGGGGCAAGCCATTCTGCTTCCTGTTTAGAAGGCACCGTCTCCCTTCATCCAGACCCTCTTCTTGGGTCCTTCCCAGTAAATAAAGATGAACTCTGAGAAGAAACAGTCTACTGGGTGTTCTTTTAGCACAAAAATTTCACCATGTGACTCTCATCCACAGAATGATTACAGTAAAACTGTGGTACAGGATAGCTGTGCAAATGCCTTTTCTAACATGTTGCTTTTGAAAAAATAACTCAACTCACAAATCGCAAAAGCAACTGCAGGCTGCAGAGAAGGGATTGTGTGGGGTATGGGGCTCATGCATGGAGGGCATAGGGGCGGGAGGGGGCGTAGGAAGGTGCAGGGAGGGGACAGGGAGCATAGGAGGGCTCGTCCAGAGGAGGTGCAGGGAGCGCATGTAGGGGGGACAGTGCTGGGAGTGCAGGAGTAAGTCAGGGCACTTGCTGCTGTAAAACAAAACTGCTGCTGGTCCCTGGCTACTGACAGGCACAGTGAGGACCAGATGAGAGCCAGGACAGAGGCGAGTGACCTGCCTCCATCCTATGAGTAAAAACTCCTCAATCCTGGATGGCAAGAAACCTGAGGGACAGGATCCTGGCTGAAAAGCCAGCCGCTGAGCCAGTTCCTTCCCATGGTTCCCTGCCACAGACACAGGGACCTGTGAGCTGGGCCAGCAACAGTGACACACCAGACGGCCTGCAAGGATGCTGCCTGTGCCCCTATCGTCAGACCCTGCGAGGAAATCCTGAGCCAGAGGGACTGAGAGCACTCGTGGTGGAACTGGGAGTCCGCGCAGGGCGTGCTTGGGGTGGGACACGGGAAAGGCCCACCCAGTTTGCTTTGGAGGCATGTGCTACTGGCAGCATCTGGTACACATGAACATGACATCCCTCGAACCCTCCACACCAGGCCCGGCACCCTGGAGTGCCAGGAATGCTGCGAGGCAGCTCCAAGGGTTTGGAGGAAGCCTTCAGAGCGGGTGACTTTTAAGGACTCAACACACAGCCAGTCAGTAACTGATCCTGTCGGACCGAGGTGTTGTCAAGGTCTGTGCTCCCTAGTCACCAGCCACACAGTCTCCTCCCACGCCCACCCCGGAAGCCCCCAACACAGAGGGCCACATCACTGCAACTGCAGCACCCCCAGCGCACCACTTCACAAGTCAGGGACCACATCATGTGCACTGACCAAACCGACAAACGGCAGGCGAGGAGGCTGACACTCCAGGTCTAACTCTTCCCAAAATAAAGCCAGAGAAGCAACTGAGCAAAGGCAAAGCTACACGTCTCCTGGCAGATCAGTCCTCAGGCGGGGGACACCCTCCAAGTGGCATGTCCTGGACGTTCCGCATCCCCTTCCACCCAGGACTGTCCCTGCCTGGGTGCAGGGGAGGGGTTCTCTGGGATGACACTGATGCTCTGGCTTGGTCATGCTTGTCAAGGCTGTAACCAAGAGGAAACCTGGCGAACTCGACTGTACACCAAGTTCTCTAGAGGGCACCCCTTCTGCAGTTGGACAGGAGGGATTGAGGGGGAGAGACCTGTCAGCAGCTAAGTGCTGGAGGGGCAGTGGGCCCAGGCCTCACAGCATAATCCCTGTACTTCTGCTTTTCTCAAAGGCTTACGGCAAAATGAAGGGAACTGTTCGTTCTGAGTTAGAACTGGGTCTTTCAAGTTCCTCTACATCCAACAGACTAACAAGGGTGAGGAAGGACTTAGGGGGTCATCAGCTCCCCGACAGACCTGTGGGCTTTAGGGCAGTGGGTGACCCTTTAACTGGCTTTGCAGCTAAAGGGTGTCCCAAAATTCACACAAGAAGTAATTTTGATAGAAAACACAGGTTTATAATTAAAAATTGTAAATTTTTTTATTGATTCATAAAGTATACAGTATAGGGTTATGTATGGAATAGCATATAGGGTAAATGGCCTCCACGGCTTTGCTGGCACCTACGCATGATCTGGGCAGCCAATTCTGATCACCAAAACGGGAAATTACACGACCAGGAAATGACTCATGCAGTAATTGAATTGTTTCTAGGGCTGTATGGCATGTGGCACCATCTTGTTGAAACCACATGTCGTCCACATCCATATCTTGCAATTTAGGCACCAAAAAATGGATTATCATGTCACGATAGCAAGCACCATTAACTGTTATTGCCTAAGCAGCCGCATTTTCAAAGAAGAATGGTCCGATGATGCCTCCAGCCCAAAATCCGCACCAAACAGTGACACGTTGTGGATGCATTTGTTTCTCAACAATCACTCGTGGATTTTCTGAGCCCCAAATGTGACAATTTTGTCGATTAACCAAGCCATCAAGATGAAAATGAGCCTCATCGAAATTCAGCCACATTTATGCAAAACGGTCATGGAAAATTTCAACAAGTGTGTGTATGTGCCAGCAAAGCTGTGGAGGCCATTTACTCGATATGCTATTCCATACATAACCCTATACTGTATACTTTGTGAATCAATAAAAAATTTACAATTTTTAATTATAAACCTGTGTTTTCTATCAAAATTACTTCTTGCGTGAATTTTGGGACAGCCTTTAAAAGCCCGTCAAGCAGGGTGAAGAATGAGAGGACACCAGGCGTGCTAATAGGATTGTTTATTAAGGCTTGTACTTTTCTCAAGGTAACAGTGTCCCACGTTGTCCATGACTCCATCCAAGCGGTAACAGTTCAGAGAAAGGGACACATTCTAAACACAAGTCTAAAGAATACAGCCTACCTACACTTGAACTCAGAGGGCCATTCAGAGTAAATAGTTTTTAGATCTGCTCTCTACACGGCAAGTCCTCTAGGGGGCACGTGTAGATGCGTGTGCGAGCGAGCGTGGCGGGCACGAGCACCATTTCCATGCTTCAACTCCAGGTGACAGTGAGGGCAACAGCCCTCACTCCACAAAACATGACCGAACACTCAGTGTCTAAAGTTTTTTTGTTTTCTTTTAAAAAACCAATTGACGGGAAAAAGAAAAGTAGCCACGCGGTGAGATTTACAGTGGGCAGCACCATCCATGACACTGTCTGCCACCAGAGCAGAGCAATACAAGCTCAGCATTACTGGTATAAAAACGTAAGATGGAATCAGGATTCTCAAGAGAAGATAAAGGGTTACAATGAGTTGCACACACTGAGGGTGCCTGAACCCTGGACCCTAACCTCCGCACGCCGGGTCCTGCTGTCACCCCGCTGGACAGTGCTATTCCAGTGCGGGGTTGGAGAGGGTGGGCGGCCCAAGGAAACACAGCCGTAACCAAATCTGGAAAACTAAAATTTATCTTTCTCTAGTAAAAAACAGATGGCAGAGTAGCCTCTTAGACAGGTAACTGATCATAAAATGGCAAACCAGCCCAACCAGGTGATTGCTCACTTGCACTTTGAAGAGAGTATTTAACACAAACGCTACATGACAAAACAACTCATGGTTCGATACATTCAAGACGAGGCAACAGGGGTGAGAAATAATCTCAAAGAAAGATGTTAGATGACTTTGAATATAAGAACAAGCACATAATTTCTGCCAAAAAAAAAATTCTTTGGGGGTGCATTAGGTTGTTTTTTTTAAAGATATTTATATTTCGCATTAGGTCAATCTGATTGATAAGCTGACGAAAACTTTATTAGTGAGTTCTACAATACTATAATACACAGAAAAAATACACATGAGTGAAGAGCCACCTGGGCAAAAACAAACGACAGAGAACGCAGAGAGGCAGCACGAGGCCTGCACAGGAAGACGGCTGGGCTGACCCAGGCACA
The DNA here is from genome assembly GCF_028538775.1 of Myotis yumanensis. Classification (NCBI taxonomy): domain Eukaryota; kingdom Metazoa; phylum Chordata; class Mammalia; order Chiroptera; family Vespertilionidae; genus Myotis; species Myotis yumanensis. Next base: position 2,612,384 of record NW_027223758.1, on the reverse strand, counting down.
GCACCAAGCACACGTTCTGAAACTCGGCTTTTCAATCAAACATTAGATCATAACAGAAACTGGCTCATCCTTATTGTTTGCTCCGATTCTGCCGTTCCTGTAAAAAAGAAAAGAGGAAACAAGTTTAACACCTGGGGTGAACATGTGCACCAACTCCCTCAAAACTGAGTCCCAGGCTGCCCTGGGGGCTGCAGCCACAGATCTGGACCCGAGCTCCACTGGGACTGGCCAGACCAGACCAGCACTGGATACTCCCCTCCACCAGCAGCTCCAGGCTTCAGGGTTCCAGCTGTGCAGACCAGGCCTGCCAACCACTTCGCCTGGCATCCACCTGTTCCAGGCAAAGCCCCTGGGGTTGGTGTGTCCCAGGGGGTGTGACAAGCTGTGACTCCCAGGGGAGCCTCCCCACTCGCTGGGTCCCGGTAGCAGGGGTCCTCACAAGGCTGTGACTATGCTTAGCTCGAGACATGGGGACGTGCCCAAGAGGAGCACCTGCCCCTGCACCCCGGTGCCGCCCTGCTTGCCCACTTCATCCTGCCCCGTCCGGTAGTGAGGACAAAGCTCCTGAAGGACACTTGATATGTGGAGCTGGTCGTGACAGAGTCCCCAACAGACAGGGTTACTAGACACTGAAAGGGTTACGAAACAAGATGAACCCCTTTTGCTAAAAATGAATTGAATGTGTCTTCAGGTTAACAACACACCTCAATTCTCTCCCCACATCCACCTCATCACCCAGGGCAGGGAGCTTGTCAGAGGCCCTGCGCTACTTTCTAACAAGCAACTGGCCCTGAAAGATGCACTGCTCTAGCACCAGCACCTCCTCCCTGCCGACTCGGAACCTGAGCGTCCCTGGTTCTCTTAACAAGGACCACCATCATAAACCATGCCCGGCTCGCCTGGTGCTCTGAAAGCCCTTGGGCTTTTGAGGCTGGCTGGCTGTGATGGGAGGAGCCGGGCCCTAGAAGCTGTCCTCACAGGAGATCTTTAGCAGCAAAACGGAAGGGCAGGCTCTCCCGGGGACTGACACTCACCTACAGGACCAGGTTTGATGCAGCTCGTGAGTTACTGCTCCTTAAGGAATCAGTGAGTCTCCAAATTTTAGCTTAGATGGGACGGCACAGCAGTCCTGCCAAACATCACCTGCAACTTACTGGCAAAAGACACCTCGATTCCTAGGAGTCCTGAGAGCCAGGCAGCCTAAGCACAAGCCTGGGTCTGAAGAACCCAAACACCTCTCAGTCCGTCTGTTCTTCAGAGCCCAGCGTCCGACCCCTGACGACCAGGGAACCCAGAGTGCCCTGCGGGAGGTGCTGGGGAGCAGGCAAGAACCACCCAGTCTAAGGCACAGTGAGCACGAATGTTAACCAGTCAGCCCCCGCCTGCCCCTCCATCGTGTAAGTTAAAAGTGGCGCTGACGCATGTGAGCTGGTGAGCGCCAGGTCTGGGAGGCATCTGCGGAGCATTCCGGGGATGCCCAGAGCAGCAACAGAAGCCACATTTGTGTCCCAGTGGAATTTCACAGGCCTGTCGGGCTGGCTGGGGGAAGGGCTCAAAGCTGAGTGCCCAGGTCTGACTGCAAGCTTCCACTTCCCAACACCCAACTCACTGACAGACATCTGAGGGTTTAGCTGCTACATTGCAAGTTTTAAGGCACTAGCACGTTCTAAACACCACACAGGTGAGGGGCAGAAATCTATTCCTCCGCTCACCACCTTTAGAAACTCATGATGTTTAGGGAAATCATCACAGTATTTAAGACGAACTGCACACACAGCAAGAACCAGCTGCAAGCCGCCTAAGGCCCTCAAATTGCATAACCAATGAGCTCTGTTCTGTCGCTGTGAATTCAGCAATTTTACTTATTTAGGTATTTTATGCTATACCTAAAAGAGCTAAAATACAGCATTTCAGTAACTGGAAATAAATGACAAACCTTTCTATTTTCTGCACAAGAGACAATGAGAGACCAACTTATTTTCCAAGTGCACTCACCGAGCTGACACCTTTAAGTATAAACTTTCACCACCACCAATGATAGGCCCAGTTTGCCGCCTTTCTGCTAAATGCTTTGGGACATTTGAAGCTCACAGGTGGGTGATGCTTTAACATGGACAACCAAAAAAGATTGAAAATGCATCGGATTACCAACTGACATTTCATGAAAGAAGGACATTTTAAAAACAAAGACACAGGAGAGAATCTCAGGGCAAAGTTGCCTCAGAATGTTTTGCTGCCCTCGTGCCCCCACTTTGGGGCCAGCCTGTGGGCACCTGCGTGTTCTCTCCAGAGCAGGCTCCACTGCAGCGGGCTCCAGGTGTCTCCGCATAATGGGAAGCTGGACCCTCAGAGACCCATCTCCAGGCCTGCTGGCTTGGGCTGTTCTGACATGTCTGAACCCAGTCTCCTCCCCCGCCATTCTCTCATCCACAGAGAGCTGGGTCAACTTTCCAAAACTGCAAGATACTGGGTTTTTGAGAAAAAAATAAACAACAACCTGCAGATCAGTGTCCTTCCCTCAGTGAGTGGGGCCTCGCAGCCCAGCAGCCTCGCTTTGGCCCCAATGCCCAAGAACAGAGCGTCCCTGACTCAACAAAGACTAGAAAGACCATGACTCAGAGAGGAAAGTGAGTCACCCTCAAGTCCTTCCCAGCAGAACTGTGCACTGTGGTCCCAATCACTGTTTCTTAAAAACTGGAAAAGGATCAAGTTATATCTGGCCGTTGTCCACTCTAACGTCACCAGGCTTTACGCTGGTGAGGTAAGGGCCCCGGACCCCAACTCACCCAACTCACCTTGCGCACCACCTCCTCTTCCTCCTGTCGCTTCTCATAGTGAGAAAAGTCATCAAAGATGGAAGTGGTGTGCTTGTAGGAGGCGATGATTTTCAGCACTTGCTTTGCTTTTTCTAAGGGCACCTCCTGGGTGTCGCGGGAGTTTGTGACCGGCTTGTTGTCATTGTTCTCCAGTCGGATGTGCCGGAGCTGGTTGTTGGGCACGTCCTTGACAAAAATCCACTTCACGTCAAACTTGCCCTTCCACTTGTCCTGAGACCAGACCCCAGCACTTGTGCCGTAGTCCACGGGCGACTTCATCTCCGCCACCCCACAGAAGTGGCCGCTGCCGTTGACGCTGAAGAGCAGGTAGACAGGTCCTTTGCTGCCGACGGAGCGGAAGGCACCATCCAGGCGCTTGTTACCATGCTCGGTGCTGCACCAGATGGAGTACTTGATGGAGCGGTGCACGTCATCCTCCGAGTAGCTCTTTATTATGAACACGCGGCCACTCCGCAGGTTCCAGTCAAACTCCTTAGGGTTGTAGCTGTGGGCAGCCTTCAGTTTCTCAAGGACTGGATGGGATTCTGCGCTCAGGGCAGAACCAGACTGGGTGCTTCCGGGGGAGTGACTGTTACCCCCAGTCCCCGAGCTCTGCCCAAACGCTGCATTCCTGTTGCGGGGGGCAACCCAGCGGGTTTGGGGCAACGGCTGAGAACTCTGATACTGTGGTTGGGCCAAAGGGGGGGGCTGAACTGACAGAGGCTGCACAACCGGTTGAGGCTGGGGGGCAGATTGGGGAGCCGGCACCTGCTGTGGGGCCAGGGCCTTGGGCACGGGCCCCTTGTTATCCCAGGTGCCAATGTCCATGTTATGCTTTATAGGCGGAGGGGGCAGTGCGGCCCCGATGACAGGTCCGCCCTTGGCTTTCATTTTCGGCTGCGGCTTTGCTGGCTTGCTGGCGATGGCAGCCCATGAAGTCGGCTTCGAAACCGGCATGTTTACATTTGTCCCACCATTGCCAGAAAGCACACCAGTCATTGCCACACTGCTGACAACTGAGCCCACTGTCTTGACTGCAGAGGTGGTGACATCTCCGATCTTCAGGCCCACCATGCCCTGCTCCAGGCTGTTCATCCCGGGGGCCTTGTTGAGGGTGTCGCTGTGAAAGCCCGTCTGCCCGTCCACAATCGTGCCACCCAGGGAGCTCGGTGGGTAGGTGTAGCTGCTCCCATAAGCAGAACTCTGGGCCTGCTGTCCCTGAGACCCACTTGTCCCCCAGGCTGAGAAGGCAGGGTTTTCAGGGAAAAAATTAAACCTGTGCTGATAGATGTTGTTCCCCAGGCCCCCAGGCTGTCCAAACACGGCGTCATGCATGAAGTGATGATCGCCATTGCTGAGCTGTCCGTAGGTGGTGAGGTACGGGATGGGAGGGTCCCCTCCAGTTGACCACGGTGCCTCATTAAGGGAGTAAGGGAATCCAATGGACGGCGGGTAATAGCTGGACAGGTAGGGGTCGGCCATGGAGGGGTAACTGTTACTCTGTGGAAACAACAGGGGATAATGAGTCAGACTATTCTCGGGGCTGGAGGAGACACAGAGAACGCCGACGGTTGGAATGAGACTGCAAAGCACCGGCCACACCAGCAGGACACAGCAGGTTCACTCAACAAGCTATTTGGAATAAGTCATCCTGAGCAGAAAGAAACCTGGAGATGTCAACCCCATGTGAAATTGAATGGGCTGCAGGTTAGGCTGCCATCCACACCACAGCTTCCAGCCTTGCCCTGTGAGGGAGGTAGTTCCTAAACTTAGAGAACTGACACTAGTGGACTGCAACCCACCAATGAAAACGCAGACATGGAGGGCTCATAGCTGACGTCCTCCCTGTGCCCTGGTCATGAGCTCCCCACACAGGATGTGACAAGAAGTGCTCCAGCCCAAACCCGCCTCAGCTTAGCCTCTGTACAGCCAACAAGCTGTCCCTTGGTCAACTGTACACCTGAGGTGGTGACCTGGAGTCCATTCACCAGGGACATGGTGCATAAACCAAAGGAGAACATATTCTTAGTGCATGACACCTGTGAGTAGGCGTCTTCTTCTAGAACAGTGATGGCGAACCTTTTGAGCTCGGCGTGTCAGCATTTTGAAAAACCCTAACTTAACTCTGGTGCCATATTACATATAGAAATTTTTTTATCTTTGCAACCATAGTAAAACAAAGACTTATATTTTTGATTATTTATTTTATACTAGGGGCCCAGTGCACAAAAATTTGTGCACTCAAGGGGGGTGGGGGGGTCCCTCAGCCCGGCCTGTGCCCTCTCGCAGTCTGGGACCCCTCAGGAGATAACGACCTGCTGGCTTAGGCCTGCTCCCGGGTGGCAGAGGGCAGGCCCAATCCCTAGGTGCAGCCCCTGGTCGGGCTCAGAGCAGTGCTGATTGGGGAGTTGGGGCACCGCTCCCTGTCATGCACAGAGCAGGGCAGATTGGGAGGTTGCGATGCCACCCTCAGTCACGCTCAGGGTAGGGCCGATTGGGGGGTTGGGTCACCGCCCCCTGTCACACTCAAGGCAGGGTCGATGGGGAGGTTGCGGCGCCACCCCGTCACGCACAGAGCAGGGCCGATCAGGGGGTTGGGGCGCTGCCTCCTGTCACGCACAGAGCAGGGCCCATCAGGGGGGTTGGGGCTCCGTACCCTGTCACGCACAGAGCAGGGCCCATCAGGGGGTTGGGGAGCTCCCCCCTGTCATGCACAGAGTAGGGCCCATTAGGGGGTTGAGGAGCTCTCTCCTGTCACTCACAGAGTAGGGCCTATAGGGGAGTTGGGGCACCGCCCCCTGTCACACACAGAGCAGGGCGGATCAGGGGATTGGGGCGCCGCCACTCTCACACTCAGGGCAGGGCCAATGGGGAGGTTATCGCTCTACCCTTCACACACAGAGCAGGGCCTGTGGGGGGGGGGGGGGGAGGGTTGGGGCGCTGCACCCTGTCACACACAGAGCAGGGCGATCAGGGGGTTTGGGCACTGGCCCCTGTCACGCTGATCAGGTGCCAAGAGGCCTCGTGGCTCCGCTGATCCCGGTGCTGGGAGGCATATTACCCTTTTACTATATAGGATAGAGGCCTGGGGGCTGGCTGGTTTGCCCTGAAGGGTGTCCTGGATCAGGGTGGGAGTCCCCACTGGGGTGCCTGGCCAGCCTGGATGAGGGGATGATGGCTGTTTGCAGCTGGTCACACACCCTTCAGGGTGGGGGTCCCCACTGGGGTGCCTGGCCAGTCTGGGTGAGGAGCTGAGGGCTGCTTTCAGGCTGGCGGGTGACTGAAGCTCCCAACCGCTCCTTTTTTTCTTTCTTTTTTTTTTTATTCTGGGCCAGCTTTAGCTCTGGCTCTAGCTCTGAGGCTTCCGCTGCTGAAAGCAGGTATCTGGTTTGTTTGCGTTCTATAATCGAAACAATGTATAACTCTAGCTCTGAGATCCCGGCTGGCTGAAAGCTGGTTTCTGGGGTTTTGTTTAGCTTCTATATTTGTTACAAAGTTTCAAACTGCCAGCTCAGAAGCCGGCAGCGCAGGCGGGGAACGTTGGAGTCCTCCTTCACTGCAGCAAGCAAGCCTCATGTTCGCTTTAAACTGCCTGGCTGCTGGCCGCCATCTTGGCTGGCAGTTAATTTGCATATCGCCCTGATTAGCCAATGGGAAGGGTAGCGGTCGTACGCTAATTACCATGTTTCTCTTTTATTAGTGTAGATATTTAAGTGCCATTTAACAAAGAAAAATCAACCAAAAAAATGAGTTCACATGTCACCTCTGACACGCATGTCATAGGTTCGCCATCACTGTTCTAGAAGGTAAAACCACCACACTTGGCACTTTCCCAGGAGGGACTGCCACTCAGGCCACACCCACTGACAGTGGTCAAGGCAAAACCAGCCTTCTGACTTAGAGAAGGAGCCCCAGGCGCTGAACTCAGTAGGGCATCTGGTGACTAAGTCAAAACTGTAAACAAATGGGCACGCCAAAGAAACAAATTCAAATAGTCAGTGACTATCCCTGGATCGTTTTCTTTGGGAAAACAAACAGTAAAACACAACAAAGCTTTAAATCTATTCTGGAATTAAAAGTTTTCAGCCCAGCCTGTGTGGCTCAGTGGTTGAGCATATACCTATGAACCAGGAGGTCACAGTTCGATTCTCAGACAGGACTCATGCCCTGCCTGGGTTGCCAGTTCGATCCCCAGTGAGGGGTATGCAGGAGGCAGTTAATCAATGATTCTCTCATCATGGATGTTTCTATCTCTCTCTCCCTCTCCCTTCCTCTCTGAAATCAATAAAAATATTTTTTTAAAGTTTTTCATATTTACAAAAATTTAACCACATTTTAAAAAAAACACTTCTCATTCTGAATGACCAGGTAAGTTTATTTTAAAGTTGAAATATCTGCTTCCTATATCCTTTTTTCTGAGAAGGAAGGAATTCTGAAATTACTCAAATGCTTTACGCGTTTCACAAACAATAACGTGACTCAGCCATCAGTGACCAAGAGAAGAAACTAGAGAGAAAACAAGGACCCTTCAGAAGCCCGGGGAACAGAACACTATGCCGAGAAGCATTTACTTTAAAAGGAAACAAAAGAAACTTGAATAAATTATGTAAAAAGAAAAGCATCAAGGGCAATTATGAAAACAGTGACAAAGTGACTGGACTCGCAGGAAACCAGCTCTGCCCCTTCCTTGGGCTCAGAGCTGTGACTTCAGCCTCCGAGCTCATATGGAGATGGCAGCTTGGCAGCCACAGAATTTCTGCATTTGCTTCCTGCCTGGAGGAGGAGGTTTGAGCACCTTGACAATGAGGGTTAATTCCTCTGGATCCTGCCAGCTGTGCTCAGGATGGCCAGCCTCTGCTACAGGCCCCACCCAGGGCAATGATTCCACTGCCAAGGCTCCCGACCACAGGCAGGCCTTGCAATGTCCTCCACGTCACCCAGTGTCAAGGCCATACAAGATAAAAGTAGCCTCTGACGGCGACAGCAAACATCTGGGTTAAAAGAAAAGCACCACAGGGCAAGGTGTGCATGTGCACAAGGGAAAGGCCTCCTAGAACTGCGCCTGCGCAGCTAGTCACACGTCCAGCTCACGGGTGCCACCACCGGGACTGAGCTCATTGCTCAGCCACTCCAATCTCTGTTTCTCCCTCACTAGCACCTGGCGGCTGGACACCCAGCACTTGCTCAGTGAGAATTGGGAACCAAGACGCAAAGAGCACTTTCCTAACAGGGTAACAGGAGTCTGCCTGCCAGCAGGGTCCACATGGCCAGGTTGCTGAGTCCTGACTGCAGGGCAGCTGGGCCCCATGGCCCTGAAAGATAGTGACCACAGACACAGGGACAGAGGAGAGGGGCCTGGCTCTGCACTGCCGAGCTCGACTGACTGCCTCTGCTCTTTGGTTTCTCCACCTGCAAGACCAAGAGCCCTCCTCTCCCTTCTCCCCGCTCCCTATCATCCAAACAGCTGGTGTTTCTGTGAAAACCAGAGCCTGGATTTACTGTTAAGCAAAGGCTGAAAAGTGCGTCTCTTAACAATCAAGACAAAGGGGCCGTTTTCAGGCTGTTCACACGGAGCTTCAACTACGAGGGTCTTTCCACACGGCTTCCCCAGAGCGACACAGAGCTGTGACCACTCCACTGACACCAGAAACCTAGTCCATTTTAACAAATCCTGAAGTAACATGAAAGCTCCGCTTCCTAGAATAAATTTCAAGCATAGTGAAGCACCCCTCCTTTTGGTTAAAATTACCACACAATATTTGCATAGTATTTAAATCACCTAAGAACAAATAAGACAATCAGAAAAATAAGCCCATTAACTTCTTGCTGTCACCACCGGAGGAACCGCCGAGGCTCCTGGTCCCCCAGAGGCAGGGCAGATTCTCGGGCCCAGCTGCCCACCTGTAGCACAGTAGGAGGAGGGCGGAGGGGAGGAGAAGTCCTGAGACACTTTAGAGAAGGGCAGGCTGGCTCTAGTTCACCACAGGGAAGAGGCAAAGCGTGCTTTTATTCTAAAGCAAACGAGCACAGTGTGTTTTAAAAGTGGGAGATATTATATTTATATGTTAAACCTTAACTCCAATTATCCCAAGTGGCTTTAACCAGGGCAATTTACCCCCAGGAGACACTTGGCTGTCACACTGGTGGTGGTGGTTGAGGCAGTTACTAATGGCATCTCATGGATGAATGCCAGGCAGGCTGCTAAACACCCTACAACACACAACACAAATTTCAGTCCTAAATGTCCACAGTGCCAAGGCCAAGAAACCTGAAAACCCTAAGCACACCAGGTGGCTACAACTCACTGGGCCCTGTATCGGCCCCGTCTCTGAGCTCCCTGCTCCAGCTCATGTCACCCCCGTCACTTCTGTGAGGCACCCACCACTGTCTGCTTATAGAAAAGGAAACAGGCGCAGGAGGCAAGCCATTTGAGGGAGCAGCAGTCAGTGGTGGGGCTGGGATTCTAACCCAAGGAAGGAGTTGGGCCCCAGAGCGGGGCTCCTAGCTGCTCTCCTGGACCACACTGCCCATCACCTGAGAACATCAGAGAACTTCTCACGCCTCCAACTGGTCCAAGGCAGCACGTTGCTGACCAAGGCCGAGGCCAGCTAGAAGTCAGCTCATGCCAGCCCCGGCGGGACTGCACGTCCTTAGAGAAATCCAGTGTCACTGCACTTTCAACCCCAGCTCGTCCTCATCAGCAGTCTTCCTATTACTTCCATACGCCACAGTCTGCTTCTTTGTCGTTTAAAATAATACAGCCGACAATATAGCAGTAAAGGCACATCACATAACGCAGTCAAAACTAATGTAGAAATACATGCTAAAAAACATAAACTCACCTGATTTGACTGTCCAGAAAGGTAGGGCTCAAAGTCATTGTCATGAACTGTATCCTTCTGATGCAAAGAACCATTTTGTACTAGAATAGCAGAAACAAATATTGTGTTTGCATTTTTAAAAATTACTTGTAAGTATGGAAATTAAAGGTAATAAAGTCTATGCACATCAATTTCAGTAGAAATTGCTTTTACTTAGAAATGGACATAAATAGCATGAAACTAATATTTATACAACTAGTTAGAACTTCCAGTCGCTGAGGTTATGCTTTCTGGATAAAGACTTCATCTTTATTTGATAGATGTGGACAAAACAGAGGCGCACACAAGATAGCGCCAGCACCCCGGAGCCAGGTTTTAATGAAGATGAAGTGGTCTAAGGTGTCAGTCAAGCCCAACAGCCTGCACGGGGCAGCGGACCTGGCCCCGGTCAGCACAGTTGCAGCTGGGAAACAGCCTGTGACTGAAAGATGTTTCTCAGCTTATTACCTGGCTCTGCGTATTTCCCACAGTCACTCGGCCCAACCAGAAAAGGAAAGAAAATGTAAGTAAAGTGCTGGGCCTTTTCCAACTGAAAACTCGAGGAGCCCTATTTGGTTCCACCGGAGTCACACACACACTGGTTAAAAGTGTCACTCGCGGGCTCTCGCAGTTAATTCTGGGGGTTTGCCCCGGGCCAGAAAGAACATGGCGAGGACCAGGGACGTGGGAGACAAGGGCTGGAAGTGCGCGCGGAGCGAGTCCCAGGGCCCAGGCGCTTCGCCCGTGGCGGCCCCTGACACCCGGCCGGGCTCGGGCTTCCGGCCCCTCGCCCCCCCACACCCCCACACCTTGCGACTCCTCTCACCACCCGCGGAGGTCCCCGCTCCCACCTGCCCAGTCCCCCGGCACCACAGCCCAGATGGAGTGCTCTCCCCGGAGCCGGGCAGTGCCCTCTCGGCGCGCTTCCCGGCCTCTCCCCACGGCCCTCACTCCGGCCTGCCCGGCCCCCGACTCCGCTTACCTTTATTGTCTTGTCCTTTGCTTCTCTGCACCGCCGCAGGCCGGGACGTACCAGCGGACAAACCCGAAGGAAAGGGAAACAAAAGTTATTTACCAGAACCGCTCGCGGGCGGCGGCGCGCTCCGGCGCGGACGGAATCGGCGGTCACACGCGACTCTGCCAGGGGCCCCGACCCCAGACCCCGTTCCCGCGACCCCAGGCCCTGCCCGCGAGACCCAAGCCCCCAACTCCGCGACCCCGGCCCGGCCCGCTACCTGAGGGTCCACGCTGGTGGCCGACATGCTTCATGAACAGCCGGCGCGGGGCGGGAGCGCCCGCCGCCTCGGCCTCCCGCGAGGCCGGGCCTGTCACCCGCACTCTCGCGGTCCCGGGCCCGCCGCCCCCTTCCCGGGCGCCGGCCGGGAGGCCGCGGCGGCGGCTGATGGGCGCGCGGGCCGCTCGCGGGACACGACGCAGCGCGGTAAGCAGGGACGGAACACACGGACGAGGGGCCGATTCCAATGGCGGCGTCGGTGGCAGCGACGGCGACGGCGCGGACGAGGCTGCGCGACGTCAGCGCGCGCGGGGCAGGCCGGGACGCCGACGAGCCGCCACGCGCCGCGCCTGCGCAGCGCAGCCCGGCGGGAGGGATCTCGCGCCTGGGTCCTAGCCTCGCGCTGCAGAGGCCGGGCCTGGGGCGGGGCGACCCCGGAAGGTGCTTGGGCTGCGGCGGGTAGTGCAGTCCCTCTGAGGCTCGTGCCGGTGCACGTCCCGGCCCCGATGGCACCCCGGGCTTATCCCCGCGATGTGAAGAAGCGGAGCCAGCGAGTGCGGCCACCGACTTAAAGCCACTTCCACAAGCTGGAGTCCAGTCTACCCTGCAGCTCGCTCCACACGCTCCACCAGCCTGCCTCGGAGCAGTGCCCAGGGTGTGAGCTTTGACATTCCAGTGATACGTTAGTCCTGGTTTCCTGAATTTTGTTCGTGGCCTCCCGCGTCCCTGAGGTTGCTGCTTTCTGGGCTCCCCAGTTTATACCCAGTTTGCATGTTAGGTTCTTGACCTGGAATTTGGCTCCAGGGGAGGATCCTTTGCGCCTCTCAGCTGCTGGTGGCCCCAGGCGTTTCCGGTGTTCCTTGGCTCTGTCTCGTTCGCCACCTGGCCTGTTTCCTTTATTGGGTTTGGGGTCCACCCTAATCCAGTGTGACCTCTTTTTAACATCATTCTATCTGCAAAGATCCTAATTTCAAATAAGGTCCTATTCACAGCTACACAATTTTGGGGGACACTAGTTAGCCCAGGGCAAGGATCACAGGTGATGTCAAATGGGAAGTTTGGAGAGCATCCAGGGGTTGAGCTGGATTCCACCCACAGTGTGGAAGGAGTGGCCCCCAAAAACCAGAGGGCTGAGGAGGCCCAGTCACGCAGGCTGCTTGTTAGGGAAGTGTAGGCAGGATCTGATAGTCAGCCCTCAGGCCACCAGAGCAGGGGGGGCAGGATGGGTCCTAGCCAGCAGCAAACCTATGAGTCCCAAAGCAACTTGAATGCGTGGACTGTGCATGGGCCCCGTGAAAGGGATGGGAAAACCTGCCCCAGTCTTGCCCTCCCAGGCCAGCTCCTCCAGGACAAGGAGGACTGGGCCCTGCAGGCTGGGAACAGAGCAGCTCCTGGCACAGAGAGGGTGTGTGGAGGCCTCAAGTGACCCTGACCAGCTCAGGCTTTGGAAGACCACAGGAACCTGAGGGGCAGGGGTGACCTGCCGGAAGCCGGTCCATCCTTGCTGCTTGACACAGTCGCTGCAGGAAAGAAACATCTGCACAGCATATGTTGCAAGGGACCTGGCATATATAGCATATTGTTCTTAATGTGTTTGCTCTCCTTAGCGCCATGTGTTTTAACCAAGGTCACCTCTCCGAGAAAGGTTGTTTCCCCAGGTGAGGATTTTTCCCTGAGGTTAGGGAGGGGATACAACCCCTTAACTAAGTGCCAGGTGGGTAGTTAGTCACTTTAACTACAAACAATCACGCTTAAGCTACATAATCTTTACTCCCTGGAATGGAGATAAGAAACGCCCTAACCTTTGGAATAGAGATTGGTAGGATTGGAATCAACTGGTATAAATACAGATGTAACAAGACAACAGGACACAGAACCTAGGGAGAGAACATGGCAAAAGATCCTGGACAGAACATGGCTACAGAATCTGGTGGGAGAACCTTGCTATGCTGATCAACTGAATGCAGCCTCCATGTCCTTCATTCGTTGCCTACTCCGTCCACACCTTTGGGGACCCTTGGACCTGCTGGGGTTGGACCCCAGCAGTGACCCAGCCCGGGGTCTGTGCTGGGACCAGTGGCCTCTCACCACTACCTGGGACACTACTTCTGCCCTCTCCACCTGACCCCTGTTCATCCTTTTGGCCTCAGGGGGAGCTGAGTCCATGCAGACGTGGCACAGGGGGTCTCCAGCTGTGCATGTCCAACAGCAGAGAGAGCCCACCCCATCCTGGGTCCGCCACCCTCGGACAGGCACCCCTCCTTGCCATATCGCTGCTGTACTCAGCCGGAACGGGATTTTTCTGAACATTGCCAGGATGAAAGGTTTGATTTTCTATTTATCTCAAGGAGTACAGGTACTTGGTTAAAAACCTCACCTTTGCCCTGGCCGGTGTGGACCACAAAAGGGCCACATGCCAACCTCACTAGCTCAGGGAAGGCCTGTGTGGCAGTTTTGCAAACTCAAACACCTAAAGTAACCACAAAGGATGGTCTGAAATTAAAACTTTAACTAAAAGCAGTTTATAGTGGATAGTCATGTCCCAGGCCAGTATCTTCCCTGACAAAGGTCAATCTTTACCTTAACTGAGCCTATTGTCTGTTTGCATCTATGATAACATATCACTGGAATGTAAAAGTAATTTCCCTTTTTCCGGACCCCTCAAAGCACAGGCATCACTCAGCAGAGATCATAAATCCCCTCATTGTTACTGTGTTAATTGTGGACTGTTAACTATCCTGCACCCACCTAAGTAAAAGAAGTGTATGTCTATCATTTTACTCTTTATCCAATCGCAGAGGTTTCCCCGCTTTGCTTTCTCCTGCCCCACCTAATCTATCACCAAGGGATTTCTTATGTCTCCTCCTTTGATTGGAATGTATAAAACAAGGTTAAAAACTGCCGTTCTCCACAGCATTATCGCAATACATTGAGATTCTGCTTTCCGGCAATTGTCAACAGTTTGGCTCAAATAAACTCACAAAAACTCTTTACAGGTTTCAGTGTTTTTATGTTTACACCGGTGTGGCTCAGTGGTTGAGTGTCGACCCATGAACCAAGAGGTCACCATTTGATTCCCGGTCAGGGCACATGCTCAGGTTGTGGGCTCGTTCCCCAGCAGGGGCATGCTGGAGGCAGCCAAACAATGGGTCTCTCTCTCATAGATGTTTCTTTCTCTCCCTCTCCCTTCCTCTCTCTCTAAAATCAATTATTTAAAAATTTAAAAAAAACACATCAACACCCCAGCTTTGAACTTAAAGGTACAAGGTGGGTGGCAGAAGGCACTACCCCCATCTACAGTCCCACTCCTGAGGGAGCTAGGGTTCTCGGTACCCTCTGCCCCAACTGCACGTGTAAGCACGGAGTGTTCCCCATTCCATTGTCTGGCCAGCATGTGGTTCTAAGTCTCACTGAATGCCTACTGCCCACTCCCCATGTCCCTCCCGTGGTCATTCCCAGGCTATTCAGGTTCCAGCCTCACTGTAGTGAGTGTCCTGGCCCTGATGAATGTGTACACCTGTGCAAGGACACTTGGCGGGAGGTTCCTGCAGGTGGGGTCACTGGGTCAAAGAGCACTCACCTTGGCCACCAATGATAGATCTGGCAGATCACCACCAACAGAGACTGGGCCCATGAGCCAGCTGGGAGACAGGCCTTCATTGAGCAGGGGTAGGGGGTTGTTTCTGAGTTCAGGTGACAACCCGACTGGAGCAAATCCCCCCTATGTGTTGGACACAGCTCAGCCAACAGCTGGCCACTGGGGACCTGCAAATAAAAATACCCATCTACCCAATAGTGATGAAGATGCCCACTCAGCACGGCCTACTCCAGGTCACCTCGGCTAAACTCTGGCTCATGCCTAATCCAGAAGCCCCTCCCTGTGCATTCTGAGAGCTGCTTGGTCCCCAACAAACCTTGCTCATGTTCTCAGGGCTCCTGCTGCTCCCCCTCCAGAGAAACCCTGCCTTGCTTTTATGAGTCACAGCACTTTACAGCTGTGAAAGTTCCTCTCTTTAAATATCTGATTGGGACAACTAAAATACAGAACAACCATCATTCAGACCACCTGCAACCTGAATGGAAATTCTACAACTAGAGAAGTAAAGAAGAAAGCACATCAAGACTGGTAGGAGGGGTAGAGGCGCAGAACAGGCTGGCCCGACACCCACATGTGGTGTTTTTTTTTTTTTAAATCTTTATTGTTGAAAGTATTACATATGTTTCCCTCCCCCCCCCCATTGACCCCTTCTAGCCCACCCCTGGCCTTCAGCACCCTGTTGTCTGTGTCCATGGGTTATGCATATATGCATCCAAGTTCTTTGGCTGATCACTTCCCACCCATCCATTTTCGCTCTGAGATTCCACAGTCTGTTCTATGCTTCCATGTCTTTGGATCTATTTTGTTCATCAGTTCATTTTGTTCATTAGATTCCACATATGAGTGACATCATGTGATACTTGTCTTTCTCTGACTTATTTCACTTAGCATAATACTCTCTAGGTCCCTCCATGCTGTCTCAAAGGGTAAGAGATCCTTCATATAGTACATATCCTATCTAATAATAGAGAAACATAGTAATTAGCCGTACCTCCGCTACCCTTCCAATTGGCTAATCAGGGCGATATGCAAATTAACTGCCAACCAAGATGGCGGCCGGCAGCCAGGCAGCTGAAGTGAACAGGAGGCTTGCTTGCTTCAGTGACGGAGGAAGCCAACATTCCCCGCCTGCCTTGCCGGCCTCTGAGCTTGCAGTTTAAGAAACATTGTTACAAATATAGAAGCTAAACAAAACCCCAGAAACCTGCTTTCAGCCAGCCTGGCTTCAGCCAGCAGGACCGCAACATTGTTCCAATTATAGAACAAACACAGATCCCTGCTTTCAGCCAGCCGGGATCTCAGACCTGGAGTGAGCAGGACCGCAACAGTGTTACAATTATAGAACCCAAACAAACCAGATACCTGCTTTCAGCAGCCGAGGCCTCAGAGCTGGAGCCAAGCCTCAGAGCTAAAGCTGGCCCAGAATATAAAAAAAAAAGAAAAAAAGGACAGGTTGGGAGCTTCAGTCACCTGCCAGCCTGAAAACGGCCCTCAGCCCCTCACCCAGACTGGCCAGGCACCCCAGTGGGGACCCCCACACTGATCCAGGACACCCTTCAGGGCAAACCAGCCAGCCCCCACCGGTGCACCAGGCCTCTATCCTATATAGTAAAAGGGTAATATGCCTCCCAGCACCGGAATCAGCGGAGCAGCGAGGCCTCCCGGCACCAGGATCAGCGTGACAGGGGGCAGCAACCAAACCCCCTGATCGCCCTGTAGCTCTGTGTGTGACAGGAGGCGGGGCCACAACCTCCCTATCCGCCCTGCTCTGTTCCTGACAGGGGAAGGAGCCCCAACCCCCTGATCAGCCCTGCTCTGTGCCTGATGGGGGGAGCTCCCCAACTCCCTGATCGCCCTGCAGCTCTGTGTGTGACAGGGTGCAGCGCCCCAACCCCCTGATTGGCCCTGCTCTGTGTGTGACAGGGTGCGGCACCCCAACCCCCCGCCCCACGGGCCCTTTTCTGTGTGTGACGGGGTAGAGCCACAACCTCTCCATCGGCCCTGCCCTGAGTGTGACAGTGGCGGCGCCCCAACCCCCTGATCAGCCCTGCTCTGTGGGTGATAGAGGCGGTGCCCCAAACCCCTGATCCGCCCTGCTCTGTGTGTGACAGGGGGTGGTGCCCCAACTCCTCTATCAGCCCTACTCTGTGAGTGACAGGGGGCAGCGCCCCAACCCCCTGATCAGCCCTGCTCTGTGCGTGACAGGGGGCAGCGCCCCAACCCCCTGATCAGCCCTGCTCTGTGCCTGATAGGGGGGAGCTCCCCAACTCCCTGATCGCCTTGCGGCTCTGTGTGTGACAGGGTGCGGCGCCCCAACCCCCCGCCCCACGGGCCCTTTTCTGTGTGTGACAGGGTAGAGCCACAACCTCTCCATCGGCCCTGCCCTGAGTGTGACAGTGGCAGCGCCCCAACCCCCTGATCAGCCCTGCTCTGTGGGTGATAGAGGCAGTGCCCCAACCCCCTGATCCACCCTGCTCTGTGTGTGACAGGGGGTGGTGCCCCAACTCCTCTATCAGCCCTACTCTGTGAGTGACAGGGGGGAGCTCCTCAACCCCCTGATCGGCCCTGCTCTGTGCATGACAGGGGGTGGTGCCGCAACCTCCCTATCAACCCTGCCTTGAGTGTGACAGAGGGCGGTGCCCCAACCCCCCAATCAACCCTACCCTGAGCGTGACTAGGGGTGGCATCGCAACCTCCCGATCCGCCCTGCTCTGTGCATGACAGGGGGCGGCGCCCCAACTCCCCAATCGGCCCTGCTCTGAGCCCGACCAGGGGCTGCACCTAGGGATTGGGCCTGCCCTCTGCCACCCAGGAGCAAACCTAAGCCAGCAGGTCATTATCTCCCGAGGGGTCCCAGACTGCGAGAGGGCACAGGCTGGTCTGAGGGACCCCCCCCCCCCCCGAGAGCACAGATTTTTGTGCACTGGGCCTCTAGTCCTATATAATAAAAGCCTAACATGCTAAGTGTCCAGTCGGCCAGTTGGCCGTTCAACCAATCAAAGCGTAATATGCTAATGATATGCTAAGGTCGCTCAACTGCTTGCTATGATGTGCACTGACCACCAGGGGGCAGACAGTTGACCTGTTGACCAGTTGCTATTTTTTTTTTTTAATATATTTTATTGAATCTTTACAGAGAAGAAGGGAGAGGGACAGAGAGTTAGAAACATCAATGAGAGAAATCGATCAGCTGCCTCCTGCACAGCCCCCAGTAGGGATGTGCTCGCAACCAAGGTACATGCCCTTGACCGGAATCGAACCTGGGACCTCTGAGTCCACAGGCCGACGCTCTATCCACTGAGCCAAACCGGTTTGGCGACCAGTTGCTATTATATACACTGATCACCAGGGGTCAGGCGCTCCAACCGGTAGGTTAGCTGACTGCTGGGGTCCAGCTGATCGGGACTGAACAAGACAGGCCGGATATGCCCTGGAGCCCTCCCGCAGTCCCTCCCAGGCTGGCCAACCTCCCACATCTCTCCCCGGCTCCAATTGTACAGTGGTGGGGTGCCTCAGCCTGGCCCAGCCGTGGGCAAACTACAGCCCTCGGGCCTGATCTGGCCCGTTTGAAATGAATAAAACTAAAAAAAAAAAGACCGTACCCTTTTATGTAATGATGTTTACTTTGAATTTATATTAGTTCACACAAACACTCCATCCATGCTTTTGTTCCGGCCCTCCGGTCCAGTTTAAGAACCCATTGTGGCCCTCGAGTCAAAAAGTTTGCCCACCCCTGGCCTGGCCTGTGCCCTCTCACATTCGGCCTGATGGTGGAATGACCAGTCGCTAGGACATGCACTGACTACCAGGGGACAGACGCTCAACGCAGGAGCTATCCCCTGGTAGTCAGTGCACTCCCACAGGGGGAGCGCCACTCAGCCAGAAGCTGGGCTCACAGCTGGTGAGTGCAGCGACGGTGACGGGAGCCTCTCCCACCTCCGCGGCAGTCGGACATCCCCCAAGGGCTCCTGGACTGCGAGAGGGCGCAGGCTGGGCTGAGGGACCACACCCCTGAGTGCACGAATTTCATGCACCAGGCCTCTAGTACATATATATTATTATATATACATATTATTGATTTCTGAGAGGAAGGGAAAGGGAGAGAGAGATAGAAACGTCAATGATGAGAGAGAATCATTGATAACTCCTGCATGCCCCACACTGGGGATGGAGCCCACAACCTGAGCATTGCCTTTGCTGGGAATTGAACTATGACTCCTGTTTCACGGGTCCATGCTCAACAACTGAGCCATGCTGACTGGGCGAGATCCTTCATTTTTATTGCTGAATAGTATTCCATGGTCTAACTGTACCACAGCTTTTTTATCCACTCATTTACTGATGGGCACTTGGGCTGTTTCCAGATCTTAGCTATTGTAAATTGTGCTGCTGTGAGCATAGGGGTGCATACATCCTTTTTGATTGGTGTTTCGGGTTCCTTAGGATATATTCCTAGAAGTGGGATCACTGGGTCAAATGGCAGATCCATATTTAATTTCTTGAGGAAACTCCATGCTGTTTTCCATAATGGCTGCACCAGTCTGCATTCCCACCAGCAGTGCACTAGGGTTCGCTTTTCTCCACAGCCTCGCCAGCACTTGTCGTTTGTTGATTTGTTGATGGTAGCTGTTCTGACAGGTGTGAGATGATACCTCATTGTCATTTTAATTTGCATCTCTCTGATGATCCGTGACTTTGAGCATTTTTTTCCAAATGCTTCTTGGCCTTCTCTATGTCCACTTTGACGAAGTGTCTATTTAGATCCTTTACCCATTTTTTAATTGGATTGTTTGTCTTCCTTTTGTTAAGTTGTATGAGTTCCTTATATATTTTGGAAATTAACCCTTTATCAGATGTATCATTGCCAAATATGTTCTCCCATACAGTTCCCTTTTCATTTTGTTGATGGTTTCTTTAGCTGTGCAGAAGCTTTTTTAAAATTTTGATGTAATCCCATTTGTTTATTTTCTCCTTAGTTTCCTTTAACCTAGGAGACATATCTATAACATATTGCTACAAGAGATGTCTGAGATTTTGCTGCCTATGGTTTCTTCTAGGATTTTTTATGGTTTCATGACTTACATTTAGGTCTTTTATCCATTTTGAGTTTATTCTTATGTATGGTGTAAATTGGTGGTCTAGTTTCTTTCTTTCTTTCTTTCTTTTTTTTTTTTTTGCATGTATCTGACCAATTTTCCCAGCACCATTTATTGAAGAGACTGGCCTAAATCCATTGTATTCTCTTGCCTCCTTTGTCAAATATCAATTATGCATAATGGCTTGGGTCCATTTCTGGGGTCTCTATTCTGTTCCATTGATCTATATGCCTGTTCTTGTGCCAGTACCAGGCTGTTTTGATTACAGTGGCTTTGTAGTATAATTTGAAATCTGGTATTGTGATCCCTCAAACTTTGTTCTTCTTTCTCAAGATTGCTGCAGCTATCCGGAGTCTTCTTTTATTCCATATAAATTTTTGGAGTATTTGTTCTATATCTGTGAAATTTGCTGTTGGTATTTTAATAGGGATTGCATTGAATCTGTAGATTGCTTTGGGTAGTGTGGACATTTTAAAGATATTAATTCTACCAATCCATCAACACGGTTTATCCTTCCATTTGTTTACATCTTCTTCTATCTCTTTTTTCAACATCTATAGTTTTCTGATTATAGGTCTTTTGCCTCCTTGGTTAAGTTTATTCTTAAGTATTTTAATTTTTTGTTGCAATGGTAAATGGGATTGCTTGTTTAGTTTCTCTTTCTGAGAATTCAGTATCCTATCTAATAAAAGAGAAACATGGTAATTAGTCGTACGGCCGCTACCCTTCCCATTGGCTAATCATTGAGATATGCAAATTAACTGCCAACCAAGATGGCGGCCGGCAGCCAGGCAGCTTGAAGCGAACAGGGAGGCTTGCTTGCTCCAGTGAAGGAGGAAGCCAGGTTCCCCGCCTGCCTTGCCGGCCTCTCAGCTGCTCTCTAAGAAACAATGTAACAAATATAGAAGCTAAACAAAACCCCAGAAACCTCCTTTCAGTCAGCCAGGCTTCAGCCAGCAGGACCGCAACATTGTATCAAATACAGAAGGTAAACAAAGGCCAGAAACCTGCTTTCAGCAGCCGAGGTCTCCTCAGAGCTAAAGCTGGCCCAGAATAAAAAAGAAAAAAGAAAAAAAGGAGCGATTGGGAGCTTCAGTCAGCCGCCAGCCTGAAAACGACCCTCAGCCCCTCACCCAGACTGTCCAGGCACCCCAGTGGGGACCCCCACCCTGATCCAGGACACCCTTCAGGGCAAACCAGCCAGCCCCCACCCGTGCACCAGGCCTCTATTCTATATAGTAAAAGGGTAATATGCCTCCCGGCACCAGGATCAGCAGAGCAGCGAGGCCTTCCGGCACCGGGATCAGCGTGACAGGGGGCAGCAACCAAACCCCCTGATCGCCCTGCAGCTCTGTGTGTGACAGGAGGCGGGGCCACAACCTCCCTATCCGCCCTGCTCTGTTCCTGACAGGGGGGAGCTCCTCAACCCCCTGATCGCCCTGCAGCTCTGTGTATGACAGGGTGCAGCGCCCCAACCCCCTGATTGGCCCTGCTCTGTGGGTGATAGAGGGTGGCGTCCCCAACCACCCCCCCCATGGGCCCTTTTCTGTGTGTGACAGGGTAGAGCCATAACCTCCCCATCGACCCTGCCCTGAGTGTGACAGGGTGCGGTGCCCCAACTCCCCCCCCCCCCCCCCCCCGCCATGGGCCCTGCTCTGTATGTGACGGAATAGAGCCATAACCTTCCCATCGGCCCTGCCCTGAGTGTGACAGTGGTGGCACCCCAATCCCCTGGTTGACCCTGCTCTGTGGGTGATAGAGGGTGGCACCCCAACCCCCTGATCCGCCCTGCTCTGTGTGTGACAGGGGGCGGTGCCCCAACTCCCCTATCGGCCCTACTCTGTGAGTGACAGGGGGGAGCTCCTCAACCCCCTGATGGGCCTTGCTCTGTGTGTGACAGGGGGGAGCTCCCCAACCCCCTGATGGGCCCTGCTCTGTGCGTGACAGGGTATGGAGCCCCAACCCTCCTGATGGGCCTTGCTCTGTGCATGACAGGGGGCAGCGCCCCAACCCCCGGATCCGCCCTGCTCTGTGTGTGACAGGGGGTGGTGCCCCAACTCCCCTATCGGCCCTACTCTGTGAGTGACAGGGGGGAGCTCCTCAACCCCCTGATGGGCCTTGCTCTGTGTGTGACAGGAGGGAGCTCCCCAACCCCCTGATGGGCCCTGCTCTGTGCGTGACAGGGTACAGAGCCCCAACCCTCCTGATGGGCCTTGCTCTATGCATGACAGGGGGCAGCGCCCCAACCCCCGGATCCGCCCTGCTCTGTGTGTGACAGGGGGTGGTGCCCCAACTCCCCTTTTGGCCCTACTCTGTGAGTGACAGGGGGGAGCTCCTCAACCCCCTGATCAGCCCTGCTCTGTGTGTGACAGGGTATGGAGCCCCAACCCCCCTGATGGGCCCTGCTCTGTGCGTGACAGGGGGTGGCACCGCAACTTCCCTATCGACCCTGCCTTGAGTTTGACAGGGGGTGGTGCCCCAACCCCCCAATCGGCCATACCCTGAGCATGACTGGGGGTGGCATTGCAACCTCCCGATCCACCCTGCTCTGTGAATGACAGGGGGCGGCGCCCCAACTCCCCAATCGGCCCTGCTCTGAGCCTGACCAGGGGCTGCACCTAGGGATTGGGCCTGCCCTCTGCCACCTGGGAGCAGGCCTAAGCCAGCAGGTCGTTATCTCCTGAGGGGTCCCAGACTACGAGAGGGCACAGGCCGGGCTTAGGGACCCCCCCTCCCACCTGAGTGCACAAATTTTTGTGCACCGGGCCTCTAGTTGGTGTATAAAAAAAGCCATCAACTTCTGGGTGTTGATTTTGTATCCTGCTACACTGCCAAATTCATTTATTAAATCTAGTAGTGTTTTGATAGAGTCTTTAGGGTTTTCTATGTACAATATCATGTCATCTGTGAATAATGAGAGTTTTACTTCCTCCTTTCCAATTTGGATGCCTTTTATTTATTTATTTATTTTTAAAATATATTTTATTTATTTTTTACAGAGAGGAAGGGAGAGAGATAGAGAGCTAGAAACATCGATGAGAGAGAAACATCGATCAGCTGCCTTCTGCACATCTCCCACTGGGGATGTGCCCGCAACCCAGGTACATGCCCTTGACCGGAATCGAACCCGGGACCTTTCAGTCCGCAGGCCGACGCTCCATCCACTGAGCCAAACCAGTTTCGGCTGCCTTTTATTTCTTCTTGTCTGATTGCTGTGGCTAGGATTTCTAGTACTATGTTGAATAAGAGTGGTGAAATCGGACATCCCTGTCTTGTTCCTGTTCTTAGGGGAAATGGTTTTAGTTTTTGCCCATTGAGTGTGATGTTGGCTATAGATTTGTCACATATGGCCTTTATCATGTTGAGATATTCTCCCTCTGTTCCCACTTTGCTAAGAGTTTTTATCAAAAATTGGCATTGGATTTGTAGAATAATTTTTCTGCTTCTATTGATATGATCAGGTGAGTTTTATCTTTTAATTTATGTGATGTATCACATTATTGATTTGCAAATATTATACCAGCCTTGCATCCCTGGAATAAATCCCACTTGGTCACGGTGTAGGATCTTTTTAATATATTGCTGGATGCGATTTGCTAATAATTAGTTGAGGATTCTAGCATCTATGTTCATCAGGAATATTGGCCTGTAATTCTCTTTCTTGGTAGTGTCTTTATCTGGTTTTGGATTGGGATAATGCTGGCCTCATAAAAAGAGCTTGGAGGTGTTCCTCCCTCTTGGATGTTTTCAATTAGTTTGAGGAGGATAGGTGTTAGCTCTTCTTTGAATGTTTGGTAAAACTCCCCTGTGAAACCATCCAAACTCAGGCTTTTTGCCCCGATCTGCAGGGCACGCATCGTGGGTATTCCACACCAAATCCTGCAAAGGAATGAGAGGATAGGAGACGTGAAGAAATGGAGGCAAGACAAAGTTCTGATAAAGCCTCAGTTTTATTTTTACAGCGGGTGGTATTTATGTTGTTTCTAGAGGAGGGGGGTGGGCAAAGGAAGTCGTTAAGGATGTAACAGGCTTTGGAATGTCGCAGCTTATCAGCGGAGATGTAGCTTGCTTTGTGCTTAGGGTGAGGGTATGTTATTTTTTAACTCCAGGCTAAATCGCAAGGTTAACTTTTAACTCCAGGCCAAACCGGGAGTTGGTTTGGAGGAGCCAGAAACCTATTGTTGTAAGCTGGAGATGTATATGTGATTTATAATGGCTCCCAACAATTCCTCCCTTACCATTTAGTTAAGGGTGGGCATTAACCGACTGGGGGAGTAGTGACCTGGTTCCTCCCATGAGATCGGCAGATCTCACCTCTGGTGGCTCTTGGTATCTTTTGGGGAGGAGAGGCAGAGCCAACAATTATATATGTATGGATACCAACCTCTATGCAAACCAGGTGTGCTCACAGAGAAATCCAGAGGCGGTCGAGAAAATTTTGATTTTCTGTTTTGACCTTCCCTTGCAGTGCTTTGCCCTGCGCCCAGACGGTACCCATACCATACCTCTATATAAAGTGTAGGTAAGCATTCCTCTGGCTTTATGCTGTCCCCGTGGGGAGGGAGCTCTGGCAATCACAATCACATTCTCGGTCTATAGTAGTTAAACGGTGGTAGTGAACCTGAATGGGTTTGGCCAGGATGCTATCAATTTGCTGTTTGACAAAACTTGTCAGTTTCTTAAAAGCCCATGGACCAAAGGTTAAAATTAACAGTAAGCTGACAAGGGGGCCAAGTGCAGGAAGCAGGTAGGGGAGTAGGCCATTGAGTCCGCTCCAAAGGGGGTTTTCGAACAGCTTTCTTCGCCTTTTCACCAGGTCTTCCTGGAGTTTTCTTATCTTGTCTCAGACGATTCCAGATTTGTTGGCATAAAAACAGCAGCGTTCCTGTAGGGCTAAACATATTCCTCCCTGCTCTGCTATAAGTAAATCTAATCCTCTTCTATTTTGTAAAACTACTTCTGCTAGGGAGTCAATTTGGTCTTGGAGATCATTGATAGTACCTGAAAGAGCCTGAACATCAATTAACTGATTAGATAATTTATTATAGGTATGTAATGCGGTTCCTAATCCAGCTGTGCCAGTGGCCACAGCTCCAGAGACTCCCAGTCCTATAAGTAAAGGAATAAATTGGACAGCCCGCTTACTGCGTCCAGCAATGTAATCAAGGCTGGGTAGGGGGACAGGTTCTCCCCCTGGAATAATATCAATGTCAGGGAGAATACTAGCCTGAACACATAATCCTGTCCAGTTTAAAGGTAGAGTTGTATGGGCCATATTACCTCCACATACAAACACTCGTCCAGGAGCGGGGCAAAGGGAGGAACTGTGATTGTGAACGGGAGAGCAGTTAACAAAGCTAACGAAGCCTACATCTAGATCATAACTATTATTCTGGGGGAGTTTTTGTAGACATGAGGAAAAGTTGAATGCAACAGGTTGAGTTCTAAAGGGCAAACTGAGGGTACAATTATTATTAGAAGTGATGTTACTGATGTCATCTGGAATGACAAGGGGCATAGGTGTACCTAGGGTCATGCATAGCCAACAGTTTTCTGCAAGGGATGGATTGGAGGCATTTAAAGCACAGAGTGTGGCTTCTAAGATATCAGAGGTTTGGGTGTCTAAATCTACTCCTCGTGATTTAGGTAAGGCTAAAGGGTGATAGTGGAGGGGAGGATACATGTTTCTAATGAATTCTTCAATTTGGTTCTGAACTAGGGCTTCCCTGACTCTGTCAGAATTTATAGTATGATAGGCAGCTTTCTCATTTGATGACCCATCAGTAAAAACAGTTAAAGCTCCAGGAATTGGTTCCTGCGTAGTATTTTTTGGTATAATGATGGAGATCTTATATAAAAATTGTAAAAGTTTATCTTTTAATAGGTGACAACTAAGTTCCCCTGAATATCCATTTAACCCAATTTGCCAATTTTAAGTCAGTTTGAAATAGCATTTATTCTTTTAACTTTACTTGTCCTAAGTTATGGACAGTAAATGACCTTAATTAAATTTCTGGTATTAGTTTTTGGGTAAATTTACATAAACTTTGTTTAAGGAGACAAAACACAAATTATTTAATTTAGCTTTTGAGGCCCAATATATTGATTTTTAATTTTAGTTAGGCATCTGAAGGAAACTTTTTTATTTCCTTCCAGACAGCTTTCTTTCTCACACAAGCAACAAATGTAAGAAACATGGTTGCCTTTTGAGATTTTAACAAATACTGTCGCAAAGCTATATTTTTCAAGTGATTATTTTAAAAAGGCAAAGCGAAGCAAGTAAATTTAGTATTTAGTAAACTTTTGATTCACAAGGGAGAAATGCTGCCCCACCTCCAGCCTAATTTAAAATGCAGCGGCGAGGAGCTTTTGTTATTTCAAATTACATCTTAAAATTCCACTGCTGTATTTTAAGAAATATTAAACAAAATTACTTGTTTTGCCCTTTCTCAGAGGCAAAAACTTAAAATATATTTATTAATTTATATTTGATAAAGCTTTCCATGTGATTTCAAGTATATTAAATTGGCTTTATTAAAAAACCTTTAAGAAGAGAGAATAAACTTTTGAAAACATTTCAGGGCCCATGAAATGTCCCAAAGTCATTCCTTGGTTATAGTTTTGAAATCTAACTTGGAAGACCATCAAATATATATGTGTATATATGATTTAAAGATTACATACCTTTTATAATTATTAAGAGATATCAATTAAATTTAAACTGATCTTTATATTTAAAAATTTTGGTTGGGATTACAAAATTTATCCTCTTTTTTCAATTAGACAAATGTTGAAATTTTACTATAATTATATGATTTCTCCCAATTTATTTAACCAGAACTTTAAACTCTTAGCTGGCAAGTTAAATATTTAGCATTTCTCAATCAGTAACATTTTTAGGAATAAACTTCAAAAAATGCAGGACATAATCAACCAACAGATTTAATTCTGTTCTGTGGACGAAAGGGGCCACATGCTGACCTGACAAGCTCAGGAGAGGCCTGCATGGCAGTTCTGCAGACTCGGAGACCTAAAGTAACCACAAAGGATGGTCTGAAATTAAACTTTAACTAAAAGCAGTTATGGTGGGCAGTTATGTCCTAGGCCAGTATCTTCACTGACAAGGTCAACTTTGATCCTTACTGAGCCCATTTGCCTGCCCTTTTTTAAATAATAATAATTCGACCTTAAATGCCATCTAAGGTTATGGTCTTGCCCCATTCCCAGTGGTCCACCTGTTCAGCAAGACATGCTGACACTGAGACATCCTAGGAATGAGCCTTCCTAGCAACGTGGGACTCCATTATCCAACCAAAAGGTTGGTCATCAATGCATCCTTTGGATTGATTTATGACCAAAAGGGGGATGTGTGGACGAAAGGGGCCACATGCTGACCTGACAAGCTCAGGAGAGGCCTGCATGGCAGTTCTGCAGACTCGGAGACCTAAAGTAACCACAAAGGATGGTCTGAAATTAAACTTTAACTAAAAGCAGTTATGGTGGGCAGTTATGTCCTAGGCCAGTATCTTCACTGACAAGATCAACTTTGATCCTTACTGAGCCCATTTGCCTTTTTGCCTCTAAGATAACATACCCTTTGAAATGTCTGGGTAACTTGTAACTTCCCTTTTTCCTGGAACCCCTGGGGCACAACCAAATGTTCCGGCGCCAGGACAAATACTACAAATTCCTTCATTGTTATCATGCAAATTGTTGACTGTTAACTGTCTTACATCTACCTGGGTAAAAGAAGCATGTATCCATCATTTTACTTTTATCCTATCACAGAGGTTTCCCCGCTTCGCTTAATCCCACCTCCTTAAATCTGTCACCAATGAATTTCATGTATAAATACGGATGTAACCCTGTCATTCTCCGGAGCACTATCTCAATTCGTTGAGGTTCTGCTTCCCGGCATATGTCGACAGTTTGGCTCAAATAAACTCACAAAAATTCTTTACAGGTTTCAATGGTTTTTACGTTGACAGTTCTTTAGATTTTGTACGAAGTACACTTAGATCTTATTTAATTCAGTATTATGTCACTTCAAGATACCTAGGTATAAACTCCAAGGTCTTAAATTTCACAGCAGATTTGGAAAACCACACTTGAGGCTGGCAAGGCAGGCCTGGCCCCAGCCTTTGATTTTAAAACGACCATAATTTTTCCTCTGGGGAAAGCCAACAAACAAGGTTGTAGATACATTGCTTCCTGCCCCTTGCTAGTCGGTGGGAAGTTTCAATATTGGCCTGGGGGAGGAAGGGGGGGGCTGTTTTCCCTGGAAGAACAGGTTTGGCCTAGCTTGGATTAATCAGATGTAAATTGACCACATTCTTTAAGAATTTGCTACAGGTGGGAAGCAACTAGCCCCTTTTCTCATTAGAAATGTTTTGGCCAGCCTTTTCAATTAACAAAGGGCCGGTTTTTTACCGGGCTACTTAGATTTTTATAATTAATATAGATCAATAATTCTTGAGATTCAAATCTAGATTATTATTTTAAGGCAGTTATTTTGGTAACTTTTCTATAACAGACAATTTTACTAAATTTCTTTGAGGCTTTTAAGATTAACTTTGGAACAGGCTTTATTAACATTTCAAAAAATCACTCTTTATTATGGAAATATACCAATCTTATTGCTAGAACCAGCCTGCATTTCTTCCCTGGCTCAAATATGCCATTTTTCTTAGGAAATAATCAGTCTTGGGTTTTATTCTGTACATTTTTTTTTAAATATTTTTTATTGATTTTTTACAGAGAGGAAGGGAGAGGGACAGAGAGTTAGAAACATCGATCAGCTGCCTCCTGCACACCCCCCATTGGGGATGTGCCCGCAACCAAGGTACGTGCCCTTGACCGGAATCGAACCTGGGACCCTTCAGGCTGCAGGCCGATGCTCTATCCGCTGAGCCAAACCGGTTAGGGCTATTCTGTACATTTTTAAAGAGATTTTTAGCTCAAAACTCTATCTAAATGTCCAAAATCGGATGATGCACGCTTTTAGTTCCAAGCCAGTTTTTCTCTTTACACGTGAACAGAAATCCCAGACGCATTTTCTAAATTTTGAAAAACTTTTTTAATTACGAGAAGGAGATTTTAAATTTGAATACTGGGGAGGAGGCGTCCATATAGGATCGCCATGTGTTCCTTTTTCCTTTCCCCTACTCATCCTGCTTTGGGGGAAGTTTTAGCAAATGACTCAGATGGCGTATTTGTTCCCAAAGTCATGCTTAATAGAAAAAGACATTTTAAATTTTTTCCTATTTTGCTTTCTAAAGTCATGGTTAACACCCAAGGTAATCTTAGCCAAAGTTTGGTTGTCATAAGATGTTCTCCAGTAATTTTTAAATAAAACACCAAGTAATCTCATTGCAGGAGAGCCCACAGCTCTGCCCTCTCCTGCCATCTCTGAATCTCTCCGAACCAGAGAGAGATTCGGCAGCGGGGTTTCATTTCTTAAAAGTAAAGAAGCTTTTTAAATCTTTCTTTTTAACCCTAAATCTTTGCGCCTTGAGGGACTCCCTGAGTCCTTCAAGAAGCCTTTTAAATCTTTCTTTTTAACCCTAAATCTTCGTGCTCTGAGGGACTCCTGAGTCCTTCAAGAAGCCTTTTGAATCTTTCTTTTTAACCCTAAATCTTCGCGCCTTGAGGGACTCCCTGAGTCCTTTAAGAAACAGGTCATGAGAACTCAGAGCCTGACCCATGTCTTAGCCTCTTCCACGTAAGCCTCCGGGACGTATAAACCCCGTGCCACGTCAGCCCAGGAGTCGACAAGGAGACGAACCAGCGAGGAAGATGCCAACCGTCACCTCAAAAAAGAGGCCCCTGTCCACATGTCATAGGTCTGGATGTTGAAATTCTCTGCTGAGACTACTTCAGTCCTGTTTATGCCACAGGTGTGTTTTCCTACGTAAGCAACCGGTTGGTATAATCCGCCAACTCGGGCCCCTGAATCAGAGCTCCCCAGATCGAAACTTGTTTTCAAGTGCCTTCCTCGGAGCTGCTTCTGCAGCTCGCTCCTCCTACATAAACAGCCGGTTGGTATAACCCACCCACTCGGACCCTTGTGAGGCAGGTAACCTGCTAGGACCCTCAGGCATTCACCAGTCGGGAGTCAGGCACCCCATGAGTGCTCACAAGGTGGACGGCTTACGTTTTAAAGTAGGCAAGGAGTTTTCCCGGAGTAACAGTGACGCAAGTTCTTACTGGTTTACTTCTAATTTTGGGTGGACGGTTTAAGCTTTAAAGTAGGCAAAAACACTTACTTCAGAGTCTCAGCTGGAGTCCCCATTTTCTCAGAAAGACCACTAAGACAAGGTGAACGCAGGGTTTTTGGAAGGAGTCAACCACGTGGAACGAAACCAAGGGACAAGCCTGAGTGATTCGGAGTTCTCTCCGCCGAAATCGGGTACCTTTCACTCTTCCCCAAACAACAAGAGAGTGCTCAAAGTGGACCAGAGGCAGGAGACAAGGGGGGAGGCAATGAGGGAAGAGAATGCCTATCCAAAATGAATGCGTTCACTTACCAAAGCAACAGGTCTGACTCGCAAAGTGGGTAAGCAAAGCGGCGGCCAGGAAAAAAGCAGGCTGACTCACAGGGCGATCCCAGTGGCGCCAAAGGGGGTCCGGCCGGACATAAAAAGTGAACGTTCCTGAGGAGGATTGGAGAGCGGAGACCACAGTTGGGCGCCAGTTATGCCCCGGCCTGCAGGGCACGCATCGTGGGTATTCCACACCAAATCCTGCAAAGGAATGAGAGGATAGGAGACGTGAAGAAATGGAGGCAAGACAAAGTTCTGATCAAGCCTCAGTTTTATTTTTACAGCGGGTGGTATTTATGTTGTGTCTAGAGGAGGGGGGTGGGCAAAGGAAGTCGTTAAGGATGTAACAGGCTTTGGAATGTCGCAGCTTATCAGCGGAGATGTAGCTTGCTTTGTGCTTAGGGTGAGGGTATGTTATTTTTTAACTCCAGGCTAAATCGCAAGGTTAACTTTTAACTCCAGGCCAAACCGGGAGTTGGCTTGGAGGAGCCAGAAACCTATTGTTGTAAGCTGGAGATGTATATGTGATTTATAATGGCTCCCAACAGCTTTTGTTTGCTGGGAGTTTTTTGATTGCTGCTTCTATTTCCTCAGTTGTTATTGGCCTATTCGGGTTTTCTGATTCTTCCTGGTTCAGTTTTGGGAGAGTGTATTTTTCTAGGACTTTTTCTATTTCATCCACATTGTCCAGCTTTTTGGCATATAGCTGTTCATGGTATTTTCTTACAATCCTTTTATTTCTGTGGTGTCAGTGGTTACTTCTTTGCTTTAGTTTCTGATTTTATTTATTTGGTTTCTCTTTCTTGTTTCTTGATGAGTCTGACTAATGAAACCAGAAGTCTGACATCCTTTAAGGGTTCCCAGATTGAGAGAGGGTGCAGGCCAAGGGACCCCACTGGTGCACGAATCTGTGCACTGGGCCTCTAGTTGTTTAATAACATGCTCTTTAGCCTCCATGTGTTTGAATGTTTTGGGGTGTTTTTACTGCATTTGATTTCTAATTTCATTTCACTGATCTGAGAAGATGCTTGTTATGTTTTCAATCTTCTTGAATTTATAGAGACTTGTTTTGTGTCCTAACATGTGGTCTATCTTTGTGACTGATCCATGTGCACTTGAGAAGAATGTATATTCTGCTGCGTTGGGGAGAAATGTTCTATAAATGCCAATTAAATCCATCTGATCCAGTGTGTCCTTTTTTTGAAATTAAATCTTTATTGTTCAGATTATTACTTTGGTTCCTCTTTTTTCCCACCATAACTCCCTTCCACCCAGTTCCCACCCCACCCTCCGCCCTCACCCCCCGCCCACCACTGTCCTCATCCATAGGTGCACGATTATTGTCCAATTTCTTCCCGCATCCCTCACACCCCTTCCCCCCCCCAAGAATAGTCAGTCCATTCCCTTTCTATGTCCCCGATTCTATTATAATCACCAGTTCATACTGTTCATCAGATTATTTACTCACTTGATTTTTAGATTCACTTGTTGATAGATGTGTATTTGTTGTTCATAATTTGTATCTTTACCTTTTTCTTCTTCTTCCTCTTCTTAAAGGATACCTTTCAGTATTTCATATAATATTGGTTTGGTGGTGATGAACTTCTTTAGCTTTTTCTTATCTGTGAAGCTCTTTATCTGACCTTCACTTCTGAATGATAGCTTTGCTGGATAAAGTAATCTTGGTTGTAGGTTCTTGGTATTCATCACTTTGAATATTTCTTGCCACTCCCTTCTGGCCTGCAAAGTTTCTGTTGAGAAATCAGCTGACAGTCGTATGGGTACTCCCTTGTAGGTAACTGATTTTCTTTCTCTTGCTGCTTTTAGGATTCTCTCTTTGTCTTTTGCTCTTGGCATTTTAATTATGATGTGTCTTGGTGTGGTCCTCTTTGGATTCCTTTTGTTTGGAGTTCTCTGCGCTTCCTGGACTTGTAAGTCTATTTCTTTCACCAGGTAGGGGAAGTTTTCTGTCATTATTTCTTCAAATAGGTTTTCAATATCTTGCTCTCTCTCTTCTTCTGGCACCCCTATAATTCGGATGTTGGTACGCTTGAAGCTGTCCCAGAGGCTCCTTACACTATCTTCGTATTTTTGGATTCTTTTTTCATTTTGCTTTTCTGGTTGGGTGTTTTTTGCTTCTTCGTATTTCAAATCTTTGACTTGAATCTCACGATCCTCTGGTCTGCTGTTGGGAGTCTGTATAATATTCTTTATTTCAGTCAGTGTATGCTTAATTTCTAGTTGGCCCTTTATCACAACATTGAGGGTCTCACTAGATTTCTTGAGGATCTCACTGCATTTATTGGCATTTTCTAGAAAATTCTTTGAAAACCTAAAAAGTGTGGTTTTGAACTCTATATCCAGTAGTTCGCTTTCCTCCATTTCTGTCATTTGTGTCCTGTTTCTTTGTCTCCGCATTTTTTATGCTTCCCTGTGTTGGTAGAGTGGTTTTGTGTGCTAGGTATCCTATAGGGCCCAGTGGCTCAGCCTTTCCAGTTACCTGAGGTGGACACTCTTGGTGCACCCCCTTGTGGGCTTTGTGCACAGTCTTGTTGTAGTTAAGCCTTGATTGTTGTAGGTAAAACTGGGAGGATTTGACCTCCAGGCCAATTGGCTGTGAGAATCAGCTGTGTCTACGGTGGGAGAACTTCTGTGCTGAAGACACCCTTCTGGGGCAAGACTTGCTTCAGTGGGGCTTGGTGCTCACTGAGTCTGCCCCCTGAGTGTATCCCTTATAGATCTGAGGAGTTGTAATTGGATGGTCCCACTCTGACCACTGGGTACACTGGCTCTTGGATCTAAGGAGGTGCTAATCTAGCCTCTGCCTGAGGCTACCCAGCAGAAGCCAGCTGTAAAGCAATGCAAGTTGCCCTGGGGCCTTGGGGCAGCTGCAGTTTGTTAAGTAATTTTCAGATTACAAAGGGCTGGGCCTTTCATATGCAAAAGCCTCCGTGCATGGCTTGGGCGGGGCGGGGTCCCAGGGGATCAACAGGGCGGGCCGAGCGAGCCAGCAGTATGGCTGCTCTCAGTCTTGCCTTCAGAGATCCTGGCAATCGCCGCGAGTGCCTCTGAGAGAAAGCTGCCCTCGAGTTCCGACCGATGCCAGACAGTCCCGTTTCTCCCATATGAGTCTGGGTCCCCAGAGACTCGCCCAGAACTGGAGCTCAGAGCCTGAGACTCCCTTCCGATTGAAAAAGACAATCGTGTTCTCAGCCACCAGCCCTCTCCACATGCACCTCCGCACCTTTGTATTTACTTCAGCACCACACCTCCTCTGAGTCTCAGTGTGCTTTTCTCTTTCCTTCTAGTTGTAGAATTTCCACTCAGCCAGCCTTCCTGTGGTTCTGGATGATGTCTGTTATGTCTTTTAGTTGTATTTTTGAAGTGGTTGTGCGAGGCAGCAATCTCCGGTGTTTACCTATGCTGCCATCTTGGTTTCTCCAGTGTGTCCTTTAGAGTCACTGTTTCCTTGTTGAGTTTTTGTCAGGAAGATCTGTCCAGTGAAGTCAGCAGGTTGTTAAAATCCCCTACTGTGACTGTATTTGCATGTGGGGAGCCGCTATAGGGTTAAACCTCAGACTGACCTGTAGGCAAAGTCACAAACAAGCCCCAGCTTAGAGGGCACAGTCCTCTTAGCATAATTAGGCTTGAACTTATGACACTCCCTAGATCTTACCTGGGAAGCTAATGGGCTGAGGGAAGTGCAACAAGAACAAAAAACAAGTGAAACTCACAAGAACAGTGTAAACAAGTGAAACTCACAAGAACAGTGTAACTTTGGTAACCACTACCTTGTTTACCTCTGACTATAAAATAAAGGCTCAGTTTGCCTCAGGATCTTTCTCAGTGGCCTCAGCCAGGCACAGGAAGATCCACGGAGACTAAAGAGAGCTAGAGAGTTCTGAACACTGTCTCCGTGTAAAACATTCTTCGCCCACTCCGTCCACACCTTTGGGAACCTCTGGACTCCCGAGGCTGGACCCCGGCACGTATTGTTGTCTATTTCTCCCTTAAAGTCCTCTAGAAGTTTTTTTTAAATATATTTAGGTGCTCCTATATTGGGTGCATATGTTTACCAGGGTTATATCTTCTTGTTGGATCGATCCCTTTAGTATTATGTAGTGACCTTTGTTGTCTCTTGTGATGGCCTTCGTTTTGAAGTCTATTTTGTCAGGTATGAGTGTTGCTACTCCAGCTTTATTTTCTTTTCCATTTGCATGGAACATTTTTTTCCATCCCTTCACTTTCATCCTGTGTGTCTTTTGTTCTGAGGTGGGTCTCTTGTAGCAGCATATAGTTGGGTCATGTTTTCATATCCATTCAGTTACCTTATTCCTTTTGAGTGAGCATTAATCCATTTACATTTAAGGTTATTATTGATAGGTGCTTATTTACTGCCATTTAAAATTCTGTATTTTTCTCTCTTTATTTCTCTCTCTATTTCTTTCCTTACAGCAGTCCTTTTAGCATTTCTTGTAATGCTGGCCTGGTGGTGATGTACTCCTTTAGCCTTTTTTTGTCTGGGAAGCTCTTTACCTGACTAACTATTTTGAATGATAGCCTTGCTGGATATAGTAATCATAGTTTCAGATCCTTGCTGTCCACTACCTTGAGTACTTCATGCCATTCCCTTTTGGCCTGTAGAGTTTCTAATGAGAAATCAGGTTTCAGCCTTATGGGAGCTCCTTTGTAGGTAACAGTTTACTTTTCTCTTGCTGCCTTTCAGATTCTCTCTTTGTCTTTAATTCTTGGCATTTTAATTATGATGTGTCTGGGCGTGGGCCTGTTTGGGTTTTTCTTGCTTGGTGCTCTCTGTGCCTCCCGAACTTGTGTGACTTTTTCCTTTACCAAGTTAGGGAAGTTTTCTTCAAACATGTTCTCTGTCCCTTTCTCCCTTTCTGCCTCTTCTAGCACACCTGCTATTTGAATGTCACATTTCCCCTTGTCCATCAGCTCCCTTAAGCTGTCCTCCTGTTTTTTAATTGTTTTTTTCTTTTTGGTTTTCTGATTGAGTGATTTTTTTTCAATCCTATCTTCTAATTCACTGGTTTGATACTCA
Organism: Myotis yumanensis; assembly: GCF_028538775.1. NCBI lineage: Eukaryota > Metazoa > Chordata > Mammalia > Chiroptera > Vespertilionidae > Myotis > Myotis yumanensis. The sequence goes on along the minus strand of NW_027223758.1, from coordinate 2,577,180 downwards.
GCTTCCCCTAATCTGCTGTGTATTCCTTCCAATGTGTTCTTTTTCTGTGCTGGGCCATTCTTTATTTCTGTTTTTATAGTTACTATATCTTTTCTTATGCTGTTGAGCACCTTTACCATCATTACTATGAACTCTGTATCAGATAAATTTCTTATCTCCATTTCATTTATCTCTTCTGGAGAATTCTGTTGTCCTTTCATTTGGGGGCTGTTTCTTTGCCTCCTCTTTTTGGCTGCCTGATTAGGTTTATGACTATGTATGAGGTACATCTACTACACTTCTCAATCTCTAGTGCAGGACAGTGTCAAACGCTGTTTCTGACTAATTAGATCAGGCAAAGAGTCAAAGCCTCCAGAGACTGCCTCTATCTACTAGTACAGACTGATAAGATTTTGTCTTGAATTGCTCTCAGGCAATCGTCCACAGGTATGGGAAGAGTTTTTTTCAACAGGGTGGGGCAATTGCTTCTGCCTGGAGGCTAATTGTCATTCTCAATTTCTTAATGGGCCTCAGCTACTTAGCTCAGTGGGGTAAGGGGTTTTCCAATAGGGTGGTGTCTTTCCCCAGCCAAGGTTACCTGTATAGCAAATATCTGCATGAGAAAGATGACCAGTGTGAGGGAATGACTTAGCACAGGAAACTGGGGTGTCTGCCTTCCAGGCTCTAACCTCAGAGCCCCTGACCCTGGCTTTTTCTGACACAGTTTTAGTCCACTCTGCCTTACCATATGCTCGAGTACAAGGTGAGGGGCTTGACAGGCAATTTTGTGTGTTGGTCCTTTAAGAGGATGCCTGAATTTCCAGCTCTCTCTCCCTGGCAGACAGTAACTCTGCAGCTTTTCACAGCCAGATGTTTTGTGGGTACACTTCTCAGTTCTGGTGCTCTCTGGGACCAACAGCTCTCAGTGGCAAACCCCCACAACTGAGATATCTCTCCAGAACCTCAGTTGCTGTCTGTCAGAGCCCGGGCAGCCTTTCACACTCCCACTCTCTTACCAGTCTCTATGCGGTCTCCATTTTCTGTTCTCGGTTATCAGGGTTCTCTCCAGTGAGTTTTCCGTTGACTATTCAGGAAGCTTTCTGTATTTTAGTTGCAATTCCAGTTTGGTCCTGTGAGCATGTCCATGCAGCATCCACTTACTCTGCCGCCATTTTAAATCTCTGGGCAATATTCTAGAGCTGTTGGATCAAGCCTCACCTCAAAGCCAGCTAACCATTGGACTTTTCATCACATGAATCAATGGTTTAAACATTTAGGGTTGGATTTTCTGTCCCTAGCAACCAGTCTGGAAAGATTCCTGACTAAGATAGGCATGGGAGGGGCTAAGGCAGGGGTGGGTATCGTGTGGCCCATGAAAACATTTGGTCTGGCCCTGCCAAGGCATTAGGGGTGAGTTCATTAAATGTTTGAATATAGGCTAAGTTTTAAGTTGATAATTTGGCATGGCTCGTGAATGATGTTATACATATCCGAATGGTCTTGGGCAGAAACAAGGGTCCCACCTTGGGCTAAGGCCCTGGGTGTGTGGATCCTTAACTGTCATAGCCCCAGGATCTGAACCGTCAGGCTGGCAATCTGAGAAGCTGGTCCACTCTTAACATATTCTTAGCCTTGACTCCTTAGCCTGTGTGACCGAGTGTCCTCCAGCACAGCTGGTAGCTCCTGGGTATTCTGGGATAGAATGATAGCTCAGATTTTCAGGGACAGTTGCATTTTTGTGGGATGTGTGGTCTCTCAAATTAACAGGGCCATGTGTTCCGACATTCTTCTATTTCCTTCTGTCCTGGTCCCCAGTTCTTCCTGTGCATCAGGCAGAGCAGCAGGGGGTCACATGCTGAGTCCCAGCAGCCAGCAGGCCAGAGACCAGAAGTGGGGCACCGGGCTGGGCAGACCTGAACCAAACCCATGCTCTTCTCTCCAGATGCAAGACGAAGCTGCTTCAGGAAGGACCTGGTGGTGGAAGGTGATCAGTGGAAGACAATGGGCAGAGGGCAAACACAGGGGCCTCAGGAGGGCCGCACACTGTCCTGTGCACGTGTGCTCGGCCCACCACCATTAAGGACATGAAAACTACTACAGCAATGACGAGCAACTTGGTAATTCCCAGCCAGGGAGAGGCCATAGGAATAGCCATATGCACTCAGGGCCTTTGGTACACCAAGGTTTTGGGAGCAATTTAATCAAATCAATCAGAATTTACCCAGTATTCTCACTTCTAGATGTCTACGTCCTGACATACTCATGTGAGTGTAGAGAGACCATTGTACTCAATTGTGGTGAAGCAAAATAATGACAATAGTGACAACAGGGCCCCAGTCTGCCACAGGGGCCAGTAGAGAAACCGTAACATGCACCTGCACTTAGGAAATCAAGATTCCATTGTAGAGACTGACGGGAAGCCCTAGCCAGTTTGGCTCAATGGATAGAGTGTCGGCCTTCGGACTGAACGGTCCCAGGTTCGATTCCAGCCAAGGGCACATATCTGGGTTGTGGGCTTGATCCCCAGTGGGGGGCGTGCAGAAGGCAGTCGATCAATGATTCTCTCTCATCATTGATGTTTCTATCTCTCTCTCCCTCTTCCTTCCTCTCTGAAATCAATAAAGAAATATATTTAAAAAAAAAAAAAAAGACTGACGGGAAGAAGTGCCTGCCCAGCAAGGTGCTGAGTGGTGGGGAAAATGTGGAACCACCTGTGTGTTTATTTGGGAGAACCAGTATGGGCAGGTCCAGCCCTGTGTAGTCCCAACTATTTCTTTGGGCTCTGCCACCCCTGTCCAAACCAGCTGGCCAGGCTGTAGGGCCCATGGAGCCACTCACAACCAGTGCTCAAGCTCACAGCCATTTTTTTCGATACTTGCATGTGTTTAGGACAAAACTGCTGTGGTTCTGGCTCTGAGACTGGTGCTGGGTTTCCCGACCAGAGAACTTGATAACTCCCTCCCCGTCCCCTTCCTGTGCCCTAGCTCCACACGCCCTCCTGCTCTGAGGACAGTGCAAAAGCTGGGTGCAAACCTCAGCTCCCATTACTTATGACCCTTTGACCTCAGGCAAATTACTTCATTGCTGTGGGCCTCGGTCTCTTCACATGAACAGTGGTTTCATGTCAGAGTGTGCAGGGTTCTCGTGTGGTTTCAAGGAGATCATCTTTTTTTAAAATTTAATTTTGTTTTATTTCTTAAAGTATTACAAAGAGTATTACACATGTCTCCTTTTTCCCCCCCTTGACATTACCCTGGCCTCCCCCACCCCCCAGTGTCTTGTGTCCATTGGTTATTCTTATATGTATGCATACAAGTCCTTCGGTTGATCTCCTATCCCCCCGCCCCCCGAACCCTCCCCAGGCTTCCCACTGTAGTTTGACAGTCTGCTCAATGCTGCTCTGCCTCTGTATCCATTTTTGTTCGTCAGTCTATAATGGTCCTTATTATCCATAAATGAGTGGGATCATGTGGTATTTCTCTCAGCTTCCCAGGGGCCGTCTCAGCCTCACAGGGGCCATCTCAACCTCACTGGGCCGTCTCAACCTCACTGGGGCTGTCGCAACCTCACCAGGGCCGTTGCAACCTCACCGGGGCCGTCTTAGCCTCACTGGGGCCGTCTCAGCCTCACCGGGGCCGATTCAACCTCACTGGGGCCGTTTCAGCTTCATTGGGGCCGTCTGGGGGCCATCCCAGCCTCACGGGGGCCGCCTCAGCTCTACAGGGGCTGCCTCAACCTCACAGGGGCCGTTTCAATCTCACGGGGGCCGTCTCGGCCTTATGGGGGCCGTCTCAGTGACATGAAGTTTGACATTCTGTCCTTTGTTGGGTGGCTCCTCGCTGGACAAAATCTCCAGGTGTTCCTGGTGGCTGAATATCTGATATGCTTGTTTGGATTTAGTTTTCTACCAAGTGCACAGACTGCCTGTCTACTGTCTCCCAGCGTCCCATGTGAGACTGGATCTCCTGGACCTGCCTGTGCGTTTGCTGGTACAGCGGTTCCACGTTGCTGGCCCAGCCGGGTCTGGCTCCGGCTTCCTCCAAACCTGACTCCGCTTCTTGAGTATGTCCCTTATGTATGCGAGGAGTTGAAATCTGCAGTCTGCTGGGCTGGGCTGCAAAAGTGCACGTGGTTCCCTTTGTGCCACTGGCACAGCTTGGGTGGGGATGTAGATTGAGTAGGGCGGGTTCTCAGAGAATCACCAGGGCGGAGCAAGGGGCAATGGCGTTTCCTAGACTCCTTGCCTCTCTGCGACTCCGCGTCTCGCGTCCCCGAGAGCTGGTGAGCAGCTCCGCGAGACAGCCACTCTCGCTCTCCAGCCCGTTGCAAGGCCGTCCTGCCTCTCCCCGCAGGGGTCTGGGACCTCAGGATCCTGCCCCAAACAAGCTCAGTGGATTCAAGAGTCTGCATCCCCTTCCGATTGAAAAAAACCGCGCATCCAGTTGCAGCCCGCCTGGTGCGAGACTCCGCATCTCTGTTCTTGGCAAATCACCAGGGCGGGGCCAAGGGCAATGGTGTCTCCGCGACTCCTCGCCTCTCCGAGACTCCACGTCCCCACGTCTCTGAGCGCCAGTGGGCAGCTCCGCGAGCAAGTCACCCTCACTCTTCGACCCGTTGCATGGCCATCCCACCTCTGAGGGGTCTGGGACCTCAGAATCCCGCCCCAAACAAGCTCAGTGGACTGGAGAGTCTGCAGCCTCTTCCGATTGAAAAAAACTGCACATCCAGTTGCTGCCTGCCTGACGCACGACTCTGTACCTCCGTTCTTGGAGCCTCTGCACAACCTACTCAGTCTCAATGCTCTTCTTTCTTTCCTTCCAGTTGTAGAGCTTCCACTGGGCCAGCTTTCCCATGGTTCTGAATGGTAGCTGTTTGTCTTATAGTTGGTAGTCTCGATGTTGTTGTGGGAGGCAGCACACACAGGTCTGTACCTTACGCCGCCATCTTGGTTCTCCCAATGAGATTGTCTTTATCGAGCCCAAGACCTGACTTATGGCAGGTGCTCAGGAGTGTGGGCCCCTGGCCTGAAAGGGGAGTGGACACCTCTTTTCAGGGATGGGGAAACTGAGTCCAGGAAAAAGTAGAGATTTTCACCAGTCCCACAGCGACTTTACAGATCTCAGCTGCTACCTGGCTTGTGGGGGCTTCCTCTCTGCTCACTTTGTGTGGCCCCTGGTGTCAGGAGCCTTCAGCTCTGCACAGCCAGTGGCTCTGAGGCTTTCCTTTCCTTTCCCTTGAATTTCCTTCACATCGAGAACTTTCAGAGCCCAGGGGAGGAAACCACAAAGATGTTCACATTACTGTAACGGAGAAGTAATGAATCACTGGCAGTTTTAAGACAAAAACACATTGTCTACATATTTCAGGTGGATTAATAAAATGCTTCCAGTTTGCAGTTGCAAACTGCAACTCTCACTGCTCTCACTTTATTGCCCAGCCTCTGCCTTTGTCAGGGAGTGTCTCATCCTCTGTGACGCAGTCATCGTACCATCGTAGGGTCACAGAGAGAGGCAGAGGCTGGAGTGGCAGGCTTGCTCTGTCCTTGGAAGGGCCACCCTTCTGGCTCTGGGAACATGGGCCTCGCTCTGGGGGTGAATGTGGCCCCAGACCTCCCATAGTCCGGCGTGGAGTGCAAGGTTAACTTTTGCTTTATGATCAGAAAATGAAAAATTCAGCCTCTGCTGGTTATTTGGTCTTGCCAGTGTCCAATGTTGGCTACAGCTGTGCTCTTTCCAGGAACACCTTCCTTTTTTCTCTCTTTCTCTTCCATGTCTCACCCTTCACAGCTTGCCTCCTCCAGGAAGCCTGCTGTAATTGACCAGCACTCACCTCTGACTCTCTCAACTCATGGAGCCTACACAGGCCCAACCACAGGATCTGAAATCTACAGTCTCATATTACCACCTGTACAGACCCCATTGGTGCCTTGTCCACATCACCTCAGCCCTCCTCATTCCTGTGAATGCCACTGGCTTCTACTGCAGAAACTGGTGACTCTTCCCTGAGGGTGGCTCCCACTGAAGGAGGGTGGCTCGTGCTCAGCTGGGCACAGGGCAGGCTGGTAATGCCCAGGAGTCAAGACAAGCACTTAGGGCATCACTCAACCAACAGTGCAGGGAAAGGCAAATTAAACTGCAACGAGATACCACTTTGTATACTAGGGTGGCTGCAATAAAAAGACCGACAACATCGAGTGTTGACAAATATGTGGAGCAACTGGAACTCTCAGGCTTCTGGGGGAAGTATAAGATGGTGGAAGACTGCCAAGTTCTTGTAAGGTTCAACATATACCTACCCCATCACCCAGCAATTTTACTCCTAAGTAATTAAACAAGAGAAATAAAACATATGCCCACAAAAAGAGTTGTACATGAGCTTCAGGGCAGCTTTATTCATCATCACCAAATTCAGAAATGACTCCCATGTCCATTATGTAAATGGATAAACAAAGTGGTATATTCATTTAATGGAATACCATTCACCAATAAAAAGGAATGAAGGGCCCTGATTCATGCTACAACATAGATGAGCCTTGAAAACATGAAGCTCAGCAAAAGAGCCACACACAAAAGGTCACTTATTGTAGGACTCCATTTATATGAAGTTCTCGAACAGACAAAACTAAGGCCTGATAATAGAACTGAGAACGGTGGTTGCCTCTGGTGGAGGTTACAGTGGGGTATGCATTTGTCAAAACTTACTGAACATTTTATTTTTAAAAATCTTTTTAAAAAACTGTGTTTTTATTGATTTTAGAGCAAGAGGGAGAGGGAGAGAGAAAGAAAAACAAACATTGACGTGAGAGAGAAATGTGGATTGGCTGCCGCACTGGATGATGCTCCAACCAACTGAGCCACACCAGCCAGGACTGAACTGTACGTTTTATTGAATATAAATTGTACCTCAGTAATAATGTTTATACTTAATTACTCCAAAAGTTACATAGATGAGTGAAAATGTGGAATGCACAGAAAAGCACAAAATCAAAACAAAACAAATCACTTGCAATTATCTCCCCCCCCCCCCCCCCCCCCCCCCCCGCAATCATCATTGTGAACAGTTCCCTTTCCACAGTCACATGCTCACATACTTGGGATCCTACTACCCACACTGCTTTGTAGCTGGCTCACAATGCCTGTCATGAGATGTGCCTGCTCTGTCTCTCTCCAGTTGCTCCACACCCCCTCCCACCCTCTCCACCTCCCCCTGCACTGTAGGGCCTACAGCAATGGGCTCGGCCAACCGGAGGCAAAATCAGATCAGAGGGCGAGAGGTCAGGTATTTATTCTTCGAGCTTCTCCTGCTGGCCACTTTGTGCTGGCAATGAGGAGGCAGCGGTCCTACAGACCCTCCTTCCAGGGTGGGGAACCTCTACTCCCCCTTTCCTGGGAGCCACTGACGTCACCGGCCAGGCTTCCTGCACGATTCCTGTAGTTCCCTAAATCCATCCACACCGCTCTAATTAGTCCCTTTATAAATAAACCGCCTCAGATCACCCTAATTTGAGCAGGCCAACAGTTTCTCGCTCAGAGCCTGATCGCGCGTGAACGCATTTCCGTGTCCGCGTTACGGAGGCAGGCGGTCCCCAAGCCCCGGCGGATCCGCAGGACCTTCCTTTCCGACACAGGCCGCTGGCCCCGCCCCGCCCCGCCTGGCGCAGCGGCGTCCGGGGTCTACAGGGCGCGGCGGAGCGGCGCGGAGAGGACCGGGAGTACGGTCCCCGAGCCGTCCGCGCGGGTCTCCAGCTCCCTTGCACGACGCGTCCCCAAGGCGACAGTGGCTGGGCGGTGCTTCCGGCCCGGCGGGCAGAAGCGGAAGTCCCGCCCCTGCCAGCAGCCCCCGGTTTCCCGTGACACCATGCGAGGAGCAACGTAGCCGGAAGCTGGTGGCGGCGGGGTCGGAGACCGGCGAGAGTCCTCCGTGCTGCTCGCGGCCCGACCCGGCCCGGACCCCGCCGACCCCGCCTGATCCCCGTGCGCAGATCGAGCCCGCCTGGTAAGCGCGCGGCCCGAGCCCCCGGCGCCCGCCCGCCCGCCCGGCTCCATGACGCCCCCGGCCCGCCATCCTCTCCTCTGCAGCTGCCCCCAGGCCCCTACCCCTGCGGCCATGGGCCCTGCCCTTCACCCCCGCCCTGAGCCCTGTCGGCCCGGCCCCTGCTCCCTCCCTCGGACCCAGGACCTGGCTTGAACACCTCGTCCAGTCCTGCGGAGCCCCCAGGGGGTGTCGGGGGCCTGGCTAGTCTGAGCGGCGGCCTGAGCGCTTTCGTTCCCTTCTCTTGCCCTTTGCGGTGGGTGATCGCCTGGGGGAGGGGACCAGGAGAGGACTGTCATTTTCCCCGGTTCACGTAGCTTTACGGAGACTTGTGCTCCTTGTCTGTCTGGCCTGGTAGCCTCTTTGTAAACCACCAATTGAGAAATAACTGTGTTCGTTTACTGCAGCTCTGCTATTTCTGCCTGCCGCTTGTGATGGCGCGAGTGGGCTCGAGGACCGGCTCCTGGGTTGGTTTTGGCGCCTCTTTCCGAGCAATAGCCCCCTGGGATGAGAGGGCTGTTCTCGGAGGGAGCCGCTGTGGGTGCCTCTGCCTGCCGCCTGTGCAGCGGTGGCCTTGAGTCATCCCTGGTGATCTCAGCTGGTGAGAAAGTCCGAACATAAGGCCAGACGTTCTGCAGTCCGACAAATGGCTTCATGAACTGGGAAAACGGTCCTCACTGTGTTCAGCTTACACTCAGTTGCAGAAAGCGTTCCATTGGACCATCCTGGTTTCAAGGGTTAAAATAGGAGTTCTTGGGTCATCTTTCAAGATAAATAACAGTTAAGGTGTTTTTTAAAAGATGTTTTTATTGATTTCAGAGGGAGGAAGGAGAGGGAGAGAGAAACATCAGTGATGAGAATCATCTAACAGTTGTCTCCTGCACACCCTCCACTGGGGATTGAGCCTGCAGCCCAGACATGTGCCCTGGCCAGAATCTAACTGAGACCCCCTGGTTAATAGGAAGATGCTCAACCACTGAGCCACACCAGCCAGGCCATAGTTAAGGTTTTAAAAGCGAGGAGGTGTTTATGCTAAATAGCATTTCAGGTTGGCCCGTGTGATTGAGTGGTTAGAGCGTTGGTTTGCACATCCAAGGGTCGTGGGTTTGATTACTGGTCAAGGGCATGTACCTGGGTTGCAGGTTCAGTCCTCAGCCCTAGTCTGGGTGGATGTCGGAGGCAACCAATCAATTTGCCTCTCACATCGATGTTTCTCTCTCTCTCCCTTCCACTGCCTCTAAAAATCAATGGGGAAAATCTCCAGTGAGAATTAACAAAAAAACAACACTACCTTAGCATTTCAGAGAAATCGGGATTCTCACATCCCAAACCAGTTGCCAATGGGAGGTTCCTTTTAAATTGAAGCTAAGTAATTTACTTTTCACGTATTTTCCCTTTAGTGGTTGTGCAAATGTTCACTCCACTTTATTTGACACAGTGAGAATTCAGAGCAGGCTCCCCCCAGTTCTGACTTCTGTTGCCCATGTTCTGTTGACCAGACGTGAGGGCAGGCACAGTTGTGTGGGGACCTGTGTTGTCAGGTGTGCGGGTCAGCCCTGCACACCACCCCACACAGGGCTCTCCTGTGGCTGCCATGAGACCAGAGTCTGCAGAGGGCTTTGTAAATTCAAACCCACCAGCACATCTCTCCAAGAGTGTCTTAGCCCGTTTCTGCCTTTCCCACTGTGGTGACAACATTCTACCGGAGGCATTCAGTCTGGGGGCCGGTCCTGGGCAGGACTGTGCTTTGGTGTGTTTGCCCTCAAGATCTGCTCATTTCTGGGGAAAATCACACGCAGCACAGAGAACTCTAGGGCAGAAAGGAGTATTGGGTGAATTCTGGTTTGTTTCCATCAATTACAGAAAACAGATCTCTATTTCTTAACGGATCTGGCCTGGAGTGGACTCTGAGGAACATCAGAGTCAGGGACTTCCAGGCTTAGGTTTGGTTGTGTGAGACTCAGGGTTCCCCTCACTGAGTAATTTAAGATTAAAGATGGAATTTGGACGGAGATTCTTCTGGTCTTGTTTTTACCTGCACCTCAACATGAAGCTCCATAACACTGTTAACGGAGAGCTGGTCTGAGCAGTCAGTCACGTGCCTGCAGCAGTGAGGGGCAGAGAGGTGGAGGTGTGAAGCGTCCAGCAGCAGAGCGGGTGTGCGGCACTGCTAGTCACACTGCTCACACTGACAGCCCTCAGGTGTTCTCCAAAGGCTGTGCGTTGCCATGTGAGTTAGAGGGGCAGCTCACAGGTTCCACTCACAGTCGAGAGAAGGCCACACACTTTCAGGTGGAGATGACCTGAAATCCAGGTCCAACCCGAGGTGGTGGACACAGAACCTGTGGGGATCACTAATGTCCAAAACTGTGCGTGGCCCCCACCTTATGCCTCCAGCTTGAATCTTTTTATCATTTTGATTTTCCTGGTCATGAAGTCAGTGGGCCACCAGTGGAGGTTGAACTTTGCCAAAGCTAGGAGGGCTACAAAGAAATAAATGGCTGGCCCTGGCCGGTGTAGCTCAGTTGGTTGAGCATCACCCTGTGCACCAGAAGGCAGCCTGCACAGTTCCCCGTCTAGGCACGTGCCTGGGTTGTAGGCTCGAGCCCCAGCAGGTGGTATGTGGGAAGCAGCCAATAGATGTATTGCTCACATAGATGTTTCTCCCTCTCCCTTCTTCTCTTTCTAAAAATTAATTTAAAAAAACGTAAAAAAAGAAAAAGGGTGGGTGAGATGGAGGGGGCCAATGGGATAGAGGGGACACCCGTAATACCTTTCAACAATAAAGATTAAAAAAATAAAGCAAAGAAATGCCTTTCTAGTCGAGGTATTGGACTGTTGTTCCCCAGCAGTGTCCTTGTGAGGTGTGGTGACCGGTCTGCCCTACTGTGGCCATGCTGTCACCTTGATCCCTCATCTCATGATGGCCCCGAAGAGAACCTACCTAGAGACCCTCTTGCGAACCAGCTTCTTCACATGTCAGGGCCACTGTTCTGCGGCCCCCACAGGCTGGGAACCTCCCTGCACCACGTGGGGCAGGTGGGGAGAGAACTCGGGTTCCCTGTCTCTGAAGGCTGTCAGCCCAAGTGTGGTATGTCGGTCTTTAGTGAGCAATTCAGGACTCCATATAAATTACCCAGTCGTGGTGGTACATGGTGGTTAAGCAAAGTGCAAGCCCATATTGCTTCTGATAATGCAGCGGTTCTCAACCTGTGGGTCGTGATCCCTTTGGGGGTCGAACGACCCTTTCACAGGGGTCGCCAAGACCATCCTGCATATCAGATATTTGCATTACGATTCATAACAGTAGCAACATTACAGTTATGAAGTAGCAACGAAAATAATTTTATGGTTGGGTCACAACATGAGGAACTGTATTTAAAGGGCCAGAAGGTGGAGAACCACTGTGATAATGGATTGCCTTGGCCAGGCCATCTAGCTGTTCTTGGTCTTTCTTAGAGTGGAGACAGCTCTGGAAGTGGCCCCTCTGCCTGCGGAGCAGGGGTCTCACCCGTAGCTCCTGAGAAGCTTGTGGAATTTCTCGGAAGTTCTGCTTTATAATGTTTTGCACTGACAGTGGATTTTTTGTGAAGTGACCTATTCGTAAGTTTTAAAAGTTTGTTTTTCTTCTTCGCAGCATCATGGCCAGCCCCAGGACCAGGAAGGTGCTCAAGGAAGTCAGGGTGCAGGAGGACAACAACGTGAGCCTGTGTTTCTGTGGTGCTGTGGTTCGGGCTCCTGGCTTCCCGGAAGTGGCTGCAGCCTTAGAGCTCGCCCTCCCTGTCTGTCGGCTTCCCAGTCAGCCTCTCCTCTGCTCCCTCTTGGGGCCACCCATTGGGTCTTTGGGGTCCCTGGGCTCTGGGGTCGCCCTGAGCCACCTGGGCGAGTCGCACCTGACCCTCTCCACAGGTGTGTTTTGAGTGTGGTGCGTTCAACCCTCAGTGGGTGAGTGTGACCTACGGAATCTGGATCTGCCTGGAGTGCTCGGGGAAGCACCGCGGGCTCGGAGTGCACCTCAGGTCAGTGCCTGCTCCCGCTGCAGCGCGGCTCCCAGAGGGCGCAGCACCTCTCAGGAGCTCCGCGTGCCCTCGGAGCCTGTGGCTGCGCTTCTATCACAGGAAGCACACGTGTCTAATCCACAGTTTGGGGGCTCTTCAATGCCAAGCACTTGATAACTAGTTCGATCCTCGGCCTGTAGCTTCGTGCGCTCTGTCACTATGGACAAGTGGAAGGACATTGAGCTTGAGAAGATGAAAGCTGGTGGGAATGCTAAGTTCAGACAGTTCCTGGCGTCTCAAGAGGACTATGACCCCTGCTGGTCCCTGCAGGACAAGTACAACAGCAAAGCGGCCGCCCTCTTCAGGGACAGGGTGAGGCCACAAGCGGGCCCAGGCTGCTCCCATTAGGACTTTAGTGACTCCAGTCCACATACAGAAGGGCATGTGGCCCTGTCTGGTCCACGCCCTTCCCTTCCCCCCTCTCTCCAGGGAGGCAGGTGGCCTGTGGTTAGTAGGGGTGAAGGATGAGCCTTCCTCGCCACCCCTGGGAAACTGGCATCCACACACCTCTGTCCATCTTGGTTAAGATACTCCTGAGGACAGTGGAGCCTGTGGGGGACAGAGAGGTGACCAAGAACTCACCCACACCATTGCAGAGGGAGACCTGGTCTCAGTGTTCACGTAAGGCAGAGACCCTTGCCCATGGCCACTGAGCCCGGGAGGGCTGCATGGGGGGCACAGTAGAGTCCACTGGAGCCAGCACCACCTAGGGTGGCCCTGACAGGCCTGTACTCTAACCCCCTGTTCCCTCGGCAGGTGGCAGCTCTGGCCGAAGGCAGAGAATGGTCTTTGGAGTCATCGCCTGCACAGAACTGGACCCCGCCGCAGTCCAAGACGCTGCCATCCACTGCCTACCGGTAGCCGCTCCCCTGGCCGCTGCTCTCGGCTGTCCCTGACCTTAGCTCGGGGTCCTTGTGCTGTCCTGGTAACAGCTACCGAGTGCACTCTTCCCAAAAGCAGTGGGGAAAACAACCTTTTAGATTGTAAAACAATATAAGCTTTTTTTGTCAACCAGGGAAGATGTGTCTGGAAGAAAACCTGCCCTCTACACTGCTCAGGCACCAGCCCAGTGCAGATCCTTCTAGAATGTGCCCATGACATGCATGCAGTTCTGTAGGACATGTGTCTCCTGTCCTTTGTGAGGGTCACCCACCCCCCCAGACTGCAGGCACACTGTGGGTGAGCTGGCCTCATGGTGCTCATCTTGCATCTCAGACATCAGAGGCTGGTGTTCGGTGTGACTGGTCTCAGAAGGCTCCCCACTCACCCCAGGGGTGCCAGGGTCCTCCCTACCTGTTGCCCCTATTGTTAGGCCCTATCCATAAGGCTGCACCGTCTCCCCCGCTTCTTGTTGGCTTCATGAGCTACCTTCCGGATAGAGCTGGAGTCCAGCTCGGCCTCGTGCTGTTCTTAGAGGCGCCCAGCTGTGACCAGGTGGTCCTGACAGTACCTCCCAAAGGCCCCTGTGGTGGCCAGCAGGCATCTGCTGCCCTCTGGTGGCCGCACCAACCGTCAGCTCCATTTCAGGGCCTCTGGCCAGCCGCAGAGCTCGACTGCCTCCTCGGACAAGGCCTTTGAAGACTGGCTGAACGAAGACCTCAGCTCCTACCAAGGGTGAGGCCCAGGGCGCTGGGAGCTGGAGGTCTGGTCACTCAGGCGAGGACTGCCAGCCCCGCTCGGAATGGGGTCTGGAGCGGGTGGAGTCTAATACTTAGGGGAAGAACACGCTTCTGTCCCGGGCCCTGCCTGGCCTGTTGCGGGTTGTCCTGGAGCCATCAACTTGCAGTGTTGGCTTGGCCTTGCCATGTGGGCTCCTCAGCCGGACGCAGCAGGAAGGGCTTCAGTGGGCAGTGCGGTGGCTGCTGTGTTTCCCTGTCAGGGCCCCGGAGAGTCGCTACGTGGGGTTTGGAAACACGGTGCCGCCTCCGAAGAAGGAGGATGACTTCCTCAACAGCGCCATGTCGTCCCTGTACTCGGTGAGTGCGCCCAGCAGGGGGCGCCGGCCCAGGCAGCCTGCGCGGCCCTCCTTCACCATGCCTCGTGTGTCGTTCAGATCCAGAAGTTTTCACTCATTTACTTACTTTGGCAACAAGCATACATTTCAAGTTAGCAAGGAGCATTTCCTCCAAAGAATGAACATTCTGTGTGGATCTGGCACCGCCCGGCCCGGCCCATGTTGGTCCTCATGCTGCTCTGCTGGCCAGTCTGGGGGAGATGAGGTTTGGTGGCAGAGTCTCTAAGCTGCCCGGCTCTAGCACCCTCTGGGGATGGCACCTTCAGCCATGCATGGCCCCTACCTGCTGAGGCTGCTTCCGGTTGAACCAGTGTATTCCAAGGAAGTAGCCACTGTTTTTTTAAAAAATGGGTGTTGCTCCATCAAAGCATTGATGTGTTAGGAACACTTGCAGACACCTGAGGGCCATGCTGGGAGGAGAGGGCTCCTCTGCTGGTGGGACAGGCTCTGAAAAGGGCCAAGCGAAGGACGCACAGGCGGACATGGGACCACAAGGCCACCGGGGCCGTGTGTGCTCAGAGCTGGAGGAAGCTCTCGGAAGCTGCCCCTTCCCGGCCGTTTCTGTAGGATCCTGTCTCAGGCGTGGCAGGAGGCTCACTCTGCCACTTCACACCCCCTTGCCCCGTGCACTTACTCCAGAGAGGAATGAGCTGCTCAGTAAGTTATTTAAAACCACCTGTCGCCAGTCTCAGCTGGGTCTCGGGGCAGGAGGCAGGTCTGTAGTGACACCTACTGGGCAGGAATTTCTTTGGAGAAAGGTGCCCGCCCTCAGAATGTCCTGTTTCGTGTCTTCGTTGTCCCGGCACCCGCAGGGGTTTGTCTCCTTATCTGATGAGTACGTCTCCTGCGCACAAGCCCTCTGCGTTGCTTCGGGAACGAAAGGCTGTGGCGGATTTAAGTCAGATATTTCTGTTCCTAAATAGTTTCAGTTGGTTTTGGAGGCTTAGGTGGAAACTTGAACTCAGTCAAAAGAGAAGAGGTTGTAGCGCCCCACCCGCCCCAGGACTGGTCTGTCTGCAGTGGCACCAGGCTCTCCCCTCAGGGCAGGTGGGGGCATCGAGAGCTGTAGGAGGAGCTAAGGCAGGGGCTTGGGCGGGGCCCATGGTGCCACCCTGTGGTCCAGGCCTGGCTCTTCGGTCATTAACATCACCCTGACGGGGCCCCAAAGTGACCAGAGATGGTCAGGCCTCCTCTGGAGGTGGATGGTGCGGTGCGACCTGGGCAGCCGCGTGTGGCCTTGACGTGGCCTCTGCTTCCTTCCAGGGCTGGAGCAGCCTCACCACCGGAGCCAGCAGGTTTGCCTCAGCAGCTAAAGAGGGTGTAAGTGCCATCCCAGCGTCCCCGGGCCCGACCCGCACAGTCTGGCCGGCCTGCAGGGGAGGGAGGAGTCGTGAATGGGAGGGGGGAGGCCCTGAGAGGAGCCCGGCGTTGAGGGGCTCCAGCCCCTTCCAGCCCCCGTGGCACGATGCCCTCCCCACCCCCACTGGCACCACCACTTTGTCGTGTGGTCCAGCTGGCTCTCAGGAGGGCTGTGCCTGGGAGGTCCGAGCACCTTTCAGCAGAATGTGTGGCCAGGCTTTCCTTCCTTTCCTGTTATAATAGTGACTGGGGACTGGGCATCCAGAGGGGATGGCACCAGCTGGGTTGTGGAAAAGCACATAAAGGTGGGGTTGGGGTGGCACCAGTGGGGGCCCGGTGTCCCGGAGAGCAAGTAGGACAGTTGGCCCAGTGACTGCATGGGTGCCCCTGCCCCCCGCCAGCCTCCCTCCAGTGGGGGCTGGTGTGCTGGGCAGCCTGGCTGGGCCCTTGGAGCCACTGCAGGGGAGCACTGGTGCCTAGTGGCATCGGCAGGCCTGGGACAGCGCCTGTGAGCCCAGCAGAAATGCGGCGGCATCATTCAGGACAGTGTCAGCCTTCTGTTTCCTTTCCAGGCTACAAGGTTTGGATCCCAGGCAACTCAGAAGGTAACAGGAAGGCTGCGCCCTGTGTTCTGTTACACTCCTCGTCTGTCGGGGTCTGGCACGCCCGGGGGTGCCCTCGGGCCCGTGCTCCAGGCAGGGGCAGTGCTGTGTGCAGCCTGGCCTGTGTGTGGGTGTCTCCCAAGTTCACGTCCGCCGTGCTCCTTCAGGTGCCCGCGGGTTTGGCAGGCAGGGTAAGAGGCTGCACCTGCGTAGGCCTGTGGGGCTGGAAAGTCACCCTGTCCATCGCAGCCTGGGTGCTGGGCAGCCACGCGGCCACCGGCAGAGCCCCCGCATCAAGAAGGAGCAGGCGGCAGGCGGCTCCACTGGGTGGAGGAGGCTCAGCGTCACTGAGGCGAGGCTGTGTCTGCGAGCCAGCCTCCGTGGGCCCCTGGGGCTGGTGTCTGTCCTGTGTCCCTGGTCAGTGCCTTCTTTTCCTGTAGGCAGGGGTCTCGGCTGCAGCCTTCTCTTTTTTCAAATCCTGGTTAGTGGTCCCTGCAGTCCCCCGGAGGTGCCAGGGCTCTGGGCTGGCCTGTCCTCCCAGGGCTTGGGGTTAGGACTCATGAGGCAGCGGCCATGGGGCTGTCCCAGGCCCCAAGTGAGGGAGGGGTGACTTCTCCCCCGCTGCTGGGGGCCCCTGCTCTGCTTCTCTGAGCCCCTACTCTTTCAGCCCCTGAACCCCTCGCTCACATGGTTCTGGATGGTGGTTAGTGGGAGTGGAAAGCAGGGTTCAGCGACAGTGAAGGGGGTTCCAAAGTCACTCTGGGGCCCCGTCAGGGTGATATAGTGATGCGACTCGAGGTGCTTTTGGGGGTGCCCATGCTGCTCTACTGCCTTGCTCTCTCCTCTTTCCCCACTCGATCCCTGTGCCGCTGGGTAAAGTTCTGGGGTTCCAGGCAGCAGCCGGAGCTGGTAAGGCGCCGCGTCCGCGTGTCACCCTCAGCACGCCCTCATCTTCGGGGCCTGTGCTGGGTTCCGCTGTCGCCTGCTGTGGCCTGTCCTGTGTCTGTGCTTACGTGTGCTCACGCTCAGAACTTCTCACTGGCCTGATTGGCTCCTGTTTGGCCCATGCAAGCTGCTTGGGGACCCGCACTTCCTTTGTGACCCAGAATGCAATGGGCACTGATGGCCTGGGATCCACGGGAGCTACTTGGCAAGACTTGCATGGAGTAATTTTCTTGAACCAAACACTCCAAAGGTGTCTTATCCCAGGAGTGAGGTCCTGGCACCCATCCTGAGGCCTTGCTCACAGTCCCTGTCATCCCACTCCTGCCCCCACCTCATCATCTCCCAGCTCTGTCCCCTCCCCTCAGCCAGCTCCTGATGCTCGCTCTCCGTGGCTGCGGGGGCTCACGCTGGGCTGCTGAGGTTGCGCCCCTACACCCTGGGGAGCATGTGAGGTGACCTGCTACTGGCCGGGCTGTCTTCACCAGGCAGGATCCACTGGGCCCTGAGGGGAGACCCTGGAGGCGAAGGCTGGGCAGGGCGGACCCCAGGGCTTGTGCTGTCCCCGGGCCCCTGCCCGTAAGACTGCGTAGCAGGGGCAGCGGGTCTGGCCTCTGTGTGGTCAGGGTGCTCGGGGCCACTTCTGCGCAGCTGCTGTGAGTCCCGTATGCCAGGGGACTGCTTGCTGTCTCTGCCCGAAAAACTGGCAGCCGCTGTGCTGACCCTCGTCCTGGGGTGAACATGGTGCCAGGAGCTCCCTGACTTCCCTCTCATGGCGTCTGTCCTTCATGCAGGCATCAGAGCTGGGCCACAGTCTGAACGAGAATGTCCTCAAACCTGCCCAGGAGAAGGTAACACCCACTCCGCATGCCATGCTCTTCTGTCTCCCATGGGCCTTGTCCCCAGGGCAGCTGGTGCAGTGGGCAGGCTGTGTGCCTTGTGTCCCCTGATGTGCTCCCCATGTGCTCCCCATGTCCCCATGCACTCCCTGTGTTTCCCTGTGTGCTCCCCATGCTCCTCCTCGTGTCCCCGCCCCAAGGGGCTGGTAGCACAAAGGAGGCCCAGACTGCGCAGGAGAAGATTTCGGTGGCTGGGGGTTTAGGGGCAGTGCCCCGTCCTCAGGAGGTGGTGGGAGATGCTGCAGTGTTAGCCTGGCGTGGGGTTGGGGTCAGCTGCTATGGGGGGGTGCTGTCCTTCGTTAGGAACGGTGCTGGGCTCTGTCTGTCCGCCCCTCCTCCCCCCCACCTCCTCGGTAACGACACTGCTGGTCCACGCAGGTGAAGGAGGGAAAGATTTTTGATGATGTGTCCAGTGGGGTGTCTCAGCTGGCGTCCAAGGTAGGGTGCCCGTCTACACGTGGGCACAGCTGGAGCCGGTCTCCACATTCTGGCGCTGGCACGGGTGCTTCTGCGCCACTTCTGCGGCCGGGGCCCTGGCCGCTGCTGCCTGTAAGCCGGCTCCGTGCCGGCGAGAGGAATGTGGAGACAGCTTCATGGGCGGCACAGGCGCTAACCTGTCGCTTCTCTTCCTTCTATCCTTTTGCTGCGCTGACCGTCCCCTGGTGAGTGTGGCCCCTCTGGGCATGCTGGGACGCCTGTCTCCACCTCCCCGAGGGGGTGGAGCGTGCGTGTGGGTGCGGCCCCATCTCCTGTGCCTGCAGCGAGTTTCCCTTGCTCCTGAGGGCCCAGCCCTCACTGTCCCCCAGCGGCCTGCCTGCCGGCAGACCCTGTTGGGGCGAACAGTAGTGACAGCAGGGATGGCTCTGTGGCTGCCTTTCGGAGCTTGGCCGGGTCGTTGGGCAGAAGGCCGTCGTGGGCTCCGTGTCTGAGCTGTGTCCCATCCCCTTCCAGGTCCAGGGAGTTGGCAGCAAGGGGTGGCGGGACGTCACCACCTTTTTTTCGGGGAGAGCAGAGGACCCCTCGGACAGGTATGCCAGGTCTCCTGTCCTGAGGTGGCCCCTTCCCTGGGCCTTTTCCTCCAGGGTCTCGGAGGCAGTCGGCACCCTCATGGGTCCAGGGCGCTGAGGGCACCAGTGCAGGAGGCCCAGAGGTGCAGCGGCTGGTTGGTGCCCCTCACCCCTCGCTCCGACGTTCTCCCCTCGACCCGGAGGAACTGCTGCTGCCCAGGGCTGGGGGGAGTCTCACCCCATCCCTGGGGGACGGGCCAAGGCGGGCCGGAGGCCTTCCTGCTTGAGCCCAGTGTGCCGCCCTTCTCTTTCTCTGGCCCTTGGGGGGATCCTGAGGATCTGGTGAAGAGATGGCCGTGCTGGGCCTGGTGGTCAATGCCAGTCCACCCCGATGGGATGCGTTTCCCAGGCCCCGGAGCAGGAAGCCACTGCTTTCTTGCCCAGGTGCTGTGGTGTTCCATTGGTGTGGCTGTGGGGGGTGGGGGGGCAGCCTTCGGCCTGAGCAGTCGTCTGGACAGTGGGGGTCTCCGCATTTTGGGTTTTCATTCCCGTTCCCTCAAGGCACCCTCTCGGCTCCAGCGGGAGGCCTGTCTGAGCCGCACTGAGCCCAGGCTTCCCTGGGGGTCCCCGTTCTCAGGGGAGGTGCCAAGGGAAGGCCAGGCGCTTGGGAAATTGTTGTTCAGAGCCCCCCTCTTTCCAAGGCCCCTGGAGGACCAGAGCTACCAGAACAGCGGAGGGGACAACTCCCAGAACAGCGCCATCGACCAGAGCTTCTGGGAGGCCTTCGGGAGCACTGACCCCGCCAAGGCCCACAGGTCCCCGAGCAGCGACAGCTGGACGTGCGCTGATGCCTCGGCCGAGAAGCGGAGCTCAGACAGCTGGGACGTCTGGGGCTCGGCCTCCACGTCCAACCATAAGAACAGTGACAACAGCGACGGCGGGGAGGCCTGGGGGGGCCGTGGGGAGGGCCGGCCCAAGGCCACCAGGAAGGCAGCCCCGAAGGCCGCTCAGGTGGACGAGGGCTGGGACAACCACAACTGGTAGGCGTGCTGTGCCCGGCCCCGACCGCCGGCAGCCACTGTGTCTGCACTTTGCCCTCTTCCAGCACCTTCCACTTGAGCAGAAACCCGGCCGCAGTGTGGAGACAGGGCCTTGGGCGGGACTCTGGGACTCCATGGCTGCAGGGGTTAGAGGCCGGCTGCTGTCCTGCTCTGACCTCCCCATCTCCCCCTCCTGCGTTCCGGGTGCCATGGCGGGCAGGAGCTGGCTGCTGTGGGAGCCGCCACACGCACTAATAAACCCTCCGGGGCTGCCTGGGGTCGTGAGTGCTGCTCTGGGTCTAACTTCCTGCCTGCGTTCGCTGCAGTTCTCTCTTTTCAGAGAAAATGCCCAAGGTTTTAGAGACAAATGCCAAAAGCAGCACCAGCGGTCCTGTTGCTGTCTGCCCCCAACACAAGGGCTCTGCCCAGCCCCAACCCGACCCCGAGCCCTGTCAGTGCTTGGACTTGGACTGGCCCTCTGAGCCAAGGTGGCCCCGCCCAGGACACCCTAGTGAGCTCGGGCACAGGCAGCGGTTCTCAACCTGTGGGTCGCGACCCCTTTGGCGGTCAAATGACCCTTTCACAGGGGTCGCCTAAGACCATCCTGCATATCAGATATTTACATTACAATTCATAACAGTAGCAACATTACAGTTATGAAGTAGCAACGAAAATAATTTTATGGTTGGGGGTCACCACAACATGAGGAACTGTATTAAAGGGTCGTGGCATTAGGAAGGTTGAGAACCACTGAATTAGAGTGTGCTCAGGGAGGAAGGCAGGCCTAATGCCCCAGCCCGGGCCCATCCCCGCAAGGCCAGGAGCAGAATGGGGCCTCGCCTGGGCAACCAGTAACCATTTTGCCTGATGGCCAGGCCTTCCTAGCAGCTGGGAGCCGGGGGGAGTGGGCGCATCTGGCCCATCCCCCCCACTGACCCTGTGGCATTTGGGGGCACTTGTCTCCTTGCACTGTTGACTGGGTCTCCCCCTCCACCTGGAACTCCTGTCTTTGAGCTGCTGCAGGCTGGTTTGTCCCCAAGGTTGGCACTAGAGCGGTGCCTGTGTGCTCCCCGTTTGCACCAACCTCGCCTGTGCTTGATTGAGGCTTCAGTGCTCTGGGACCATGGGCAAGGTAGGGGTCTGGGGAGGGCCAGCCCTGCCCATAGCCCACCGCCCCCCCCGCCCCATGTGCCCCAGCTTCCAGCGAATCTCACTTCCTCTAACCCGAGGACCTGTGCTTTCTGTGCCTGCTCCCCCCAAAATACCTCTGCCTGCAACAGCTGAGCCCAGAGAGGCCTGAGAGCACCCAGAGGTCAGGCCTGCCCATCTCAACTACCTGGGCTGGGGTGGGGATGAGGGCTGGGGTGGGCACCCCATCTAGGTGCTGATTCCTGGGATCAGGTCTGCCAGGCTGTGGGACCATCGGGGTTGGCTGGGAGGGCATGGCTGAGGCTGCAGACTGCGGAGGGTGCTAGAGAGGCGGCCTGTGCAGATGGGGCTCCCCAGGAGGGTGGGTGTAGGCCTGGGCACTGGGACCACAGCATAGACCCAGGGGCTTGAGGTCCTGACCTGGGAGTGATGCTGGAGGACTGGCGAGGGGGGTTGGCTGGCGTGCCTTTGGGGTCCACGCTGCCAGAGAAACCCAATGCCCATCCCCCCATCTTGCTGTCCAGGGCCATCTGTGGTGGCCTTTGTTCCTGAGCCCCTCTTTGGGGCAGACCCTGTGGAGTGAGGGATAAAGGTGTGGGGTCTCCGCCACACCATGAGATGGGGTCCTTTACCCTGGGATCTCTGCCCCACTTAGAGAAAGGTCCTGGGCAGCCGATGGGAAGGGTGGAGAGCCAGGGGCGGGAGGAGGCTGAGCGCTGGGCGGGGCAGTGACGTTGGAGGAAGGGCCTTCATAAGCCCTGGCCTCCCTGTGGCTGCAAAGGACCTGAGCAGACGGAGCAGGTTGGTGACTGGCCTGAGCCACTGGGCTGGGTGGATGAGCTTCGGTCTGAGGGTGACCTGGACTTTTCAGAGAAGCTGGAGGAGCTGAGCTCCAGAGGTGGGCGGAGGGCTCTGCCCCTGGAAGGGGTCCAGCTGAGTCAGGCCAGGTTTCTGGGGAGAGAAGGATCTGCCTCAGATTGCGGGTCAGGAGGGCCCAGGCACCCAGAGCAACCACATAGCCCCCGGTCCCTTCACAGCCTGAGGAGCCCAAGAGCTCAGCCACCCCTGCCCTGGGTGAGGCTGGGCGAGGGTGGCCAAGGGCCTGAGTGTCCTCTCTGCACTGTCAGCAGAGGCATCTTGGGAGGGAGGGGTACCCCCAGAGGGCTCCCCCATGACCCAACCCCACCTCCCCAGGCCTCCCCTCTCCACTGAGAGGCCTGCTCTCCCCAGAGGTTCTGCGCAAACTTGGGTCCTACCCCAGCCGCCTGTTCCTCCCTAGGCCCCTCGGCGCTGACAGCGCCATCCCAGTCTGGTCTAGCGATGAGTGAGTGAGTGCAGCCATGGGTCAGGGCTGAGCTGGCCAGCTGGCCGTGGGCGTCCTGAGGACGGGACGGGGGCCCAGCTGCGGCTGAACCAGCGTCGGGGGCAGGGTGGCTGGCAGAGGGGCAGCTGACCTCTCGCTCAGAAAGCTCTTGTGGGACCTGCAGACGGGGCCACAGTGGGTGGGGCGAGCGGCTGAGGGTGCAGCGTCCAGGGACGTCTGGAGGGGGCACAGTCCCCGCTGTGGATGGAGAAGCTCTGGCTTTGCCATCAGGAGGGGACAGATGGACAGAAGGCTGAGCGGCCTCTCCTTCCCCAGGCTGAGCACCATGGGTGCCCACGTGCACCCCCACTTAGGGGTCTGCCTCTGGCTGTGGCTGGGTGTCACCCTGGGACTTGGCCAGGAACAAGGTAAGGACAAGGGGTGGGGAATTTCTGGGGACTGAGCCCCCGCCTGCTCTGGCCCCCAGTGGTGGCTGTCCCAGTGGAATTGGTGCTTGACGGCCCAAGGGGTCATCTGTGCTCCTTTGCCAAGTCTAGGCTCCAGCTGGCTGCTTCACCTTTGGCCTTGTGACCTTTCACCTCGCCTTGGGGAGGCTTCTGTTTTCTGGTTAATTTTTTAAAAACAGGTATTAATACCCTGCAGTAATTCTCTCATATTAATGTTCTGTTATTAATTATTCCATGAACACCTTCTTACAAACAGTACAGACCTGCAGTAAGGTGAGCCCTCACAACACGGGCGTTGCTTCTAGACCCTCCCTGCTTGTCTAGGCGCGTGGGGTGTTACATTCACAGCAGCCTCTCCCTCAGCCCTTCACGTGGCCTGGCTCTGACCACATCTTATAGGGCATTTATTCCATTTCCCTTTAGGGGTAAACGTCCATTGCAGGGTTGTTTGTGATGCCCCAAAAGGGTCGCACCTTGACTGAGTTTGTCCCAGGAAAGCTGGGTGAGTGGGCTCTGGGATGGCCGCTGCATCCGGGGACTGAGGCTCTGGAGCCGGCTTGGCCCAGAGTGCAGCCCCTGGGGAGTGAGGGCAGGGCCGCCTCCCACTGTCCCAGCTCACCCCGTGGGTCACGGCTGGGACTGCTCTGCTCAGGGTGCGGCTCAGGCAGGCCAAGGGGAGCCGACCTGCTTATTTTTGTGGCAGGACTTCTGTTTGGTTTTGCACTAGGTTGGCGACTGCGCCTGGGGGGGCCCCTCAGTCCGGGGGCTCTGACAGGACCACACCAGGGTGGGGTCGGGTCACTAAGTGCCCCCAGGACAGTGAGTTCAGGACTCTGCTGGGCAGCCCCTCACCAGGTCCCTGCAGGATTCTGGCAGACGCTGGGGTGGCAGCCCTTCCCTGAGGATGGCCCTGTGGAGGGGGCGCTGTCTGCACAGCATCCTGTGTAGACCCCCACCATCGGGACCCGAGAGGCAGCATGGGGTGCCTCCCCAGCGTGTCAGAGGCACAGGGACACACAGAGGCTCTTCATGAGCCCGAGCTGGGCCCCTGCTCACAAGTGGCTTTTCAAAGCCCCAGACATTCCTGTCTTTCAGCCTGGAGTTGCAGGGAGCAGCGCCCCCACCCCACCCCTCCCACCGGAGGCAGGCTCAGCTGCTCCTGCTCTGAAGCGTCATTGTGTCTGCACGGGTGCCCCCAGCCCCTGCCCTCTTCCCCGAGCACCCGGCTCTCAGGGGGCGGCCAGAAGAAGCCCATCTCTGTCCCCATTTTCCAAAAATAGCTGCTCTCACAGTGGACCTCCCGGAAGCTTGCCTGGGAGGTCAGAATATGCCCGGGCTCAGGCCACCACTGCTCCCTGTCCTCCAAGCTGCACCCTCACGGCACCCTCACATTCCAGGGCACCCACCCCATGGGGCTGTGTGAACCTCACTGTAACCTCAGCAGCTGGGGGTCTGCAGTAGCCACACAGCTGCCTCTCCCACCGCCCACCCCCACCCATACTTGGCGGGGAATCCAGGGAGGTGTAGCTGCCTCGTTGGCTCAGTGCCTGCTGTAGCCTGCGGGGCAGTATGGCGTCTCCGGGATGCTAGCCCAGGCCTCGCTCAGCCTCAGCCCAGGCAGGGGGACACCCCTCAGAGAGCCAGTGGGGGTGGTCCTGGCACCTTGGACCCTTAGGAGGCCCCGGTCCCCCTCCAGCCCTGGGCTGGGCTTCATTTTCTCAAGGTCCCCGCAGTGAGGCCAAGGCCT
Source organism: Myotis yumanensis (assembly GCF_028538775.1). Classification (NCBI taxonomy): domain Eukaryota; kingdom Metazoa; phylum Chordata; class Mammalia; order Chiroptera; family Vespertilionidae; genus Myotis; species Myotis yumanensis. The sequence continues at coordinate 2,552,583 of NW_027223758.1, read as the reverse complement.
CCTCACACCAGACAGGTCCCTTGGCCCCCCACAGCTGTTGGGGTGGCTCCTGGGGGTCAGTCCTGACCACCCTGTCCTGTCTCCCCAGCAAATGGCCGCCTGAAGCTAGCTGTGCTGCCCGAGGACCAGCTGCAGATCAAGTGGACGGAGTCGGAGGGGGGTGGCCTTGGCTACCTGGTGCAGGTGAAGCCCATGGCAGGTATGGCCCTGCACCTCCCCACCCGCTGTGAGGATGGAAGGCGGCTGTGCACGGCTGTCACTGTGCCGACTCTGCGTCTCAGCATCCACGTGGCTGTGTGATTCTGCCCTCCTTGCTGGGGCAGGGCGTGTAGTAGGAGAATCTTACGTTTCCCATGTGACCCCATGCCTGGCACATGCAGAAGGCGCCCAGCCACTGGCTTTTGAAGAAACAGTGGATCCCTGCTGAGCTAGAGCCCTTTCAGGATCCTGCATGTTAGTGGCTGGGAGGGCCTCCTGGAGCAAGAGGGAGGCCGAGGGGTCCTGGAGGCCGGCACAGGCTGGCCACAGAGTCCGCAGACATGGCCGACGGAGAGCCCATGGACAAGAGTGTCATCACAGGGACGGGCGGAAAGTGATGCGGGGCCTGAGCTCGCCCCTGGGGGGAAGGGGCCGTCCTGGGCCCACAGTCCCACCCCGTCCCACCTGCCCTCTGCTCCCAGGAATAACCCCTTGACTTGGGTGTAGTTTTCTAATATTTTCATGAAGCCAAATTCATCTTCCTCATTTTCCAAATCGTTTATACCTTTCCCAGTTTTAGTGAGAAGTAACTGACATACCTGAGCATATCAGCGCAGCTACAGGGGGGTTGGTTCACATGTGCTGTGAAAGGACTGCAGTAGCTGCCTCTCACAGTGATCCTTTCTCCAAGATACAGCAAAGTGATAGGATGAAAACAGGATTCACTCTCTGAACCTCCTCCCTGTGTATCCTAGACCAGCATCAGCCATAGTCAGTTTGGTACATTACAACCCTCGACTGACTTATACCTGGGAGTTTGTCCCCTCCCGAGCCCTCCACCTCTGGCAGCCACAGTCCCATCTCCTTCTCTATGAGCTTCTAGGTTCCGCGTATAAGTGAGATTGTACAATATTTGTCTTAGACCTATTTTTCTTAGCATAATGCTTCCATGGTCCATCCATGTTCTTAAAGTGGTAAGATTTCCTCATTTCTGTGATTGAGTAATATTCCATGTGTGTCCATCACAGTCCCATAGCCATTCGTCCATGGTGTGAACAGTGTGAATGACGTCAGCTGTGTGAGCAGCGCTCACTGGACATGGCGCTGTGCCCGCTGGAGACAGTGATCTAGTTTCCTTCGCATGGACACTCAGAAGTGGGATTGATGGGCCTAAAGGCAGTTCCATTTATTTTATTTTATCAATCAGCTTGTTCTGTAGATTCTGTTTATTTTTGCTAATCCCCACCTAAGGATATTTTTCCATTCATTTTTAGAGAGAGAGTAAGGGAGGAGGAGAGACAGAGGAGAGAGAGAAACATCAATATGAGAGAAATACATCGATTGGTTGCCTCCTGCACGCGCCCTGACCAGGCTTGGGGATCAAGCTTGCAACCGAGGTACATGCGTACATGCCCTTGCCCAGAATCAAACCCGGGACCCTCAGTCCACGGGCTGACACTTTATCCATGAGCCACACCGGCTTGGGGAAGACAGTTCCATTTTAAGTGTTGTTGTTTTTTTTTGTTTTTTTAAATAGGTTTTTATTGACTTTTGGAGAAGAAGGGAGAGGAAAAGAGAGATGGAAACATCGATGAGAAACATCATCCATCGGCTGCCTCCTGTCCCTACTGGGGATCGAGTCTGCAACCCGGGCATGTGCTCTGACCAATCAAACTGTGACCTCCTGTTCATTGGTTGATGCTCAACCACAGAGCCATACTGGCCGGGCCATTTTTAATTTTTTTATGAACCTCCATACTGTTTTCCACAGTCTGCATTCCCACCAGCAATGCACAAAGCTTCCCTTTTCTCCGCATTCTTGCCAGCACTTGTTTGTTGATTTGTTGATGGTAGCCATCCTGACAGGTGTGAGGTGATAGCTCATTGTCGTTTTAATTTGCATCTCTCTGATGATCAGTGACTTTGAGCATCTTTTCATGTACCTGTATGTACTCTTTGGAGAAATGTTTATTCAGGTTTTTGTCCATTTTTGAATTGGATGATTTGGGGTTTTTGCTATTGATTTGTACGAGTTCTTCATATATTTTGGACACTAGCCCCTTACCAGATATGATTTGCCAATATGTTTCCTGTTCAGTAGGGTGTCTTTACATCTGCTGATGATTCTTTTATATCCTCCCTGGTTTTTAGTCCACTCATCCATAAACCCCCTACTGTGGTCGTAGGTGCGTCTTTCTCTGTTGCCTCACCTTTGTTGCTTTGTATGTTGAGGCTGTTATAGGGGCACCATTTAAATCATGTCTTCCTGGCAGACGGCCCTAAACCACGGAGCTTCCTCCTGCTCGCTGGTGGTGTTCTCACTGAGGTTCTCCCTTCTGTGCCATCGTGTTGGTCCAGGGAGATCTCTTGTTCACTTATCTTAGGTGCATCTTCCAAGGAGCGCAGAGCTGGTGATGCTTTCACACAGTGAGACAGACGTGGCCTTTTCATTGAAACTTTTTTTCCAATTTCTATTCCATTGAATGACCCGCAGATTTGGGTTTAAATATTCATCTTCCTACTTTTGTTTTTGTTACACTCATTCCACCTTTGTCCTGTCCTTTCTTCCCACTCTTCACAGCCTTGTTGGGTTTCGTAACTCAGCAGCAGGGCGCCTGCTGAGCTGAGCCTGGCGCTGCCCAGCGTGCAGCCCGAGCTGGTGTGGAACTGCAGGCAAAGGCAGTGCTTGCTGAGCTGCTGTGTGAATGCTGCTCGCATGGGCTCTGTGCCATGCTCTCCCTGGGAAAGGCGCTCGGCTCCTGTAGGAGTGCGCGGGGAACAGGGAGCGGACTTTGTTCTCATGTCCAAGGTTCAGACTGCATGAAGTCTGCGTCTAGCACATAGCAGGTGGGGTGCAGCTGGGGGACGGGTCGGGTTGGAGGAAAGAATGACAGACCTCTGGGCCAGAGTGAGTGTGAGAACAGCTGGTACTAACACACCAGGACCCCAGAGTCCCCAAGGCCGGGTGTGGCGTGGGCGCCCGAGCAGGGCAGTGTGTGTGCGGAATGAGGAGGAGCCTGGACACACATGCACACACACATATACACACATGGGATACCCATGTGGGCACACACATAAACACGCACTTTGCTGGCCTCACCAGCTCTTTCCAACCCCATCCCAGGGGACGTGGAGCAGGAGGTGATGCTGACCACCAAGACCCCCAAGGCCACAGTGGGAGGCCTGAGCCCCTCCAAGAGGTACACCTTGCAGATCTTTGAGCTCACCGGCTCAGGGAACGTCCTGCTGGCTCAGAGGGAGTTTGTGAGTAAGTCCACTGTCCCAACACGGGTTCCTGTCTCTGGGGGTGAGTTTGTGGCAAGGAGGCTGCAGCTGAGCCCTGGCAATGCTTCTGGGCTGGCAGCCTAGGCCTGCGTTTGAGCTCCGCTCCTCATGAGGCCGCCAAGGAGCCTCAATTATAACTCCTGACCCCCCACCTGTCTCCTATGGGACCGGGGTCCCACGGAGCCCGGGATGTGCCCTTGCTGGGAGGGTTGTGTGGACAGGCCCACGGCCCCCCGAGGCCTCTGCTCCCTGGTAGGGTCCTGACAGCCACTTGCATCTCTGCAGTCGAGGATCTGAGCAGTCACTCTGCGAGCAGAAGCAGCCGGAGGCCCCTGGGGGCAGCTCTGGGGCCCACACCTTCCCACATGGGGAGCCCGGACCCTGACCCCCGAGTCATCTTGGCCCCAAGCCAAGACCCGCCCGCTCTGGGTGGGTCCAGGTGGGGTGAGGGTAAGTTTCTGGGAGGAGCGGAGTCCAGCGTCTCATGTTTTCTCTGCACGTGGCCAGAACTTTCTTCCTGATATTTGACCTCATGCTCTCTAGCCACTCTCTGAGGCTCACTCAAACCCACGGGGCAGGTCATTCCCTGGGGTGTTCCCAGGGCCCCAGTGCCTGGTCCCATCATCCCGACCCCCCAGGTATCCCCCAGGATGAGTGTTTTAGGTGAGAAGTGACAGCTGTGATCTCCCCCAGGATTTCCTGGCAAGGATCAACGCTCCCCCAGAGGCCCCGGGGGAAAGGCCCGTGCTCAGCTCAGCCCAGAAAGGCCCAGCCGCCCCAAGACGTCTGTGAGAAACAGAGAGACGCCAGGTAAGAAGGCCAGGGCACCAGCGTCCGTGGCTTGCAGGGGCAGGGGCGGTGTGACCTGGAGCAGGTGTGCCGTTTCCTGCACAAGGTCCTGAACGCAGGGCTGTGTCTCCCTCATCAGATGGTCTCACTGCACCTGCCTTCTCAGGAGCCTCCACATGGCTCTGACCCTGACTCTGGGCTCAGCCTGGAGGTGCTGTCTCTGTGCTAAACTCAGGGGGCCCCAAACCCAAGACAGGGGTGACAAGGCTTTGTCTCCAGAGCTCCTGGGTCCTCAGGACAAGCCCTCAGGCCAGAGGTGAGACCTCAGCCCAGAGCAGGTGGATGGAGCTGTCCGTGGTACTGACCACACCCACTCCAGTCGGTTGACCTGCCTTGGAGCCTCTGGGTGTCAGCCTCTGTATGTGTGCGCGAGTGTATGATTGTGCGTGCATGCGTGTGTGAGTGTGTGCGTGTGAGTGTGTGTGGTGTGTGTGCACGAATGTATGAGTGTGCGTGCGTGAGTGTGTGCGTGTGTGAGTGTGTGTGCGCGAGTGTATGAGTGTGTGTGTGTGAGTGTGAGTGTGTGTGCGTGTGTGTGTGCGTGTGGTGGGGGGCTGATCTCGAATAGTAGCCCTCACATAGACAAGCACACAGTGGCCAGCCCTGCCAAGGGTCCTGGAGGGCAGAGCTGCTGGGGCTCCATTAGCCTTCTTTGACGGGCTTGGAGGAGCTGGCCCCATGGCCCAAGGTCCACACAGGGTTTCCTGAGTCTGGTGAGATCAAAGCACCTCTGGAACCTGTCCCCCAAGACTCACCAAGGCTCAGCCGGAGGCCGAAGCCCTGTGGCCCCAGCCCCTCCACTAACCCAGAGAAGGAGATCCTGGTGGCTGGAGCCCAGCGCAGAGCAGCTTGGAGTCCTGCAGTGGCAGTGGGCTTCGCCCACACCTCTCCTTCCTTGCCCACCCAGCTGGCCTCCAGTTCCATTGCATGCCTCCCACACCCGCCGACATGATCTTCCTAGTGGACGGGTCTTGGAGTATTGGCCACAGTCACTTCCAGCAGGTCAAAGACTTCCTGGCCAGCATCATCGAGCCCTTTGAAATTGGGCCGGATAAAGTCCAAGTAGGTGGGTTCTGGCCCCATGCCCTGAGGCCCCACCCGGTGGTCCTTACAGTCTCTCCCTGGGTCCCATGCAGGCGTGAAGTGGGCCAGGGGCGGGAGGAGACCTTTTTGCTGACTTGTGTGGCCTGCAGCACCAGGCCAGGTGGGGTCCCCAGCTGTACTGATGGGACAACTGGCTCCTGGGGGACATTCTGGTAAATCCTGTGTGGAAAGCAAGGGCTTTGCAAGCATGTGCTCTCCCTAGTGACCCCGGGCGGCCAGGCTGTGTGCATCCTGCCTCCACCCAGCACTCCAGCAGCCATGCCCGCACCCGTCTTTTCAGGCCTGACTCAGTACAGTGGAGACCCCCAGACCGAGTGGGACCTGAACACCTTCAGCACCAAGGAGGAGGTGCTGGCAGCCGTGCACAGCCTCCACTACAGAGGGGGAAACACATTCACAGGTCTGCCCCTGCCGCCCTCCCCGCATGCTGCCCTGCGCGCAGCCTCCCTTTACATCCCTCCCAGACTTGCAGGTTTGTGCATAAAACAAGCCCAGTGCCGGGCAGAGCTGGCCCCCACTCTCACCTTTGTAAATGACAAATCACCCTCATTTATTTTTTAAAGTTTTCTTTTTTATTAACTTCAGAGAGAGGAAAGGAGAGGGAGATAGAAACATCTATAATGAGAGGAAATCATCAATGGGCTGCCTCTTGCATGCCCCCTACTGGGGATGGAGCCTGAAACCCAGGCATGTGCCCTGACGGGGAATTGAGTCTTGACCTCCTGGTTCATAGGTTGATGCTCAACCACTGAGTTCACCAGCTGGGCTCACCCTCATTTCTTTCTGGTCAAAATGTGGTTTCTGGTGGGTGGTTTTGCTGAAAGTGAGTGGCTCCTCTGGTAGACAGAAGCTTCTGGAAGGGGCCACCAGTGGGTGTGGGCATGGCCTTGCTGGAAGCAACTCCTTGGGGGTGTCCCCACAGCACAGTCTCCTCCCTGTTCCCCACACTGGGGGCCTCCATGCCTTTGAGGGTAGGGGAGGAGGTGTCCCTGCCCTGCAGATTCCCCAGCCTGGAGGGTCCAGGACTGACACGGTGGGCAGAGCGTGGGGCCAATGGCTGGAGGAGGTTTGGGCAGGAGGGTGGGAATGGGTGGTGGAGGCCCTGCACTCGATCCCCGTTGCTCCCAAGGCCTGGCCCTGACCCACGTGCTGGAGCAGAACCTGAGGCCTGCAGCAGGTCCCCGCCCAGAGGCAGCCAAGGTGGTGATTCTCGTGACGGATGGCAAGTCCCAGGACGATGCCTGTGCTGCTGGCCGCATCCTCAAGAGCCTGGATGTCGACATCTTTGCTGTGGGTGAGCAGCCGGATCTCTGCAGAGTTCTCACAGCCGTGCAGGTGGGAATTTGCATGCCTGCTCCGCCCCCTCTGGGGCTGGAGGGCCCCTGGCCTCTCAGCCTTAGCCCTGAGTTTGCAAAATGGGAGGACCCATCCCTGCTCTGGGGGCTGTGATGGTGCCCACGCCAGGCTCTGAGCACCGCGGGCACCTGCAGGGAGGCTGCAGTCACTGCAGTGGGACATGGGCCAGTTTGCATGTCTATAAACATATCCCCGCCCAGCCTCACCTCTGCACCAGCCCCAGCTGCCATCTCTCCCGGGGCCCTGTTAGATGACCCGGTCCTGGGTCCTGTGGAGTCTTGGGTACCAGGATGGCTTCCCAACCCGATGGGTGACTCCGATTGTAAGCGGTGACAAGGCTCCACGGGGGCCCCTTCCCATTCTCTGGGCCCCGTGGGCAGGTGTGAAGAATGCTGATGAGGCTGAGCTGAGGCTCCTGGCGTCCCCACCACTGGACATCACCGTCCACCATGTGCAGGACTTCCCCCAGCTCAGCACACTGGCCGGCCTGCTCAGCCGCCTAGTTTGCCAGCAGGTCCAGGGCAGAAGCCCACGTCCCGGCCCAGGTGAGCTGTCAGATGGGGACTCCAGGGCAGGTCACCTATGCTTGAAGCCTGGCCAGGCCCTGCCCTCCCGGTAAGGACTCCCCAAAACCTCTCCCACCCCTTTCCCCTGGCCCTGCGTGGGTCTGCAGCTCCCACCTGGGGAACACCTGTTCTTCCTAGAAGTGGCCACCAGGGGGAGCAGGAAGAGTCTCTATGCCAGCTGCCTGCTGGGGCGCTGACCATCTGCCCTTCTTCCCTCAGTTAAACCGGCAGCAGCTCCTCCAACCCTGGACCCCCTCTCCGCTCCCACCAGCCTAGTCCTGACCCAGGTGACCTCCTCCAGCGTCCACCTGTCCTGGACTCCAGCCCTGCAGCCGCCACTCAAGTACCTGGTGGTGTGGCGGCCTTCTAGGGGTGGTGCCCCCCAGGAGGTGAGAGTGGCCTTCCTGCTGTCCATGCAAAGTCGGGGCTGGAATGGAGACCCAGGGAGGATGAAATCAATGTGGGGAAAGGGTAGAGTGCAGGTGGCCCTGCCACAGCCCGAGTCCTCAGGCCACTCAGGTGGCCAGTGAGCAGCTGTGGCAGATGTGGCTGCTCCTGCCTCCCGTGACTGCTTGGTGCCCGGGAGCTGCTCTGCTCCAGGAGCCCTGGATGGAGCTGGCAGGAAACCAGGACTGACCCCGCCCTGCCCATGTCCACTCGGCCGGCTCCACCCAGGCTCCTCCTGTTGCAGGTGGAGGTGGATGGGCCCAGCACGTCCACGGAGCTGCATGGCCTGGCCTCCGGCACAGAGTACCTGCTGTCCGTGTTCCCTGTGTATGAGGCAGGGGTGGGTGAGGGCCTACGGGGCCTGGTGACCACAGGTGGGTGGGGCCGCTGGCTGCTATGGGTTTTAGTCTTAATCCGGGGTGGGGCACCACTCCCAACTTGCCGTGTGACCGAGGCAGAGTCACTGGACCTCCCTGACCCTCAGTGTCCTCTACTGAGTACCAGTGATGTCATTTGTGCCATCACCACAACCAGAACAGTACTGTTACTGTTCACATGTTTCTGGAGCCCCAGGCCCCTGCTGGGCCGCAGTGGGGCGCCTGCCCTGAGCTCTTCACCACGCGGTGAGGCGTCCCACGGCTCCGCACTGGAAGTGCACAGCAGTGGCATTCTGTGTCCACGGAGTCATGCACTGTCCCCACTGTCAACTTTAGAACAGAAACCCTGCGCCCTTAGCTCTCCCCCGTGCAGCCCCACGCTGCTCCATCATTGCCATTTCAAGGCACGCAGCATGTGGCCAGCTGCCTCTGGCTCCCTCATGGGCTGTTTACCCCTTGGGGGCCATGGCTCTCCCACCCCAAACAGCGACCCACGGGTGGCTTTCCCCAGAGCTGTGAGCTGGAGACCTGGCCCAGGGTGAAGTTTGGGGAAGAGACTCAGAGTCGTCGTGGGTGCCCGCAGGGCTGTCCTCCAGCCTGTGTCCCTGATCTGTGATGCTTTCTCCTGTGGTGCCCCCTTCTAGTGCCTCTGCCTCCGCCTCAGGCACTCGCCCTGGCCACAGTGACGCCCAGGACCATCCACCTCACCTGGCAGCCCTCGGCGGGGGCCACCCAATACCTGGTGCGGTACTCGCTGGCCTCCCCCAAGGGCGAGGAGGAGGGCAGAGAGGTGCGTGACAGAGGGTGTAGGAGGCAGCTGGGGCCAATGGGGTGGGGAGCAAGGTGAGCAGGGGCTAATGGAAGTGTCCCCCCAGGTGCAGGTTGGGCAGCCGGAGGTGCTGCTGGGTAGCCTGGAGCCGGGCAGGGACTATGACATCTGGGTGCAGAGCCTGCAAGGCGCACAGGCCAGTGAGGCCCGGGGCATCCGCGCCAGGACCTGTGAGTGCCCACCTCCCCAGTCTGCCACCCACCAGTGGGAAGAGGCCTTCCATGGGGTGAGGTCCCCGTCTGGTGGCCCCACTGGCCTGGCCATCGCCCATGCTTCCCCCATTCACTCGGGGGGGGGGGGGGGGAGTGGCTGCTGGTCCCTGAAGCTTTGCTGTGTCCACAGCTCCCCTGGCTCCCCCCACACCCTTGATCTTCTCAGACGTGAGCCATGACTCGGCCCGTGTGTCCTGGGAGGGCACCCTGAGGCCGGTGCAGCTGTTCAGGGTCAGCTACTTGTCCAGCAAGGGCAGCCACTCAGGGCAGGTGAGAGCAGGCTGATGTCCTGTGGGGGAACTGGCGTCCAGGGTGCTGAAGCGTCCACGGGGCCCAGCACCCCAGCTGCCCGCCCTGTATTCACAGAGCACTGACACCGTCCCTGCCCTTGGGGGCCCCAATCTGGCAGGGGTTGGGGGGACATGTGTGAAGCAAAGAATGACGGTGAATGACAGCCCCGATGAGGCTTGGGGTACGGAGTGCTGTCAGGGGTGAAATCCAGCTGTTGGGCTGTTTGGGGGATGGGGAAGCCCCAGGAGGCCCTGCCATCATGTGGGAGACCTGCGTTCCTCTTCCCCACTCGGGGCGAGGCCATGGCGTTCTGTGTCCATGGGCTGTCCTGGGCAGTGGGCCGGGGCCTGGTCTCCATCTAGGCAGGGGATGCCTGCTCCCAGTGTGAAGGGTCAGCTCCAGGCCCCGCTCGTATGGCCCCCACCTCACAGATAGAGGCTCCTGGCAATGCCACCTCGGTCACCCTGGGCCCCCTCTCCTCCTCCACTACCTACACTGTGCGCGTCACCCGCCTCTACCCTGGGGGCGGCTCCTCCACCACGATCGGCCGCCTGACCACACGTGAGTCCTCCGGAGCCACCAGTGTGCAGCCGGGGCCCAGTCCGAGGAGGATGGGAGTGTGGGCACAGCCTCCACATAGAAAATGGGGGTCCCCTCGGCCCCCAAGTGTGACTCGAGCCAGCAAAACCTCTTTAACAGGCAGTGAGGCCCTTCTGATGAGTCACCCCAGGGGGTGGCACAGGCCCTGCCGTCCAGCCTGTCTCCCTGCCCTCTTCCAGGGAAAGTCCCCGGCCCGAGCCAGCTGTCCGTGACAGAGCTCCCTGGGGATGCGGTCCGGCTGGCGTGGGCGGCCGCAGTGGCATCCGGGGTGCTGGCCTACCAGATCAAGTGGACGCCTCTGGGGGACGGGAAGGCCCATGAGGTATGTGAGAGAGAAGACCCCTGCCCATCCCCAGCTCCTAGGCTTCCACCCAGTGTGGCATCTCGGGACCTGCCTGCCCAGCCCAGCCAGCCCCGTGGGAGCCACCACTCGCAGAGTGGACACCTGCCCCTCCTCTCCACAGATCTCCGTCCCCGGGAGCCTGTGCACGGCCGTCCTGCCCGGCCTGGGGGGGCCCTTGGAGCACGAGATCACCATCCTGGCCTCCTACAGGGACGGGGCCCACAGCGACCCCGTGTCCTTCCACTACAGCCCCCGAGGTGACCCCTCAGCTACAGGGGGCAGCGCCGCCCCAGGGCCCCAGACCGCCTCAGCCCCACACTCCCAGGGGCACCCACAGGCAGTTCCCCAAGGCCCCGGCCTTCCAGGCAGGTGTCCCAGGGTGGCCGAGGGTCCGAGTCACCTGGTGGGCACAGTGCTCACGGTGGTGTCAGAGCTGACCGGGGGCCTGTCTGCCCGAGGTCGCAGGGCTGCAGGTGTGGTACCGGTGTGGGGGGTGGGGGGTGGGAGGGAGGGTCATGGGGTGTTGGGAAGGTGAGGGTGGTGGGGCTATGGGGTAGGGGGTGGCGTGGGTGGGGGTGTGGCAGGGCGTGCCACAGAGCGTGCTGAAGCATGTGGCTGCCTTTTGGCCCAGCCCTTGCTGACCCCCCACTGCCCTTCAGTCAGCTGGAGCCCACCCTCCAACCTGACCCTGGCTTCTGAGTCACCAAACAGCCTACGGGTCAGCTGGACGCCCCCCACTGGCCACGTCCTCCACTATCGGCTCACGTATATGCTGGCTTCAGGCTCCGGACCAGAGAAATCAGTGAGTCTTGGTAATCAGGGAGCCATTGCCCCTCGTGGGACTGGGGCCTGGTGGCGGGGGGAGGCGTGGCCACCTGTCTGCCGCGTGCTTCCTCCGCGAGACACAGACGAAGGAGCGGAGGTGCCTAAGCGAGCAGAGGCGCTTGGTGGCAGGTGGCTCAGCGGCTGTGCCCCCAGGTCTCTGTTCCAGGACCCAGGAGCCATGCGATGCTCCCTGACCTGCTGGCAGCCACCACGTACAGGGTCCTGGTCTCAGCAGTGTACGGAGCAGGAGAGAGTGTGGCAGTGACTGCCACAGGCCAAACGGGTGAGTGGGCATGAAACCCCAGGCCCCAGGCAGCCCCCAGCGCCCAGAACTGTGGGGCCACTCAACCGGGGCCCTCCCGCCGGTGGTAGGCCCTGTTGCTGCCAGCACACAGCCAGCGCTGCTGTCGAGCAGAAGGGAATCGGGTTTTTGCGTGAAGACTTCGCTGTAGAGACAGCTGAGACCAGCAAAGCTCCCGCTGGTTGGCCAGGCCCCTCGTCCGCAAGGCCCAAAGCTGGGGACTGTGTCCTTGCCCTCTATCTGTGCCGAGGTCAGGGCAGCCATGCAGCCCACAGGGCCGCTCGCAGTCAGGCAGGCGGGCGTGCGGGCGCACAGGCCATGGCAGATGACCAGGAGAGGCGCCCAGCACCTGGCCATGGTGTCAGTGTTCCCGGGCCCTGCCCCTGCAGGCCAGGCCCACGCGGAGGGACCACTGTGCTGTCTGTGCTGGTGCTGTGGACAGGCCCAGACACTGGGAGCCGAAGGCCCTCAGGCGCCAGCCAGCCTGGTCACCTCAGCTTCCCTCTGTGTCCCCTCCATGGTCCTGTAGTTTTGGCTTGAATGCCTCTAGGGTTGGGGGCCTCACTGCTCAGTGGACAGCTGCTGCACTCAGTGCCCTTCACACCCCAGAACACCCTGAGCTCCTGGCGGTGGACCACGCCGGCACAGCCCTGGACGGCGTGCGTCCCGGGGGGCGTGTCCGCACACCCTGGCATCTCCCTGGCCCTGCCATTTGGGACACATCAGGGTGGCCGATACCCTGTCAGTGGAAGCACCATGGGGAGTGCTGCCTTCCAGGGGTGGAAGTAAAGACCCTGCGATGATGGGACACCACCCCATCCCTCCCCGTCCCTGAGGCACGGGGGCAACAGGCCCAAGGACCTGCGAGAGGGGAGGCAGCAGTTGGGCTCCAGCCCATCTCCAGCCACAGGAGGCCCACTGCCCAGGGGCTCCTCCCCACTGACCCTGACCTTCTGTCGCCTCTCAGCAGCCTGCCCAGCCCTCCACCCAGATGGCTCCCTTGCAGGTGGGTCCTGTCCTGAGGCAGGTGCTCTCGATCCCCACCCCCACCTGTCCCCCCTCCTCTCGGGCCCCTAGGAAAGGGCCTGGGGACAGTACAGGGCATCAGGGAGGCAGGCTCACACCTTTACAGGAGGCACCTCAAGGTTCACAGTCTATGTTACTGAGGCTTGTGCAAGGTCACTGTCCAAGGCAGGGGTGGGCAAACTTTTTGACTCGAGGGCCACAATGGGTTCTTAAACTGGACCGGAGGGCCGGAACAAAAGCATGGATGGAGTGTTTGTGTGAACGAATATAAATTCAAAGTGAACATCATTACATAAAAGGGTACGGTCTTTTTTTTTTTTTAGTTTTATTCATTTCAATCGGGCCGGATTCGGCCCGCGGGCCGTAGTTTGCCCACGGCTGGTCCAAGGCCATAGCTAGGACTCAGTGGGGCAGAGGCCAAGCAGGAGCCCTGGGCCCTGTGCAGCCCCCCTGAGCCACTGCTGACCAAGCTCTGGGCGGGGAGAGGGGCCACCCAGTCACCTGGCGAGTGTGAGACCCTCCCACGGCTGACACGTGGCCGCAGCTGTGGCCAGGCGGCTCTGCCGAGCGGGGTGGTGAGGTGGTGTCAGCAGGTACAGGGAGGGGAGCCCGTCCTGTCCTGATGGCTGAGTCTCTCTGGGGTCTCCCGGGAGTGAGCAATGAGGTTGCGCCGTTCAGACCCCGAAGCAGGGCAGGCCCACCTGTGACCGGAAGTGGGGCCAGGCGGGCTGTCACTCCTATCCGCTCCCACCCGGGCGCTGAGCACCCAGTGGGGAGAGCTGCACGCTCACTGGGTACGCTCAGCACTGGAAGAGTGGCAGGTGCTCTGAGTGGCTAAGTCCGGTGGGTGGTGAGACTGCTGGGCATCCGTGACTGCGGGCCGGGTCAGACAGCGCCCCGGGGCGGCCGAGTCAGCAGCAGGAGGAAGGTGGGCACTGAGCTCTCGGCCCTGGGTGTCCTCTATGGCTCCCTGCCCTGCACCCTGACACCTGCTTTTCTCTCTCTTCGCCTCCTACCTGTCTGTCCCTGGGTCTCCCCACCGTGGTCCTGCAGGCTTTGACCTCATGGCGGCCTTTGGGCTTGTGGAGCGGGAGTATGCCTCCATCCGAGGGGTGGCCATGGAGCCCTCTGCGTTTGGCTCGACCAGGACCTTCACACTCTTCAGGGACGCTCAGCTGACACGCCGAGCCAGGTGGGCGAGCAGGCGGTGGGCTGAGACCTGGGTGTGGGCACAGCATCGTGACACTGGCTGGGATGGAACGGCCTTCGGTCCTGGGCGGGGCTGAGCCTCGCCCTCAGAGCGCCTCTGGTTGAATCTCCCCACAGCCCCGGAGGGAGTTCTGTCCCTTACACCCGGTTATGCGTGGGGAAACTGAGGCAGGAAAGATCTTGGTCCATGGGTCTGGGCCCTAGGGAATAGCTGTGGCCCCCTCCAGACCCCATCCCTCTCAGGCCTGTGGTGACCCCAACCTGTGCCCCAACAGCGACATCCACCCAGCCGCCCTCCCGCCTGAGCACACAGTCGTCTTCCTCCTGCGACTCCTCCCCGAAACGCCCCGCGAGGCCTTTGCGCTGTGGCAGATGACAGCCGAGGACTTCCGACCTGTCCTCGGGGTCCTGCTGGACGGTCAGTTGGGAGGGCGAGTGGGGGGGGGCAGGCTGTCCTTAGAAGCCTCACTGGCTGATGACCCTGAGCAGATCCTCCAGACTAGGCCGAGGGCGCTGATGCCCCATCAGGAGGCAGGGCTGCTTTCCACACTGGCCTTGGGCCCCCCCCCCACGTGGGTGGGTGGGGTCTCACTCGCTCCTCACCCTGCCCCGCAGCAGGCAGAAAGTCCCTGACCTACTTCAGCCATGACCCCAGGGCGGCCTTGCAGGAGGTGACCTTTGACCTGCCCGAAGTGAGGAGGATATTCTTCGGGAGCTTCCACAAGGTCCTGGAAGGTTCCAGATAGACCAAAGCCTCTGCCTCACCTGCCTGAGAGCCTTCAATGCCCCCCATGTTCTGGAACAGACTCCCCTGGGCTGTGCAGGATGTGCCCCAGCCCCAGCAGCAGCCTCCGTGGCCACGCTGGAGCTCTCCTTGCTGGGGGCCACCTTGGCCCGTCCGGCCTCTGCCCCTGCGGTCCTCTCTGCCCCAGCATCCTGTGGGGCCCCATCCTTAATTTGGGTTGAAGAGCATCCCAGCCCTTTTCTCTGCTCCTGCAAATCCTAGAAGGGCCCGAGCGGGTACATTTCGTCCATTTCACAGAGGGGAAACTGAGGCCCAGGAGGGGGTGGGGTCCCAGAGACTTGGGGTGGGGTGAGGTGGGGCCCCCAGTGATGGGTACTTCCTCCCACCTGGCCAGGGCTGTGGGGAAACTCTGTGGTGTCTCGCAGGTGCACGTGGCCGTGGGACACTCCAAGGTCCAGCTCTACGTGGACTGTAGGAAGGTGGCCGAGAGGCCCATTGGGGAGGCGGGCAGCCCTCCCGCCACCGGCTTCATCACGCTGGGGAGGCTGGCCAAGGCCCGGGGCCCCCGGAGCAGCTCGGCTGCGGTGAGCCTCGGCTTCGTCCTGCCTGGCCACTCAGGGGCCGGCAGATCCCCAGCCCCTCCTGCCTGAGCCACATCTGGCCAACCGAGCTCCTGCCCTGACTTGTAGCTGCAGCTCCAGATGCTGCAGATCGTGTGCAGTGACACCTGGGCGGAGGAGGACAGGTGCTGCGAGCTCCCTGCGTCGGTAGGTGGGCAAGTGCCACAGGGTCTGGGGGTAGGCTGGCTGTCCCGGTCATCGTGGTGCTGGGAGAGATCTGGGCAGGCTTCCTGAAGGAGGTGGCTTCTGGGGAGCATCTTGGAGGCCCTGGGGACAAAGCAGGCTGGAGCTGGCCAGGAAGGTCCCAGCTGCAGGGTGGTCAAAACCCAGCACTCAGGGCCACGCCCCTTTTCTGTCACTTCCCCATGTACCATGCCGGGCTTGGCCATGCTGGGGCCTGCGTGGCAGTGAGAGAGGGTGTCCTGCCCTGGGGTGTGTGCTGGGCAGCCTGGGGTCAGCCCCCAGGATCAGGTCCCCCCCCCCCCCCCCCCCCCCAGCCTCCCAGGTGTCAGACAAGATCTGGGAGAGGGTCCATTCAACGATGGGTCTCCTTTCTTCTAGAAGAATGGAGAGACCTGTCCTGCCTTCCCTCCCGCCTGCACCTGCTCCTCGCAGATACCTGGGCCCCCGGGACCCCAAGGGCCTCCAGTGAGTCCAGCGGCCCCTCCCCGGCAACATCTGCTGCCACTGGCAGATGAAGGTGGCTCCTGCCGCGCCCCTTAGCTGGGAGCCTGGACCGAGCAGCCTTCCCCAGGCCTGCCGCACCCTGAAATGCTGCCTGTCACCCCCAACCCATGGGGCCCCTCCTGGCAAGCCCCTTCCTTCCCCTGGTCCCTCTTCCCAGCCAACCCCCCTCCTCTGGTGTGGGACCTAGCATGTCCCATCTTTCCTGACTGGGGTGGAGTTTCAGGACCATCCCGCCTGCAGCAGGGTCGTGACCCCCACCTGGGGCAGGTCCAGCCCCTCTGCACCCCCTGAGGGAGGCTCCAGGGCCGGCTGCAGTGGGAAGGCAGGTCTGTGAGCACTGGCTCTGTGCTCTTGGTGCAGCCCTCCCCAGGGAGGCTGCCTGCCCCGAGGCTGCACAGTGGCCAGCGGCATGGAGGCCGCACCCGGAAGCCCCTTCCCTTTACCCGAGGGCAGGACTGGAACCCAGGGCCATGCTGGGCTCAGCCCTGCCTATGCCCCTGCAGGGCCTCCCTGGCAGGAATGGAGCCTCAGGACAGCAGGGCTTCCCAGGACCCAGGGTAAGTCCTGGGGAGTCCTGGGGGGGCCTGGATCCTACCTTCCTGGGGAGGACCCCCAGCACATTCACAAGAGCACAGGGGGGAGCCCACGTGGTCCACCAGCCAGGGGGCTCCCCCCAGGAGCGAGGTGCCTCCCCAGGAGGGCCCAGCTCCCCATCCAGGGTCTTGGCGGTCAGTGTGACAGGGAAGGTGGCCCACATTGTACTCGGCTTGGGAGTGACTGTTTTATGAAAATGGCGCGTCCCTGGGGTCGCTGGTTTGCTGATTTTCACACTCACACTCAGAAAATTTGTTTTTTTCTTCATGGAGTTTGGTGCATTGATATGCTTAATTCACAAAGAATGATTTCAAAGCATTTTTCCACGCGGTCTCAGTTTAAACAGTGTTGGTGCCGCCCACCCCTTAGAGGCTTGGTTTGCGGTGTAGTGAGGTGACCGGTGTTTGGGGTTTCTTTACTCCCCATCTCTGGGACCTGGAGAGGCGGCCCAGGCCCAGTTCCTGGCTCTGGAGTAGGGTCGCAGCAGGAACCCCCCAGGGGTGGCTGTGGGTTGAAGACCTCTGTGAACCTGGTCTGGATGCCACAGGCCGGCTAGAGGCAGGGTGCTACGGGACCGGGGAGGGGGGGTGGGGGGGGGACTGCAGGAGCGGCCTGGTGCCTTCTCAACACCCCCCCCCCACCCCCGCACCCGTGTCTCCAGGGAGAGCCCGGGCCACCTGGACAGACCGGACCCAGAGGTCCTGGAGGTCATCAGGGGTCACCAGGGACTCAGGGTCGAACTGTCCAGGGACCTGTGGTAGGTGTTGCCTCCCTTCCCTCCTCCACTGCCACACCCCCACTGCCCCCCGGGCCCCTCAGTCTTCGCCCTCGGGCTCAGTCTATATTTCCCCTCCAGGGTCCACCAGGGGTCAAAGGAGAGAAGGGGGACCATGGACTCCCGGGCCTGCAGGTAGTGGGTGGGAGGGTCTCGGGGACAGGGCCTGCTCTGGGTCCGACTTGGACCCAGCCTCGCCAGCACCTCTGCTCTCTTCCAGGGCGACCCCGGCCACCAGGGCGACCCCGGGGAGGCGGGCCTCCAGGGTCCGAAGGTGGGAGAGAGGCCCGCTGGGGAGGGTTTCGAGATGGAGGCTGTGGGGTGGGGTTTCCCCTCTCTCTCACCCCACTCCCATCCATCCTGCCCCCACCTGTGGCCTGGCCAGGGGGGAGGGGAATGCCAGCCCATGCAGGGTGGGGTCAGGCCCTGAACTTGGCCAGCTCACTGCTCTCAAAGTGAGGCACAGGGGTGCACCCCTTCCCAGGTGTGGGCTGCTGTGGGAGGAATGTGTGGGGTCTGAGCCCCCCTCCAACCCGCCCTTCCTTGGCCATCAGGGCATGAGAGGCCTGGAGGGCACCGCTGGCCTGCCCGGACCCCCTGGACCTAGGGTAGGCACCACCTCCCCTGTGAGCCCAACCCTGCCCATCCCTACCCACACCCCCTGAGGTTCCTTGGGGCTGAACTGAGCGTGGTCACCCCCACAAGGTGACCTGGGAGTCCTCACTCTGCTGGGCCAGCCCTTCCTGGGCCCTGCCGGGCATGCAGTGTCCTGTGCCCTGGAGGGCTGCTGGAGAGGGGCTTTCTCACCCCGCTGGGCAGCCCCGGTCACGCCTGCACTCCAATTCCACATCGCAGGGAGATGCCAGGGCTCCCAGTGGGCCTGGCTGGGGATGCGGCCCCAGGCCCTTCTCCCTGCCTACCGGAGGGCTGGGGACCCTCCTCACTCAGAAGCACCTTCCCTCCCAAGCTGGCCATTCCTGGGGTCCCTGCTGAGCTCAGTGCCTGGGAGCTGCTCTGAGCAGGGGTCCTGGGCTGCGTGCCCAAGCTCCCATCGGGGTGGACGTGAGGCACGGCCTGCAGGAACAACAGGCCTGTGGAGCTGGGGACAAGCCATGGGATCTGGTCTGGGTTCAGGACAGGGGACCGAATGACCAGGCCAGGGCTAGAGGGAGGAGGGGCCAGACTTGCTGGGGGCTGCAGTCTGCGACCTCTGCGTCTCAGCAGGGCTACCCGGGCATGGCGGGAGCCAGGGGGACCAGTGGGGAGCGAGGACCCCCAGGGACTGTGGGGCCCACGGTAAGTCCTCTCCACACCTGGACAGCCCAACAGACGGTGGGGGGAGGGGCACACATGTGCAAAGTCAGCGTCGCTGATGCTCAGGGGCACCCTGCGCCCACACATGTGTGAGGTGAGGCCTGTGCAGGCAGTGACGCTGGGGCTGGTCTGCAGCAGGGAAAGTGGGGGGGCCCTGCCAGGCCCAAGACAGGCAGGTGGGGGGCAGGTGATAGGCCTGTGGGCTCCAGGGGGCGGGGAGGGATGGGGTCCCAGCAGGTTCCTGGAAGCCAGAAAGATGGAGGCAGGGGCGGCAGGCGAGCAGGGACAGGGATGTGCTGTGTGCAGGCCTGGCTGGCTCAGGCCGCGGGGGCTGTTCTGGGGGGCGGGGGGTGGGTCCCAGCTGTGGGCACCGAACCCATCTGAGAGGCAGGTCTTTTGCCCGCTGGGGATTCATGCCTCCGAGCCTCCAAGGAGCAGAAATTGTGCCCACCCTGTGGGGGTTTGAATGCCTGGTCTCCCTCCCCAGGGACCGAGCCCCAGGCTGCGAGGGGTCAGGGCTGCCGGGGTCAGGAGCGGGAGGGAGAGGCCAGCCCGGGCTCCTCCCTGCTTACTTCCCTCTCCTTTTCCTCTGACTCAGGGTCTGCCCGGGTCCAAGGGGGAGCGAGGAGAGAAGGTAAGTGTGCCAGTGTTGGGGGCCCAGGCACTTCCTGTGCATGGGGACAACAGCGCCACCCTGCCCTGGCCGGCAGCGTGGTCACTGCACTGTGGCCCGTCTTCCTCATAGGGGGAGCCACAGTCCTGGGCCGCCATCTACCAGCTTGTGAGCCAGGCCTGCGAGTCCATCATCCAGAGTGAGGACCCCGAGCCTCCAGTTACCCCGCAGGCCCTGCCCCCCCACCCCCCGCCCCTGTCTCTGTCCCCACCCAATCTCAGCGACCAGCCTGGCCTGGCCACTCTTCTGCGCAGGCACCAGGGAGCCCTGGGGAGGCAGGGTCTTCCACACCCCCACAGCCCGCTCATCCCCCCCCCCCCCCCCCGCCCGCAGCGCATGTGCAGAAGTTGGACTCCTTCCCCCAAAAGAGTGCCCGGCCCCCCATGCCCATCTTGGAGGCCCCTGGGCTCCCTGGAGAAGGGGGAAATGGTGGCTCCCGCCCTGAGGACAGAGGTACTGGCTCCCCCTCCCCCAGTGTCCTGGGGCTGGCTGGGTGGGGAGACACAGGACCTGCCTGGCTTCCTGGAGTCCTCAAAGCGGCCCCTCCCCCATTCTCCCAGGAAGTCTGAGCTCAGGGCCACCGCTGCCCTTCCATCCCCTCTCCTCTCCTGCACCCTCCCACCTCCTCGGGCTGGGGCTGTGGAACCTGATGGCTCAGATGCTGAGGTGGACGGAGAGGCTGATTGAGGGACTGAGCAGACAGAGCTCGGAGCCTCAACGGGGAGAATGGGGAGGGTTGTGGGGAACAGCACGTCACTGTGGGTGGGGGAGAGGGAAGGGGAGGGGCCCTGCCTGTGGGAAGCCCTGCCCACCAGGGCCCAGACCAGGCTGGCAGGTGCTCTCATGAAGACCCCACCCCATGCCTCCCCCTCCACCCCCACCTCACTCTGAACTTCAGCCACTGAGCCCACAATCGGGGCCTGTTGGGACTCAGGGACCCCCACCCCAAGCTTTCACCCTTGCCAGGCACTCACCTTCCTCTGGGTCAGAATAGGGTCCAGAGAAAGATAGTGTTGCCATCTGCTGCCCTGTCTCAGCCGCCCCTCCTTCTCAGGTGCACCCGCAGCCCTGGCTCAGGTGGGCAGCCCTCAGCCACAGGGGAGCAAGATTCCAGGATCCTTGGGAGGAGCAGGGGGACCTGGCCTGGGGAGAGGAGGTACCGGAGGTGCGTGGGGGCTTTAGGGGAGCCTGCCTAGTGGGAGCCCAGGGAGGCCCTGCCAGGGGCTGCACTCAGAGAGGGGGGCAGTGTGCACCAGGGAGGACACCTGGGCCAGGCAGGCACAGTGGGGGCCCAGGGAGCACTGGCCGAGGGGCAGGGTCCTGCAGAGGGCTCCCCTTGTTTCTGCCCTGCTCACGGCCCAGTGGGGGCTCGCCGGACAGTGGGGCTGGGCCGGCTGACCGGGGTCAGCTGTCCCTTGCACCCCCAGACCTGCTGGTCTCCTCTCCCCTCCTGCCAGGCCGTTCTCCCTGCTGCCTGGAGTGACCTGCACCTCTTTCCTGGAGTCTCAGAGGAGCTGGAGAGTGTGGGAGGAGCTGGAGGCGGGCGGATGGGCAGCGAGGGCGGCACCGCTCCTCTGTACCGTTCCCTCCGCCCCATAAACCTCATCATGGAGTCAGACTCCCACCTTCAATCCCACAGTCTACCTGCTGCGTTGGGGCTCCCCACCTTCCCTCGAGGCAGGCAGCCCCATCTGAGCCGCCAGAGCTCAGTACTGCCAGGCCAGGGCCCTCAGTCTAAGTCACACGCTGGGTCACTGGGTGGGGGTGGGCTTTAAAAACAGCGCCCAGCCCACCCTCAGAGGCCCATGTGTCTCAGCCCCGCCCCCGCAGCCTCCGGTCCACACCTGCTCCCCTGGGACTCTCATCGCTGTGGGCCTGACCGATTCCACACCAAGTCCTTTCCTAACCACCAGCAGGATCTGGGGTGGGGGTTCCTTCATGCACAGTGGCCAAGGGCTTCTACGGAGACAGTGGAGCAGAGGCAGGAGCCCAGCGGGGCGTGAAGGTGGTAGGAGGCTCCAGCAGGGGCGCAGCCCCGAGAGGCCGGAGGCTGGGCCAGCCAGGCAGGACCCGGCATGGCAGGAGGGCCGAGCCCAGGGCGCGGGGAGGTCTGGGTTCTTCCGAGGAGCACTGGGAGCCACGGGCTCCTGAGCGGGAGCTGCTGTGACCGCCTGAGAGCCAGCTTGGGGACCTCACCTGCTGTCCACTGAGATGGAGCTGGCTGGGCTGTGGGGAAGCAGGTTTGGGGCTGGCTGCTGGCTAGGCCACTGGTTGGGGGAGGGGGGGGGGCCCAAGAACAGCCCTGGGCTGGAGAGCAGGTTCCAGGTGCCTTCAGTAGCCAGGTGTTGAAGAGCAGGTGGGTGGGTTGGTGAGTCTGGTGTTCACGGGGGCAGAAGTGTGGGCACCACCATCTGGGAGGCGAGTGGAAGCCAGGGGTTGGCTTCCCTGGGGGTGAAGGCAGCCTGGCTCGTCCCGGGACTGAGTCCCAGGCTCATCTCCGAGGCCGGAGGGTGTGGGTGCAGAGACCACCTGTTGGGACACTCCAGAGAGAGCAAGGCCAGAAGACCCTGGGCCAGTGGGGTGTTTGGTCAAGGAGCCAGCAAGTGAGGAAGACACCTCTTTTTATTTAATCACCTGAGGATATTTTTTGCATTGCTTTTCAGAAAGAGTAGAAGGGAAGGAAAGGGGGGGAGAGAGAGAGAGACATCGATTGGTTCCCTCTCTCACGCCCTGGACTGGGGTTGGGGGTCGAACCTGCAACCCAGGTACATGCCCTTGACCAGGAATTGAACCCGAGACCCTTTGGTGCTGGGACTGATGCTCTAACCACTGGGGACACCGGCCAGGGCTGGAGATGCCTCTTGGTCAACACAGGGATGAGCTCCCATCCTGGGAACGAGGCTGGAGTGGGCGGAGGACCTCTGCTGCCGCCCCGGGCACAGGATCCCCACCTGCTGGCCCAAATGGAGTACGGCCTGGGCTGAGAAAGACACGAGCCTGCCTGCCTCTCGACCCTCGACCTGAGCTGTGGGCTGCTGCACAGGGGTCCACGTGAAGCCATCACAGCACAAACCTGCACACGCACACACACTTTCCCATACACACCCGCCGCTGCTAACACGCACATGTGTGCACATGCCTCATCGTGCGCAGTGCTCCTGTAAGGTCGGGGAGAGGACTTCTGGGGAAGGTGTGACACCTGGGAGCTGAGCAGGAGAGGAGGCCGGTCCCCACGGTCCCAAACTGAACACTGCGGCGTCTTCACGGAGGGAGGGTGGGCATTAACGGCATGAAAAGGTCAGGAAAAGGCAACGGGAAATGTGTGCAGAAAACACACCGGGAGAACACCAGCAGGGTGGGCGGGGCAACCAGGACCCAGGGAACGCAGCTGAAGGTCAGGCAGGGCCGCCCGGAGGCGCAGAGGACCACGACCCAGGCCGGCTCCCTGGTTAGAGGGCCAGCGAGCGCGGTGGGAGTGCTGAAAAGTGGTTTTTTTAAGATTTGAGAATTAGAGGAAGTTTTGGTCTCAGATCAAAAGGCTCAGAGTGCCAAACATGGTTGATTTTTTAAATGTAGATTCATTCACACGAAGCATACGACAGAGGAAACCGTCTGAATGAGAGCCACTGGACGGCAGAGGCGGGAGGCAATGACCTCCACGTGTTGAAGGAAAAGCGCACAGATTTTACCCCATAAAATCCTCACTGAGTGAACAGGCCCTGAGTCTAAGGAGCGGCACGAGGCAGACCCCGTGGGAAGCGAGGTGCATTCCGCAGGACGGACGGACGGAGTCACACGTGACCCGACACACAGGAAGTGCAGGGCTGCTCGAAGAGCCTCGCCCTCCGCAGACCGTCGCCTAGAATTCTAGATTGTTCCCGGGCCGCGGGACCCTGAGTGCAGGCGCTAGTTCTGTTGGGGGCCTGTGAGGGTCTCTGTCAACTCCTGCAGCTCTGGAGAAGCACAGGCTCCGGCCGCAGGTCTGAGCAGCCTCGGGGGAAGCGCGCTCCTGTGCGGGGCCTGTGGGCCAGGCAGGGGCGAGCTGCTCTACGCGCAGGGGTCACGGCACATCTGACCCGGGAGGTGAGCTCTCCCTGCGTCAGAAGACAGGACACACTTCCTGCTCCCGCGGCCAGAGGAACCAACACTCCAGGAACCAGGAAGCAGGAGATCAGGGGCCACGTTGCCAGGCATCTTACTGGGGAAGGACCGTGTTTTCAACAAATGGTTCAAAACTGCTAGAGGTTCGAATCAGAAACATTGATGCTCTGCCCTTGTCTACACCAGGCACAAAACTTAATTAGAAAAACATGGTAGCCCTGGCTAGCGTGCTCAGTGGTTAGAGCATCAGCCTGCAAACCAAAGGGTCTCAGGTTCCATTCCCGGTCAAGGGCAGGTTTGATCCCTGGCCCCAGGCGGGGTGCATGTGGAAAGCAACCAATGGATGTGTCTCTCTCACATCATTGCTCTCTCTTCTACCCCCGTCCTTTCCACTTTCTCTCTAAAAAAAAAATCAACGGGGTGAGGATTAACAAAAAAAGAAAAACACGGTAACCCTAAAGACGAGAAAGCTGTAAGCATTCTAGGTGACAGAAGGCAGGGGAGGGGCGCATTCCTAAGCCCAGGGCGGCCAGGAGCTCTCACACAGGATCCATAAAGCAGCAGCCACAGAAAGAAAAACGAAGACATGGCCCCTCATCAGAACGAAAAGCTTTTCTGGGAAAGATGCGGTTGGGGAAAAGTATCATCACGCACAGGGAAGGAAGTCTCCCACAGGAGGACGGACAAAAGCCTTGGGCCCCAGCACACAGGTGGCTCACACCCTCTAAACGCCACGCCACCAATAATGAGCAAACGTCCAGCCAACACCAACCGCAGAGCTTCTGGGGGGGCGGGTGTCCACTTGGGAAGGCTCGGCATCCCGTGACCAGTGACCCCACACAGGTGTGTACCTGGGAGTACTCTGGGCCCCATCATGACTTCTTTTTTTTTCTTCCATTGATTTTAGAGAGAGTGGAAGGAGGGAGGGAAGGGGAGAAAGATAAACACGGACGTGAGAGAAACACATCAACTGGTTGCCTCCCACACGCACCCGACGGACCAAGGATTGAACCTGCAACCGAGGTACACGCCCTTGACCAGAATGAAACCTGCTAACCTTGGGTGTGCGGGCCAACGCTCTAACAACTGAGCAACACGGGCCAGGGCCATCATGACTTACGAAGGTGACCGGGGGATGTCCCGAAGGGGCCAATGCCGTTAAGAAGAGAACCCATTACTTAATTTCCGGAGAGAAGGGCTATGTCACACTGTGTGGGGAGCACGGACCTCGGTCGGGAGACAGGGGGCGGGGGAGGGCCAGGCAGGGCAGGCACAAAGCTCAGGAGTGCCGAGCTGGACATCCCGCGGCCCCGGGCCCTGGGCAGTCCCTCCTTGTCTGGGCCCCAGCCGTCGAGGAGGGGAAACACTGGCCCAGTGTGTGAGTGAGATGAGGCGTGGGGGCAGGGCCCTGGACACAAGGACATGAGGCATGAGGACATCCCCGAAGACCTCACAGCATGTCACAGCGCGTGAGTCGTGACGGCGAAACCCGGAGACCACGTTCTTCAAGGGGGACGAGACAGCGAGCTCCGTTGATTCAGGCGAAGAACTCTGCTCACAGTTGAAACAGGACTGTCCGAGGACGAGACAGGACCAGTGAGTCTCAACACACTAGGAAGGAGGCAGCAATGGAGGCCCGACCCCCTGAGGGGCAGGGGGAGGGTGGCGTCTTGTGTGTGGAATGGTGCCCTAGGACCTTGGTGTCAAATTTTAGTAAAACTCACTCACTCGAGGGCTTAGATCATGCGTTTTTCCCTATTAAATTTACATTAAAGAAACCACACTGGAGGCAGACGGAGGCTGGGTTAGTTTGCTGTGGTGGGAATATGACCACTTGGTTATTTCTGTGCATTTCCTGACACTTTTTTCCAGTTCCGGAAGCTTCGTACGAGGTCTCCCTGGTGACCCAGAAAAACATCTCAGTGGGCCCGGCGCCTGGCTGCTCCTGGCAGATGCCTGCGCATCCGGTGGCCGAATCTGCTTATGTAAGGACCGAGGTGCTTACATCCGAAATCTACCTCCCTGATGCCCTGGGGCTGGTGTCCCCGATCAGCCTCGCTTGTCCTGGGTGAGCGGCCCCAGCGCCTGGGACTGATACCGACGCCCCCGGGAAGCAGGTGCAGAGCAGAGCTGGGCAGCAGGCCCCCCGTGGCCCAGGGGCCAGGAGGAGAGGACACCGGCGTCTGCACCCTCTCGGGCACGAGGACCCCTGGGCCCAGGTCAGGTCCCGTCTCAGTGCCTGGGCGAGGGGTGCAGCCCCTCCAGCTCCTGCACGGCACCGCTGCCTGGCTGCGACCAGGGAGTCTGACCTCTGCCACAACGAGGCCCACTCGACTCCAAACTTCACTGAATTGTTCACTCACTTCTCCCAAGTCCCTGGTGACTCCGGCACTGGCCAGGAGGGACACCTTGCCCGTGGCTGCCCCGCCCGTGGTTGCCTGGCGTGGCTGCCATGCCCAAGGCTGCCCTGGCCGTGGCTGCCCTGCGGAAGGGACTTTGACCATGGACAGCAGGAACAGCTTCCTCCTCCTGCCTCCACCCAATGTCACTCCCTGGGAGGGGACATGGTGTCCTTGCCACCTCCACTTGGAGACTGAGGATTCCAAATCATCACAGCACGCAGGGCCATGGTGCCCGGGTCAGGGAGACATGGGGTGGCACCCAGCACTCTGCCCTGGGGGTGATCCTAGGCCCCCAGGACCGTCCCTCCGGGGCGTCCCCTACACCTCTGGCCAGAGGGCCCTTGCATTGTGGGTGAGAGAGGCCCTTTGGCTGAACTGGCCTCCCACAGATGAGTCCAAGGGCAGGAGGCCTGTGGAGGTTCACCTCGGCCTCCTCAGGGCCCCACCCCAGTGCCACACTCCGAGGGCCCGGAGCAGGCCCTGGGCAGCTGTCCTCACAGCCTCCCAGTGCCCACGGGGACCTATGACCCCGCACAGAGCTGCCCGGGAGCCCCCAGGGCCCTTGGAAGGCCATCATCTGAACTCCCCAAGCCCAAAGGTCCCTCCCTCATGGGGTCCTGCCCCCCAATCTCTTCCAAGCGGGACCAGGTTTAACAGCTCCACTCCCCAAGGACCCCTGGGCACAAAACTTAGGTTTTCACGAATTCATCAAAACAAATCAAAAAGCCCTGGCCGGTTTGGCTCAGTGGACAGAGTGTCGGCCTGCAGACTAAAGGGTCCAGGGTTCAATTCCGGTCAAGGGCACATGCCCGGGTTGCAGGCTCCATTCCCAGTGGGGGGCGTGCAGGAGGAAGCCAGTTAATGATTCTCTCTCATCATTGATGTTTCTCTCTCTCCCTCTACCTTCCTCTCTGAAATCAATAAAAATATATTTTAAAAATAAAATAAATATGCCAAAACCAGTTTGGCTCAGTGGATAGAGCGTCAGCCTGCGGACTGAGGGGTTCCAGGTTCGATTCCGGTCAAGGGCATGTACCTGGGTTGCGGGCACATCCCCAGTAGGAGATGTGCAGGAGGCGGCTGATTGATGTTTCTGGCTCTCTGTCTCTCTCCCTTCTTCTCTGTAAACAATCAATAAAATATATTTAAAAAATAAAATAAAATAAAATAAATAAAACCCCTGCTTAGGCCCACCCGGCAAGTGAGACTCGCATGGTTGTGACTGGCCTCTGTGGGGTCAAAGAGAGCAGGCCCGAGGACCAAGGGTAAGGGTGGCGTCCCCACGCTCGGGGCTGGACAGGCAGGGGCCTCGGGATCCCACAGGGAGGAGGGGACAGGGGCTGAGAGGAGCTGAGGGCTTGGCCCCAGGACGTGGGGACGGCTGGGACCTGTGAGGAGAGAGAAGCCCTGCTCGGGGTGCACTTCAGTGGCTCAGGCGGCGATGCCACCTGCAGTGAGAACAAGCCTTTCCCAGCGGGCTGCCTCCTGGGCAGGTCCCAGCCGCCGGAGCCGCACCGGCTTCCCCAGGAGGAGCAGACGGAAGGCGGGGGACAATCTGGCAGGTGGCGTGGCCCCGTACATTTTCTGCTCTGATTTTTTAAGTAATCCGTACGGTGCTTTGGCCCCTAGATCATGCCGGCCAGCCAGGGCGGCAGGAAGAGGCCGGCGGTCCCCAGCAGGCAGACGATGACGAACACCCAGAGGAAGATGCGGTCGATGACCATGGCCACGTACTTCCAGTCCTCCTTCACCTGCAACACAGACATCACCTCACAGGCGGCAAGAACCTCTGGAACCCGGCGCTTTGCGTGACAGGTTCTGTTTCCATCCTCGCCACCGAGGCTGCCAGGGCCGCAGGCACACCTGCCGGGGGGCCGAGTGGGGCGGGTGCAGAGAAGCCACATGTCCGCTGAAGTTGGGTTCAGAGGGGGCAACACCCTCGAACTGAACATCCCGGCTGCCGTGGGGGACGGGTCTGGTGCTGTGCCTGGCAGGGTGCCTGAGCCCAGAGGCGGTGGGGGGGGGGGGGGGGGGGACAGGGGGGGGACTCTT
The DNA here is from genome assembly GCF_028538775.1 of Myotis yumanensis. Classification (NCBI taxonomy): domain Eukaryota; kingdom Metazoa; phylum Chordata; class Mammalia; order Chiroptera; family Vespertilionidae; genus Myotis; species Myotis yumanensis. Next base: position 2,524,802 of record NW_027223758.1, on the reverse strand, counting down.
TGGAGGAACACCAGGGTCCAGGCTGCTTCACAATGGAATTTGCTCCAGGTTTGCTAAAGCTGAGGGGGTGCCATGGAGGCCATCCAGTGCACCCCCATTTTTCAAATGGACCAACTGAGCTCAGAAAGGGCCACTGGCACCCCCTGGCCGCAGGACAAGGGCCAGGAGCACCCTGGGTGACAAGGCCTGACCTCTAACAGGAGCCCCCAGGGGCCTAGTGTCTGAGTAACAGCTGAGGCCTGACTGCCCTCTCCTCCTGGGCGGGTGCTCAGGGGTCAGCTGCCCAGGGGGCCCGAGGCCCCTCAGGGATCAATGGAGTCTCTCAGCTCTGTCCCTTAAGCCCGAGGGGGTGGGGCACAGCCAGGTGCTGTGAGCAGAAGGAGGAGGGAGGGGCCAGGGCTCAGGGGGAATCCCAAATGCTGAGGCCAGCGGGCGGCCATGGACGCAAACACGCAAGCATGCGGAGCACGTCACCTGCGTGAGGGGCCGGTGAGGAAGGAGGCAGTATTGTCTTGTCTAGATGGGGACACTGAGGCACAGAGTGGCTATGGAGGGGAGCGCAGACCCCAGCCCCACCCGGCTGCTCTGAGGTCCTGGCTCCTCACCCCACCTTTGGCCTTTGCCTTACAGTGGGTCCCGGGTGGGTGGCCTGCTGGCGCCTGAGGGACTGGGAGGAAGCAGCGTCAGGGCATAGTGGGTCAGACAGCCCGGGGCGAGGGCAGGGCTCAGTGCCCATCTTGGAGCGTCGAGGAAAAATGGGTTCTTCGTTGCCATTTTCTGCTCTGATTTTTAAAGTAATCCTGACAGTTTTAAACCAAACCTAAAAGGAACTGTTTATTCACAGGAAACCTGAGCGCAAACAGGGTCACTTATAAATAACAAGCCCGCCAGGGACCCTGCTGCGTGGAGGCACGCTGTTCCCTGCCTTTCGCCCGCTGTTGCCCCGTCCTGAGGATGAAAGGCCAGCGCAGACCAAAGCCACCAAGGCCTGCCAGTCGCTCAGGCGACTAGTGAAGTCATGTCACTCCCCAGAGCCAGTGACGCAGGGAGCGCACTGCGGACGGACACGGGGCAGCTGACCAGCCACAGAGGGGCCAGCGGCCCCTCCCGTCGGCTCCTCGGTCCTGAAGCCCAGAGGGGTGTCCCTGAGATCTGCTCCACAAAGCTACTCTGGGCCACCTGCCCCAGCTCCACCCCAGGGACCTGGCCAGTCCGAGGGCTCAGGGAGGAGGGAGTGGGCCAGGGTGGGGGCTGTTTCCTGATTTTGTCACCAGTCACTCCCTCCTTCAGTGTCTGCTTGTCCCACAAGGGCCAGGGGCACCTCCCGGCGCCGGGGGCAGGGCCTTACCGAGAAGTCGGTGTCTTCCGCCTTCAGGTGGGCTGCAATGTGCCGGACATCCTCGGCAGCCCGCGTCAGGGCGGGCGGCGGCAGGGGCGGGCGGCGGGGCGGTGCTTTGGTGTTGAGGGCTTTGAACGCTGTGTTTGAGGACCCTGTGGACTGCTCCTTGCACTTACATTTGCAGGGAGAGGCCTGGTCTGCAGGTGGGAGCTCAGTCCAGGGAGCCTGCAAGGAGGGAGGGGAGCTGGCCACAGGGCCACTGGCCTGGGAGGTGGCCTCGTCTTGAGGAACGCAGTACTGGATGCTTTGAGACCGGCACCGGATGCCGCCCTCCGGTGCTTTGTTGGGGCTGGACATGTGCTGGATGCTCAGAGACTGGGCTTTGGCAAGCCCCGGGTCCCAGGTGCTGGTGGTTGGGCGGCTGGGGCTGGACGACGGGCAGGGGCTGGCTTCCTCGGCCTCTGCTGGCTGCAGAGTGGGCGCCTGGTCTGAGGGCGACGTGCAGGCCGGCTGGGGCTTGCCTGGCGCATCCAGGGGAGCACAGAAGGACGGGGTGGGCGAGGGGCCCTGGCTCTGGACTTTGCTCATGAAGTTGGGCTCCTCCTCAGACTCCGGCCAGAAGCGAGGGGCACTGGCCATCCTGTGCATGGATTCGATGAGCCGCCGGCAGCTGCCCTTGATCACGGGCGGCCGCTCCATGAAGAGCAGCCGCGGTACGATGTCCAGGAAGACGCGGCGCACCCAGGCGGGCATGGAGTGGGTGCGCGGGGAGCGGTGGTGCACGTTGAGCACGAAGACGGTGATGATGATGGAGAGCGTGACGAAGATCATGGTGAACAGCAGGTACTCGCCGATGAGCGGGATGACCAGGGAGGTGGAGGGGATGATCTCGGTGATGAGCAGCAGGAAGACGGTGAGCGACAGCAGCACGGAGATGCACAGCGTGACCTTCTCGCCGCACTGGGAGGGCAGGTAGAAGACCAGCACCGTGAGGCAGGAGAGGAGCAGGCAGGGGATGAGGAGGTTGACGGTGTAGAAGAGCGGCAGGCGCCGGATGATGAAGGCGTAGGTGATGTCGGGGTACACCTCAGCGCAGCACTCGTACTTCCTGGTGTTGTAGGTGCCCACGGCGTCCACGAGGACCCACTCGCCGCTCTCCCAGAAGCCCAGCCGGTCCACGTGGCTGTGCATGCTCACCAGGTCGACCTTGGCCTTGTCGTAGGTCCAGGACCCAAACTTCATGGTGCAGTTCTGCTGGTCGAAGGGGAAGGAGGTGACGTCGATGCTGCAGGAGCTCTTGTAGATGGCAGGCGGCGTCCACTGCACCCGCCCGTCGTGGAACAGGTGGGCCTTAGTCAGGTGGGTGACGGCGAAGTCCCCGTCCGCGCTGGGCAGGGAGAGAGGGGTGAGACCCGGGAACAGGTGGCCCTGACGCCTGGCCCCCGAGGCGCCTGCCATGCACACACCTGGTCGTGAGTCTAGGCCCCGGGCAGGTGCCACCTGGCTATGCCACTCTCTCAGCCTCAGTTTCTCCACTCTGACCTGGTGTGGCCCACACACAGGAGGAGGCAGCAGCCATTCCGCAAGCCCCTCGGACAGCCCTGCCACCTTCGGCTCTGAAATGCTCACGGGAAATCTCTCCTCGGCCCTGCGAAACCCGCACTGACCGTGCCGCCTGCCTCCTGCTGGTCTCAGCAGCAGGTGAGCCCAGCCTTGCAAGGCCCCGCTCTGCACGTGGGGCCCGCCACCCCGTGGGGCAGCAGGGGCAAGGCTGTGACCCCCACGGCAAGGCTGGGCCCCTCCCCGTTGGCTCCTCTGTGCCTGGCAGAGGCGAACATGGCCGGCAGTTTCTGGTCCCTCCCACCCCCGCAGGGTGTGGCATCGGGGTTGGCCGTGAGTCCGGAGCCCTTCTAGGGGGGGCTTGCTGTGTGGGGCTGCCGCTGGTCCAGGTTCCTGCTCTGGGCCCTGAGATGCCCCAGGACTGTGACACCATCTGCCCCAAAGGGACCACGTGGAAAAGCCTCGGGTGGACAGCACAGCCTCACGTGCATGACTTCCAACCAGGGCGCCCCAAAGCCATCAGAAAAGCGGGGCCCTGCTCTCCCGTCCCCTCACCTATCAGCTCAGCCTGGACACACAGCCATGCTCAGGTGCACATGTCTGGCCAGCAGCCACCACTGCCCCTGGAAATAGGCCTCTTCAGTGGCTGTGGCCCGGCCAGCATCAGCCACCAGCTCCTCGCCCTCCCTCCAGGCCGTGTCCAGAGTCTGGGCACTGACCACAGCCCCACAGAGAAGCTGGTGTCCACCCGTTACCTCCCACGGGTCCTGGCAGGGAGGAGAGGGTGGAGGGTTGGGGTGGCAGCTCCCACTCTCCTGGGCTGCAGCCTGGGGGGCGTGCACAGGTCCCAGAGCACATGGGAGGTTTCTACCTCTCCCGGGAACATGACGCTCCCCTGGGTCCCAGAACGCTGAGCTGATGCATATTCTCTGGATCAAAGGTCCTGGGGGTGTGTGTCTTGGGGAGTTGAGCATGGACCCCAGGTGGCTGGGTGGCTGGAGGACTCGGACGTGGTTCAGACCAGTGGCTTTCGGAGAGCAGAGAGCTTGCCCGCCCGCTCCCCTCCCCGACCCCACTAATGCATCCTGAAACCATCTCCCAGGTGCCTCACATGCCGCCATCACTGCAATCAATTGCGTTGGAAGAGGAGCGAAGTCGTTCTTAACCAAAGAGCAACCCTTTGTAGGTCAGGCCCAGCGCCCGGGGCAGGAGGGGCTGTGTGCAGGGCTGTGGGGAGGTGGGGTTGCGTTCAGATAGGGGAAGGGGCGATGGGGAGGGGAGCTAAGTGCTTCTCTTTGTGAGCATGTCCAGAGCCTGGCCCCAGGCGTGGATCCAGCGATGACAGAGCAGAGGCCAGGGACTTGGGAGGATGGCAGACTGCCCAGGGACAGAAACCCTGGTCAGAGTCCCGGGAGAGTCAAGTCTGAGCCCAGTGCCGGCCACAGCTGTGCCTGGAAACCCTGGCTCCAGCACAGAACACTGCCCACCCATCAGATTTCGCTGGGCTGTTCGCGCGGGAGTGTGAGGAGCGGGCCTGGGGCCTGCGGTGGGGGCTGTGGTGATGAAGGGGGGACCAGGCCCGAGAGCTGGCCCGGGCGGGCCCTGAGAGGAGCCTGCACATCTAGGCTTCTGGAACAAAGAGCAGCGAGTGGGGCAGGGGACAGGCTCTGAAAATGACTCCAGGTTGCATGGGAGCAGCTCGGGGCCTGCAGTCAGGGGGCAGTGCCAGCCCCTTTTCCCGGCTCCTGGGGAGAGAGGCCAAGGAGGAGCCAGGAGGTGGCCACCCCGGGCGCCCAGGCCGCACCCAGGCCCCCGCTCTCCTAGCTGCTCTAGGTGAGATCCAGACACGGCCGCCTCTGGCTCACCAGCCTCGGTGGAGCTGCCACCGCCCCCGGAGCCCCGCCCTCCGGCTCACTTGTTGTAGAGCACGATGTCTGGCCGCCAGATGAGCTCGGAGGGGATGCGGATGGAAGTCACGTTCTCGTAGTCCCTGGGGTCCCAGCGCAGCTTATAGTCCCGCCACTCCTGCACGGGCAGGAGAACACTCAGCTGAGAGGGACGGGCAGGGCTGGGGGCGGTGGCCGCGGCGCCCCTCCCACTCACCTGCTTCACCCACACATTGGTTGTCATCATCTGGTTCTTCTCGTCCTAGGACAGAAACGAGGAACGGAGTCACGGTGCCTGCAGTGCGGGCCATGGCTCTCCGGCCCGGAATGTTCTCCCCACAGGCCAGGCCCGGGCTGAACAGGGGAGAGTGAGCACCTCATCGGCTGCGGCGGTGGCCCCGCCCAGGAAGGGAGGCCAGACGGCACTTCGGGGTATGGCGGCAAGGCCCCAACCTTTCCAGAAGCAAAGTGAGAACAAGGTTTGGCCAACTGTATAGGCAGCTGGGGCTGGCCCTCCCCCAGCTGTGGGTGGGTGTGTGGGGAAGGGGGCACCCCAGCTGTGGGTGGGTGTGTGGGGAAGGGGGCACCCCAGCTGTGGGTGGGTGTGTGGGGAAGGGGGCACCCCAGCTGTGGGTGGGTGGGGGGAACAGGGGCACCAAAGGCGACCTGCATTGCTCTGTCACAGCTGGGCAGCCCCTCTGCATATGGGCCCCAGGTGAGCAGGCACCCGCCCCTCCTGCTGCCTCCAAATCCACCTTGGTGTGCACCGGGCGCCTCGCTACCAGACTCTGGTCAGGGTGGGCCTTGCTCCTCCAGGGGACAAGCCCCCAGGCCCCTGTTTGGGGAGAACAGATCATGTCCCCAGGCATTGCCCTTGGTCCGGCTCTCCTGCAGGACCGCCTGGGACAGGCCCTCAGCTGACCCAATGGGACCCCCCCTCCCCCCCCGAAAAGGGTGCTGAGGAGTATGTGACCTCAGGAGAGCCAGGAAGCGATGGCTGCCCGTCCTGCCTCCCCTCGGGGTGGACAGCCTGCCCCTGGAGGCCCCATCCCCGACCACAGGCTCCAGACCCTTCAGGGGACAGCCTGCCTCCCTCCCAGCGGCCTGCCCAGCCCACGCGTGCAGCGTCAGCCCAGGGCCTGGAAAGCACCGGTGCCTTGGGCTCCTCTGCAGGCGGGAGCTCACACACGCGAGCACTGGGGCCAATACAGACTGGCAGCAAATGATGAGCCCCAGGGGGATGGGCGAGGAGGCCCTTGCACCCACCACCTGGCCCCGGGCCTCCGCAAAGACGGTTCCTCAGCACCTCTGAAGGTGTGTCCTCAGTCAGCCCCAGAGCCACAGCGGAGCCGGGAGCTGGCCCCACCCTGCCTGGTGCTGCCCCGGGCCTGGAGTCTCGGGGATAGTGCTCCCTCCCTCTGGCCTTGGACTCTCCTGGACAAAGTGGGGAGATGGGTGATGTGGGGAGAGAGGAGCCCCAAGGAGCTGGCAGGAGGCCAGGCCTTGGTGCAGCCGGAATCTTGAGTGGCAGCCAGCGGCCACCTCCACCAGCCACCACTTTGAACTGCCCTGGATGGTGAGGGCAGAAGGGTGGTGGGGACAGAAGGGTGGTGAGGGCAGAAGGGTGGTGGGGGCAGAAGGGTGGTGGGGGCAGAAGGGGTGGTGGGGGCAGGACGGTGGGGGCAGAAGGGTGGTTGGGGCAGAAGGGTGGTGGGGGCAGAAGGGTGGTTGGGGCAGAAGGGTGGTGGGGGCAGAAGGGTGGTGAGGGCAGAAGGGCAGAAGGGTGGTAGGGGCAGAAGGGTGGTGGGGGCAGAAGCCTGACATGGCTGGGGACAGGGCACACTGAGGGGGTCTCCCTGCTAACGGGGCCCCTGCTGGCCCTGTCTGCCCCAGGGGGGATGGGCAGAGTAGGCTACGGCCTCTCCCGCCTCCCAAATATTGCCCAAGTTGGCAATGCTGTGCTCATCCTATCTCACAGGGAAAAGATAGGCAGGCAGCCTGGCACCAGGTCCCCCACACACCTCCCTGAGCCGACCAATGGTAAGGTCCTGGCAGGGGCAGGGATGGGCATCTGGGAATATCTGTAGCCCCTATAGCTGTACAAACCAGGCTCCCAGAGGCCCCTCCTTGCCAGGCTGGACAGACCCACACTCCAAGGCCCTCAGGAGCCCAACCCAGGTGGTGTGCCCATCACCCAGTCAGATCACACCCGCAGGATGAACCCTAAGCCCAGAGCAGCAGTCATTCAAAGGCTGGATCCTCCTAGGAACCCCTGTGGCCCCTAACCACGAAGATAAACACCCCTCAGACCTATCCGAGACTCCCCCAAAGCCCGCATTCCAGACCTGTAGGTAATGGGGGCTCCTGAACCAGCTTGAGGACAGGTATTGCCCCATCAGGTGCACAATTCACACAAAAGCCCCACAACTTGACCTGGCACCGTTCCCCCCCTTCCCCCCCCCCCCCGACAGAGACATCTTCTGCCCTTGGCCTCTGAGGCTGGCAGCCTGGCCCACTGCTGACCACCTGGCACTGTGTGTCCCCATGCGGGGCAGAGAAGGACCAGGCCTGGGGCAGGTGTGCACAGCATCTGCCTCTCCTCCAGACCCCACCACAGAAGTGCACTTGCTGGACTCAGGCAGGGGGCCGTGCAGGCTCCTCAGCCCGGCACCACCTCCAGGACCGTGTGTGACAGCCAAGGCCCAGAGCGCCTGCCCTTGCACCTACCACGTCAATGAGCTGGGCGATGGACAGGCCAAAGTGGACAAGGACCACGTCCGAGATGTTGGCCACGGGCCGGGACCACTTGTTGTAGCCAGAGAAGAGTTTCCTCAGCAGCCGCTCCTCTGCGTGAACCCGAGTCGCCACGTGGCCGCTCACTGAGGACAGGCAGGCGTGTGGCTCAGAAGCAGGGTCCAGTGGCCCCCAGGCTGCCCCTCCAGCCTCATGCCAGGCTGTGCTCAGCCACCCTGCTTTCTTCCATCTCTCCTGGCACATGCTACTCACCTAAGGACCTTTGCACAGCTGCCCTACTCCCCACTTCCTTACGGAAGCCTTTCCACCCCCTCAGTCCTTCCTAGCACGGGCACCTCACCACAGAAGTGTTCAGCTGTCCCCACCAGCACTGATTTGGATGAGTCCCTCTTGGGGGCTGTATCTCCAGCCACCAGCAGAGCCGTGAGAACCTTGCTTCAAAGCACAGGTGGGGAGTGAGGGTCCAGCCACCCAGAGCCGCTTTCAGGGGTTGCCAACAAGCCCAAGGCTAGCCCCGGAGTTACCATCTCCACAGGGACATCTCAGTGCTGACTCTGACAACCGGCCCAGCACCCTGTGTTCTTGGATGGACACACAGACTGCCCTCCAAGAGGCTGGAGTGAGCCCCCAGTGGGGAGGTCCAGTCTGTGGTCTCATGGCCTCCCTGCCTCCCTGGCACCTGCATCACAAGGGGGACTGGGAGACCCCCTGCCCCTGCTTCTCTCAACTTGCCCTGCTCACTTGCGAGTCATCTACAGGATATGAGGAGGGCTGTGCACCCCTGGGGTCGGTCCTGGACCCAGACCCTGCCCTCTCAGCCCACAGCTTGGATCTTGCCCCCTGGTGCCTTTGACCAGGAAGGTGTAGCCACCCCTCAGTGGGGAGGCCAGGGGTTCAATTCCCTCAACCCCTCTGAATAGCAAGGTGGTTGCTCAGGGCAGGGGAGGTGGAGGGGGCTGGAACTCCCCCGCAGAGGCCACCTCCCTGATCCCCCAAACCAGGAGCAGGCGTGGGGGCAGGGTCTGCAGGTTAATTTGGCTGGATGGGTGCGGGGGAGGGGTGGTGAGATGGGGCCTCTTCTCTCCACCCAAGTCGGAGCTTCTGGGTCCATTTCCTCAAATAGCAGCCCCTACCCACCCAAACCCCTCTCCCCACATTCGGGCGGGTTCACTCCATTCTCGCCCTGCTCAGCGGCGCCGAAGGGCAGCCTCTGCGCCTCAGGGCCGGGGAGCTTCCGCGGCTGCCCGGTTGCGCGCACCCGCCGCTTGGGAGCCCCCCTCCCTCTGGCTCCGGAGATCCTGGGCCGCCCTGAAAGGGGCGAAAGCGGACCCCTCCAGCTCCCCGAAACTTACCGGGCAGGAGGCCGGCCCCCAGCAGCAGCAGCAGCGGCAGCGTCGGCGCCCCCGGGCCCCCGAGCTCCATGGCGCACCGAGCGGGCTCTAGGCACGGGCGTCTCCGCACTCCGCCGCGCCCCCTCTCCGTGGCCCGCGTGCGCCCAACTTCATGCCTTCCCGCCGCGCGGGCGGCTCGGTTCCCCGGCCTGGCTGGCGGTTCCTCCCGCGGGCCCGGTGCGCGGGGCTGTGGGCCCAGCGGAGCGGCCCCGCCCCCTGCCCGCCTCCGGCGCGGGGAGAGGGGAGGAGGGAAGAGGGGGAGGAGAAGGAGGCGGCGGAGGGGGAAGGTGACGAGGGGGAGGCGGGGGACCAGGGACAGGGGGAGGAGGGAGAGGAGAGGGAGAGGAGAGGGAGGCTGCCGGAGGCCGGGCAAGGACGGGAGGGGAGGACGCGGTGCCTGGCCCGCGCGGGGGTAAAGTTTCCCTCGTCCTCCCGGGGCTGGAGACGTGCCCGAACCACGGGTGGGGGCAGTAGTCACTGCGTGCGACCCGGGAATCCTGGCGCCGGTCGGGCTGCCACCCGAGTCCCAGCTCTGCCGCCTGAAGGGCAGCCGCGCGCCCAGCGGCCCCAGGCGCGAGGCGGGCGCCCTGCACGCGTCTGGTTAACTCCACCGCCTCCGCCTGGCTTTGCAGTTGGAAATGACACGTCCCTGTCGCCTGGCCAGCGAGGCGTCCGGGAAAGAACCCACCCCCCTCTGCCTGTCCCCCGGAGCCCGGGGTCGTGGGCGGGGCGCCCGGCCCCACCTCCGCGCCCTGCGAGCCCGGGTGCTGTGAGGTGTGAGGACAGCCCCACCGCACTCGCTGCGGGCAGTGGCCGCCGGCTGACCGGAGGGCTTGGGGCCCAGGTGCCGGGAGAACAGACCCGCTTGCCCCTGACTGTCTTCAACTCTCGGGGCCAGACTCGAGGTGCTCCGCCCTCCGACAGGTCCCGGCGGCCCGCAGAGCAGCAGGCGCCAAAGGAGCGGCGGGCAGGGGCCGCTTTGTGCCGGAGGCGAGGGCGCGCCCAGAAACGTGAGGCCCCATTTCCGCGCCGGCTCTGCGAGGGACCAAGATCCCCAAACGGAAACTTGGGGCCCGGAGTGGGGGCAGAGAAAGGGGCTGGCGAGCCTCTGCGCTCCTCCCCGCGGGCGCCCCACCCCCGAAAAGCCAGACTGTCCGAGGTCCTCCTGGGTCTCCCCACCCAGGCCCAGGTGCTCTGGGAACCGCAGGCTTCTGGCCGCAGCCCCGCCCTCTCCCCATGCCCGCAGCCGTCTGCCTGTCGCTCTGAGCCGGGACAACAGTTCCACATGCTGGGCCTGAGCGCGCAGACTCAGCAGGATGGCCTCACTGTCCACAGGCTTCCGGGTGCTGGCCGGCCCTTGAGACCCGCCCACACTCCTAGGCTTATCCCTGCAAATGGGCGAGGAAATGGCGAAGAGGAGAAGCCACGGGCCCGGGGGCACACAGTCAGGAGTGGGATTCCAAACCAGGCCACCTGTCTTCAGGGTCTACGCTCTGGCCTCCGTCCAGCCACGGGCACAGCCTGTCCCAGGGCCCCTGATGAAACCATGTCCTGGTGGCACCCATGGTCTATCCTCCCTGGAGCCCAAGGAGCCTGCCCTGGGGAAGCCTCGGGGTCAGCCGACCCATCTCCCTCCCCCGCACCACCCACAGACCCTGAGCCTGGTCTGGTCTCTGTCCTGTTTTGAAAGGCAGGCCAAAGTCCCCCCATGGAGGGCCCCTCGCCCCTCCTCCTCCTCAGCCACCCGAGCCCCACAGGCAGGGCCAGACCTAGATTCCTCTGGCATCTCTTTGCCCCATCAAGAGCCAGCTCTGTGCCAGGAACTGGAATGTTCTCCAAGCTGCTTGGAGAGTTGGACTGAACCAGGAGCTGGTGAACAGGCCCTGGCTGGGTGCCAGGGAGGGGAGGAGGGCCCTGAACCACTCCCACCCCCCACCCCACCCCCGCCCCGCCTTGTGGCAGGCAAACCCCAGGGTTAGACCAGCCGGAGCCCCACTCCCAGGGAGGGTGGCGAGTGCTAGTGACTCCCGAGTGGGAGAGCGTGCTCAGCCCCTTCGTTTCCCATCTTGGCGAGAAGTCCCCTACTCTACACTGTCACAGAACAAGCTGAAGGGACAGCGCCGGAGGTCACAGTTTGCAGATCCCATTTCTCAATCTTTTATTAGTGGAAGAGCCAACTGCGCTCCCAGCGGGATCTCTTCCAACAATGTCAGAATGCCTGTGACGCAGAGGCCATCACCACACGCAGCTGGCAGTCTGGAAGGTGGGGCACAGTGGGGCTTGTCACTGGCTGAGAAGTGGGGCTTGTCATCACCCTGCGGCACACTTTCCAGGTGAGGCTGCTCCCTGGGCCTCTGCGTTTCGGCTCATCCTACTGGGCCTGTGAACCTCGGTGCTCCCATGAGTGTTAGGCTGGAGGCAGGGAAGAGACAGGTGCATGATGAGCTGGGCCAAGCTCTGAAGGCTTCCTGGAGGAAGGGGCACACAGGAACGTAGCCCCAGGGAACATGGGCAGTTACTCAGGCAGGTGCCAGGGGCGTTTGCTTAAGTTCCAGGTTCTGGCCTCTCACCTTCAGAGACTATTCAGCCGGGACGATGGTCTCCAAACCTGTCATTATGACAACTGTCTTCAGGCAGCTCCGATGCAGGAAGCCTCAGACTTAGAGCTGATGTGGCCCAAGGACTCAGCAGTCAGGCTGGACCCACCCCTGGCCTGGTGGGTGCTGGGATTGCCCTGGGCTGGAGTCTGCACAGGGAGGGGCTGCGGCAGCCACAGGCGGCCGCACTGAGCTGTTTCCCTTCACTTTGGCTCGAGCAGTCGAGATGGTGGCTCTCCTGGCCATTCCCACAGGTGAGTTCAGCCAGAGGGCCTGGCGAGGCCAGCAGGCCCACTGTTCCTGGCGCCAGCAGACACAGGACTGCCTGCATGTGCACGCACACACTTCTGCCCAACCTCACGTGGGTTTGCTGATGCAGCTAGATTCATTGGCCTAGCTCAGTGATGGTGAACCTTTTGAGCTCGGCCTGTCAGCATTTTGAAAAACCCTAACTTAACTCTGGTGCCGTGTCACATATAGAAATTTTTTGATATTTGCAACCATAGTAAAACAAAGACTTATATTTTTGATATTTATTTTATATATTTAAATGCCATTTAACAAAGAACAATCAACCAAAAAAATGAGTTTGCGTGTCACCTCTGACACGCGTGTCATAGGTTTGCCATCACTGGCCTAGCTCATCAATTTGTACGGCCTTTCTCCCCACCTGTGCCCCTGGAAATCACTGGTTTGGGGAACCTTGTAATCATCAAAGCCTCTGAATTAGTCTTACTCCAGACCTCAAGGCCCCTCCCCCTGGCTGCTCCTGAAACCGTTTCTCAGGACAGGAAACCCTGGTTCACAGACAAATGAGACCAACTCTGGAGCGTGGGCACCTCCACCCCCCAGCCTCCGGCCTTTGTGGCCGGACGTGTCCTCTGAGGGTGATCATGGGAGTGGGGCTAGGGAGGCAGCACCTCCAAGGCCCCTCCCAATGCACCCCCAGCCAATGCCAGCCCCTCTGGAGTGGAAAGTGTCTCTGCAGGAAAAATCCCCCACCCCCACCCCCCACTGCTGCCCTCTCCACCCTCTCCCTGTCCCAAGGACATTTCCATGGTAACAGCTCTTGACATAAACAGGGATTTGAATTAAAGGTGGGAGCTTTGGCTGGGTGCCCAGTCCAAGCCGCACAGAGTGTGGGGGAAGCATGTGAGGACCACGGGAGGCTGGCCTGGGAGGGAGGAGAGCGGCCAGCAGCACCAGGACCAGTGGGGCTTCTGTGATGCTGGGAGGCAGGGTCCTGCGTGTCCTTTCACCTTTCACCCAGGCCTCAGCTACAGGACAGGGATGTCCCTCCCTGGCCCGCCCAAACCTTCGTCCCACCAACGACACTGCCATCGAGGCTCTTTCATTTCTTCCCTGGGTCAGCCACAGCCCTTCAAAGCCCAAATACCCCCAAGAGAGGACAGGCAAGGCGTGGGGCTCCCTCAGAACTGAGCTTTCCAGATGTGTTGTCTCTAGCCCCTCACTTCTGCCCTATCACCCCCTTTCCTCTCCCTTCCCGGACTCTTCACCCCCGACATCATACTGCCTGTCTTCCAGGGGCCTCCCCCCGCCCCCACCAGGAATGTGAGTTCATGAGGGCTCCACACAGGGTGCCTGGCTCTCGGCCGTGGCTGTGCACATGTGTTTAGTGAGAGAATGTGCGTGGGTGGGTGGAGGGGTGGCTGGGTGACTGGTGGGTGGAGGGATGAATAGAGGCCTGCCAAGCGGGCACCAGGGAGGCCAAGCTCACTTGGGCCCCCGCGCGTCCACCCCACGCTGGCCCGGACCCGTCCACTCGGCCGAGAGGACCCAGGTGTCTGGGCTGCCCCTGCACTTGCAGCGGGTGAGACCCCAGGAGGGAAAGGGATGACCACAGTGGGTCAGGCAGGAGCGAGGGTGCTGGGAATTGGGAGGGGTCAGAGCCATCGTGCTCACCACGGCGACCGTCCTGTCACCTGTCAGAAATGGAGCAGGAGGGAATTCAGTGGCTCTCGCCTCATTGGCCTGGCGAGGCCACCCTGCCCTCCCTCCGGTTGGGGTCACCGACCAGGCTGTCCCTGAAGCAGTCTCCTCAACCAGTCCTGCCTGTGGGACCCTCCCCGGCACAGAGGGGACCCCGCCCAGCACAGCCCTAGGCTGGGCCTGGGCTCCTTCTCTCCGACTATTAGGGGGACCTGGCCTGGCCTTGGGGTCTGATCCCACGGCAGGAGCCCTTGTCCAGCACACAGTCCCGTGAGACCTTGTGGGAAGGGTGCTGTGTCCAGCCCCCAGGCCACCCTGACCACTCGGGGAAACAAGTGTCCTCCTGGGCCAGAAGCCTCCACCTGCCACCACACCCCTCAGGCCCTGCCCTCAGCACCACGGACAGCGCCCCACCCAGCTGTCTGTATCCCCCACCACCACCCCGCCCCCCACTCTCGCCAGAGGGAGAGGCCAGCTCTGCGCCATCTTGGCCCGTTTCTGGTAGCACGAGTTCTGAAAGCCACATGCTGCAGAAATGTGACATCGGACCATGTCCCCCCTTCGGACCGCACTCCCTTCCACACACCCATTAGTGACCCAGTGGTTCTCAACCTTCCTAATGCCACGACCCTTTAATACAGTTCCTCATGTAGTGGTGACCCTCCAACCATAAAATCATTTTCGTTGCTACTTCATAGCTGTAATGTTGCTACTGTTGTGAATTGCAATGTAAATATCTGATATGCAGGATATATTTTCATTGTTCGCGACCCACAGGTTGAGAACCGCTGCAGATACTGTGCCTGTCTCCTGGAGGCCGCACAGGCGCTGTGACCAGTGGGAGGAGAGAGGTGGCTGCTTCCCAGCTTGGAATCTAAAAAGCACCAGTGTCTCCCTTGCAGGGGGAGTGGACAGCAGCCCAAAGGCGGCGCTCTCCCACGATCTGGGTTTAAGCTGGGAAACACCCGTGGGAGCCAGGCAGGGCCTGCTGCCCAGCAGACCACACCTAGCCCAGCGTCCTTCGCTTCCCACAGCCCTGGGGGCAGGGGCGGGGGATGTGCTCCATGCTGGAGTCTCCATCTCCATGCAGGTCTCCTCTCCCTGGAAGACCTTCGACCTTCAAGTGCAGCTGGTACCCTACAGCGGAACCAGCTACAGGCTCTTTGTATCTGGGCATCGGTATTGATCCCCCACTGGCTGGGCTCCCAGTCCCAGCTCTAAGTGTCCCTGCCGCCACCCCATGCCCCCTGCCTGCCCCCTGCTAAGCAGTTAATTTCTGCTGGACACACTCCAGAGGAGGCCCGGCCTCCAGGTGGAACACTGCAGAGTGACGACTTGCTTGTAATAAGGAAGAATGATGAGCGCTGGGTCTGTCTCCAGGCTCGCCATTGACCCAGCAAGCAAGCGAGTGAGGGTTAGACGGGAGCATAAGGGCTGGCACCTCTGAGCCTGTTTCCTCAGCTGCGAGGGGCCTGTCGTGAGGAGGGACTTGGCACCGGCTGGGTGTCTGGAGTTGCTGAATTGTCACTGCCACTAAGTCACCTGGCAATTACTCCTCTGCTCCTTCAAGGGGAGGTCCCTGTGCCCACAGCTAAGGGGTCCCTGCAGCACCCCAGCTCAAGGGCCTTCAGAGCTCATGGGCCAGGCTCCGGCTGCCGGGCGGCTTGTCTGGGGCTCCATCCCGGCAGCCGAACCCAAACCAGAACCTGAACCTGAACAACAGGTCTCTGACACCTGCTGCCCCTCAAGCCAGCGGCACAGCCAAGCCCTCGGGCGCTGCCCCTGGCCTTCAGCTCCCTGTGAATAAAGGAGAATGTCCCGACAGGCCAGAGGCACAGCCAAGCCCTTGTCCCGGCCAGCTGGCCGCCTGCCGGAGCCTCCCATGCAGCGCCCTCGAAGGAAGGGCCAGGACAGGAGGAGGAGGGAGGGCCAGGTCTTCATTACTCTGCTATGGATGGAGCTGCTGAGCGGATCAGAGGCCACTGTGGCGGAGGGCAGGCCTGGGTGGGGGAGAAGGCCTAAGTGACCCTCCAGGAGCTTCCAGTCCTCCTTCCAATCCTCCTCCTCCTCCTTCAACTCTGAGCCACCTTGTGCTCTCAGCCCCAAACCTGGCACCAGTAGAGATGGACTCCGCCTAGGAGAACCCATCTGTGTCCATGAGATCTGTCCCCAGGACTGAGGCCATGAGACCCCCAAGGCCGGGCCCCTCTGAGGCAATGCAAGAGCACATCAGGATTTGGCCACAGTCCCTCATGCTTGGAGAGGTCTGAGCCCCCAACTAATGGGCCATTTGGAGTCTCATCACATCTTATTGGGCCCCGCCCTCTGGCGTGCACCCTGCCCAGACCAGGCTTGGCTGCTGCCCATGAAGTCCCCACACCACAGGCCCCGGGCCTCCGATGGAGGGAGGAGCCCCTCCTGGGTTGGAAATCGGGACCTGCCCCCTGCTGGCCCCTGGGCCCGACCACGCCCTGAGCAAGGAGGGCCGAGCTAAGGCCCCTCTCCAGGTTGTGCCCTGGGGCCCCCGCTTTCGGGAGGCACGTGTGACCCACAAGACCCCCAGCTGGGAAGTTCCAGCCCCGGACCCTCTGCCACAGGATCTCAGGCCAGGCTCAGCCTCCCACCCCCGACCCTGGGCTTGGTGAGCAGGGATGTCCTCACCAGGGGATCGAGCGCAGCCGACTCAGAAAGCTCCTCCTACTGCTGACACCAGGCGGGGGTCTGCGGCTTCCCGGGAGCAATGGCCTTGAGGTGATGCTCAGGCCAGGTGAACCCTCCCTGCAGCACCTTCGGGACCAGTTTCCAGGGGCCTGAGTTCCCACAAACATGGGCTGGAGACGGTGAGGGTGGGGGTGCCCGGCAACGCAACGGCGGCGGCTGTGGACGTCTGCCGGCAGGGACACGCCAGAGGCTGGGGAGGCTGCATGGCTCTGGGTCTGAGCTGCTGAGGCCAGTGGAAGAGGTGGGAGAGGAAGTGCTTCGACCCCCAGCCCAAGCCAGTGGGACGGCTGTGGGCCCAGAGGCCATTTCCGGGGCAAGTTTGCCCAGCGAAGGAGTGTTCCCAACAAGGGGCGTGGGGCCTGACCTGCCCCGCATTTCCACCCCTATCTCCATGCCCAGCTCTCCTGCCTGGGTGGGGGAGCTCCTGCAGGGAAGGCAGGTCCCCAACATCCACAGCCTGCCGACTCCAGGGGCGTCCACACCATCCCATCTCCAGAACTAGGGGCTAATTCCAGAGGCAGAGGCGCCCCCGTGCCAGGGACCGGATCTTCAAATCAGCACATTCGGGGGCGGGCAGGGCTCTCGTACTCCAGTCCTCTGACCAGCACTGACGGGCATCCGAGCTCCCTGAGGCTGCCATGAGAGTGGTTGCGATACACCCACCCCAGGTCCCCAGGTCCCCAGGTCCCTGGCCCACGGTGGGTCCTGGGCCATCTGGTCTCCTTGTCCCTGCTGCTCCTGTCCCAGGCTCATGGGGGCAATGAGGTCCAGTGAGCCCTCTCGGTCTTGGTCCCTTATGGGGAGGGAACACTGGGCATTCAGCCTCCACACGGGAGCCAGGAGTCAGGACCAGTGCGGTGCCTGTAGAAGGGGACGCAGACCTTGTCGATTAGGTCCTATTGATTAGCGTATTGAGTAGACACAGCCGGACACGTCCCCTGAACTAGCGTCACTCGTGTAGAGTGAGTCCCGCCAGGAGGGGCAGCTGTGCCCCCTGCCTGTGAGGCAGCGTGGCCCCGTTTCATCACCAGCACGTTCTACGTGGATGGCCAAAAGCACCTGGGCGGGTTATCATTTTGTTACTTTCATCCTGACGAAGCCGAGGCCATCGGCTCAGGAGAGGGCCCGACGCCACCGACACCACAGCTCCTGTCCTGGCAGGGACCCGACCTCCTGCTGCCCCACCCACCGTGCTCCCAGCTGAGCCCGGAGCTGTCTCTCCATAAACCCAGCTCTGCTCCTTGTTGACAAAGACACATCTGCAATAGCTCTTCATGCTCCAAAGCCAGGAGCCAGGAGCCAGCAGCCAGCGCCAGGGGCCTGCTGCTGGGACAGCAAGGGAGCAAGCTCGCGGCCCTCAGGCGCCTTCCTGATTCTGCCATTAAGCCACCAAACTTTCCGCTGTGAGAATAAACAAGTCACCTTTTCTGTCAAAGAACAGTTTAGCTGCCGCCATGTTGGGCTGAGTGACTTGGCAGCCGCTATGTTGACCGTGTGACCTGCAGCTCCCTGGGGGCCACCATCTTGAAATGGCAAAGGCCCACCCCTCCCTTTGAATTAGCCAATCATGAAAGACTGTGAGCCTGAGCTCCAATCAGGAGTGAGGGACAGGTCACGTGCATCAGATTAAAAAGCTGAGCGGACACCCTATTGGGTGCACATGCTTCCAGACCATGTGTGTGCACCTTTCCACTTGGAAGTAAAGATGTTTGCCTGCTGCCTGGCTCCCAGTGTGCTTTGTGTTCTACCAGGACCCCTGACTTGGGGGGCTCACCTTATTTCTTACAGTTTGGGGGTGCATCCAGGATCCCGTTTGTCATCACAGGGGGAAATTGGACCCCTCTCCTGAGGAGGTGTGCCCTGCTGCCAAGTTGCAGCGGCCTCGGTGAGGAGGGACAGCCATCACCCCTGGGAGGACTCTGAGCTCAGGATCAAGAGTCAGCCAGCAATGCAGGAAGGGCCCAAGCAAGACCCACGTCAATCAGGTGACCTCATGCATGAGCCAAGGTGGGAATTGGACTAAGAACTACTTTGGTGATTGGGTGTCCTCGGAGGTCGGGCATATGTGACTGGGATGTGTCTTGGACATAAAGTGAGTGTGGAGTTCTGATCTGTGGTTCCGTTCTCCTGCAAGGGAAGCGGCAGAGAGGGACGAAGCAGATCTCAGGGAGTACGAG
Source organism: Myotis yumanensis (assembly GCF_028538775.1). NCBI lineage: Eukaryota > Metazoa > Chordata > Mammalia > Chiroptera > Vespertilionidae > Myotis > Myotis yumanensis. The sequence continues at coordinate 2,506,427 of NW_027223758.1, read as the reverse complement.
AAACCTCCAACAGGGGGGGTTGAGTACATAGTCACAAGGGACCTGCCAAGGATGGGAAGCAGAAATTCTAGGCCAAGGGAATACATTCCCCCTAAATAGTCCATTGGGAGAATGCTGAGGTTCTGGGGAGGCAAGTTCCCAAACCAGGAACAGAAGACATCGCTCTGCTTTAATGGCTCTTAATACAGGGCATTCTGTGGTGTAAACTTTTAGTATGTTGCACATTCCTGTATTAGAGTGTTCCTGTTGATGTTTTATATCTCTTTGTTGTTTGTTTAATTTTTTAAAAATGGGGCAAGTCCCGCTTTGGGGAAGCCCAGTTATGTGTGGTGAGGCTGAACACGTGACAGAGATGGCAGGAACGTCCCAGCAGCTGCCAAGAATTCTTAATCTTGGGGATTCATCCTGCTCTCCCTGGCAGGGTGTTAGCCACCAGAAACTCTTAGCTAGTGAGATTTCTGTCTGTGTGTCTGTAATGAAATTTTGGCTTTCTATCTTTTATGGACTTTAGTTTACTCTTCCTTGGTTTATGAATATAGGGACAAGGGTAACAGGGGGAAGTAGGGATTACAGGCATGGGGAAGTAAGCTATACAAGCTAGGTTGGGCAACAATCTTAATGTTTCCATGATAATGAGCAGTTCTTGAATGAGGATGGGCCGCATTCCAAGGCTGACTCCCAGGTCCCGGGGGTGTACAACTCCCAGCCAGGTTGGTATGCCCTTTCTTTGAACAGAAAGGGCAATCATGGTTAACAGCATAATTAATGTTTCCCATAACCATAACTAGTCCCCAGTGTTCTATTTTTCCCCATAACACTTGGAGGAACAATCTGGAGAAGTACCCTCTAGCAGTGAAGGGGCAGCGGGAGGGGAGGCGGTGGAGGCATTCCTGCTTTCAAAAGGGAAATAAAATAAAATAGTACTTTCACATTAAAGCCACTGAAGACTAGTGAGTTATCCCTGTTACAAAATTGGTCAAGAAAATGCTTTGGTTAATAGTTGGCTTTAAAATTTCAAAGTTTTTAAGATATAATAAATAGATGTAACTAAAATGAAGGGTTTATGATAAAGCTTTTCAGTAAAAATTATAAACTTGTTAATAATGAAAGTCTTGTCACTCAAGAGGAGACTGACTGTGCTTTGTTGAAGGAAGGGGCCAGTCCTCCTTCCCCTGTAAAGGCAGAGGAGCCTAAAGAGAACAAGGACAGACAGAGAAGGGGATCCCTTGTCCTGCCTTCCCCTCCCTGTGCAACTGAGGGACAATCTGAGGGAACATCCAAGATGGCAATTTACAATTCCAGCCACCCCCTCAGGAGGAGAGCTACCCTGATAAGGTTCCAACCGGCCCTGAGGCCACGACCAGCAGATACCAGCTTTTTTAGGCTGTGAAAGGAGTTGGAGCAGTAAAAAGAAAAAAAAAAGAGTTAAAACCTCTGCTGGAAGACCCACATGGCTTAGCTGACCAGCTAGACCCATTTTGGGGCCCACAAGTGTATACGTAGACCGAGTTAATGTCTATCGTGGGAATACTAGTCTCAGAAAAAGAAAGGGGAATGATTTGAAGGTCGGCTATGGCTATCTGGGAAAGGGAGCACCTGGCTGGCCCTGGTGTGCTTCCAGCAGATGTAAGAATTCCAAACCCGGGAGCCCCAGTGGGACTTTAACTGTTATGCCCAGATTTCAAGATCCCCAAGAAACCACATCAGGGAGCCAGCCAATCTGATGCAAAAGCATAAGAATCTGTATTTCAAGCTAGCTTGAGCTCCCCGTCCACCAGACTCACCGACACAATGGCAAGCCAAGTGGCTGAGAGACAGAACCCCGAGTAGAGATGGGTTTTATAGCTGGGGTTGGAGTAAGGGGAGGAGAAAGGACTGTGCTCTGCCGATTGGCCAGGCGCAAGTCGATGTCTTGTTCCTGGGTGTGGCTAGCAGAGTCTTAGACTTCCGGGAAGAAGCTCCTTGCCAAGCACGTGGCCAAGGTAAGATGGAGGACATAGCCCTTACCCTAGGGCAAGATGGAGGGCGTAGCCATTACCCTGGGGCAAGGTGGAGGGCCTAGCCCTCGCCCTTTCATTAACAACGAGGCCCATATGAGACCCGAGAGATCTTAGGGAACTAATAATTAAAGGGATTAGGGGAGCAGTTCCCTGGTCTCAGAACCTAAATAAAGCCTTTAATATTCAGCAAGGCAAAGAAGGGCTTTCTGAATTGTACCAAGACTAAAAGATTAAATGAGAAAGTACTCTGGGCCAGACCTTGAGGACCCGTTGGGCCAAGGAATATTAAAATTACATTTTGTCACCAATAGTTGGCCTGACATCTCAAGAAAATTGCAAAAGTTAGAGAACTGGAAGGATAGAAGTGTCGAAGAGCTGTTAAAAGAGGCTCAGAAGGACATAGACCTCTGTACAGAAAAGCTAACCACAGAGACTGCTGTTTGGACTGCAGAGCGAGGTTGGACCCATCACACACGGGTTAAGGGCGGACACACCTCAGCTTGGACAGCCATACCAGGACATGTCCCCTTGAAATTGATGCTAAAAACTGTGAGCTGTCTTAATAAGCATCATGTACTGAGTTCTCTTTGCTTTAGGGATCTGGCAAATTGCAGGGGCTTACAATGTGGGCTGGAGAAAGGTATACAATCTGGATCATGCTTACCCAGTTAAGTTATTGATTATAGATCACTTGAATGACTTGGATATTTCAGCCTTTAGGTCAAAAGATTGGCTAGGACTAGATTTAGGAGTAGATGTCACAGGACAAGATCCCCTAGGCCATTGCCACCACCATGCAAATAGAAGTAGGTTATAAGGGAACGAAAGCCTGGGTGGAATGGATTAGATATTCTGTACTCGCCCTAACTAAAAGCGACTGTTACGCTTGCACAGCAGGAAGACTAGAGGCCCAAGTGGTCCCGTTCCCATTCGGATGGATCTCAGACAGTAACGGGATGGAATGTGTGCTTGCCTTGTCCCAGGAGGACACCACCTGGGAAACAATTCCTGTAAGACTCTCGCCCTGTTGTTCCCATTCAACAGAGGTAACGAGCAAGGACCCCCCAAAACTATCCGGCCCCGCCCTCCAACCTAAAATACACCTCCTGCCTCTCAAGGGGGAACAGTGCTCGGAGTTTATGAGAAATGTATCCGGGTGTGTAACTGGCCGAGCATCCTCAGAAGCCCATCGTGCTGCACTGTCGGTACCCATGCTGATGTCTGGTGGTGTCATGGGGACCCTGACTTGGGCCTTGCCCAGCAGTTGGAGTGGACCGTGCGCTCTGATACAATGGCTATTCCTTTCACGTTGGCACATCCTAAACCTTTTTCAATGGACAGACAGACTAGGAAGAGGAGAGAGAGTCCGGGAGGCTCCTTTGATCCCCATATACACACAGATCCCATGGGGGTTCCAGGAGGGGCGCCAAGGAGTTTAAGGCTAGAAGTCAGATTGCCACAGGGTTCAAATCTGTCCTGTGCTGGTGGCCACTGTGAACAAGAATGTGGTGGATTAGTTATATTTTCTAGAACCAGCAAAGGCTTGTTAACTACACTAGAGATGCAGCTAAAGCGAGAGTGAGCAGCTAGAGGCCAGCAGCAGGCTGCCTGGGAGAACAGGCAGAAGGAGGAGGAACAGGTGTCATGTTGGGGCCAGTGCTGCACATTCGTCCCTGACAACACGGCACACGGACGTCGCTGAGCCTAAGGCACCGGCAGCTTTAGTGACGAGTGAGTGGGAGCCTGGGACCGAGGCTCCTTCTCCAATTCCCTGGAGCGATGGTTGGGAAGTGGAAGGCGCGATGGTGCCCACGTCACCCCTTTGATGGGGAGCTGCAGTGATGGGTGTCACAGCATCCCATGTGTGGGGGTCTTATCCAAGGGCTAGTCGGAACCGCATGGACCCAACCGCAGTCAGTCTCCTGGACACTGCAGAGCAGGAAAGTCAATGGATGTCAGCGAGTTCGAAGACAGAGTTTAAATAAAGAAAAGGGGGGAATTGTGAGAATGAACAAGTCACCTTTCCTGCCAAAGAACAGTTTAGACAGCCGCCATGTTGGCCCCATGACCAGCTCCCCGGGGACGCCATATTGTAATGGCAAAGGCCCACCCCTCCCTCTGAATTAGCCAATCGCGGACGGCCATGTGCCTGAGCTCCAATCAGGAGTGAGGACAGGTCACATGCGTCAGGATTAAAAAGGCCAGCGGACAGCCTGCTCAGTGCGCATGCTCCCAGGCCATGTGGCACCCTCCTGCAGGAGGAAAGATGCTGCCAGGCTCCCGGGCATGTTTTGTGTTCTACCGGGACCCCTGGATGGGGGGGCTCTCCTTATTTCTTACACCATCCCTCAGACTCAGCTCCCCACCCCATCTTTCTCTTCCTTCTGCCCTGGGGCCCTGGCAGGTGGGCTGGTCTAGACCTCCCTCTCTGCTCTGGGCCCAGCCGTACCTGTTTGGCTGTCCAGGTGCAGGGACCCGCCTGGTTCACTGTCTATCTCCAAAGCCCCTGACGCGTCCCTGGCCTGTTCTCAGGGTGGCTCTGGGTCTGGTCCCAGTGCTGGGCATGGCGTCCGCTTGCAGTTTAGATGTGTTTTCTCGGCCTTGGACACACAGATTGGGCTGTGGCTGTGTCCTTCTGTGGCTCGGCCCCACTGCGGGCAGTGCTCTACTGTTGAGGGCCAGGCTGCTGCTCAGCGTGGATACCACGCGGTCCAGCTCCCCACTCTTCCACCCGGGGACCTGTGTCCCTTGTGTCCTGTGCTGGCCCGAAAGGGGCTGTTCCTGCACTCCCAAATGGGGTCTGGAGTCTGACTGTCCCCAAGGGCATGGGGCACAGGACACATGCGGACTGGAGGGTGGGTAACTGGGAGTGTGGCCCCCTGGCATCCCGGATGCTCTGCACTTTTCCGAGGACCACGGAAGCATTTGTAGGTTTGGAAGCTGCCTTGGTGGAGGCCCAGCGGTCACTCACAGCAGCTCTGAGCTGTTGAAACTGGACACCAGGGGTCCAGGCTGCCTGTCACTACTTGAGCCAATTAAGCAGGGACAGGGTTGAATAATTTATGAGCATTTATTCCAATACTGCCAGCAGCGTGGGGGAGCAGCACGTCAGCCACGAAAATCTGCTCTGCACCCACCCTCGTTAGCCAGCTGCCTATATGGGGTACAAGTGAAACCGAAATGTGGATGTTGAGTCCGAGTTCATTGGCTCTCAAAATGGAAGAATGAAGTCGCGGACAAAAATGGTTAATGGATCCAGAGTTTATTGAGAGCCTCCAAGTGAACTAAAGCCATAGCCACGCAGGCACAGGGATGAGCTCCCGACCTGAACTCACTGCGTGCGGGGGAGATGGGAGAGAAGGAAGGGCACCTGCTTTTCTGTAGATGTGCTTGTTAGTTCCTGGTTGGTCCTTTTGTTACAGAAGACCAGAGAAAAACCAAGCCACACTTAGAGAAAGGGTGTTACATTTCAATTACTAAATTCTGTGCAGGCCCAGAGAAAAATGTGTCTTTCAAATTCTGGGCCTCCAACATGGAGGAAACTTCTCTATTTATACTTTTTCCAGTCCTTTGTCTCCCAAATTTGAAATGAGACTTCCAGGCCTTCTGAGAAAGAAGGCCTTGCTTGCTGGGAAGGGGCCAAGAGACCATATCTCAAGGCCTGGCCTGGTGCCAGCACTGCCAACTCTGTCTGGGGCACAGTTTATGGCCTTTATGGAATGGGAGTCATCTTATTTTCCTTATTATTTGCGTTTACAGAAGCCAAATAGCAGGGTTAAAATTTCAAACAGCAGTTTTTATATAAGATGGATGCTTCACTTTCAAAGAATTTTGCCTTAATAACATCCTTGGGATTGGTTATATGCCTCACTGTCTAGGGCAGCAGTTCTCAACCTGTGGGTCGCGGCCCCTTTGGCGGTCGAACGACCCTTTCACAGGGGTCGCCTAAGACCATCCTGCATGTCAGATATTTACATTACGATTCATAACAGTAGCAACATTACAGTTACGAAGTAGCAACGAAAATAATTTTATGGTTGGGTCACAACATGAGGAACTGTATTTAAAGGGCCAGAAGGTTGAGAACCACTGGTCTAGGGATTGGTTATCTGCAAGCTGCCTGTCTTAGCAATAGCCACACCCGCCCAGCTGGGGTGCCTTAGTAACTCTGCCTGCTTGGGTTCCGGTTTCACTTCCTCCTCCCGTGGTCCTACCTACCTAACTTTCTTCTGTCTCCTCACAAGGACAAAGATTACATGGGTGTAGGAGACAGGCCTCTGGGATCCATCTTCAGCATAACAGCGTGTAGCCAGTGGGTTACTGAATTTCCTCAGGACAGACAGGATATAGGGAGGAGGTAGAGGATGGGTATGAGAACAAAGAACTATGCACGGGACCAGCAGCATATTTTCCAGGAAGATCCACCTAGACCAGTGATGGCAAACCTATGACACGCGTGTTAGAGGTAACACGCGAACTCATTTTGGGTGACACGCATCGACAGAGACAAAAAATTGCATAATTCAAATATTTGTCTCTCGAAACGGCCAGAGTTGGGCATCACTCAAGTAATGTTATTACTCACGTTACTCATGATCAATAATGCAATTCTAAAACCGATGTAAACCTGTACATCGGTGTTGCGTAGCAAAGATACATAGTGAAAACATCCAAGATACAGTGTTCCAATATTGACATTAATATAAAAAGGTTAAGAATTGCACTATAAAGAGATTAATCTTTACTCATGACATTTTATTTTTACTCGAGTGACAAAATGCCCAATTCTGGAAACGGCCTCGTTATTGTCAACATGTGCCTCGGGTAAGCTTCCCGTGCGTTCAGGTGCGTTCAGCAAACGGACCCACTTGATCGCCATGTTCGTTAGGAGACAGGAGTGGGAGGGTTAGAAGAAAAAGATATACAGTGCAACAGTGCTCGACGAGACATTCTGCGTGTCGGATCATTGATTACAGCACCATATATCTGTTGGTTATACATACTATCTTTGAATGGTTTTGCACCGGGAGTCAGTGCAACAACACTGCAAAAAGTTAATAGGTAAGAAACCTATCAACCTTTTATAAAAAACGCCGTGATTTATATTTATTTATTTTTGCAGCCTTGTGATGGAGAATCAAAAAAATAAAAAAGCAAGATTGAATGATAAAGGAAGTGGAAGTAGCAGTAGCCGACCCTTTCAAGACATATGGACCGAGATGTACGGGATTGTCGACAGAAAACAACAGATCATTGTGCATACTGTGTAATGAAACGGTAGTAAGCAGAACTCGGAATGTAAAGAGACATTTTGAAACTAATCATTGTCAGCTCTTGAAAAAAAGTATCGATGAAAGGAAGGAATGCATTTCTAGGCAGCTACACCTCTATAAAAGTCAATCAAGTTCCATCATTAAATTTGTAAGATGCTCTACAAATTTAACATCAGCAAGTTACTGTATTGCTCACTCCATAGACAGCATGGAAAAGCCCTCAGTGACGGAGAATTTATTAAGGAAACATTTCTAAGATGTGCACAAGCTCTATTTCACGATATGAAAAATAAAGATGATATTATTAAAAGAATTTCTGAGTTACCACTCAGTAGAAATATTATCAAAGACAGAATAATAGATCTTAACAAAAACGTACAACATCAATTAAAAAAAGACTTAAATAGTTGTAAATATTTTTTGATTTCTCTTGATGAAACTACTGATGTCACATCAAATGCTCGGTTGGCCATTATTGCTAGATATTCTGATGGTCTCACAATGAGAGAAGAGTTGATAAAGTTAGAATCAGTGCCAATAAGTACATCAGGAAACGAAATATGTAAGGTTGTTATAAAAACATTCAGTGACCTAAACATTGATATCTCTAAAATTGTGTCAGTCACAACAGATGGGGCACCAAATATGGTGGGGAAAAATGTGGGATTCCTGAAATTGTTTATGGAAGCTATTAGACATCCACTTGTACCTTTTCATTGCATTATCCATCAGAAGGTGTTGTGTGCCAAATCGGGATTCTCAGAATTGAATGATTTAATGTCAGTTGTAACAAAAATTGTGAATTTTATAGCTTCTTGACCCCTTCACAAGCGAGAATTTTCTGCACTTTTACAGGAAGTTGATTCAACCTACAGTGGACTACTGATGTTCAACAATGTGAGATGGCTGAGTCGAGGTAAAGTACTTGAGCGATTTGTGGAGTGCTTTGAAGAAATTACAGTATTTATTGAGAATAAGGATCTGGCAAACTTTCCTCAGATCAATGATCTTAAGTGGGTTAGCAATTTGATGTTTTTTACAGATCTCTGTTCATATGAATGAACTGAACTTAAAATTACAAGGTTTTGGCAAAGTATTGACGTTATGTTTGGATACATCAAATCTTTTGAAAGTAAACTTAAATTTTCAAGCACGATATTGAAACTAAAACTTATAAGTATTTTCCTCGGATAAAAAAGTATTTCAAGAAGGCCACTACAACGAGTGTAATGGAGTCCCTACTTATGTGCCAGAATATGGTAAACTCGTTATTTGAACAGTTCAGCGAAAGATTCGACCAATTTAGAAGCCTAGAACAGACCATTAAAATAATTAAGTATCCGGATGTAGTTGTTTACAGTACTTTGGAATTAAAGGATTTCCAATGGATGCAAATTGACGATTTAGAGATGCAACTTGCAGATTTTCAAGGTAGCATTTGGACTCATGTGTTTGTCGACTTAAGGTCGAAACTTGAAAATCTGGAACGAAATCGTTTCAATAATGAAGAACAGTGCAACTACAAACAAGAAATTTGGAGTGCTTGGAACAGAGTACCTGACACTTTTAGCGACATAAAAAATCTAGCGATGGCTTTGCTAACAATTTTTTCATCAACATATTTTTGTGAGACTTTGTTCTCAGCATTAAATAATATTAAAACGAACAAAAGAAACCAGCTAACAGATGAAGTTAGTGGCGCTTGCTTGGCCTTGAAGTGCACCAAGTATGAACCTGCAATCGAAGAATTAGCAGACAAACTTCAGCACCAAAAAAGTCACTAATTTCTAGTTTTTGTGCCATTTGATTACCATTGTTATTATTATTATTTTTTCCTAAATGTACATTGTTTTTCTGTTTTTGTTCATTTTATACATATTTTTGGTTGATTTTTCTTTGTTAAATGGCATTTAAATATATAAAATAAATATCAAAAATATAAACCTTTTCTTTTTACTATGGTTGCAAATATCAAAAAAAAAATTATGAATATTTCTATATGTGACACGGCACCAGAGTTAAGTTAGGGTTTTTCAAAATTTTGACATGCCAAGCTCAAAAGGTTCTCCATCACTGGCCTAGACAAAGGGAGGTGGAGACAACTAGAAAAGGCCTCAGCCCATTTTTTTAAAATAGCCCAATAGGAGACAATAAGACCTAGGCTACCTACGGGAAAGACTGTTAACCCCATAGTACTCAGCCAATGAGGAACCAGAGGAGAGACTCTCGCGCATAGGGTTAAATTGCCTGTGATCACTGCGCTAGGCATCCTGTCTGCCCACAGACACCCGCTCTCAAGAACCAAGAACGGAGAATGTATTAAAGGTTTCGCTTTTGCCATGCTTCATGTCTCCAAGTCTGTTGTTTGAATTTGGACAGGTGAGAATTTCTCACAATTGGGAAGTCGGCCAAAGGAGTAAGGATGGGTATAATGGTCACAGATTCCAGGCAATGTGGGCAATGTGGCGGTAAATGTTTACAAGGCCGCCAACAGGCCGCCCTGAGTCAGTCAGGTCAGCAGGTGGCCCCTTTTCGTCCACACGGTTACGAGAGCATGATTAATATTTCTTATAATTATTTCTTATAACTAATAGCTAGTCCCTAATATTATATTTCTGCCCCTTGTGGACAGCCTTGCAAGCTCAGACCTAAAGTAACCACAAAGGATGGTCTGAAATTAAAACAAGTCGTGTAGGGGGTGGTCATGTCCTGGGCCAGTATCTTCCCTGGCAGAGATCATCTTTGATCTTAACTGAGCCTATTGTCTTTTTGCATTTCGATACCGTCTGTTTGAAATGTCAGTGTAACTTGTGACTTCCCTTTTCCTGGATCTCTCTGGCTACAACAAATGGGGCCACAGGCATGGACCACAGATCCCCTCATTGTTACTGTTATCCTGTGGACTGTGAACTATCCTGCGCCCACCTGTGTAAAAGAAGCATGTGTCTATCATTTTACTTTTTATCCAACCCCACAGGTTTCCCGCTTTGCTTTCTCCCGCCTCCCTAGTCTATCACCAATGGATTTCATGGAACCCACTTATGTCTCATCTGACTGTAATGTATAAAACAAGGTGAAAAATCTGCTATTCTCTGGAGCATTGTCTTAATGGGTTGAGATTCTGTGTCCCGGCAATTGTTGACAGTTTGGCTCAAATAAACTCACAAAAACTCTTCACAGGTTTGAATGTTTCTTAGTTAACACCCCTCTCACTACAAACATCCCATCAGCCCCATGTCCTGCTGCTTGGCCAGCCCCGGGGCACTGAGCAGGGCAGGCGCATGGTCCCTGCGCTCCAGAGCTCAAATCGGGGTGTTAGTGAGGGTGGAGGGACGGAGGCCTGCAATCATGTCCAGGCCATGCCAGGCCCTGCCCTTCACCTGGTGAGGAGTGAGCAGCTCCAGGACCAGCCCACATCGCCTGGTCATCACCGACCACATCCGGACGGCCTGCTGCGAGGCGCGGGAGGAGGCCGAGGGTGAGGGCAATGAGAAATGTCAGCGCGGGCGCCTTTGCTGGGGGCAGAAATGGAACGTTGGAAATATCAACCATGCTCTGTTAACCGTAGTGTCAGGTTTTGTTCTGATTAGAAAGCACATTCTAACCTGGCTGGGAGTTGGACGCCCTGGACATGGCAACTCACACAGGAAAGCGGCCATCCTCCTGTCCTGAGACCTGCCTCATGGAAAGATTTCCAACCTCATGCCTGAGACAGGCTAGTCCTGGAAGTGCCCACCCTCTGCGACCCCCCAGCCCACACTGCCTGTAACATTATCCCGTGCCCACTTCCCCTGCCTGTAATTCCTACTTCCCCACGTAAGCTTTGTCCTTCTACCCAATATTAGCAGCTGGCTTATGGGGGCAGAGCAGATGTCTGTGGGTGACTGGCTGCTCTCCCACGCTGCCAGCAGGATTGGAATAAACGCTCATATAGGATTTCACCCTGTCTCTGCTGAGTTGGCTCGAGTAGTGACAGCAGCCGGACCCCTTGGCTGTCCGGTTACACCTTGGCTGGGTTTAAAGTGTGCACACTAGGGAACAGTTCAGAGCCAGTGGGCTGCCCATGGCCCCATGGAAGAGCTCAGCTTCCGTTACAAGGCTTACAGGAGGGCACAGAATTGGCTCTTTGTAACGGGACAGTCAAGGGGTCTCAGCCAGGTGAGTTTGTGCTTTCTCTAATCAGAACAGACCCATCACGGTTAAAAGAGCATGATTACTATTTCTTATAATTATAGCTGGTCCCCAATATTCTATTTCTGCCCTGAACATTTTTATAGTGAAAACCCTGTGCAAAGATGTCATCCTGGTGCCCCGGGAGGGAGCCAGTTCGCTCAGGCCTGACCCCAATCTTCTCCCAGAATTAAGTGGCTCAAAGGTTTCCCATCAACGCTCAGCTCCCTGCAGTGACAGCAGCCCATTGTTGTCTAGTTTCAAGTTCACTGTAGGCAAGGGGAGCGTTGCAGCTAATTAGCCAGGGAGGTGAAGTGTGGGGAACACACTAGACCAATGTAGCTGCAGGCCGGGGCGACGGGGCCACTTGGTAACATGGAGGCCTTTCTTCACTGTCGTGGTTAATTGCACAGGCCCAGAGCTCAAGTAGAAAGAGGCCCTTTGCAGCAAAACCCCTCAGATGAGCCCCCAGGGTACCAGACCTGAGGCCAGACCTGCCTGGGGTGCCCACAGATGAGGGCCAGGGTCACAGCAGGACCTCAGGGGGGTGGGGGCTGTGCCACTGGACTGCAGGGAGAGGGGCCCTCGAAGCCAAAGTCCCGGCCTCACGTCGGGGCTGGGCTCTGTGGGAAGGGGGGGCCTCCCCCTCTTCTGCCTACAGTACCCGCTCACCCAAATCAGACTCCTGCCTGATGAGCCCCCCCAAAGGCCCTAGGGCGGATGATGGTGCTCCTATTAGGGGCCCCACACTTCACCTCCCTGGCTAATTAGCTGCAACGCTCCCCTTGCCTACAGTGAACTTGAAACTGGACAACAATGGGCTGCTGTCACTACTTGAGCCAACTCAGCAGAGACGGGGTTGAATCCCTACGAGCGTCTATTCTAATCCTGCAGCAGCTGGGAGAGCAGCGGGTCAGCCACAGACATCTATCTGCTCTGCCCCTCCCCTCACAGGCCAGCTGCACAGATGGAGTGCAAGGACAAAGATCACCTGGGGAAGTAGGCAGATGGAGTAAGATGGGTATAAAGGTTACAGATCACAGGCAGTGCAGGCTGGGGGTTTGCAAAGGGCTGCAGCCTCCGGTGTCTGCAACAGGGCTGTTCATCTTTCCATTGTACAGGCAGCTGCCGGATGGGGAGGATGGGCCGCATTTCCAGGTGAGCCCCAGGTCCCGTGTACAACCCCAGCCAGGTTAGCATTGTTTTCTTTACTCAGCACAAAACCATCACAGTTAACAGAGCATGGCTGATATTTCTTGTAATTATAGCTTCTGCCCGAACAAGCGCCTCCTGCCTCCTCCCAAGCCGGGATGCCAGCAGCTAAGCTGAGCCAGCAGAACGTGCGGGTCCTGCATCTGCCCGCTCGGATGCTGACGCCACAGGCCCTCCACTCACCAGGGGCTCCTGTGGCTTCTGCGGGAGAGACCATTAGCTCAGAGCTGAGTGGTTTTAATGGGATTTCTATGCTCCTGGTCCTGCTTGCTGCATGCAGCCTCTAGGGAGGTTGGGGGAGGGGCGGGCGGGGGAGAACATCCCAGGGCAGGACCATGCCCAACCCCCTTCCCTTTGACTCTCCTCTCCAACCCCCTCGTCCCCACAGCCCACACCCTTCATCCAGGGTGTTCAAGAGCTGAATCCTCAGCAACGCATGACCAGGACATAAGGAGACGACCTTGGGTGACCTTGCTGGCTCAGGCCTCCTGAGACAGCCCATGGGTCTGGCTCCTGTGTGGGTGGGCCCTTTCCACTCATGCTGATTATGAGTCAAAAGGTGGTGATTCAGGCAGAGAAGGAAGAAAACAGGGAGGTCCGAGGCAGCACGTCCAGTGAGCACCCAGAGGACAAACATCTGGCCACCACTGGCAGCCACTAGGAGCAGCCGCGTGGCCCTGGCGTTGGACGCAGGGTCTGGGACCCTGAGTGGCTCAAGGCAAACAGCAAAAGGGCTTTTCCAGGAAAGGGAAAGGCAGAGGAAGCTGGGGTGTCCCTGCAAGGCCCTAGCCACTCGAGAACAAAGGCACCCCTCCCTGCCTCTCCCTCAGACCAGGTGCCAGGGAGCCTGCCTCTCCAAAGAGGGGCTGCCAGCACACAGCCCCTGCACCCGGTGCTGCAGACGGCTGCAGCCCCACCCGCCCGCAGTCCTGCAAGGGAACACCAGGCTGCTCCTGGGAGGGGCTCTGTGATGTGCAGGGCTGAGGCCGTGTGGTCGCCCGGGTCTCCCTATCCAATCACAGCTCTATTGGTGCCCAGCCCCCAGCAGGACAGCCATCTGCTCCCCAGCACTTGCCAAGGGCCAGGCTGGGGCCAGGCACTTAGGGACACAGCTCGGAGCTGTAGCCAGGAAAGAGCCTTCCCCAGTGATCTGCTGTTTGGGAAGAGCTGGGGAAGGACTTCGATTAGGGGACCTTGAGTGCAGACAGAGCGGGGGACTCATGTGCCCCACCGAGGCCCACCTGGTGGACCCTGGCGCTTGGCCCGGCTGACTGTCTGCGGCACCCACACTCGGCCTGGGGTCTACCTGGAGCATCACAGGAGCGCGTGGGGGAGAGCATGTGCTTACAGACGGGAGCAATTGGCCATCGAGGGCCATCTGTGTGCACCCAGACCAGGGAGACAGCCTGTGAGTCCTGCTGTTGGTTCTGCCGAGAGGTTTCTAAAGAAACAGTCTGGCACCTGTGTGGGCCCAGGGCGCCTCCTCTCCAGCATCCCAGCAACTTTGTCATCATCCAGCTTTGTCCCCAGCACCCACCTCTTCCCCGCCCTGCTCTGCTCAGAAACCCATTCATCTTTCAACACCTCAGCTGAGACCTTCTGGGGCCCATCCCCAGCCCACAGCCTGCATGTTTCCATAGCAACCTGAACGTGCCTCTGCTGGTCACATCTCTTCCGGCTGTGAGCTCTTTGTATTTTGGTTGTTTTTTAAAAAAACATTTTTTATTGATTTCAGAGAGGAAGAGAGAGCGAGAGAGAGATAGAAACATCACTGGTGAGAGAGAATCATTGATCGGCTGCCTCCCACACCACCCACACTGGGGATTGAGCCCACAACCCAAGCATGTGCCCTGACCGGAATCAAACCGTGACCTCCCAGATCATAGATCCACGCTCTACCACTGAGCCATGCCAGCTGGGCTGGCTGTGAGCTCTTTGAAGTCTCTGGCCCTGACCTGGATTGCTGTGAGATTGGGAGAAGAGGGGATACTAGCTCAGCTCCCAAGGGGGCAGGTAAGTGAACAGGGGTGCTGTGTCCATGGTCTCATTTATTCTGGTGGACATCTTGAAGATAGGGAAACTGAGGCCCAGAAGAGAACCTTGCCAGGGCTGACCAGCAGACCCTGAGCGACAGATGAATGATTACTCTGATGCAGGTTTGCTGTGAAAGAGAGGGCTAAGGGACTGCCTGGCTAAAGGAACCAGACAGCCTCGATCGCCTGCCTCTTCAGGCTTTTATTGTGTGTCCTTTAAGCAAGGACACCCAAAGATAAGCATAAAGATTCCGGTAAACACCCGAGGGTCTGCATGTGCACAGACTTCTTTGGAAAAGTCAAGGAACAATTAGGGGTGCCGCCTTCAGCCCAACTCCCCTAAGTCAGATTTCTGATAAACAGAGCGGGCTGCCTTCAGCCCATACCTTTTTCCAGAATTTCCTCCTTACAAACTTTCCAACCAAGTCTCCTGGGCTCCCCCACAGAACCTTTCCATTCAGCTCTGGTGAGAGGGGGATCATGCAGACGGGGCACAAGCTTACCCCCTTCTAGGAGCACACAGAAGACAGAACTCAGCAAGGAGAAGAGTGTCATTGGGGGAGTCCCGGGAGAGAGTGGTGGTCTGCCGCCTCCTTTCCTCCTTCCCACCAGGACCCCCTTTCCTTGGGGCCATGGGTAGGCCCACACCTGCTCTCCTGCTGCCCAAGCCTGGGGGACGCCAACACCTGGGTGTGGTGGTGGCTTCTCAGTGGGGCTCAGCGGCAGCACCGCTGTCCTGGGGGTGCTCCCCTCTCACAGGAAGGTGCTCGCATCCTAGCACCCACCTTGGAAACGTCAGGGTGTTGCAGAGGCTGAGCTGAGCACTGAGCAAATGCTGGCAAAGGGTCAGCCTGGGCCTGGGGTGTGGCTGGTGACCGGGCCTGGGGGTGACAGGATCCTGACTCCTCCATGTGAGCTTGAACATGGGGTTGCCAGCACCCCATGTATTTGCAGCTGTCGAGGTCTGTGCCCTTGTCTTGGGGAGCATGTGTTGGACAGAAGTGGGGGGATACTGGCAGGAAAGATAAACACAGGAGAGAGGGGGGACCCTCCCAGCACGGGGGATCTCCCTGGTCCAGACTCAGGCCCCACTGGCAGGAGGCAGGCAGCTCGGCCCACCATGCCCTGGCCTGGCCAGTCTTGGGGTGGTATCAGGCAGAGTGGCTCAGTGAGACTAAGAAAACCCCATTGGCCCACTCTGCTCCCTGCAAGGTGATTCCCATGAGGGGCTCCAGACACCCCTGCAATCTGAGCCTTGCCTTCTGCCTTGTGTGGGCAACCGGGCTGTGGACCGGTAGCTGGACCACCCACCGTCTCTGCATGGAGCTTCACCAGGACACTCTCCCACAGGGACAGTCCATCTGTCCTGCCCCTACAGTCAGGGGCCTGCCATCAAAGGCACCCCTCTTCCCCGGCCACAGCCGCTTCAGACCGACAGCAGGTGCCCTCCCTCCCAGCCCCCAGTGGCAGGTGACAGGCAGGACTTTGAGCTGTGGTGTCCAACCGTCCAACCGCTGACATGCGTGCGGCTTTCCGTGTCGTTGGCTTACCAGTGCCGGTAGGCTGTCTGGCAAACAGAGGCCTCTCTAGGCCCCGTTTTTGAAAAGGCACATAAAGGCACATAAAATATTGACTGGTCCTTTCTCTCACCTTCTCAGCACCAGGCCTGCGGCCTGGGAGGTCATGGCCACAGGCTCTGGGACAGCCTGGCGGGGCCCAGCCTCGGTGCCTGGGACCCCCCAAGCAGGTTTCACTGCCTGGTCTACCTTGATCTTCTTATTATTTTATTTCCTTAGTGATGAACTGATTGGAAATTGGCTCAGTGTTTTAAATCACAAAACTAATGCACGGTGTCTGTAACCATTTCCGTAGAGTTATACAGAAAATTGGATCAAGGAGACTCTCCGCCGCCCACCCCATCCTGCTCCCTGTGTCCCCCCATCTGTCAGCACTGGGAGACACCAAGGCTCCTGAGGCACCACTGCTCCTGGCAAGTGAGCCCACCTGCACCCCAACAGTCTCCTGCGACCGGAGCACAAATGGGGGTGACAGGGTGCAGAGAGCAGGGCAGGGGTCTGCAGCCACCTGGTTCCTGCTGCCACGTGGCCATGGGTGAGTGGCTTCCCCACTGAGCCTCTGTCAGGGGTTCCACTGGGCAGCAGTATGACCTTGGGTGCTGTCAGACCTCGGCCTTCCTGCGTCCGTGAGCCCTGACCAGCCTCCCTCCATCCTGGGACTGGGAAGCTGGTTCCCCCAGGACAGCCCTGGCTGCCCACACGGCTCAGGGCCAACGTGTCCTCCTGGACACAAGAACAGACCACAGCTGAGGGCGCAGAAGCGGAGAGCAGCAGCTGGCAGGACCCAGGGCCTCACCTGGACGCTGGCCTTTCCCTGGGGGTGGGGAAGGGCAGTGCCTCGGCTGTGAGGACTGACATTGAACCCTCTGGTGGTTCTCAGCCTGTTCACGGGTCCAAGCTCTCACCTGTGTGTTCCCTGTCTCAGGGGCCAAGGAGATCGAGTCTAAGGGCCCCTCTCCCAGCACCTGGACCACCCCACCTCTGCCTGTCCTGTGGGGTGCACCATCAGGAAGCCCCGGGGAAGACCAAGTACACCCCAGAACTCACGGGAGCTGAGTACCAGGAGCCGCCAAGGGAGAGGGCTGTCTCCAGGCATCTTGCTGGCCCACAGTGACTGGTGTGGACGAAAGGGGCACCTGCTGACCTGACTAACTCAGGGAAGGCCTGCGTGCCAGCCTTGCAGCTCACAGACCTGGAGCAACCACAGGATGTCCGGAATTAAAACCTTTCCAGTCAGAGTGGGTAGTCATGTCCTAGGCCAGTGTCTTCCCGGACAAAGATCAATTTTTGATCTTTACCGAGTCTGTTGTCTTTTTGCATCTAAGATACTATTCCTGTGGACTGTCAGGGTAACCTGTAACTTCCCTTTTTCTGGACCCCTCAGGGCACAACCAATGTGCCAGGGTGCCAGGGCGGAGGCCACAGATTCCCTCATTGTTATCATTATTGTGTTAATTGTTGAGTGTTAACCATCCTGCACCCACCTGTGTAAAAGAAGCATGTGTCCATCATTTTACTTTTTTTTATCCAATCCCAGAGGCCTCCTGTTTTGCTTTCTCCCGCCCCCCTCATCCACCACCAGTGGAGTTCATGTCACTCACTATGTCTTCACCTTTGATGGTAATTTATAAAAATAGGTAAAAAGCACCTTTCTCCGGAGCATTGTCTGAAGCCATTGAGGTTCTGCTTCCTGGCAATTGTTGACAGTTTGGCTCAAATAACTCACACAGATTCTTTACCGGCTGGAATGCTTCTTATGTTCACACTGGGAAGCCAGGCCCAGCACCCTGTTTGGTGTTTGTTCCCCATTAACCACTTGGCCTGTGCTCACAGCCAGCTCCCCGCCCCCACACACAAGGTGAGCCCAAGCCCCACCCTCCACACCCATCACAAGCCTGGGAGGGACCAGGCTGGGATGAGTTCTCCCAGCACATCTGCCCAGGGCCCTGTCGCGCCTCCCACGGGTCCTCTCAGCTCCCACTCAGGCTGCATTTGTCTACAGAGGAGGGAGCCTTCCGCACTGCAGCCAGTGGGCATCCATCTGTGTCAGCTGCATCTGCCGAAGCTCCAGGAGGCAGAGGGTGGAGTGGCACACGGTAGAGTCGCCAATGCTTCTCTGCCTGACTGGGCACCAAGTGTATACATACCCTGTGCCAGATGACTGGGCACCGAGTGTATACATGTCCTGTGTCAGCACTGAGTTTGAAAGAAGAGCCAGCCCCTGACCCCTGGGAGGTGACAGGAGAGTGAGGCACTAAAATAATGGGGACACTGGCCCCAGGGCAAGGGTACACGGGCTGGACGGGCTGCAGGTGCCCACACCAGGTCTGCCCCCGGCAGTGAGGGCTCACTGAGGAGCAGCCAGGAGGCCTTGGAGTCTACAGGAGCACAGGGAGCAAGTCAACACACTGATTCCAATGCAAATGTCAAGCCCGCCTGCGCTGAAAACTCAGCACCTCTGAGTGGCATGGAGGGACTCAGCTCCTTCTGCTCCAGCTGGTGGGGGAGGGCTTAGCCATCTCCAGCTCCCAGGCTGCAGCTGTGGGAGGAGGTGGCAGCGGAGTGGGGCCTCCACAGGGCACACACTGGCCACTGGACTGTCTGTGACGCCGAGCACGGGAGGGAGGCAGCTTCAGGACTCTGGCAGGAGAGCACAGGGCGGGAGAGACCTGCCCAGATCCAGAGATAAAGTGTAACAGGAGCCCTACCCTGTGTGGCTCAGTGGATAGAGCGTCGGCCTGCGGACTGAAGGGTCCCAGGTTCGATTCCGGTCAAGGGCATGTACCTTGGTTGCAGGCACATCCCCTGTCGGAGGTGTGCAGGAGGCAGCTGATCGATGTTTCTCTCATTGATGTTTCTAAGTCTCTATCCCTCTCCCTTCCTCTCTGTAAAAAATCAGTAAAATATATTTTTAAAAATGTAACAGGGAGAAAATATCTGACCTGAGTTGCCAAACTGACACCTGCATCTCACTGTCCGGGCCGAGGTCAGGTCCCGAGGAAAGGGCTGAAGGTATTGATGGGCCGCAAGCTGCCCAGGATACAGCTTGGCTTTATTACAACAGTTCTCTTGTCTGGAATGTGGGAGGGAATAGGGCCATTGGCCTCTACTGGGTGAGGGCCCTGGGCTCCTGTGCCCAGTTGTGGGTTGCATGCAAAGAGGAGTCACAGCAGGTGCGACACAGGCCACCTGAGGGCAGTGGACAGGCTAGGGCCAACCAAGGCCGCGTGACCATCGGCATGGCTTCAGGACTGACCAAGCACTGAGTCAGAGGAGAGCTAGGTGCCATCTGAGGGAGGGGGTCAGAGACTGCAGCCAGGGCAGCAAAGAGCTGCCCCTCAGCCCCCCGGAATCCCGCTGTCCCTAGTCCAGCAGGCTCTGAGGGCTCAAGGGCATGGCCATGCCTTCTCCTGGCTTCTCACAGTGGGTGCATACAGCAGGTGATCCGTAGATGCACTTGGCCACGTGGTCTCTGGCTCTGCTGAACGGGACTCCTGGTCCCAGGTCTCTCTGTCCACTGGCCGACTGTAGATCGAGACAGGTCCCATTCCAGCTCCCTCCTGGCAGGAGGGTCAGCTGGGACGATCCTCGGCTCCACACTGCCCACTGGGCTCTCTCCTGCCCAGCCCGCCACCACCCACGGCCGCCCTTGAAGACCAGCAGGCAGCTTCCGTGGGAAGGTGTCAGAGGACCCACGCGCCAGGGTCTCCGGTGACACCTCTTCTGCGTTGGCAGAAGTAAACGCCAGCTTCGTGGGCTAAACATTTTACTTTTACGTGGAAAGAAATCACATTTCTGCATCTTATAAAAGTAGGTGATGGCTGCAACCAGGTAGGGGTTCCTGAGGACCCATTGGTACCCGGATTCTGGGACTTTGTTGATGTCCACCCCCAGCGAGTCCTCAAGGACGGCTGCCCAGGCCAGGGACAAGCCAGGGGGTGGGGGACAGAGCCCTGGCTGGAGGCTGGGAGAAGGCCCCCTGGAGAGGAGGGCAAAGGGGAGCCTGGCGGGAGGAGATAGTCAAGGTTGGCAAGCAGTCCCCACGCCCTGCACCCTTCGTGCCCTTGCTTCCGGTCAGGACAGCTGAGCTGCAGTAGGAGGCCAGGGGAGATTTGGGCACGAGCGTCCAGAAAGTGAGACCTACAACAGAGGCGTTGCTCTGGGCAGCTTCGGCCTTGGAGGTGGGGAACAGGCTGGGGGCTCCGTTTCTGTTCCAGTCTCTGGCCCCCAAAACAGATCAACTTTGGTTTGCCACCGGCCAGCTTCCTGCCCACGGTTCTCTCCCTGCGTTTCTACTTTTTGAGGGGACCCCAGCACTGGCCCTCACTATCCCCAGCCCACTGTGGACCTCCAAGAGTCCAGGCTCCAGGCTTGCTTCAGGGCTCCCCAGAAATGCTGATCCAGGGTGGATAGAGCTCTACCTGGAAAAAAGCTGCCCAGCATGTTGGCCAGGGCTGCCGGAGACCCCAGAGCTGGTGTGCCACAGGCCTCAAGGCCCCTCTGCCTGTGAGCTCCTTCCTAGGCTGATTGCTCCAGCGCCCACCCACATGCGCACACGCGCGCGCACATGTGCACACACGCACACACATGCGCACACATGCGCACACATGCACACAGTAGCTGTGGGCCTGACAACCACTCAGAGGGGAGCTTTCCTGGCAGGAGCTCACAGCAGTTTCCTGCAGGTTTTATTTTATTTGGGGGCTGCAGGCCTGAGAGTCTGGGGGGGTGGCGCATGTGAGTCCCAGGGCACAGAGCAGGAAGAGGAGCTGGACGACAGGCACTGGGCGAGTCTGTGGGCACCAGGAGCCAGGCCAGGCAGGTCTGGACCTGGAGCAGCACCTCCCACTGAACTGAGGCCTGAGGGCCCCCCTCCAGGCCCCCGCCAGCCGGAGCCCCCTCCCCCAGGACAGGGGCCCTCCTCTGACCCCTTTCAGGCTCAGTGGAGTCCAGGGCCAGGACTGAGGACATCAGTCTAGAAAAAGCCTCGGATTCGGGATTCGGGATTCGGGACGTGGGCGGCCTTTCCAGGTGGCCTCGCTGAGTGAAAGGATGGGTGTGGTGGGTCACTCGGAGCTTGGCCGGCTCCTCAGGCAGCCTCCTCTGGGTGCAAGAGGGGTGTCTACCTGGGGTGGGGACTGAAGGAGCCCTCCCCCTACCAGAGCTGGGCCTCCTGCCCCTGCCCAGAGCTCCTGCCTACACTGTGTCCTGTCACACCACTGACCACAGTCCCCTCTGAGCCCTGCAGGCCACCGCACACACCCTGGATCCCCTGTGCCCACGCAGACTTGGACACAGAGGTGCCTGCAATCTGCCCTATGTGATGGAACCCAGGGGGACATGGGTGACAGCAAGCAGGGCAGGGTGTCTGTGGGGGCCCCACCAGTGCTGGGCAATGTGCTGTCACCACCTCCCCGCCCTCTTGGGGACTTGTCCAGAGGATGGGGGAGGGGCCTCAGTGGTAAGCAGGCTCCAGTGGTGGACAACAGGCCCCCTATTCTTGCCCCTCGGCCGGCATCCGTGGGAGGGACAGCTCAGCCCCCAGAGCTCTGCAGTGGCCCTTCACCTGAGCCCAGAGCCACGGGGCCCTCAGTCCCCCTGCCCTGTCCACAGCACCCCACCCCACAGCTGGGGACACAGTTCTGGATGCCACCTGCCCACCGTCAAGCTGCTGGCTGCCTCAGCCACCTGCAGCCCTGCATCTCCACGGCAGAGCCGCACCATCCCTGGGATCAGACAAGGTGCCATGGGACCCAGGTGTGCCTGGCTCATCTGGTCCTGGGCGGAGGTGGGATGATACACAGATAGTTCCAGAAACCAAGGCAGCTATGTTGAGGGGACCCCAGAGGGCAGCTCAGTTAGGGCCCAGCTCTGCACGTGCTCCAGCCACATCCCCAGGAAGGCTCGGGGCCACATCCTGCCCCTCCGCTTACCTGGAACTGGGGCCGGGCACGGAGAGGGCAGCGAGAGCTCTGGGCGTTGTTGGGGAGCACAGACCCTCTAACACCTGTCCTGCCCCCTGCTCTGCTTATTCTGTCATCTGGTGGCCAGGGTCACCCGGGGCCTGTCGGTCTTGCTGGGAGCAGAGCCCAGGCCAGCTTGGTCCCCCAGGAGCCTGTCCCCTGCTTTCTTAGAGACAAACCCCTGGGTTGGCCAAGCATGGGCACCCAGTATAAAGACTCCATTTCCCAGTCGTCCCTACAGAATGTGACTGGGGTCTATGGATGTAAGCAGACACCACAGGTGTGCTAATGTGTGTGTGTGTGTTAGTGTGTGTGTGCTAGTGTGTGTGTTAGTGTGTGTGTGCTAGTGTGCTAGTGTGTGTGTGTTAGTGTGTGTGCTAGTGTGCTAGCGTGTGTGTTAGTGTGTGTGCTAGTGTGCTAGTGTGTGTGTTAGTGTGTGTGTGCTAGTGTGTGTGTTAGTGTGTGTGCTAGTGTGTGTGTTAGTGTGTGTGTGCTAGTGTGCTAGTGTGTGTGCTAGTGTGTATGTTAGTGTGTGTGCTAGTGTGCTAGCGTGTGTGTTAGTGTGTGTGCTAGTGTGCTAGTGTGTGTGCTAGTGTGTGTGCTAGTGTGTGTGCTGGTGTGTGTGTGCTAGTGTGTGTGCTGGTGTGTGTGTGCTAGTGTGTGTGCTAGTGTGTGTGTGTGCTAGTGTGTGTGCTACTGTGTGCTAGTGTGCTAGTGTGTGTGTTAGTGTGTGTGTGCTAGTGTGTGTGTGTGCTAGTGTGTGTGTTAGTGTGTGTGTGCTAGTGTGTGTGCTAGTGTGTGTGTGCTAGTGTGCTAGTGTGTGTGCTAGTGTGTGTGCTAGTGTGTGTGTGCTAGTGTGCTAGTGTGTGTGCTAGTGTGTGTATGCTAGTGTGTGTGTTTGTGTGTATGTGCTAGTGTGTGCTAGTGTGTGTGTGCTAGTGTGTGTGTGTTAGTGTGTGTGTTAGTGTGTGTGTGCTAGTGTGCTAGTGTGTGTGCGCTAGTGTGTGTGCGCTAGTGTGTGTGCTAGTGTGCTAGTGTGTGTGTTAGTGTGTGTGCTAGTGTGTGTGCTAGTGTGTGTGTGCTAGTGTGTGTGCTAGTGTGTGTGTTAGTGTGTGTGTGCTAGTGTGTGTGTGTTAGTGTGTGTGCTAGTGTGCTAGTGTGTGTGTTAGTGTGTGTGCTAGTGTGTGTGCTAGTGTGTGTGCTAGTGTGTGTGCTAGTGTGTGTGTGCTAGTGTGTGTGCTGGTGTGTGTGTGCTAGTGTGTGTGTGCTGGTGTGTGTGTGCTAGTGTGTGTGTGCTAGTGTGTGTGCTAGTGTGTATGTGCTAGTGTGTGTGTTAGTGTGTGTGTATGTGTTAGTGTGTGTGCTAGTGTGTATGTGCTAGTGTGCTAGTGTGTGTGTGTGTGTGTTAGGGGAAAGGGTGCCCTTCTCCCCCACACTCCCTTCCGCTAGCTGGGACGAAGGTGCAATGGCTAGCCTCCAGCAGCCACACTGGCCCACGTGGTGACCCTGAGGAAGAAACCATGTAGAGCAGAGAAACAGGACAGGAGGGAGCCGGGCCTCTGGCACCGTAGGGGGCCCACCACACTAGTCCAGACAGCCTCCCTCTGGACTGTCGACCGTGAAAGACAAATGGAGTCTTTTCTGTTGAACCCGCGGTTGTTTAAAGTTTCTGTTCATCACAGCCAAGCCCAGATCCAATCCTAATTCTAGGGACAGTTCCTGGAAAAACAGAACTTTCTTAGGCAAGCAGTCCAAACCGCCGAGTGGGAGGCAATGAAACGTCTGCCCCGTGGGTGTGGAGGGGTCAGATGGGGTGCTCCTCCCCCGACTGCAGCCCCCAGCACCAGAGGCAGCTGGAGACCCCGAGCACACGGGGGTCCGGGTTTTCACCAGGCCCCTGAGCCTGCAGAGAGCCCGGGGGCCGTGGATCATGCTGTCGCGCCCCCCCCCCCCCCATCCCCGTCCCCGTCCCCGCACTCAGGGCCCAGGCTCGGGCTTCCCGGTGACTCTGCAGCCCTCGGTCCTCGTCTCCGCCAGGGATGGCCAGGGACGCTGAGGACCGTCGTCAGCGCTGTGGGTGGACAGAGGTGAGTGCAGCAGCCCAGCTGGGCCGGGAGCACCATCCAGTTAGCCCAAAGAAAGGCACCCCAACCCAGAAGTTTCTGGAAGCCTTACAATATAAACCTCTGGTTTGTCACCCGGACCTGCCAGGCCCTCCCTCACACCCCACCCCACCCCATCCCACCACTGTAGGGCCAGGCATCTGTGCGGGGCTGGGCATGAGTCCTCTGGGCCACTGAGCCCTGCCGATCTGCTCTGCCTGCTCAGCTGAGCCCCCAGAGGCCCAAGGGGTCTGGTGGGAGGAACATTCCAGAAGGCGGGCAGCATAGCTGCTCAGCACAAGCCCCTTACAGCCAGGCCCTGGCCCAGACCCTCAGGTGGGAGACAGGATGTCACCCCCGCCCCTAGCACCTCACCTGGCCAGGGGGGTGGGGGGAGTGGTAGGGGCTGATGCTTCCGCAGCCCAGGACCCAGCTGTCGGGGTGGCGGAGAAAAGGCCACTGGCAGGAGCCTGCAGTGGGCCAGCCGGAGTCTCTGCTCTGGGGCCACCGGCTGGTGGTGCTTGGTGGTGGCAGAGAGAGGGCGCCACAGAGCCAGTGCCGGACCCTGCAGAGTGAGAACCCTCCCCAGTGGGAGCACAGCGGCCTCCTGGGGAGGCTGTCGCTGTCCCTGTCACCACGAGCCCCGGCGAGGACAGCCGCCCGCAGAGGACACGGGAGGAAGGAGGCACGCACTGCCCGGTGGATCACTGTGTTTTACTCGGTGCGCAGGCCCTCTGGGCACCCAGACTCGTCCCTGTGGCAACAGAACTTTCCAGAACTTTCCATATGCATCCCTGACGCCAGATTCCACACCAAGGTCCCCGGGGAACCTGTGCTGGGCCCGTTCTCACCGGGAGCATTGGCCTGACAGTGAGCTGCGTGCGCACGCACCTCACTGCTCCTAGCAAACCTGGACCGGTCCCCTGGCGTCTTTCCTTGGAAAACAACAGTGCGGTTGAGACACAAGTGTGCGGTGGTGACACGGTCACGGAGAAAGGCCCGGTCGCTGTGGTGCGAGCGCACGCCGAGCCAGTGCGTGTCACACGCAAGGCATTATGAAATATTCTTTGGAGCATGAACAAAAGTGCAAACACAGCCAAGGCAACAGCGCAGATGGGGGAGCTGCAGCCGCCCTTGGGCCACGGGAGCCGATGGGCACGGTGGGGTCGGCGAATCTAGGCAGGCGGCACCTCGGGCCAGCGGGTGTGAGATGGTGAGACCGCCTGCTCGGTGCCCTCTGTGGAGCGGGTCTGCGGACCACAGGCGGGGGAGGAGGGGGCGGGCCCGGCATCAGCGCCTGGAGGTCACCCAGGGCACAGGGGCGACCTCGGCGACTCCCCGTCAACATGCATTAAGGCAACAACTTTATGAGACCCAGTCAGAGCTGGACGTGCAGCCCAGCCAGGTGTGCACACCTGCCCAGAAGCCCAGGACGAGGGCCGCCCTCCGGTCCTCACGTCCTAGTCAGTGTGTCACCCTCGCAAGTGTCCAAGACAAAAGACCACCCAACCCCTCCCAGCCCCACAGATGACTCCAAAGGCTGTCATCTGTGGGCCCTCCCCTCCCCAGGCCTCCCTCCCCCTCTTTACCCTGTGTCCTAAAGCCCCGCCCCCAGCAGAGCAGCCTTCTGGGTCAGCGGGCAGCCCCGCCCCTCAGGGCTCTGCCTGCTCCAGGGGCCACAGTGTCCTGCCCTGGGCTGCCGGCTCTCCCAGGCCCCTGAAAGGAGAGGCGCAGCCCTGATTGCACCACACTGCTTCCCGCAGGAAGCCCTCCTTGGTTGTTTCTACTTTGTCCTTGGTGGGGGCCCAAGTGGAGGCTGCCCCTGGGGACAGCCACAGAGGCTCCCCGGGCTCTGGAAGCAGCCTTCCTGCCTCACACCCACGTCAGTATATAAGGGGGGCGGCCTGGAGATCACCAAGGCAGGTCTGCGCCACCCCAGAGGGCAGCTGAGGATCATCTGTACATTATTTACAATTCGGGGCGAAAGTGAAATAGATGCGAACACCAGCGTTTCTACAGAGGCCCAGAGCACCAGCAGCAGCGCCTCTGGGCTTCAGAAAGCGTGTGCAATGTCTCGCACAGACTTCTTTCCAAGAACAGCGGGCGGGGACCTGACATATGGTGGCCCCTGAATGTGGGGGCAACAGAGAGGACGACCCCTCTCCCATGTTCACATCTCAAATCCACCGCCAGGGGAGGGGACAGCCTAGTGAGGGGGAGGCGGGTTAATAAGTTAACACACTGGAGACGCGTGACGCTGCCTGGCTGGCGGCAGCTCTGGGCTCAGCCGTGGTGACTGGAGGCAGCTGCCCACCCCCCCCAGAGCAGCCCTCGCAGCATGGGGTCCTGGAGCGGGGCGGGTGGTGTTGCTGAGCAGGCAGCTGTGGCCTCCGGTGGGGACAGGCCGGTGGGCAGGCCGGGAGGGAGCCCTCTGCCACCTGGCTGGTCCCTCCGTCCTCCCAGGTGGCCCAGCATGAGTGTGGCTCATGATTGCACAGGGACAGAGGAGGGAGATGGTAGGCCGATAAAGGGAGAGGGCAGCCTCCTGCTTGGTGGTGATGAGGCCAGGCCACTGACCAAGGGGCCCAGGGAGCCGGCCAGAGCCCCAGCATCACATCCAGACACCCCACAGGTGCTGGGCCCTCCCTGGCCCAGCCCAGGCTGTCCCTGGCCATTGGCCACCCAACCACTCTGGACAGCTACTGCTGTGCCAAGGGGAGGGCAGTGTGAGGCCCTGCATGGCTCCAGGGCACCTTCTGCCACTTCTGCCCAGGGGCCTGGGGTGGCAGAGCCACTGTAGCTCCCCGAGTCCCTGAGTCCTCGTGCCGGAAAGCAGCCAAGAGGCCAAGGGACTGCCCAGTCAGAATGCGATGCGTGTGTGTGTGTGCATGAGGGCATGCATGTGCATGGCTGTGTGCGTATGCACCTGCGCATGTGTGTGAGGCATGCATGCGTGTGCGCATGTGCACTGTGTGAGGTGTATTATGCATGTATGCTTAAGTGGTGTGTGTGTGCATGGGTGTGCCTGTGCAATTTCTGTATGTGTGAGTGTGTGTGTGGTGTGTGTGCCCATGTGTGAGCCTGTGATTGAGCACAGGTGTGGGGTGTCAGCCACACTCCTGTCTTGTCACACGCACACCCAAGACAGTGCACAAGGCTTCTCCGAAGGGGGGCCCCACAGTGGGCGGGCACCGAGGGCACATGTGCTGTCAGCACTGAGCCTGGGGCCCTGAGGAGGTTGTTCCCCACACAGAGCCGTGGCCTGAGCCCCACCTACTGCGTCCTCAGAGACCCCTAGCCAGTGTGGGCTCGCATGGGTGAGGAGACAGCCCAGCTCTCCCTGGACCCAGCGTTCGGGGCAGTCCTACCTGGTGGCCTTAGCTGAGCTCAGCCCTGCACCCATGGGGTCACTGCCTCAGAGGGCGCCAGGTGCCAGGCTTGCTGTCCATCACCCCAAATGCCAGGTGCCCCGCACTGCCTGCTGGGGGCCCACCGCCGCCTTTGGGCTCCCGGCTCAAAGCTGCTGCTCCTCCGGCCAGGTGCCCACAAGAGTGGGGGCCAGGGTGGGGACGGTGTCCTTTCTCTCAAGACACCAGCAGGCCACAGCCAAGGGACCAGCCGCAGAGACTGGCGGGCGGGGCGGGCAGCTCCAGCGGGGACAGAAGAGACAACTTATAGCAAGCTGCCTTTGTCTGATGTCGTGTGGGGACTTGGACAGCTCTTGCCAGTGGTTATACCCTCTTCCAGCCCTGGGTCCGGTCAGGGCACCCGTGGGG
Source organism: Myotis yumanensis (assembly GCF_028538775.1). Lineage (NCBI taxonomy): Eukaryota > Metazoa > Chordata > Mammalia > Chiroptera > Vespertilionidae > Myotis > Myotis yumanensis. The sequence continues at coordinate 2,478,321 of NW_027223758.1, read as the reverse complement.
ACAGGGGAGGCAGCACCCTTGCAAAGGGCAGCAGGAAGTCTGCTCACCACACCCACCTGCCCAGCACCACTGCCCACAAGCAGGTCTCCGTGAACGTGCTGGCCGCAGCCTGCTGACCAGCACCCGGACAGGGCAGAGCACAGAGGACAAGGGGGTGCTCACCCCCCAGATCTCCTGTGGCCGGGAGAGCCTCCAAGGACCCTCTGCCAGAAGCCTGTGGAGCACAGAGGTCCCCATGCTCCTGTGTGTCCTGAGGCCTCGCCCCTCCTCTCCGGCCAAGGCCCTGGACGCAGGGCTGGCTCCCACACAGGACACTCAGAACACAGTGGATGGGCACGGGAGGCAAGAGGCATCCTCCCAGCCGTGCACATGGGCACACCCTCAAGGGGACAGGCCTGTCCCGCACTGGGCACCCTCTCTGGCCCTGCTCCCTGACTCCACACCTCCAGCCTCTGCCAGGGACCTGTCCTCTGCATCACCCACCCTCTCACACCTGGGCCGGCGGTCTACAGAGTGGGCACAGCAGCCTGGGTGCCCCTTGTTGGAAAAGGACTTTCGTTAACCTTCACCGTGAAGACTGAGGCGCCCCCACTGCCCGCCACCGCATCAGGCATGGGCACCGGAGGGTCCCGCCTCGAAACCTCAAGGCCAAGAGTCAGGGAAAAGGGGGTGGGGCCTCATTTCCGGGGCCCCGCCCAGCCCACGTCCCCAAAGGGGCCCTCGCCCGTGGCCGAGCGGGGCGGTGGCCCGCACGGGGTGCAGAGGTCCGAGTCCGTGTCCGACTCGCCCTCGGCAATGTAGGGTCTGACTTTGGCACAGGGGGCCACCGCCGCATAGCAGCTGTTGAGGCCGTCCAGGTTCTCCTTGGACTGGGAGATGCTGAAGCCGCTGAAGGAGCGCTCCAGCTCCTCGTGGTCCACGGACGGGATGGAGATGGACGTGTCGCTGTCTCGCAGCGCGCCCTCGTGGGGCCTGCTGGCTGGCGTGTCCTCGTGCCGCAGGAACTCCGTGCTAGCCCGGGTGCCCCCGTTGTAGGCAGACAGCGAGCGCTCGTGGGTGGGCGGTGGCGGGATGCGCACCAGCGGGCCGTGGTCCCCCACGGGAGAGGCACCGTGGCCCTGGCGCGGATGGCCCTGAGGCTGCCACGAAGTAGAGGGTGGGCACTGAGTGGAGGGCACAGCCGGGGGCGCTGAGAAATTCTTGTGGCCAATGGAGCTGGTGGAGCGGATGAGCTTGACGATGCAGCCACTGCGGTCCCCCTGATCGCGGCTGTCCTCGGGGCTGTGGTACGGCGGTGCCGGCTCGGGCTCCTTGGCCCCAAAGTACGCCTCAGTCTCTGAGGGTGGGATCCCCATGCGCTGCGTGTAGATGCTGACCAGGAAGTCCAGCTTCTTCTCCATGGACAGGACCTGCAAGAGGGGCTGCTGGCAGGCTGCTCCCCAAGGTGAGGAGACCCAGCTTTTCCCTGAAGAGGTGGGGGGACCTGGGTTGCTCCCTGCAGAAGTGGGGGCACCCGGGCTGCTCCCTGCAGAGGTGCAGAGGCAGAGGGAGGCAGACCCACCAGCAGCTCAGACTCTGACCCCATTACTGTGTGTGGCCTCAGGGCTTCAGAGCGCTGGACCTGGGTACTCCTGCTCATCTGGCTGCCCCCTGCCACCGTGGGCCCACCCATCAGAGCAATCACCACAGAGGGACGCATGGCTCTCCTCCCTACACGGCAGGAGCAGAGCCTGGTGGGAGTCCTTGTGTGTGTCCACACGAAAGGGCTCTGGGGATGAGGCCCAGGTGACAGAGTCCACCCACAGGCCCCGGGACGTGGTGTCGCTCAGTGGCCCCCACCCAGACAAGGGGAGGGGCATAAATGGTGCTCCTGGTCCTGAGGGCCTGTGGCCAAAGAAGGGAACATACCCTAGACTGGGGATGGGCTCAGGGGGCATGCAGTACCCTAAGCTGTGATGGGCCCAGGTCCCTGGAAGCTCGAGGACCCCTCCCACAGCGTCCACCCTAGGCTGACACCACGGCGGCTCTCCAGGCTCCGCCCACCTGCTTCTCCACCTTGCCCAGCCGGCCCATCATGCTGGGGTCCTCCGGCAGCTCTGCTTCGGCCGGGCCCTTGGTGCGGTCCTTGTCTGTCATCGCCGGGCCCCGCCCCACAATCTGGTCCACTCTGCCAGGAAGAGACCCCGCCCCACAGCACGAGTTCAAGTGGTTGTGGTGGCCCATGACCCTCTCTTCCTGGGCTAGGCCACAGCCTCCAGATCCAGGTTCCAGGCCACACCCAGAGCTGACTGGGGGGCAGCAGGTGCCAGGACAGATGGATACCGAGCACCTGTTCTCGCCTGGTTCTGGACTCCCAGGCCTGTTCCCTGCCCACCCCATCCCAGTGGGCCGGCACATTGGTGAGGAGGCACAGGAAGGTACTGGGGCCGTTCACCCCTCAGCTCGGCCCCCTGTGCTCTGTCCACCCCGGCACTGCCCCGCCTGAGCTTCCATCCTTCCTAATGTGCCACGGAGCCCTCTGCCCAGCCAGTCCGATGGGGACAGTTAAACGTCTACAGGGGGAACAACAAGGCAGGGAGGCGGGGACAGTGAGCTGGGGCTCCATGCACCAGGACAGGGAGCTGGGACACAGACCAGCACGGAAACTGCCCACCACAATCAGAGAGGGGGTCTTTGTGTGCTTGCATGTGCGCATGTGTGCGCATGTGTGCATGCACAGTGTACATTGTGTGTCTATATGTGCATGTGTTTTGTGTGTATTGTGCATTTGTGTGCACTATGTATGTGTACATGTGTGCATGCATTGTGTCCACTGTGTGCACATGTGTGTCTCGTGTGTGCCTGTGTACGGGTGAGTACGTGAGGGACTGAGCTTATCTCAAACAGGCCTTAGGCCATGAATGCCACAGGCGGAGAAGGCGCTTCCTTCAGGGAGGGCTTCTGTTTCCCACGCTGAGCAGGAAGGGCTCAGAGGGGGCCTTTGAATGGCGAGCGTGTGGACGCCACTCAGCATCAAGGGCCTCGCTGTCTGCAAGCCCTGGGGCAGCTGCTGCGAAACTGCCCGGCAAACAGCACTTGAGCCGGGATGCAGACGAGCCGGACAGCGACCCAGGCCAAGGCCCGCAGCCCCTGCCTCATCTCGGGCCTGGAGCCCCCAGCACAAAGCCCACTTCTCAAGTTTGGGGTGCAGGGACCTTGTGAGATGGCTGGGGCCACAGCTGGGCTTCCTTCCTGACCACAGGACCACCCTGTCTGCCACTGATGGGGGCACTTGGGGTGATTTTCTCTCTGTTGCAGGAAGCAGAAGGTTCAGGCTTGCGTCTGCCACGGTGCAGCCTCCGCATGCTCTCACAGGCTTCATGCTGGACGCATGCACCCAAGGACCAGCAGCGGGGGAGGGCGGTGGGGACCCTGGGCTCCAAGCACATGCCCGTGGAAATGGACAAGGAGAAGGGGCTCGTGGTGTTGCCACATGTGCATACAGGCCAGGCCCGGCTCAGCGCCTTCACCCCTGCCACATGATGACCACCCGCCTGGCCGGTCCCCTGGGAGTCTTGGCCGTGGGCTCGGCCTGTTGCTGGGGCTGAGGGAGGGTCCTCTGAGGATCCTGTGCACCCTGCCCCTGGGCCTCAGGCTGAGGAGGTGGCTTAACCCCTGAGCCCCCACATGCCAAGACTGTCCTCCTGCCCCTCCTCTGCATGGCTGAGCGCTCGGACTATGTCCCGGGAGGCCTGGCGCTCCGAAGGCAGCAGGGCTTTCCCAGCTCTGGGCTCTCAACCTCCAGCTCCGCCCCTGCAGCAACTCCCAGGATGGCTTGGGTCTCAGGTACCACATCCTTGGGGCTGGGGGACATGGTAGAGTGGGGAACCCAGAAAGTATTGTCTGGGGCTGCCCTGGGTCAGGCCGACTCCCCTGAGAATGCCAGGTGGAGATGTCTGACACGCTGACCCTGGCCCCCAGGTGCCCTGGGCCCCTCTGCTCCCCAGCTGTCAGCACCGCCGGGGGCATCTCTCCTTACCCTCACGTCCCTGCTCTGGGACCCCACTCTTCCTGACTGACCAGGCCTGCCGGAGAAGGTGAACGGGCCACAGCCTCCTCTGCAGGGTCCCAGGGGTGCCGGAGGGCTCCACCGTCTGCATTTGTTCCTAAAGGATCTGCCTGTGCTAACTCGCCGTCCATTCTGCCCATCAGCTGACGTCCTCCTCGTAATGCTACCATGATGCTGACCCATGTTTATCCACAGGTTCAAGGCAAGAGAAGTGATGGGACTTGTTCAGATCCTCACAGGTCAACCCCGCAGGTGTGCGGGTGCTGGGGTCTGAGTTGCACCGGGGGCTGGGTGGCAAGGACACCATGGTCCCCGGAGCCCTGAAGGTCCTCCCTGCACATCTGGGCACCCTAATCCTGGCCTCTGCCTCTGCCCAGGGAGCCCTGCCCCAGGAGGACGGCACACAGGGTGTCCTTGGAAAGCTTCCCCAGGGCCCTGCCGAGAGGAGCAGCCCCAACACAGCCCACCCGGGCTCTGCAGAGGAATGCCTGCTCCCGGGTCTGGCTGGTCAGTGACAGAGAAACGTCCCCTCCACCCCTCGGAAGAGCAGTGCGGGTCTGCCGTCATGTGGCCTGGAGCGAGGGGGCTGGCCATTCCACAGACACAGGCAGGAGAGGCTGGCGTCCTGACCTAGGCGAGTACTGGGGTGACTCTCTCGGAGGGGCCGTGGGTCCTTTGGTGGGGTACTTCTTGTGCCGGGGAGTTGAAGGGGGTGGGGGGCCCACAATCATATCTATCCTGGCGAGTAAACAAGAGAAGAGACACCAGCAAACACGTTGTGAGCACCGCGAGGGCCGGCTGGGCTTGCTGAGACAGGAGAACCGGCCGAAGCAGCAGGCCTCTCACAACTACGTCCACTTGCAACAACACAGTGGGCGCCACGCTCACTTGATGCTCCCCTTTCAGGCGAGCACGGCCCTGCGCTGCGTCTCGCCGTGCCCAGCCTGCCGGCGGGCACGCACATGTGCAGGGCGAAGGCCAGCGGCCCCGCGCCAGAGAGCCAGCTTTCACAACACTCGGACTGCTGGCCAGTGACCACGCCCGGCTCCTTGGGGAGCACTTCATTTTCCCACAGAAAGGGAAGGAAAGGGGAGCTCAGGACAGAAGGACCTGGGAGCACCACAGCTGCAGCGAGGGAGACACAGCAGGCAGACTGTTCTCTCACACGCACACCAATTGCTCACACGCACACACATGCACATGCACGCATGTTGCGCTCACACATAACACTCACACATGTTGCTCACATGCACACACTCACACAGACACACATGCACACACAAATTGCTCATGTGCACACATGCACACATGTCTGCTTATGTGTACACAGACAGGTTCACACACTCATATGTACACTCACAGCCTGCTTATGCACACACAGGCATACGTAGTCATATGCACACTACACATGTCTGTTTACAAACACAGGCAGACTCACACACTCATATACACTCACACAATCTGCTTGTGCACACTCAGTCATATGCATAATCACACGTGTTGCCCACACATGCACACCTGACATGCTTGCACACACTCACATGTGTTTTCACTCACATGCTCACACATTTCCCTCCATGTGCACAATTACACACACATTTGCTCACACTCACAACACAGGTTTAGTCGATGCTCTGGGAGGACTGGCCTCTTGGCCTGAGTCCAGGCAGAGGGAGGCGTCACTCCCTGACCTCTGCCCACAGGAGCCGGTTAAGGCCCAGCGAGACCCACCCCTGGCATCCAGGCGCAGGACAGGGGAGGCCCCCCAGAGCGGCATGCACCGACTTTCCAGAATGAGGACTTCATCCCTTCCCAGGGGCTAGGAGCTGGGCTGCCCTCCAGGACTTTCCCCCGACCACTCAGACCCTCCCAGCTGGGGCCCAGGCTTCCCCGGTGGGACAGCCTTGTTTGAGGAGCCATGGTGGGGGGTGCGGGGCGGGGGGGGGGCTGGGCAGGGGCTCTGACAGGCGGGAGCATGTGACCCACCTCAGGCGACACCCACAACAATAGCTGTGACCTGTTCACAAACACCACAAACACATGCGTGTGCACAGATCATTTATATGTGGAGGGTGGGTGCCTGTGAGCACACCTGTACTGGCAGTGCATTTGTGTGTGTAATTATGTGGTACATGCATGTGGTACCAGGCTAACAGCATGTATGTGTGTACATGTGTACTACCATGTGTGTGCATGTGGTGGTGGACATGGGCCTTTGTGTGCACTGTGTGCACATCTGTGTTGTGTGTGCCTCGGGCCCTTGCTCATGCCTGTATACATGTATGTACAGGTACCTTTTAGGGTGAGCAAGCCAGTTCTCACACACGTGGGCTTGGAGATAGCAGTGTGTGCCCTGCCATTGTACACCGCAGACACGCACCCCAGCCCCACTTACTGCCCAGGAGGTGAGAAGCCCCATGAGGTGGGGCAGGGGGACAAGGCCCTCTGTCCTGGCAGAAGAGGTGCCAAGGTGCATAAGTGACACTGGATGGGTCTGTGCATGCCCACAGCTTCACCTCTCAACACACACGCACGTGTGCACATGATGACACACGGCACACTGGACACACACATGCACACACATGCATGCACCCATACACATGCACACAGAGACCTATACCGTGCACCCACACACATGTGCATTCACACATGCATGCTTCCCATCACAGAGCAGGAAGGAGGGAAGCAAAAGGAGAGACAAGAGAGGCGTTAAAAACAAGCATGAAGGAAAGTCTGTGTGGGGCGAGAGGAAGGGCCCAGAGGTGGCAGCAAGCAGGTCTGGCCACTGTGCCCACCTCAGCCCTGCCCCCTGCCCCGCTTGGCGGAGAGCACAGCAGCCCTCCACTGGACCCGCCTCCCCACCTCACGGCGTGTCAGCCTGGCCCAGGAGGGCCGGCCTCCGCACCCAGGGCTCAGGGGCGGCTCTTGCCTGGACTGCAGGTTTTTGATGCGGGACAGCATGTCCAGGTGGCCGGCCGAGTACTGCTCGATCACGTCCATCACGTCATAGGGCCGCAAGCTCTCCTTGAACTTCCGCTTGGACACCAGGAACCTCATGACACTGAGGGTTGGGCAGGGCCGTGAGCCCAGGGCAGAGGCCACCTCGGGACACTCTCCAAGCAGGGCCAGCCCCAGAGTCCACTTCCTGGCCCCGCCCCCAGCATCTCTGAGAATGTGCACTGGAAAACTTGTCCCTATTATCTGGGCCACCCACCCACCAAAGACACCAGCCGCTCCTGGTCCCAGCTGTTCAGCAGACCCGCATCCACCCGAGAACCCCCCTGGGCAGCTCCTGGCTGTTCACTAACACCCTCAGGTGATGGGCAAGGGAACCCCATGACACTAGGGGTCTTCTGAGCCACAAGGAGCTGGGACTAAGGGGTGTCGGCCAGTGTCCCCCCCCCCCCCCCCGAGCGTGTGCCCTCACACAAGCCCCCCAAAGCCCTGCATTCCAGGGACAGTGACTGCCCTTCAGGACCCTGTGAGGGGGGGCGTCCTCACCCCAGACACCCAGGGTCACTCACCATACGGCCCGGATGCTGACTTTGAGGCCTGGGGTCAGGTCCTCTGTCACAAACTCGCAGTTACAGCTCTTGTTGTCATCCACGATGTCCTCCCCGGGGAGACTTGCTTCTGGGTGGAAGGGGACATGGCCCATGAGGAGACGAGTCCCTTGGTGCCATGGCGCCCTTCGTCAGGGAACCCCTCAGGCACCCCGTCGGGCCCACATGCTCTAGATTCCACCTGTTCTTTCTCAGCGGCTTTGCTGGCCTTGGCCTGCGGGGGTGCGACGTGAGGATTGCAGGGGCACCACTGTGAGTGGACGGACGGAGGGCCAGAGTGGGGCGAGTCCACACCCAGTAGCGGTGGAGCACCGCTCAGCATGAAAAGGAACGTGCACCATGGAGGAGCCCAGAGAGCACCCCATGAACTCAGCCGGGCACCCAACACAGAGGCCGCGCGGCCCGCCTGCGCGACATGTCCAGGACACTTCCCGAGAGGAAAGCCACTGGCGTGGCCAGGGGCTGGGGAGGCTGCTAAGGGGGCTCCTTTGGGGAGATGAAATGTCCTGGAGCTAGAGAGTAGACGTGTCAAATGCCCCTGAACGGTTCACTTTAAAATGGCTAATTTTATGGGACGTGAATTTCACCTCAATAAAGGAAGCAATGGATGAAGTGGGCCTGCACTTGGGGGTGAGCCCTGGAAGCAGCTGGGCCACAGCGGTGGCCGACCTGACCCACCTTCCGAGTTCTGCCGAGACGCGGCGCCCTTGACCCGGAAGGCCTGCCGCGCGCGGCTGCGGTCCCCGAAGCTCCAGCTCTTGGGTACCTTGCTCGGACTGTCCTCCAGGCTCTGGTCGGCGCTGGGCGACCGCCTGACGGGCTGGGCTTGTGGGGACCCCTTCCCCTTGGCAGCCACACCTCGGGGGCTGGAGAAGACACGGTCTTTCAAACTGACCTTCTGACTGCTCCCAGGAGGACAGACACACAGAAAGAGAGCAGAAGGTGTCACTCTGGACAGCACACTGGCACCCGTCAGCTGCTCTTAGCCAATATCCTCCCACATGGCGAGCAGCTGCAGCCCAGCCCCAGAGAAATGCCCGCTGGGCCGCTGCCCTGACCTGGAGCCCGGGGGTCGGAGGTCAGCAGGTCAATTCCACCATGGGGTCCTGGGCTGGCTCAGGGGCTGGACAGGGGACTCGTACATCACTTTGCCTACCACCAAAAGGGGCCCAGCCCTGTCCACACTGTCCAGCCAGGCCTCCCTCTCCACGGTGACACCCACAGCAGGACGAGCCCCCGAATGCCCAGCACCAGCGGCTTCTCCCTGGGCATCACTGTGGGCACCCGACCACCGAGGCTCCCTGTCTCCCCTCCACACTCTGCACTGCCCCAGAGTCAGGAGGGGTGAGCTCCGCAGCCCGGGGAGCAGGGTGAGGGCATGGCACAAGAAGCATCCTGGGGGGTCCCTGTCCACCTCCCCTCTGCCCGGGGCCGCCCAGGCTCCACCCCCACCCCCAGGGCGCATGGGAGCTGACGGTCCGCTCCTGGAGGATAGAGTGGGTGGGCATGCTCTGCGGCCACTTGGCTGTTCTGAGCCCTGGCAGGGAGGGGTGGCCAGGGCCGGCCGGCCACAGCCCCGCGGGCCTCCCTGTCCACACGTCTAGTAACTGTGGAGATGGGTCTGACACTGAGTGTGCCTGGCTCCCATACCCTCTGGGCAGCAGCCAGGAGTCGGGCGGCCACTGGGCAGTCCCCTCATGTGCTCGAGAAGACAGCAGGCTCTGTGAACTGGGCCCCTTGCTGCCCCTGCTGGCTTATGACAAACCTGCCCAGGGGTTCCTGTGGGAACTGCCACACCTGCTAACCTCAGACATCGCCAGCCCCCCGTGCTACCCTGGGTAGCCACCTCCCTCGGCCCCAACAGAACACACAGCCTGGACACACCGTCTGGCGGCACAGTGATGACCGGCCATGGAGAGGCAGCCCACCACCCGCCCACCTGGCCTGGCTGGCACCCTCCTTGCCTCAGCCCGCAACCGTGCACTAGGTCAGGGGCTCTGCAGAACAGAACTGCGCAGATGGCCCCAAGGTGTGGAGCCCACTGTGGGCAGCCCGCCCCGCCCCCCGAGCCCCCTGCGAGCACAAGGCCAGGCGTCAGCTTGCTCAGGACACTGGCCCCCAGCTGGCGACCACTGAGGGCAGGCAAGGCCTGAATGGGCAGGTGGGGACTGAGGCAGCATGGGGCCTCTGGACAAATGACCTCTTCTGTGTTCCTGTCCCAACAAAGGCCACCAGCTGGTCCAGGGAGACCCTGAGCAGTGTGGCCCCGCCCAGCCAGGAGAGCTGGGGACCCTGGCGGGACCTACGGCCCAGGCAGCACACAGGGGCCCAGGAACTCAGCCCCACGAGGACGGAGCCACAGGAAGGAGCCTCCCCTGGCCCCGCCTGGCCCCACCGTGCACCTGCTTAGACCAGGAAGGGTCCCCTGCTGGAAGGTGTCACAGGGTGGACACCGGGACCTCCATAGTCGTTGAGGCTCAGTGCCCCCAGCCACTTGCATCCCACCCCAGCCACCCGGACCTGCCCCAACTCCAGATGCCCAAACGCCGGTCCTCCCTCCCTCACCTCGCAAGCCAAGGACAGAGTCAGCCCACTGGAGGGGCTGAGGCTCTGGCTCTTACATAGGGCTGGGGGCACATTCAGGAGGGCCTGGGAGAGAACACCGAGGCCCAGCTCCCCTCCCTGCCCGCCACGCCCAGGGCGAAATTCTCAATATGTGGGGCCAGTTGCAAATTGGGATGGGGCGGGTAAGAGGTCTGCACAGTGGGCCATTCAGTGGTGGGAGAGCTGCCGGGCATGGCTGGGCCCCAATGCCCAGGATGAAATGACATTCCTGAGGCTTGTGCACAGCAGGACTACACCTGGCCTGGCCTCCTGGCCCTTCTATCCCCACGCTGCCTGACCACAGTCCCTGACCTGAGGGAGCAGCCTGTGGCTAGATGCACCATGGACACAGCTCCGGGCAAGCAGGACCGCCTCTGCCCAGCCCAGATCTCTCACAAGTCATCCCACAAGCACTCACTTCCGTGAACACACAGGCAGCATGGACAGGTAGGGGGACCCTCTGAGCCCCCTCAGGGTGGAGAAGGATTTGGAGCATGCACGGATGCAGAGGTGCAGAGGTGCAAGCATGCGGCCGCCTGGGGCCCTGATCCTGCTGCACGGCCCCTCCCGACGCCTGCCCCTCGGCACTGACCACATGCACAGGACAAATGAGTAGCTGCCCACATTGCAGGGCTGCCCCGGTCAGGGTGGGAGGCGGGCAGGAGGGAGACGGGTGGGTGCACTCTGAGCAAGCAGAAAGACAGACAGTCCTGCACCCACCACTGACAGCGGACAGAGGAGCACACGGTGCAGTGGAGGTGCTCATGGTGTCACGGGGTGCGCCTCTCCGCTGGCCCGTTCCAGTCAGCCCTCAACCAGGCCTGTATGTGGGAAGGGGAGCTGGGGGCCTCTGGCTTTCTGGTGTTTGGTGTGTGAGCACCACGGGAGCCGGCACACACAGGACGGAGCTGCCTCGCAGGCAGCGAGGGGGCGGATGAGGGGGAGCTGACCCAGGTGCCTAGTAGAGGTGCTAGACTGGCCCTGGAGAGAGGCTTCTGGAGCAGTCAGGGTCCCAGGGCCAGCGCCCTTTCTGGGTCCTCAAGCCCCTGGCCGGCCCCTCCTGCTGGGAGCAGGGCTCCTTTGCTTAAGGAGAAAGAGTTTGGGAATCAGAGGGCGCCTAGCGCTGCCCCACACGGGCTGTGGGCCTAGCTGCCAATCAGAATTGGGGGAGCCGGGGCCTCTCCGGCTCATCTAGAACTTCTAATAAGCTGTGTTCGGAGCGGAAGAGCCGTGCAGCAGGGCGTCCGTGCCATGCGTCCGTGGTACCTAGAGTGTCCAGGGCAGCAGCCACACAGGCCCTCTCTGCACGTTCTGCCTTTACTGGAAATGAGGAGAGCACAGTTAGTCCCCTGGCAGGGAGCCCGGGCTGGCGAGTGGGCAGGTAAACTGAGGCACCGTGACCACCCCTGGCGTAGCTCTGGGCTCAGGGTCCACCAGCCACAGAGCGTGTGTCTGAGCAAGGACCTTGCGGAGGCTGCACATCATGTACTCCGCCGGCCTGGGAAAGAAGCAGTCCCCGGTTTGGGGAGAAAAAACAAAATTCCCTGTGTTTCCCTCCCAAAATGCCTTTTCCTTCTAGAGTCAGAGCTTGGGGTCACGTCTTTTTAAAAGATGTATTATTTTTTGCTACATTCATGCGAATAAAAAAAATAATACATGGGCTAAGACTTTGCAAGAGGCTGGCACTAGATGGACAGGATTCTGGAAAGCACATGTTTGGGGAGGAAAACATGCAGTTTGGTTTCACAAACCAATCGTAAGGTTTGGCTGAGCCAAGCCAGCTGCCCAGTTAGGGGCTCAGGAGGGAGGGGGTTGGGGGCCAAAGTCGGTGAACCTGCCAGGCCGGGGAGGGGGTGCCTGGGGGTGTCCTCCAACGGTCAGCACCCTAGGACCTCCCGAGAGGGGACTTATCTCTGCACCAGAACACGCAAGAAACAAGAACTACAAGAAATCCTTGGCTTTCCTGGGGCCTCTCCCTCTTTCTCCACCTTCGAAGCTGTTGCTCCTGAGACAGCAGTTCTCAAACTGTGCACCTGAGGAACCCAGACACACCTGCTGGCCTCAGCTCCCGGAGGAGGGCTCAGCATCCACACACATTCGTTGAAACATCGGTGGCACCTGCTGGTGTCCAGACACCTCTCTCCCCTCCCACATAAAGGAACCACGTGACGACCTCTGAGCCAGCCAGCCCAGGGTCCTCGAAGCCCTCCCCTGGTCCTCCATGCTCCCCCAAGAAGAACCTGTGCCCCTCGAGCCTCCTCCTGTGGGACCTGTCCTGTCATTTGGGTGAAGAACAGGACCTGCCAGGCGACTTAGTCCCGGTGGGAGGGAGCTGGGGCCCAGCTGCCCGGCAAGTGGTCTCACATGGGGCAAACCTCCCTGTGCCTCAGTATTCCCAGGACCCAGACCCCCACCTGGCAGCTCTGGCTGCTCACAGACGCCCCTCAAATTTGGGGCAAACATTCTCTCCCGGGCCCCTCCATGTCAGCCACAAGTCCACCAGAGCCTGCTGTGCCCCCGGGGTCTCAGGCCTGCACATGCAGCTCCGCCTTCAGGCTGCCCCTGGGAAAGAGAGCGATGCGGGGCTCAGCTCCCAGCCTGTGAAGGGTCCCGGTTTGCTGCTGCGAACCTCCCACTCAGTCGCCTGCCCTGGAAGCATTTCCCAGGGCCCCGCAGCCCCCCGCACGACGGCTCCCACTGTGGTCTGACGGCCGCCCCACACCCGGCTCCAGAGCACTGGGGGCAGGGCCGGCCGCTCACTGTATTCATGTCAGTGGGAACCTAAACAGCCACACGTGGCCGTGGCTCCTGTGTGGGGCAGTGCAGCCTCAGAGCCTGACGGAGCTGAGGACCGTGGGCTACTGGCACCCCGACCCTGAGCCTGGGGTGTCAAGGACTCCGGACTCTGCCTGTCCCCTCTGGGCTCCAGGCTGGCACTGGTGTTCCCGCCTCCTTCAGCCAACCCGAGCGTCACCTGTCTTAGAGCTTCGGCTTCAAGCCCAGGGAGGCCAGGCCCAGGAGGGAGAAGACCCATTACAGACACTCACCAAGACCGACTGGACAGACACGCCTGTGACAAGGAGGGACGCACATGGACAAGGGCAAAGCGGTGGGAGCAGGGGGCTCCTCCAGGGACAGAGTGGGGGCGGGGCAGTCAGAAATGGGAAGGGTCAGGGACACACCCAGAGCAGCACAGCCCGAGACCCCTGGCTGCCCCGGCCCCCAGCTCCAGCCCTAGTGCAGATGGCCTTGGTCTGACGCCGCCACAGCCGTGGTGTGTGCCCACCATGAGCCCGGCTCACGGGAGCTGAGCAAGGGTCCTTGCGTCCACCCATCCACCTGCACTTACGGAACAGGACCGCTCCGGCAGCCCACGGACACCCTGGGGACAAGTGCAGTGCAGAACGATTTCCTACACACCTACCATGGTGCTAAAAAGGGGGTGGCTGCCCCAGGGGAGGGCAGAAATGCGCTCACCATTACCTGGCCGATAGGTGTGCCTCTCAGGTGAGGCAAAGTCCTTGGTTCCCAGGAGGAGGCGGGGCCAGGCTGGCCCTGGGGGAAGCTGCTGGGCCAGGGGCAGGCAGGGACACAGGACACACGGGGAGGACGGAGGACTGGTGAGGGGCAGGGAGCATAGCACAGAGCCCGAGGCGCCCGTGTGTCCTCACCTTGAGTCCTGCTTTCAGGGCCAGCACCTCATCCCCAAAGACAGAGCGCACGTGAAAGGGCCCAAGAAAGGCAGTGCCATGATTAAAGGCACTTGGGGGCGAGATTTCCAGATTGGGGAAGGGGAGGGCAGGGGAGGAGAGAGAGAGAGAGAGGCTGAGACCAGAGTTGCCGGAGGGGAGAACAGCCGGGGCCATGAGCGCAGGGAGCCCACCGGAGCGCCTCAGGCCACGGGGGCTCTCGCAGACAATGGGCAGAGGACAGGTGGGCACGCCCCGGAGGCTGCCACCCACAGGTGCCCAGGAGGCACAGACCAGCCCCCACCACCCCTGGGCTAAACCAACTCCTGTCCAAAAGCGTTTCCTCAGCCTCTTTGAGGGGTCCCTTCGCTTCTGCCCTTTTGGGCAGTTCAGGACAGAAGCACGGCCCCTTCCAGTTCCAGGCACCGGCCAGCATTCCCTGCTTGGGGCCCAGGGATGGAGCAGCATGCCCTCCAGGGCTGGAGAGGGTGGGCTCAGCCGATTCCGTCTACCCCACCAGAGCAGCCAGCTGAGCCGCCTGTGGTCCCAGAGGGCACCGCGTGGGGAGCAGCAGGAGGGTGGTGCCTTTGGCCCCCAGCGGGGGACTGGCCTCCCTCTGCAGTGAGTGGATGGGGCCTGGGGAACCCCCAGGCTGCAGCTCACGACGTGAAGCTGTGGTATGGCCTGAATTCTCTGCTGCCACGAGGGAGACACTGGGCCACACCCTGGCTCCACCTGCACAGAGGTCACCCACAGAGCCCCTCCTCGGATCTCTAACCTGCTGCCGCAGCAGAATGGGGGGCCTGCTGAGACCCTGTGTGAAGAGGGAACTTCCCATTCTCCCCAGAAACTTTCAGCACACCCGGATCTGCCCCTCGGGCAGTGAAGACCCCTCCTAGAGTGGCCCTGACCCTGACCCCAGGCACTGCCCCTGCTGGGACTGCTCACCTGAGCTGGCCTCCTCCCAGAAACCCCACCTCAGGGGCTCGGCCTGCACTCACAGGGGCACAGGAAACTGGTTTAGGGACCACACCTCCACAGGCAACCACCGCCCAGCAGGGTCCAGACACAGCCCCACAGCTCCCAGCACAGCCCTGGCCCCCCGACACCGCATGCAGACACGGGAGTGGGCACGCACTGACCTGGGGGATGGCTCCGGCTGTGGCTCCTTCCTTCAAACAGAAGCAAGAAGACGGTCAGGAACGACCCCCCCAGGCACACCCCGCCCGCCAGGGACCAGGAGGCCCCCTTGGCACCACCACCCCCTCGCCGCCCTGCCCGCACCCACAGCCACCACTCCTGAGCCCCAGGAGGCAGGGCCTGGGAAAGGGGTCGCCGCTCAGGGGCTCTCGCTTCTCCCCAGAGGCCCCTCTCCACGCCTGCTCCTGCAAGGAGGGCTGGTTGGACCCACGAGTCCTAAATCTCGCCCACAGTCCGCCCGCACGGGCCCTCCCTGAAGCGCGCTTTCCTGCACTGGGTCTCCCTCCCAAGTTACTGTCCGCAATCTGGCTGGCCAACCCCCACGTCTTTGAGGCTGGCGTCTTCACTCAGCAGTTCCTCCCCAGATTCGCCTCTCCTCCCGCATTTAGTGCATTTTGCCACCAGGGACCAGCAGCGGGGGACACAGGCGCAGCTGGAAACCTCGCCGAGGGCCTCGGCCTTGCAGGTTCTGCTGTCCAGCCGGCCCTGCGGCGCCCCAGCCGCTTCCTGCCGCACACGCAGGGCTCCTTCGCACCGCAGTCCCAGCAGCGTGGGACCCACGGCCCCTCCCGTCCCGCTCCCAGCAGCCTTTTCTTCCACACGACCTGGGCTCTTCCCTCGCCCTCTTCACAGCTGTCCCCGAACTGCCTGCCCTGCACCCAGGCGCCAGGCCGCTCGGCACGTGCTGGCCCGCTTCCCGGGACCTGTATGAGCTTCCTGTTTCTTCTGGATCGAGGACCACCAACTGGGGGCTTAAACCACAGAAATCTACACCCCCCCCATTCTGGAGCCAGGTCCAAGCTGGGGAGGGGGTTCCCCTGGACTGCAGGGGCCGTCCTGCCCCTGGCTCCTGGGACTGAGGCTCCAGGGCGCGTCTCCCCCTGCACTCACACGGCCCTTCCCGCTATCCCTTGTGAGGACACACGTGCCTGGATCTAGGGCCTCGCTGACCCAGAGCGACCTCCCACTGAGACCCTTCACTTACTCACACCCACAAGGCTCCCCAACTACCGTCCCCTTCACAGGCTCCAGGGCCCAGACCCGTCTCCGGGGGGCGGGGCAGCACGGACCGTGCAGCTGCTCTGCCCACTCAGAGCTCTTGACATGGGGACCGGGTCCCTCCTCTCCACTCCACACCCACCTCTGTCGAGCACTCGGACATCACCCGGCCCTGTGGCCAGCCGGTGTCTGGCGTGCCCCCCTTCCAGGTCCCTATGGGCAGCAGTGCCCGCAGGAGGACTGCACGCCCACCCCTGCGCCCGAGCTGCAGCCCGCAGCGCCTCGCTGACCTGAACGTGAGTCCGGATTTACTCTTGAGGTTCCGCAGCAGCTCCAGCTGGTTGAGCGGTGGGATCAGTCTGAGGGGAAGAGGGCAGTGAGCCCGCCGCCTGAGCCGGGGACCGCGCCCCAGCTCTCACTTCACACACAGGAGCCCAGGGACAGGGGTGGGGTGGTCGCCAGCAGAAGAAGCCCATCTGCGTGCTCTGGCCACACCTGTCCTGGGGCCTTGGCCCTGGAAGCTGCCAGTGACCAGCATGCATGGCAGAGGGAAGGGAGCAGAGCCCAGGCTGTCATCCACAGAGACTCTGACTCCTGACCGCATGGAGCGGGTCAAGCAGGGCACCGGGCACAGGCAGGGGGTCGTCCCCTCCCGTCCCCTCCCGTCCCCTCCCGTCCCCTCCTGTCCCCTTCCGTCCCCTCCTGTCCCCTTCCCCGCCCCTGAACACCCCAGGGCAGCACAGCCACAAACACAGTACCAACAGCCTAGGCTCCCAGACCCCTCTCTGCCAAGTCAGGGCAAGGTCAGGGTCACTGTGAAGAGGCTGTTTGGACAGGGAGAGGCCTGGACGGCTGGCCCGGCTCTGCTCCAAGCCCCCTCTCCCCAGACCCAGTCACACACACAGACAGCCTCCCCCCACCCCCTCCACCCCTCCTGCTGGCCCCGGGGCAGGTGCAGGCGGACTTCCATACAGGCCTGGCTTCACACCAGAGCGTAAGATCTGTGGACAAGGAGGTTCCTGGGGAGGCCCCAGGCCCCCCAGTTCCACCTGCAGGACGGGCAGGAGCCTCTGGGGCTCAAGTCCCCTCCAACGTCAGGGAGACGTCTTCACCCCACTCTCAGCTCCTCGCCACCTCCTGCCCCCACATTTCCACTCACCCTGTGTGACCCCAGGCCTCTCCCTCCTGACCCAGCCCCCATCACTGTGACACCCCACTCACCCCTCAGCCTGCTGAGTCCCAGTCCCTCCCTGAAACCAGGCTCCAAGACCTGCTCCCAGCTCCAGCCCCAGCCCCAGCCCTCTCCTCAGCCTCCATCCTTCTAGACTCCAGGGGCCCCTGACCGCCCCCCACCCCCACCCCCCGGACTGTGTCTGAGCCTCACCTTGGCGACCTCGCTTGGCGTCATCACACAGGCCTCACCCAGCCCCTCCACGCCCAGCCCCTCCACGCCCGCTCCTCCCCTCCCACGCTTCAGCCTAGGCCTTCAGAGTCCGGTCCCTCAATGTGACGGGCTCCTGTCATTCTCATGCTCACGCATTCAGAAAGGTCGTGGACTCCACTGCACACCTGACTCTGATGGTTGCCCCTTCGTCTCTGGCTTCCCTCTGGCCCTTCCACACTCCCCTCTGTCCAGTCACCCTCCTCCCCCGGGCCTGCCAGTCACTGCCCATCTGCAGGCCCAGCACAGCCAGAAACCTTCAACTCCGGATCTGCCCCTCAGCAGCGAAGACCTGACCCCCAGGCACTGCCCCTGCTGGGACTTCTCGCCTGGTCTGGCCTCCTCCCAGAAACCCCACCTCAGGGGCGTGGCCTGCACTCACAGGGGCACAGGAAACTGGTTTAGGGACCACACCTCCACAGGCAACCACCGCCCAGCAGGGTCCAGACACAGCCCCCCAGCTCCCAGCACAGCCCTGTTCCCTGGCCACAGCCCTGCTTCCTGGCGTGCTGGGACCTGCTGGAGAAGGGGTGGCCCTGGGAGCCCTTTCCCTCCCCCAGGACTGAACACAGGGACAGAGCTGCTCCCCCACTCTCCTCGGCCACGAGCCACGGGCCTGGAGCCGAGAGCCCGGCACGGCCCCACACATGCAGGTCCAAGGTCAGGAACACTCAGAGGGGACGCCATGCCCGGGACACAGCACAGGGGACGGAACACAGGCGGGCAGGGTGTGGGCAGGAACACGCAGGCACCACACGCAGGGCCAGGCACACAGCCGTCATCTCCGAGGGCAGCGGCCGTGGAGGATGGGGGTGCAGTGTGCTGACAGGAGTGGGGACACGCCAGGGTCATCTCCCAGGAGGCACAGCAGCTGGTCTGGGGGTCAGCCAGCTTGAGGGCACCTGGAGCCACCGAGGCCCCGTGGGGAGGGGAGGGGCGCCTCCGCAGACCCTGGAGGATCCGGGCCGGCCAGAAGGGTGATCAGGGAAACGTCCAGGTCCCAGAGTCTGTCAGGATCTCCCCAACTGCCCAGGCAGCCTGGAGCCTCAGGAACCCCGGGTCCCAGACTAGGGAGGACACGGCTCCTGCCACCACCTTCTTCTCAGCGTGAAGCCTCGGGGTCAGCAGTGGAGATGCCGTGGGGGCTCAGGGCCTGCCCATCGTGGAGCCTGGCCCTGCACTGCCCAGCCCGACACCCTTCTCCCCTCTGGGGCTGGCGGGTTAACTTCCTAACAAGGTTCCGCGCCACCAGAGGACGGGGCCCCTGGAGGAGGCGGGACAGCTTCTGCCCAGGACCCTGCTCTGTCCACACGGAGAGGCCGCTCGCGCTGCAGGGCTGTGTGCGCCCAGCACAGTCCCCCCACTCCGCAGGGAAGGAGTGCTGTGTGGGGTGAAATTTCCTGTAGCAGCTCAGCACCCCCAATCTTTTCCTCCCTTCAGGCAGGAGAGCCCCAGTGCAGACGGGGACACAGCGATCCAGTGGACGGGATGGACCGCGGGCCACCTCTCCTCCCAGGGCCTGTGTCTCCCTCTTGTGGCAGCAGGAAGAAGGGGTGTCGAATCTACAGGGAGGGCCCAGGCAGGCCCAGAGGCCAGCTGCCCGGCAGGCCTTGTGTGGAGTGGCCCCAAGAGGGAGGAGGAGTCTCCAGCTCCAGCACATCTGTGCTGTGCACACATAGGCTCATGGGGTGGGGGTGAACGAGGGAGGAACCCCAGTCATGAGACAGGCAAGAAGCAGGACAAGGACCAAGACCTGGACAGACAGATCCAACACAAGAAAGCGGCTGGGGGGGGCGGGGGAGGGGGGGGACCGTTGAGAGAGGGAATGGGGGGAGGCGAGGAAAGTGCACTCCGGGCGGGGACAGAGGGGGACAGGGCAGGGCCCAGCCAGGCCCAGACTGGGCAGGGGTGCAGGGGCGTGGCAGGGCGGCCACTGGCCGGCACACTGGGTGGCCGTGACAGTCACACGGGGGACAGACCACACCACGCTTTCGTCCCATGCATGTCCTACCTGGAGGCCCCGTAGGTTTGAGCTTGCGAGCTTTCAAGTGTTTCACACGCACACAAGGGAGAGAACGGACATTTAAAAAGAACGGGATAAGGAAAAGAAAATGAAAAAACAGTCGAGGAGAGTGGGGGAAACAACAGAACAGAGAAAATTAGCGCACGGTTGTCCGCCCAGCGGGAGGGGCCACAGTGCCTGGAGCTGCAGGGCGGGAGGCGTTCCCCATGGACGTGGGGCGCACGCTCCCAGATGGCAAGTCTCTTCTGAGGCCAGTGGCAGCAGGAACAGCCTCTGTCCTGCCAGGCCCTCCCTGACTTTAGGAACCTCGGGAGGACCCTGCCCAGCCCCTCAGGTGAGGGTTCCATGGGCACAAATCCTGGGGCGGACAAGGGGCATCCTTGGGCTGGGAAGCTTCACTGCAGAGGGCAGAGGGCAGGGCAGCACCCACCCTCCCAAGGGCATGAGGCCTGGGCAGGTACCGGGCAGCCCCCAGCACCTATGACCTCAGACTGACGTCAAAGCAACAGCCCGGCACAGACCAACCCTGGGCAGCCACTCTCATCCAGGCTGCCAGCTGCTCTTGCCTGGAAAGCTCTGCCTGCTGGCCACACGGACTCATGGGCCTGTTGGCAGCGCCCCACCAACCACGCCTAGACAGGGCTTCCAGCCCCTTCCGCCCAACCAGGGGAGCCTGGGACCCCAGGTGCATGTATCTCCCGGTCCTAAAGCCTCGCTGTGGTCAGGGGTCACCCTCCTTGCGGTGCACAGACCCCGGTCCTCTGAAGTGGGGAGCTGCCCCACGGTCCTGTGCTGGGCGTGTGCCGAGCTCTCGGGGGCCGTCCCTGCAGTGCCCACACCATGGACCTGGCGAGGAGGCTAAGTGGGGGGATGGAGGTGGAAAAAAAGCTGTGAGCTATGAAACAAAGCTAAACCAACAGCGAAATAAACCACACACAGAACTCCATTTTGAAAAGCACATAAATTTTAAAGAAAAAAAGAAACAAAAATCAATAAAAATAATGAACATCAAAAAATGGGGCTTCAGAACAGATGGGAAATGGAAGGCCGAGGAGGCGTGATGCACAGGGCGGCGTGGCGGTACCTGTACATGGGCACGGTGACCGTGCGCTCGTAGTACTGCCATGTGGAATGCAGGTCCGTGCGCGACAGGTTGGTGGCGTAGAACCTCCAGGCAGACTGCAGGGGAGACATGACGGGTCAACCACGAGGGCAGGGCCCTCCCACCTGTCTGCCCCGCAGGCCCTGATTCACCTGTAGATTGGAGGGCACGCCTCCCGCCGCAGCTGGCAGGGTCTGGCGGCGGGACTGGGTGCACACCAGCAGGCTGCTCCTTTCCTCAGTCTTACCTGACACCTGGCAGTGTATAGCCTGGTTTCGTGGTCCCCTCCTGCCTCCCCAGTCCTGAAGGGACATACATGGCCTGTGGGACCACAGGAGCTGGGGGACGAGGACCACAGGCCTCCATCCTCCCAGCGTAGTGGCCCACAGACCATGGGGGAGTCAACGTGAGCACAGTGTGGGGTCCTGGCCTGCTGGCTAGCCGCCCTTGCCCTGGCCTGGGTCTCCATCCCCAGCTTGTGTCTGTGTGGTGAAGTAACACAAAATTCCCCACTTCAACCATTCTAAAGTGGACAGCAAAGCAGCATCTGGTTCCATCCTCATCACCTCAGAATCAACCACCCCTCCCCCTTCAGCCATCACCCCTGGACACCTCAGGCTCTGGCACCCCCCGGGCCACACAGTCCTCCTGGGTTCCCAACCAAGGGAAGGGAATCCTAGAACGCATGGCCTCTGGTGCTGGCTTCCTTCACGTAGCGTGTTTGCAAGGCCCATCCACGTGCCTCGTTCTTTTTAAGGCTGAATAAATAATATTCAATGTGATGGGTAACAGCAATTCCGTTTATCCATTCATCTGTTGATGAACACATGGGTTGTTTCCATCTTTGGGCTGTTGTGAATAAGGCTGCTACAAACACTGGTGTGCACATTTCTGAGTAAACACCGTTTTCAATTCCTTTGGGTGTGTACTTAAAAGTGTACGCCAACTTAGCCTCAGTAGGATACAAAACTCTGCTGCTATGCAGTCCCCCTTATGTTGTTACTGTTACAAATTACACCTTTATACATTGTGTGCCCAGAAATGTAGATTAGTGATTATGGCTTTATGCATGTCTTTGAAATCATATAGGAAAAAAATGAATTACAAACCAAAAATTTAATACCGCTCTTCTGTTTGCCTCTGGTTACCTCTCCCAGTGCTCATACGGCCTGGGTTACTGACCAGTCTGAAGGATGCCCTTTAGCGTTTCTTGTAGGCAAGTCTACCAGTGACAAACTCCCTCAGCTCTTGTTTACATGGGAATGTCCATTTCTCCTTCATTTCTGAAGGATAGTTTTGCCAGAAATATGATTCTTGTCTGACAGCATTTTTTTTCAAGACTTTAAATATGTCATCCCACTGCCTGTGGCTTCCATAGTTTCTGATGAGAAATCAGCTGTTAGTCTTACTGAGGATCCTCATTCCTGAAAAGCCACTTCCCTTGCTACCTTCAGATGCTGTCTTTGTCTTTGGGTCTTAGTTTGACCACAGTGTGTCTTTGTTTTATTCCTTGGAGTTCACTGAACTTCTTAGATGTGTCGATTCACATCATTCATGAAATTTGGAAAGTTTTCAACCTTATTTCTTCAAATGTTCTTTTTGCCTCTTTCTTTCCCTCTCTTCTGCCTCATAATTTTTTTGCTGAAAACTGGATGTTCTGGCCTGGCCAGCATGGCTCAGTGGTTGAGCATCAACCTATGAACCAGGAGGTCATGGTTTGATTCCTGGTGAGGGCACATATTGAGGTTGCAGACTCTGTAGGGGGTGTGCAGGAGGCAGCCGAACAATGATTCTCTCTCATCATTGATGTTTCTATCTCTCTCTCCCTCTCCTTTCCTCTCTGAAATCAATAAAAATATATTAAATTTAAAAAAAAAAAGAAAAGAAAAAGAAAACTGGATGTTCTGGATGTTGTAACGTCAAACCTCTGGAAGTCAGATTCTGCCCCTCCTCAGGGTATGTTGTTGCTGTTGTTGATTGTGGTTGTTTGTTTACTGACTTTTCTAAATTATTTCAGACACGCTGTATTTTGTGTCTCTGCTCCATTAGCCAGTGGTCAGCTACTGCTTTAATGGAGGTTTCCTTAAACCCAAGGAACCAAAGAGGAACACAATTCAGTTTTGCCAATTGGCTCTGTGTTGGACACTCCTTCAACATGTGGTGAGGCCACTTACAACTCCACATTAGCCTGTACTTCCTGCTTGCACAAAGCCAGAGGTCAGCCTGAGGGGAAGGCTTGGGGTCTTCTCCAGTCACCTCTGACCCTGCATCCAGCC
Source organism: Myotis yumanensis (assembly GCF_028538775.1). Taxonomy (NCBI): domain Eukaryota; kingdom Metazoa; phylum Chordata; class Mammalia; order Chiroptera; family Vespertilionidae; genus Myotis; species Myotis yumanensis. The sequence goes on along the minus strand of NW_027223758.1, from coordinate 2,455,376 downwards.
CTGGACATGTGTGTGGTCTTGTAGTTCCCTCACATACTGGGTCTTTCCGGAGTCCTAATTTCTTCCTGTGTCTGCTTCCCAAACCGTGCCTTCCAGGTTTTTCAATCTGCCCATGGCTGGTCACACCTGCTGCACCTGGCCCCAGTGGCTGCAGCTAGTACAGCTGCGGTTGCATTGGACAGACACCCCGAGCCCTGTGAGTTTCCAGGTGAATAAAGCAAAGGCAAACTCTTAGATGGCTCAGGAAGCACCGCTGGACACGGAGTGCTGCTGTATCCTTAGTGTGGAGTTGGCTGTGTGAAGGGAGCACAGATGTGGCTCAGCACTACTGGCTCCGTGAGAGGTAGTCTCTGAGCCCCAACCCACATGTGCAGGACCCGTGAGATAGTGCCCTGTGCTACTGTCCAGCCTTGGGCCTCTGAACTGGTTCTCAGCACATGCACTAGCCTTCCTGCCCAAGTTCCTAGCGGGACAAAGGCCTGTCCACACACAGGGACAACACCAAGCAGGGCTTTGCTCCTGGACACAATGGGACCAGGTGGGGGTTCCACTGGTCCTAAGTGGGGGCCACCTGGGCTCACCTGGATCAGGCCTGCAGCAGGGTTTCGCCTCTTCTCAAAATGCTTCTGCCGATGTTGCTCCTGAACTTTCAGGGCAAAACCAGACCCCAAAATGCCCTACAAGTCATTGGTGTCAGAAAGTGCCTGGGACTGCAGTGCCCCACCCCCACCCCACACTTGCCTCTTGGGCTCCACCTCCCACCTTCTCAGTCCCTAATCCCCTGAACACCAGGTTGGGGGGAAACACTTGGATGTGAAGTAAAGGACATGTCAGCCTGCAGGAGCATGGCAGTGCCCATACTGAACATATCTGGGCCCAAAGGTTACTCATCCTTCCCTGATCTGTCCACACTGTAGCGAGTGCAGGCCAGACTCTCCGAGGCTGCCTGCCGCTCACCTGCTGGCCCCCTGCCTGGCCTGGGGGTAGGTGGGCAGAACAGAGTCTTTGCCTTTTCTGAGGAGATGGGGTCTTTGGTCCCCTGGAGACCCGACAAGGGAGCCGTTTCATCACACAGCACTGATCCTGGTCATGAGGACCCTACTGGCCAGTCCCCCCAGACCGGGAGGAGCTGACAGTGACCAACAGATATGGGGTCAGAAGCCACAGCCTGGGGACACTCGGAGCACGCTAATGATGTGTTCTGGAAGCTATCAGGCCAGCCCAAGCAGCCCCACTTGGGTTCCCAGGAAGGGTACCTACTTGCACCTGAGCTTCCACCTCCAGCTCCCAGAGGGCTGTGGGCCCTACCTGGAACCCCGGTCTTGTCCCACGTTCCCCTAGGGGACAGGTGCCCAGGGCAGCCTATGGTTACCTTGGGAGCCCAACATCCCACCTCCATCAGAGGCAGGAAGGGGAGCAGGACTCACGGCAGGAAGAGCAAAGAAGGAGACACCAATGAGGGTGAATGTGGCCGCCAGGAGCCTCCCGTTCCAGGTCTGAGGGTACTTGTCCCCGTAGCCAATGGTTGTCAGGGTGATCTGTAGGACAGTGAGTCAGGTCACATGCCAGGCCTGGCAGTGGCCATATAGGGGCACAGAGGGCACGCGGTAGGGTGTAGATGAGGGTCCCCAAGGAAGGCCATGCCCAGTGAGCACATCCTCAACAAAGGACCATGAGCCCAGCGGCTGGGACTCACCAGGCCCCACCAGAGTGCATCTGCGTAGGTGTCGAAGTGGTCGTTCTCGCCCTTCTCTGCCAAGTACACCAGAAACGAGGCCAGGATGAGGCACAGGAAGCCGATGTACCAGGCGGTGACCAGCTCCTGGAAGAGACAGCCGTGTCGCAGCACCTGGCCAGCATCCAGCCCACCAGCCCCCAGAGCCTCAGGGCTGGTCGTCCCAGGAGGCTCGGTGTCTCCAGGGCGTCGGCAGTGGATGCACAGCCCCCAGTAGCCTGGGCCAGCAGCTGCCCAGCCACATGGCTCCAAGCTCAGAGCAGGCAACAGGGTGGCTGGTTTTCCTGGGTGTCCCCACACCTGTGCCCTTCACACCTGGGAGGACAGTGGCAAGGACAGCCCAGCACACACATCTGTGCAGATTTGGGAGTGTCCCAAGCAGCCGACAGGCCATCAGGCAAGAATGTTGGAACCTGACACCCTACCTCAACTTCCCTGAGCCTGGGGAGACACCTGACTGCCTGCCACCCTTGAGGGGTCCAGCACCTCAGCACCTTGAGGGACCAACACCCTTGTTCTTGCTGAACAAGCCCCCACCTCAGGGCTCAGACAGGAGGGAGAGTGGGTAGGGGGACATGGGACCTTGGGAGCTGGCGGCCAGCACCGCAATGGAGCCGACCCACACCAGGGGGGCACAGCCAGGCAGGGCAGGGTCTGGGCCTCCTGGTAGCTCCCTAGAACGTGGGAAGAGGCTTTGGCTGGGACACAGCTGCAGCCACCTTAAGGGTCCCACTGCCAGCGGCCACCACCAGCTGCAGCCTAAATGGGCAGTGACGGGTATCGATCCCAGCACTCCCATCCAACCTCGGGGCCAGTGGCTTTATACAGGGCCAAACGGGCTAAGGGCTGTGCGGGAAAGCTGGCCAGAATTCCTGGGCTCTGTCCAGCCAGCCCTTGCACCCTCCGCTAAGGCCGGCTCACCTTGCTATGGGCGTAGACCACAGAGCCTAGGAGCTTCCAGGTGCCGCCACGCCGGTCCATGCGGATCATCCTGAGGATCTGCAGGAAGCGCAGGCTCCGGAGCGCAGACGTGGCAAAGACGTTGCCTTGGGAGCCGGCGGCCAGCACGGCGATGGAGGCAATGAGCACCATGATGTCTGTGGAGAGGGGGAGCTCGAGGCAGCTGTGCGTGGGGGACAGGACCCTCCACCTGGGCTCCAGGAAGATGGACAGATGGACAGGGGTGCATGCAGAGCACCCACCCAGTGTGGAGACTGACTATCATCCGCCAGCCCTGCCCTGGGCACAGCTGCCCTGCGCCCCTGCCTTTCAGGCCACATTAACCACGACCTCTGATGCCAAGAGGGCGGAGCATTCTGCAGTCTCCCCTGGCCCCACTCTTTCCAGAGCCTATGTCCTTCCTGCACCCCCACCAGGCCTCACCGATCACACAGAAGGGCTTCCGGGCGAACTTGAGCCGCCCTCTCCAGCCGCGGTACCGGCAGCAGCAGCCCGCGGCCCAGATCCGCACAAAATACTCCACGCCAAACACCACGATGGTCACAATTTCCTGCAGGGGAAGCCGCAGCTGAGCCACTGCAGGGACTACAGCAGCGGCTGGGGAGGCCTGGCTGAGCTGGTGTCATTAGGATCCTCCCCGAAGCCTGGGGCAGCCCCAAGGGAGGGTTGGGGTGGGAGGGCTCCTCAGAGGTGCATTCTGGACCGGGGAGGCCCCTCTGTCACTCACAGCAGCACCGAAATTACAGTGGTTGCCATAGCGTCCACCTCTGGCCCTCATGGGATTGCCGTGAGCATCACAGCCTCCGCCCTACCCGCACCCACGTCTACCGGGGCACACCCACGTCTCCGCGGTGGAGGGCGCCAGGTGGGCCCCCAGGATCTGTGAGAACGGACGGTAGGGGCAATGGGGGTTGTCAGGCGCTGTGATGACACAGGGTGGGGATCAGGCCGGGTCAGGCTGGGGCATAACTGGGGGCTGGGGTGTGGGGGAGAGGCAGGTGGGACGCCTTGTCCGAGGCCAGCCCCTCCCCCGCGGGCTCACCAGGATATAGAGCGCGCCCTCCGAGCTCTTCTCGTACTCTTTGATGGTTGAGAACACGGAAAGCACGAGGCAGGAGAAGACCAGCAGGAACCTGGGACCAGGGAGGCGCCGTCAGCCCAGCCAAGGCGGCGAAGGAGCCCGTGAGCCAGGACACAAAACAGAAGCCCAGAGTAGCCCCAGGACCCCTCCCACACTCTCGCCCATGCCCCTCATCTGCCTGGTCAGCCCCAAAACTCAGAGTAAAAGGGGACAGGTCCAGCTTCCTGGACATGTAAGAACCGCAGCCAGACGCCCACTGGCCTCGCGATGCTGGCTGTGTTCCGAAACACCACGCTTCCTCATTCACGTGTCCTCCTCAGCTCTGAGGCAGAAACTCTTCTGTCTTCCTGTTAATACCGACCTTCATGCACAGCCAGCCCAGAACCCTTGCCTGTGTTCCTGCGGGCAGCCCTTCCTGTGTGACCCGGTGCCCTGGTGGGGGTCCCATCCATAGGCTTCCGTGTGTTGGCTGTGCTGTCAGCTCCTGACTAACAGGCATCGGGAGCCATTGTGCAGGCAGCGTGGATGCCAAGGCCCATCCAAAGTGCCACCCAGAGCCCCCAGAGCCCCCAGAGCCCCCAGAGGACCCAGAGCCCCCTGAGGACCCAGAGCCCCCAGAGCCCCCAGAGCCCCCAGAGGACCCAGAGCCCCCTGAGGACCCAGAGCCCCCAGAGCCCCCAGACCCCCCAGAACCTCAGAGCCCCCAGAACCTCAGAGCCCCCAGAGCCCCCAGAGCCCCCAGAACCTCAGAACCCCCAGAGCCTCAGAGCCCTCAGAGCCCCCAGAACCTCAGAGCCCCCTGAGCCCCCAGAGCCCCCTGAGCCCCCAGAGGACCCAGAGCCCCCAGGGGACCCAGAGGACCCAGAGCCCCAGCCAGAGCCCCCAGAGCCCCCAGAGGACCCAGAGCCCCCAGAGCCCCAGCCAGAGCCCCCAGAGCCCCCAGAGGACCCAGAGCCCCCAGAGCCCCCAGAGCCCCAGCCAGAGCCCCCAGAGCCCCCAGAGCCCCCAGAGCCCCCAGAGCCCCAGCCAGAGCCCCCAGAGCCCCCAGAGCCCCCAGAGCCCCCAGAGCCCCAGCCAGAGCCCCCAGAGCCCCCAGAGGACCCAGAGCCCCCAGAGCCCCAGCCAGAGTCCCCAGAGCCCCCAGAGCCCCAGCCAGAGCCCCCAGAGCCCCCAGAGGACCCAGAGCCCCCAGAGCCCCAGCCAGAGCCCCCAGAGCCCCCAGAGGACCCAGAGCCCCCAGAGCCCCAGCCAGAGCCCCCAGAGCCCCCAGAACCTCAGAGCCCCCAGAGCCCCAGCCAGAGCCCCCAGAGCCCCCAGAGCCCCAGCCAGAGCCCCCAGATCCCCCAGAACCTCAGAGCCCCCAGAGCCTCAGAGCCCCCAGAGCCCCCAGAACCTCAGAGCCCCCAGAGCCCCCAGAACCTCAGAGCCCCCTAAGCACCCAGAGCCCCCTGAGCCCCCAGAGGACCCAGAGCCCCCAGAGCCCCCAGAGCCCCCAGAGGACCCAGAGGACCCAGATCCCCCAGAGCCCCAGAGCCCCCAGAGGACCCAGAGCCCCCAGAGCCTCAGCCAGAGCCCCCAGAGGACCCAGAGCCCCCAGAGCCCCCAGAGCCCCAGCCAGAGCCCCCAGAGCCCCCAGAGCCCCCAGAACGTCAGAGCCCCCAGAGCCCCCAGAACCTCAGAGCCCCCTGAGCCCCCTGAGCCCCCAGAGGACCCAGAGCCCCCAGAGGACCCAGAGGACCCAGATCCCCCAGAGCCCCCAGAGCCCCCAGAGGACCCAGAGCCCCAGCCAGAGCCCCCAGAGCCCCCAGAGGACCCAGAGCCCCCAGAGCCCCCAGAACCCCCAGAGCCCCCAGAGGACCCAGAGCACCCTGAGCATCCAGAGGACCCGCCAGAACAGGCAGGGTGGGTGGGGTGGGGTCTCAGGGAGCAGAGTCCGTGGTGGCTGAGGGTCTGCTCCAGGGCCCCACGTCACACCCCTCCCACATGTCCTAACGACCTGGACATCCCATCTTCCCAGCTCCAGCTCCACAGGTCCCAAGAGTCGAGACCATGAGTGTCCCAGGGGGTGGAGGGGCTGAGATCCTTTGGGGCCAACACTACATTGTCCAACCTGAGCCTGGCAACGGCAACACCCTCTCGGGCCCAGCCCCACCCCAGTCCTGCGAGTGCCCTACTGCTGGGAGTCCTGCCTGAGCCCCAGCCTGGCTGCCCCGAGCATGCACTTAGCACCAAGAAGCCTCCGGTGGCCTTGCCCATGCGCCCCACAGCCTGTGACTGCCCAGAGACACAGGGCCCCTCCCTGGGAGCATGGGCATGGTAGAGGCGCTGGCAGAGGGTGATGGGCACCGACAGTCCTGCTGACACAGTGCCCACGGAGAACCAGTCACATTTCAAACCGCAATTCATTTCCTTCATTCATTAGCCCATTTATTCAATTAACTGAGCCCTGGAAAAAAGTCCAAACATCTTCTGTGTCTTATAATTGTAATTGTCTGTCTGCCTGGTGGTGTTTTCTCCCGACCTGGCCGTGGGAAAGGGGCGCCCGTGCCCAGAGTGGCTCCGCCAGGGGTGGGATGGGAGCTCCAGGCTGGGACCTGAAGGTTTGGCATGGGAGGCACGGAAGGCATCACCCATCACAAAAGGGGCCCCAGGGATGCGGGGAGCCAGTGGCTCCCCCGAGGAGGTGTCCATGAGGAGGCTCCTGTCGGGCCTGGAGTGGAGAAGGGCAGGTGTTCCTGAAGAGGGAAGGGGGTGCCACGGTGGGGAGGACTGTGTGTCCCAGGCCAGCCCCAGGCGAGTCTGACAGACAGGAGAGCGGGCAGGGAGATGCCTGGCTGTCACCCTCGTGCGCAGGGCTTCCCCCACACAGGCATTCCTCGGAAGTCCCAAAGTGGCCAGGCCCTCTCAGCCCCACTTCCTGAGGTCAGCTCTGATGGACATTCCAGAACATTCTGTCCCCGTGCAGTGGTGGGAGAGTAGGAAGAAGACAAGCCCACGCCTCCCCAGTGGCCCCACCCCAGAAAGTGCCAGCAACAGCTCCAAGCCTGTTTTTGAAGTTTTGGAACAGACGGGCACAGATGGCACCCAGTGGGTGAGGCTCCTGGCACCCACCCCGAGGAGGCTCAGACAGGGGGCTTCCCCCAAAGACGACAGATTCCCACAAGCCAGGCCCACAGGTCTGATCCTACAGACAGGCCTGGGCTCCTACAGACTGCAACCCCCCTCCCCCGCCGCCCCCGCCAAGCAGCTGGACAGCAGAGAAAAGACATTATGTCCAGGCCTCTTCCTATCAGCGGGCACCTTGGTGACCCGCCACCCCGCCACCCAGCACACGGGCGCCCCGGCCGGAGGGAACTTGGAGAAGGGAGCAGGCTCTGAGAGGACAGTGGGCTCTGGGCACAGCATCCTCAGTGACAGGGGACACTCCACTGAGCCAGCCCCGGGGCGACCGATCTCAGGCAGGAGGCTCACCCTCCTGCGGGGTGAGGGCGTGGTAACCAATGCAGCCCTGCGGTTCCGGGGCTCACCGTGGGCCGAGCCCGCGTCTCCCACCTGCTCGGGATGCGAGCAGGCGGTGTTCCCGCCCGTTCCCCGCAGACCTTTCCCAGCTCCTGCACCCTGGGCTCCGGGAGCTGGCAGCTGTGGGTCAGAAGGCACCCCTCGCCCAGCCAGCGTGGCTCAGTGGTTGAGCATGACTTATGAACCAGGAGGTCACGGTTCAATTCCCAGTCAGGGCACATGTCCGGGTTACGGGCTCGATCCCCAGTGTAGGGTGTGCAGGAGGCAGTGATCAATGATTCTCTCTCATCATTGATGCTTCTTTACTTCTCTCCCTCTCCTTTCCTCTCTGAAGTCAATAAAAACATTTTAGAAAGAAAGAAAGCACCCTCTTCCCGCTCCTGCCCTCGGGAGAGGCGAGGGGCAGCACTGCACTCCATGTGTCCCGAGCCAGCCCTGTGTGCCCAGAGCGCTGCCCCCTCCAGTCCTGGAGGACAAGGGCAGCTCACGAGGACCTGGGTCCACTCCCCCCCCCCCCAACCCCCGCACAGAGACAAGAGAGATGGCAGGTGAGCAGCCCTACCTGCCCGCACCTACAGGCCAGCCCTGTCCTGCCTCTCCAACACCTGGACCAGGCCCTGGGAGCCCTGGTGACTGTCCAGGCTGCAGGAAAGAAAAGATGGGAGATGGAAGGGTGGTTTCCCGCAGGCTGAGGCTAATTATGATAATGAATTCGAAGTGGAGAGTCCATCCTGGCAGCAGTTGCCAAGGAGACAAGCATCTCAAGCAGCTGGTCCAGATTCCAGGGGTCAAGACGGAAGGCAGGCAGGGTGGCCAGTGTGGGCAGTGACTTCAGGCTGAGCGCTCACCTGGGCGGTGGGAGGACGGCCTCCTGAACTGAGAGGCCCCCAGAATCAGGAGCGCCAACCCAGTCACCAGCGTCCACAAGGGAGGCTGGCCCCACCCTCCAGGACTCACAGAAGCAGGAGACACCTCAGCCAGACATCGGGGGCTTCTAGGTGCAGCCTGAGCACTGAGCAGAGGCAGGACCCCTCTTATGAAACAGGGGGACGCAGAGTCCTGAGGGCTGGGAGGCTGGGCCCGGGGGAGGTGATGGGAGCCACCAGGGTGGAGAGGCATAGACACCAACCAGAGGAGCCCAAGGCAAGGCCTGAGGACGCCCACCAGGTGGTCGGCCCCTGCCACACCTGCAGGCCCAGGTGCATGTCTGCATGCAGGTGTGTCACATGCCCTCTGCCTGCCCTCGTGCTTAGGAGGGGACCACCCCCCCGCCCCCGTTACCTTCAGAGAAACGCCCTCTGCTTCTGTCTCCTCTTGCCCTCCCCCCTCCCCATCTGAATGCAGGAAATATTTTTTTTGGAAAAACATGACAAAGCCAATGCTGCCTCCTTGCTGATTTCCCCCCTCCACTGGGGGGTTGGGGGCAATAGGGCAGTACCTCCACGCAGGTGGATGGAGCCCTATCCCCTCCTAGGGTCCCCAGCCCAGACTCCCTCACTCCCCCCAAAGACTGACTCAAGAGATGTCTGGGTTATTAATCTCATTTTACATACTTAATGAAACAAACATTTAACAAGTGAATAGCAGGGGTAGGATGAAGGCAAGTCACTTCATAGCCCCCTCCCCCGGCCCTGCAGGCTGCTCTCAGGCAGAGCTGAGAGGTGGATGGGGAGGGGTCCCTAACATCAAGCTCTCCACAGGCTAGAACTGGTGGCAACACCAGGCACATGACAACCCTAAAGGCTGGAAGGCGTTCTTTGTCATTTCACAGATGAGAACAGGATGCTCTGAGGAGCGGGGGCCTACAAGGTCGAGCCCCCCCTTCTGCTGGAGGGGTCTGCAGAAACACCCCTTCCCAGAATGATGTCCCTTCCAGCCAGTGCCCAGGGACTGGTCCGGTTGATCATCGCAGCCAGTGTGAGGTCAAGGCAGGTCCCCCTGCAGCCTGTTGGCCAGGCTCCCTGGGGAACCCCGCCCGCCTCGTCTGGGAGGACCTCGGCTAGCACTTCAGCCTGGAATCTAATTTTGCCCCCTAATAAACTGCTCTGCCTCGAGGACCCACTGCCACTTCCAATCTGCGGAGTGACGGAAAGCCCAGCTGCTGACGGCTGCTCCAGGCGGAAACCAGACGTGAGAAATCACTTTGTGATCCCGCCAGGGTCAGAGGGAGCGGGCCCAAGTCTGGAGACGGTGCACACAGACCATCCTCTTGGGGCCAAGGCTCACCAAGCGGTGGCCCCCAGGCCACTCCTATCCAACCCGACACCTAATCTGAGGGTGGAAGGTTCTGGTGGCTCCCACCTGGGCCTAAGGGTGTAGGGAGGAAATGCAGGCAAGCGCCCAGGACCCTGTATACAGCACATGCTCAATAACTGACTTGGACCTGGGAGTCCACGACTTAAGAGGCCCCAGATCCTCGGATCCGGCTCCTGCCTCAGCATTTGAAGGCTCCACCAGCAGCCTTGGCTGGCCTGTGCCCCACCCCCACTGACAGCCCCTCCCCTGCTGGCCGGACAGCCAGTCCACGTCCACAGCCTTCTCACACCAGCCCCTCATCCAGCCCTTCTCTCCCGAAACCAGGGCAGGAGGGTGCTCTCAGGGGACCCAGGATGGCCAGCATCCCTCCCAAGCCTCGGCCACGGGCTCTTTCCAGGACCGGGGTGTGGAGGTCAGGCTCCGACCCTCCTCCGGAAAGAGCAGGCCTCCGGGAGAGGCCTCGTGCCCCGGCAGCTGCGGACTGTGTGGAGGGCTGTCCCGGGCAGCCAGGCCTGGCAGGAACCCGCCGTCTCCGCACGCAGCAAAGGCGGCTTCCCAGGGCCTTCCAGGCGACCCCCAGAGACAGTGGCTGCACCTGGGTGATTGGCTCCCTATTAGTCACCTGTCCGAACTCAGAGCACAGGGCTGGACAATGGCTTGCCTGAGTGCCTCCCCATCCACACCAGAGCCCACCCCCTGCCCGCCCACACACATCCGGGCAGCAGCCACCCCGTCTGGGTCTCCTCACCTCCCAGCCCCACCTCCACAGAGACAACAACCCCCACCAGGGGTCCTCGTGCACATCCCTCTCCCTCCCAAGACCTCAAGCATCTTGGCTCTTCCTCCACCCGGAGGCCCTGACTGTCCCATCTCTCCAGGTGCCCCCGGCAGCCACTGAGCCCAGAGGAAGAGCACGCCACTCCCTCTGCTGTTCTCAGCCCCGCCCCCACCCCCACCCCCACCCCACGCCTGTGCACACTCCTCTGCTGCCTGGGACTCTCCTGCCCCACATCCATCACAGCCGCCGCCCCTGTCTCCCAGGCTTCCTTTTCAACATCAGCTTCCCCAAGAGGCTACCCAGCACCCAACTCTTTCCAGTTTACTCTCCAGGGGTACGGGGTCCTGACCCCTCCGAGCAGGGGTCCGCTGCTCTCCTCACCTGCTCTGCTCCCAGGCTCCCCAAGTGCACAGCAAAACCCACACACAGGGGCGGCCCCCACATGCTGCCGAGGGGCGGCCGAAACTGCCCTCGCCATGGTCAGATCCAGCTTGAGAGCCAAAGCCCAAGCCCCACTCAGACAGGCTGCACGGGGCCACGCACAGCAGGCTGCGAGGTGGAGGGCGGGGGTCTGGGAGGGGCACTGCCCGCCGCAGGGAGCCCACAATGGGGCAAATGCAACTCATTAAAAAGGCCCCATTCCTGAGGAATGGCAACATGTGTCCACGCGGACACTGGAACATGAATGTCACAGTGGCTCACAGGTGGAAACGAACAGGTGGGGGGCCTCCGTGTGGGCAAATACCCTCAGCCTTGAGCAGGAAGGATCACAGACGGGGCTGCCACCTGAGGGACAGACGGTGTGACTCCAGGGCAGCCAGCCGTCCCGAGGGCTGAGGCGGGGACACGGGGCGGACGGGCTTGGCGTTTTATGGGGTGATGGGGAAATTTTGAAACCAGAGAATACACTCAACATCATGGAATTGTTTGGTTGGAAATGGTTACTTGTGTGTTCTGTGAATCTCACAACTAAAGAAAACGGAGGCAAAGAAACGAAGAGGAAAAAGCGAGACAAGGCCATGCTGGCAGGTCCGAGCCTTCGGGAAGCTCTGGTCTGTCCAGGCCATGCCCTCCCCACCCGTGCCTCAGTTTCCCTCTGTGACAGGCCAGACTTGGGTGGGGAGAGCCACGGGCACCCCCCTACTGGCAAGGGCCCCATCCCTCCCACCAAACCAAGGACACCTGCTCGGGAAGCCTGAGGGGTGACACTGCGTGTGTCCCCACAGGGGGGTGGCTTCCTGCTGTGGGGGCTCCCCTCACAGAAGTGTCCCTTCCACAGCTTACACTAAGCTCCGTGTCTGTCAGCTTCAGCCCCACCCCCCAAGTTCACTCTGTGGGCCCAGTCCTGGCCTGTGTCCCCTGGGCCTGCCCATCCTGAGCTCCCTGCCACACCACCCCCAATGCGGTACCTTTGGGGTCCTGTAAATCCTAGCTCTGCCCGAGGAGCTGGCTTGAGCAGAGGGCCACCACGCTGACTCCTGCCCCTGCAGGTAACCACGTCCCCGCCCTGCTGGGCCCTCAGCCTCACACAGGAAGCACCATGCAGGGCCAGGGAGGCGGAGGGGGACACTGGCCTCTGCCCCCAGCCTGACCGGACAGCCAGGCCTGCCTCCCCCAAGACAGTCTCCCCTAAACTCATCCTAAAGACCCTCCAATCAGTTCTCAGGCTGCCTCCTCATACCTGTGCCCTACAAACGTCTCTAGTGAGTGTCCTCTCGGCCTCAGCGAGAGCACTTCCCCGCCTCAGGCCTCATGTGAACATGCCCCTCCCAGGCCACCAGATGTGTGATCCCTCAGCGTCCACCCTCCAGACAGCACCATGGCTGCTGTCTCCTCCCCTGAGCCACCAAGGGCCCCGGACGAAGGGGAGCTGGGGACAGGGTGACCTTGTTGCCTGCACGAGGAGGCACCAGCTATGCCTCCATTGGGATTCTTCAAGGACACGGTCACTGTGCACCATCGCACAGACAGGCCCCAGAGTCTGCGTCCTTTCTTGTGGAAGGAAGGCACAGCCAAGCCCACATGCTTGAGAATAACTCAGGAGGGTGAGCAATCTTCCTTGCGTTTTCCAGCATCTTTCCAATTTCCTACGATGGTTATTGTCATTTTTGCAATCAGAAAAGGTAATAAACCATAACCAAGTGTTTAAGAGGCCGTAGCATCCCGTTGCTCAGACAGAGTGGCACTGTCGGCCCGCTGCCTGGGTCAGACACCAACTTCCTTCCCCAGGACCGTACTCAGCTCTCAGCTCATTAACGCCCGGTCAGAGAGGAGGCTCTCTGGGGAGCAGAGGCCCTGTGAGCACAAAGGGCTGAATCTGGAGTCGGAAGCAAGAGATCCAGGTGAGCAGCCCCTTCCCCAGCACCAGTGGGGCCAAGCCCCACTCCACGAGGGCCGGCTGCTGCCCAAATGGAGAGACAGCCATGAGCTCGTGTTCAGGACCACGACCAGCGCCCGGCTCGGCCCTCTCCCTCAGCATACTAGGCTGGAAGCCACCGAGTCCTCATGAAGGCCGTGTCTCTGGGTGAACAAACTTCTCAACTCCTGTGGACCCAGCCAGGCTCCCGTGACAACCTGTCCACCAGGACCCAGCTTAGTGCCCTGCACACAGGACGCAGACACCAGCTGGCAAAGTGCTTGCCCAGGCTCCTCCCACCACCACACCCCCTGCCGAGGGACCAGCTTCTGGAAGTGATTCACCACTTCCCCACACCTGGGCTCCCAGGAGAACATGGCCTCATCCTCCTACAAAGCTTCAAGTACTCTTTCCAAACCTAAATAGGAAGCAAACTCTAAGTTCTAAGCTGTCTAGTTAAGTGAAGACGGAGGGGCCATGTAGGGCTGGAGCCGAGTGGACTGGACCTGGGGGAGGGAGGGGCCTACACTCTGTAGAATGATCCAGAAGGAACACCATCCAACATCCCGGAGACAAAATTCAGACTCGGGGCTGGCGGCCTGGGACTCACCCACCCTCCCATTTCTCCCAAGTGGAGCAGCCACAGCCCGACCATCAGAGCCTCTGCAAGGAGCTGCCAAAAAAAGCACGGTCCTGCCTGCCCCAGCGTCCCCTCCCTTTGGCAACGCCTGCTGCTGGGCAGCGGGACAGAGGCTCTGGGCAGCCAGTGGCTGGAGAGAAGCCACAGCCTCCTGGAGGGCAGGCAGGTCACCACCCCTAGCGGGCCTTCCCTCCCTGTATGCGGGGGCCACAGGGGAAAGCTGGGGCCGCTGAAGCCCAGTGTCTGCCAGGCCTGCACTCTGGCTGCCCCCCTTACCTCACCTGGGGCCCCGCAGCTCAGTGTCTGGGGCTAAATGACAGCAGGTGTGTGAAGCACCTGAGAGGAATCACATCAAACTCCAACACCCATCGTCTCACCAGTCCCTATAGAATGGGAGCCGGGAAACGCCTTTCCAAGACCCCTGTGACTGACCCCACACCTAACCAGAGCTCAGACCTGCTTACAGGAGGAGCCCCTCCACTGGGGCTTGCATTCCTGCCCTTCGCCGCCTCCACAGCAGGCTCCCGATGCCGACCAGCCTAGCACTCCAGTGAGACAACTCTGAATGGGCTGCAGAAACAGCCACACAAACTTCCTGAGGCAAATCATGTAGGAAGCACCTTATTCTTCTGCAAAGTTGTCCTCACAGCTCCCACTTGGGTCCAGCGGAGCCTCCGGAATGCAGGCCCGAGCAGGGCCGGGGCGTGCCCATCTGAGGGGCACTGAGACCTTCAAGGTCTTCAGCCCTATTTCCTTCCAAATGAATTAAAAGCATGGTCTACGCACTGGTCAGCGTGCTCAGTGGTTAGAGCATCAGCCCAAGCACTGAAGGGTCTTGATTCCCATCAAGGGCATGGTGCCGGTTGGGACGCGTGCATGAGGCAACCAATTGATGTGTTTCTCTCACGTTGATGTTTCTCTTTGTCTCCCCATCCCTTCCACTCTCTCTGAAAATCAATGGAAAGATATCCTCGAGGATTAACAACAACAACAAAGCATGGTCTGTCTCAGCCTTGAATAACAAACACCCAGCCCCCACCCCCAACGCCAGCCCAGCCCATGTGCTAAATAAACGGCTCTGACTCTCACTTCACATGAGTGACGCCAGGCTTTAGGAACAGTCATCTCTCTGGCACTGGCCCTCTCCGCACACTCCCACCTTGCCAGGAACACGCTCCCTGCGTACCAGCTGCCAGGGAAGCGAGCAAACAGGTCAGCGGACGAGGAACTGTGGACACCAGCCTGGGCTCAGAGGGGAGATGGGGGCCTGGCCAGGGGCAGGGCAGGCCTGAGTCAGGCCCAGCAACACGCTGTTTCCTCAGCAGCCTCCCCCAGCGTGGATGGCGGAGCTCTTGGTGACAATCTTGGGTCTGCTGCTCTTCTTTCTGCCTTGGACCCTAACCGCTGCTGGGGCTCTGTAGGGGGGGCTGGACAGGCGCCACGCAGTCGTAACAGGAAGGCGCGCTTCCTCTGCCAGCAAGGCCTGTGCACGGCCATGAAGGAGGCGCGTGGGAGAGGCTGCCAGCGCCGTCCGCAGATGGGCGTCAGAAAGCTCAGCTGAGCTCCAGCCTCCTGGCAGGCATCTCCCACGCTCCTGGGACAGTCCCATCCAAAGTGGGCTCAGCCTCGTGGCCCACGTGAGCTAGGTCAGCACATGACTAGCCTAAAGGGGGAGGGGCGCCAGACACAGCCTTTGTGGAAACCCAGTGTCCCAGGGCCCATGTGGCGTTTTTTTACGGTCCAGGGGTTCATGGGTACAAGCTGCCCACAGTGGTGTTTTTCCATGTGGGGAGCCTCAGGATGCCAGAACGTCTGCCAACAGCACAGCAGGAGCATCTCCCAATGCCTGGGCAGCGCAGAGCTCGAGTCTCCTTAGGAAAGCAGCCAGTCCCCTGGACAAGCGTCAGACCCAGGCCTCACGTCCAAGGGCGCCCTCGTGTCTAAGCAGCAGCCCCGAACCCCTTGGCAACCACAGAGCCAGCTCAAACTGATCCTGTCCTATTTCTAACAAAACCCAAAACCCAAGTTTAAACCTTGGATACACCACTCATGAGTCACACCTGTGAACCTCACTCCCGAGTCACACCCTGGACACCTCACAGGAACGCTGTGGACCCTCAGCGGCTGCCCCCGCAGAGCCTCAGGCTGGGACAGCATGAGGGCCTGAGCCTTTCAGAAGCACAGGTGCGCTGTCCAGGAAGGCCCGGTGCTGAAACCCTCAAATCCGGCTGGAGCCCTGGGTGGGGAGACAGATTTGAGCACCACCTCCTGTCCCCTTGCCTGTAGACCTCACAATAAAAGACTTTTTCTTTTTACAAAAGCCAGTGCCACCATGTTATCTCCCATGCGAATCAGGCAGCAGGCCCTTGCTGGCAGTGAGACTTTCACTCAGGCTGCTGGGACTGAGAACTGGCCAAGGCTGGACTGAGGGGCAGGAGGCTGAGGACGCTGTCAGCCCACGCCAGACCTTGTCTGCTGGGCCCTCCACACCCCCTTCAGGACGAGGCCTCTCCTGCTGAGCCAGTCATGGTGACGAGCTGCATGGCCGTCACACGCACCCAGCTCTGTGTTACCCTCACATTACAGATGAGGAGACTCGGGTTGAGGTCTGGGAGCATCAGTGGAGACAAGGTCCCAGCCAGGCTGGCCCAGAGCCCGCAGTGCCACCCCCACAGGCCCTCTCCCAGGCACATCCTCTGAACCCCCTTTGAGAAACCCTTGCAAACTCTGGACCCTGTACCTGAAAATCCTCTTACATGGAGAATCCCCCGCTTCCAGGTGCACAGACCCTCAGGGCCCGAGTTCCTGCCCGTGGTGTGAGGGGTGGACATGGGGAGGAGCACTTACAGGGCTCCGGGCTCCTCATGGAAGGGCTGGGTCACTGCTAGGGGTCACTGCTGAGAGGCGACACCTGAGGGAGGCAGCACTGAGGGAGCCTGGAAACTCTCAAGCTGCCCTCCCAGAATTCCACCCTGAGCGCATGTGTGCCCTGGGGCGCCTGCCCGGGGCCCACTCTCCATCCAGCACAAGCACAGGAAGGACCCTCCGGGGGCCTCGGGCGGGAGGTCCCAGGTATTTCTGCCAAGGCTGGCCCACATCTCCGGACCTCCGACCCCCCCCACCCCCCCACCCCCCCCCACCCCCACCCCCACCCCCCCCCCCGCAACTCAGGGACAGCTCCTGTCTCGAGTGCCTCTGGCAAAGCTCACAGGCCAGGAGAGGGATGGCCACGGCTCTGTGCCCAGGCATGTCTGCAGAGAGAGGCCCTTTCGCAGGGGGTGGACGGGAGGGGGACCTGGCCTGAGGCCCACAAAGCCCAGAGGCCACAGGGCAGTCGCCTCCCTCCCACCTCTGGCAGCAGCTGTCCTCCGAGATCCACTGGGACACCCCCATCTTCCAGAAACCAGGCGCGAAGACAAAACGCTAAAGGGTGACCAACGAGGGCTCAGTGCTGCCCCAGGCCCAGGATGGGTCTCCACTAGGACTGCCAGCCCCAGACCGTGTCCCCACCCTCCAACAGTTTCCAAGCCCGACGCAGAACCCCGGTGCAGAACCCCCGTGCAGAACCGGCGAGGAGGAGGAGGAACTTGCACTTCATTTAATTAATGAATCCACAAGCCAAAGCATGAGTCAGGCTGTCAGCCCAAGCTGGGCAAGGGAGCAGGGCACCGGGTGACCACACCCTGGGGGTCAGTGGGCAGTGAAGGCTTCCTGTGTCAGCGTGGGGCTGGGATCCATGGATGGCTGGGCACAGGGAGAGTGGAGAATTCCACACCTGGGGACAGGATGACAGGCAACGAGTCACAACAGCAGGACGGCCCTGTCGTAGTGGGGAGAGCCCACTGCACCTGCCCTGGGAGTTCATCTCCACCAGACCCTCTGTGCCCACTTTACTGATAGGATCACTGAGGCCTGCACAGACTAGACTTAAGCGCCTAAACCAACAGCAGCTGCAGATTCCTCCTGCCTATCCCACTCCCCAGGAGAAATCGCCTACCACTGAGCTGCCTTTCCATGAGTCTCAGCCCCCACTGGTCGGGGAGCTCGGGGAGCTCGTGCCCTCGGTAGAGGGGCCGAGGAGGCCTGAGAGGCTGCAGGGCAGGGCTGCCTTGGCAGTGAGGGCTAATGTCACGACGCCCCCCATGCTGCTGGCCCCATGCCCGGATTCAGGGCTGCCCAGAGAGAAAACAGAAGAGCAGAGCCGGCCCAGGGTCCCCACACACCCTGCTCTCATTCTGAACACGGCCGCTCTCAGGAGGCAGTTGGCACAGAGCCGACCACTTCAGGCCCAAGCAGGGAGAGGCCACCCGGAGAGGACCCCCAGGAAAAGCTGCCAGCCAGGGGCATCTGTGCCCAAAGCATGGCAAACCCTCCAGCACCAGCTGGGCTGTGGGGATGGGCTGTGTATGTACCGGAGGTCACCTCGGGCCAGGACCTGGATGACCACAGCCTGTCCCACCCAGAGTCCCCTGGGCCCCCAGCCAGATGGGGAGGGTCCTTGGTGAGCAGACACTGGGCCTTCTGAGGCTGAAGAGCACATCTGAGCAGCCAGCCCAGGAAGAACAGAGCCATCTGGGGGCCCTGGGGCTAACGCTTACCATGCCAGGAGCCCATGCCTCTTGGGATTCCCAGGGCAACTGGGTGCTGGGGCTGGGGACATAGTCCCCCCAGGACACCCTCCTCACAAGCAGCCTGGCATTTCCCTCCCAGGGTCACCGCCCCCTCCCATGGAGGGTCTGTCCAGACACATGGGCCCAGGTCCCTGGTCACACTCAGTGGGTCACACTCACAAGCACACACCCCTCATCCAGGTGGGCATCAGGCCAGGGGGAGGCAGTTTCCCAGAATCTGCCCCTCACTCCCATCCCAAAATGCTTCGCACACAAAATGGCCGAGCGCCGGCCTGGCTGGGATGGGAGAGTGCCTGCACTCCCAGAGCCCGTGCACGGAGGACACAGGCACACGCACTCTCAGACACCACCCACGACACTCATGTGCACAGAGGCCAGCCAGAGGCCACTGGCCCTGACCCAGGGCCAGGAGCTCCCTGAACACCAGGCCTGGGGAACCAACCACCCTTCTAGGGTCAGGGCTGGCAGGCCCCAGAGGCAGCACCCCTCCACCTGGGTGTCCACTCTGCCAAGGAGGGTCAGAACCTGGGATGAGCAGGCGGTGTCAGGCACACCCCTGCTCCTCCCGCTCGCAGCCGCAGAGAGGCAGAGAGGCCTCAGGGCTGTGCGGGAGGCGGGTGGGGGGGAGGGGGATCCAGGGACGCAGGCAGGGTCAGGGCCAGCTCCAAGCACCAGAGGCAGGACTCAACTTCCCTGAGCTTCGGGTTGGGGGAGGGGAGTCATGTTAGGACCCCTCCCCAGTTCAGCAACTCCGAAGCTCTCCCCAGATGGAGTTGCTTGGGGGGCTGGGGAAGGTAGGCCAGCCCTTCCCCCATCATCCCCTTCCTTGGGGGAGCCCAGCTTAGAGGGAGCCCCAGGAGTCCAGATCCAGAGGCAAGACGGGCAGCGCCGCCCTCCCTCCCCGCAGGCCCTTTGTTTGGTGCAATGGCCGTGGGGAGGGGCCTCTCTAGGGCCAAGTAGGGGTGGCTGGGGCTACGCAAACCCCATCCCGCAGGGGAGGGGCTGAGGCAACCCAGCCAAGCCGCATGGGGGAGGCGGGAGAGGGCGGGGGACAGGCGCCCCCACTCTGATCTGAACCCCGCACCCCAGAACTCCTTCCGGCCTGATCTCTCCAAAAATCTCTCCAGTCTGCGCCCTTCGCTTCACCCAGGGGACGCGGTCCCGGCTCGGTCCCAAGCTCCCGGCGTGGGCGCGGAGCCCGGACACTCACACGTAGGCGTGGTAGATGAAGGCCCAGCCGCGCGGCCGCTCCAGCACGTTGTACAGGAAATTCTGCAGCTTGCGGTAGAAGGCGTTGCGCTTCGGGGGCTTCCCGGCGCCCACGCCTCCCGCGCGCGGCTTGCTGAGGATGCTGCCGCGCTTGGAGGCCTCGGAGCCGGCGATGAGCAGGGCGCCATCCCGGGTGCTGTCGGGCGCGCCGGGGTCCAGCCCCACGAAGCCCACCTTGAGCTTCTTCTCCCCGCTCGGGCCGGGGTACACGCCGCCGTTGCGCGACTTCTGCACCATGGTGCCGGCGGCGCCCGGCGGAAGGGGCGCGGACTCAGCGGGGGCGGCGGGGGCGGCAAGCTGGGGGCGCCCCGAGCCCAGGCCCCCGTCGCGGGAGCCGCATGGCAGGGGCGGCGGGGGCGGCGGCGGCGGCAGCGGCTCCGCGCTCCAGCCGGCCTGGCCTCGCGGGGGGCGGGGGGAGGAGGGGAGACGGGCGGCCACCTCGCTCCGCCCTCCGCCTTGCCCCGCCCCCGTTAACCCCTGCGAAGCCGTGCGGGCCGCGGGAGGGGCGGGCACCGAGAGGAGGCCGGGCTCTGTGCCTCCGGTCAGCCCCTTCCCGCTCCCGCGGCCGCGGAGAACCTGCCCTTGGTCTCCTCTGAGGTGGACAGGACCAGGCGAACCCCCGCGAGCGGTCCCGGCACCTCCACGCGGGGAGGGGTGGCTTTCGGGTGGACCGGCCTGACCCCCACCCCCGCCCCACCCTGACCCTGCACGTGCCGGGAAGCGTCTAGGCCGGGAGAGGTCCTAAGAGGCGACCTGAGCTGGGCCCAGAGGAGGGTCCGGCAGAGGCGCAGGGAGGGCGGCTCCCCGCCCGCGGCCGGCAGCCGTGGGCACAGGGATCAGAGGTGGGTGAGGGGCTCGCCTGGAGGCCGCGCTTTGTCTGCAGACCCCGGAGGGGCCTGAGGCTGCGCCTGGCCGAAGGGGCGAGGACTCCGCCGGGGGCAGCGCGGGCGGCACGCGGGGGGCGGCCGGAGCCCAGGCCCGGGCCAGAGCCGCGCGGCAGGGCCCGGGGGCGGCGGGTCGGTGGCCGCGGCCGGGGCCAGAAGCCGCCGCCTCCTCGCCTCTGGGGGAGGGGCTCTCGGGGCCGCATCCCGCCTCTTCCCGCATTGGCCCAGCACCGTGGGGTCTCCTCAGTGAACGGCCTGTTCAGCAGTGGTCGCTGTCCTAACTGGTAACTTGGCTCAAAAACAGCTCTAGCCCTACCCTTTGGCCTCCAAAGCTAGCAGCCATGTGGCCTGATTTTTCTTTTTAATTTGACAGAAAACAATGGCCCCTGCAGGCACAGGGCTAATGTGTGAGTCATCCAAAGTGTTGGGGTTGGACTGTGCACAAGGGCAGGTCCCAGGGCCGCACTCCTGACCCCACCTGCCCAGTGGTCAGCCCCGGGGACTGCACCCTGCGGAGCCCAGACTGAGGAATGGACCCTGGTCCGTTCAGAGGGGGTGGGGGGCGGGCTGGATGGCAAAAGGAAAGGAGGGGCGCCCTGCATTCCCCACACAGCTGGACCCACAGGGATGCCATCTGGGTGACCCTCACTCTCACTCTTCAGAGGGCTGGACAAAGTGGCTGCAACTCAGATGTGCAAACTCCAGAAGGGGCCGCCACCTGGGTCCCCTGAGACAGGCCAGTCCCTCCCAGGGGAGTCTCTTCCGGGACTTTGATGTGCGAGTGAAGTAGCCCCTGAAGACTAGCGATGCTGGGGGTGAGGGGTGAGAGGGAGGCCCCTCCGGAGGGAAGCCTGGCTGGGGAGGGGAGAATGACTGCTGGGACCCTCTCTTCTCTTATCTGCAAAGGCGCTTGGTAGGTTCCGGGAGGCGCACCCTGCGTCAAGGTGTGAGCCTCTGCTTCCTGTTATGATGTCCTTTCAGTGAGCCGACTCATTGATCATCTAATGTCTTCAGTTTTGTGTCCTGTGCATCGTCAACTGTCTGGTGTCCCCCCAGCACCTGCAACCCAGGTGAAGCAAGTCATGAACATGTTCAGTTGGGGTGAATTCCATACAAGTGACAGGAATTCCATTTATTTAAAAACTAGAAGCCCAGCCCTAACCGGTTTGGCTCAGTGGATAGAGCGTCGGCCTGCAGACTGAAGGGTCCCAGGTTCGATTCCGGTCAAGGGCATGTACCTTGGTTGTGGGCACATCCCCAGTAGTGGGTGTGCAAGAGGCATCTGATTGATGTTTCGCTCTCATTGATGTTTCTAACTTTCTATCCCTCTCCCTTCTTCTCTGTAAAAAAAATCAATAAAATATTTTTTTTAAAAAAATTAAAAAAATAATTAATTAATAAATAAATAAAAACTAGAGGCCAGATGCACAAAATTCATGCAAGAGTAGGCCTTCCTTCCCCCGGCTGCTGGCACCGGCTTCCCTCCAGCACCCGGGACCTGGGCTTCCCTCACAGAGGGAGGCCCTGTCCACCTACCACAGCCCGCCGGTCAGTGTCCTGGGCCTCCCTCTTTGGGGCCATCGTGGAGCCCCCCAGTTGATCACCCCGCTGGCCAGTGGCCTGGACCTCTCTCTGCAGGGTGATCATGGGGCCCCGGACCAATTGCATCGCACCTGCCTTGGCTGGCCTGGCACCAATGGGTGTCATAGCGTGGTCCCAGATGGTCATTCTGCTGTTCGGCCATTTGGTCGATTTACATATTACGCTTTTATTATATAGGATAGATGGAAAAGCTTTCAGGTTCAAGACATCTTTGCCAAGACAGCAATGAGGATCCAGAGAAGAGTGGAAAATTTCAGGTGCACAGATGCCCAGCTCCAGCCTGGAGAGGCCTGCAGCCAGCATGAGCTGCCCAGCAGGGCGCTGTCCTGTCAGCACCTCTGTATCGAACACTGTCCCCAGACCCCGTCTCCTCCTCCATCCCCCATGTCGCAGGTGGCCACACCGAGCAGCCCAGCACTGACCAGTGAGTGAGCTGAGCACCATGGTGGCCACTGTCACCACCCAGGCCAGCACAGAGGTCTCAGGCATCCACCCACCTCCAGCTCTTGCTGTCCCCACCCCACAGGGAGCTCCCTGCCTCTGCACTCATCTCGACACTGCCGTGTCCCACAGGGCCTGGCACCATCAGGCCCCATGGTGGTCAGCAGATGTGGCCACTGCTGGTGGCTAAGGCCAGATCAAAGCACGCCAGCATGTCCCCTCCAGGGGTGGTGCAGGCACAGCATTTTCTGGAAACCCACTTCTCCCAATCCAGGGGGTCCTGACTACTTACTCTTTCGGCCCTAACCTGGGACAGGGCAGGGGCTTCTCCTGGCTGGCGGGCCTGGCTCAGTGACATCAGCGGTGAGGCCGGTCCCCTGTTGCCGTGGAGGGGGACCGGCTCTGATGCCCTGCTTGTGGGCCCTTTGGAACAGCCATCTGCTGCTCTGTTACATCCCTGTCTGCTCACAAGTCACACAGAAGGTGTTTATCTCCAGGTGGAGTTCCGCCGGCCAGGCCTCGGCCTGAGAAGCAGCTTCCTTTTGCACCAGCACCAGCACCAGCTCCCGTCTCCTCCCAGGAGAAAGGGAGCGCGCTCCTTCCCGGCGCGGCCTGCGGAAACAGATGATCCCGGCAGAGGCCCAGAGGGAAAGCTCACCAGCCCGAGAAACGAGACTTAATTTGGGGAAATGAGGGCGGACAGGTTCTCAATCATTTGGCCTGGGTCAGAGTTTGTCGTCCTCACCCTATCGTTTGGGCAACAGGAAGTGCCTGTGCAGACCCAGCCCGCCATCCCCCCAGGAATTTTCCATTATTAGGAGGAGGTGGGGCTGCATTTATCCAGCTCATGGGGGAGTGGGAAGTGAGGAAAAGACTTAACATATGAAAGCATTGACTTTAAAAAGCATCTTACACTAAACTCAATAAAAATTTAGACATTTTTCAAAGGATCAGAGTTATCAGCCATCCTCCCAGCCCCTGGCAAACCAGCGAATTGCAGGAGGGAGCTGGCTTGGACTCCTCAGCCACCAGTAACCCATGGACAGCAGGTGTGCACAGCCGGCTGGACAGTGGAGGTAGCCTGGGTGCATGGGGAGGGCGGGCCCTCGAGGTCCCACAGACCCTCTCCCCGCTCTGCAGGCAGCTTCTAAGAGCAAGGGTGGTGCTTGGGAGGCTGTGGGTTTTGTCATTTCCCACCCCACACTGCCCTTCCCACTCCTGTGCACAAGAGAGGTCTCTGTGACAGTGTCCCTGTGCCGTGCAGATGAAACGTGGGGGGCAGACAGGCCCACGCTCGTGCACTGCGATGCTGAGATTGACCGAGTCAGTGCTCCTGTCGCTCTTTGACACTCCCCAAATGCTTTCCCCACCACGGACTCTACCCCCAGGTGTTGTGGCCCTGTGACTCCCAGACTACCTCACCCCACATGCCCCGCATGCCCCCTCCAGCCCCCATGGCCCACCGGCAAGTAGGTGAAACCCCAGGGGGCCTCAAGCAAGCAAAGGAGCCTTTCCTGCAGTGTTCCCTCCACAGGAATGCTGTTCCCGCCACTGGCGCCTGAGGACCCTGTGCGTCTCCTCAGGGAGGCTCTGCTGTGGCCCTCCCTGAAGTGGGGCCTCACCGCTTCCCTCAGCCTTGGTTTCTCATCACAGCCGAAGCTGTTTTACTTATCTGCTTGCCTCCTATTCACCTCCCTCCCCGCTAGACAGGGAGCTCAAACTGTGCACACACCCACCTCCTGTGCACACACCCACCCCCTGTGCCCACACCCACCCCCTGTGCACACACCCACCCCCTGTGCACACACCCACCCCCTGTGCACACACCTACACCCTGTGCACACACCCACCCCCTGTGCCCACACCCACCCCCTGTGCCCACACCCACACCCTGTACCCACACCCACCCCCTGTGCCCACACCCACACCCTGTACCCACAGCCACACCCTGTGCACACACCCACCCCCTGTGCCCACACCCACACCCTGTGCCCACACCCACCCCCTGTGCACACACCCACCCCCTGTGCACACACCCACACCCTGTACCCACACCCACCCCCTGTGCCCACACCCACACCCTGTGCACACACCCACCCCCTGTGCCCACACCCACCCCCTGTGCACACACCCACCCCCTGTGCACACACCCACCCCCTGTGCACACACCTACACCCTGTGCACACACCCACCCCCCTGTGCACACACCCACACCCTGTACCCACACCCACCCCCTGTGCCCACACCCACCCCCTGTGCACACACCCACACCCTGTGCCCACACCCACACCCTGTGCACACACCCACCCCCTGTGCACACACCCACACCCTGTGGCCACACCCACACCCTGTGCACACACCCACACCCTGTGCCCACATCCTGTGCACACACCCACACCCTGTGCCCACACCCTGTGCACACACCCACCCTCTGTGCCCACACCCACACCCCCTGTCCACACACCCACACCCTGTGCCCACACCCACACCCTGTGCCCACACCCACACCCTCTGCACACACCCACACCCCAAGCACATGCTCAAACTGTGCACACACCCCATACACACACTCACACCCCTCACCCAGCTCATCAACTCTCCCTGAATGAGTGAGCAGTCACGTTTTCAGGTGGGCATCACTTGGACCCTC
The DNA here is from genome assembly GCF_028538775.1 of Myotis yumanensis. Classification (NCBI taxonomy): domain Eukaryota; kingdom Metazoa; phylum Chordata; class Mammalia; order Chiroptera; family Vespertilionidae; genus Myotis; species Myotis yumanensis. The sequence continues at coordinate 2,430,574 of NW_027223758.1, read as the reverse complement.
CAGCCAGGACGCGCCCTCACTGACCGGCCTGGGCTGTGCGGCCCGAGGACGGGGAGGATGTGGACCACTGCAGCTCCGTGCCATGGAGACAGGCACACAGCCAGGAGCGTGGTCAGCCGCCTGCCCACACACAGGCTGCCGGTATCTGGACACTGCCCCACCCGCCTGGCCCAGGCTCACTTGAGTGCCTTGCTTGCTTGGCCAGATGCCCAGTAGGCTTCGGACAGAGCTGTCCAGTCTGGGGCAGGACCTGTGGGCTGTCAGAGTCCCCATCCCCACCCCGCTCACCCAAGACAAGGTCACCACACGAAGCCAGAGGGTGGGACAGGAAGGCTGGACTCTGACCAGCAAACCAGCGATCCCTCAGCCTGGACAGAGCTGGCACGCTTGGTCAGCACCAGGCTCTGCCGAGAGGGCCCCACAAACCACTCTGCCAGCAAACACGGGCTCCACCACGGTATCGCTGAGGGCAGGGTGTTGTGGCTGCAGAGCGTGGACAGGGTGTAACTGTGAGCAGGTCAGGTAACCTCACGGAGGCCAAGTTCCTCGCTGGTGGAGGGAAGAGAAGGGCGGCCAGCGGCCAGCCGCCAGCTGCTGAGGGTCAAGTCGAGAGGATCTTGCAGAGTATCCAAACGTCCTGGGTGGCGTGGGCACAGAGGAGGGTCCAGGAAGTGGCAGGAAGGTGCCAGGCAACCCCAGATCCTGCTTAGAAACACTCCGTCTTGGTTTCTTACAGACTCTCCCTCAGACTGTCATTGAAGGGAACCATCTGTGTCCCTCCCCACTCACATCTGACCACATCCTTTCCCGTGTCCCACCCACAGAATGAGGGCCAGGTAGGCCAATCGCTGTCACCTGGAGACGTCTGGTTGTCATGACAGAGCAGATGCTGCTGGCATCTAGTGGGTGGAGCTCCTTTACTGCCCGGGAGCAGGGAGAATTGCCTGTCCTGATGTCAATAGTGCTGAGGTTAAGACAGAAGTTTTCTTTTTAAATGCAGCTATTCCCTGCAAGTTAGTCATTCACACCTTAGCATGAAATAGTGCAAACAAATGGACTTTCTCCCTAAAGCTTGGGAAAATACCTAAGCCAAGGGATGAGGATTTTTCATGGGAAGAAGGCAGGAGGCAGGGATGTTGGGCAGGCATCCGTGTGAGGGCCACACCCGCCAAGTGGAAACAGAGTGGCCATCATCAGAGTTCAGCACAGTAACCCTAGGCTTTCCATGTTGCTGTTCTCTACCTTGATGACAAAATGCACTGTCACAGCTGTGTCGCTGCTCGCTGGCCTCACTGCGTGTATGACTTTGGGTCAGTCGCAGGCCCTCTCTGGGCACAGATTCCTCGCTGCAAATGGGGGGCAATAGCAGTAAAGACGCCACAGGACTGAGCTGGTGCAATGGGTTCGGTCTGTGAAGCGTTGAGCACTATATAAGCTGTACAGTGAAAGTAAACGCATCGCTGGCAGGGCTGGCTCCGCGTGCACTGCTGTCCCCAGCCTGCAGGGGGACGGCCCCCATGTCAGGAAAGGGGGAGAGAGGACACTAAGGCACTGAGTGTCCCCAGGCCCCCCTCCCCCCAGCAGCTTTCCAAGAAAGCCAGGCGCAGGGAGGGGGCTCTGGGTCGTCATGGGTGTGGGACATCCATCAGGCCCTGCCCCTCGAGGGGCAAGAGCTCTACCCAGACACTGGGCGAGGAAAGGGGGACCTCACACACCCAGCATGGGACTGAGCATGGCCCCTCTTTCCGCCCCGCCCCCCGGCATATCCTCCGATTCCCACCCTGTTCTGCCTGCCCCTCCACCACCCCTTTCCAGGCAGCCAAGCCCTGGAACCCAGGAGCCCCGCTGGCTCCACAGCGTCAAACTGCGCTGGTGCTGGTGGTGTCCTCCTCACAGAGTCCCCCGGGAGCTGGGCCCACCAGGCCTCAGAGATGGCGCAAGCCCAGCCCACGGCCACCATAGCTCCTCCACGGAGCCTTCAGGTGCATCCTCAGGGAGGCCACCCAAAGTCTGGTCTCGTCCCCGCCCCCCACCCTGCAGGCCCACCCACTTGGCCAGGGTGGACACCAGGCAGGCAGGGTCTGCCTGGGTGCTCTCTCACCTCCTCCCAACGTTGCCTCCTGCACCCTGCCTCCGCCCCCCCGCGCAGCCCCAGGCCAGGCCCAGACCCTGGCGTGCTGAGCTGATCCGACCTCCAGTCTGGCAGCTACCGCACCTGGGGGTTCCTGCCTCATACAGCCTCCATGGGCTTCCCGGCTCCCCTGGCTCCCACCTCCCCTAACCCTATCCCCAGCCGACCCCACGGTGAGACACCAGGAGTTCCGAGTGGAGCCTGTGGAGGAGCCAGCTCCCAGCACCTCCGACCAGACATTCTCCTGCCTTCCTCCCTTCCTCCCGCTCACACCCGGACAGTCCAGCTGCCTGCCAGCCTCCCCCACTCCCTCACAGCTGCAGGACAGGGGCAGCTGCCCAGCGCCGCCCAGCGGCTCAGCCCAGAATCCAAGCTGCCAGCCAGCAGAGCAGGTAGAATCAAAACACGTGCTCACATGCACGCACACACATGCACACATGCTCTCTCTGTAGTGTGCACACACATGGATCTAAACCCATGTGCATACACACATGCACACCCATGAACACACACACATGCACGCGCTCACTGGCTCAGCTCCTGAGGGCTCTGGGACACTCCACTGCACACCCCAAACCCAGGCCACACGCACACAGGAGCATGTGGCCTGCTGGGCTCACATACCAGATGCACGCATGTCATGCAGCACACCCACAGGCCCCTCACAGACACACCAGGGCCCCCAGAAAGAGACTAGCCTACAGTTGCCAGTCTGAAACCACTGTTAGGACACTGGGCTGTCACCACCAGGGCCAGCCTGTACCCTGGGGAAGGGCAGGGTGCCCTGGCAGACAAGGGCAGGAGGCAGATCAGATTCGGCCAGCTCAGCCGGACCCCGAAGCCTCAGCAGCTCATGAATTTTTCAGAGGCTCCCACAGTGCAGATGGAAACCACTGGGGGTCCTGGCGGCCCTGCTCTAAACCACCCGCCAGCCCAGTGGGGGGCGGGAGCGCCTGCCTAGGCTGGCTTCAGGCCTCAGCACCAGCCCTGCATGCACCTCCCTGGGCCCCTGCATCCTCCTAGCAACCCCGGCCCTGAGGCTCTACCCCCGCCCCCGCCGCCAGGGCACACTGTCCAGGCTAGTGTCCCCCTCACCCACGCACTGTCCTATCCAGCTGCCCCTAGGGCTCTCCAAGTTGAGGTCACCCCTACCTACCCAGCTCCACTGCCCACCTGTGGAGGGAAAGAGCCCCCAGCTCCTAGACCTAAGTTTGTCCCTGCGTCTCAGCCCTGCCCGAGGGCCTCAGCTGGACAGCGCTGTGCCTAAGAGCACCTGACCACAGCAGTCATCCACCCTTCCCAACGCCGGCCAGGTGCCACCCGCCCTGTCCTTGGCGGGGCGGGGGCGGGGGGGGGGGGGGCAGGACTCAGGCACTCGGGCCAAGATCAGTGCCCCAGGTCCCCAGAACCTTCCGGAGGCTCTCAAGGCCAGAACTGTTTTTGCAATAACACCGGACTACTTCTCTTCCCTCCTTTCTGCCCTGCACAGTGGCGTCTCCAGCAGTGCATCATGGCGCTGTGTGTGTGCCAGGCATTCTTGTTTTATTATTTTTCCTTTGTAGTGAGATTATGGGTCATTTTGTTTTTCTCTTTATTTTATTTTTCCCATCAGCATTTATCCCCTATACCCTCTTCTGCCTCCGCTCCCCCCACCCCGCCCCTGCAATCACCACACTGCATTTTTTTGTTTAAGATTTGGCTCTTTATTTTTTAGTATGTTTTTATTGATTTCAGAGAGGAAGGGAAAGGGAGAGATCAAAACATCAATGATGAGAGAGAATCATGATCGGCTGCCTCCTGCACGCCCCACACAGGGGATCGAGCCCACAACTCAAGCCTGTGCCCTGACTGGGAATCGAACCATGACCTGGTACATAGGTCAGTGCTCAACCACGGAGCCACGCCAGCCGGGCCACACTGCATTCTTGTTTTAAATCTCTCTGTTTTCATTTCTAGTCTACTTGGCATCCATAGATGCAATCTCAGCGACGTTTGACACTGTGAGGGTCTGAGACGCACAGCCCAGAGTGTAACCTCGGGACTCTGCCCGCACCCCCACAGCCTCCCTCCTGACAGGCGGGCGCATCTCACTCTGACTCTGTAGCACAGGCCCCCGGTGTGGCCAAGACCCACTGAATGCGGGCTGCTCCAGGAACAGCCGGAAATGGGACCCAGTTTGCAGTGCTGGAGGCAGGGGAGCCCCCACCCAGAGGTCAGTGGGAAAATCCCAGGAGAGGTGCCTGCGTGTGCTGCCCCCTTGTGAACACCTGGAGCTATTGCATGCCCCACCAGGCCGTGCTCTCAGATTTCAGCCTCCTCTGTCGCTGTCCTTCCCCAACCCTTCCCACCCCGTGGGGCCAGCCCGAGCCAGGCACCCAGGGTGCAGCAAGGCAGGGGCGAGGCCAGGCTTCAGACTTGTGGGCTTGGGGCTTCTCAGACCTGCCTTCATCAACCCACCCCAAAAGTGGTGCCCAAGGAAGAGACCCTTCCCAGAAGGCCTGCCCTCCACCGCCAGGACTCAGATGGGAATGGGAACGTGCTCTGCCTCTGTCCTCACCTGCTCTTGGGAGTCCACGAGCCTGCCAGGACCGGTGCCCCGCCCTCCACGCACCCACCTGGAGGGCCAGCAGTGGGCCCCCAGCCCAGGCCTCTGCTGTGTGGGCAGCTCACATCGTCCCACCCTCAGCGTCTGGGTGACCAGGGTCCCCAGAAGGGACCAGTGACCAGGACCAGAGGTTGAGGACCCCTCAGGGGCCACACAAGATCCTGTCTCTGGCTGGCAAGTTTCTCTTATTTGACCCCAATTCTAACTGGGCCATGTGTGTAAGACAACTTCCTGGGGCAGGGTCCCACCACTAGACAAAATACACAGACCGGTCTCAGTATCAGGGAAACAGCAAATACTCTGTCAGTGTAAATATTGTGTGGGAGATTTATATTGAAGATTATCCCACTGACCCAAATCCCACTGGGCCTGGGTGTCTTGTGTCTGTATTTGCTGACTCGCCGCCCTCCTGGGAGGTCTCTGCGGGTCAGCCGCCAGCATGACCCCACCCCCGGAAGTGAGTCCAAAGGGCACTCTGCTCCCCGGTCTTCCTGGTCCTACTCCCCACACGCAGCTTCAAGGGCTGGCCCCCTCCACGGGGCGGGTGGGAGACACCAGCAGCCCCTCCACAGGCCTCTCTGAGCCACGTGCCCCCACCCCTCCTGGCTGGCAGCACCCCCGGGGGGGTTGTGGGCTGGATGCACCCCCTGACATTCCAGGCCCCATCCCTGAGACCTGCGCTGTGACCCGCGTGGCAAGAAGGGGTTTTGAGAAGTTCCTAGAGAAGGGTCTTGGGGCGAGATGATCCTGGGTGACCCCGGTGGGTCTTAGATGCAGTTACAAGTGTCCTTGTGAGAGGGAGGCAGAGGGAGACGTGGCGCAGAGGCAGAGATGGAGCTCCAGCCACAGCCCAGGGCCAAGGCCAGGAGGGCCCTACCAGCACCTGGTTTTGTCCCGCTGATTCTGATTTTGGACTGTGAGAGCCCCTTGCTGTCGCTTTAAACAGCCAGCTGTCATTTGTTGCAGGACCTCACACACTCCGGGAGCTTGCTCTTGGCCTGGAGTCTGCCCTGGGAGCAGGTTGGGGTCTGCGTGCTCCACCCTCAGCTCCTGGTGCAGCCCCCACGGGCAGGCTGGCTGAGCAGAGTCCCCCTGCCATCCTGCTCTTGCTGACCAAGGTCAGGCTTGACCAGGGTTTCTGGGGGTGGCATTCCCGGGTGTGCCGGGCCCAGCTGAGGAGCAGGGTGGACACGGTGCTGCTGCAAATGACCGGCTGGGGAGGGAACCCCAGGAAAGTGGATGAGGAACGGTGGTGTGAGAGAATCACTCGTGGGGAAGGGGCCCTCAGCTCTCATCGGTTCTCAGAGACCCCAAAACATCCAGCCCCCCTCCCCCCACGCTTGCAGATCTCAGGGGGAACTGCAAAGCCCCCTCCTGGCAAGCTAGACCAGCTGGACTTGGGACGGCCTCCTGGGCGGGGCCCCACCGCCTCCCTGGGCAGCACAGGACCCGTGCCAGCCCCCCCGCCCCCCCAGCAGGCGCACACAGCTGTGGGGTCGCTCAGTTTATTGGTAAAACGGGCACTGAGCGCGGCGAAGGCTGGATGCGGAAGCGGCGGTGCGGGCTCTTTTCCTCTTGAAGAACTTCCACTGGACCTTGATGGCGAGCATCCAGTCGCTCACGGACAGCCTCTGACAAACGGAGGTGCAGACATGCTTCTGGCGGGGGGGCGGGGCGCCGGGGCGGGGCGGGGGGCGGGGCGCGGCGCCGCCGGGGAGGGTCGCGCCGCGGGCGCCCGCGCTTCACTTGCCCGCCTTCTGCGCCTTCTGCGCCGACTTGGTGACCTTCCCGGCGCCGCCGCTCTTCTTCTCCACGTTCTTGATGACGCCCACGGCCACCGTCTGCCGCATGTCACGCACGGCAAAGCGGCCTGCGGGGAGGGTGTGAGGGCGCGGCGCTCCCGCCCTGCCCGCCCGCCCGCCAGCCCGCCGGGATGCAGCCTGTGGCCGCCGGGCTGGGACCCTCGCTGGGCTCCAGGCCCCGGTAAAATCTGCGTGTCCCTGCGTCTGCGCGGCAGCCGCTAGACTAGCTGTGCGCCTTGGGCGAGTCACTGGGAAAGGGGGCACCACCCCAGACCTGCCCAGGTGCCGCGGGTGCTCCCGGAGCGGGCCCTGCGTCTCCTGCTAAGGCTCCAGGCTAGCAGAAAGTCAAGGCCCCTCCCTGGCGGGGCCCTGGGGCTCGGCCTCCCTCACACCCCACTCACCCAGAGGCGGGTACTGGGAGAAGCTCTCCACACACATGGGCTTCCCTGGGACCATCTCCACGATGGCTGCGTCGCCCGACTTCAGGGACTTGGGGTTGTCCTCCAGCTTCTTGCCGGAGCGCCGGTCTATCTTCTCCTTCAGCTCCGCGAACTTGCAGGCAATGTGGGCCGTATGGCAGTCAATGACCGGGGAGTAGCCCGCGCTGATCTGCCCAGGGTGGTTCAGAATGATGACCTGCGGGCAGAGTGGCATGACACCATCAGTGACAGGTGGGCATCAAGGCAGGGAGACGCCCACCTCCCAGGTCCCTGGGGCCCGGGGTGCTGACTGTGGAAAAAGGTCCAGTGATGGGACAGACCTGGATCCCGAGGTCGGCACTAAGCATTGAAATAAACGGAGATAAACCAACCACGAGAGATAAACAACAGACAGGTGCACTGTTTGAAAGCGCTAGTGGGCGCTTGTATATCAACCCTGGCCAGAACTACGGCGGGGATGATGAAATGGGCCTCAGTTTTTATATTTCAATTACATGTCAATGAGGCCGATTTTTGTCATGTGAGGAAGTGACCAAAGAGGTGCAGTGAACATGTAGAGAATAAAAGCACCAGAGACGTCTCTGGCAATAAAGCGATAAAAGCACTTTCAGGACCCAAGTGGGACCTCAGTGAAGCCCCAAGTGACAGGCCTGGGCTCCCCACAAGTGCACCCTTCCTAGGAGCCCTCAACCCTGTGCCAACCTCTCCAGGCCTGGAGGTCGTGTGTGCAAAGCAAGGGTCTGAGTTCTCCCAATGCCAGGCCAGGGGGTGCCCAGTGCTCGGCCGCTGTGGGCAGCCACTTACTTCACCGAGGATGGCCCCTGACCACCTGCGGGAATGGGCCACCCACCTGGGAGGTGAACTGGGCGGCCTCCTGGGGAGGGTCGGACTTGCTGTCCCCACACACGTTGCCCCGGCGAATGTCCTTGACAGACACGTTCTTCACGTTGAAGCCAACGTTGTCGCCAGGCAGGGCCTCGCTCAGAGCCTCGTGGTGCATCTCCACCGACTTCACCTCGGTGGTGATGTTCACCGGCGCAAAGGTCACCACCATGCCAGGTCGGAGGATGCCCGTCTCCACTCGGCCCACAGGCACAGTGCCAATGCCTGGGCCCAGAGGAAGGGGGCTGTGAGGGGCAGGCGGGCCAAAGGGGTGCCCCTGGTCCTCCCTGGCAAGCATGGGGCCTGGCCACATGGAGGGAGTGCGGGGGCAGGGAGACCCCAGACGAAGCAGACACACAGAGGTGGAAAGGGACTGAACAAGAGTTCCCAGAACCTCTCAGGAGGGGGCCGGGGCAAGGAGAGGCCATCTGGGCTGAGGGTCCCTTCCCTGCCCCCAGGTGAGGCACTGGGCCCAGCCTCTGAGGCTCCTCCTCGTGAGGGGGGAGCACCACCCACCGGAATGACCGGCCCAGCTTCAAAGCCCTGGCCCGGAGCTGTCCCTCAAGGGACATTGGTACCACCCTTCTCATGGGCCTGCTCACACCTGTGTGGCTTCCCACTGGGAGTCTGGTCTCTCCACAGCCCAGGGGAGGTTCCACCCCATCTCCCTGGCTGTGATGGAGGCTCGTGTGACATCACAGTGTGACAGACATGGGCTGGTGGCTGCGCTTATACTGGGTGAGCATGTCCCTGCCCCTGCACACAGGCCGGACACCTCCAGCCACAGACCCTCATGGGTCTCACACTTGGTTATGTCTCTGTGTCAACTCCTGAACAGCATTTCTCACTCCTGGGCAAGGAGGATATGACAGCCCAGGTCAATAGCAGTGAGGGGTCCCCACTCAACAGCAGGCCAGGCAGGGGAAGGTGGAGGTGGGGGTCCTGTGGGCCTCCCCAGGAGGGCAGAGGGTGCAGTCAGTCCACCCCACCCCACCCCCGCCACTACGTGAGGTCCCATGAGGAAATGTGCAATCGCAACGTGCAAACATGCAGCCCAGCAAGACAAACGGCCCTCCAGCTGCACTCAGGCCACAGGGCTGGCACCCCTGTGCCACCGGCTCTTGGCATTGGACCAAGCACTTATCTGGAGGGAGGAAGACCTGGCAAACACTGGGCAGACCGATGGATGGGTGGGGGTGGGCAGCTGGATAGAGGGATAGAGGGATGGGTGAATAGATGGATAGGGTTTTGGGGTGGGTAGGTGAACAGATAGATAGAGGATGGATGAATGGTTGAATGAATATATGGGGGATGGATAGATGGATGGGTAACCCAGAAAGTGTGCAGTGTGGGGGGAGAGGCAGAAAGACCCTGACATCGGGAGCTCGTCTCAGGAAAGAGGTGTGAGGGGCAGAGCTGGCCGAAGTAGGCTGGGCGCCTATAAGAGAGCCCTGTACCCTCACTCACCACCAATCTTGTACACGTCCTGCAGGGGCAGGCGCAGGGGCTTGTCCGTGGGGCGTGTGGGGGGCAGGATGGTGTCCAGGGCCTCCAGCAGGGACACGCCACTGGCGTTCCCTTCCTTACGCTCCACTTTCCAGCCCTTGAACCACGGCATCTGGGCAGGAAGCAGGCAGGCATCGTAGAGACAGCCTGCACCCCACCCCACCCCCAGTCCCAATGGGGGAATCCTAGTGCGGGCACCAACCTGAGGGGGCTGGAGGGCAGGGGAGCTAAGCTCCGCCCTCCACTGTCTAAGGCCCATCGAGATGCTAAACAACTGACCCCTCCCAGCTCACTCCGAACACCACAGAGACACTGGGCAGAGAGATGAAAGGACGCAGAGCCTCCACCTCGGCCCCAACCACACACAGGGTTACTGGCCGAACCAGAGGCACAGAGTCCAGCCTCCGCCCCAGAGACTACGGTGCCCACCATCTCTAGGCACGGCCAACAGAGCATTACCCAGGCTTCTCCTGACAGCAGACCCAGCCCCGTCCTATCACCGAGCCCCCTGCCCACCAGCCCCAGAGGAAGACAAGGCCTGCAGCACCATGCCCAGGTCCATCCCCAGGGACCCTGTCCTCCAGACACCCCAGCTCAACAGCAGTGAGAGGTCCCCACTTGCCAGCAGGCCAGGCAGGGGAAAGTGGAGGTGAGGGCCCTGTGGGCCTCCCCAGGAGGGCAGAGGGTGCAGTCAGCCCCCCAGCACTACATGAGGTCCCACAAGGAAACGTTCAATTGCAACGTGCAAACACGCTGCCCAGCAAGATGGGCGGCCCTCCGGCTGCACCCAGGCCACAGGGCTCCGGGGCTGGCTCTCCTGCAGGTGTCCTCCATGCCCACCACTCTCCGTGTGGGTGGCTGCAGTGCTGGCCAGAGTGAGTGGCCACCCTTCTGGGCCAGGGTGTCCTTGGCTTGACAGTGCCAAGGCACTAGGTCTCGGGTTCAACAAATTCAAAACACCCAGCTCCACTCATCACCTCCTGCCCAGTCAGAGTTCCGGGGACAGTGGCTGCCCAAGTGGCCAGCAGAGAGCCAGCCCTCAGCCCTTCCCAGAGCCCAGCTAGCTCCAGGTTCCAATGGGTGCCCGGAGGCTATGAAAACTAACCCAGCACAGCAGCTCCTGGAGACGGCCCATGGGCCCAGCAGCTGCCATCTCTATAGTGTTGACCTGAGAGGACTGTCCTAGCCAGAGAAGGGGCTGCAGAAGCCTCTGCCAGCCTCGTGTGGTCCCCGAGGACACCCACAGGGGCTGGCTCAGGCACTGATACAGATTAAAGAAGACCAGTAGGGTGCAGAGAGTCTGGGGACAGCCCTCCGACCCAGCGCCCCACCCTGACCTGCCTGACCTTTGATCCAGTGCTCTGGGCCCTGGGGAAGAGGTCTGAGCAGCCCTACCACTTCCCGCCAGGCACTCACATTGGGGGAGGGCTCCAGCATGTTGTCGCCGTGCCAGCCAGAGATGGGCACGAAGGGCACGGTGGCCGGGTTGTAGCCAATCTTCTTGATGTAGGCGCTGACCTCCTTGACGATCTCGTCGTAGCGCTTCTCGCTGTAGGCAGGCTCCGTGGAGTCCATCTTGTTGACCCCCACAATGAGCTGCTTCACGCCCAGTGTGTAGGCCAGCAGCGCGTGCTCCCGGGTCTGCCCGTTCTTAGAGATGCCCGCCTCGAACTCACCCACTCCTGCCGCCACGATCAACACAGCGCAGTCCGCCTGCCCGGAAGGCACAGCACCGTGAGCCCCAGACCTCACCTAGTGTCCAGGCCCCTCCGGGCAGCACACAGGGGCCTGGACAGTCCCTGGGATGGGACCTGGGAATCTCGACCTGAGGGGCAGTGGCAGGGGCTCATCTGTCTGTCTGTCGGTATGAATGCCCTGGCAAGGTCAGGGACTGTCCGAGTCTGTCTGTGGCACAGGTGGCCCGGACACTGGCTGACTGTCCGTACAGGCACCCTGCCTGGTTGAGATACTGAGGCGCTTCATCAGTTGTTTTCGCAACTCTGTACCAGGTGGGGCAAGAGGGGCAAAGGTGGGTCTTGTGCCCTGATGAGGAAGGAGAGGAGACCCGACTACCCTTCGAAGACTCGAGCCCGCACCCAGGTGCCCTCTGAATGGGAGCCCTTGCCGCCCCTCCCGGGCCCCTGTGGCCCCGCAGTCTGCCCACCTGGGAGGTGCCAGTGATCATGTTCTTGATGAAGTCTCGGTGGCCCGGGGCGTCAATGATGGTGATGTAGTACTTGGTTGTCTCGAACTTCCAGAGGGAGATGTCAATGGTGATGCCGCGCTCCCGCTCCGCCTTCAGCTTGTCCAGCACCCAGGCATACTTAAAAGAGCCCTTCCCCATCTGGAGGGGTGGGGGCGGCTCAGGGCGAGCCCGAGACCCAGGCCCAGACCCGCCTGGCCAGCAGACCCGGGGCCATGGGAACAGCACGTCCCACTGGGAACCTGGAACTCTCTGAGGAACACTCAGAACTCAACCCAGGTGCGGTACCCTGGCTCCCCAGGCCCAGCCTCCTGCCTCCTAAATGGGCGCAACTCGGGCATCCACCAGTAGGTGGCGCAAGGGCCTGTGACCGGCTCTGAGAGAAGCCGCAGGCCAAAGCCCTCCCCTGGTGGTGGCTCCCCTTTATTAGGAGCTAAACCCACTCCCCCAAGATCCCTGCCTCAGCCAGAGGCCGACACCACCACTGGGTTTAGGCTGTCAAATCAAAACCCCTCTGAGATCTCTTTTTAAAGAAAGAAAGAAATCGAATGAGGTCACAAGCAAGGGCCCGCTCTCCAGCTCTTTCCCTAGTCAGCCCGGCTTCCCGGCTTCCCGGCTTCCCGCAGCTCCGAGGCTCCTGCGCCCCTTCCTGGCCCACCTGAGCAGGGGAAGCAAAGCCAGGCTGCTCTCTGCACATACCTGTGCCCAGTGCCAGAGAGACCCCCATGCCTGGGGGCCAGGGCTGTCATTAGGAGAGCAGCCTTGGTCACTGCCCAGGTGGACACAGCTCCCTCCCATGGCCGTGCAGACAGGGCTCTGCCCTCCCGGAGGCTGCCCAGCCAGAAGGGGCCACCCAGACAGGACCCCAAAGACCGGAACCATATGCCCTGAAAACACCCTCAACCTCCCTCCAGCTCCAGGCCCACAGGGAGAAGTGACACAGCTTTGGGACCCAGGCATGGAGGGAGGTAGCTCATAGCACCTGACCCCGCCCCATGGCCAGAAGCTGTCCCCTCCCTGGCCCTGGTCCCAGCTACTCTGTCATCCCGGTGAGAGCCCACACAGCTCCCCCAAATGGGGGCTTCTCACAGAGCTCAGGGTGGGGGCAAGGGGTGCAGAAAGCAGGCCCCCACTCCATGGCCACTTCCCACCCACAGTGGCCAAAGAGCAGCTTCAAGAGAGGGGAGGTCAGCTCACGGGACCCGCCCTCATCCTTACCAAGCCCCCCTCCCCCTTCCCTCAACAAAGGGCACCTCCCTGGACAAGCAGCCCTCCCCAGTCTAGCACGAGAAAATGGAGCTGATGGGCTCAGTGCCCATCAATCAGCTATTAATAGCACCCTGAGTCCTGGCCCAGCCCTGGAACAAGCGAGGGCAGTGCCACCTCCAGCCCCAGACCTCAGCGCTGGGGACACGGGAACCCAACCCTGGGGGGCACGAAAAACAGGCTCCAGGGCTCTCAAGTCCAGCGTGGCAAAATGTTCCAGAACCGTCTGTGCAGGGCAGAAATGCGATCTCCAAGCTACCCCTTACCCTGGGCCAGTTCCAGCAAGCCATCTTCCTCCCACCAAGCACATCCTCAGAGAGAGGCAGCCTGTGCTCCCCCCACACCACTCCCATCCGGACCCTCTGAGGCACACATCCCCACACAGGGTCCTTTAGGGCTCACACCCCTCTTGCCCTGGAGGAGAGATGCCAGTCACATCCCCGGGGGCTGAGGCCAGCCTAGCCTCGGAGCGGAACCGCCCTCACCCCCGCCCCCGACTCACCTCGGCAGCCTCCTTCTCAAACTTCTCAATGGTCCTCTTATCGATGCCCCCACATTTGTAGATGAGGTGGCCTGTCGTGGTGGACTTGCCTGAGTCCACGTGGCCGATGACCACGATGTTGATGTGGGTCTTCTCCTTGCCCATGGTGTTCGGGGGTGGGAAGGGCCGTGCGACCTGGGGGGCTCTGGCTCGGGCAGGAGATGCTGAGCAGTGGCTCTGTGGGGTGATGGTGGGGGCACAGGGGGCAGAACCTTAGAAAGAAACCCAGCAAAGATGCAGCCCTGCACAGGCAGCAGCACATCTGGCCACAGACCTAGCCCCCAGGCCAGGCCAAGTCCCCACGCTCCGTGGGAAGGTGAGACCCAGCCGTGCCTGACCCAGCTGAGCAAGGTGGCAATCCAAACAGCCCCCATGAACATATCAAGGCCCACAGAGCCCCCATGAAAGAGTCTGACCCCCACCTGGAGACACGGAAACACACAGGGTGGACAAGCCCCATGACCAGTCAGGAGCCCGGGGATGTCACCTTGCCAGCTCTCCAGTGCCCTTTCCCCATGCTGTTCTCTCACCCCAGGTCTGGGCAGGACACTGTCCCCCACCCCCACCCGCAGAGCTGCGCAGAAGGAAGGCCAGTGCTCCCCATTCTCAGGCAGGGACAGGGACACGCCATCTTCCTCTCCCTGCCTGGCTGGCACCAGAGACTCGCTGGCCTCAAGCTCCAACAGGACGGAGGTGCCCAGATCAGGGGCCCAGAATAGCCCAGCCCTCCCCCTCTGGGCAGGGGGCAGACAGTAGGGGGGGTGTCTCTGCTCTGTCCACAGGAGGAAGAATCTGGCCCCTCAGCCTGGTAGGGACCAAGGTAGGGGGGCACCCTTTCCCTCTTCCTTGTGGTCAGGGCCCAGGGCCAAGCCCCTGCCCCATCCTGGAGGCCATGAAGAACCCTAGGCTGCCCAAGAGGGGCCAGGCGGCTGGGAGGGAGAGCAGACACTGGCGTGTGGACCCCAGGTGGACCCCAAAGGGGTGAGGGGAGGGGCTGCTGACCAGGTCCCCGGGTCCCTCCGCCTCCCCCTCCCCCATTCCGTCGCCCGGACACCCCCACAAGCCCCAGCACTGACTCCCCTGCCCCAAACCTGCAGACACCCAGGCGGTCCCAAGGTCACGGCGCAGGGCAGGGAGACAGCCACCGCCCAGGAGCCCGGCCCCAGCGGCCGCCGCCACCGCCACCGCGTAAACAAGCACCACCGAGGAGCCCCCACCCCACGCCCGCCGTGGAGACCGACCCGGTGTCGGGTCCCGGCGCGCGGGGTGGGCGGCAGGTCCCTGCGGTGGCGAGCAGCGCAGCTTCGCTAGGCGCGGGGTCCAGAGCCCTCTGCCCCCAGGACCGGTCCCTGGCAGGGAGGGGACCCTCCGCGGAAAGCTGGGGGCGGAGGCGGGGACTCGGGACCGAGCGTCCTTACCCGGAGCCGGGTCTCAGCCAGAGGGACTGGCGGCGCGGGCGCCGCGGTTTTATCCTCCGGGAGGGGTCCACCTATTGGCGCGCGGGCGCAGTGCGCGGCGCCTGCAGCTCGGCAATGCGGCAGCCGGGCGCGCGGGCGCGCGGGCGCGCGGGCGGGCGGGCGGGGCGCGGAGCAGGGACGCGCGAGGAAGATGCGGGAGGGAGCGGTACAAAGGCGCCGAGACCAGACGCACCCGGAGGGGGGCGGGGGAGCTGGGGGCAGGGAGAGGGAGACGGGAAGGAGGGAGGCCCGAGATGGAGAGAGGTGCCAGCGGAGAAACAGCCAGAGACCGAGGACGGAGAGCAGAGGCGGAGGCCAGGCTCAGGCTCACCCAGAGAGAGAAGTGGGGAGAGAACCTGCAGAAAGATACTTCGAACATAAACGGAGGTCCCAGGGGTGCGGCCTACGGGGATAAGGTGGCAGGGGTGCTGGGCAGGTAGCAGGGCAGGCCTGGGGGCTGGGGACAGCCTGAGGTGGGGTTCTGGGGCCAGGGGCAGGCCTGGCCCTGCGTGTTTGGTGCCTGTTCTGAGGCATCTCCAGGATGCAGCCCGGAGGAACCTGCTTGTCTGCAGGCCCCTGACCCACCTGCCTGCCACACAGGCTCACCACGCAGGCCCCCAAGCCAGGCTCCTCCCTGCCTGGCCCCGTGGTGCGGCCGGGAGCGCTGGCCTCCAGGGCCCCTCAGCGTGGCCTGAGGTTGCTTGGCAGATCTGCTCAGACCACCCTCCCTTAAGGCCCCTGGAGAGGGCCATTTCCACCTGGACCCCTCTCAGTGGAGACACTCAAAGTCTGTCCCCAGAGCACTGCCCCCCAATATCTTAAAGGGCTGTCCTGGTGTTTACGTGTGCTTGGTGCTCCCCAGGGACAAAGAGTTGCCAATGCAGTAATCTGCTCCAGGAGTCCCAGGCTGTGGCCCCTCAGCCTCTCTCGCTCTAGGTCCTGGTGGGGGTAGAGTTTCAAGCCGTAGATGGCCCCATTCTGTAGGGGGGCGGCCTGGGGACCCTGGCCAGACCAAGGTAATGGCCAGGGGGTTTCAAGGAGAGGAATGGGGAAGCCCTGTGTTGTGTGGAGACCAAGGCTATGGGGCTCCTGGGACCTGCGTCCTGACAGGTCATGTTTCCATCATCACGTGGCCGGTGGCTGCTCCCATCTGCCTGGACCCTGAGGACAGGCATGTCGCTCTCTGTAACCACAGGCTCTGGGAGGAGGTGGGGCAGGGTCTCAGGAAATGTGTTGAGTGGGTGAGTGCAGAGGCCCAGTGCCCAGCACTCCCCACTGGGGGGTGCAGTGGGGAGCCCCCACGGGTCAGGAAGTGAAGCGTGGCCAGAGCAGTGGTTAGGGCCCAGCAGGTCTCCCGGGCCAGTGAGAGGGTCTCTCAGGGAAGGTTGGGCCCAGCCCAGGGCTGTCCCGGGTCTGCCCCACCCTCAGACCCACAGACCGGGCAGATGACCCCACACTTCCCAGTGCTGCTGATACCATCAGACAGAAGCCAGGGAGTAAAAATAAACGCCTGGTGAGAGAGCGACGCCACGCCTGCCCCCAGCTGCTCTCTATATTTAATGCATCCCCTCCGGCCTGAAGGTTACTTGGGATTTGGGAGCCACTGGGACTGGCCGAGGTGGGGATGGGCCAGAAAGGGGGCAGGAGGCCAGGGTCCCCGGGACACCCAGTCCAGCTTCCCCTGGGAGACCCCAGCATCAGCACCCTCGTGCCTGTAGCCTCAAAGGGCATTTGTCAGACACCCTCACACAAAGGGCTGAGCCCCACCCTCTCATCCGGCTCCCTGGCAGCTGGCGGCACCAAATTGCCCCGTGGTGCCGGTGCCAGGGCTGGCCGGGCCCGTGGCCTGCTGCGTCCAGAGCAGTCGCCGCTGCTGGTGGAATGCAGTGTCCGCCCGAGGCCTGCACACTGACCTGGGGAGGGGTGTCAGGTGGTTTCTTCAAAGGGCCTCCAACTCACAGCGGCCCGCCTGCAGCTGAGCTGCCCTGCAGACCCAGGGAACCAGGCGACTCAGCCATCTGGAGACACTCCGCACGCGGACTCTGAGGCTAAGTAAGCTAGATACTCCAGAACAACACGCCAACCATGCAGGACAGCTCCGACCACCACCCAGCACCAAAGAGCTACTGCACAGCCACTGACCATCGGCGGCGCTTAGTGGCCATAACTAGGGGTTAGTACTGAGTAACTGCTAGATACGCACAACCTGTGCACAGCCACGGTCACTCCCCGAGTGCTGTGCGGGGCTGGCTGGCACCCACGGACCAAGGGCCAGCTGGGCACAAGGAAGCAGCGCACAGTGCCCAAGGCCGCAGAGCCAGGACGGCAGTTTGCAGTGTGCTCTGAAGGCCTGAGCCAGAGCTCAGCCGAGCTGCCCGCCCTCACACTCCCTTCTCTCACACAGCAGCCTCTGGTCCCCTGTGGTGACCCTGTAGCAGCCAGCAGTTGAGGACTTTAGCCAGCCAGGCTGGTGCAGCCTCACAGCATACTTTCAGGGGCCGGAGGAAGGGGTGCAGGCCCCGCCCCCTCCCTTGGCCCCCAGGCCCAGCCAATGGGAAGTTTGGGAGACACAGGCACCCCCTCTTTGGCTGGCTGGGGTTTCAAGCCTGGGAAAGAAGATCCTGCTAAAATTAACGGTTCTCAAGCTGTCAGGCCTGGAAATAAACACGTCTCCCATTGGCTGCCGGTGATGTCACTGCCGGCTAACAATAACCTGCGGATGCAGAAGGCAGCCCCTGGGCCTGGGCCGTCCTGTGGGGCCGGGACAGCAGGGGGGGCTGCCACGCAGATGACTGTCACTAGGCTGAGTCTGGGCAGGGCAGGGGCAGGGCTGAGCTTAACTCTGGCCTCAGGTGTCTCAGAATGACCTCAAGCCCTGGCCTTGGGTCATAGGCTGCCCTCTGTCCCCAGGACATCAGTGTGCACCCTCCTGTGTAGAGTCAGTCAGTCTCCCAGACTACCTGGGCAGCAGGGCCCTTGGGGACAAGCCCCCCGCCCCCCCCCCCCCCCCCCCCCCGTCCTCTGGGCCCAGCACCCAGGAAACCGAGCTGTCTGCAAGGTGCAAATTAAGTGTTCTCCATGGTACACCAAAGCAAGGTCATGGCCCCTAAGTTAGAGGAGGGGAAGGCAGGGGGCAGGGACAGGGATGAGGGGACAGGCTAGCCATATGCACACCAGCTAGATCCCACGCAAGCCAGGGGCCCCACAAGCCAAGTGAAACAGGAGGAGGGGTGATTTACTGGACAATCTAGGCCCCCAAACACTCCACCCTACCACTCTCTGGGTCTGGGAGGGCACCAGGCCAGCCTGAATCTGCCAGGGAAGCCCACACCCTCAGGAGGAGGAGGGAAGCCTGGCCTGCCCGCTTCCTTCCCAGGGGCACTTGGGCCATAGGAGCTATCTGGGTCCCCTGTGCCTGCAGCACAGTGAAGGAGGGAGCCGTTGCCATAGTGAAGGCGCAGGCAGCTCCACAGGCTCCTCTCTCCCCTGCCCAAGGCCTTCACTCCCCAGGAGCCAGGGTGGCACGTGTGTGCAGCAGGCGCCCACACTAGAGCTTGGCCTCTGCCCTGCACAAGCCCAGTGCCCACCTGCTCCAGGGGAGGGGGTCTGGCGGCCATAGAATAGAGTGGCAGGGGCCTCACACACCATCCTACCCACACAGGCTGGGGGCAGAGAAGGGGCAGCCCGGGAGTTGCAGGCTCGGGGGCCCTCCTTCCCCAGTTGGGTCCAGGTTCTCTTGGGGGCTGACCAAAAGCAGAGCTGCCCTCCTGGGACCTGCACTGAGCGAAGGAGGGGCACAGAGCTCAGCCAGCCCCCAGAGGCTCAAGGGGGAGATCTCTGGGCAGAATTGCCTTGGGGAACCTGAAGCTCATTAGCAGCTTAGAGCCTGTTCTCACCTCCTGCCTCCAGAGCAGGAGAACAGGGGCGGCCCTCAGCCATGAGCAGGCCCGGGAAGCAGGCAGCAGCTCCTTTGGCAGGTGGCGGAGCCCGGGAGCCTCCCTGCCCAGGAAAGGCTCTCCCCACACCCGCAAGCCCCAGGAGGCTGGACGTGGTGCGGGGAAGGACGGGGTCCTGACGGAGACCTGGCCCTGGAACCCTGAACTGTGCACTTTGGTTAGTTTTGTCATGAGAATTTTATCTCAGTAAAAAGACTTGGGTATTACAACTTTCCATATTCTTCTATTTTAGAAATGCCTTAGTTATTTGTCTTTCTTTCCATACCAATTTTAGGATCTGCTTGTCTCTATCTTCAAGACTCTTGCTGGATTCTCACTGGAATTGCATGAAATCTAGACATCAATTTGGAGTGAATAAGTGGTTTTTCTCCATTTACTTAGGCATTTATTTAGTTAGGGGAGAGAGAGAGAGAGAGAGAGAGAGAGAGAGAGATGTCATTCCACTTATGTCTGTGTTCATTGGTTGATTCCCATCTGTGCCTGACCTGGGGAAGGAACCCCCAACCTTGGCGCATCGGGATGCTCTGACCGGTGAGCCACCCAGCCAGGCCTGGGCCGTCTTTGGTTTCTTTTGTCAGCACTTCCTTTTTAGCGCCCAAGTTCTGCACAGGTTTGTTTAGGTGTTTCATGGGCAGAGAGTTGCCCACGAATGGTGTTTGTAAATTTTTTTAAATTTCTGCATCTACTTGTATGTGTAAATTGCTAGTATGTAGAAGTTGGAGTGGTTTTTGTGTATTGATTTTGCATCTTGCAGTCATCCTTCAGTTAGCTTTTTGTAGATTCCGTGATGCCAGATCATCATGTAGCCCATGAACAGGGACGCCCTGGCCTCGCTCAGTCCTGGGGAAGGACTAGCCTTTCTCCGTCAGGGCGGTGGCCGCTGGCTGAAGGGCTCACAGCTCTGACTGGGCAGCGGCCGCCCTTTCCACTCCTCTTTGCTGAGGTTTCGCCAGGCTCCCTCCATCGCTCACATGGGTGTTTCTACAGCAGCTGCTGCAGGCCTGTCTGAGCGTCCGGCACCCGGGCCAGCTCGCCTCACAGCCAGCGAGTGCGTCCCCCGGCCCAGGTGCTCCTGGTGTTTTATGCTGAGTAATTTTGCATTTTATCCTGCAGTTTAGCATTTTTGATGAATAAACTCTTATCAGTTGGTTGTGTGCCTTGGGTTGAACTCCAAAGCCCAGCGGGGTTGCTGCTCAGTGTTTCCCAAGATCAAACACTTGCCATGGGGAGTGTGCTGACCTCCTTGGTCCTTCCTGCTGAAAGCCTGTAATGCCTTCTGTTACGTTGCTCGCCCTCTCACCAAATGCCCCTGCAGAAAGCCTGCTGCTGCTGTGCTCCGCAGCTGAGGGCAGAAGAGACACCATCCCTGTTCCTGGAAAGTTTGCTTCACCAACAAGTAAACCGATTGCGCTATTTCCAGAGTAAGACGTGCTGTAAACAACGACCGCATCTAACTTTCACTGTGCACCTACTAAGTGCTAGGCACCAGTCCAAGCATGCACATGGAGCATCTGAACCTCAAAATAGCCCTGTGAGTCCTGCACTCCCCACCTCTCAGAGTAGGCAAACGCAGGACAGCTGTTGCGCTGCTCCCCCGGCACATCATCTGGCCACACCAGTGCCTCCCACGTAGTAGGCGTTTATTAACTCTAGAGGCCGATGCGCCAAATTTGTGCAAGAGCAGGCCTCCCTCCCCCCTCCCCCCACTGCCGGCACCAGCTTCCCTCTGGCACCCAGGACCCGGGCTTACCTCGCAGCCCCCCCCCCCCCCCCCCCGCCGCCCCCCTTCGTCCCTCCGGAAGGACGTCAGGTCTAATTAGCATATTATGCTTTCATTATTATGGATTACTCTGTAGTGGCAATTTCTTCTGCAAACGGTGTCATTACCTACAGTGGCTCCAGCTGTGCTTAAGAGCTGGGCAATGGCTGCCACCAGGCGAGGGGTGTTCTGACCCCGCAGGCAAGGGGCGAGGCCACGGGGCTCCAGGGCTTTGGCAAAGCTCTCGCCTCGCCCCCAAATACCAGCAATCAGAGTAGCAGTACAGGTAACTAACGATACAGGTAACAGAACAGCCACAGTTCCCAGGACCACGGCTGCTGAGAGCCTCCACTCGAGGCACCAGCCCCTCCCTCTCCGTCCCCTCCTCAGAGAACACCTGTTAGGAAGGAGCATTATCCCCCTCCTTCCAGGGAGGGAGTGGAGGCTCGGCAGTGGCAGGATGGAACCACACTCCGAGCCCACCAGAGTTCCTCCAGGTCAGAAGCCCTGGCCCTCCACGGGCAGCTCTGCCTGGGGTGGAGCTGTTGTTTCTTGAGGTCCAGAAGAGGGGTGTCAAGACCCCAACTGCCCATCTCCTCTTCTATTCTCCCAAACCCACCACAGCTGCCCAGGCTGAACCAGCCCAGGGAGCCGAGGGAGACACAGCCTGTATCCCACCTGAGCGGCGGATGCTGAGTGCAGCTTCCTCAGGGTGGCCCAGGGCCCAGAACTGTTTGTCAGCCCCAGGAAGGAGGTGCTGCCGCGGCCCAGGACAGGCCCACCCAGGCCCTCTCCCGGGAGCCTCTGGGACATCTCACCCTCTGCTTCCCACCCAGAGGCAAGACCTGGCTTCAGCCTCCCACCCCCACAGCCCAGTGCACCAGGACTCCCTGCGGGCCCCAGGCCTGTGCACCTCCCTGCTCTGGCGCTGCACCTTCTCAGCCTCCAGGGGCTGCGCCTGGAGCGGGCAGAGATCCTGCTTGCCCACCTCTGCGCACCCAGGCCTCGCACTGCCTGGCACACAGTAGGTTCTTCCATGAGCTCCGGATGATCAGATAGATGTGTATCAGCCCAAAAACCACAGCAGTGCCCTGGCCGGTTTGGCTCAGTGGATAGAACGTCAGTCTGCTGAGTGAAGCGTCCCGGGTTCGATTGTGATCAAGGGCATGTACCTTGGTTGCAGGCTCGATCCCTGGCCCTGGTCAGAAGGCAACAAATTAATGTGTTTCTCTTACATCTATGTTTCTTTCTCTCGCTCTGTCTCTCCCCCTCCCTTACACTTTCTCTAAAAAATCAATGTAAAAATATCCTCAGGTGATGATTAATTAAACAAACAAACAAACAAACAAACAAACACAGCAGCAAGGCCAGAACCAGCCTCCAGCCCCAAACAAGAGCTGCAGAAGCCCTGGTGGCCCTCCTGCCCTCTGGGGGCCCTTCCGGGGGCAGATGCATAGGCACCGGCAAGTTTGGCCCCTCCCAGGACAGACAGCGACCTGCACCAGAGCAGAGGCCAGAGGGAAGAGGCTGCTCCCCACCCCGGGCAGCTCTCTGAGGCCCCAGGAGCAGAGCTGCTGGCCAGGCCAGCACGGACTACTGGGGCATGGCTTTGGTGCATTCAACCACGACCGGGCTCAGGATCTGGTGAGTGGGAGGGGGAAGGAGAAGATGTCCTTTAAAACTTTAATTTTATTTGCACTAAAGTTTATGATCCAGAATTAATCCCTTGAAGGGGGCAGAAGCTGGCCGGGATGTGACTATGGGTCTCGATCCAGAGACACTGAGAATAAACGACGAGAGAAGGTGGTCGGCTGTGAAGTGGGGTTTGGGGCTGCAGTGCTCTGTGGGCAACCTGGTGGGTGCCATGTGCCTCTCCTGCGGGGTCATGTGTCTCAGTCCATACATGCAATCCAGCTCACCTCCTACAGGAAGCATGGTAATCTTGGGGGCTCGTGGAAGACCCAGCTGGACAAGTGGCTGGGAGAGCCCCTGGGACTGTTCCTTTCCCAGTGGACCAGCAGAAGCCCATTTAGTGGGGACCCCCAGGAGAGATGGAAGAGGTGGAGAAGGATGAGAATTACCTGGGACAGGCAACTGCACCTCCTCCCAGGGTCTCCCAGGCCACACTGCTGCCCAAACCAGGTATCAGTCACAAGGTCGGCAACCTCTATCCCCACCCAGCCTGGAAAAGCCTCTGTGTCCAGGGATGGCCAGGCCCCTCCCCTCTCAGGGTTCTGGTTTCCTCCCTGCTGCACAGGAAGTTGAAATGCTGGAGGGGGTCCTGAGGGTGATGCAGATGTGGAGAGCCTGGCAGAAGGGGTGTGGCGTCTTCCGGCAGCATCCTCCTGAAGCCCCCACAGACCTGAGAGCCTCCCAACCGCCGGGGAAGAAAACTGTGCAGCCAGCCAGGGCCAGCCAGGGCCCAGCGTCCAGAGCCAAACGTCCAGAGCTGCTGACTGCCCCTCCCTGAGAGGAAGGTTGGGGCCTGGGTCTGTGTGAGGAGGTCGAGGGCAGTCTTCCATATCAGAAAGGAAGTCCTTCTGATTTACAAGCCCCAGGCACCTTGGGGAAATATTCTGGGGTCGCCCAAAACAGGGGACCACTGCCTCCAGCTACTGGAGAAACCCCCAAACAGCGAGTCTTCACCCCAGCCACTCAAATAAACGCCCTTGCTGCCAGTGCCCTGCCCTGGATGCCACCTGGGCCTCACAAGCAGCCTGGAGGCCGGCTGGAGCTGGGAACTGGGATGTGGGTTGCAGAACCGCCAGAGCTGCGAAGGGGATACAGGAGGGTTTCACCAGCCGTGAAGCTTTGAAGGGCCATGTCCGGAGGGCTCAGGGCGCACAGCATCCCCTGGGTACCACCAGCTCCCGCAGCTGGGGGCAGAGATGCCGCTGGGCCCACTCCTGTGCCGGGTGAGAGAGTCCTGAGCGGAAAAGGCCGAGGTCAGGGACACTGCGGAGGCTGGGCCTGCGGGCTCGGTCCAGGGCTGTGCACCGCAACACAAACGATCGGGTAGTGCAGGGGCCACGGTCCAGGGCCCCCGCCGCCTCCACGGGGCGGACAGGGCGAGACAGGCCGGACCGACAGGGGTCCGAGAGGGTGGCCGGGCCGGAAGAGGGGACAGGCCCTGCTCCAGGACAGGGGAGAGAGTCAGTGAACCACGCTTCCCAGGCGCCCGAGGGCTGAGGAACTCCGCGGGGCTGGACTTCCGCGGGGCCAACCCTGGAGAGCAGGTCGAGGGGCGCGGTCTGGGCGCCCCGCCCCGTGACGTAAGCGCACAGCCGCATATAAGCGTGCGCGTCCGCGCGTGCGCAGATCCGCGCGTCTCGGTCGTGGTGTGGCCTCCGCGGTCTCCTCTGCAAATGGGCTCCCCGGCCTAGCGCCCCGGTTCCCGCCCCCGTGATCGCGCGCCGAGGTCCGCGAGGGGTCGCCGCCAAGGTGAGGGCGGCGGGGGCGGCCCCGTGCGTGACGCTGGCCGGACGGGTCGACAGAAGGAAGCGAGGACGCACCGGGAGCGGGCGGAGCGGGAGGCGCGGGGCTGGGGGACGCGGCGCTGGAGGCGCCAAGGGCGGGGCCGAGGGCTACGGTGGGGCGGGAACGGGCCCCTGGGCCGGGGAGGCGGGTGGGTTCGGTATCCCCGGGGGCAGCCGGGCGGGTTCCCGGAGGCGCAGGTGGTGCCCCACGCACAAAGCGCCTTTGTTCCGCGCGCGCGGCCGGTTCTGGCTGGTTAGAGCTGCTGGCGCCCGGCGTGGAGAAGGCGGTCCGCGACCCGGGCGTTCCGGAGCCACATCTCGGCTCGAGAAACCGGCGCCGCCGCCCCTCCCGGGAGCCCATGGAGCGGACCCGGGAGCCCGGGTGGGAAGCCCTTCCCCAGGATCATTTGGTTACCAAAGGGGCCCCGAACCCCCGTGCGCAGGTTTCCACCGGTGCACAAGCAAGAGCATGGCCGCCATCCCCTCCAGCGGCTCCCTCGTGGCCACCCACGACTACTACCGACGTAAGTCAGCCCCTCGCCCACTGCCCCCAGCTCTGACTGCCCCCCCGCCCAGCTCTAGTCCTTTGAGAAGCCCAGGCTGCGTAGGGAGTGGCTGCAGGCTGAAGCTGACCTCCTCTCCTCTCCAGGCCGCCTGGGTTCCACTTCCAGTAACAGCTCCTGTGGAAGTGCCGAGTACCCTGGGGAAGCCATCCCCCACCCCCCGGGTGAGTGCAGCAGGCCCAATTCCTTTCTGTGGTGGGAACCATCTGGAGGGGGTGCCAGGACTGGGCAGCAGCACTGTGACCCCACTGTATTTCTCTCAGGTCTCCCCAAAGCCGACCCGGGTCACTGGTGGGCAAGCTTCTTTTTTGGGAAGTCCACTCTCCCATTCATGGCCACAGTGTTGGAGTCCCCAGAGCAGTGAGTGCACCTGCTTGGGGCCAGCGGGGGAGGTGTGGCAGCTGGGAGCAACCTCTGACCACACGCTCTCCCCCAGCTCGGAATCTCCCCAGGCCTCCAGCAGCATGATCACCTGTGACCTGGCTCGGGAAGCCACAAGGAAGCAGCCTGGCAGCCAGCCTGGCAAAGTCAACGCTGGGCCCCCATCCTGAGTGGCCCCACCAGCCACCAGACTTCCAGAGGCGCTAGGCTCTTTGAGCCCCTCCCCCCTCCTCCATCCCCTTCCCTCGCACCCCACCTGGCGGAGACTAGGCGGCTGCAGCAAGCAGAAGCAGTTGGGTTCTTTTATATCAAAACAGCAACACACCAAAAAGGAAGTTGAGAGAGCCTCACTCTTTACTACCCAAGCCACATGCAAACCTGCCTAACACCCCATAGCCATGTGCCTTGCACCAAGTGGAAAATAAATGAGAAGCAGCCAGCATCCCTGATGGTGTTCCTGAGCTGTGTGTCCCAGGCAGTGGGAGAAGTCACGCAACCTCCTCACTTCCTGATGGAGGTGGGGAGCTGGCCCTGCCCCCGGGGACTCCTTGCTGGGGGGCTACCTCAGGCCTGGCCGATCCTCCACCCCTGGTGAGCTGCTGTGATACGTGTGGAGCCTTGGACCTGAGAGAGGTGGGCACCTGGGAGAGTGGGTGGTCCGTGATCTGTAACCCTGAGGTCATGTCTACTAGGTCACTCAGCCCCTGCCCCTTGGCCTCTGGGAGGCTATGGGTTTGGGAGCTGTCAGCTAGAGGGACCTGGTGCCCCTTGAAGGACACGAGGCCCCTCAATACCAGGGAGGGAGGGGTAGGGACAGGCAAAGGTTGTCCCTTCCAACTGGTATGGAACAAGCACTGAGCCACACTGTGCCAGGTGACTTCCCATAAGTGTGCCACCGCTAGCCCCTGTAGGACACTGAGCAGGGCTCTCCCAGCCCAGGAGGGGTCGGGCCATGGCCCCGGGCACTTACAGCTGAGGCTGGAGGAGGGGGGTGCTCCAGAGGGGGGTGTTCTCACAGGCAGCCCAACTTTGGGCGAAGTCCAGCTCAGGGAGCTGGGAAGGGTGGTTGTGCAATCTATCTGCCTGCCTGGTGTCCACAGGTCTCCAGTGGCCAACAGAATGACCCCCATCTGTTGGCCAGGAGAGGGCAGCTTAGTGGGTGGGGGCATGGTGTGAGGTGGGACTCAGCTGGCTGCTGAGGGAGCCCTCCTCTCTTGCCCCCTCCCCTCTCACCCTGTGCTATAGATAGCTGCATGAGTCTATTCCAAGGCAACTGGGAGGGCTTGGGGCCCCCAAGGGCAGCACCTCTGTCCTGCCTGCCCTCAGTGTGTCCAGGTAGGATGGGGGCTTACCCAGGCTCTCCTGTGATCCCAAAGCTGGATGGGCAAGTGCCCCACCCCATCTTTCTGGCCATAGTGTCCAGACCAGGCCCCAGAGCCTTCGGAGGCAGCTCCTGATAACTGGCAGGGAGACTGGGGCAGCCACCTGGTCCTGGGATGGTAGGTGGCAGCGCCCAACCACCAACAGAGCCTGTTTGAGTGCTGGGGTGTCTTCCCAGCCTTGAGTCAGGGCAGGCAGGGGCCAGATGGCAAAAGGAGGGCACAGCCAGGACCCAGGTTCCCACCATGTACTGGCCTGCAGGGCCCAGCACTGGTCCTGACGGCTGGTGGACTGGGTCGGTGCCAGGCACAGCTCCGCTCCACGCTCCTGCACGGCTCCACGTCGAGGCAGGTGGGAGGGCCTGGCATGTTTCTGGTGCTGGTGTCTCAGAAGAGGCAGTCTCAGTTCCGGGCCGCAGAGAGCATCTCTGCCCAGGGCAGGGCGCCCTGGTGGCTGGCGCAGCTTCCTGCCCCGAGTATACAGTCTGGATCTAGGTGCTGTCGTGCCTTTTGCCACCTCCAGGCAGTGGGTGGGGAGGACCACTCAGCACTCAGATTGGGTTCTCGTAGCTGGTGAAGCTGCAGAGCTTCTCCCGCAGGGCTCGGAAGCAGGGCCTCTGCTCAGGGCTCCGGTGCCAGCATGCGAGCATCAGCCTGTGGGCACTGGGCGGGCACTCGGGGGGGCAGGGCATGCGGTAGCCAGAGTCCACTCTCATGAAGGCCTCGTGGTTGGACATGCCTGTGGAAGGGGGACAGGGCGGCTGGGAGACCAGTGCCCACCGGCTACTGTGCCTCCTCGGACGCCTTGGGCCACGCTCTCACCCATGGCACCCCCACACCCATTTCCTAGGCCCTCGCTCTGGACAGCACCCAGGGGCTCAGAATGGTGTCCAGGTAACAGGTCCAAGTGCTTGGGCCCAGTACCTGGATAGGGCATCTGGCCCCTGCTGAAAATCTCATGGAGGAGAACCCCGAAGGACCAGACGTCGGATTTGATGGAGTAGTGCCCTCGGGAGAGCGCCTCTGGGGCGGTCCACTTGTAGGGGATGTTGCGGTCGTGGGAAAGGTAGATGTCCTCCTACAATGACAGACACGCTGGGGGAGGCAGGGGCTGCCTGCACCTCCAGAGCAGGGACAGGCATGGGAGCCGGTGCCTGGTGATCAGGGCTGTGGCTGCCTGCCTGTAGTGTGAGCAGTTGGGACACAGGCCATCACAGCCACCACTAGAGGGGGATGCAGCCCACCTTGGAGACAGGCTGACCCAGGGCTTGTGGGCAGAGAAGCCAGTAGGGTGGCAGAGCCCAGACATGGGGCCGCGTGACCCAGCAGCACAGTGGCCACTGTGGTGACCCAGGGCTTGTGGGCAGAGAAGCCAGTAGGGTGGCAGAGCCCAGACATGGGGCCGCATGACCCAGCAGCACAGTGGCCACTGTGGTGGAGCCTGCAGATGTGCTCAAGTTCACGAGTTCAGAGATGCCAAGAAAGGCTGACTGGCCACCACTGGACAAACAGAAAGGCTGGCAGTCGCAGTCAGCCTGCCTTCTCAAGTGACCTGTCCCACGCTGGCCACCGAGTGGGGGAGGGAAATGCCTCAATGAGGAAGGGACCACAGAAACAGCAGCTCCTGAGCGGCCCACGCAAGGAGCAAAGGCATGAACTGGCACTTGCAGGTGTGCAGGAAACAGGTGTGGCTGTCGACCGAGGGACCACGAGGCCCACTGCATGATTCTGACCCTTGTGTCTTCCAGTCTCCACAATAAAACTTTCTCTGGGGGTTGGGAGGTGTTTACCCTGAGCTCACGCACCACACACATCCTCTGCTGCCTGAACCACAGAAGCTAAGGCAGCATCACGAATGAAGAAATGAGCAAGTGAAGGCTGGGTCCCTGCTTCTCCCACTCAGCAGAGACTGGCTCCTGTAGTTCCTGGACTGGCCAAGTGCCTCACCCCCCTGCCCCCGCCCCAGCTCTGAAAGTCCCTGTGAGCAGCTTCCTGTGTCCCCCCTCCCAGAGCCGCAGCCCTCAGCTCCTGTCCCCTCGGACCCCATGGGCATCCCCAGCTCTGAGCACAGAGGATGCCCCGCTATGCCCCAGGCCCTCCTGGGCCCCACCTTGATGAGCCTGGCCAGCCCGAAATCCCCCACTTTGCAAATGTTGTTCTCTCCCACGAGGATGTTCCTGGCAGCCAGGTCCCGGTGGATGTAATTCTGCGACTCCAGGTAGCACATGCCCTCGGCCACCTGGGAGGCAATGTCCACCAGCTCCAAGACAGGCAGGGCTTTCTCATCAGACTCTGCAGAGGCAAAGGGGCCGGTCAGCGGCGTCCTCTCTGCCGGCTCTGCTGCAGTGGAGGAGCTGGGCAGAGCGTGGGGGCTGATTTAAAATTGGGACAGCGGCCCCTGTGCAGCCCTTCCAGAAGGCAGTTCCGTTTCGGCCCTAAAGATGTTCATACACATCTATACTTCGCTTCTGGGAATCTGAAGCAGGGTGATGGGAACTCCGGCTGTAAGTACACAGGCACCCATCAGATGGAAAACAGAAAGGTCCCACAGGCCACTGGCCAAGGGAGGCAGCACACCTGTGTGGGAGTGCGTCAACCAACAGTGTCTTTTCTGAAGAACTGTCAGTGACATGGGACAGTGCCTGCAACGCGCTGCTTCTGTGAGCAACTCGACAGACTTTTGGTCAGGAAGACTAGATCCCAGGTGCACACATCACATACTGGCCGTCATCCTACATTTCTTCCCGTTTCAACATCTCTGACACTGGGCCACACCTGCCCCCTGTGGCCCTCCGCTCAGCCGCAGCCACTGTCCGGCTGAGTGGTACATGAGACGCTGGGGCTTGTCAGAGGATAAGGAGTGAGAGGGCCTTTCCTTGTCGTATTTGTCCTTATCTCTAATCCTCAAACTTCACAATGAACAGACAGCACATTTATCACACACGTTGCACACGTTCCTTACCCAGGAAAGGCCCGGCAATGCGTCAGGAGACCCCGGCGTCCTGTGCATGGTGTGGGCAGTCAGGGTTTTCTTCCTTCAGCGTCCTTCCTGACCCCTCCCCCAGCGAGCATGAGTCACTCTGGTCCCTGAAAGCAGCCCCAGGCCCCCCCGCCACTTACCCCGCAGGAGCTCCAGCAGGCTCCCCTTCGCCATGAGCTCTGTGATGATGTACACGGGGTCCCCCACGGACGCCACCGCGTACAGCGCCAGAATGTGCTTGTGCCGAAGCTTCTTCATGGCCTGGATCTCCGACTGGAACGTGTGCTGGTGCAGGAGGTCGTCTGCAAGATGGGCAGGTCGGTGGGTGCAGGCCCAGCACCCACCCTCCATAACTGTGGGTGCTCTCCGGGGCCAGCTCCCAAGGCCAGAGTGCGGGGCAGATGCACTGGTCCCATGGCAGCCCCGCACCCCATAGGGGTCTCCATGAGGGTCCGCCACGCCCACTCCACTCTGACCACACCCAGGCACCCTCATACCACTTTGGCCCACCCCTGCCCCAGCCACATGAGGAGCTGAAACATGCCCATGTGTTCCCGTGGGCCCTGGGCCGCTGGTTCTTGCCCCTGGTGCCTACCAAGGAGATTGCAGATGGGCCTGTCAGGTTACTAGCAACTGTGGTTTGGTGGCTTTCCATTAACTATAAGAATTTAACAGCCACCCTGGCCAGTGTGGCTCAGTGGTTGGTCATCCTCCCATGCACAGAAAGGTTGGCGGTTCAATTCCCGGTCAGGGCACATGCCCTGTTGTGGGCTCCATCCCTGGTATGGGGTGTGCAGGAGGCAGCCAATCAATGTTTCTCTCTCCCTCTCCCTTCCTGTCTCTAAAAATCAATTAAAATCTCTTTAGAAAAGAAATAGCAATGTAATTAAAATGGAATATAAAAAAATTGATTGTGCCCTTTATAATAAATGCATTTAGGTAAGAACAGTTGCAACTGAGAGGAAATGTCACTTCCACGTGGCTGTAGGTGCCACAGTGGCACAGGCAGGGCAGCGCATGGCTCACGGGATGTGAGGCCCGGGCTTGCCTTGGCCCCCACACCCAGTGAGTGAGGCCAGAAGTCCCTGTTGGTGGGACTGGAGGAGGGTGGTCAGGCAGAGTCCCCTGGCCTGGGGCCACTCACCTCGGGCAATCACCTTAATGGCCACGCGGACCTGGCCTTTCCAGAGCCCCTCGAAGACCTCCCCGAAGTAGCCGGCCCCCAGCTTCCTGCAGAGCGTGAACTCCTCCCGGGGCCGCTCCCAGTCGGCACAGAGGGGCAGGGGCTCCCGCTCGTGCTGCAGGGACAGGCAGGGACACAGCAGGGGGTGCCACCCCATCGCCCAGCCCTTCCAGAAGTCCCTCTGACCCCAGCAACAGGAGCCCTGGTCAAGGGTCCCAGCGTCCAGGGCATGCTGTGCTCTCCAGGGGCTGCCCCTTGCTGTGTCCGGTAAACACCCACCCTCACTGCCTGCCCTGGGCCTGTGACATTGGCCCACCTGCCACTCAGCTGGCAGCTGGGCACATGGCCTTGTCTCAGAGACAAAGGACACAGCAGAGACATCCCTGACCTCTTATGGTCCAAAGGTGAGGGTGACCGGCAAAAGGGGACCATCCTCTGCCCCACCTGCAACTCCAGCTCTGTAGGACCTCAGCCGGAGTCCCCTGGAGTCCCATGCATGACCCTGAGGATCCGTGTCATTGAGGAGAAAGGGCTGCGGTGGGCAGATCCGGGGCGGGGGGCAGAGGGGGCACGGGGCCTACCTTCCAGCAGGGCACAGTCAGCCGCAGGCCTTTGGACAGGCTGTGTGCCTGGTGGTGGCCCACGAGCTGGGCCAGGCTGGGGAAGGACACAGCTTCGCTGAGGTGCAGCCGGCCAGCACACCTCCAGATCCTGTAGTGGCGCACGGCCTGCCTGTCCCGCACTGGAGCGCAGGGCCATAGGCAAAGGAGGGCACATGAGCCGGTGTGAGCACCACTGTCTCGAGAGGAGTACAGCCCAGGAGGGCACCACACTCAGCCTCCTGCCCTGTGTCCTCCCAACAGTGAAAGGAGAAAACCCAGGCTGGGACCACAGGACAGCCACCCCCGCAGGGCCTGAGGTCCCCGGGACAGGCCTCGATGTCCTGGACGTCACAGCCAGAAGGAGGGAGAAAGGGTCTGGGGTGAGGAGGCACCAAGCCTGGTGCCCTTGCAGAACGGGAGAGGGGCTGTTGTACCTGAGAGGACATAGTCGGCGCCCGGCTTCTCGCTGACCCTGATCAGGAAGGCCCCTGGCTCCGTGCCGTCTGCCTGCAGTCGGTGCAAGGCTTCCAAGCGGGAGATGCGGCCAAAGAACCACCTGCAGGTGGGGCAGGAGGCCCGGAGCCCACACTGACTCCACGCTGATCCCTGCCCTCCCACCCTGAGTCCCAGCCCTGGCACCGGGACCCCCGGCTGCTAGCTGATACTGTCTCCACCCTGAGGCTCCTTCTTTGCCCATCACAGACCCCAAATGTCCCAAGTGGCTGGTTCTAGAAAGTCCCTAGTGACCCGGAGGCTGCAGAACAGGCATCTCCCACCACTCTGGCCTGGGCTGTCCCCTGTGTGTGGTCAGATTCACCCTGTCCCAGGGATGTGCCATCCATCCCAGGGGATCACATGGTTCTGTGATTCTGTGACCACCTTCCGCAGCCTGGGCCACAGTCAGGCTGTGTTCCAGCACCAGGGACCTGAGCAGCTGGCTGTGCACACCTGACTGGTCACACACCCAAATTTGCACACTCACCCACACACTCGCCCCATGCCTACACGCCAGCACCAGGGCATGGCGAGCCCTGGACTCTGGGCTGCAGGGTGGGGCCCACCATCTCCCAGGTGACCTCTGCTGCCAGCTGCTCTGTCCTTGGCACCCCAACTCCCTCAGCACCATTGGAACTCGGGCCCCTGCACGGAAGACCACTGCCCAGCACAGCCCAGCCTGCACACCTCAGAGGACTCCCTGCTCACCCTGCACCACGCTGCCTCCTCCCTGCCTCTCCAGCTGGTCCTACCCCGCATCACACCCTCTGAGAGACCCTGCCTTCTGAAGCCGACCTGCTTCCGGCTGAGCTTGCTCATTGCCAGTCTCCCCTCGGTAGGTGGTCATCCCTACATGTGTTCACTGTGCTGCCCACATACAGCGCGAGCTCAAACAAGGTGGGTGCACAGGCAGGCTACTGGGTCTGTCCTGCTGGACACCCCCCTCCCAGAGCTCCGGAGAACCAGCTCAAGTCTCATGGATGCGCCCATCGAAAGCTGCCCCTGTGGTTCAAGCATCCTGGGCAGCCTCTCAGGGCGGCTGCCCACTCCCAGAGCCACCCTGCCATGACGAGGCAGCCATGAAGGTGCAAGGAGCAGGTGCCTGCAGCCCACACCCGAGCAGGGCATGTCGCAATGACCTTCCTTCCTCCCTAACTAGGTCGCACATCTGGTTTCAGTTGGTTGGAAGGTGAGCAGAACTTGGCTCCCCAAAAGGTCCAGCCCTGCCTTGGGTTCACTGCGGGCCAGCCACCCGGGAGCCCCCTGCGGCCTCTTCTGTCCTCTCTGGGTCCTGGCACCACAAAGTGATCATGTGGGAGCCCAGGGGAGGGGCCACAGGCCTCGGCTTCCCCCCAGATGCCAGCCGGCAATGCTGTACAGCCATGGATGGTGGGGTCCAGCCCCGACTTGGGGGCCCAAGGATTCGAAGCCACAAGTCCTCACCCTCCTTGGCCAGCCCTGCACCCCTGACCCTCCCCGAGCCCAGCCACAGGGCGCCGAGCTCTATTCCCTGGAGGCCCTGCCCTGCTCTGAGCTCTAGATGGACTGCAGGGCCCAGGGACGAGGGGTGGGGGTGGGGGAGCAGCTTGGTGGCCCGCAAGGACCACAGGGCACTCACGGCTCGGACTCCACAGTCTCCCTCTCGGCCAGGTAGTTGTGGGGCACGTAGCCTTCAGCCAGGGCCCCGCCCTCTGCGTCCAGCAGTGTGGCCCACCACCACTCCTCCTCCTTCCGGGCCACGTGGAAGAGGTCGCCTGCCCGGAAGCTTAGCTCCTCGTTTGTCCGGGCCTTGAAGTCCCAGAGGCCCACATACTGGGGGCCCAGGCGGGCCCGGCCCCGGGACACCATGGTGTCTAACGTGGCAGGACCCAGCCACCTGGCCTCTCCCTGCCTGTCACTCGGCTGCTCCGAACACCCTGGCTGGGAGGTGTGGAAGGGCAGGGCCAATTCTGACAGGCCACACCCCCCCACACACACACCCAGCCAATGAGCTGCCCACTTCCCTAAGCACCTGGGCTCCACCCTGGAGGGCCTGGCAGCCCCACCTGTTCTACCTCCTGGGCCAGGTCAGTCTGGGCGCTGCTCTTGCCCACCCTCTGTGGGAAATGTGCCCACCAAGCGACCACGTGGCTGGGCCTGAGCCTCAAGAGAGGGAGGGCAGAGTGACCAGCCAGGGCCCCCTGGGTCCGCCTTAGTGGAACCTGGACCATGGGGAGTTTTGGAGCTGGGTCAGGGACGGAGACCATGGACAAGGCACTCCCTTCCCTGACCTCAGGACCTCCGGGAGGAGCTGGTGTGGCTGCCACAGGCAGTCCAGAGTGACGTGGGTCCGGGGTCAGCCTGCTGGCCTGGGGCCTGAGTGACTTCCTGTCTGAGGAGGTGCCAGGATTTGCTGCTACATCAGGAGGCTGTGAGGACAAAGGAGCGAGAGTCCTGCTTGTTGAAACTCCCCCTTCATCAAGGAGGAGCAATGGCCCTGCTCACCCATCTCGAGGAAAGAACAGGAGGCGTGCTGTTTAACAAGGTCATCCATGTGCTGTGCTGGGCAGCGCCACTCAGCGCTGACCAAGCTGCGTGGGAAAGTGGCCCCGGGCACCCTGGAGGGGGCAGGGCTTAGAGGGAGCAGGACACAGGGTGGTGGGCAGCTTAGCGCCTGTTGGGCCCAGGGGGTTCCAAGCCCTCCTCAACTGCTCACCAATATACTCCAGTCCAAGGGGCCTCGAGTTCCTGGTGCGGACGAGCCTGGGGCTCTGCCTGAGTCACACCAGGAAGCTCCAGTTTCGAGGCTATGTCCCAGCCCCGCCCAGAGGCTCCGGAGCACAAACCTGTCCAGCGCGTGGCTGGTGAGACTCCCAAGGTGAGCCCCACACACACCTGCCTCTCTGGCCTGTGACAACGCCTCGCTCATTCCTTCCCTCTGAGGCTGCCTGCCCAGCCCGCCCACACACCCCAGTTCCAGGCAGAGAGGGTGAGCCCTTCCTGGTGGCCGGAGCCCCTGCCCAGAGGAGTCCCTTGCTCCCCCCGAACCTGAAGAGCTCAGCTCCAGCCCTCACCTTCTGGGGCCCAGCCCCTCGGCCCAGCCCAGGATGGAAGGGCCAGCAGCTGCTGCCCAAACCCTCCTGCCCCCACACCCACCAGGACTGGGGCGGCCTAACCGGGGGTCTGAGGCTCTGGGGACTCCTGCCCTCCCACTCAACCCTGATCCAAAGCCAGATGCACCTGAGCCTGATGTGTCTGGTTCCTACCTCATCCCTGTGCTGCCCCTGCCGCTCGCCCTCAACCATGGAGTCCCTTCCCCAACCCAGCCCCAGCAGCCTCTGCTCTCTGAGCAGCCCTGGGGGGTCGCTTATCTGCACCCGAGGGGCTTGCCTGCCTCTGTCCCTTCTGTTCCACAAGCCTCTGGGGTATAGCTGCCAGTGTGGGGCTCCCAGGAGGGTGGGGGTTGGGGACCCTGAAGGCAGACCCCACCCACCCGCTCCTCCTGCTCCTCCGTTTGTTCATCCATTCACTCCAGAGCTGGGCAGGTGAGGCACCTCCTCACTCAGTGATGTCAGCTGGTGGCTTGGAATCAGCGCTGGCAGCTGTCTCGCTCTGGAGACGCTGCTCCCCTTCCCTGGAGAGCTGCCCGCAGCTGCCCGCCTCCCACAGCCGCCTCCACGTGGCCTGACTGCACAACCAGGTCGCGCTGGACTCTATACCACAGAGGCAGACGAGTCATCCGCCCCCCAGACGGCCACCCAGCCATCTGCCTGACCTTCCCATGGCAAGACCAGCCCCAGCCGCCCTCAACCCCAGCCCAGGGAGATGGAAAGGGCTCTTCTCGCAGCTCCTGCAGGGGGTCAGGGGATCGTCTGCCTCTGGCTGCCCAGGATGGGGGCCGGGACACAGGGGCCAGCTCTCCCTCCCCCTGCTCTGGCTGGGGCTGAGGCCTGTGGTGACGCACGTCTGTGCCGCTGACTTAGTGCACGCATGTTTATTGAGGGCTGCCTCCCTGCACACACGGGCTGCACACAGGCAGAGGCGTGCGTGTACAGGCGGTGCTGCATCCCACGTGCCCGGGAGCCCCGCACCAGCCCCTTCAACAAGGCCCTGGCGGAACTCTGGGGAAAATTGGGAAGCCCCACCTGCTGCTCTTGACCCTGGGAGGGGGTCCCAGGCGGGAGGGACCTCAGCCGGCTCAGAGCTTCTCCCCCAGTCACCCTGAGGGGGAGTAAACCCAGCTCGACAGGCCTTCTCTCAGTGTCCTGCCCATGCCAGGGACGTGGCCACGCCGGGCAGAGGACGCCAGCCCCTCTGCTCTCTGAGTGCATGTCTTCGTATGTTGGCCTGTGGGTGCACACCTGTGTGTGTCAGCACTGAGGCCCACGGCCAGGGGCTCTGAGGCTGGAGGTCCGGCACCCTGTATGAGTTGAGGCAAACATTGTTCTGAAGAGAGGCCCAGGGAGCAGCCCAGCCCCGGCAGCGCCCAGGTCACGTGAGGGTGGGGTGGAGGCGCCTGTGGATGGTGCCCAGCGTCGCCTGCAGCATGGCGAAGGCCGGCCGCTCCTCCGGGCTGCCTTTCCAGCACGCCAGCATGAGCACGTAGGCCTCCGCGGGGCAGGCGGCCGGGCGCGGAAGCCGGTACCCTCTCTCGATCTGCTGCAGCGTCTCATGGTTGCTCATTCCTGGGGAGGAGGAGTCACCGTGGATCCCGCCCCCAGCCTTCACCAGACCCTGTTCCATGGGCAGCCTCGAGGCCAGGTGCCCCTGCTTGAGGGGAGCAACCCGCAGGGCAGGGTGCGCCCTCCCTCGGCTGCCTGGAGGCCCACCTTCGTAGGGACACTGGCCGTAAGAGAACACTTCATAGAGCAGCACCCCGAAGGACCAGACGTCCGACTTCGGGGAGTACACGCGGTAGTGGGCGGCCTCGGGCGCTGTCCACTTGATGGGGATCTTGGAGCCGCTGCTCGGGGAGTAGATGTCATCCTGGTGAGGGGACGCCCGTGGTGAGGTGAGTGAGGTGGCGCCCCCCGCTCCCACCGGCTCCACCGCCTGCGGGGCCAGCAGCCCCAGCCCGCACTGACCTTGAGCAGCCGGGCCAGGCCGAAGTCGGCCACTTTGCAGGCCAGGTCGTCGTCCACGAGCACATTCCTGGCGGCCAGGTCTCGGTGCACGATGCGCCGCTCCTCCAGGTAGCGCATGCCCTCGGCCACCTGGCAGGCAAAGCCCAGCAGGACTGGAGGGTTCAGGGCATGGCCTTCGGGGCCTGCAGGGGCAGCCGACACTCAGGCCACTGCCCTCTGTGCCTCAGTTTCCTCATCTGAGAGGGGTGGGCCTGTGCGGCTGCAGTGACCATGTGGGGCAAGCTATTCCTTGGCAACCAGCCTGGGTCCCCAACAGAGATAGAGAAGGACCAAAGTGGGGAGGGGCGCTGGACGGGGTCCATACTGACCTTGTTCAGGGGCTGGTGACAAAGATGGACCACTCCCCACCTGCACTCTGCCCAGCCTGGAACCCAATGCCCTGACTTTCTCTCCACTAGGCCCAGGCTGGCTCAGACCAAGGGCCCTGAGCTCACTGTTGGCCCCAGCCCGCCACAGCCCTCTGTGCCTTGGAAAATCCAGCCACCAACAAGGCCTGGAGCCTGTCAAAGGCCTGTGCCAGAAGGCAGCAGGGGTCGCTGTCCTGGCCCGAAGGTCGTGTTGCCCACAGACAGGCGGCCAGTAGGGGTGCACTCACTGCCCAGGAAGGCCTGCAGGTTGCCCTTGCGCATGAGCTCGGTGACGATGTACACGGGCTTGCCAGTGGAGCACACGGCGTGCAGCTGGATGAGCCGCGCGTGCCGCAGGCTTTTCAGGGTCTGGATCTCTTTGGCGAGGTCAGCAAGTTTCATGTTGGCTGCTGGAGAAGGTGCAACTCCAGGACCCGTCCACATCACCCGTGGCTGCCCCGGGGCTCCAGGGGTCAGGGGTGGCAGGGCCTCACCCACCTGATTTGATGACCTTGATGGCCACGGGCACGGAGCCGAGCCACAGGCCTTCCCACACTTCCCCGAAGTAGCCTTTGCCCAGCTTCCTCCGAAGGGTGAACTCGGAGCGCGGCCGCTCCCACTCATCCTGCTCCGGGGGCTTCTGTGGGGTTGGGGGCATTCAGGGCCTCTGTGTGTGGCCCTGTCAGAGTGGCAGCTTCTCCAGGGACCAGGCCTCCCCCCAGCATGTGCTCAATGCTGGCTCTGGGTGGAGCAAGGGGTGCCAGGTGCTGACCTCCCTGAGGCTGGGCCCTATTTGCTGAAGAAGGACCACTGTCCACAAACACTCATCACTGCCCCTCAGGCTATCATTCAGGGGCCAGAGGAACCAGGTCGCTGCCCGGCCCCTCAGCAAACGGCCACGCTGGGACCGTGGTGGAGAACTGCAGCTCCAGCTCAGGGGCAGCTCCTGGGGCAGGTCCTCAGGATCAGCATTTCCTCCCACAGCTTCTGCCCTGGGCCTGAGCACAGCCCCTCATCCACCCTGAGGGACAGCAGAGGTACTGGCTCTCAGATCACCTGGGGGCCCAAAGTATGACTCAGAGAGAGTCAGCACAAGGTGGGGGTGCCCCCCAGAGAGGGGATCAGGTGAACATAGATGTGCAGGTGGGTACTGCTGGAGGCAGGGGCAAGGGCAGGGCCTGGCAGGAGGGGGCAGAGACAAACCTGCACCCACCTGGGGAGCTATGGAGAGGGGCTGGGAACCAATGTGGCCAGGGCCGTGGGGCACAGCCCTGGCCATGCGCCCCCAGCCCCTCTGCCCTCCTCACTGCTGCCTGCAGAGCCTGGCACACTCCTGGCCAGGGCTCCCGGAGGAGAGCAGACCCCACTCCTGAGCAGAGTGTGGAGGTTCGCCAAGTGTGGGCTCCTGGGCCTCATCAGATCCCCTGCTGGCCCTCTGGCAAGATGTGAGGCCCAGCAAGGCCGGGCAGGAGCAGGGCAGGGTCAGGCCCACCTGGGACACGCAGGGCTGCAGTAGCGGGTTCTGGATCAGCTTCCAGTTGGCTTTGTAATAGGTGAGCAGCTCCCCCAGGCTGGGGAAGAGACGGCCCTTCTGCAGGTAGAAGCTGCCGTCAGCCGCCGTGGAGATGCGGTAGTGGCGGACTTTGGCCTGGGCCCGGACTGGGAAGGTGCAGAGATGGAGGCTGTGTCCAGACCCTCCACCACTACAACCAGGAGACTGCCACCACCCTCTGGGGAGCCAAGGCAGCCAGAGCCTCGTGGAGGAGGGGGGAGTGTGGGTAGCTACAGGCAGAGGAACAGACAGGGTGCAGAGCGGTGCTGGTGAGTGAGAGTCTGCAAAGGGAATGAAGGCGGGGTGAGCTCCTGAGGAGGCAGTGGACAAACATGAAGTGACCCGCAGTAGGCACTGTCAGGCCCTAGGTGGGGCTGGGCACAAGTAAGGACTCTGAGGTCAAGAGTGTTCTCATAAGAGAGCAACCAAAGGACGTATGCATGCATAGGAGCATAACCAATGGACACGGACTCTGGGGCAGTGGGGGCTTGTCCTGGGGGGCGGGAGTGGCAGGGGGAGGTCAATCGTGGAAAAAGGAGACAGATGTAATACTTTCAACAATAAAAAAGAGTGTTCTACCTTGGCACGGCTGCCCAGGGTGCCTCAGGGGGACAGAGGCATGAGGGGCCCTTGTACCTGACAGCGAGTAGTCGCCCTGGCTGCTCTCACTGGGCCGGATGAGGAAGGCACCGGGCACGTTGGCTGGGGACAGGAGCAGCTGCTGGGCCTGGGTGCGGCTGATGCCACTGAAGTACCAGCTGCAAAGGGTAGGTGCATCGGTCACTAGGCAGGCCCAGCCCCAGGCGCCCAGCCCCACACTGGCCAGAGGCCCCAGGTGCCCACTCTGTGCCCCCAGCCCTGGCCC
The DNA here is from genome assembly GCF_028538775.1 of Myotis yumanensis. Taxonomy (NCBI): domain Eukaryota; kingdom Metazoa; phylum Chordata; class Mammalia; order Chiroptera; family Vespertilionidae; genus Myotis; species Myotis yumanensis. The sequence continues at coordinate 2,391,080 of NW_027223758.1, read as the reverse complement.
CAGTGCTCAGCCTCCCGAGCCTTCAGGGACTGGACAGGCGAACCGCTTGGGCTGGCATGGAGCTGACAGCCACCCGCAGTGACCCATGCCATGTGAGACTGTCCACTCACCTCAGCCACAGGTTCCCGTTAGTCCTGCTCATAAAGTGACCACAGCCCTGGCCACAGGCTAACAGCCTGGCCATAGACCAAACCTGTCAAACTCAAGACAACTGAGCCCTGAGAGGGAAGGGGTCCACTGGGAACCAGGGCACCCTGATGAAGCTCAGGTGTGTGGGCTGGGCTGCAGGTGTGGCCTGGAGAACCAGGGGTGCCACCTGGCTGGGCATGGCCCACATGCCTCAGGAGGTCATAGGTGGGTGGGAGAAGCAGCCTCAATGCTGGAGCAGCTGGGAAGGCCCTCAAGGAGGTGGCCTGAGCCTGGCTGGGCAGGTGGTCAGGGGAGGCTGGGAGACCTGGGAGGCTCAAAGCATTGAGCGTCCACCTCTGAGGAGCCCTGCCCAGCACAGACCAGCCCGAGCCCCTGGTCCAGATACCAGAAACCCCCACACCTGAGAGTGGGGTGGGGCGGGACCTGCCTGGGGCTTCCTCATCTGACTCTCCATCTGGGCCAGCACTCTGCCAAGAATCAGGCCAGGTGAGGCTGCTGGCCCACCCTGTCCCCTGTGTCTGTTCCCCCAGGCCCAGGTTGGGGAACCTCACACCTGAGTTAGCTTCCCTCCCGGGAGCCTCCCCACACCCAGGATCCCTGGAAACCCAGCGGCAGGAGGCCTGCCCCCAACGGGACCACTTATGTCCAGGGACAGCCCAGGGAGCACAGCCCCTCATCCACCCTGAGGGACAGCAGAGGTACTGGCTCTCAGATCACCTGGGGGCCCAAAGTATGACTCAGAGAGAGTCAGCACAAGGTGGGGGTGCCCCCCAGAGAGGGGATCAGGTGAACATAGATGTGCAGGTGGGTACTGCTGGAGGCAGGGGCAAGGGCAGGGCCTGGCAGGAGGGGGCAGAGACAAACCTGCACCCACCTGGGGAGCTATGGAGAGGGGCTGGGAACCAATGTGGCCAGGGCCGTGGGGCTGGCCTGGGCTGGAGGGAAAATTGGAGGCAGAAGAAGTGGGTGCAAGTGGGTGGAGAGGCAGAGGTCTGGGAAACACTGGGAGATAGAATCAGCAGACAGGGCGGGTGGGGAAGGGTGGGGGACCTTACATGTGTCCCCAGAGACAATACCTGGTGGGGCTGCGAGCTCAGGGACACATTGACTGGGGAGCTCTGAGGCGGCCAGGCTCCGTCCACACAGGCCCTGCCTCTGGGCCTGCTGGCCTGCTGGCGGGGAGAACATCTCAGGTGTGAAGGCTCTCAGCAGGCCTCCCCAGGACAGCAGGGCCCTGGGAGACAAGGAGAACCAGAGGCTCCCAAGCCTGGCCTCCCTGCAGCCCCAGGCCTGGGGAGGGAGCTGAGACCTGGGCTGCAGGGATGTCCTCTGGGTCCCTCCCTGGGGCGTGGGGCCATGGGCGAAATAAGATTGTAGGGGAGCCCTCAGCAGCTTGGAAGCAATGAGGCCTCACTGTGGGGGTTGAGGGGCCCAGCCCACCCAGCCGGTCTGGCCCAGGAACAGGTGTCTGGGGCTAATGACCCTGGGAGTGTGGTCAGCCCTTTCATCTCCAGCCCAGGCAAATAGTCATTAGCTCTTCCTCTTGGCAACCCCTCCCCTCCCCACAGCCCTGCTAGCCTTTTCCGGGAGCAGCTCTGGCTTTGTCCTCCACACTTGGAGTGACTGTGGGCACCTCCCCATCGGAGTGCCTGCTTGGTCCCAGGCGTGGGATGGGGCCAGGAGGCACCTTCCTGTGACTCAGGCTTCTCCCAGGAGGCTGGCAGTGGCCTGTCTGAAGCTGAGACCCTAGGCTGGTCGGCAAGGACATGTCCAGGGCTCAGGCCTGGCTCAGTGGGTGCGGGACCCACATTGAGGTGAGGTCTGCTCAGCAAAGCAGGCAGCCTGTTCTCACCCAGCATGCCACCTCCATGCATCTGGGCTGAGAGGAGAGACTGCCCGAGTGTCCTCGAGCCAATGCCCCGTCCATTCAGACACCTGAGATTGCCACGGCCACCACTGCGTTCAGCGGAAAGATGGGTCAGGCTCACATCCTGGGTTTGGGTGGAATGCTTGAGGCCTATGGACCGTGCCCACTGCCAGATGGCAAGGCCCTGCTCAGAGCTGGCACACAGCTGCCCCAGGAGACCACCTGTCCTTGGACCTGGAGCTTGAGCTGAGAGGTGACCTCCCCGAGGAACCTGCCTGGAGAGGCCTCCCCCCCTTCTTCTTCCTTCCATGGTGACAGGCTGTCATGCCAACAAGCAGATATTCCTGCCTGGGGACTGCCCCTGCCTCGGGGCTCAGGCTCTGGGGGGAATGGTTGGGCTCCCCTACCTGGGTCCACTGCCCAAACAGGCCTTTCTTGGAGCAATCCCAAAGGCCAGGTCATGTCTGCCCCATAGCTGGCCCAGTGCAGGTGGAGGGGCTGGTGAATGTGCAGGAGTGAGGGGCAGGGGAATGCACCTCTGATATACCACCCCCATCCCCCGTCACCACCTTACCACACCCTCAGAGCACAAGAGGACACCCATGGCCTCTGCACACTCAGGTTCTCACTGGGAGCTCTAGGAAGCAGGGGCTATGATGTCTCACCCCAGACCCTCGCCCCTGCCCCCAAGCAGTGACTACTTAGCCAGCCTGCAAAACGAGAGCCTCCTAGATGCTGCCTCCAGGACTGAGTCCCTGTGTGAGAGCAAGGGGGCAGCTAGCCAGCCGGACAGAGTCCCAATGTGGCCGGCCAGGAGCAGGCACACACGCCGCCCAGCCCCACCTGCCAGGCCGTCACTGCTGTCTGTGTCCCAGGCTCTGTGCTCACTGCTGTGCAGCAGGGCCTGGAGGAGCCCGCTGCTGCGTGCATGAGTGACCCCACAACGATCCCAGACTCCCAGATGGCCTCCCAGCCTCAGCCACTGCTTCCTGACTCCCAGAGCAGGCGGTACTCACGGTTGGTCTGCGAGCATCTCAGCGGTGGCCTTGGCCACGTAGGCGAGGGGCACAAGCCCCACACTGGGCTGGCCCGAGAGCCGACGGGCAAAGATGTAATCGCCCTCCTCCTTGAGGGCGTAGAGCCGGTCCCCACGGCTGACACTCAGCTCATCCGCATACTGCGCCGTGAAGTCGCACAGCGCCCTGAAGAACTGCCCAGGCGCTGGGGGGCTGCCAAGCACAGCGGCAGGGGGCTCCAGCTCCGGGGCGGCACCTGGGTCGGGGAAGCAGGGGATGCTGTGGTCCTGGGCACCTGCTGGCCAGATCTTGTTCCAGAAGAAGGACAGGAAGGCCAGCCGCTTCCTGAGGAAGGGCTCCATGTTCCAGGATGTTCTGAACCTGGTCCCCATGCTGCCCAGGCCCTGCAGGGAAGGGGACTTCCGGAAAAGGAGAAACTGGAAGAGCTGGTGGGAAGGCGAGTGTCGGAGCCTGGAGCCTCGGAGCCTTGCTGCGTTCGTCCTGGCTGGTGCGAGGTGTGGTGTAGCAGGTCACTGCAGCGGCCCCCCACACTCCACACCCCACACCCCACACCCCACAAGCAGGAGCAGGCTTGCACAGCCCCCTGCCTGCCTCCAGGCTGGTGTTCAGACCAGCCTGGGGGGCGGGGCCAGGGTGAGGTCCTGGGCGTGGCCTCAGGTGGGGCAGCCCCTCCCCTCCTCCCTTCTGTCCCTCCCCCAGGCCCAGGCAGGATGGAGAGATGCTGCTCTGCCAAGGATATGAACCCAGTGGCACGGAGGGGGTGGGGATGAGCCTGGTGCATGGCCAGGCCCTCCTGCACTATGAAGCAAACTCGGCCTGTGCTTCTGAGTTGGGTGGGGAAAGCAAGCCCCAGCCGTCAGGTTCTGGGGTCTGGGGCTGTGGGCAGGGGCTGTGGTGGGTGGGATTCCAGCCAGGTAGCCTGCTTTCTCTCCATGTGTGTCTCCCTCCACCCAGGGTCATTATTGAGGCCACATCTCTCTTCTGATGGCTGCAAACCCTCCTTCGTCTCCCTGAACTCTATGTACACCCAAAAGTTTGCTCTCTCTTTTTTAAAATATATTTTTATTGATTTCAGAGAGGAAGGGAGAAGGAGAGATAGAAACATCACTGAGGAGAGAGAATCATGGATCGGCTGCCTCCTGCCCGCCCCACACTGGGGACTGAGCCCGCAACCCAGGTACATGCCCTTGACCGGAATCAAACCTGGGGCCCTTCAGTCCGCAGGCCGACACTCTTCCCATTGAGCAAAACTGGCCAAAAGTTTGCTTTCTGTGGTGAATGGTCCCAATAAACAGGTGTGACGATTGTCCAACTGGCCCCCGAGAGGCAGCCGACCCTTTTCTCTGCATTGCACCTGGAGGCCCCGCCACACACCTGGGGAGCAGCTCTACAGTTACAAACTGGTGTGGCAGCCACACAGCGCACTGAAGGGGCAAGGGCCCAGGGGCAGCTCCGGGCACCTGAGGCTCATCCTGTTGGGGGTGTGAGAAGAAGATACTTTTAAAAATATATATTTTATTGATTTTTTACCGAGAGGAAGGGAGAGGGATAGAGTCAGAAACATCAATGAGAGAGAAACATCGATCAGCTGCCTCCTGCACACCCCCTACTGGGGATGTGCCCGCAACCAAGGTACATGCCCTTGACTGGAATCGAACCTGGGACCCTTCAGTCCACAGGCTGACGCTCTATCCACTGAGCCAAACCGGTCAGGGCGAGAAGAAATATTTACACATACATACTTGGGGGGGGGGGCCTGGAAGAGCCTGCAGTCCCGCCACCACCTGCTCCCCTGAGTGCAAGCCTGGGATTTGTGGGTGCATTTCCCTCAGTCCAGATACATGGCTCCCCCTCCTCGGAAGCCAGGCCTCTGACCTGCAGCCACAGGGCCTCCTCAGGCCAGGTCCCCACTCGTGCTGACCATGCTCGGGTCAAGCACTCACAACCCGGACACATTCTCCTGAAGACTCACTGCCCCCAGAGCTGCAGGGCCTCGGGGACAGCACATTCCTTCGGGTGCAGGGCAGGCAGGGAGGGCCCTCCTTGATCCTCTGGACTAGCTCCCACGCCTGGTCCCAGGCCTCCTGTTAGCCCCCCAAAAAGCCCAGACAGAGACCCCCATGATGGGCTGAGGTCTTCCTCCTACCGGCAAGGAAAACAGATCCTGTCCATCCTCCTCAAGGTCAGAGCAGAGACATTTTTCTAGCAGGAACCTGTGTGGGAAGTGGGCACCCCTCCCAGCTCGCGAAGAACGCTGGCCCTTCTCAGTCTCCCCCAGTGAAGAGGGCAAGAGGCTCCTCCTCGTTGGTCCAGGCTCTGCCAGGAGTACCGCTGGCCGCCACAGCCCGCCACGGGCCCTCCACCAGGCAGGCCCTCTGGCTCCACCATCGCCCTAAGGAGCGGCCGTGCTGGGGGGGTGGGGGGGGTGGGTATGAGAGCGCGGAGGCCTCCACAACTCTGGGTGTGGTCAGATGACGGGTTCAAATCCTGCTCAGACTCACTAGCCATGGGCAAGGTGCTGACCTCCCTGTGCCTTGATCTCCCATCTGTAAGAACACTGAGCTCCCAGTGACGTGGGGAGCAGGGGCCTCCAGCATGCAGGCTGAGGAGCCACCACCCGATGGGTTTGTGTGTGCGGAGGACACATGATGGGGGTGTCCGTGCTCAGGTGCACTCCCCTCCCCAGGGCTGTGACCTCGAGACCACCAGGCTCCCCACCCTCAGGGCCCAGGGTCGCTCTGCCAAGGGCAGCACGGCCTGGTGACTGCAGAGTCGGGCGAGAGAGAACACAGATGGGGGCCATGCCTTGGAGCGGCACTCAAAGAGGAAGGACCAGCCAAAACCGGTTTGGCTCAGTGGATAGAGCGTCGGCTGCAGACTGAAAGGTCCCAGGTTCGATTCCGGTCAAGGGCATGTACCTGGGTTGCGGGCACATCCCCAGTAGGAGATGTGCAGGAGGCAGCTGATCGATGTTTCTCTCTCATCGATGTTTCTAACTCTCTATCCCTCTCCCTTCCTCTCTGTAAAAAATCAATAAAATATATTTAAAAAAAAAAAAAAAAGAGGAAGGACCAACCAGGGCTGCACACGGCCTGCAGGGCTCCACAGAGAGCAGGCCGCCAGGGCTGAGGGGCATGGACGGGTCCCTGTGGGACCACCCTGCTTGATCTGACACAGCTTCTGCAGGAAATGGGCAGTGGGTTCATGGTGTCTCTGTTACATCTTACAACTGGGTGTGATTTACAATGATCTCAAATTAAACATTTAATTGTAAAAAATTAGCTTAGGAACAAGAAACAGAACAAAAGGGGTGAAGCCAAAGAGGTCCAGGGGTGGGGCTGCTGTGTGCCCCTCTTCTCCCCTCAGTCTTCAGACAGCACCCCCCTTTCCAAACCATTCAGCCCTTGCCCCGCGGATCCCTGAATAACAGTAGCTCTCATAGCTGAGTCAGAGCCCAGGGCGGACAAGGAGGGCAGACCAGGCCCCAACACACCCTCCTCGGGCTCCACCTCTGGTGCCCCCGAGGCCTGGGCCTGAGAAGGGCTGATGGGCAGCTAGCCAGGGGGACTCCTCCAGTGGGGAGGGGTGCAGTGGGCAGGCTCTGGCACAGAACAGACTGGGAGGGGACTCAGGCAGACATTCTATCCTGGAAGGGGGCCCCACCACTGACCTCCCAGGAGGAGCAGACAAGCATGGCTTGGGGTGTCCCTGCCTCTTCAGCCTCCCCAAGGGGGGCAAGGGGTGTCTTGGGGAGTCAGACCTACCACTCCGGGTGAGACACCCCGGCTGGCTGAGGGGTCCCAGAGGCCCTGAGCCCAGCTGGCCCCTGAAGGTGGGGCTCCAGAGGCTGAGAATACCTCTGAGGGGCGCCGGGAGCTGTGGAGACCCCATTTGTCCAGACCCGGATGGGGCCCCAGCGTGGGAGAGGAAGCGGGCAGCACCTTCACCAGGGAGACCAGCACTGCCCACCTGCCAGTGCCCATGGCTCCGACTCTGGGCAGCTCCAATGAGAGGTTCCCTGAGCGGCACTCAGCCAGGGATGCAGCAGGAGCCCCCCTCAAAATCACCCGCAGGCTGCAGGTCCCACCAGAAGCCCCGCTTAGGGAGCCCTGTGCCAGGCGGTTGACTCAGGGACCGCCAGCCTGAAGGGACCGACTGCGGCCTGGCTCCCGCACTCGCGGCGGCTCCCGGTTGGTCCGAGCGGAGAGAGCAAAGCCCATGGTCAGTTCCTCCGCGCCGGCCGGGCGGAGCCGGGGAGAGGCCAGCGGTTCCTTTCGTCGGGGTCCTGGGATCGTCATCCCGCAGCAGACAAGTCTGGGAATCCAGGGAACGGGTCTCCACTCTAAGCCTTGGTTCCGCCCACCCTGCCCCCACTCCCGGGCGCCGCGGGCGTCACAAAGACTCACGATCCCCATGGCAACCGCTGGTTGCCACGGGTGCGAAACTGGACGCCCGGCTCTGCGCAGTCAGCCGCACGGAGCTCCGGGAGGCAGGGCAAGTGGGCGCGCGGGGCTGGGGGAGGGCCTGGGGTAGGGGATGCAGGGGACGTGGGGAGGCGCGGAGGTGGGGGTAGGTCTCAGGAAGGTGGGCGGGCGGGTGGGGGGCGGTGGCTTCTGGAGCGGGAACGGGTGGTGTCGGAGTAGAGGAGGCCAGGACTCCAAGCGACCCCTCCTGGGAGTTTACACCAACCCATCTGTGGTTTTCCATCTGGAAGACTTGACGCCTGGGAACATCCCTGACCCGCGGCCAGATCCAGGGGCAAGAGTTCCCCCCAGAGGCCAGAGCAGGACTTAGGCCATAAGTCCTGGGATCCTGGGCTCGGCTGGCACCTCACCCCATAGCCCCTCTGTTGTGCCCAGGCCTCATGTGGCTCCTCTGCCCCAGGAAGGGCAAGGACCTTTGGGGAGGAGGCAGCCCAACCCTTGGGTTGCTGGGACAACCCGAGCTTTCCCAGGTGCAGGCCGGGACCCTGGGGGTGGCTGGGACCTGGGACAGCAGCCAGGGATGTTGGCTCCTTCTCCAAGGAGCCCCAGCTTGCAGGAGTGGTCTGCCTCGCTGTGGCTGTATCCAGCTGTGGGGCGCACTGACACCCAGAGCTGGAAACCTGGTGGGGGAGGGGGGTCGTGGCCCCAAAGGAGCTTCAGGCTGTGGGGTCCATGGCTAGCCTTGCACCTGGATGAGAGTCCACCTGTAGGAGGGAGTGACAGGACCTCAGCCTCTGGACCTTTCCTAGGGAATCGTGGCTCTTTAAGGCCCTGGAGGCCCGGGACACAGTGCTTGGGAACTGGGAGCTAGCCGGGCTATTGCTCAGCTGGGCCGGCCTCCCAGCTGGCTCTGGTCCCCAACTGGACTGTCCTGGGGTGAGCCTGGCCCTCTGGGGTGCACCAGCGGTGAGGTGTGGTGGGTCTGCAGGGCAGTGGAGTTCCAAGGGGAGTTCGGTGCTGCTCAGCAGGACCTCACTGAGTCTCCGTGCCCGAGGAGCACTGTCACCCACTTCAAACAGGTCCTGAAACCTTGGCCAGGCCGCACAGCTGGTCCGTGGCTGAGGTTTCTGCTCAAGTCATTCTGGCCCCAGAGCCCAGCCCAGGCCTTAGCCCTGCCCTGCGTCCTCACAACCAATCATCCGTAGTGTTTGCCCCTCAATGCCTACTTTTAAAAATATATATATTTTTTTTATTGATTTCAAAGAGGAAGAGAGATAGAACCATCAATGATGAGAATCACTGATTGGCTGCCTCCTGCACACCCCCTACTGGGGATCGAGCCCACAACCTGACCATGTGCCCTTGACTGGAATTGAACCCAGGACCCTTCGGTCCACAGGCTGATTGATGCTTTATCTATTGAGCCAAACCAGCTAAGGCTCTAAATGTCTACTTTTAACGACTCTGCAGCCTGCCCACCCGGCCCTTCAGGCAGCCTCTTCTAGAGAAAGGTGCTCCCTCCAGGAAGGATAGAGGGCCCAGTGTGGGGGTTAATGGGCCTGAAATCACTCCCACACACAAACACAGCCCCAAGTGAGCCCCAGGTGGGCAGCAGAGGCCTGCCTGACTGCTCTCGCTCACGGCCCACCCTCCACCCCTCCCTCCAGACAATGAGTTTCCAGGTGACAGGCCTGGGCCTGGACAAGATGAAGCTGGACAGTCCCCAGTCCTTCCTGGACCAGGAGGAGGTGGAGGAGGCTGAGGACCGGCAGCTGCTGGAGCCGGAGGCTTGGAGGACCTACACAGCACGCCGCAATGCGCTGCGGGAGTTCCTGACCTGCGACCTGAGCCCCCACCTGCTGAAGCGCCATCACGCTCGCATGGAGCTGCTGAGGAAGTGCTCCTACCACATCGAGATCCTCCCCAAGCACCTGGCCCTGGGCGACCAGAACCCGCTGGTGCTGCCCAGCACCATGTTCCAGCTCATCGACCCCTGGAAGTTCCAGCGCATGAAGAAGGTGGGCACCGCGCAGACCAAGATCCAGCTCCTGCTGCTCGGAGACCTGCTGGAGCAGCTGGACCACGGCCGTGCCCAGCTGGATGCCCTGCTCGAGTCGCCTGACCCTCGGCCCTTCCTGGCGGGCTGGGCACTCGTGGAACAGCGGCTGGCAGACTTGTCGGCCGTCATGGACAACTTCCTGGCCATGATGGTGCCAGGGCGTCTGCATATCAAGCACCGCCTGGTGTCTGACGTTGGCGCCACCAAGATCCCGCACATCCGGCTCATGCTCAGCACCAAGATGCCCGTCATGTTCGATCGCAAGGAGTCGGTGGCCCACCAGGACTGGGTCACCCTGCGCTGGTTTGTCACCATCCAGCCAGCGATGCCGGAACAGTTCGAACTGCGCTTCAAGCTGCTGGACCCACGGACACAGCAGGAGTACCTGCAGCGCGGCATCATCCCCGTGGCCGCCTGCACCTTCGACGTCCACAACCTGCTGCCCAACCGTGTCTACAAGTTCACCGTCAAGAGGGCAGAGAGCTACACGCTGGTCTATGAGCCCTGGCGGGACAGCCTCACACTGCAGACCAGGCCGGGGCCGCCCGAAGGGCCGCCCCCCCGTCGGCTGGGCAAGCCGGGCCGCCCCTGACTGCAGCTTCCGAGAGATGGTTTTCTAATATTTATCCACTAATAAAGAGGAGTATAAACGCACACACACAATGAAAGAAGCAAACCTACTTCCGTCCTGAGGGCAGCGGCAGCCACATGGGTATTTCTCCTGACTTGGCCCAAGCACTCCCACGAGCCCCAGGCCCCGCAGCTCCTGCTCCCTTTTCGGGGGGCGGGGGCCCCAGGCTGGACCTTCCAGGACAGCTGGCCCCAGAGCAAGAAGCGCCAGCCCTGGCACCTGGATGCCACCTCCAGCATTGACAGCTGCCCCAGGGGCTCGGCCACGTCAGCTCCAGCCCCCCCCCCCCCCCCCCCCCCCGTCACAATAACCAGCCATGTGACCTCAGCACAGGCTCTGGCCACCTTTCCTCCCTCCTAGGCCAGGCTCCCCAGGGGGACAATCCCCCAGGTCCTGCCCAGACCCCACAGGGGCAGTCATGGCCCATCACTCTCACCCCAGCTTTATCAGGATCAGAGTGCCTGAGGCCAAAAGGACATTTTATTTTTAAAATGACAATAAAAGTCTTATCTTTCCCCCAAATGAAGCTGAAGTTCATCGGCACCTCATTCGGAGGTGGGTGAGGGTCCCAGGAAAGGGCGCCCGGCGGGGGCATCCCCAGCACACAGGCCAGCATAAGGAGGTGGCACTCCCTTCTGTCCATTGGCCCTCCCCACCAACTCCTCTGTCCAGCACCCTGTGGGTGACCACCCCCTTGATGTTGCCTTGATAGTCTGCCCTTGCCCTGCAGTAGTCCTGTGACCCCGGGCGCCCAGCAGTGTCCCTCCCTGTGCGCACGCTCACTCTGACAAAGGTAATGTGGACGTCAGTGTCCACCTGCTCCTGCGGCTTGGACACCAGCTCCAGGAGGGACAGCCCTATGTCCCTGGCCATAGCTGAGGAGGATGGTCAGCACAGGTAACCACGTGGTCACTGGAGAATCGTGTGGTCAGGGATGATGGGACACAGCCCCTCTCCCACTGGCCGAGAAGTGGTTTGGTGAAGGGGGTCCCCAACTCTGCCAGAGAAGCCCCAGCACCGCCCCTCAGCGTGGACAGGGTGCTCTTACAGGTGGAGATTTAGCCCGGGGGGGGTCCTCTCCCAGGCCTGTCCCACTGTGTGCCCCGCACTCTGGCCTCGTGTGCTATGGGGTGCACTCCTGCATGTCCTGCAGGGGTCCCAGGGCCCAGGCCTCATGCTCCTCAGAAATGGAGGGAACAGGGGTAAGAGCAGGCCAGGAACTGGGGTTTGTGCTGAGTCATACCAGTCCAACAGAGGGCCTGGCTGGAGTGGGGTTCACCAAGGGAGGTGCATGGGGTACGCAGCTCATTCTGTGTCTCCTGCTGGAGGCCTGGCTTGCGCCCTCACCCAGAGGCCACAGGTCCTACTCTGTAAGCAGCTCTGCTGCACCTGCTAAGTACAGCCCTTGAGGCCAGGACGCTGGTCTGTGCCCGACCCGCCTCAGCCTCACCTCTACCCCGTAGCTGCCTCGCCCCCCCCAGCCCCCTGATTCCTACAGCACACTTGGGGTTTCAACACCTCTTCCTCTGGGAAGCCCTCCCTGACTCCAGGTTGGTGAGGTCTTAACTCCCTGCCTCAGACACCTGCTCATCTCTCCTTAAGCGTTTTTCACAAGATACGGTCAAGTTTCTCAATGCTTGGGGGAGGCTGCCATGGAGGAGGCCTCTTCCAGGTAGGGCCCATCGACTCACTTTGGGCCTCACAGTGAACACATGGTACACAAAGGCCTGCCACGTCTCGGTCTCTCTGTGACCTCCCGACCCATCCACTCCCAGGGCCCCGGCCACACCTTCCTTTTCCCACAGCTGCTCTACGGGGTGGGGGTGGGAGGCCTGGGGGCTCAGTCACACAAGGGGAATGAGGAGCCCAGGCCAATCCCCAGGATTGGCAGTGCCCAAGGTCCTGGGTGGCACCGGGCCCGCTGGCAGCCTTGGGGACTTTGGACCTAGACTGCGGGCCTAAGATCAGCGTTCAGAGGCTGGGCACACCTGCAACACCTGAACACAGCTCACGGCGCGGCCTCACCCTCCCGGTTCCAGCTTCCTCGGTGCTGGCAGAGGACCCTCAGCCGGCGGGTCCTCAGTGCTCCCCGTGCTCCCCACCCAGCACCTGCCACAATGGCTTGACAGCCTCACAGCCCCTTTGCAACCTAAGTAAGAGGAAGGGCTACCCTCTGTGCCCCCAGACAGGCCTCAAAACACCCAGGGGTGAGAAAGCAGAGTGGCCTTTATAACAAAGTTAATGTTCAATCATATAATAGTCCAAGAAAAGATACAAAATTGGAATGTAGAGATTTGATTTGTAGAAAACTTCAGGAAACAGACCCATCCCGTGGTCCCGCAGCAAGGCCACGGGGGCTGCCCTCCTCGGACACACAACTTTGCAGCCCCAGCCCATGGGGAACATCACCCCGAGACCCAGGTCGGAGCTGCCTCAGGGCGGACTCGGGGGGGGCCAGAGGCTTCCAGAGAAGGCAGAACACAATGCCTCCTGACACACCAGGTGGGCAGGCTGTCCGGACCTGGCCCCACCGCGGAGTGGGGGCGGAGTGGGGGTGGTAGCATGGCGGGGGGGGGGGGGGCATGATGGCAGCCCTGCCCACAGCCCTTGGGAGCGCTGCTGTGGGTGGGGAGGTCAAGGTGAGGTGGCCTCAGGGGGCGCTGTGGGTGCAGAGAAAGGCCCTGGCTTCCAGGGAAGCCCCTCTGCCCTGAGTTTGGGTTTATTTAAAAATAGAAAATAAAGCTGAGCTCCATGGCTGGCACCAGTGTGGCTGGGATGGCATCCAAAGACCAAAGAGCTGGGATTTCCTTCCAGACCCCAAACCTTCCCAGTGGCCCCACCCGAGTTGCTCCGGCCACCACAGCGGCAGTAAAAGCAGGCCACCCGGGGGATGAGCACCGACCTCCTCTTTCTTCTCAGGTCCGTGCTCCCCTGGGGACAAAGCCCGGCTCCAGAAATGGCTAATGTGCACACCACGGCGGGCCTCCGAACCCTGCCCGGCCAGGGGCAGGGTGCCAGGCCTAGCCGGCGATGACTGCTGACGAAGGCACGTGGGATCCCGCGGAGCGGGGCCAAGGCAGCCTGCAGGGGAGGGCTGGGCCTTGTCCTGGCCGTCCGGTCAGCTTGAGGGCAGTGGATGGCTGAGGCGGGCCCTTCAGACCAGCACGGCTGGCCTCCTCCGGACCCGCACCTGGCCAGCGGGCACCAGGCTCCGCTGGGCCTCACAGAAGTCCAGGAGTCTGCGCCACAGAGGGCAGCATCGAAGCAGGAGGTGGTCTCCTGCAAGATGGAGGAGTCAGTGCTGGCCCCACCCCCATAGCAGCCGTGCCCAGCCACACCCAGGCCTGCCCCAGCAGCTCTCACCGACGAGGCAGAGCCCCTCCTGGGCCCGGGTGATGGCCACATTCACTTGGTTGGGGTCTACAACGAAGCCCAGGAACCTCTTCAGCCAGCTCTTAGTCGGCCGTTGGTCCAAGTCGCTCTCTGGGCAGGAACGGACGGTGCTCACCAGCACATAGCGCCACTCACTCCCTGGGGACAGGGTTAGTGAGGCCCATCTTCCTGACCCCAAGGCCCAGGAGCCCTACCCAGGGCTGGCCTCCAACCTCACCCTGGCTCTTGGTGATGGAGCACACTGCCACGCCGGTGACACCCTGACGCACGAGGCCCTTGCTGATCTCTGCGGCCTGCGCGTTGTAGGGCGTGAGGATGGCAATGTCCTTGGGGTCCACTGTCCTGTCCAGGGTCAGCTGTTTGGCGATTCGAACCTGAAGGACCGAGGGGGTGCTAGTGGAACAGGCCCCGGTGCCTCCCACCCTGGCACCCGGGCCTCGCCTGTTTCCTCAGCTCCTCTGCCTCCTCCTCCAGGAAGCCCTCCTGACCAAGGGGCACCACCTGACACTCACCACCTCCGCCACCTCCTCCAGGTTGGCCTTGGAGTTCTCATTCCCTTCATCTGTGGATACCAGCAGGCTCTGCTCGTGGCCCTGCACGTGGCCAAAGATGACAGGGCAGCTCTCCTTGTCGGCATGGCCCAGGATGCTGGGCGGCCGCCGCAGGCCTGGCCAGGTCTTCAGCCTCTTCTGGTAGAACTCCATGGAAGGGAAGGTGCAGATGCCCTCGTGCTGCCGGAAGAACATGAGCCAGGGACAGGCTGCCATCCGCCCTCCCTGGGTCCCAGGAGAAGGCCAGGGTGAATGCAGGAGGTGGGAGTGGTCAGAGGCACAGGCGTGGGGCGGCTCACCATGCGGTACTGCGTGTCCAGCATGTAGGCATCCCTGTAGTACCTCTCAAAGAGAGACCGGTCCAGCCCCAGGCTTTGCAGCTGCTCATTCTTGACCACAGGCCGCAGCTGCTTGTGGTCCCCAAGAAGAACCACCTGGAGGACAGGTGTGGATCTGACCCCCAGACCCAGAGGCACCCAGCACGTCCGCTGCTACCCCACCTCATCCTGCCCTCCATGCGCTCCCTGCATCCAGGTGTGAGGCCCCCCGGGTGATGCCTGCCTGGCATCAGCACCTGCCTCACCTTCTCAATGTGGGAGAAGTTCACCAGGGGGATGAGCGTCTCGGGCTCCGTGGCCATGCCCGCCTCATCGACCAAGATCTGCCGGACGTTCAGGTTCTTGAGGCTGGGCGAGGCCGCACATGAGCACGTGCAGAGGATGACGCTGTGGCGGTCCAGCTCGAACTTCCTCGCCCTCCCCAGGATCTTCTTATACCTGCGCAGGGACGCCGTCGGGTCACCCAGGGACCCCCACACCAGGAGGCCGCTCCACGGCTCCGCCGCTTACCTGGCGAGGTCCTCCTCGGGGAACACCTCCCCTCTCTGCAGCCGGGTGTCAAAAGCCTTGATGGAGGGCGCGTAGGGGTTGGAGGACTGCCGGATCCGGTGGTGCAGCGTGATGGTCCTGGAGGGGGAACCCCCATGAAGCCCCGTGTTGCCCACAGCCCAAGGCAGGACCATCAGACAGTTTAGGCCTCTCCCCTCCACCCAGAGACAGACAGACAGACAGACAGCTAGACAGACTCTGAGAGGCGGCACCTGAGGCTCTGGTTGGGCCTCCCCTCCCGAGGGGTCTTCCTGGGCGGGCCCCTGCTGCTCACGCCCGGCACTGGGAACTCGGTGGCCTCCGCCTGCTCGCTGTACACACGGAGGGGCTTCAGCTCTGCCCTTCTGCTCAGGAGCATTCCTGGGGGCAGTCTGGGCGTGAGCGACTGTGCCCTGGGCCCGCCGTCCCCAGCACAGCCCCCATGGCTGACCCAGTGCACCTGCCACGACGTCCACCGACTTGTTGGAGGGGCCACAGTACAAGATGCAGGGGGGCCCCAGCTGCTTCTCCTGGCAGGGAGTGCCACAGGCCGGCACTGGCTCCTCATTTAACTTGTAAAACCAGAACACGATGTGGAAGCCCACCACCGTCTTCCCTGTGCCTGTGGGCAGAGAGCAGGTGAGCCGAGCCACCACCGGCCTGCCCAGGC
Source organism: Myotis yumanensis (assembly GCF_028538775.1). NCBI lineage: Eukaryota > Metazoa > Chordata > Mammalia > Chiroptera > Vespertilionidae > Myotis > Myotis yumanensis. The sequence goes on along the minus strand of NW_027223758.1, from coordinate 2,375,432 downwards.
ACCTTGGCCCCAGTGCAGGTCCCACCTGGTGGGCCCTGAATGACGGTGAATTGCTTCTTCAGGGCCTCTCTGATGGCCTCGTTCTGGCTGGGGTTCAGCTTGTGGCGGCCTCCGGGGATGTCAAAGGTCTGTCGCTCCAAAAACCTGCTGGGGATTCCTGAGGAAGGAGCCAGGCTCCCTGAGCTCTGGTGCAGGGCGGGCCGGGGCAGGAAGAAGGGGCAGGAAAGCTGGAGGGCCCCCACCTACCTCTGCGAAGGGGCTGCTGGCCAGGAAGGTGTCCAGGAAGGTGTCGGGGAGAGTGCCGGGGAAGGTGGTGGGGCAGGGGGATGGGGTGGCCCAGGGCGATGTTGATGACCAGCTGGGACGCGCCCTTCAGCCCACGCACGGCTTCTTCCTTGCGGCTGGGGCATGTGGTGGGGGGGAGACCGACACTGGAACTTCAACTGGACTCTCCCAGGGAGGGAGCACTGCCCCACAGGCCACCCTTCCCAGAAGGGGGAGTCCAAGGAGGTTTCACCCTCCCACCCACCGGCCTCTCCCTGGCCTCCTGCCCTGGGGAAGCCACTCACAGGTCAGGTAGCTGCTTTGGTAGCACCTCAATGGTGAATGGGGCGCCGGGCCGCAGCACCTCTTCTGGAACCTTCTCCATGGCCATGTGGTGGATGAAGAAGTGCACCTGCTTGTCAGCCTCTTGCCGGTCGGCACGGCCCTCTGGGTTTGGGTCCCAGTCCTCCGTCAGCCCGTGGGCCACCCAGGTGTAGGTGTCCGGGTCGATGCTCAGGGTGGGGCCCAGGCTGCTGGGCCCGGGGGGCGGCTGGCCAGGGCTGGCTTCAGGGTCCGGCATCCTGGCATCGGGCACAGCCCGAAGCCCCTCAAGCCGGATGCAGAGGTAGCAGTGGCCAAAACTGATATCGATGCTGTGTTCCCGGAGGAAGGCGGCCTCCAGGCAGAAGCTGCCCTGGAGCTGCCCCTGCTCCGTCCGCTCCGCGTCCCAGGCGATGCGCACTTGCTGCAGCGTGATGGTGTCGCTCTCGGCCACGGCGCTGGTGGCCGACTCCAGGGAGCAAAACGGCTCCCACATGAGGCAGTAGTCCTCTACGCTGCGGCAGTGGTCCCGCCCCGCCTGCGGCACACGGCCTGAGAAGCAGTCACCCGCTCGCTCCACGTGCTCCAGGCACAGGCTGAGGCCTGGGGCCACGAGCCACAGCTGCAGGGCTGGCACCAGGATTCCCCGATGCAGCGTGGCGCTGAGCTGCACCTTCAGTGTGTCCCCACTAACCAGCTCCCGGGCCACCTCCACAAAGTGGCCACAGCGGCTGCGTGACACCTGTCCCAGCTCCCGCTGCGGCGGCCTGGCACTGTCCTGCTCCTGCACACGGGCAGCCACCTCTGGCCACCGCTGCTCCTCCACCAGCTCCAGCAGCTGCTGCCACAGGGCGGTGTCCACGGGCCAGGTGTGTAGGTCCTGCAGGGTGCCAGGCAGTGGGAAACATGGTTCATTCGGCATCACCGAGTAGACACGGCGTCGCCATTCAAGCCGCAGGCCCAGCTGGCTCACCAGGTAGTGCGGGTGCTTAGCCAGCTGCAGGAAGCGGTAGTAAACAGGGCAGGGGTCAGGCAGGGTCTCCCGGTTGACCGGGAAGAGCAGCTTGAAGCAGCGAGCACCCAATTCCACATCCACCACGAAGCCCAGCTTCTGGCGCGGCTGGGCCTTGAGCCGCGTGGCCAGGTGCAGGCTGCAGGCCCGACGCTGGTAGCTCTGGGCACGTGCGTGCTGGCGGCTAAAGTCTTGGCAGAGCCCGTTGATGTCTCTGGCAGAGTAGGCAGAGCCCCCCTGGCCCAGTGCCAGCAGAATCTGCCGCTGCAGCACCACGTCCAGGTACCTGCGGATGGGCGAGGTGGCCCAGGTGTACCAGTCCACCTGCAGCGAGTAGTGACTGGCCGGTTGCCGCTCACCCTGGCTGGAGCGGCCGAAGACAGAGCGGCCCAGGGCCTTGCGGAAGTCCAGACCCACGGCAGCCAGCGAGGGGTGCATGTCGTCCGTGGTGATGAGGTCGGCCAGCAGGCCGAAGTCCTGGGCATGGGCGGCAAGCTGGATGTGCCTCCAGAGGGAAGCCAGCAGGTGGAGCTGCTTAAGGGGGGTGCCACGCCCCCGCAGGTGGTGTCTCAGGTGAAGCGATAAAGACACCAGCTCTCCGTGCTTCTCGCTCACGGCTTCAAGCTGGTGGCCGCTGGGCGTGGGCTGCCACCGCAATGGTGTGGCCGTCCGGGTGCGCTCACTGCCCACCAGGAACTCAGCCACCAGGCTGTTGAACTGGATCATGTACTCTTTGACCATGGCGTGGGCCGCACGGAAGCCCAGCGCGCTGTCCTCGTCAGGCTGCTCGTAGTGCCAGGCTGCCTGCAAACGGCGTCGGCGCAGCACCCGGGCGAAGTGGCACGCAGCCAGGATGCAGGCGTCCACGGAGTCCAGGCGGGCGGGCAGCTCCAGGGTGGCCCCCAGCTGCCCCCTGATCACCTGCTCAGCTTCCTCGTAGGACAGCTGGCGGTCGGAGCGGATCACAGAGGGTGCGAAGCGCAGGCTCTTGAGCTGGTCGCTGCCCTTCTCGAAGGCGAGGAAGAGCGAGATGGCGAAGCGGTCCTTGCCCGGGAGGAGGCTGAGCACGTCCTGGCAGAGACCAGCGGGCAGCATGGGCGTCGGCTCCCGGTTGGGGGCATAGAATGCGGTGCCCCGTCTTCGGGCCTCCACGTCCAGCGCCCCATCCCTGGGCAGGAAGCTGGCCACGTCGGCAATGTGCACAGCCACTTCGTACCTGGGGCCCAAGTCTCGCACACTGAGGGCGTCGTCCAGGCTGCGGGCACCCTGGGGGTCCACGGTGAAGGTCAGGAAGCTGCGGCAGTCGTCCCGGCAACCTGGCGCCCGGCCGAGCTCTGCACAGTATTTCTGCAGCACCTTGGAGACCACAGCTGGGTCTGGAGAGGGTTCCCTGAGGCCATACTCCAGGTCCAGAATTCGGAGGCCCTGCTCCCAGGTGGTGACCTCGGGTAGCACCTCCAGCACTATGCCCAGCGGGTAGTAGAAGCGCTCCCGCCAGACCACAATGCGCACCCAGAAGAGCCGGTGGCGCCTGGCCTGGGCCGTGAGCCGTTCGTACCCCACCCTCTGCACGCGGCCCTGCAGGAAGCGGTGGATGGGCACCTGCAGTGGGTCCTTCAGGTCGGCCACAAAGATCTTGGTCACAGAGCCGTCGATGGGGGTCATGATGCGCGAGTCCCACTCATCCATGCGGCACACGAATACAAGATCACTGCACCGCCTCTTCAGCACGCCCAGCACACGGCCCTGTGGCCGCCCCGACAGGCCCCTTTCGCCGCCGAGGACCTTGACCAGCACCTCATCCCCACTGAAGGCCATCCCGCAGTGCAAGCGGCCCCTGAGCTGGATGGGGCCGGGCCCCGTGTCATCCAGCGGCACGGCCGTCGCCCGCTCGAAGGTCTCCTGCACGAAGGCACATCTGTGGTGCAGCCGGGGCTCCGAGCGCAGCAGCTTCCGCAGTGCGTCGGGCGGCAGGTTCACATACTGCCGGGACTGCTGTGGGGACGCAGGCCTGGCCACGGTGTCCAGCAGCCCGTCCTCCCGCACGGTCACTGTCACGTTCCGGCTCTCGTCCAGCAGCTCCTGCAGGATGGAGTCGTCGGCGCCCAGCTCCCCGTCGGAGGGCCAAAAGTCAGACTCAGGGTCCTCGGGGTCCTCGGGGTCCTTGCTCTCTGTGGCTGCCGGCCCTGCCACCACATCGGCCGGGTTCCCTGGTGGCACTCCATCCGCACCTGCTGGGCACCCACTGGACGCAGACCCTGAAGCTATGTCCCCAGCCTCTGCGTTCTTTGTGGCCATGTCCCCAACCACTGAGGTGCTGGCCAGGGATCCGCCCTCGGCCTCGGCCATAGCCGCATGCTCTGTGGCCGGGGCCCCTGCCGCCTCCTCCACTGGGACCGTGTCCTCAGCCACCACTGCCACAGGCCCCTCTGCCGGCGGGGCTGCGGGCTGCTGGCAGCGGGCCCAGCGCTGCCTCTGGACAACGGCCTGCTCAATGTGCTCCAGCGACAAGCCCTCGGGGTGGACGCTGCGATGCTCCACACACTGGCGGATGAAGCTCTTCCAGAGCTTGCTGCAGGCCCCGAAGGAGCAGAGGGCCACGGCATCCCCCACCGCCACCACCTGGGACTGGGCGCGGGTCATGATGGTGTTGAGCACGCGGGCGTCCGTGAAGAACTCCAGGGCAGGCGCGCCCGGGCTCTGCAGGCTCTGGCGGTTGTGGACTGTGCTCAGCACCACCACCCGGAACTCCCGGCCTGTGGGAGGGGCACGGTCAGGCCGGCTGGGGGAGCAGCCCCGCCTCAACCCACCTCACCCTTACCCCTGACCACCCACCTGGCAGGATCTCAAAGCTGCCCACAGACACCTGGCCCAGGTCCCTCCGCCTCAGCTCCTGCCTCAGCACACTCACCTGGAGACACACGACCACATCAGCAGACCCAGAGGAGCACACGGAGGGCCCCCAACGACCACGCCCAGCACCTGGTGCCAAGCACGGGGAGATGATTCCTCAGCCCCTCTACAGAAGGGGAAACTGAGGCTGTGAAGACCACAATGGGAGGCCACGTCCTGTGGGCAGTGGGTGGAGCTGCCCCACGACTGGGCTTACCTGGGCGCCGTGGGACACCACACAGATGTGCCTCTGCTCACGGATGCCCCAGCAGTGGGGCCAGGTGCTGTAGAACTCCTGCACCTGCTCAGCGACCTGGAGGACCTCGGCGGTGTTGAGCCAGGATGTCAGGGACAGGTCACGCTCGGGGTTGCCCGCCACGTGGCAGAACATGAGCGGGTAGTGCCGGGGGTGGCGCGGGACCTTGCCACGGGCATGGATGGGCGTGCCCTTGGCCAGGTAGAAGTGTCGAGAGACGAAGGTGATGATGGCCTCTGTGGAACGATAGTTCTCATGGAAGATGATGCGGCTGCGCTGGGCAACCTCGTGTGTCTGCTGCTGGTAGAGCTGAAACAGGCGGTACAGCAGCGTGTGGCCGGCAGCCTGTGCCCTGGCCACACTGAAGAGCCGGGGTGTGACCTGCATGTGGTCCCCGGCCAGCACCACACGGGTGCCTGGCAGGGCGTAGCGCAATGGGGTGAGCGCCTCGCACTCCAGCATCTGGGCGGCTTCGTCGATGAGGATGTGCGAGAAGAAGCCAGCAGGCACTCTGAGCTCGCGGGCCTGCGAGGTGGTGGCCACCACAATGCGGTGTTGCTCCAGCTCAGCGCGTGTGGGCGGGCGGAAGGCCCGGCGGTCCTCCGTCAGGCAGCAGTACTGTAACGTGGCTGCGTCCGTCTGGCTCGGCGGGCGGTCCGTATACATCACCCGCAGTGGCGTGGCCTCGGGGTGGCCGCTACTCACATAGCTGTGGAAATGCTCCTGGATGTAGATGTCGGCCGCGCTGAGGGGGAGAGGGCACAAGGGGCCTCAGCAGCTGTCTGCTAAAGCGCCTACCGTGCGCCTGGCCCTGCAGGACGCCAGGGGCTCATGTGAGGCAGACTGCCCTGTGGCCTGCCCGACGGAGCTTACATCTGCATGTCACTTAAAAGCGACAGTGGAACCTTGCCCCGGAAAGTGCTGGTGGGCCCTGCCTCGTCCTACCCACACTCCCACCCCCTTTCCCCTCTCCCCACCCCCGCATCTAGAGCCTCTGCAGAGGCACCCACAGCCCCACACCCCAACAGCAGACCCCAACCCCCAGGACACTGGGACTGTGCCTGAAGCATAGACGTCCCCTGTCCCTTTCAGCCCAGGACTGACCGACCGTCTATCAGGGAGAATCCCAAAGATGGAAGCGACTGGGACTCACCCCATGGGTGCACTGGGCAGCCCTGCCCAGGCTCCACTCCACCAGTGCCCAGACTGCCCAGGCACATCCGTTCTAGCCTCTCAGGCCTCCAATGAACCTGAGAACCAGCCAGAGCCCTAGGCCCAGGGTCCTCCTTTCTCTTGGGGTCACACCACCTCAGCAGTACTCACCCAGCCCAGGCAGCAGTGGCTCTGGGCTCACCTGTTGGTGTGTGTGCAGATGAGCACCTTGGTGTGGGGCTGTCGGATGACCTCCAGGGAGGCCATGGCCAGTGTGTAGGTCTTGCCTGTGCCAAAAGGGCCATAGATAAGCAGCGGGGCCACGGGCCGAGTGCCCCCAGGGATGCTGCTTGCGATGAACTCCACCGCCAACTTCTGTTTGTGGTTGCCATGCAACGCAGGCGGACTGGGACGCAGGCGGGGCAGGGCGCAGGCCGGCAAGTAGGGTACCACCAGGCGCTCCTCGGGCAGTGCGTCCACTGCCTCATGCCAGAGGCGGAAGGTCAGCAGGTCAACCTGGAACTGCACCTCCAGCAGGGGGCTGGCCTCAGGCTGCAAGCCCAGGGCCACACAGCAGTGGGCGGGGAGCAGCAGCCACCGCGCCTGCTCCAAGCTGGCCCGGGTCTCCAGCCGCACCTCGAACACCGTGTGGCCAGGTGAGGGCACAGGGGCCACGAGCGCCGTGCTGACCGCCCGGCCCAGCAGAAAGCCCTGGTCTGTGTCTGGTGTCAGGGAGGAGGGGATGGGGACCTCGGCGTAGAGAGCTCCCGGTGGCGGGAAGAGCATGCCCAGGGCTGGCGTCTGCAGTGAGGTTTTCAGGGACACAGGGCCCCGGAGGTTCAGCCTAGTGGGGAGGATGTGGGTCAGCTGACCAAGTCCACCTCTTTGCAGCCGGCATCCCAGCACCCGCCCACACACGCTGCCCCACATACTTGGCCACCAGCTGCTGCTGCGTAGCCTCCTCCTCATAGAGGAACTGGTGCATCCTCTGCCGGTAGTTGGCACAGGACAGGGGGCCCGGGGCTGGGCCGCCGCGGCGGAACTCCAAGGCCAGCGCCGGCACCTTGTACTTGGCTATCAGGGCTGCCTGCTCTGCTGTGCGCTCCACACCAGGGACCACGTGGCGGTTGCCAGTGTGCCAGCGCTCCAGCTCCTCATGGTGGCCGGGTGCTAGCGTCCCCCCTGGGTGGTGCTCCTGACCCAGCTGCAACTCCAGCTTCTGCAGCAGGGCCGGCCTGCGGCCAAAGTCGAAGACCACCCACTGCTCGAAGGTGCCAAAGGAGGTGCTCTGCACACGCACGGCCACCCGGAACTCGGTTGGGCAGCCGGGCGCCTGGAAGCGCTCCCCCTGTGCGTACACCCGGCCCGGCGGGAGGCAGGGGGCCTCCAGCGAGAAGTCTGCTCCCGGCTCCTGCTTGAGCAGGGCCACATGTTGCAAGGGCTCCTGAGAGAAAATGGATGGTGAGGTGGCGCAAGAGGCCCTCCCACCCACCAAGGTCCAGGTTGACACAGACCCCTCCCAGTGCTGCGCTTCTTGCTGTGATCCCAGCAGGTGCTCAGCCTCTCTGAACCGCAGTGTCCCCCACATGGGGGTTCACAGAACCTGCCCAGGAGGGCCCCGTGCATGCAGAGCGAGGGAAGGCAGCATGGGATGCGCAGAGTCATGGTGGTAACCGGCCCAGACCCTTGCTCTCTGCCAGACACTCGACAAAATAACCCCACGACCCTGGGCACAGAGACCCCTCACACACACACATGGGGGACACGGTGCAGGGCAGTGGCTCCAGACCCCAGCCAACTCAGGGCTATGCGGACCCCTCACCTCGGAGTGGACCACGAACGTCCAGCTATGCTGAATTTTCCTCTCCTGGGCCTGATGCACCAGGGGCTGGTGGCAGGTGACGGACACACCATCAACAGTCTCAGCCAACTGCACAGGGAAGCCAGGCCATCAGCAGGGTGGCCCTGGCCCTGCCCACCCTGGCCCACTCACGAGGCCCCACTCACCACCAGGACCTCCCTGCTGCTGCGCTGGTACTCGGCCAGCAGCCGCTCTCGGTAGGACACCAGCCCCTCCTGCCAGGCCGCCTGCTCCCGCAGCTCTGCCGTCTGCACCCGCCGCTCCCACTCCTGCAGCTCCTGCTCTGAATGTGCCTTGGTGCAGATGTCCCCATACTCACAGAGGTCGGGCCTGGGGGGAGGTCAGCAGGCCACTGGGGTGAGACCCCTCAGCCTAAAAGAGGCCTGCCTGTGTGGGGGAGCAGGAGTAGATTCCAGGCGGGGGTGGGGCGGGGGCGGGACCTCCTCCAACCTGTCCACTACTGTGCCCACAGGCCAAGGCCAGCAGAAGCCACCTCCACAGACCTCCCTTGCCCACCTGAGGTGGACGAAGTGCCAGCCAGTCACACCGAGAGCACAAGGAGCTCCTGGTTCCGGCTGAAGGTGGGTCATCCCCCTCCCCAAGCCCCAAACACAGGCCTTACCTAGGGCAGAGCTCAAAGGTGGAGAGCCCGGTGGGCGGGCTTCGGTACTCCCAGGCCATGGCCTGGCCCTGGGCCACCATCTGCGCATGCTCCTGGGATGAGCAGTGGTTCTCGAAGGCCTCCTGGGAGCGGCAGGTGACCAGGCAGGCGTGGCAGTACAGCTGGAGTGCAGGAGGCGGGTAGGGGGGGGCTGTGTGCCCACCCCCCCTGGGGGCAGGGAGTGTGAGCAGGTCCATCCGCTGGAGCCCACCCAGCTGCTCAGCCTCCCACACGGCCATCTCCACAGCGCTGTGGGCGTACTGGCAGCGGGACGCCCCATGGCGGCACGGCCGCCCACGCCCCACATACATGCAATAGGCCAGCGGCTGGCGGTACTGGGGCTGTGGCCGCACTTCCACCACCTGCTGCTTGCGGCCCTCAGAGCTCATGTGGGTCAGGAGCGAGGGGCAGGTTCCATGCCTGGGGCAGCGCCCCTGGGCGTCCACGGGGCTGAGGTGTGGCGGGCAGTGCCGGAAGCAGTGGCAGCAGAGCAGCTGGAAGTGGCCGCCAAACTCCTCTCGGATGGTGTCAGCGGGGCTGCGCAGCTCGCCCTGGGCCCCGCCACCCTTCACCGCTGCCTTCAACCATAGACGGTGGACATTGTGCTCGCGCTCAAAGGTCCAGACCAGCGCCTCCTCGGGGCTTCGGGCAAAGGTGCACTGGTTTCGGTGCCGCCGGCAGCCCAGCCCAGGGCTGTAGTAGCGGCAGACCTCGTACCGTGCAGGCCGCGGGAAGCTGGGCCTGCGGTCCACCTTGCGCCAGACCCTGCTCTTGGCGGCTCGCTTGGAGCGGGCCAGCAGGATCTCCCGGGGGCAGCTGTGCTCCACGCGGCGCAGGAGGTAGGTGCTCTCATTGAGGCGCTGAGTGCAGCGGGAGCAGCCCAGACACAGGTCCACCTGGGTGTACAGCCTGGCCAGGGATGGCTCCTTGGTGGCCGTGGGGCCAGTGGGCCATGGGCCAGACCCCGGGGACACCATCTCTAAAGCTGGCCTGGCCCTGCGGGGTGGCGTCCGAGGCTCAGGGCTCCGCTGGTCCTCGGGGGCTATTCGCTCTCAAGGAGATGTGTGGGACAGGAGAAGCCAAGAGCCAGGTCCGGCTGAGGTCAGGGCTCGCACACACCGCCTCCCCCCACCAAGGTGCCGAGGAGGCGGAGCCGGAAAGTTCTGGGGCAGGACAGGAGCAGAGGGTGGTTAGGTCCAAGGAGGCTGGGCCACTGGCCTGGACCCAGCCCAGACCCACCCTCTCTGAAGGGTTTCTCGGCCGCTCAGGAGCCAGCCGGCTGTGTCTGGGGACGGTGCCCCCCCACAGGGCCTCTCAGCCCCCCACCCCCACCCTCCTGGCCCTATAGGTCCGGGTCTCCTGCCTGGTCTGAGGCCCACCACCCCTGTTCTGTGAAGGGACAGTTGGCTCCTGGGGACGGTGCCCCCCACATGTGTCTGGAGGGGACTGGCTTCCTCCCCTTGGGGCAGAGCCTTGTGGGCGGGGCAAGGGGCTGCCCAGGCAGCACGGTCGGCATCAGCTCCAGAAGGACAAGGGGTTCCCCGGGTTCCCTGGGGTTCCCGGGGAGCCTAAATCAGAAAGGGGAACTGGCTTCCACCAGGCTGCTGGCTTCCCCTAGAGAGCACTTTCCAGGGCACCTGGGGTGACCGAGACCTCCAGGAGGAAGTGGGCGGAGGGCAGCCCGGGGTCAGAGCCGGCCTGGCTCCAGTGGAAACTTAGTCTCCGCAGCAGCGGCTGGTGGAGACCCCAAGCCGGATGGATGTTCAGAAGCAGGGGCAGCGGGCGCGGTGAGGACAAGACCGCAGGGGGGGAACTTGGGGTCCAGAGACACCCCCCCCCCCCCAGGCGCAGGGCGAGGAGACTGCGCTGTTGTGGGCAGGGGTCGCGGCTGAGTCCCCATCTCCAGGCTCGGGGTCCCCGGCACCGGCCCCCCGCCCGTTAGCACCGCCTCCCCGCATCCCGGGAGCCCCCATCCCAGGCACCCCCACGCGCGCTCAGGGAGCTGCCCCCACAGCGCAGACCCGCATCCCCGCACTCACCACCCATTCGGCCGCGCCCGCCGCGGGATCACTTTCGATTCTGCCCCCGGGGTGACTCAAACCTCTGACGCCCGAGCGCGGAAATTACCTCACTGCCCCCGCCCCGCCCCCACCCCCGCCCCCCTCGCGGCGCCGCCCCAACCCGTGGCGCCCCGCCCGCCCGCCAGCGCCCAGGATTCGAACCCTGGTCCGAAGGCTGCAGCGCCCCGCCCCGAGTCCAGCGCCAGGCGGGAGGGGGCGCCCAGCGGGCCGTCTGGGCTGGCGGGCATCCCCGCGGGAGGGGCAGGATGGGGCCGGGTGCGGCCCGCACCTCTTTGAAAGGCACCAGTCAGTCTGGGTCAAGGGGGCCCTTCCCTCCTACCTGGGGAGGGGCCTCTGTGGGGAGGCTCCTCTTACCTGGGGAGGCTCTGATGTATCCAAGCCCTTAAAATGCACCAAAGGATGTTTGGACCGAGGCAGGGCCTGGAAATGGAGAGCCCCCCAGTCTACACAGCAGGAAGGGGAGCTAATTGCATTGGACTCCCCTCAACTTTCTGTGCAAGGTCCACTCTCACCCCACTTGAGAAAACGGAGGAGACTTGGCAGCTTGAAACCCCGACCTTCCCCGCGGATGAGCCCCCTGAGAGTCGCACCCTTGCCCAGTGCCCTGACACGGGAAAGGCCGCCTGGTGACCGCGGAAGCTGCTGGCTCCAGCAGCACCAGGAGGAGACTGTCGCCTGCGAGAGCTGTGCAAGCGACCCCCCTTCAGGCAACTCCACCCCAGCCCCGCTTGACTGCAACCTCATGAGACCCCACGCCTGAGCCACCAGCCAAGCCACTCCCAACTGTGAGATAATAAATGTTTATTATTGTTTTAAGCCACCAAGTTTTGAGGCGATTTCTCACACAGCAATAGATCTTGCAACAAGACTGTCCCTCAGACAATGAAATGCCTCTGTGCTGACCCAAGGTCGGCATCCTCTCGGGAAGGACAGGATGGAAGCTTCCAGTAAAGTCAGGAGCTGCGCTGGGCGCGCCACTCACAATCATGCCAGTGGCCTCTAGACACAGCGTTTCAGAACAAAACAGAGCAAAACACTCTGTAAATACCAGCAGCAACAAAAGACCCAGGAATAAGCTCAACAAGAAATACGCAAGGAAGCAGAAATGTCCCGAGAGGCACATGGACACTCGGAAGAGGGGAGCGAAAGGCTAGTTCTTGGACCAGGAGACCTAGCGTTACACAAAGATGGTGATTCTTCCTAAATAGAAATAGAAACAAAGATCCTAAAAGTGATTTGAACCACAGAAGACCCTAATAGCCAAAGCAATCATGAGAAAGAACAAAGCTGGAGGCATCACACTGCCCGATTTCAAGCTGTAACACAAAGTTATAGTGATCAAAACCACACTGACATAGACACAGGCACACAGGTCAGCGGGCAGAAATGAGAGCCCAGAAATGAACTCATGCATACAGGGTCAACTAATTTTTGTTGTTGGTGTTAATCCTCACCCAAGGATATTTTTCCATTGATATTTAGAGAGAGTGGAAGGGAGAGAGAGAGAGAGAGAGAGAGAGAGAGAGAAACATCAATGTGAAAGAGACACATCAATTGGTTGCCTCCCCCACACCCGGGGCCAGGGATCGAATCTACAACCCAGGTATGTGCCCTTGATCTGGAATTGAACCTGAGACCTTTCAGGGCAACCACTGAGCAACACTGGCCAGGGCTTGTCAACTAATTTTTGACAAGGGTGCCGAGAACAGATGATGGGAAAAGGACAGTGTCTTCAATAAATTGTGGTGGGGAAACTGGATTCCACAGTGAAGGACTGAAATGGGATCCCTGTCTGACACCCTCACAAAAACCTCCTCAAAATGGATCAAAGCCCCCAAACCGGAAGACTCCTAGAAGAAAGCAGGGTGAAAGAGCCTTCATGTGATCTTGGCCATGAGTCCTTGGCTAGGACACCAAAGCACAGGCAATGCAAACAAAAATAAACAGTGAGACCACATTAGACCAAAGAGCTTCTGCACAGCCACAGAACCATCAGTAAATCGAAAGGGCACCTACAGAATGAGAAAAATCACAAACCATGTATCCCATAAGCAGTTAACATCCAAAATGTGTAAAGAACTCATACCACTCAATAGTAAAAACAAATAATCTGCCGAAACCGGTTTGGCTCAGTGGATAGAGCGTCGGCCTGCGGACTGAAAGGTCCCAGGTTCGATTCCGGCCAAGGGCATGTACCTGGGTTGCGGGCACATCCCCAGTAGGAGATGTGCAGGAGGCAGCTGATCGATGTTTCTCTCTCACCAATGTTTCTAACTCTCTATCTCTCTCCCTTCTTCTCTGTAAAAAACCAATAAAATATATATTTTTTAAAAAAACAAAAAACAAATAATCCAATTTTAACTGGCAAAAATTTGAAGACATTTTCCCAAAGAGGACATGCAGATGGCCAACAGGTGCATGAAAAGATGCTCAACATCACTAATCATCAGGAGAAAAGCAACTCAAAGCCACAGTGAGAGGTCACCTCACACCTGCTGAAGGGCTGTCATCAAAAAGACAAGCCCTGGCCATTGTGGCTCCGTTGATTGGAGCGTCGTCCCGTTCGCTTCAAAGTGGCGGGTTCGATTCCCAGCCAGGACATCTACCCAGGTATGGGTTTGACTCCCAGTCAGGGTGCATACAGGAGGCAACCTATTGATGTTTCTCTCTCTTCCTTCTTCTCTCTAAAATCAATTTTAAAAAAAACTCTTAAAATGAAAAGACAAAAATAACAAGTGCTGGTGAGGATGTGGAGAAAAGGGCACCCTTGTGCACTGTTGGTAGGCATGCAGATCGGAGCAGCCACTGTAGAAAGCTGTAGGGAGGTTCCTAAAAACATTAAAAATAAACCTACCTTAGGACCCAGCAATCCCATTCTGAGTATTTATCTGAATGAAATTAAACCAGGCTTTCTGAGCTACCTGCACCTCCACAATCACGGCAGCATTATTCACAGTCGCCAATATATGGAAGCAGCCAGTGTCAACAGCTGAATGAATAAAAAGATGCTAACGCCCTGGCCAGTGTTGTTAAGTGGTTAGAATGTTGGCCTGTTGACCAAAGGGTCTCGGGTTCAATTCCTAGTCAAGGGCACATACCTGGGCTGCAGGTTCGATCTCCGGCTGTGGTCAGGGCAGGTGTGGGAGGCAACCAATCGATGTACCTTTTTCACATTGATGTTTCTCTCTTTCTCTCCCTCCTTCCCTTTCACACTCTCTAAAAATCAATGGGGCCCGGCCGTGTGGCTCAGTGGTTGAGCATCGACCTATGAAACAGGTGGTCACAATTTGATCCTGTCAGGGCACCTGCCCCGGTTGCGGGCTCGATCCCCAAATAGCGGGTGTACAGGAGGCAGCTGGTCAACGATTCTCTCTCATCATTGATGTTTCTCTCTCCCTCTCCCTCTCTGAAATCAATAAAAATATATTTAAAAAAAGAAAAATCAATGGAAAAAAAATATATTCTCAGGTGAGGATTAACAAAAAAAGGTGTTACACACACACACACCCACACACACACACACTCACACTGGACTATTACTCAGCCATGAGAAAGCAGGAAATCCTGCCATTTGCAACAACATAAGTGGACCTTGATATGCTAAGTAAGATATATTGGACAGAAAAAACAAATGCTACATGATATTGCTTACATGTGGAATCTAAAAAAAAAAAAAAAAAAAAAAAAAAGCCAAGCTGTTAAAAACAGAGAGTAAATGTATGCAGGGGTTGGGAGAATTGGGATGTCATTTAAGGGTATAAACTTGAAACACTACCTAATGCCCAGCATAGTGACTGCAGTCCAAAGTCCTGTGTTATAACTCAGTCTTGCTAAGAGACTATTCACCTTGTGAGTGACAGAAGTGCTAGCCAACCTACTGCAATGTCACTGCTCCAAATAAACACGTTGGTCTTTTTGTTTGTTTGGTTTGTGTTTTTTGTAGGGGTTTTTTGTGGTTGTTAATCTTTACTCGAGGATGTTTTTTCACTGATTTTTTGAGAGAGTAGAAGGGAGGGGGAGAGAGAGAGAGAGAGAGAGAGAGAGAGACATTGATGTGAGAGAGACACATTGATTGGTTGCCTACCACACGCACCAACTGGGGCTAGAGATAGAACCTATAACCCAGGGATGTGCCCTTGGCCAGGAATTGAACCCATGACCCTTTGGTGGGAAGTCCAACACTCTAACCACTGAGCTAATGTTACATGTCAGTCACATCTTATTCAGTAAATTAAAAAAGAGCCCAGGTGGCATAGCTCAGTGGTTGAGCATCAACCTATGAACCGGAGGTCATGGTTTGATTCTGGTCAAGGGCACATGTCTGGGTTGCGGGCTCAATCCCCAGTGGGGGACGTGCAGGAGGCAGCTGATCAGTGACTCTCTCTCATCAATGATGTTTTTCTCTCTCCCTCTCCCTTCCTTTCCGAAATCAATAAAAATATATATTTTTTAAAAAGAGTAAACAGGAGGAGAGACCAAGATGGCAGCATAGGTAAACACTGGAGCTTGCTGCCACAAACAACCACTTCAAAAATACAACTAAAAGACGGAACGGACATCACCCAGAACCACAGGAAGGCTGGCTGAGGAGAGACTCTTCAACTAGAAGGAAAGACAACAGCATACCGAGGCTCAGAGGAGGCGCAGTGTGGAAAATACAAAGGTACCGAGGTGCGCGCGCAAAGCGGGCTGGTGGCTGAGGGCGCGGTTGTCGTTTTCAATCAGGAGGGAGTCTCAGACTCTGAGCTCCAGATCCGGGCGAGTCTCTAGGGACTCAGACTCAAACGGGAGAGGCGGGATTGTCTGGCATCAGTTGGAACGTGAGGGCAGCTTTCTCTCCGAGGTTTGCAGCGGTTGCTGGGGTTCTGAGAAGCAGAGCCTCTGGGAACGGGACTGAGAGCAGCTATAAATGCTCCCTCCGCCTGCCCGCCCTGTTGACCCCGTGCGACCCGCCCCGCCCAAGCCCTGCGCAGAGTCATTTGCCGGATAGCCTCAGGCAAAGGCTAGATTAGCACCTCTCCAGAGGACAGAAGTTTTCCGCGGCAGACACAGGTGATTCTCACAGCCAGTCGGCCTGGTGGTCAAATCCCTCTAGTATTAACTACAACAATCAAGGCTTAACTAGAACAAGACTGTGCACAAAGACCACAAGGGGGTGCACCAAGAAAGCATAAAAAATGCAGAGACAAAAAAACATGACAGAAATGGAGGATATAGAGCTAAAAAACGCAATTTTGAGGGCTTGCAATAATGTGCTACAAGCTGCCAATAAACTTGATGAGACCCTCACGAAATCTAATGAGACCCTCGATGCTATGATAAAGAACCAACTAGAAATTAAGCATACACTGACTGAAATAAAAAATATTATACAGATACCCGACAGCAGACCGGAGGAGCGCAAGAATCAAGTCAAAGATTTGAAATACGAAGAAGCAAAAAACACCCAACTGGAAAAGCAAAATGAAAAAAGAATCCGAAAATATGAAGATAGTGTAAGGAGCCTCTGGGACAGCTTCAAGCGTACAAACATCAGAATAATAGGGGTGCCAGAAGATGAGAGACAGCAAGATATTGAAAACCTATTTGAAGAAATAATGACAGAAAACTTCCCCCACCTGGTGAAAGAAATGGACTTACAGGTCCAAGAAGCGCAGAGAACTCCAAACAAAAGGAATCCAAAGAGGACCACACCAAGACACATCATAATTAAAATGCCAAGAGCAAAAGACAAAGAGAGAATCTTAAAAGCAGCAAGAGAAAGAGACTCAATTACCTACAAGGGAATACCCATATGACTGTC
Organism: Myotis yumanensis; assembly: GCF_028538775.1. NCBI lineage: Eukaryota > Metazoa > Chordata > Mammalia > Chiroptera > Vespertilionidae > Myotis > Myotis yumanensis. The sequence goes on along the minus strand of NW_027223758.1, from coordinate 2,359,129 downwards.
AGCTGATTTCTCAACAGAAACTTTGCAGGCCAGAAGGGAATGGCAAGAAATATTCAAAGTGATGAATACCAAGAACCTACAACCAAGAGTACTTTATCCAGCAAAGCTATCATTCAGAATTGAAGGCCAGATAAAGAGCTTCACAGATAAGGAAAAGCTAAAGGAGTTCATCACCACCAAACCAGTATTAGACGAAATGCTGAAAGGTATCCTTTAAGAAGAGGAAGAAGAAAAAGGTAAAGATACAAATTATGAACAACAAATATGCATCTATCAACAAGTGAATCTAAGAATCAAGTGAATAAATAATCTGATGTACAGAATGAACTGGTGATTATAATGAATCAGGGACATAGAAAGGGAATGGACTGACTATTCTTGGGGGGGAAAGGGGAATGGGAGATGCAGGAAGAGACTGGACAAAAATCGTGCACCTATGGATGAGGACAGTGGGTGGGGAGTGAGGGCGGAGGGTGGGGCGGGAACTGGGAGGAGGGGAGTTATGGGGGGGAAAAAAGGAGGAACAAATGTAATCTGAACAATAAAGATTTAATTAAAAAAAAAAAAGAGTAAAGAGGATACTAGTCTTACCAACTATGAAAACACATCATAAAGTGACTAAGAGAGTGTGGCTCTGGAGCAGGATGTGGTGCGGCGACGAGAGTGCACAATAGGCTGAAAGGCACACAGCGATTCATGCGTAATGACCGATGGCACAGTCAGGTTACTGGGAAAGAGGGTTCATTCCACAAATCCTGCTAAAACTGCTTCATTCTAGCAATTCTGTTACAACCGGCTAGCACCTTGAACCAAAAAGGGGGCGGAGGACTCTCCACCCATCACTTGACACCCCGTGGAACAGAAGGCAGATCAAAGATTCAAACAGAAACAAAACCAGCCACAGAGGAGCTGGAGACCGTGCCCGAGTGCAGTTGGTGGTGTCTTGGCTGGAAGGCCTGGCTAAGGGGCCCGCCCTCCTGCTGGGGGCTCCTCGCTCATCCCCTGCTCAGGCCAGGCTCCAGGTTGGTAGTTTGAAATCTGTCAGGATGGACAGAGTGACACCACAGAAAGGACTCGCGCTGTGCCTGGCTGCGCTTCCCCTTCAGAGAGCGCATGGCTGAGCCCTAGCACAGAGGTACTGATGCAGGATGATGTGCGGAGGAGACAATCGGTCAGCAGCCAGACACACCGCACCCTGCTCCCCGCACAGCGAGAGGCAAGGGGACCGAGGCTGCGCTCTCAGGGTGCAGGCAGAGCCACAGGGTCTTTTCACCCCCCCACCATAAGGCCAGAGTCAGACATTGGGGGGGCGGGCAGCCCTGTGAAGAGGGCAGAGCACCAGCAGTGCCAGGAACACGGAAGCATCTCTAGTGTCCCTCAATGAGGTGTTTCCCAATCACCTGTTAAAGAAGAGAACCCAGGTACACAATGACGCACCTGGAGTTAAAAAATAAAAAAGACGGAATTTAAAAATAAATAATTTACAAAACTCAGATACAGAACCAGAGGGAAATGAGCTGGGACGGGAGGAAACCCTTCCCTCGCCCTGCCTGCACGTCTGAGGTTTGTTTGTTTGCTAACCTCACCTGCAAATATTCTTTCCATTGGTCGTTTTTAGGGAGAATGGAAGGTAGGAGGGAGAAAGAGAAGGGAGACATCAATGTGAGAGAGACACACGGACTGGTTGCCTCCCACACGCACCCCAACCAGGGTGGGGATTATCCCGAACCCAAGTTGGTGCCCTTGACCAGGAATCACACCCTCAACTCTTTAATGCTGTGCCAACGCTCTACCCAGTGAGCAAACTGGCCAGGGCTTGCATGTCTGATTTTGTGGGTGTGTATTCCTTATTCAAACCAACAGGACAAGTGTCAAAGGTACCATGTCAAGTACAGACTGCGGAGCATTTGCACAGTAGCCCATGCTCAAGGCCCCTCTGGTCACTCATGTCAGAGGGATCATCCCTTCACCTCTGGCCCCAAAGATCATGCAGATGCTGATGCACCAATTTCATCACCACCAGCAGGGACTGCCCCCAAACTGCAGACACACGGTCCTGGGCAGCTTCCTGGACGCCAGCCAGGCATCTCAGAGTGCGGGCTCACACCCTCTCCTCCGGCTGCTCCGACAGCCTCCCGTTTCCGTTAAATGACACCCCATCCTCCCCTGGGCCCCTTCTCGCACCCTACAACCAACATCTGCAAATGCCGTCAGCTCGAAATCCAAGCCGCTGCAGAATCGAGGTGCCCGTGCCGGGCAAGGCCGAGACCCCTGCGGCGGCCTCCCCTGGGGCCTGTGTCCATGACCCTGGGGCCAGGGGTCCTTTCAAAATGACTCAGCAATATGAGTTAATGCAGAGGCGTAGCGTCTGCCACCAAATGGAACAGTCACATAATCGCAAAGCATCTCCCCGGGACGCCTACTAGTTACGACGACGCAAGGCAGACTAGCTTGGCAGCGGAGAAACCAGTGTCAGGGCTCAGGTCCCCCGAGCTGGACAGCAGGTAGGCTGAGCCCAGGTGCACCGAGGGCACAGCCACCTCCTGTGGTTCCAGCCCCAAATGCAGAACCTCCTCCCAATCTCCAGGAGCCCGCAGTGGCCGGTCCGCCCCTCCAATTGTCCCAGCCGTGAGGAGTCCCCAGGCTGGAGAAGACAGAGGGCCTCCGCTGCACTGTGGTTACCGAAAAACAGAGAAAATAGAAAGGAGATTCGTCACAGTTAAAATCCAGTTGTGAGCTCAGTGACACTACTGGTTAGTGCTGGATTTCCTGCTGCAATAACAACAGCGTCCCTGCTCTTAGAAACGTCACTGTCACCTGGGTGTCGGGTGAAGAGATCCGACTCTCAGATGGTCCAGGAGTCACATGTCTGATAACCCAGCTGGGGCCAAATGTCAGCGGCCAGCGAGTCAAGATACAGGGGGGCCCAGCCGAGGCGCAGGGGCTGAGTGCCAACCTGTTCACTGGGAGGTCACAATTCGATTCCCATCAGGGCACAGGCCCGGGTTGCAGGCTCGATCCCCAGTGTGGGGCCTGCAGAAGCAGCCAATCAATGATCCTCTCTCATCATTGATGTTTCTATCTCTCTCTCCCTCTCTCTTCCTCTCTGAAATCAATAAATATATTTTAAGAAAATACCTACAGAAGTCTTTGCACTATTTTTGCAACTTTTGTATGTTGTTTGAAATTATATCAAATCAAAAAGTAAATAAAGCATCCAGCAGTCACGCCCCCAAAATTGGGCCTTCCTCACCCAGCACATGTCCCCGCGGATGGAGCTTGGCCACATGGCCTCTGTGTGCCCTCCACCATCACCCCGAACAGCTGGAAAGGAGGAAGGTCTCGAGTCTGGGGCCAGGCCCAGTTTACCTGTGACGTTGGGCTAGGTCCTGCCAGCTGGCCCTAGCGGCCTCCGGTTACCACCCACCTAAACAGGACTTTTTTTTTTTTTTAAATATATTTTTACTGGATTTCAGAGAGGAAGAAAGAGGGAGAGAGAGAGAGAAATATCAATGATGAGAGAGAATCATGGATCAGCTGCCTCCTGCACACCCCCCGCTGGGGATCGAGCCTGCAACTCAGGCATGTGCCCTGACTGGAATCAAACCTGAGACCCTTCAGTCCACAGGCCGGCGCTTATCCACTGAGCCAAACTAGCCAGGACTAAACAGAACTTTAATACCAGGCCCTGGCCCCCAAGGACCCTAACAGTGGCCCACTCATGAGCCTGCCCACCCAGCCATAACGTCACACCCTGGCCAGGAGCAAGGAGGTGACTGAGTCTATGGGTGGGAGCACTCTAGCTTAGCCTGGGGGAAGTGCAGCCACAAGGGCCTCTTAAACTCGTCCTTTCTGGTGGGGCCATGGGGAGAAGGTCATGGGAGCCAGGAAGGGGCATCTGACCTCGAGGTCTCGATGCAAGGAGGTCCACACCAGGGGTGCTGCCAGCTGCTGTCTCTGTCCCGACCCCACAGCATCTCTGCACCGGTGCGTGCCACCTCACACTCTGACCCACCTGGAGCTGAGGTGAGCAAGGTGAAGATTCAGGATAGTCCCCAAGCCACTGGGGGAGGAGCCCCCACCCCCATCCCACCCAGGGCTCTTTCTGAGTCTGGCAGCTCCTCGAAGGACCTCTCCTGGCCAAAGGCACCTCTCCAGATTGACCCGTGGGAGGGCCACACTCAGGACGGAGGAAGGGGTGTGGACTTCCTGTTACTAGACAGGAAGCGGGCCAGGCGGCTGCCTCAGGTCTGCCTTGGGCTGCTGGGAGTGTGTGGGTTCTTGACTTTGAGCAGGGAAGATTTAACAAGATGAGTCCAGATGGCCTTGGCCAGTTTGGCTCAGTGGACAGAGCATCGGCCTGCGGACTGAAGGGTCCCGGGTTCGATTCTGGTCAAGGGCATATGCCTGGGTTGCAGACTCAGTCTCCAGTGGGGAGTGTGCAGGAGGCAGCCAATCAATGATTCTGACTCATCATTGATGTTTCTATCTCTCTCCCTCTCCCTTCCTCTCTGAAATAAAAAAAAGACATATGTTTTAAAAAACAAATGAGGCCAGGTGATTTTGAGAGGACATTTATTAAAGCTGGGGACAGGGAAACAAGGAAGGGCTTAGAGTAGAAAGAGCAACAGGAGAGCCTCAGCTGGGTGGCTTTGGCCCCTAGAAACGTGTGGGAAAGCCGTGGGCCATGAGGGCTGCTATGAGCTCACTGGGAGTCAGAGAAAAGGGGGGCTTTAGAGACATGTTCAGGGGGTGAGCCTGGGACCAGCTGCCGCTGTCTATTGTTGCCCTGGTGGCAAGTCTAGTGGGACCACCACTAGAGTTTGGGAGAGAAAAGTGAAGGCGCACCCGAGAGGGAGGAGGCGTGGGCGTGCGCAGGAGCTCCTGGGCCGGGTCTTGTCTCGAGGGCTCTAATATGCTTTCTAAAGGCAAGGATTTTAGGGGCGGTCCTAGGGAAGGGACTCACAGAATATTCATCAGCTTTATGATGATTTAAAATGAGATGCAGTCCTAACCGGTTTGGCTCACTGGATAGAGCATCGGCCTACGGACTAAAGGGTCCCAGATTCGATTCCGGTCAAGGGCATGTACCTTGGTTGTGGGCACATCCCCACTGGGGGGTGTGCAAGAGGCAGCTGATCGATGTTTCTCTCTCATCGATGTTTCTAACTAATCCCTCTCCCTTCTTCTCTGTAAAAAATCAATAAAAATATTAAAACAAAAAAAAAAAAAACCGAGATGCACTCCCCTGACCTCACCCTTCCTTGGTGTGGCTGGCACAAATGGCACTACTTGGGTTTATGGTATGAGAAGTGTAAAACATCTACTCTTAGGGGCCTTGGTTAGGAAAGATGGGATTTGCAGTTGACTGGATGGCTATAAATCGCTTGGCCATTTAAACTATTTGTCTCAGCTTTGGCAGGTTCACCCAGTGGGTAGAGCATCGGCTTGCAGACCGAGGGATCTCGGGTTCCACCTGGTCACAGGCACCTACCTCGCTTGCAGGCTTGCTCTCAGCCCCCAGTAGGATTGTGGACAGGAGTCAACCAGTCGATGTTTCTTTCTCACATCAATGTTTCTCTCTACTCCCCCCTCCTTCTCCCTTCCTTCCACTCTCTCTGGAAATCAATGGAAAAAATATCCTTGGGTGAGGATTAACACACACACACAAACTCTCTGTCCCGGCTTCCCTATTCCACTTGTCCTGGCTTACTAACCCGTCTCATTCCCACCTGTGGAGGATGCACTCGCACCCCTCCTGCTTGGGGCGAGGTCTGGAGAGGCAGCAGACCTGGCTCCGCCTCGCCCTCCGCCCTCCGCCCAGCACCTGACCTTTGTGCACCCAGCCCTGCAGACTCGGCCTTGACCTCCACCCACTCTGGCACTCTGTCCCCCGCCCGCCCGGCAGGATGCAAGGCTGGGCCTCTGTGCCAGAGCCTACTCTCCTCCCTGGAACAGGGGCGGGACATGGCAGGCTTCTGACGCCAGAGGTTCAAGTCCACCCTCCTGGCCTCCGGGTCTCATCCCATCACCTCCTAGCCAGGCCGCTCAGAGCCAGGTGCCTGCAGGACCTGCCCACCCGGGGGATTGGTCACTGATGGGGGACAGTTACTGCACACATGGCCCTGGGTGGGCTGGGGACTCAGGGCTCCTCTTCTGAAATTCAGCAGGTGGGGGAAGGGCAGGAGACAGTCCAACAGGCCCAACCTGCGGCCAGTGGACTTCTTAAAAGGCACTGAAGCAGGGGAAGGCACTGAAGCACGGGAAGGCCTGCCCCCAGCAGAAGGTGCTGGACTCTGAGTGAGCGAGAGAGAACGAAGGATGGGACCTGCCTCACGACACAACCACAACATGTTGCTCAAGGCGGGTCGAGCGCTGCACTGCCAGCCGCAAAGCTTGAAAGCAGAAGTCTTCTCAGCCCTGGGGGGCAAGTGCTTCTTTAAAGGGACACGCAAAGCACACACATAAAAGAAAAGGCTGATAAACAGGGTTTCATAACCACCCACAGTTTCCGCTGTGCAGACGCCGCAGTGAGGAGAGGAACAGAGCCAGGGCCGCGAGGTGTTCGGAAAGTGGGTCTGATGAGAACTGGCACAGAGCACTGTGAACCTCAAAACTCAATAATTTTTTAAAAGCTCTGTTTTCTTTTTTTTATTATTAAGTATATATTTATTGATTTCAGAGAGGAAGAGAGAGGGAAAGAGAGATAGAAACATCAATGATGAGAAAGAATCATGGATCAGCTGCCTCCTGCAAGCACCCTACTAGGGATTGAGCCCGCAACTAGGGCCTGTGCCCTTGACCAGAATCAAACCCGGGACCCTTCCGTCTGCAGGCCGACACTCTATCCACTGAGCCAAACCGGCCAGGGCAAAGCCCAGTTTTCTTAAAATGAGCAAAATAGTTGAACAGACACTTCATATGGAAAAATACACGAATGGCCATAAGCACATTAAAACAGGGCCCACATAGCAGGTCAGCTGGGCAATGCCCCTAGAACCCATTCAAATGACCGTACAGAAAGGCTGTGCAACAAATGACCCCAAAACTCAGCGCCATAAAACAAGCATGTGTTACGCTCACAAGTTCTGTGGGACCGGCAAGGACCGCGAGTCTCTGCTCGATGTCCAGAAGGTGTGGGTCCTGTGGCTGGTCCCTGGAGGCACCTCACTGCATGGCTGTCACCTGGGCGGGGCTGGGCGTGGAGGGAGCTGCTGAGCATGTCTCCATCTCTCTGTGGTCTCTCCACGGTGGCAGCTCCGCTCCAGAAGGGGGGTGTTGACAGAGATAGAGAGAGAAAGAGACGGTGACTGTGACAGAGGCAGAGAGACAGAGAGACACACAGAGACAGAGAGAGACGGAAGGAATGAGAACAGCACGGACACTCTTGCCTTTCCTCATCCATCCTGAGAAGTCACACAGCAGGACATCTGCCACGTCCGTGTCATCAGCATGAGCCACGAGGGCCAGCCCACACCAAGAGAAAGGAAACTGAGCCTCACATTTTGCGGGAGGAGAATGAGAATGTGTGGCCAGGTTTAAAGCCACACACAGAGGAGAGCAGAGGGCCACCCACGCAGCAGGAGCAGAGGCAGAGCCAACCCAGAGATGCACACGGTGACTTTCAAACTTTTAGACCAGGGTCTTCAAGTGACGTTTCCCAAAGCACTCCCTGTCCTCCCCGAGGTGCACCCTGCTCCTCTGTGCTTGGAAAACAACTCCCTGAGGTGCGCTACATCCTGTTTGAAAAGTACTAACCAGGAAGCTATATCAACTCTTAAGGTGTATGTGCCTAATACCTAACCGTAAGTATATACAGCACCCAACTTGGTCTGTAGAGTCAACACAATCCCCCTCAGAACCCAGCCTGTTACGTGGTGGATATGGACCAACTGATTCTGAAGTTTACATGGAGGCGAAAAACCCAGAGCAGCCAAGGAAACCATGAAGGAGCCCTAGCTGGTTTGGCTCAGTGGATAGAGCGTCAGCCTGTGGATTGAAGGGTCCCGGGTTCAAGTCAAAGGCACGTACCAGTTGCGGCTTGATCCCCAGCCCTGGTTAGGGCACATGCAGGAGGCAACCAATCGATATGTCTCTCTCACATTGATGTTTTTCTCTGTCTCTCCCCCTCCTTTCCACTCTCTCTAAAAATCAATGAAAAAATATCCTCAGGTGAGGATGAACAAAAGAAAAAAGAAAAATAATAAAAAAGAATGAAGGTGAAGAACAGAGTTGGAGGAATGATGCCACTCACTGTAAAGCTACAGTGATCAAGACAGCGTGGTTACTGGTGAAAGAACAGACACATAGACCAACAGACCATGACAGAGAGCCCAGAAATAGACCCGGTAAATATGGTCAACTGATCTCGACAAAGGAGCAACGGCAGCTCAACGGAGAAAGGACAGTCTCCTCGATAAGTGGTGCTGGAACTGCTGGACATCCACATGCAAAACAAGGATCTGCACGCAGAATTAACCCAAAACGGACCACAGACCTAAACGTAAAGCGCAAAACTATAAAACTCCTGAACGTAACACAGGAGAAAACCTAGAGGACCTTGGGTTTGGAGGTGACTTTTTACAACAACAAAGGCACGACCCCTGAAGGAGAAAAGTGATGAGCTGAACTTAATTAAAAAACACTTCTGGCGCCGAAACCGGTTTGGCTCAGTGGATAGAGCGTCGGCCTGCGGACTGAAAGGTCCCAGGTTCGATTCCGGTCAAGGGCATGTACCTGGGTTGCGGGCACATCCCCAGTAGGAGGTGTGCAGGAGGCGGCTGATCGATGTTTCTAACTCTCTATCCCTCTCCCTTCCTCTCTGTAAAAAATCAATAAAATATATTTTAAAAAATACAAAAAAAAAACACTTCTGGATTAACCAATGGACACAAGACACGGGGCGGGGGGGGCGGGGGGTAGGGGCCAGGGGAATGTCAAGGGGGGGAAAAAAGGAGACATATGTAATACTCTTTGTAATACTTTAAGAAATAAAAATTATTAAAATATTAAAAAAAAAAACAAAAAACACTTCTGCTCTACAAAAACAATACCGAGAGAATGAGAAGACAACCACGGAGAGGAGAGATATTTGCAAGACACATCTGATGCAGGACTGTTTTCCAAAAGATACAAAGAATTCTAAGCCCAGAAAGAAAACAATGAACCCGATTAAAAATGGGCCCAGACCTTCCTAGACCCCTCACCAAATAGATACACAGATGACGGGTAAGCAAATGAAAAGATGCTCCGCGTCCTAGTCATCAGGGAAATGGAAATTAAACAATGAGATTCCACTGCACACCTATCAGAACGGCCAAAACCCAGAGCACTGACACCACCAAGTGCCGGCGAGGACGCGGAGCAGCGGGAACTCCCCTTCACTGCTGGTGGGAAGGCGGGGGCAGAGCCACTTTGGAAGACAGCTGGGTGGTCTCTTACCAAACTGAACAGACTCGTGGGACCCAGCAGTCACGCTCCCTGCTATTGACCCAAAGGAGCTGAAAGCTGATGTCCACACAAAACCTGGGAACATTTGAGACCTTGCTCTCCAGCATCTGTCATCAGTTTGGCTTAAATAAACTCTTATGAAAATTATTTTAGCCTGGCCGGTGTGGCTAAGTGGTTGAGCATTGACCCATGAACTGGGAGGTTATGGTTTGATTCCCAGTCAGGGCACATGCCCTGGTTTCAGGCTCAATCCACAGAAAACAGCCAATCAATAATTTTCTCCCATCATTGATGTTTCTATTTCTTCTTCTCCCTTCTCTCTCTGAAATCAATAAAAAAAAATATATATATATATATATATTTAAAAATTATTAAAATAAACAAACCTGCCCACCGACATTTACAGCAGCTTTGTTCTTGATTGATAGGACGGGAAGCAGCCCAGGCGTCCTCCCGCAGGTGGGTGGGTGAGTCATCATGGTCCACCCAGACGGGGGTATTATTTAGCACCGAAAAAAATAAGCTGTTAGGCCATGAAGAGACACAGAAGAACGTGAAATGCATGACTAAATGACAGAAACCAATTGAAAAGGCTGCAGACTGTGTGACTCCAGCTCTGCGACATCGGGAAAAGGCAGGGGAAGTGGAGACAGTGAAGACCATGGCGGCCAGGGGCTGGGGGGAGGGATGGACAAGGCAGGCACAGAGGATTTTAGGGCCGTGAAACTACTCTGTGTGGTACTATGATGGTGGGCACACGTCGTAACACATCTGTCCAGACCCACAAAACGTACAACCCCGAGAGTGACCCCAGTGCACACCGTGGGCTCTGGGGGATGTCAATGCAGGTCACTGACTGTTACAAATGCCCCGTCAGGTGGGCTGTGAGTAGGGGGGACAGGGGCTACAGGGAACTCTGTACTTTCCTCTCAATTTTGCTGTGAACCTAAACCCAAAAGGTAAACCTAAAGATAAAGGGAGATTGTTGTTCACCTTCCCGAGAAACCCCGTCGAGCTCACCAAAGAATAAACATAGGAACACAGTTAATAAGCTTGGTCCAACAGATAAACACAAACACCACACACGCTCAGCCAGGAGGAAGTGACAGGAGCTGTGTGGCTCCTGGGAGCCCAGGGCGGGGCTCAGGGGGCCCTGCTGTTCAGTCTGACAGCTGATGTGGCTGAGGGTGTGGAAGCTGAGGACCAGTTAGAGGGTGACTGCCCCCTGCTGGCCGGGGACTGCAGACGAGGATGCAGGTGGGAGAACTCCGAGGCACCTGGCTGGGAGATGTCACCCCTCCTGAGTCAGGAAAACAGGAGGCAGGCATGGCCTCAGGGCTGCCGGGGCTGAGGGACATTCGAGAGAGCCGGGAACCAAGAGGCAGAGGCTGGAGACTTGAAGGGAGGCCAGGCCCAGTGCCCCTGCTCCCTCTTGAGGAGACCTGGCGCCTGGGCACTCATTGGTGAGCACCGACTGCATCCAAAGCTCCGAGGTCCTTGGGGGTGAGCCTGCTGATAGGCCTGCAGTAGCCCGGAGGAGAGGCCGCGCGGAGGCTGCACCTGCGCCCTCCGCCTCTTCAGTACACCTCCGGAGCTCAGTGAGCTGGGGTTTGAGGGTGTTCTGCAAACCATTAGAGGGTAGGAATCAAGTTGTGGGGGTTTGCCTTCCCCACCGCTGGCAGCCCGGACTCCTGGCCTTCAAGACCCCACCCTCTGCCGTCGTCCTCCCTCCCCAGGGCTCAACTGGATACTTCTCTTCAGTTACTGTCCAGCCCAGGGCTGCAGGGACCAGCGCATACCTGGAGCCACACCCCGGCGCTGGGCCTTGGGAGGAAAAAACGTCCTCCTTGGAGTCAGGTCCTCATTCCCTCGGCCCAGGTGCTGGTCGCAGTGAGTCCCCACCGGGCACCCGCCCTCTGAGCTGGCAGTGCTTCTCTGAGCTCATCCTCGACGCAGTAAATAAGGAGCTAACCGTGCCCACCCCTCACAACTCTGGGCTGCCACCATGCACCCTTGTCAGACAGACACAAATTATGAAACATGTTTTTATTTTACATCAAAGTACCGAGCAGATCCTTGCAAAACAACATACAAAGTAGGACTCAGATGCTTGTCCCCCCAAGCTGCCCCTGAGCACCAGTGAGAAAACCAAGCCTACTGATCGCTTTCCCCAACCAGAGCACAGGCCAGCACGCCCCACCAGGAGGGGCAGTGTGGCGGGTGTGGTGACCCCTCCTCAGCAGCTGGGGCCCCTGGAGGATGGTGGATCCCTCCCGGCACAGGGTGCGCGGCTGGCCGTTAACCTGAGCTGCCACTTTGTGTGTATGGCTCTGAAGTGAACTCTCCCTGGCCTGGTCTGAGACCAGCGAAAGGGCTGGAAGGGGGTGGATGTGACTTTGACAAAGGCTCCACGGGCCAGATGAGGCTTCATTAGCAAACGGAGCTGATGCAGACAGGGATGCTGGGCCTGCCCACACTGCCCACCTAACAGGACTCATGACTCAATCAAGACGCACTTAAGAAAAACTGCAGACACGGACAAGAAAGTAAACATGAGGGAACCAGCAGACCCTTGAAAAGAGCAAACAAAACAGAGAAAACAAAGACAGCCTCAGTAGCTCCACGTGGGCGAGGCCACTGAGGTAGGGTCTGGGGCACTGGATGGATGGAGGGATGGACGGATAGACGGAGCCCAGTTCCCTTCAAAGCATGGAGAGGGGGGCCTCTCCATGATGGGGACTCTGGAGAAGCATCCTCACAGGTCCCTGATGCTCAAGGGGCTCAGGCCATCCTTGGGGACCTGTGCACGGCCCCATCAGTCTACCTGATGACTCCAAAGTCAGACCTGTGCGGACCACAGACAGCCCTCCAGTGAGCATCTGGGCATCCACCTTGAACCTGCGCTGGCCCTGGCTGTGCCCAGTGGCGGTTTTCCCACACGCCCTAGAGCGACAGGCACAGCACCTCCAGGTGGGGGGGTCCCAAGAGGCGGGGCTCCTGGGTCTGAGGAGGTTATGCTGGCCCCATCAGCATGTTGAACACGGGGCGAATGGAAGGTGCGCCCCACCCTGCCGTCTTGCTCCATTTACGCCCTCACCCCCAGAACCCAGGTGGCAGGTCCTCCAGCCCTCGGTCACCTTCACGCAGGCGGTCCCAACAGCCACCTGTACACACTCTGGAATCCAGAGCAGATTCCGGAAGCCTAGGCACTCGGCATGGTTTGGGTTGAAAAAGCTATAAATCAGACTCTTCCTAGAAGCCCACTAAACAGCTCACAGGAGCACGCAGGGTGTGTGGGGGCCAGCCCTGAGCGCCAAGCATCTGCAGGCAGGTGGCAGGGGCAGGAAAGCTCGTGCTGCTCAAGTCTGCACCCTATACCCCAGGAGCCAGAGCCCCCAGACCTGAGCCCTGTGTCGACCTGACACCCACCCACACCTGTTCCCGAGACAGGAGAGCAGAGTGCCCACCACACTAACCTACAGAAAACTGTGGGAAGAAATCAAATCCATAGGATCCATGGCTTTCCACCTTGGGGTTGGTCCCCAAGGCCTGTGCTAATGGCGTGCCCAGCTGTGCAGCGCAGCAGGCCCACCCTCAGTGCTGCCTGCTGTTCCGGCTGCAGCGAGGCCTGCACGTCCTCTCGTCTGGCTCCTGGTTGGGCCCAACGTGTAAACAGTATTAATAAGCAACAGATGGAAAAATATATTTCCCAAGAAAATGGGGAAGTGCAGAACTCAAAGTCCAGCGGACGTCACAGGTTGCTGTCACCTTCTGCCCCTCTCTCCTCTCGATCCATTTTGATGTTTCCTTTCTTTGGTTCAGCAGCCCCATGTGATGCGCTGTGGCCTGAGGAGAGGGGCCAGTCCCGTGCCCACCAGGGGCCTCACCCTCTGCCAATGACTACTTGTGCTCGTGGCCCTCAGCCATGGCGGCCACCTCGATGGTGGCTGTGTGCTCCTCGGGCCCCGGGGCAGCCATGGTGCTCTCCACAGCCCCTGTGGGCACTGTCACAATGGTGCTGCCCCCGGGTGACACCTGGGCCACGTTCTGCAGGGCGGGGCCCAGGCCCGGCAGGGTGAGCAGCTGCAGGGGGCTGACCACCTTGACCACAGTGCTGCCGTCCTGCATGGCGGCCGTACTCAGAACCGTGAGGCTGGATGCGTCCGGGTGGATCTCCACCGTGCCAGGGAAGGAGGTGCCTGACGAGGCCAGCACCGTGTAGCCCCCAAGCAGCGGCGAGGCAGGAGAGCTGGTGGAAGCCGCCTGGGGGCAGCCCTTGCCCAGCACGGGGGAAGGTAGGGTAGACATCACTTTGCCGATTGGCACGCTGGTCAGCTGGGAGACGGGCACGCCGGGGCTGAGGGCAATCTGGGCGGACTGGGTGAGCACTTGCGAGGCGATGGCAGCCGGCCCAGATGTGGCCCTTGCGAGCCGGGGCCGCTTTATGGGGGGTGGCAAGGACACGGGCGTTAACGTCATGAGCACGTTGCTGAGGTGCTGGGACTTGTGCTTCAATTCCTTGGCCCGTCGGCGGTGCTCGTCACACTGCTGCTCCAGGGCTGCAGGGACAGGACAGAGCGTCACTGCGGGGACGGGGACAGGCACCACTGTCGGGGAAGGGAGTGTCAGACCACACACAGCCTGCCCTCCGAGCTGCCACACATTCCAATCCACTACATTGTGCGTGGACAGCTGCTCTCGTGATATTAGGTATAAACTAGGTCAAAGCAGCACATGTAGCCAGCCAGCTCTACATACACATCTGCACACCCACAGGTACATCCATTCACACGCATGCGCACACGCACACACATGCACACCCCGCATGTCCAGACACCGAGGGGTGCTGGGAAAGACGGGCACAGCTGGCACAAACAGGGCTCAGGGTCACGGTCTGTCTTTTCACATCTCTGCCGTCTCCTCTTGTGAACAGCCACGCAGTGAGTCACAAGCTCCACGGTTTGAGCCTCAATGCCCCTGCTGACAATGCCAAGTGCCCTCTTGTCCTACGCGGACTTCGGGCCCCGCACCAGAGATGTAGGCACCCACGCACCGGCCAGGTCGCGGGCATACTGCTCCCGCGAGCGGTCCATCTGGCACTTGTGGCTGGCCAGCACCTTCTTCACCAGGTCCAGCATGCCGAAGTTCTGCACAATGTTGTTGAGCAGCACGGCGTCTGAGGGTGAGACGGGCGCAGTGAGGACGGCTGGCCAACAGGACACAGTGGAGGCCCCTTCCACCACCAGAAGCTGGGCCTCGGCAGGCACAATCCTGAGTCAAGGAGGGGCCTGGAGGAGCAGGACTAGCTGCCCACTCCCTGCAGAAGCTGCTGGGCTCAGCCCAGAGCTATCAGGAGCAGGCAACGCCCACTGCGGCCTGAGCCAACCAACCACCAGCCCTGCTCGGCAGGAAGGGGCCCCGCAGGCAGTGCCCTCACCTTGGAGCTGCAGAGGGGGGTCCTGCACCCGCTGCTGCAGGCCTTTCATGGTCTCCACCATCTCCTGGTGGAACTCCTGTATGACCTCCTCCAGCAGGCCTGCATCCTTGAGCCCTCGCCAGAAGGCAAATGTGTCATCTGCGAGGGAAGAAGAGGCTCAAACAGCAGGAAGTCCTGACCCAGCCCACGGGAGGACACAAATCTGGGGTCAGTGGGGTTGCCCTTTCGAGCTGGGCAACAGCTCAGAGCTGTCAGGCCAGTGGGCCAGCCCAGCAGGGGACACAGCCTCCAAATACACATGCTGTCCACAGGCACAGCTCCCTGTTCAGTCCCGTTCTCCATGGGGTCCCGCCCCAGGCCCCACCCAGAAGCCCACAGGAAGGACCCTGTACCTCCGATGGTCGTGGTCCAGTCACCGGAGTCCTCGCAGGTCTCTATGGTGATGGTAGCAGGAGACCCATTCACTGCAACCAAGACGGAAGCAGATGAGCCCGCCTGCCTGGCTGCAAAGCGGCCTCCATGCCGCCTCACGCAGCTGACAAGCACAGGCCCTGGTGCAGAGGGCCCACTGCCTCGCACTTGGATTGTACTTTCCACTGTCCTATAGCAGGCGCCGCAGCACATACAGAGCAGAAAGAACCGATGGGACCTCGTAGGCCCACAACCCAGTCCAATACCTCAACACTGGCTCCAAGGGTCAGAGAGCCTGGGCTGCATAGCAGGGTCCTGCCACTCGCTCGGCTGGGTCTGTCCCCCGATTCCTCCCTCCCGTCTGCTTCACCGACACCAACACATATCTCAGTGTCTCTCCATGTGCAGTTTCCAATCAAAAGAGGTGAAGCTCTGGGGGACACGAGCTGCCACTCGGCCTCTAGGGCCTGCTGCACATGATCATGGACAAAGGGGCATCTGGCCATTTGTGGCTGCTTTTGATAAAGCCCTGGCTTTATAGAGACCTGGCTTACAAACAAGCCAGCGACTGGCTAATGTTCGCGCTAGCTTTTCAACCTGCCATGTCCACACCCAACAAAGACATGGTGCTGGGAATGTCACGTGCTTAGAGCAAACCTGTTCCTCGGTCAGGCTGACAGGTCTCCCACGAGCTGCACAGGACACTCGGGCCGAGGAAGCCACTGCATGGGTGAAGTTTAAGTAAAGCAACAGACAGCCCTGTCTGGACCAGGAAGGGACCAGAGTCCCAAGAGCTAAATCCTGACCGGATGCGGTCTGTGCCAACACGGTGGGCACTAACTGGCACACTCGGAGACTGGTCCTTCCTCAGAGATCAGTCACCCCATGCTGACCCCCAGGTCACCCTACTGTCACAACAGCTATGGGCCCAACAGGAGTGGGATGTGTGTTTGCATGTGTCCCCCGGGGCGGGGGTGGGGAGGGGTCTCTGTGGTGGCCCAGCCCCTCCACACTGTCTGACGGCAGCACCTGGTACTCACACAGACCGCCAGCAGCACCGCCAGCAGCTCGGCCAGGACTCGGGGCAGGTCTGGATGACGACCGCCCCGCACGGCCGCCCAGCCTCCCTCTCCTCCCTCCAGTACAGGCCATGCTCCCTCAAATGCCCACCATCTTGTCAGCGGAAAGGACAGTCCCTGGCCACATGCAGCGCCCAGACTGACCCCGTGCACTGATAGTGTAGAGACAATGCAAGTGACATCACTGGAAACACACCACAAAATTATCACAAGGCAATCTGAAGGGGGAGCTCAGGACCTGGTTCTGCTCTTAGATTTCAAAAAATCTATATTCACAAAGTTGGAATGAGTTCAAGGGTATTTCGTGCCCTGAGTGAGCGCCAGACATCACCGTGAGCGCATCACAAAGGCGTCAGAGCCCGAGGGGCAGGAAGGCACACACAGCTGAGCACCAAGTGCTACAGGAGTGCAGGTCCCACCAGGTGCAGCTGCAGGGGCAGCTGTGGGGGCAGGGAACACCTTGCAGGTCAGAGCTGTAGGTGGGCCCTGGACAGTGGCTTCAACAATCTTTATATGCTCCTACGTAGGAGTTTCTATGTTTTATAACAAACGTGGCTTAAAAAGAAAAAGTGCTTGAATCGTCCCTGCCAATGAAATATCAGTTCAGACTTCTACAGTGAGGGAGGAGGTAGCCACTGACCACAGGGCCCAGGGGCCCAGTTGCCCGAGCTGAGGGGCACATCCGCACATCCAGCTCCGTGGCCAGCAGCAGAGGGGCTGGGTGACACCGAGCAGGCATGGCACATACCATCAGCCGTGGCGGGTGTGAGTGGGAGGTACTCAGCCGATGTGGGGCTACTCAGGGACACGCGGGCGCCCGAGAGGTCGATCTTGGTGCTGCGGCAGGTGTTGGAGCAGACCTTGTCGTGCTGGTAGAAGTCCAGCTCCCCGGAGTCCATGATCTTCCTGTGCAGGAGACAAGCACCCTATGTGTGCCTGTGCCATGGCCAGGCCATCTGCACAAATGACTGGACCCAAACATATCGCTCAACCCCCCACTAGGGCGACCTCAGGTCCCAGGAGGGGTAGCCCAGGCCATGTCGGGAGGCCAAAGGAAGCTCCCTGACAGGCTTGTCCAACAGCCTAGCACAAAGTTCTGGGTTCGTGAGTGGACTCACTGTAGCCAGGCATGTGGCCCTGACCACAGGAAGTGGGACGCAGTGGCTGGTGCCCTGGGGGAATAGTGAGGCCGCAGGAGAGCAGACCCACGGTGCACAAAGGTGCTTTCAGTGGCACAGGCTGGCAGGTAGGCGGGTAAGAACCTGCCAGGAGAAGCCTCATGGCTCTGAGTTCCCGCTGCAAAGTCGAGCTGAGCATCAGATGCTCCACAGGGCCTCCTGCCTCCCTCACTGTGGGCTCCATGGTTGCACCGACCTTCCTTCAGTGAAATGGGCCATCGCCTTCCCACAGCTCTGACACCCAGACACTTTATAGAAAGCCAGGGACACCTGGATGGGTTTAGGGAGAACCATGAGCACTGTGGGCCTGCCTGCTCGAGGGCAGAAGATATGGCAGCTGCTGGTCCCTGGCCTTGTGTATCTGCCTCTCTAAGGCCAGACTGTGGTTCACAAGGAGTGACCAGGGCCATGGTCAGGGCTCCACACGAGGGCCACAGGCGCTCCTGCAGCACCACATGTGGCCACGGACAGTAAGACCCATCCTCTGGGGGAAAACTATGAAGGACAGCATCCCCGTCAGCAGCAAAGTAACCCAATCTAGCTACACCAGACACGGCGAGACTCGTCTCTGCCCGGACATGCTGTGGGGGCCGTGGGGCGAGTAGAGCAGAGGGCAGGGACAGACCAGTAGGGGTGCTCCTCCCAATCAGGGACAAGTTGTGACACCAAAACAGGAACTATTGATACGTGAGAACCAGGAGGCGACATTCCCGAGGCTGTGGATGTGAAGGCTTAAGTCAGCAGGGGTCAGAAGGCCTCCCCCCCGGGGCACCCGTGGAGCAGACACGGGCAAGAGCCCCAAGCAGAAGGGTGAGAGCCCATGCCAGGCTGCCAGGGCCCCAGGGCTTCAGACTGGACGCCGGTGTGGAGACCCAGGAGCTGCCGGGGGCCCCCACTCCTAATGAGTGTCCAAGGGCAGGGAGTCTCTGAGGACAGAGGGCGCTCCTTACCAAGGGCAGGGCGCAGCCCAGCACACCCGCTCCTCATCACAGGGTGGCCACAGTCCAGACCAAGACCCTCTGCAAACTCACTGGCACCAAGGGCCAAGTAGACTGACCCGCAGCCACCAAACGCAGACACAGCCTGAACAGGCAGACCCAGAGCCAGAGGACAGTGTCTAGACAACTGGCCAGGTGAACACGCACCGCAGGTTAAAGACGGG
Organism: Myotis yumanensis; assembly: GCF_028538775.1. Taxonomy (NCBI): domain Eukaryota; kingdom Metazoa; phylum Chordata; class Mammalia; order Chiroptera; family Vespertilionidae; genus Myotis; species Myotis yumanensis. The sequence continues at coordinate 2,340,412 of NW_027223758.1, read as the reverse complement.
GCTCTTGACACACACTCCCAGGTCTGAGGACACCACCCACCAGTGACCTGGGCGCTCTGCATGCGCAGCGGGAAAGCTGGCTAAGAGATGAGCCAGCGCCTATCTGATGTGCAGACACTGTGTCACACCACAGGGCCTCCAGGTAAGAACCGGCGGAACTCCGAACGAGACAAGACCGCAAGAGGCCCACCTGAGCATGATGCCGTTCATCCGGATGGCCCTCTTCCAGTCCTTCAGGGTGGACTTGCCGGCCAGGTGCACAAACTCCTTGGGGCTGATGACATGCTCATCATACTGTAGAGGGAACACAGCAGAGCAGTCAGAATGGCGCCTCCCACCACCGGTGCTCCCGCCTGACCTTTCCGGAGCACAGCATGGCCTAGGGAAGGGATGCAGGATGGAGGCAGAGCCACAGGCCCACTCTCAATCAGACACAGGACTCGGCCTGTAGCAACGTTGGCTTGGGGAAAGGACAGCTCAGGTGAAACAAGGTGTGGCCCTCCTGCCTGCACAGGGCTCGCACACTCCAGGCAGGACCCAGTCCATCGCACATATAAACTATTCTATAATTAAATTATACCTCTATCATGTCAAAATAACACAGGATGCAATGTACAGGGGAGCAGTGAACATCCCCTGTGGCCGCCTCATCCCACCTCCAATACTGTCCCTCAGTGACACACACCCGTCCATGTTGAAGCCAGGGAGTGTCCTCCCTGCATACAGGCTCTGGGCCTGGTAGTCCGACCATGGCTGGAATCCAGAGGCCCAAGAACATAAAATATCCTATTCAGTCTTGTTAAACGAGCAATCATGGGAACTCAAGAATCAAAATAAAACTATATTTACTTAGAAAACAAGCAGCAGGCTGGGGATGGGTGGGTCAGCGGGTCTCGGCAGAGGCAGAAAAGGAAGTTCCAGCCGTGGCCTGGACACCCCACTGGACCCAGGCCAGGGCCTCCCCTTAGCTGGGGGCTCCCTGCAACCTGCATCAGGTCAAGCTCAGGTTACCCAGCTGCCTCCTGTCTCGATCAGACGTAGGTTGGTCATGGCAAGTGAGGCCAACCTGGGGACTCCTACCAATGGAGGTAATTTTCCCACGTTCCTGAGCAGGTCCCCTTTCTCTCACTGAGTCCAGGGAGAGTTGACCCACACTCACCTGGTCAGGGACACAGACACAGCCCACGTAGGTAGCGTCCAGAGCTTTGTGGTCCTACTCAAGCCCCTGCCCGGCGGCCACGCATTTGATCCTGTCAGAATCTCCCTAAGACACGTTATTGATGTTGCAGCGTCTGCCACACTGCGATTTACCAGTTTCCACTCCTTTGCTCTTCATGCCTTCCTTCGCCTACAGCTCCTGTCTGATCACCTGCCTGAACCACTCGGCCCTCAACTCTGAGTTGGAATCAGCGGCTGGGAAACAATCACCTTACTTGTTTATTCATCTTTCTAAAGTGGATGCAGAGCTCTCATGTACTTCAGTGCTGAGCACTGGGAGCTGGGTGGTGTGTTTCTGACCAGAAGTATCCGCAGGAGCTTCACTCTCGCTTACGTCACGGAGCCCAGGAGAAGCCTGTTTCCTTTCACTTTCTGCTTGAGGTCAGCTTCCCAGTGAGGACGCGCTTCACAACTGCTTCCTGACAACAAGGTTCTCCCCAGAACCACGCACCAAGCTCAGGAAATTGCCACGCATACGTGACCTCCCCCGAGGCAGCAGGAACCTTCAGTGTCCCAGTGACGACTGCTAGAGCCACTGCCTCTGCGATGCAGGCCCCAGCCCAGGCTGTGCTGTGCCTGCCTGTCAGTCTCATCCCCTTGAACCGGAGCAGCACCTGGCATCCCATCCTCGCCATCTTTGCAGCGTGCGGGCCATTGTGTTGTAGCCTGTCCCTCAGTCCTGCCCGCCCCACTGCCAGCTCCCTGTGCGAGTGCTGCTGTCCCTCTGTGATCACTGCCTCGTCGATGGCGGTGTCTGACGCAAGCCAACCATTCGCGGCTCCATCACCCCTAGTGTTGTTGGTTTTCTAATATGAGAGGCTTTCTATTTAACATAAATGACATGAAATACTCGGCAACCACATGGCTCGCAGGTTCTATTTTACTGGAGTTACAATCCAGACTGTCGCAGATCATGCTGCCATTCGCTTGTCCCACGGAGCAGGGGGCAGTCCCTGAGCTGGCACCAAGCTTGACTCGCACAGGCTGGGATCCCAGCCTCCTGGACTAGGACACCCTCCCTCCATCCTGGACACGTTCAGACCCGCTGTCATCTCTGTGCAGCGCTCAGAGACGCCTTCAAGGCCCCTGGTCCCCTTCCCCTCTCCTGCGGCTTGCCTTCCAGATGCTTGTGTTGCCACTGCCCTCCGGGGATAAGTGGCTCTCCCCATGCTCTTCCCCGTGCCCTCAGCGAGTCCTGCCGTCCTGGAGAGCCGTTCCTCCTCTGCTACCCTCGCACACGGACTGCTCCCTCCTGAGCTGCCTCTGCAAGCTCACGGCCTTGGAGCAGGGCGCTCACACTCTCACTCCTGGCCTCTGTGCAGCTATCCTGGGAGGACCCCGCCCTTGCAGCTGGCACCCAGAACCCTCACCTGCACACACTTCACATTGATGCCAGGGCACACGAACTTCCTCCAGATCAGGTTGGCTCTGCTGTCCCCACAGGTGATGGGGTACAAGATCTCGGCCTCCAGGTTCTCCCCCTCTTCATTCATCTTCACTTCTCATGAGGTGTGAGGACAGGGAAAGGGTAAGACAGAAAGTCAGTCACAACCTCTCCCAAAGCACTTCCTGCCAAAACACGTAACTACTAACCCAGAAACCAGAAATCAGTATCCAGGAGGGGCCAGGGACAGGGCAGGGTGAGCAGGGACACCTCAGACCCGTTACAGTTTCAAGTTAACTCACAATCAATTCGACAACATTTAACGACAGTTAACTACAGTAACACTAGCACAAGTGCATTAAACTACGTTCAATTGAAGAATGACTTGAAGACATAAAATCAAACTCTACTTGGGATAATTCCAGAGAAACATATTCATCCTGTTCTAGTTCTGAGGCCCTTAACGTTAGGTGTCATAAAGAACTTTCACTACCACTCACGATGGTTCTAAGCAGAGCTTCCCGCACAGCCGCAGGTGCAGACACGCCAGGCTACCCCCGGAAGGCCCTGCAGCCTGGCTTCCACTGGAGCCAGGCTCGGCTCTGGCCTGGAAGCCTGTCCTCTTGGGAAAAACTGTCCCACCAGCCACTGGCAGGCACCTACCTAACACGGCTTCCTTGAGCTGCGAGGACGCTGTGAAGGCAGCTGCAGCAGCCGCAGCCGCGTTCTCAGTCTCCATGTTGTCCTCATTCAGGTCGCCTCTGGAAGAGGAAGAGGGGAGACATCAGCAGGCCCCAATGACAGTGTGCGTCTCTGCTGCGCTCCGTGGCACTTCCTGTTTAGTCCAGAAGTCCAGTGGCCATGCAGGTCAGGGGACCTGCACTGATGGTCACCAAACCACAGCCCCCCAGAGGTGCTCCTCCGAGTGGGCTGTTTTGCTCACAGTTGTGTCTCAGGTACCCAAAATGCTCCTGGCACGTGAAACAAATCTGTGGAGACCACCAGCACTTTGGCAGGAATTCTACACCTCCATATCTTTAATAAAATTTTTATTCCTATTATAATGATTTCACATGGGTATAGAAACTATCCAAAAATATACAATTTTAGAAAGAAGGGTCAGATCTGCAGAGACTCCATCACTGTGCACCACCGAGCAGGTGTTTATCCCAGGCCTGGACCTGGGTCATGGTGGCGCCTGGGGTGCACAAGGATCCTAGGAAGGTGAGGGTGTTGTGGGCAACAAGAGGATCAGCACCAAAGCAGCAGCAGAGAAAGCCAGGCCCCAGAAGGGAGGCCGCCCAGGAAACGGGCACTGAGCGCACTGAGCGCACTGGCTAAGGGACCTGCGGATATGCCCCCGGCCCTGGGGCAGTCCTGAGGGCAGTCAGAGCACCACCACTGGGGGTGCAGGAAGAGGGGCAGCAGATGCAAAGGCTCTCGGAGGGCAGGTGGGGGGCCAGGTAGGGGGTCAGGAAGGAAGGGAGGGAGAACAGCAGGCTGTGGGGACATGGGCAGTGCTCAGGGAACCCCTAGAAGGAACCAACCACCCCTGCCCCGGATTTCTGGGTTCACTGGCACTGAGGTTCTACCCACCTCTCGCCACACACACCCAGGGTCAAACTTGCACCATGGCCTGTGCCCTGCCTTTATCCTCCTGACACGGGATCCCACCTGCTCCCTCCCCACAGGCCGGCACTGCTGACCTCAGAGCTGCCCTGAGGGGAGGAGCTGGGGAGGCCCAGAGGGGCCGGGGTGCTGCCCTGCCATGTCCCCCTCTCCACTTGCCCAAAGCTTTACCTCACCTCCACCCAGGTCAGAAATGAGCTGACCGGAGATGCACACTTGGAAGCTGGTCTTTGGGACCTATTAGGAGTGCCTCCTACATAAAGAATAGCACTGGGCAAGGGCCATCCCTGACGAGGGTCATGGACTCAGAGGGGCAGCTGTCCTTTCAGGCCATAACTCTGGAAGGCAGGGATGTGGGCAGAACAGGAAAATGGGCTCCTTCCATACAGGAGAACCAGGGCGGTCCCAGGAAGGAAGTGAGTCAAGAGTGGGACAGGAAGCAGCATTGCAAGAGGGCCCAGCATTTAAGGAGCAGAGCCAGGTCCCTGTCACAGGCCACCTACAGGGAAACACCAAGACTAAAGGGTATCCAGGAAGCAGTCACAGGAGCAGAGGTCTCCTGCCCACGACCCCTCTGCCCTCGGCCTCACACACAACTCGGGGATGAATCCCCCAGCAGCACTAACATCCACTTTACTAAAGCAAATGTCAATCAGAGCTGCTATCAGACTACAAACACTACTTTCAGCCCAGCAGGTGTGGCTCAGTGGTTGAGCATCAACCTATGAACCAGGGGGTCATGGTTTGATTCCCATCAGGGCACATGCCCAGGTTGCGGATTCAATCCCCAGTGTGGGGTGTGCAGGGGGCAGTCGATGGATGATTCTCACTCATCACTGGTGTTTCTATCCCTCTCCCTTCCTCTATGAAATCAATAAAAATGTATTTTTTTAAAAAAACAACACTACTTGCTTCTCCTCACGTCACCACGGCAAAGCACTGGGTGGAAGCAGCGTGGGTTGGTTGTCACAAGTAAGGAACACCCCCAAGTTCTCCCCAAATGTCCGGCCAGGAAAGGAATCTGTACCCACAAAGTCATTAGCTCGCTTTCACTGCCCAACATCTTAAACGTGGGGCCAGAGTAAACCTCAACTTCCCACTCGTAGAACATAAAATATTTCAGAGAAAGAGAAGAAACATCTCCAGGGCCCTCGGCTGCCTCCTGCCTCAGTGTCCTCCGGGCCCTATGACTCGGGGGTACACAGCCAGACCCCTCGAGGTTCTGCAGCTCCTCGCCAGCTCCCGGAACCTTTCTCCATGACAACACCAGGCAAGTGTCCCTGAGGGTGAGGGCCCCAAGCAGAGTGCTGAGACCCTCCTTCCCTAGCGCCCCAGAAGGGAGTACATGCAGACTACCCAACAGGGCCAGGTGCACAGGCCCCAGCCAGAGTGACTGCCTGGCTAGCCCATCCCCCTAGGAAGTGGCAAACACAAGTTTCAATGCACTGAGTTTTGTGGTGGTTATGCAGCCGTGTCAATGACACAGAAACTATCCGGAAGTGGGTGCTGCCACCACATTCTGGGGAAGACAGAGCAATAGGATAGCCAGAGCAGGAGCAGTAGGCTACACAGGGGCTATGCCAGGCAGTGGAGGAACCACTGGCAACAATGTAGCCACAGTCACTGAAAAGAGGGAAACATGCAAAAGGACTTGTAGCAGAGAAGGTGTGAGGTGTGTGCACAGCTCTGTGGCGTGCAGATGTTGATGCAAGAGGAAGCTGCCCACCCTGTGGGTGCAGAGATGACAGGGAACTCGCGGTCACATGGTTTTATGTCTCCCACTTCCCACCTGGCAAAAGATTTTCAAAATAAGAAATGGCCTCAGGATAAAGATCAAATTAGAATGTGGCTGGACAATCCTCAGGTGTTCAGGCCAGGCCTGGCCAGACAAAGGACTCCTCTGAGTCCCCAGGGCATGGCTTCCAAGCAAGGGGTTGGGGGGTGGGGGCTCTAACACCCCTGGAGCCAAGATGCAGATCCCAAACCAGCACAAAACCAAACCAGAAAAGCGCAGCACAGTGAATGGGTCTCAGCTGTGTGCCTGCAGGACTCAGGCCCAGCTGGGACAGGAACTGAGTGAGCCCAGGCCACCTAGACGAGGAGACCCTCCTATCCCAGCCCCGCTCCCAGATAGCAGCGTTTGCCTCCGGGAAAGGGAAGGGGCATGTTGCTGTGGACTGAACTGTGTCCCCAAATTCACATGTCGAAGCCCTAATCCCAGTGTGACTGTCTGCAGATTCCGTCTTCAGTAGGAAATTAAGGTCAAATGAGGTCAGGACGGGCCCCAATCTGAGAGGACTGTCGTGCTCAAACCAGAGGAAGAGACTGTCTCTACCAGGTGAGGCCACACGAGCCAGGGAAAGTCCTCCCCAGACACTGACCCTGCAGACCTGGATCCTGGACTTCCAGCCCCCGGGACAGTGAGAAATGACGTTTCCCCAGGGTGAGCCACCCTGTCCACGGTATTTTGTTATGGCAGTCAAGCTGATAAGGACACATGTGTTCTGGGCACTCTGGCCTGCCCCAGACAGAACTAGCGATGCTCATGAGAAGGCTCAGTGAGTCACCCCACATGCCAGTGTGGGGCTGGACATTCCCCATCAGGCCACGTGCCTGGGTGGGGTGATGCAAAGACTGGGCTCAGTCAGACCAAAGCACCCAATGAGGTGCCTGTGGCAAGGGCTCCTCACAGCACCCAGCACACCAGGAGGAGGCAGCGTGGTCTTTCCCACCAAATGTCACTTCTGTCCACTGTGTTCATCAAAAGCCATCTCCAATCCACGGGAAGGGGCTTGGGTGCCACCTCTGAGCAGGGCATGGGAGGTCACTGCAGAGCAAGGGTGCGGGGAAGCCCGCCCACAGAGGCGCACTGACAAGCTACCAGAGAATTCAGGTGGGAAAATCCACAGGCTCAGTCACACGCGCCATCAGTGCAGCTAGAACCCAGCAAAGAGCCGGCCGCCTCACTGTGTGCACAGGCATGGAGAATGAGCCCCGCCCCGAAAGGAGTGTGCGCACAGTTCGAGGGCGAGGGCGGCCGGCGCCCCACGCAGCAGCTGCACACAGACTGTGCAAAGCGGCGACACCCAGTGTCCTGTGTGCCCTACAGGAACTGCGCCTGGGTTGGGCCCTGGTCTAGAACCTTTCCCCAAGCATCTTGTTAGACAGAGGACAGACCAGAGCTCGCCCTTGTAGTCAGGGACATGCTGAGGTCAGTCTGAAGGGGACACACTCAGGACACAGCAAAGATGACCCACAGGGAGCCGGTCTACTCCAACCCCTCGAAGGCAACAGGTAGGGCTCGGCGAAAGGAAGCCAGCAGTCGGCTCACACACCAGCTTCTTTGCCAACTAGTATTCTATGTGGACGTCTATTGTAAGAGATGGGGAAGAAAACGCTGTTACCATGAGGAATATCAGGAAACTACTGGCTCTTCATTTTGAAATAATAGTTCCCAATTGTCCCTACTGCCTATCTTATCAAGAGAAACTTCAGGTGTTTTCAGAAATGAGCCCTATGACTGTGGTGACGCAGGAGTCCAGGGCAAGGACGAAGCATTATCATTGTCCCGCACACTCTGCACTGACATGGACTCAAGTCTGGTTCAGAACGGCTATGATGAAGGGAAACTCCAAAGGCCTCACACTGTGCCAGATACCACCATCCCACCGCCATCCCACCGCCCCCGCAGGGCACAGACCTGTCCTTACCCGTGGGCAGCCAGGTTGGTTGTCACTAGCACTGTCTTGACCTCCTCCATGCCACTGCCATCCACTGTGGTGTCAGGTGTCGTCACCACCACCACCTCCTCCATGTGCACACTGACATCTGGGGTTGCCATGGCTCGGCTGAGGAGGACACCCAGGACCAAGACGTCACTCTGCCAGGACCCCAAGTCCTAGAGGAAACAACAGGCAGGGCACAGGGTCACGAAGGTCCGCATGTCTGTACAATACAGCTCACTGTTGCTGACAAGTCGCTCTCAGTCCCAGCACACACTTTCTGACGGAAATGACAATGGGAAAAGGGCTGTCCCGGGCTGCTATCTGGTGAGGATGGACTGGCACAACTGCCTGTCCTGGCAGCTGTGAGGGCTGAGGTCCGTGAGCAGAGCGATTGAACAGGCAGGCACCTGGGCCTGAGGACGCAGAGTCACAGCAGGTGTGGGGAAGGAGGCCCGGATCCCGGGCAGACTCCCAGCAGGTGAGTCTCTCGTTGTTACCTGTCGTGCCACCATGTCCCAGCCACATCCCAGAGCTCTGCCTAGAAAGCAGTTGCAAACGGGTCCTGTCTCTAGGCTGGGGAAACGGAGGGGAACCCACACAACCACCTGCAAAAGAGCCTGGAAGTTTCCTATAAAATAGGTGTGCTCCTCCTCCCACAAGACCAGCAACCCCACCTCCAGACACAACAGCCAAAATAACTGTGAGCTTGGACTCACACAGATCACACATCCAGCTTGTGACAACAGGACTCACAACAGACACAGGCAAGGGACCAGCCTACATGCCCATCAACAGCTGTCCTCACCCAAATTTCAAAAACAGAGCACTAAGTGATGTGAACACACAAAATTGAATCCCTGCCTCCAATGGCAACAAAAGTTACTTCACAGAGAACTGCTGGAGTTGAGACACCATCTTCCTCTTCCCAGTCCCTGGAGGAGCCAAAGCCCATGCCCAGTTCTTGGCACCAAGCTTGGGTTCATTACTAGTGAAAACTGAGCACCAACTAATTTAGAGGTAAGATATAAAAAAGTATTTTTTAAATAGCATTCTTGGGCATAAATATCTCTCTCTATATAAAAGCCTAAAGGACTGAACAACTGGTCGACCAGTTGCTATGATGCGCACTGTCCACCAGGGAGCAGACGCTCAACGCAGGAGCTGCCCCCTGGTGGTCAGTGCAATCCCACAGTGGGAGCGCCACTCAGCTGACCGATGTGCACCAGAAGCCGGGCTCAGAGCTCCCAGCAGTGCTACCAGGGGCAGCGGCAGCAGCAGAGGTGGCAGGAGCAGCAGAGCCAGGATGAGCGGGAGTGGCGCGGCACATGGCCCGGGCTCAGGCTCCTCCCCAGCTGCCTGTCTCCTGGCACACTACTATATCCCCCAAAGGGTCCTGGATTGCGAGAGGGCACAGGCCAGGCAAGGGACCCCAGCAGTGCAAGAATCCAGGCCTCTAGTATAAAAATAAGACAAAAATGTTAGTTCCTAAGATTAAGATCTAGCTTTCCATGTCTTCTACAAAATTACCAACATCTGAGAATGGGGTCTATAGGAAACAATCTCACCTCAAACCCTCACTGGCCCACCCCAGGCCTATGACTCCTTCAGTCAGTCTTTGCCTCGAGCCGGCCCTGTCCATTGTTTCTGTGCATCTAGGTTCTCACACCTTTGAACTGCCCCCTTGCAGACCCTCCCTTTAAAGCTTGAGCACATAATCTTGACTATCCTGTAATCCGATCCAGGCCGAGCTTTCTCCCTTCCTTCCATTCCCTCCTTAATTCCAAATGCATAAAAGAAGCTGCAGTCTGTAGTCCTGAGAAGCATTTTTCTGTCTGTCGAGATCTTGCTTCCAAGCATTTCCTCTATTTGATTCCGACAAATTATTATAAAAATCCTCTGTAGGTCTGGCAGTGCTTATGTGGACACTTTCATGAAAACACCACTAGAGAGACGGCAGAGGTTATGCACCAGGAACAAGCATGACTTTTATCCTCTCAGTGTTCCAAATGTTTAATTAGTTGCCAACATTTTCAAAGTTTACAAAGTTCACATTTTAAAATTTTAGATTGCCCTAGCTGGTTTGGCTCAGTGGATAGAGCATCGGGCTGTGAACTGAAGGGTCCCAGGTTCGATTCCAGCCAAGGGCACATGCCCGGGTTGCAGGCTCGATCCTCAGTAGGGGTCGGGGATGTGTAGGAAGCAGCCAATCAATGATTCTCTTTTATCATTGATGTTTCCATCTCTCTCTCTCTCTCCCTTCTTCTCTGAAATCAATAAAGAAATATATTTAAAATTTTAGATTTCCAGTTTCTCTTGGAAAATGTAGGAGTCCCTGGAGGTGGTCCTTCTAGTCCTGCCTTTCCCAGAGAATCTGGGCTTCTAGTCCAGCTGTATGGTATCAACCATACTCTCGCCACACCCAGCCAGGGTCCCACCCAGCCAAGCTGAGCCATGTGCCTACATGTGCAGCCCCCAATTCGCAAGAATTTGTTTGTGGCTCTGAAAAAACATTTGAGCAGCCATCCTTCCCAGCTCAGACATGAAATGGCTTATTATTTTAAGGCCTAGGTTTGAATATAGTTTTATAAGTATTCTAAATTCACAGAAACCATTGCATGTTTGTACATAGATATGCAAATTCCTCTCCCGCCCAGTGTGTCTCCTTACAATTTTTAAGACACTTCTCACGAAGAAATAATTTCTGGACAGTCCGCTTAATTTGTTGTTTTTGGCATTTACTTAATCATTTGAATTTACCCTTAATAAGATTGACATCGTTTTGTGCAGTGTTGATGGGAAGTAATCTGGTACAACCACATATCCAGCCATCCCACTTCTCGATATTCTTCTGAAGGAAATGAAATCAGACCTCCAAGATACCTGCATCACTGAGATACCTGCACCCCACGCTCACTGCAGATTTATTCAGAGTAGCCAACTATGGAAGCGACCTAAATGTCATTCAATGGGTGAGTGGTCCCTCCATACAATGAAATGTCAGTCTTAAAAGAGGAAACGCGGCCATCTGTGACGGCCTGGATGGCCTGGAGGACATTAGCCAGACAGCGGACACATGCGGGGCTCACTCCCAACAGCGAGTGGATGCCGAGGGGTGTGCTCAGCCCCAGCCCGGCTGCGAGTCCGTCCCGGAGGCCTGCAGCGCTTTCTAACACTGTCATGTACTTACAGCTCGCTAAGAGGGCAGAACTTAGGTCAAGTGTTTTTATCACAAATAAGAGGGTGGGAGGAAACTTCTGGAGGTGGTGGACACGATTGGTTTCCAGGTGTATACTTATCTCTAAACGCAAGTTGTATACAACAATTATGTACAGCTTTTCGCCCTAACCGGTTTGGCTCAGGGGATAGAGCATCAGCCTGCAGACTCAAGGGTCCCGGGTTCGATTCCGGTCAAGGGCATGTACCTTGGTTGCGGGCACATCCCCAGTAGGGGGTGTGCAAGAGGCAGCTGATCGATGTTTCTCATCGATGTTTCTAACTCTCTATCCCTCTCCCTTCTGTAAAAAATCAATAAAATATATATATTATTAAAAAACAAAAACAAAACAAAAAAAACAATTATGTACAGCTTTTCATATGTCCAAAAAAAGAGAAAAAGGCTGATGGAATTCTAACTTGTACTTGACCTGGTTCAAGGGGCATGTCAACCACCTAAACGGAGTACAAGTTAACCGAGGGCGGCAGGTCATTACCGGAGTGGGCGCCGGGGACTCGGCTCCCCCAGGCCGCACAGGCAGGGTTCCCGGGGGGACGTGGGGATTCGGCTCCCCCGGGCCCACATGGAGACACTGTTCCTACCGAGGGGGACGCATCTGCCACCGGGGGGCCCGCGTGGATACGGCTCCCACCCGGGGGAAGGGGCCCGCGTGGACATGGCTAGCACACCCGGGTCCGGGCGCCGGGCGCCGGCCGCCGCCCGCCATCCCGCAAGATGGAGGTCGACGCCACCGCCGCCGACGCCGCCTGACGCGGGCCCGTGACGCCCGTGACGCCCGTGACGCCCGCCGCGCGCCACCGCCCCTCCCCCGCTCCCCTCCCCCCGCCGTAACGTCCTGACGCTCCGCAGGGACCCCTGACTGGACGGCGGCGCGCGGCAGAGCGAGAGGCCTCGCCGCGGGGGGCGGGGGGCGCTTACCTGGGCCGCGGCCGGGCCTCTGCGGGCGCCGCCGGGCGGGCAGACGGCGGTGATGGCGGCGGGGGCAGTGGGGGCGGCCGCGGGCTCCGCTCCTTGTTGGGGATTCGGCGGCGGCGGCGGCGGCGGCGGCGGCAGCCCGGGAGCGCGCTTTCTAGTGACGCAGGCGGCGGGGCCGCGCACGTCCGGGCCGGGGCGGGCCGGAGATTTATTTGGCGTTCGGCGCGGAGCCGGGCGAGGCCCAGAAATAAGGCCCGGCGGGGGCCGACGCGCGTGCGCGGTGACACCGCTGGCCGGCTCGCCCCGCGGCCCCGCCCCTGCCCGCCCGCGCACCTGCCCCGCAAACCACCTTCGTGGGCACGAGCCGAGGAAGAATTGGCAGGGAGCCTTGTTTCAGGGCCGAGGGCCGGTGCGGGGGCAGTGAACCGCGAAAACCTGAGGCGCGGACGGTTCCTCGGCGAGTCCCGGGAGGCCTGCTCCCAAACGTCAGCCTGGCTCCTCCTCCTCCCGCCGGGGTCCTGCTGAAGGCAGCCGCAGGAAGCGCCGTGACGGCGGCAGGACGGTGCCATACCGTGTTCTTGTGAGTGTTGGGCCCCTGGCAGCACGAGCTCATTTGAGTTCAGCCCGGCCGCTCCCATGCACCATTTCTAGGCGGCACAGACCCAGGCTGCAGGCTCCATTCCCAGTGGAGGGCGTGCAAGAGGCAGCCAATCAATTTTTCTCTCTCATCCATGTTTCTACCTCTCCCTCGCCCTTTCTCTAAAATTAATAACATTTTTATTTTTTATTTATTGTTTAAAATTTAATAACATATTTTTTAAATAAATTACAATGCAGTTCCTCAGTTATAGCTGAGCCATAAGGGATGCTCTGAGAATTTCATTCGTCCTCTCGGGGTCCGGAAGGGAAGGAGGTAGGCATCACTCGGGTTTTGCGGTGTTCCTCTGACTTGTGAGCAGGTGCAATCGGCCTTGCTGTGTGAAAGGTGCAGTGGGGCCCCAGGGTGGCGGCTAGTGGGATTCACCTGCCCTCCCCCGAGCCCGGGCAGTTATGAAGCTACCTGCCCTTGGCCTGAGGACTTCCGGTGTCCTGCACATTCCTTAGTCTCCCTGGCTCCAGCTGTCAGGGTAGCCCAGCGGGTGGCCGAGGCTGGCTGTTCTCAGAGCAGGGCAGGCACACCTGAGCTGTTCAGTATCACTGCTTTTCGTGCTAGCAGTTTCTAAAAAACTGCCTCCGGAAATGGGCAGGAAACTGATGTCTTGTTTAGGACCAAGTTGTAAACCCATGTTTATTCTTAAGCAGGAAGACAACTGAAGGCCATTTCCCAGAATGGGAGGTTTTCAAGCAAACTTCATTTCAGTGATGTTATCATTAGGAGAGTTGCACTTTCATGTTTTCAATAAGGTAGAGTGTACTCAAGCCACTGATGGAAAAAGTCTTTCTTTTTAAAGATTAAACTATTGAGCCTGTTATCTGAGCAGATGTGCACAGTCTAGGTCCATTATTTGAGTTCCCATCTTCACATTCTGGACACAAATGCCAATAAAATCAACAAAGAAGGCCCAGAAGGGCACTGGTGTCAGGAATCAGGCGAGCGTGCCACCAGGAGAGCGCTGCCAGCGACATCATGCTTGCACCAGGCACCCCCTGCTCTCCGTGACGGGTGAGCTTCGGCCCCCCGGCCTCCATGTTTCCTCTGCAGCATGAACTCAGGCCTAGCATCTGACCCTGACCTCACCTCTTCTGTCTCCAAAAGAGCTAGACTACAGCACTGGGCCCTGCTTGGCTGGCAGGATGGATTAGTTCATCCTGGGCCATGGGGGTGCTGATTTCTCTTCAGGAGCACTCATGGGAGATGCCCATCCTGGGTCCCACGGGGAGGGAGCTTTCATCTGGGTTTTTTGCAGGGGAGAGGAAAACTCAGTGTCATGCAGGTCACTGCCTTTAGACCCTCTGCTGAGAACACCTGGACTCTGGAGAGGCAGACCAGGAGGTCATCACCAGGCCCCAGGATGCCATGGGGTTGCCTGGCCCACCCTCTACTCAGGCTCCAGACCAGACGAAGCAGGACAAGGCAGGCCCAGCTCACCCAATCCTGTCCCCTCCCTCCACAGCCATACAGGCCCTGAGCTCCGCTCTGGCCCCAGAGTCCCACCCATGGGTAAAGACTGAGTCAAGGACGTGACAAACTAGGCAGCTGATGTAAGAGCAAGGAAAGCTCAGGTTGGTTTTGAGTTCACATTGCAGCCAACTTTTAAGAAACTACCCCTCGCCCTGGCTGGTTTGGCTCAGTGGATAGAGCATCGGCCTGCGGACTGAAAGGTCCCAGGTTCGATTCCAGTCAAGGGCATGTACCTTGGTTGCGGGCACATCCCTGGTGGGGGGTGTGCAGGAGGCAGCTGATCGATGTTTCTCTCTCATTGATGTTTCTAACTCTCTATCCCTCTCCCTTCCTCTCTGTAAAAAATCAATAAAATATATTTAAAAAAAAAAAAAAAAAAAAAAAAAAGAAACTACCCCTCATCAAGCTTCAGTTTGGTATTAAGGAATGAGTATTAAAATACCCAGTCCTTTTCCAACAGCCATTGATCTCCATGAAGCCAGGTTTTTTCATATACTTCAACCGTTCCAGTTACTTTTTTCATTGTTTTTAATTTTAAAGTGTTATGCTAGCCCTAGCCGGTTTGGCTCAGTGGATAGAGCGTCGGCCTGCGGACTCAAGGGTCCCGGGTTCCATTCCGGTCAAGGGCATGTACCTCGGTTGTGGGCACATCCCCAGTAGGAGGTGTGCAGGAGGCAGCTGATCGATGTTTCTCTCTCATCGATGTTTCTGGCTCTCTGTCTCTCTCCCTCTCTGTAAAAAATCAATAAAATATACATATATATATATATATATATATATAGGGTGTTATGCTAAAAGTAATGGTATATCTTTTTTTTCTTTTTCTTTTTTTTTGGTACAGCAAAGGTAAAAATTTATTGAACAAGTACAGACTCCCGCGTGGGGAGGGGGAAAGAGTCCCTGGGTGGGTCATTTCTAAATGAGTTAATATTTTTTTAAATTTGAGTTCTAATTCCTGATGTGACAGCTGTTGATTCATATAACCCACATCAACAAAGCTCTTTGGAGGTTCTCCATGAATTTTTAAGATTGTAAAGGGTCCCTGAAACCTAAAAGTTGGAGAAGTTTTCTCAAAAGTCCTAGTACATCCATAAATAGGTGATTGTGCAGCCACTGAGGTGACACTGGAGATGCAGGCAGAGTGCCGACATGGCCAGCAGCCACCGGGGCCCCACCCCCTTGCTCCCCGGCTCTGAAGGGGAAACGAGCTGTGTGTCATTTACACACTCATTTCTTAACATTGCCATTGTCACTAGAACTACTCCTAATTGTGGTAAAACAAGCTTGATAACAGGCTTCCATGGGAGTTGCAGCTCCTTCATACACAGGCTGTAGCTCGAAGCCTATTCCCCACCCACAGACGCAGGACACTGGGACGGTGCAACTGTTTCTTAAACACACAAGTTTGTTTTTTCTTTAATTGCTCATTTGATTTAGTTTTTAAGTTCACTTTCACTACAGGATGAGATGGGTGCATTTACACTAGGCTTCCGCGATGAGAGCTGCCGCAGCTAAAAGAAACTCAGCCTTCAGCTCCCTTTCCACATCCCTCTGAGTCCCACCAAAGCTGCAGGCGGACATTGCTGGGCTCACTCCTCGCTTATCCCTCCTCGGAGGCTATCTCGATGGGGACGAGGAGGCCTGGGTCCCTACCTCTCCCTAAGCCCCCCGGGGATCAGCTTCCACCCTGATCCCTGGCTGGGCCCCCATTCATTTCTGCAGGAAGGAAGCTGGGCTCTGGGGGCTGCAACCACCTGGTATCTGAGGCACCGGCTCTGGGTCCTGCAAGGACTTGTGGTCTGTCCCCTCCTGCTCTCCACCAAGAGGATGGTCAGCAGGGACCCTGCCGCCAGTGCCCAGCATAAAGCCCTACATGTTCCTGCCACCACTGCTGGTCACAATCACATCCACTAAGAGGACGGCCAAGGGGGGACCCGGCCACCACCCGGCCTCGTGCCTGAACTGAGGGACCTTGTGCCCCACCCCCACCCCGCCCGTGACTCCTCCAAGGAGAGCCGTGGCCAGCGGCTGCCCCGGGACTGGACAGCTCAGAGTGCGGAAAGAGAAGCATAAAGCTGGGAGTGTGGGAGGAGAGGGGAGGAGCGGGAACAAAATGTTCATCTAGACAGAGCTGAACAAAACAAAAACAAAACCCGAATGTGTTCTTGTCTCGGCTCAGGATCCAGGCGCTGTGGTGTTCAAAGCCCCTTAGCCGGACATCTCCTCTCGCTGCTCCTTGTTCCTGCGCACCTCGGCGGCATGCAGCTCCTGCGGGGGACGAGGCGGGGGGGGGGGGGGGGGTGAGCTGGGGTCCTGCTCCCGCACCCCACCCCACCCCTCCCCACCCTCCGGGGCCTCGCCTCATCCTGGGCTGGCCCCAAGCACGGACCGGGCGGTGGGGGCGCTGGTGGTGCATTGGGCAGGAACCCGCCAAAGGATGGGGCTCCTTGGGGACTTCCCTGGCCCCCAACCCAAAGCAGCTCCGCCCGTCTCCTAGCTCACATCCGGATGCGCTGCTTCAGAGCACTTCAAAGGTGACGCCTGTCCGTTCATTACTGCGCTATCGACTGTGTCCCAGCAGGACCAGATGATGGCGCTCCATTCGCCCACTGCTGGAGGTCCCCCCAAATGCCGGGTGAACCCATCCCGCGACCCCCACTCTCTGCCTGGGGTCCCGCCCCGCCCAGGCACGCACCTTCTCGCGCAGCCGCTCGCGCAGCGCCGCCAGGTGCGCCTCGCGGATCTCCTTGCTGAGCTCCATCTTGTAGTTGAGCTTCTCCTCCGCCAGGCGGCTGAAGTTGTTGTTCTCCTCCAGCGCCTTGTGCAGCACCTCCCGCTCGTGCTCGCGCCGCTCCGCCAGCTGCTTCAGCACCTGCGCCTCCTGCGTCTGTGCGGCGCGTTGGAGGGCATGGAGCGCAGCCCGGCTCCGCCCGCAGCTCAGACCCTCACCCCCGTCCTGGCCCCCGACGCTGCCATCTGACCCGCCAGGGCCCGTCAACCCCTCCCATCACCCTGCCCTGCTGCCCTCAAGACACACATCTTCGCGGAGCTCACGCCTACATGGTCCTGATTCGGGGAGGGTGACCTTCCTGGTTTGCCTGCCTTCCGGGGACCTGAGCGCTGAAAGCTCCGAGGCCCCAAGAGACCTCGTCGTTCTGTCCCTGGCCCCTGGCCACAGAGCTGCCCCCTCCCTGCTAGCCTGCTAGGCCGAGGGCGCCCTAGGCAAGGCAGCCTCCGTTCTTCTCGCTCCAAGCCCAAGCCCTCGGTGCGCTGGGAGAGTGCTGAGGAGCAAAGGGAATCTAAACTTGTGGGCCATCACTGAGCCTTCCTGTCTCTTCCTCAAACCTCTGCCCACTGAGCACAAAGCAGCCTTTTGGTACAGGCCAGGTGCTGAGCTTCCTAAGGTGCTAGGAGTGTGGCCGGCTCCCAGGGATGTGGGGAAAGGCTAAGTTGGAGAGAGGAGCCTGGCTGCTGGTGTCACAGTGTTGGGCCCTGCTGGGGGAGGGGCTGCCCAGTGGCCCCCAAGGACAGCCTGAGCTCCCAGGGGTAATTAGAGCCCTCAGCCTCCCACCGGCCAGTCACTCCGGGTATCTCAGGTCTCACGGGACCTGCTGTGAGGGAAATGGAGCCATTGCCCCTGTCCTGTGAGCTTGGGTACCAGGACACACTCCTGAGAGCAATTCCTCTTCTGTGTGTTTCAGCCTCAGAAGGGCTGGTGTGAGGTGAAGGGGCAGGGAGGGGCCTAGGCTCACTCCCCACTTCTCCCAGAGCCCTTGAACCCCCAACAGGTCTAGTTGTGCAGCCCCCAGCACATGGAGGCCCTTCCTTCTCATTCCCTTGCCCAGGAGAAGGGTGCCAGTCCAGCCTCACATCCCAGGACCACCACCAGACCCTCCTGGCCATGGCCAAGGCCCTGCAACAGTGTCTGGTTACTGTCTCCCTCCAGCTGACTGCCGTTGGGGGTCCTTCCTCCCCCATCCCATGCTGACCTCTCAGGAGGAGGTCCAGGAAACCATGGGACTCTCCACCCCAGGCCAACCACCAAGCAGCGGTTTGGAGCACCCTGCACCTTGGGGACCATGTCCATGGCCAGCAAGACCTCCTGGCTACCTTCATCAGACCAGATGTGGGGTCCTTACCTTCCTCCGCTCCTCAGCTGCCTCCAGCCGCTTCTGCAGCTCCTCCAGGGAGGTGTCCTTCCTCTTGGGGGGGGAGGAGAGCACAGGGCTCTCCGGTGACAAGTCAGAAGGGGACTTGAGGATGACCTCAAAGCTCTGGCCAGAGGCCCTCTTGTCCAGCTGCTTCACCTCCATGTCTGCAGGGCAAGATCAGACTGGGGCTTCAGGAAGGTCAGCCAAGAGGGGGTGGGTGAAGGGACTGGTTCCCAGCACACATCCAATTCGAGGCCTGAGCCAGAGGGTGTGGCTGCTCATGGAGGGCCTGCAGGCCTGAGTCCCTAACCAGCTCCTCTCCCCAAAAACCCCTCTCCAGAAGCCAGCCAAGCCAGGGGGTCAAAAGGCCACAGGATGGGGAGTAGGCACACTCACCCCCATACTGGTAGATGGTGTTGGGGTGTGGCTGTGAGTAGAAGCAGGAGCAGATGAGCGACAGCACGGACAGCTCCTTCATCTTCTCCTTGTAGGCTGTGGGTGGGAGGCCGGGTGAGCAGCCCCGCCCTCCCCTGCCCCATCTCCCCCCATGGCTCCTCCCTCTGGTGCATCTCTCTGGGAGCCTGTCATCTGGCTCTCTCTGTTCCCACATCTGACTCTCTACATCTCTTCTCTCCCTCCCCACCTGCTGTCTTTCCTTGGACATGCCTCCCTGTGGGTCACCTGCATTGTTCTCTCTGATCCTGTCACTCAGCCCTGGTTTGTCAGGCTCCCTCTCTGCATTGCTGTGTCTCTGTCTCTTGTTCTTTCTTTGGATCACTCCCTCCCTCTGTCTGTGTCTCCGTTCATCCCTCTGTCTTTCTGGCTCTCTGTCACTATCTCTCTTCTTATATTTCTGTGTCTCTGATTCTTTGTCACTGTTGTATTTTCCCAACTCTCACTCCCTCTACCCACCCCCCATACCACTTCCTCTTTTCAGGACTTGCCCCCTGGGGTAGACAACATTAACCACTCAGGACTGGGCTGGCACTGAAGTGGAGCTTGTACACTTGGGTGAAGCCCACAGACTTCCTTATCTCTGCCCCCTCCACTTACCCTGACAGTATTGTGGTCACTCCATTAAACCCGGGCCTCACCAGATGCTCTGGTTGCCCATCTAGGGCCAAAAGGATGGGAGCTGTCCGTTCAGCACCACAGCCCACCCTTTAGCTTTGCAGAGCCAGTGCCTTCAAGTAGGAGTTATCACCTCCCAGACAGAAAAAGAGTTGAGCCTGAGCCCTGTTGGGAAAGGGGAAGTGCCCACTCTTGGAATGGAAATAATTGAGCTATTTGTGGTGTGTTCATGGCAAACCAGGCCTTAAAGTAGACACATTAGTCAATCTTGCAAGCCCAATACTATCACCCCGCTCAGCCAAGATGACGCTGGGCCCAGGTGACTCCAGTGACTTTCCCAAACCTCCTCAAGCACAATTCCAGGTGGTCTGTGTTCTTATTGCCACTCCAGCAAGTCCTGAAGTCTAGGAGGCTCAGAGACCCTTGTGACACCAGAGACATACTCCAGGGAGAGGGAGTCTGGCTTCCATGAAGGAAAGGATGCACAGTCCCCTAAGCACTCTCCAAGGGCACACAAACATTTGGACAAGGGTTTAGATGGACAAGAAACTTTCTGATCAAATTTCACACAAGATGCCTGGCCTGCATGGCTCAGTGGTTGAGCGTCGACCTATGAACCAAGAGGTCATGGTTCAACCATGCAGGCTTGATCCCCCGTGTGGGGTGTGCAGGAGGCAGCTGATCAAGGATTCTCTCTCATCATTGATGTTTCTCTCTCTCTCCCTCTCCCTTCTCTCTGAAATCAATAAAAATATTTTTTAAAAATTTCACACAAGATGTTTTGAAACTGAGTTAACAGAAAAGTGAGAAGAGTGTTGGTGTTGAAACAGGGCAACAAGATAGAAACAATTAGACCCTGGTCTGAGGGAATAGCTCCTGGGGAGCAGGTCCTCCCACAGCCAGCACAGGGAATGAGGATATTTGATCAGAATACCCTGATGGCCTAGATCAGTGGTTCTCAACCTTCCTAATGCCACAACCCTTTAATACAGTTCCTCATGTCGTGGTGACCCCCAATTTCATTGTTACAAATTGAACATAATTAAAGCATAGTGATTAACCACAAAACAATATGTAATTATATATGTGTTTTCTGATGGTCTTAGGCGACCCCTGTGAAAGGGTCGTTTGACCCCCAAAGGGGTCGCGACCCACAGGTTGAGAACCGCTGGCCTAGACTCTTCTGGAGAGAGCCCCAGAGGCTGTGAGGAGACCACGAAGGACTCCTGGACCTCATCATAGAAAGCCTTGGGCGCCTGGAGGGCATGGGGCAAACACACCTTACTCATTGTCTCCAGGAGGGTGGTTGGGGGCTCAATGGGGATTTTGGTCTGACTTGTCTATTCATGTATCACATGTATGTGTTGTTAAAAGTTCATTTCAAAGAGGAGGCAGAGGGGTACCTCACAGCACATGTGACCAGGCAGAGCTGGCTCAGCAGGCACAGCGGTCTGGGAGAGGCTGGGAGTAGCCAGCCCTGAGCTCAGAAGGAAAGAAGGGGAGGGTCTCCGGAGAGGCCTGGATCAGGAGGCACCCCTGGGCCTGGGAGAGAACAGGAAGGAGGGGACTCTGTGTGACCCTGCCAGCGCCTGCCACCCAGCACACACACAGTCTCCCATCCTGAGCTTTCAGAACTTGTGTGTGGGTGTATGTTACAGGCCAGGAGCCTGGGGCCTCACAGCTGCTCTGGCTCCTCTCTGCCTTGAGCCTGAAATTTTCCCAGGAAAAGGAGCTGCAGATTCATTAAAGAGAAGGAACAAGTTCATGAACAAATGCCAGGGGGTGCTTCCTTTCAGGTCACTGTCACCTCAGCATGGGGGGTGGCTGGCAGCAATTCAGGGAGCAGGACAGGGAGCATGGGCAGGCATGAGCGCTGCGTTGTCAGGAGGGAGAGGACAGGGACCGGGGGCTGGAGACAGGTCAGAGCTCTCATAGGTCACAGCCGTGCCCAGGGGATGAGTGTCCACCTGGGAAGGGAGGGACTGTGTCCTACAGCTTCGAACAGGGACACAGCTCAGTGTCTGATGGTCATGGCGATTCCCCAGGTTGGTGTATCCCAGTCCTTTCCAGTCAACTGATCCTCATGAAGCCAAGTGGGAAGGGACTTGAGAGTGAGCCCTGCTCTGTGGTCTGGCTGCATGCCAGAGGGGGCTGGCCAGCACGTGGGGAATTGGAGAACGAGGCCAGCTTAGCCTCATGCAAGACAGGAGGTTACACCTGTATTTTCAGAGCTGGAGGGGCTTAAAGGTCAAGTCTCATTGCAGAGGGAAGAGATAAAGACTCAGACCCATCCAGGACACCCCTCCACAGACATAGCTCAAGCTCAGAAGCCCCTTGAGGTCACGAGGCACCAGGCCTTGTCTCCCCTTCACCAGCACCCTTCTCTTCCCTCCATATCCCTGGCTTCAGGAAGTCATACAAATAAACCTCTGCCATGACCTGGATTGATTTCATCTCCCTCTTCCTCTTCATATCAAATGTTAAATTTGATAAAATGCATATTGGGCTTTGGATGGCTAGATCCCAGATGAGCAAGATTTAGAAGGCACCAGATCAGCATGTAGCCACATGGTAACAACAACACCAGTGCCTATGGAGGGGGAAAATCCCACCCATTCTCCCAACTGACCCTCAAGACCAGCCAGCCAGGCAGACACCTTTGTCAACCTAATTTGTACAGAGGAAAAGGAGGCCCAGGGAGGGCAAGTGGCCCACCCAAAGTCACACAGCATGCCAGGATCAGAGCCTGGTCACAAGCCCAGGTCTCTGATGGCACTTTCTTGTTGGGAGCCTCATGGGGAGAACTGGGAGGCCAGGTGGCCCACAGATGCCCACTCACCCATAGAAGGGCCCTGGGGGCTGCTGCTAACTGTTCCCCAACAGGTGGAACATGTTGCCACCAAGCTGCCCCTCTCTAACCTGTCAGAGTTGCCTCCAACAGTGCCAGGAGCTCAACATGGGGGGACTTGGTGTAATCACCTTTCTCTGGGCAGGAAACTGGGAAATGTGGCCACAACAGTCACACTACTTGACATGGAGGGGCATTCTCCTCTTGCCAGGCATCAGGCCAAGTGCCTGTCCTGAAATCTTTCATTCGACCCTCAGAACAAGCCTAGGGGAGGTGCTGTCATTATCATCCCCCCAGATGGGAACGGAGGCCCAGGAGCTCAGTAGCAGGCAGGAGACCTCACGCCTGAGGAACTGTATCAGGCAGAGTGAGCAGGAGTCTGCAAGCCTGTGAGGGCCGTGTGCCTGAGACCGACACTGGCCAGGAGAGGCGGCCGTAGGGGCCGGGGATGGGAGCTTTCTGTCTGCACAGGAAGAGAAAGCTACGATCAACCTTGTGGCGGCCGAGAGGCCCCTGCAGATGACAACTCTTCACCCTGGTCACTGGGACCAGGCAGAGCCACCTGTGAGTGTGAGCAGGAGGCCAGCGCTGCGGTCAGGTCAGCAATGTCTTTCACAGAGAAGCCACAGCTGGAGTTCACTTAACCCGATTTTGGCCACACTGACTGGGGGCCTCACGCAACCCCCCCTGGGCCCGGCTGCCCTGCTCTCTAGTGCTGAAGGCTGGAGGCGCAGGTGGTGAGTGCACCTGTAGCTACACTCTATCAAGGGTGGTGCTGACGGCAGAACAGGAAAGCCCAGGCCCGGGCCTCCGCCAGGAACCAAGCAAGGGTCAGCGGTGCCCCAACATCTGGCAACGAGAAAGGGCTGGGGTCAGGGGGCTCTGGGGTCAGAGGGTGTCTGTGCACAGCTCTGACAGCCATGGGAGGTGAGGTTTTTCAGCTGCTTACCTGTCAGATGGAGGGGGAGGAGGCCTACTGAGCAGGGTTTTCACCACTAAGGAGGGTGAGCGAGAGAAAACGCTGAGAAGTACTCC
Source organism: Myotis yumanensis (assembly GCF_028538775.1). Taxonomy (NCBI): domain Eukaryota; kingdom Metazoa; phylum Chordata; class Mammalia; order Chiroptera; family Vespertilionidae; genus Myotis; species Myotis yumanensis. Next base: position 2,317,079 of record NW_027223758.1, on the reverse strand, counting down.
CCACAAGAGGCTGCCATGGTCCCGCCGCCCGCAGGCTCAGAGAGGAGCAGGACCAGGGCCCCTCAGGGCAGCTCTCTGGCCACCTGCCCTGGCTGGAGGAGGGACTCTTTCTGCCGAAAGCTGGTCCCCAATCTCCATGCAAGTCAGCGAGAGGCAGGTGCGGAGGAAGCCTAGAGGGACCCGACCCCCAGACGGCGTGGGAGGCGAGTGCTCAGGGACACACACTCCTTCCACGGGTCACCTGGGCACTGGAGTCGCGGGCGGAGGGCTGGGGTGGAGGCCGGGCCCACACGGGTGGGCTGAGCTCTGCAGAGAATCCGGTGAGCGGGGAGCCGAGCGGGGACCTCGGGCGGCCCCCAGGGTGGAGGGAAGGGTGGCGGGAGTGCGGGTCCTGGTCCGAGAGGGAAACAGGGCGGCAGTGGGGCGGCCCGTCCCCGCGGTCCCCGCCGAGTGCCAGAGGGAGCTGGTCCTGGGGCTGCTGGTCGGAGCAGACTGCTCTGGGGAGAGCGAGCCCCGCTCCCTCGCTCCGGGGAGCCCCTGGCAGTTCCCCGCGTCTGGCAAATGCCCAGCGGCCACCCCACCACGCCCGGTGCCCGCCCCTCCGCCGAGCTCCGCGCGGGCGTGGGCAGGAAGGCGGGAGAGGAAGGCCGGGCCGCGCGCCGGGAAGGCTCGGAGCGGCGGCAGCCCCTCCCTCTCCAAACCCGCAGCACAAAGGGCGGTGCCCCCCCCCCCCCCCCCGCCCCGCGGTGGCACGTGTCGCAGAGGGGGGTCCCCGCGAAGGCAGAGGCGAGGGGAGGGGGAGCGATGCGAGGTCCGAGCGCCGCCCCTCTGGTTCCAGCGGGTCCCCTCCAGCCCCCTCCCCGCCCCCGCTTTCGGAGCTCTCCGTTGGCGCCGGGAGGGCTGGGCCCGCGGGTCCTGGACCCGGCCTCCCACAAAGGGCCCCTCTTCCCCTCCCCACCCCGCCTTTCGCGAAGGCGCAGTTCACCAGGGTCTGCGCTCGCCGGGCACCTCGGGGGACCTGGTCCGCACCCGCAAGCGTGCCCACCTCCTGGGAGCCCCCCGCTGCCAGGCCTGGTACCGCGACGCCCTCGCCCAGGCCGTTCCCCAGGCCACACCCGCCAGACCCGAGTCGCAATCCCTTGGGGCACGGAGTCGCCCCAACCCGGGACCCCTGAACCCCGGTTCCTGCGGTTTCGGCCCGGCCGCGCCCTGCGTCCTTGCGGTGCGTGGGTCCGAGATGAGAAAACAGAGTCCACAACTGGCCCCAGCATCAGGCGAAGCGAGACAATGGCCTCCGCTGAGACCCGCTGCAGTCCCGGGAAGCCCCGGGCAAGGCGCCTACCGGACATGGTGCTGGCCATGGTGCTGGCGGCGGGTGCTGCGGAGGCCGGGAGGCGCGGGCGCGGCTGGAGCTGCGGCGGGCGAATGCTGCAGAGCCGGGAGGGGAGGGAGGTGGGAGGGAGGCGGCGCGTCGCGGGGAGAGAGGGAGGAGGAGAGGGAGACAAGAGGGAGGGAGGGAGAGAGAGAACTGGAGCCTGGCTATGGCAGGGGCTGCAGGCGTCAGAGAAAGAGGGGTGAGTGAGGGGAGGAGGGAGGGATGGAGGAAGGGAAGAGCCCAGTCTGAGATGCGGGGCAGAGTGCTGCAAACAGATGCCCATCCTCCATGCTCACCGCTCACCGCAGGGACTCGCTGGTCCCAGCTTGGCTTTGTGTAGGCTTAGGGGGGATGGTGAAGACAGCCCCCATTCCTCAGGGTAAGCCCAACAGGAGGGGATCGCCCTATGTGAGGGTGGGGTCAGAGAGCTCTTCATGGAGGCTGCTGGCACCTTTTGTGTGCCCAGGCCTGTGCTGAGGGGAAAGTGTGCCCTGGACGTGGGTGGGGCTGACGTGGAGGCCGAGAGAGGCATTCCAGAGGACAGGCAGGTTCTGAGGCAGAGACGAGGGTAAGTGAGGCAGTGACCAAGGGCCTGGGACAAGGGCTTCGAAGCAAGATCTAGGTGGGTTCCAAACAGGCCTCTGACGGCCCCTCGCTGTGGCTGAGCAAGTTTCTGACCCTCCAGCTTCAACTTCTCAGGGGCAAGATGAGACAGTGACTCTAGTTCTCAGGTGACAGAGGACAAATGTGCACACTTGGTGAGTGGGTGGGTGTTCTGCCCCCCCCCCCGCCCCCCCCCCCCCCCCCCCCCCCCCCCCCCGCCGCCCAGGCTCAGGGTCTTGTTGATTCCCACAAAAGGAGATCCTTGCAGGGATGGGAGGCCTTTTTCTGCAGTGACCACCTCGCCTCACTTTGGGACTAGAAAGTCAGACAAATGGACTGTCATTCCCATTTCAGGGACAGAGTCACCAAGGCTGAGAGCAGTGCTTACTCCATAAGCAATTAAGTCCCAGGGCCAGGAATAAAACTCTGGGAAAATCCGGTAACCTGCAGAGAGATGAGGTAGGCTCAGAAAGGTGAAAGTCAGGGACAGCCGAAACCGGTTTGGCTCAGTGGATAGAGCGTCGGCTTGCGGACTGAAAGGTCCCAGGTTCGATTCCGGTCAAGGGCATGTGCCTGGATTGCGGGCACATCCCCAGTGGGAGATGTGCAGGAGGCAGCTGATCGATGTTTCTCTCTCATCGATGTTTCTAACTCTCTATCTCTCTCCCTTCCTCTCTGTAAAAAATCAATAAAATATTTAAAAAAAAAAAAAAAAAAGAAAGTCAGGGACAAACCTAAGGATCAGAGTCAGCCAGGAGGGGGCCCAACAGGTGTATATTACAAACACACCTTGATATGCACAGGGAGCAAGGAGCAAGTGTGTGACTGGTTAACATCTGTCCTGTGGGCCACATGGGGTTTGGTCCCCTGTAGGAGTCTCACAAAGCTTGCCAAAGCGGACAATCAATTCAAGTTTATTGGCTGATCAAGATCCCTGTGGCTCTGAGCAGGGCTTGCTCTGGTCAGCCTTGTTTCCCTTTCCTCTCTGAGACTTGTAAGCTGCTGGCTTCGGGCAATCTACTAACCACCTGTGCTTTCTTCCCTCACCTGTGAAGTGTGCACAGCAGAAGAACTTATCTTAGAGGTCATTAGCACAAGCACACCACTGCCTGCATGGATAGTTCTGAAGCCTGTGGCTGGTAAGCATTAAGCAAGGGCGTGGCCAGAGCTCCTCATCTTCTCCAAGCTTCCTGCTTAGAGGCCAAGGTAGACACTCTACAGTCCCTTCATTGGAACAGGTGATGGGGGTGGATGCCAGCTTGTGTCCTGGACTTCCCAAGCATGATCTCACACATCAGCATGGACACGCATGTGACATAAATGTGCCATTGGCGGAAAACATCTGGACATTAACGAGCCCATGAGGAGCTCTGAAGTCAGCATTGCCAGTGGCCTGTGGGCTATCACTGCAGCATCGATTTCTTCCTGGTGTCTTTGGAACACGCGGGGGTTGCCTAGACCAGTATCTCTGACCACACAGAGCTGTGGTGACCCCTGGGACCCCATGTTGACTGCCAGCTGGTGCTAGATGCTGGGAATTCAGAGGGGCGCACCCTAACCAGTGGTGGACATTGACCTGAAAAATGGCTAAACCCAGGGGACAGTAAAGGAGGAGCTGGTGAGGCTCCCAGGAGCCAGGTCACGGCAAGGGGCCGCCATTTGCAGACTTAAGGAGAGTGAATGTGTTGTAGAGACTGAAAAAACCCAAGCGATGCTTAGAGAAATGGAGTTACACATCTTTTTTACTCCAGCAATCTCAGAGGAGTTGCCTCCAAAGTCTGAGCAAACCAATATGGTGGAAGCTCTTCTTTTATCCCCTTTGGTTTGTCCCCTAAATATGGATGGGACTTCCGGACCTTTTGTAGGCTTTGCAAAAAGCCCCGTGTGTTGGGATGGGGACCTTGAGACCATACCTAAGGGCCTGGCCTGGCGCCAGCGCTGATAACCCCCTCCGGGAGTTGTATATTGTTCATGGTTTATGGCCTCTGTAAAATGTGAGCATTTAGGTAACAGGTCTTGCAAGACCAGATTGTGGAGAAAGGGGCAGTGACTTAACTATAGGTTATCAAGAATGTACATTAGGTTACTGGCACAGATTCAGATTGCTAGCCCCGTCTCGCCCCCCCCCCCCCCCCCCCCCAGTTCAGGGTTACATTGGAATTAGCTTTTTAGCCTTCTCAATTGTTTTAGACTCCAGTCTTAAAGAGTTCTGGTTGTCCAGGCAACCAAGGTAGCTTGGCCCAGGGAAGGATAGTGGAATGGAGGCCATGGTGGAGTTGACATCGAGGGAGGGCACGGGCGGGACCCCAGGTTTCTTCCCGCGGGCGATGGAGTGTCCCTCCCTGAGCTTAGGGTCAAAGAAAGGAAGGTGGGGCTTGAAACCAAGCTTCAAGGCACAGGCATCACAGAACCTTCAATTGGAGAACGGTTTCTGCTGGGAGCTCAATGCAACGGACCGGAAGTGGGAGCAGAAGTGACGTAAAGTGACGCTACGCACCTCGGCGCGCGAAGTCCGAACTGGCAGACGGCGGAGCACGCGCTGGTGCCCCGGACTAACTGGGGTGAATTCTTGGGACCCTTGGTCGTGGAAGGCTTCCGCAGAGACTAGTGGGCCGAGAGTCGCGAAGACCCTGGAACTGGTACTTTTAGCCGAGTGGCGGCTTCCGAAACTACAGCTCCCGGCAGGTCCCGCGCTGCCTTCAGGCCCACGCTTAGGCTATTTGGCCGCGCTGCATTGTGGGATTGGTAGTTTTCCTGCGCGCTTCGGCTTTGGGCGCCGTTCTTGGAGGAACCAGTCCTTTGGCTGTGGTTGCCTTGTGGCCGGGCCCTGCAGCAAGGGCGGGCATTCAGTGTTTAGGTGAATGCCGGCATCCAGGCGAAACTGAGGCCTAGAGAAGTTGAGTGACTTGCTGGGGACCACACGGATTCGCTTCCCAGATTAGAGCCGGCGCACATGCGCTTTCGTTACACGTAGTTGCCCACCAGAGAGAGATGGGTCGAAGCTCCGGGCCAGGGGAGCAGAGGTTGGGAGACACAGGGGCAGGAGCTTCAGACCGGCCCAGGCTGGGGTGGGACGCTGCTAGAATCTGGCCTCTCAAGCTCTGGTGGAAGGAAGTGAATTATTATTGCAGGTGGAGCGTGTGGAACCGTGCCCTACTTCTGCTCCTTTAGTCTGTGAGACTGGCCGCCTTTCAGAGCGGGATGGAGTTGTGTGAGGCAGAAGGACAAGGCCGGGCTGATGCTAGGTTCTTCACCTTCCAGCTCCTTGTGCTAGGATGTCACAGGCGTGCCGTAGGACCTTGTCCCTGGGGGAAGGGGTGGGGGGTGGGGGCTGCCTGAGATGACTGAAGTGGCCTGGCCTCCAGAAAAGCTGGCTACCAACAGTCTTGTCCCCATTTCTGTGCCATAGGAATTCCTGGAAAACTGCGTCATGTCCCAGTGCCACAGGCTGGCATCCCTTACCTGGAGTGGCTGAGACCCTGAGATGTTCAGAGTGGGTTTTGTCTCACAGACCCGCACAGCCTGCATGTCAGCCAATCTCGGAGCCCTCCTGAGAACAGGCCATTATGCCCAAGATAATCCTGAGTGGGGTGACCGTGGATTTCCCTTTCCAGCCATACAAATGCCAAGAGGAGTACATGGCCAAAGTCCTGGAGTGTCTGCAGAAGGTAAAGCTTGTACCTGGGGGATGGGTCAACGTGGGCAGAACTTCAGCAAAGACCCGACATAGTCCACGGCCTATTCACTGTGGCCAGTTCTACTGCGTGAAAGGCACCTTCCGGACATGGGGTTCAGTAAGTAGGGCCGATGTTCTAGGTGGGATAAGAGACGATAAACAAGGAACAAGAAAAGATCATTCTAGACGGTGATGAGTGCTGTGAAGAAAAGACAAAAGGTATAGGCTTCTGAGGAGGCCTCCTGAGGGGATGATGTTTGAGCTGAGGCCGGGTGAGCAGCCAGCCATTTGAGGACCCAGAGGGCCTGTTTCCACACAGAGGGATAGAGGCTCAGCGGTGCCCAGTCCTCACTGTGGAGGGTCTTTAAGCCTCGGGGAGTGCAAGGAGGGAGGAGGATGCAGGTTGCATTCCGCTACGTTTCTTCCTTCGAGTGCCCTCTTCCCTGCTCCAGCCCCAGCCCCTGAAGGCTGCCTGACCTGGGCTCCAGGCTGCTCTTTTTTTGTTTTCCAAAGTAGTTTATACACTTTATTTTATTTTTATTTTTTTAATTGTTTTATTGCTTAAAGTATTACACAGAGTATTACATATGTCTCCTTTTTTTTCCTCCCCTTGACCCTCCCCTAGCCTCCCATGCCCCCCAGTGTCTTGTGTCCATTGGTTATGCTCGTATGCATGCATACAAGTCCTTCAGTTGATCACTTACCTCCCCCTCCCATCCCCCAACCCTCCCCAGCCTTCCCGCTGTAGTTTGACAGTCTGTTCGATATTGCTCTGCCTCTGTATCTATTTTTGCTCATCAGTTTATAATAGTTTTAATTATCCATAAATGAGTGAGATCATGTAGTATTTTTCTTTCATTGATTGGCTTATTTCTTTTTTTAATTTTTATTTTTCGCTAAAAGTATTACAAAGGGTATTACATAAGTGTCCTTTTTTCCCCCCGGCCCTTAACAAGCCCCTGTGTCTTATGTCCATTAGTTATGGTTATATGGATGCATACAAGTCCTTCGGTTGATCTCTTACTCCCCTCCCTCCAGTCCCCCAACCCTCCCTGGTCTTCCCACTGCAGTCCGACAATCAGTTTGAGGCAGCTCTGCCTCTGTATCTATTATTGTTCAAAAGTTTGTAATGGTCTTAATTATCCATGAAAGAGTGAGATCATGTGGTATTTTTCCTTCATTGACTGGCTTGTTTCACTTAGCATAATGCTCTCCAGTTCCATCCATGCTGTTGCAAATGGTAAGAGTTCCTTCTTTTTAACAGCAGCATAGTATTCCATCGTGTAGATGTACCACAGTTTTCTAATCCATTCATCTACTGATGGGCACTTAGGCTGTTTCCAGATCTTAGCTATGGTGAATTGTGCTGCTATGAACATCGGGGTGCATATATCCTTTCTGATTGGTGTTTCTGGTTTATTGGGATATATTCCTAGAAGTGGGATCACTGGGTCAAATGGGAGCTCCATTTTTAACTTTTTGAGGAAACTCCATACTATTCTCCACAGTGGCTGCACCAGTCTGCATCCCCACCAGCAGTGCACGAGTGTTCCTTTTTCTCCACATCCTCTCCAGCACTTGTCGTTTGTTGATTTGTTGATGATAGCCAGTCTGACAGGTGTGAGATGGTACCTCATTGTTGTTTTGATTTGCATCTCTCGGATGATTAGTGACTTTGAGCATGTTTTCATATGTCTCTTGGTTTTCTGAATGTCCTCTTTTGAAAAGTGTCTATTTAGGTCCTTTGCCCATTTTTTGATTGGATTGTTTATCTTCCTTTTGTTAAGTTGTATGAGTTCCCTATAAATGTTGGAGATTAAACCCTTATCGGTTTAATGTTTTAAACATGGCAAATATGTTCTCCCATGCAGTGGGCTTTCTTGTTGTTTTGTTGATGGTTTCTTTTGCTGTGCAGAAGCTTTTTATTTTGATGTAGTCTCATTTGTTTATTTTCTCTTTAGTTTCCAAAGCCCTAGGAGCTGTATCAGTGAAGAAATTGCTTCGGCATATGTCTGAGATTATGTTGCCTTTGGATTCCTCTAGTATTTTTATGGTTTCCCATCTTACATTTAGGTCCTTTATCCATTTTGAGTTTATGTTTGTGTATGGTGTAAGTTGGTGGTCTAGTTTCATTTTTTTGCATGTATCTGTCCAATTTTCCCAACATCATTTATTGAAGAGACTGTCTTGACTCCATTGTATGTTCTTGCCTCCTTTGTCAAATATTAATTGAGCATATTGGTTCGGGTCGATTTCTGGGTTCTCTATTCTATTCCATTGATCTATATGTCTGTTCTTGTGCCAGTACCAGGCGGTTTTGAGAACAGTGGCTTTGTAATACATCTTGATATCTGGTATTGAGATCCCACCTACTTTGTTCTTCTTTCTCAGGATCGCTGCAGCTATTCGGGGTCTTTTTTTATTCCAGATGAATTTTTGGAGAGTTCATTCTAGATCTGTGAAATATGGCGTTGGTATTTTAATGGGAAGTGCGTTGAATTTATAGATTGCTTTGGGCAGTATGGACATTTTAATGATGTTGATTCTACCAATCCAAGAACATGGTATGTTCTTCCATCTGTTTATGTCTTCCTCTATCTCTTTTTTCAACGTCCTGTAGTTTTCTGAGTAGAGGTCTTTTACCTCTTTAGTTAAGTTTATTCCTAGGTATCTTAATTTTTTTGGTGCGATGGTAAATGGGATTGCTTTTTTAGTCTCTCTTTCTGTAAGTTCACTATTGGTGTATAGAAATGCCATAGATTTCTTGGCATTAATTTTGTATCCTGCTACATTGCCAAATTCATTTATTAAGTCTAACTAGAGGCCCGGTGCACAAAAATTTGTGCACTCAGGGGGGTGGGGAGGGGGGTCCCCCAGCCCATCCTGTGCCCTCTCGCAGTCTGGGACCCCTCGGGAGATAACGACCTGCTGGCTTAGGCCTGCTCCTGGGTGGCAGAGGGTAGGCCCAATTCCTAAGTGCAGCCCCTGGTCAGGCTCAGAGCAGGGCCGATTGGGGGGTTGGGGCACTGCCCCCTGTCACACTCAGGGCAGGGTCGATGGGGAGGTTGCGGCGCCACCCCCTGTCACGCACAGAGCAGGGCCAATCAGGGGGTTGGGGCGCTGCCCCCTGGCACTCACAGAGAGGGCCCATCAGGGGGGTTGGGGCTCCGTACCCTGTCACACAGCAGGGTCGATCAGGGGGTTGGGGAGCTCCCCCCTGTCACTCACAGAGCAGGGCCCATCAGGGGTGTTGGGGCTCCGTACCCTGTCACACAGCAGGGTCGATCAGGGGGTTGGGGCACCGCCCCCTGTCACACACAGAGCAGGGCGGATCAGGGGGTTGGGGCGCTGCACCCTGTCACACTCAGGGCAGGGCCAATGGGGAGGTTATGGCTCCACCCTGTCACACACAGAGCAAGGCCCGTGGAGGGGGGTTGGGGCGCCACCCTCTATCACCCACAGAGCAGGGCCGATCAGGGGGTTGGGGCGCCGCCACTGTCACACTCGGGGCAGGGCCAAAGGAGAGGTTATGGCTCTACCCTGTCACACACAAAGCAGGGCCCGTCGGGGGGCAGGGGTTGGGGCGCCACACACTGTCACACACAGAGCAGGGCCAATCAGGGGGTTGGTGCGCTGCACCCTGTCAAACACAGAGCCACAGGACAATCGGGATTGGGGAGCTCCCCCCATCAGGCACAGAGCAGGGCTGATCAGGGGGTTGGGCCGCCTTCCCCTGTCACACACAGAGCCGCAGGGCGATCAGGGGGTTTGGGCGCTGCCCCCTGTCACGCTGATCCCGGTGCCAGGAGCCTCGCTGCTCCACTGATCCCGGTGCCGGGAGGCATATTACCCTTTCACTATATAGAATAGAGGCCTGGTGCATGGGTGGGGACCGGCTGGTTTGCCCTGAAGGGTGTCCTGGATCAGGGTGGGGGTCCCCACTGGGGTGCCTGGCTAGTCTGGGTGAGGGGCTGAGGGCTGTTTTCCGGCTGGCAAGTGACTGAAGCTCCCAAACGCTCCTTGTTTTCTTTTTTTTTATTCTGGGCTAGCTTTAGCTCTGAGGCCTCGCTGCTGAAAACATCGATACAATGTTGCGGTCCGGCTGGCTTTCAGTCGGGCTGGTTTCTGGGGTTTTGTTTAGCTTCTTATTTGCAACATAATACATAGTTGCTTAGAGTTGCAGCTGAGAGGCCAGCAAGTTAGGCGGCGAACGTTGGAGTCCGCAGTCACTGAAGCAAGCAAGCCTCCCTGCTCGCTTCAGTGCATGGCTGCCGGCCGCCATCTTGGCTGACAGTTAATTTGCATAAGGATATGCTGATTAGCCAATGGGAAGGGTAGCGGTCGTATGCTAATTACCATGTTTCTCTTTTATTAGTGTAGATAGTTTTTTGATGGAGTCTTTAGGGTTTTTTATGTATGATAACATGTCATCTGTGAATAAGGACAGTTTTACTTCTTCTTTTCCAATTTGGATGCCTTTTATTTCTTCTTCCTGTCTAATTGCAATGGCTAATACTTCCAGTACTATGTCGAACAGGAGTGGTGAGAGTGGGCATCCCTGTCTTGTTCCTGTTCTTAGGGGAAATGGTTTTAGTTTTTGTCCATTGAGTATGATGTTGGCTGTGGGCCTGTCATATATGGCTTTTATTATGTTGAGGTATGATCCTTCTATTCCCACCTTGCTGAGAGTTTTTATCAGAAATGGGTGTTGGATTCTGTCAAATGCTTTTTTTGCATCAGTTGATATGACCATGTGGTTTTTTTCTTTCAATTTGCTTATGTGATGTATCACGTTTATTGATTTGCGGATATTGTACCATCCTTGCATCCCTGGGATAAATCCTGCTTGGTCATGGTGTATGATCTTTCTGATGTACTGCTGGATCTGATTTGCTAAGATTTTGTTGAGGATTTTGGCATCTATGTTCATGAGGGATATTGGCCTGTAATTCTCTTTCACTGTGTTGTCTTTACCTGGTTTTGGTATGAGGGTGATGCTAGCTTCATAGAATGAGCTTGGAAGTGTTCCTTCCTCTTGAATTTTTTGTAGTAGTCTGAAGAGGATGGGTTTTAGTTATTCCTTGAATGTTTGATAAAACTCCCCTGTGAAGCCTGGGCTTTTGTTTGCTGGAAGCTTGTTGATGACTGCTTCAATTTCTTCCATAGTTATTGGCCTATTGAGATTTTTAGATTCTTCCTGATTGAGTTTTGGAATGTTGTATTTTTCTAGGAATATGTCCATTTCCTCCAGGTTGTCTAGTTTGTTGGAATAGAGTTGCCCGTAGTATTGTTTAACAATCATTTGTATTTCTGTGGGGTCTGTTGTTATTTCGCCTCTATCGTTTCTGATTTTGTTTATTTGGGTCCTCTCTCTTTGCTTCTTGGTGAGCCTGGCTAGAGGTTCATCAATCTTGTTTATCCTTTCAAAGAACCAGCTCTTGGTTTCGTTGATTTTATGTATTGTTTTTTTGGTCTCTATGTCATTTATTTCTGCTCTGATCTTTATTATCTCCTTCCTTCTGCTCACTATGGGCTTTTCTTGTTTCTCTCTTTCTAATTCTTTGAGATGTAGAGTTAGATGATTTACTACCATTTTTTCTTGTTTGTTGAGGTAGGCCTGTAGGGCTATAAACTTCCCTCTCAAGACTGCTTTCATTGTGTCCCATAGGTTTTGGATTGTTGTGTTTTCATTGTCATTGGTTTCCAGGATGTTTTTAATTTCTTCTTTGATTTCATTGGTAACCCAATCAATATTTAATAACATGCTATTCAGCTTCCAAGTGTTTGAGTATTTTGGGTTGTTTTTATTATAGTTTATTTCTAATATTATGCCATTGTGATCTGAGAAGATGCTTGGTATGATTTCAATCTTCTTGAATTTGGGGAGACTTTGCTTGTGACCCAATATGTGGTCTATTTTTGAAAATGTCCCATGTGCACTTGAGAAGAACATATATTCCGTGGCTTTGGGGTGAAATGTTCTGAAGATGTCAATTAAGTCCATCTGATCTAGTGAGTCATTTAGGATTGCTCTTTCTTTGCTGATTTTTTGTCTAGAGGATTTATCCAGTGATGTCAGTGGTGTATTAAAGTCCCCTACTATGATTGTGTTGTTGATCTCTCCCTTGATATCTTCTAGGAGGTTTTTTTATGTATTTGGGTGCTCCTGCATTGGGTGCATATATGTTTATCAGGGTTATATCTTCTTGTTGTATCGATCCCTTTAGTATTATGAAGTGGCCTTCCTTATATCTTGTTATGGCCTTCAGTTTGATGTCTATTTTGTCTGATATAAGTATTGCTACCCCAGCTTTTTTTTCATTTCCATTTGCCTGAAAGATATTTTTTCATCCCTTCACTTTCAGTCTGTGTGAGTCGCTTATTCTGAGGTGGGTCTCTTGTAGACAGCAGATGTATGGGTCATGGTTTTTTATCCATTCAGCCACTCGATGTTTTTTGATTGGAGCATTTAGTCCATTTACATTTAAAGTTATTATTGAAAGGTACTTGTTTGTAGCCATTTCTATTTTTTGTGCCTGTTTTCTTTCTTAGCTTTTTATTTCTTCTTTTTACACCAGTCCCTTTAGCATTTCTTGCATTGCTGGCTTGGTGGTAATAAACTCCCTTAACCTTTTTTTGTCTGTGAAGCTTCTTATTTCCCCTTCAATTTTGAATGATAGCCTTGCTGGATAGAGTATTCTTGGATTCAGTCCTTTATTTTGCATCACTTTGTAAATTTCTCTCCATTCTTTTCTGGCCTGATGTGTTTCTGTTGAGAAATCATTTGATAATCTAATGGGAGATCCCTTGTATGTAACTTTCCGTCTCTCTCTTGCAGCCTTTAAGATTCTCTCTTTGTCCTGAACATTTGCCATGGTAATTATGATGTGCCTTGGCGTGGGTCTTTTCGGGTTCATCTTATTTGGGACTCTCTGTGCTTGTGTGACTTTTTTCTTCCCCACCTCAGGGAAGTTTTCTGATATTATTTCTTCCAATAGGTTTTCTAACCCTTGTTCCTCTTTCTGTTGTTCTGGCACCCCTATTATTCGTATGTTGTTTCATTTCATGTTGTCCCATAGCTCCCTTAGGCTCTCCTCCTGTCTTTTAATTTTTTTCTCCAATTGCAGTTCAGTTTGGGTGTGTTTTGCTTCCCTGTCTTCTAATTCGCTAATTCGGTCCTCTGCTTCTCCTAGTCTATTGTTGAAACTTTCAATGGTGTTTTTTATTGCAGCTATATCACTCTTCATTTCTTCTTGGTTCTTACATAAGTTATTGATTTTTTTCATCCATTTCTTTTTGATTCTTACATAAGTTGTTGATTTTTCATCTGTTTCTTCTTGATTCTTGCATAAGTTGTTGATTTTTTCCTCTATCCGGTTTATGCACTCTAGGACCCTTAATCTGAATTCTTTTTCTGACATGTTGCATGCCTCTGTTTCACTTAGCTGCTTTTCTGGCGAGTCCTCCTCTTCTTTCCTTTGGGGGTTTCTTTGTCTACCCATGTTTGATCTCACCGACAGATCTAGATGTTGAGTCATTCAGGGGCTGCTCTTTGGGTGGCCGTGGCTCCTCGGGCTGCGGTTGCTCCTCGGGCGGTTGGGGTAGCAGCTGCTCCTCTGTTGGCAGCAGCTCCTCTGGTGGGTGCTGTTCACAGCCGTGGTGGCTCCTCTAGCTGGTGGGGGGAGGCTTCTCACACAGCTGCTGTTCCTCAGACAGAGGGTGTGCTGATCACGAGGCTGCTGTTCCTTGGATGGGGGCGAGCTACACACGCAGCTGCTACTCCTTGAACTGGGGCGGACTGCTCATGTGGCTGCTGTTCCTTGAATGGGGGCTGGCTGCACGCTGCTGTTGTTCCTCTGATGTGGTGGGCTGCTTGTGGGGCTACTGCTCCTTGGACTTGGACAGGTTGATTGCAAGTCTGCTGCTCCTCGGATGGGGGTGGGTTGCTTGCACGGCTGCTGCTCTTTGGACGGGAGTGTCCAGGCTGCTCTTGAGCAGACGCTCGTGGCGAGGAACCTGGCACAGCTTTGCCTTCCTGTCGCCCAAGTTTCCTGCTCAAGCTCCCATCTGAGAGCTATTTAGGCCACCAGGTTCCATCCAACGTGAAAGCCTGGATCCAGAATTGCAGAACAAGCTCCTATTTTGAGACGTGGCACCTAATTAGTTACCTTGCTCTTTATATGAGGCTGGAAAACGCTCTGTGTATTGTTTGCTAACCAGGGCCGGCCTGACCTCATGGTCTGAGAGTGGAAGTAGTCCTATGGGATTATTCACAGTCCTGTGTCCCTTGGGACTTTTGCCCCCTGGTGGGTGGGCTCTGCCTGAGCAGAGCTGCAGGCCTGTCTCAGGTGGGTAGTGTGGCCTGCCTCACCTCACCCCTGCTTTCCCATTCAGAAAGTGAACGGCGTCTTGGAGAGCCCCACGGGCACAGGGAAGACCCTGTGCCTTCTCTGCAGCACGCTGGCCTGGCGGGAGCACCTCCGTGATGCCATCTCCGCCCGCAAGATTGCTGAGAGGACCCAAAGGGATCTCTTCCTCGATCGCCCCTTGTCTTCCTGGGGGAATGCTGCTTCAGAGGGAGACGCCACAGGTCAGCCCCTGGCCCGACCTCCCGCATGGATGCAGGGACAGAAGGAAGGGGGGAAGGGACAGAGTGGACACGTGAGGCCCTTGAGTGCAGTGAGCAGGCCGTGTTGTAGCTGCCACGTCACCTCCCGCCATCCTGGCTGCAAACTAGGGTCAGAGCCTCACAGCTGTATTAGGACATTGCAGATGCCCGCCTCACCCATTCCTGGTATGATACCAGGTATCTGATGTTTAGCTGTCTGAGTGCCCCTGTGTTAACAGCACATGAGAACGCTGTCTCATGGAGCCATGCTCTGTTCTGCTTCCTTCTGCCTGGGCAGCTTGCTACGCGGACATCCCAAAGATCATTTATGCCTCCAGGACCCACTCGCAACTCACACAGGTCATCGGCGAGCTTCGGAACACGTCCTACCGGTGGGTCAGGCAGCGTTCACCCTGCCGCAGAATTGGGGGGGGGGCGGGGGGATGGCCTCAACGCAGTGGTCAACAGTGTTCTGCCCCGACCGAGCCTGAGGGCATGCTGTGCTCCGTGCATACTTGGGCGGTCTCCGATGCCCACTGCTTGTGAGAAAGCAGCTCTGACTACATGTTGACCTTGGTCTACACCCTGAGCTCCTTGCAGGCGCTGCAGTGTTAGCTGTGGTGTGGCCATCGCAGCTGCACCTGTGAGGGAAAGAGGCTCTGCCCAGGTCCAGCAGCAGAGCTGCAGGAGTCTTGTTGCCCCACTTGCCTCCCTGTGAGCGAGCACGTGGGTGCTGTCGAGTCTCCTCCCTTCTGCCAGTCCCAGTCTGGGCTTCTTGCTTCTTGCTCACCCCGGCCCCTTGGAGAAAGCCCCTCCCAAGCCTGGTATATTCTGGCCATGGCTACTCCCTCTGGCTGCCTACGTGAACCAGATTTCCTGGTGCTCCCCGTATGTGCCCACACAGCTCAGGCTGTTGGGTGGCACTGTGGGCTATTGCCCTGTTGTTCTTGGGCCCCACGATTCTCTCTTCCCAGGCCCAGGGTGTGTGTGCTGGGCTCCCGGGAGCAGCTGTGTATCCACCCCGAGGTGAAGAAGCAGGAGAGTAACCACATGCAGGTGGGCTCCTGGGCCGCCCGCTTGTCCTCTTTGGTTGTTCAAGGTGGTGCTGCTGCTCTCAGAGCCCTCGCTGTGCCCCAGGGTGGGGGATAGAGGGTGAAGAGCTGCCTGGGTGGAGCTGGCTGGAACAGGGCTCCCACCATCGGCAGCGGACTCATTGGCCAGCCCAGTGCTCTGCCCTTTCTTGGCCATCACGCAAGCTGGGACCACATGTCCTTTCCCTCCCAGATCCACCTGTGCCGCAAGAAGGTGGCGAGTCGCTCCTGTCATTTCTACAACAACGTAGAAGGTAAGAGGGGCCGGGGGCTGCTCCTGCAGATTGTCAGCACACAGCAGCGGGGAGGAGAGCACGTGCAGCCTTGGGGCTGGGCTCGGGGCCTCACGGCCTGATGGCTCTTGCCCCTTGGGACTCAGCTTGGTGAGGCAGGTGCCCGGCATTTGCTCCTAACTGGGGACTTCTGCTGGGTCGCATGCAGATGAACCACATGTGGGCCTGAGGCTGCCATCTCAGAAAGGCGGGCTGGGCAAGGCTGGTCCCCCGTGTCCCCACCACCCCTGATAGGAGGGGCTCCCTGAGTGTAAACTGTTGGAAAACAATGTGGGTTTTGCTGAGTATCCACTTCCCTCTGGGAGTGACCCCAGGAAAAAGCCTGGTGGGTTTCCCGGGCGCGGCATTCCGCAGTCTGCCGCAGCTCATTCTTGGGGAGATGGCGGGGAGGGTTCTGGAAACTGTGTCTGGGCTCCTGGACCCCTCCGCGTACTTCTCCCTTTGGGGAGTTTGCAGTGTGTCCTTTCCCTGCGATGTGTCACAGCGTGGGTGTGGCCTCTCGAGTCCCAGCAACTCCTCCAGCCCGTGTGCTGTGAGGTGAATGCTTCATGAAGAGATGAGTGCAGCGATGAGCCCAGGGCTGGTGGCAGCAGCCTACCTTGGCGCGGCTTGATGTGTGTGACGCAGGTGCCCGTGGCCTGGGAAGCCCGTCTCCTGTTGCTGACGTTGCTGCCCAGAGTGCAGGGGTCGGCACTAGTGCCCTCACCTCCACATCTGTTTCTCCACTGGGGCTGCCCCTCCTGTCTGTCGGGCTTCTTCCAGAGGCGGTGGCAGGACAGCCTCCGGAGTGGCCTCCAGTTTCCTGTCTGTGGTCAGGGCTCTGTGGTGTGGGGGGCGTGGGGAGGTCGAGGTTCCCTCTGTTTCCTGCCTCAGGTTTGAAATTCAGACCCTAACGCAGAGGTGACATGGGCTCAGAGCACTCTCCAGGCATTAGCGGCCGCCGTCTGTCCGGGTGTGGAGTGCCCAGTGTGTGGGCCTTGCTGGAAGAGGGTCAGGACGGCACTGCTCCCAGAGGCCTGTGCCAGAGGCCCCCACTCCTCCAGCCGGTGTCCTGTGCCCTGCCTCTTGGAGAGACGGGTGGAGTGTGTGCCCGATGTGGGCATGGGCTCAGGCCCTCCTCGGGCATCTCCTGCAGAGCTTGGCCTGAAACGTGGACCCAAGCTCCTGGAACTCGCTCCTCACCTGATTTTGTTTGCTAGTTTGGGGTCTGGTGGCAATGAGGACACTGGGGAAGGCAGTGAAGGGGCGTGGCCCCGCCAGAGCACAGACTGCCCTGCTGCCTGCATCTGCTCGGGTCCGTGGGTATTGTTGCACGGGAGGCATTCTTTCCCCTTTGTTTGGTGCACCCTCTGCTCGCAGCCCGCCCACCTCAGTCCAGCCTTGCGTGGGCCCTGGCACTGTACCCATGAAGGTTTATGGAGTTGTCCCCCAGGGCTGCCTCCCTGTCCACATCGTCCCTGGTAAAGGAGGCGGGGTGCAGGTGCCATGTGCCAGAGCCTTGAGCAGCACTGGGTGGGGACCACTCCAGCCACCTTTCCCAGCTGCTGTGGGTCAGCTCACCCTCTCTGCTGGCCTAGCCTTCACCTGCTGGGTCCCTCACCTGCACTGCCCCCCACCTCCCTGGAGGGTCCCTGAGCAGGGAGGGGAGGAGGTCAGAAGGGGTGGGAGCTGAGGGGAACTTTCTGCCCACAGCAGAGGCAGTGCCAGCTCGGTGTGTGCTGGCCCGTGGGCTGCGGCCCCATCCCCACTGCCCCAGGTCCTGCGTGGCAGGCAAGGGAGGCCGCCCCACCTGGCCTGCTGGCTCTGGGCTTCATGTCTCCTCCCTGGTCCCCAGCCCACCTGCTCTGCCTGGCTCTTGCCGCCTGTGCTGTTGGGTCTACTCACCATAAACGTGAGCGTCCTTGATGTGGCTCAGCCTCCCCTGCCCCTGCCCATGGGATGTGAGGGTGTCTCCAGCAGCTGCGCAGCCCTTGGAAGGGAGAGAGAAGTGGGGAGAGGCCAGGGGGGCCTGGGAGGAGGGGAGGCTTGTGTGGGAGGAAGGAGAGGTGCAGAGCTGGAACCTGCCCAGCCTGCATTGGGGTGAGGGGCACATGTAGCGTCTCCTCACCAGTCAGCCTGGGGTGCCCTCCTTGCTGCCCCCTCATCAGGTCGCTGAGCTGGTGGCTGGCCTGCCACCCAGCATTGCGGATTGCTGGTCGGCTGCTATGGCGCTGTGGAGTGGATGGCTCTTCCTCCTCCCCCTCGCCTGCTATTCCTGGGGGTACTTGGGGTTGTGTCACTGATGAAGGCCCAGTGTGTTCTGGCCTCTGCACTTTAGGGCTGGCCCGATACCTGCCACAGGAGGGCCGTGAGCCAGGGGTTGTTTCCACATATGGCTGTCCGAGACTCTGGGTGTTTGTCACAGACCTCTGGTCCTGCCAGCCAGGCCCCTGGCCTCCCTGGGTTAGAGTCGTTCCCAGCAGATTCCTGTGCCCCAAGTTGGGAGGCTGGGGTGCAGAGCAGGACTCCCTTGGGGTCACTTCAGGTTCAGAACCCTCCCTGGGAGCCCTGAGACCCATCGGTCAAGGATTCTCTCCAATGAGACCAGGTGGCTGGGCACCCCAGTCCTGCCCTGAGGGATCATCTTGGGGTGACCACACCTTCTGCCCGCTTCATAGGAGCTATTCCATCCTGAGGTCAGGGGACTCAGGACCAAAGGGTGTGTGCTTACTCCTGTCTGTGTCCCCAGAAAAGAGCCTGGAGCAGGACCTGGCCACCCCCATCCTGGACATCGAGGACCTGGTCAAGAGTGGGAACAAGCACAAGTAAGTCCCTCCCTTCAGGTCGCATTTGCATAGCCTTCCAGGCTGGGACCTCCCGCCGCCTGCACACACACACATTTCTTTTCTTTCCTGTTTCATCTTTTAATCATGAAACTTAACAGTTGTTCAGTATAAAAAACATGAACGATTCTGAGGAATAGAGAGAGAAATGGAACTGCCCTCCTTCTCTGCACTCAGCCTGCTCACTAGTGACTGCTGGGGAGCAGACCGCCCACTGTGCTCCTGTGGTCTGGATTTGGGGGGCCAAGGGGCGCGGTGCTGACCCTCCTGCCTTGGGCTCAGCCCTCCACTGGACGCTTACCCGCTGCTTCTGTGATGGTCGCTGGAAACTTCTGAGCATCAGGGCTCCATGCTGTGATGAGACAGGACTTTTTGTTTCTGAGTCCCTCACCGGTCTACTCAGAACAGGGTTGGGGTTTTCTTGTTTTTGTAAGTTTGTAAATAGGTGATCCACTCCCAGAGTTGAACACATGTTCCACTTCCCCCACCCCCGTGCCCATCAGAGGATGCAGCATCCAGCCCAGCCTCAGACTGCGGCCCAGGGTTGCTGATGCATGTCCTGAACCCCCAGCCGTGTGAGGCTCATGTCCTCCCCCTGTGCCCCAGGCTGTGCCCATACTACCTGTCCCGGAATCTGAAGCAGCAGGCTGACATCATCTTCATGCCCTATAACTACTTGTTGGATGCCAAGGTAAGGCCTCAGCCACATAGGATGATTCCTGACCCCGGGTGTCCCTGGGCTTGTGAGGGGCTGTCTAGCCTCTGCTGGTTCAGCTTCTGGGGCTAGAGACTCGCTCAGACCACCAGATGTGTGGGAGGACCTGGTGTCCCACACTGGTCAGGGTTCACTGTGACCAGCTCCGAGCAGCTGGCTGGGCAGCAAGGAGACCGCAGGGCTGCAGCTGGACCGTCCCTGCCCTCGTCTGGCAGTCAGCTTTAGCCCTGGACTGGAGTGTCACCATGTTTGGCCTTTGGGGTGCTATGCCCTCCTGTTTTAATGCAGGGGCATCGCATCACGCTCCCCTGTGTCCAGCGGCTCGTGCTCCATGTCATGGAAGCACCGTGGATGTGCCCTGTGCTTCAGCATCGACTGGGCCCCAGGGATCATGCTGACAGCGTCCTGTGCCAGGCACAGGTCTCGGTGCGGGGAGACAGCCAGCAGGAAAGCCAGCCTGTGGGCTCTGACTTCCCGCAGAGTCTGCACGGGAGCTGGTGGTGCACGAGGGCCATGGCCTCAGGAACAGCAGCCCGGAACCGCTGCTGAAGCGGGTGCTGGAGAGGGTGCAGGGGAGGAGCAGGAGCCCCGCGAGGCCGGACTCCGGCACAGAGAGTGGTGGTTTGCCGAGGATTGTGCATGATTCTCCCAAGTCTTGCTTTTAACCTGGAGACTGGGCCTGGGCACCCAAAGGCAGTGATATCTCAGCTGGACGTAATGATCTCAGAGCAGGGCAGTTCTGACAAAGAGGCCGGTGGAGCTCCCACTCCTGACTCCTGGACTCACTGCAGACACATGCACATCGATTCCAGGACAGACCCATAGAGACTGGCTGAGATATCTCTGTGGGAAAGGAAAGGGAAGGGTTGTTTGTTTGTTTCTCCCCCAAAATGGTACTGGAGTAGCTGGATGTCTGTTTGGAAGAGTGGGTCTCCCCCAGGACTTAACTACCTCCCGTGGCATGAAGCTGAGCCTCCTGGAGACCTGGGCTCACTGCAGTGGTCAGGAGCTTTCTTCACCTGGACAACCAGGGCACCACCCACACAGGACAGAATCGATCAATGGGACTTCACCACGATTTAAAGCCTTGAGTCTTTGAAAGAGTTAGGAAAATTAAGAAAGTTCAAGGGCAGGTCACAGAAAGGGAGAAAGTACTCCTGGTATATTTGTCTTTCAAAGGGCTGTGCCCAAAATATGTGTAGCTCTTGTCACCAGAAGAAGAGATAAATGAAACAGAGATAAGAAATTTATCTGAAACAGAGTTCAGAGTAATGATGGTAAAAATGCTCAACGGTATGAAAAAAAATGTAGTAACTGAAAAAAGAACAGTCTGAGATAAAAAATGACATAACACAAATAAAGAACACATTGGAAGGAATACACAGCAGATTAGGGGAAGCTGAGGATTGAATCAGTGAATTAGAAGACAGAGCTGAAAAAATCATAGAACCAAAAAGAAAAAACAAAACAAGAGGACACCTCAAGGGAGCGGTGGGACAACATAAAACATAACAATCTTCAAATAGCTGGTGTGCCAGAAGCGTCAGAAAGGTAGAAAGGGATAGAGAATGTGTTTGAAAAATAATGGCAGAAAACTTCCCTAATCTGGTAAAGGAAAAAGTCACACAAGTTCAGGAGGCACAGACAACCCCAAGCAAGAAGAACCCAAACAGGCCCACACCCAGACACATCATAATTAAAATGCCAAAAATTAAAGACAAAGAGAGAATCTTAAAGGCAGCAAGAGAAAAGCAAACTTACAAAGGAGCTCCCATAAGGCTGACACCTGATTTCTCATCAGAAATTCTACAGGCCAGAAGGTAATGGCACGAATTACTCAAGGTAATGGAAACCAAGGATCTGAGACCAAGATTACCATATTCAGATGGCTATCATTCAAAACAGACAGCTTCCCAGACAATAAAAGGCTAAAGAAGTACATCACCACCAAGCCAGCATTACAAGAAATGCTAAAGGGACTGCTGTAATGAGAAGAAGAAATAGAGACACCTAGGCATACAGAATTAAAATGGTAATAAATAAGTACCTATCAATAATAACCTTAAATGTAAATGGGTTAAATATTCCAGTCAATAGACGTAGGTAGATCACAATACCAGATATCAAGCTGTATTACCAAGCCATGGTTCTCAAAACTGCATGATACTGACACAAGAATAGACATATAGACCAATGGAACAGAACAGAGAACCCAGAATTGACCCAAGCCATTATGCTCAATTAATATTTGACAAAGGAGGCAAGAGCATATAATGGAGTTAAGACTCTCTAATAAATGGTGCTGGAAAATTTGGTCAGATACATGCAAAAAAATGAAACTAGATCACCAACTTATACCATAGACAAAAACAAACTCAAAATGGCTAAAGGACTTACTAGTAAATGTAAGACAGGAAACCATAAAAATCCTACAAAACTCCATAGGCAGCAAATACCAAACATGTCATAGCAATATCTTTACCCACACAGCTCCTCTCCTGGGCAATGGACACTGAGGAGAAAATGAACAGATGGAACCACATCAAAATAAAAACCTTCTGCACAGCAAAGGAAACCATCAACAGAACAACAAGAAAGCCCACTGCATGGGAGAACATATTTGCCAATGCTATTTCAGATAAGGGTTTACTCTCCAAAATTTACAGAGAACTCATGCAACTTAACAAAAGGAAGATAAACAATCCAATCAAAAAATGAGCAAAGGATCTAAGTAGACACTTTATGAAAGAGGACATACAGAAGGCCGAGAGACATATGAAAACATGTTCAAAGTTGCTGATCATCCAAGAGATACAAATCAAAACAACAATGAGGTACCATCTCACACCTGTCAGAATGGTTATCATCAACAAATCAACAAACGACAAGTGCTGGAGAGGATGTAGAGAAAAAGGAACCCTCTTGCACTGCTGGTGGGAATGCAGACTGGTGCAGCCACTGTGGAGAACAGTATGGAGTTTCCTCAAAAAGTTAAAAATGGAGCTCCCATTTGACCCAGTGATCCCACTTCTAGGACTATATCCCAATAAACCAGAAACACCAATCAGAAAGGATGTATGTACCCATATGTTCATAGCAGCACAATTTGCAATAGCTAAGATTTGGAAACAACCTAAGTGCCCATCAGCAGATGAGTGGATTAAAAAAACTATGGTACATCTACACAATGGAATACTATGCCACTATAAAAAAGAAGGAACGTTTACCATTTGCAACAGCATGGATGGAACTGGAGAGCATTATGCTAAGCAAAATAAGCCAGTTGGAGAAAGGTAACTATCACATGATCTCACTCATATGTGGGATATAACGATCAACACAATTTGATGAACAAAAATAGATCCTGGGACAAATGGCAGGGGAGGTAAGGGGGTTAGAGAGCAACCAAAGGACTTGTATGCATGCATATTAGCATAACCAATGGACACAGACACTGGGGCGGTGGGGGCTTGCCTGGGGTGGGAATGGTTGGGGGGGGCAATTGGGGAAAAAGGAGACATATGTAAAACTTAAGATAATAATAATAGAAAGACTAGGTAGTCCTAGCCAGTTTGGCTCAGTGATAGAGCATTGACCTGGGGACTGAAGGGTCCCAGGTTCAATTCCGGTTAAAGGTACATGCTGGGTTGAGGGCTCAGTTCCCAGTAGGGGGTGTGCAGGAAGCAGCCGATCAATGATTCTCTCTCATCATTGATGTTTCTATCTCTCTCTTCCTCTTTCTCTTCTCTGGGGGGGAAAAAAAATATATATATATATATATATATATATATATATATATATATATATATATATAGACAGACAGACAGACATAGGGTACCTGAATGGATACAAAAACATGACCCAACTGTTTGCTATCTACCAGACAGAGACCCACATTAGAACAAAAGACTCACACAGGATGAGAGTGAAGGGATGGGAAAAAATTTTCCATTCAAACGAAAAAGAAAAAAAGCTGGAGTAGCAATACTCATATCCAACAAAATAGACTTCAAAATGAAGGCCATCACAAGAGACAACAAGGTCACATAATACTAAAGGGATTGTTCCAACAAGAGGATATACTGGTAACCATGGTAAACATATATGCACCCAATATAGGCACGCCTAAATATATTAAAAAATTCTAGAGGACTTTATCAGAGAGATTGACAACAATACAGTCATAGTAGGGGACTTTAACACTCCACTAACTTCATTGGATAGATCTTCCAGTCAAAAAATTAAGGAGTCACTCTAAAGGACACACTGGATCAGATGGATTTAATTGACATTTACAGAACATTTCACTCCAAAGCTGTAGGATATACATTCTTCTCAAGTGCGCATGGATCATACACAAAGATAGACCACATGTTAGGACACAAAACAGGTATCTGTAAGTTCAAAAAGATTGAAATCATATAAAGCATCTTCTCAGATCACAATGAAATGAAATTAGAAATCAACTACAGTAAAAACACCCCAAAACATTCAAACACATGGAGGCTAAATAGCATGTTATTACACAATGAATGGGTTGCCAGCAAGGTCAAGAAAGAAATCAAAAACTTCCTGGAAACAAATGAAAATGAACACACAACAACCTCAGATCTCTGGGACACAGCAAA
Organism: Myotis yumanensis; assembly: GCF_028538775.1. Taxonomy (NCBI): domain Eukaryota; kingdom Metazoa; phylum Chordata; class Mammalia; order Chiroptera; family Vespertilionidae; genus Myotis; species Myotis yumanensis. Next base: position 2,293,268 of record NW_027223758.1, on the reverse strand, counting down.
AGCAGTCCTGTCAGCGAAGTTCATAGCACTACAGGCCTACCTCAAAAAACAATAAATATCAGCAATAAACTATTTAATCTTACAACTTAAAGAACTAGAACGAGAACAACAAGAAAATCCCAGAGTAAGTAGAAGATTAGAGCAGAAATAAATAACATAAAGACTTAAAAAAGAAAGAAAGAGCCCTAACCGGTTTGGCTCAGTGGATAGAGCATCGGCCTGCAGACTCAAGGGTTACAGGTTCGATTTCGGTCAAGGGCATGTACCTTGGTTTTGGGCACATCCTCAGTAGGGAGTGTGCAGGAGGCAGCTGATAGATGTTTCTAACTCTCTATCCCTCTCCCTTCCTCTCTGTAAAAAATCAATAAAATCTATATTTAAAAAAAGAAAGAAAGAAATGAAACCAAGAGCTGGTTCTTTGAAAGGATAAACAAGATTGATGAACCAGTTGCCAGACTCATCAAGAAACATAAATAAAATCAGAAACAAAAGCAGAGAAGTAACCACCGTCACCACAGAAATACAAAGGATTGTAAGAAAAGTCTATGAACAACTATATGCCAACAAGTGGACAATGTAGATGAAATATACAGATTCTTAGAAAAATACAATCTCCCAAAACTGAATCACGAAGAATCAGAAAACCTGAATAGGCCAATAACAACTGAAGAAATAGAAGCAGTAATGAGAAAAACTCTCAGCAAACAAAAGCCTGGGTCCAGATGGCTTCGCAGGAGAGTTTTACCAAACATTCAAAGAAGAACTAACACCTATCTTCTACAAACTGTTCCAAAATTGCAAGAGGAAGGAACACTTCCAAGCTCTTTTTATGAGGCCAGCATCATCCTAATTCCAAAATCAGATAAAGATACTACAAAGAAAGAGAATTACAAGCCAATATCCCTGATGAACATAGATGCTAAAATCCTCAACAAAATATTAGCTAATCAGATCCAGCAATATATTAAAAAGATCATACACCGTGACCAAGTGGGATTTATTCCAGGGTTGCAAGGCTGGTACGATATTTGTAAATCAATAAATGTGATACATCACATAAATTGAAAGACAAAAATCATATAATAGATGCAGAAAAAGCATTCAACAAAATCCAAAACCCACTTTTTATAAACACTCTCAGCAAAGTGGGAATAGAGGGAGCATATCTCAACATAATAAAGGTCATATATGACAAACCTACAGTGAACTCAATGGGCAAAAACTAAAACCATTTCCCCAAAGAACAGGAAAAAGGCAGGGATGTCTGCTTTCATCACTCCTATTCAACATAGTACTGGTAGTCCTAGCCACAGCAATCAGACAAGAAGAAGAAATAAAAGGCATCCAAATTGGAAAGGAGGAAGTAAAACTCATTGTTCGCAGATGACATGATATTGTACATAGAAAACCCTAAAGACTCCATCAAAGAACTACTAGATTTAATAAATGAATTTGGCAGTGTAGCAGGATACAAAATCATCCCCTCAAAATCGATGGCTTTTTTATACACCAGTAATGAATTCTCAGAAAGAGAAACTAAAGCAATTCTATTTATCATTACAACAAAAAAATTAAAATACTTAGGAATAAACTTAACCAAGGAGCAAAAGACCTGTATTTGGAAAATTATAGTATGTTGAAAAAAGAGATAGAAGAAGATATAAATAAGTAGAAGAATATATCATGTTCATGGATCGGTAGAATCAACATCATTAAAATGTCCATACTACCCAAGGCAATCTACAGATTTAGCACAATCCCTATTAAACTACCAACGGCATATTTCACAGAGCTAGGACAAATACTCCAAAAATTTATATGGAACCAAAACAGACCCCGAATAGCTGCACAATGTTGAGAAAGAAGAACACAATACCAGAGAAGTCACAATACCAGATTTCAAGTCATACTGTCATCAAAACAGTCTGGTACTGGCACAAGAACAGGCATACAGATCAGTGGAACACAGCAAAGACCCCAGAAATCAACCCAAGCCATTACGCTCAATTAGTATTTGACAAAGGAGGCAAGAGCATACAAGAGAGTCTCTTCAATAAATGGTGCTGGGAACATTGGACAGATACATGCAAAAGAAACCAGACCACCAACTTACACCATACACAAGAATAAACTCAAAATGGATAAAGGACTAGAAGAAACCATAGGCAACAAAATCTGAGACATCTCTCGTAGCAATATGTTTACAGATACATCTCCTAGGGCAAAGGAAACTAAGTAGAACATAAACAAATGGGCCCACATCAAAATAAAAAGCTTCTGCACAGCAAAAGAAACCAACAAAACGAAAAGGGAGCTTGCTGTATGGGAGAACATATTTGGCAAAAATATATCTGACAAAGGGCTAATATCAAAAATATATAAGGAACTCATATTATTTAACAAAAGGAGACAAACATCCCAATTAAAAAATGGGCAAGGGACCTAAATAGACACTTCTCCAAAGAGGACATACAGATGGCCTAGAGACATATGAAAAAATGCTCAAAGTCACTGATCATCTGAGAGATGCAAATCAAACAACAATGAGGTATCATCTCACACCTGTCAGAATAGCTACCATCAATAAATGACAAGTGCTGATGAGGATGTGGAGAAAAGGGAACCCTCTTACACTGCTGGTGGGAATGCAGACTGGTGTAGCCATTATGGAAAACAGTATGGAGTTTCCTCAAAAAATATGGAACTGCCATTTGACCCAGTGATCCCACTTCTAGGAATACATCCTAAGAAACCTGAAACACCAATCAGAAAGAATCATATGTTCATAGCAGCACAATTTACAATAGCTAAGATCTGGAAACAGCCCAAGTGCCCATCAGTAGACGAGTTAATAAAAAAGCTGTGGTACATTTACAGCATGGAATACTATGCAGCAGTAAAAATGAAGAATCTCTTACCCTTTGAGACATCATGGAGGGGCCTGGAGAGTATTATGCTAAGTGAAATAAGTCAGAGAAAGACAAGTATCACATGATTGCACTCATATGTGGAATCTAACAAAATAAGCTGATGAACAGAGTGATCAGAGACATGGAAGCATGGAACAGAGTGCAGATCTCAGAGGGAAGGTGGGGAGGGTGGGTGGGTGGCAGGTAGCCAATCAAAGACCTTGTGTGCAAATATGCATAACCAATGGGCAGGGACAATAGGGTGGTGAACGCCGGGGCCGGGCGGGCTGGAGATGGTCAACAATAAAGAATTATAAAAAGAGAAAATGTTCAGGCGTTGCACACGAAGACCACAGGCAGGTGGCCCTGCGTTCCCCCTGAAATGGCTGAAAGTCAGAAGACCTAAAATTGGTGTCGGCAAGTTTAACGCTCACCAAAGCCAGGGACAGCCCTGTCCATCAACAGCTGGTGTCCCAAGAACAGCTACGAGCAATCAGAAGGGGTGACCTGTGCTCCACGCAGCCACATGCGTGGGCTTGGGAGAGCACGCCCACACAGGAGCCCCTTGCCTGACCCCACAGTCCTGGTACCTGCTCATAGGAAGAGGGGGTCATACGGCGGGGATGTCACCTCTTGATGGCACACTTAAAATGGGCACTTTATTTTATGAGAATTAAGATTAAGCTGAAAAGAAGTACGGATGCCAGACCCCTCTGCAGGTGACTTCCCCCCCACCTGGGGTGTAAACACCTCCACCAGTGCACCCCGTGGCAGGTGCTGGGTGGTCTCCATTCTGTGGCTGCTTAGCCTGCTGTGGCAAAGGGTCATGGCCTGCTCCCTTGTGCTACGTGTCACTAGGACACACACCTGATGTCCAGCTCAGTGGTGGTGGGCAGTGCCCGGTGGCTACAACTCGCCGCCACCCAGCAGCAGGTATCAGAGGGCCTGCCGTGTGTCCCAGGTGGTATGGGACTGAGGCTCACCAGGGCTGTGCACCCTGAGCCTCTGCTCCTGGCCTCCAGGGGCCCCTGAGGGGCAGTGGCTGCCCCGCTCCGCTGCAGCCCTGCATCCTCTCCCCTGCCTGCAGAGTCGCCGGGCACAGGGTATCGACCTGAAGGGGACAGTGGTGATCTTTGATGAAGCTCACAATGTGGTGAGTGCTGGTGGCCTTCCCCACGCCCTCCCTCCCTCTCTCCCTCCCTCCCTCCCTCTGCCTCTTCCCCCGCAGAGACCAGTATAGACCTTTGTGTCCCAGCCCCTGTGGCCCTGAATGTCAGGACCAAGCAGACCTGTCACCTGCGCCCCCAGTCAGCATGTGGCCTCTGCCAGGGCCTGTGTTCCCAGGAGCAGTGGCCTTGACCAGGCCCGGGAGGGAGGCTGCTAGGCAGCCGTGTTCATGCTCTGGAGCGGGGGCGGCTCCACGACGGCTTGGTATCCAGTGTGGGTGGCAGCCCTCAGCCCCACTCAGCTCCAGGCACTTCCTGCCCATGGACCAGATCTGACTTTGAGAGCAGCCAGAAATCTAGATTTTAATGGGAAATTTGCATTTAGGAAGTGTTGGCTGCTCGAAGTGGCTTCAAACACTGGTCTGGGCTAGGCTGCTGAGTGGGTAGGCTGCTGAGTGGGTTAGTGTGCTGAGTGGGTAGGCTGCTGAGTGGGTTAGTACGCTGAGTGGGTAGGCTGCTGAGTGGGTTAGTGTGATGAGTGGGTTAGTGTGCTGAGTGGGTAGGCTGCTGAGTGGGTTAGTGTGCTGAGTGGGTAGGCTGCTGAGTGGGTTAGTGAGCTGAGTGGGTTAGTGTGCTGAGTGGGTAGGCTGCTGAGTGGGTTAGTGTGATGAGTGGGTTAGTGTGCTGAGTGGGTAGGCTGCTGAGTGGGTTAGTGTGCTGAGTGGGTAGGCTGCTGAGTGGGTTAGTGAGCTGAGTGGGTTAGTGTGCTGAGTGGGTTAGTGTGCTTAGTGGGTTAGTGAGCTGAGTGGGTTAGTGTGCTGAGTGGGTTAGTGAGCTGAGTGGGTTAGTGTGCTTAGTGGGTTAGTGAGCTGAGTGGGTTAGTGTGCTGAGTGGGTTAGTGAGCTGAGTGGGTTAGTGAGCTGAGTGGGTTAGTGTGCTGAGTGGGTAGGCTGCTGAGTGGGTTAGTGTGCTGAGTGGGTAGGCTGCTGAGTGGGTTAGTGTGCTGAGTGGGTAGGCTGCTGAGTGGGTTAGTGTGCTGAGTGGGTAGGCTGCTGAGTGGGTTAGTGTGCTGAGTGGGTAGGCTGCTGAGTGGGTTAGTGTGCTGAGTGGGTAGGCTGCTGAGTGGGTTAGTGTGCTGAGTGGGTAGGCTGCTGAGTGGGTTAGTGTGCTGAGTGGGTAGGCTGCTGAGTGGGTTAGTGTGCTGAGTGGGTTAGTGTGCTGAGTGGGTAGGCTGCTGAGTGGGTTAGTGTGCTGAGTGGGTAGGCTGCTATCGTGGGATGTTTGTGACCCAGCTTCAGAGCCTGTGGGTAGGGCTGGGCTCCCCACTCTCCTTAGCTCTGCACCCCCAGGCCCCGCCTCCTGGAGCTCCCCAGGCCCAGCTCCTGCTCACGTCACACTGCGTGCTTGGCCTCTCAGGAGAAGATGTGCGAGGAGTCGGCGTCCTTTGACCTGACGCCCCACGATGTGGCCTCTGGATTGGACGTCATTGACCAGATCCTGGAGGAACAGAGTAGGGCAGCGCAGCAGGGGGAGCTCCGCCTGGAGTTCAGCGCAGACGCCAACTCAGGTGAGCTTATGGGCAGGACACCGAGGACGGGTGAGGTCTGCCCCCAGAGGCTGTCTGCCCAGGGTCCTTGCACGTTGGCATCTGGGGACACTTCCAGAGACTTCCCAGGGCCTCACAGGCAGGGGACTTCCGCCCAACCCTTCTGGCATTTTCTGAAGACCTTTCATCCTTCCCAGCCCGTATGCTGTGTAAAAGTGAAAACAAGTGTATTAACCGTGGAGACGTGGTTTTTTATTAATCCTCACCCAAGGATATTTTTCTGTTGATTATTAGAGAGAGTGGAAGGGAAGGAGAGAGAGAGTGAGAGAAACATTGATCTGAGAGAGACATGTGGATTGGTTGCCTCCCACACTCGCCCCAACCAGGACTGTGGATTGGGCTAGCAACCAAGGTACGTGCCATTGACCGGAATCGAACCTGGGGATCTTAGGTCTGCAGGCCGACGCTGTATCCACTGAACCTAACCAGCTAGGGCCATGGAGACGTTTTTAATGATCTGCAAGCATGGTCCACGTGTCACCTACTCCTAGGTTTGTTCCCAGGGTTTTCCCCGGGCAGCAGTAATCTTGGTTTATGGCGAAACGTTTGATGGATGTGATAGTATGTCCACAAGTTCTCCGTGGCCTTTGTTAGTGGCTAACGAGGACTCCAGGTTTGTTAGGCCAGCCTACTTTGTGGTGGTGTTTCCAGCAGTTGCTCCAGGCTTTTTAGCATTCATGCTTCATGCTGTGAACGTGATCAGGTGTTCTGTGTCCTCACATGGGCGTGGGGCACAGGTGGTGTGAACAGCCTAGTGTCCTCGTCCCTCTGTGATCACAAACCGGGACGGGCTGCGCAGGGAGCAGGCCAGGTGGCCCCTCTCCTCTCACCCACGCTGACTGCCCTCCTGGCGCGTCCCCGGCCTCCCTGACCCACACACACACCTGCCCTGGGAGATGGAGAGTTTGTAAATGGCATTTGTTTGTTTAGCGCTGGAGTTCTCAATCTTTGTGGCTTCAGGACCCTTTACGTTAAATCTGGCTGAAGGTGGTTTATGTGAGTTATGTCTCTGGATACTGTGTGAGCAATGAAAATGGAAACTTAAAAATTTTTTTTATTTAATTTTTAAATCTTGGTAAGAGACTCAGACTGGCCCTGACTGGTTTGGCTCAGTGGATAGAGCGTCAGCCTGTGGACTGAAAAGTCCCAGGTTCAATTCCAGTCAAGGGCATGTACCTTGGTTGCTAGCACATCCCCAGTGGGGAGTGTGCAGGAGGCAGCTGATTGATGCTTCTCTCTCATCAATGTTTCTAACTCTCTATCCCTCTCCCTTCCTCTCTGTAAAAAATCAATAAAATATATTTTAAAAAAAACAAAAGAGAGAGACTCAGACTGAGGCCTGAGGCTCAGACTTTTTTTTTTTTTTTTTTTTTTAATTTCAGAGAGGAAGGGAGAGGGAGATAGAAACATCAATGATGAGAGAGAATCATTGATTATCCGCCTCCTGCACACCCCGCACTGGGGATCGAGCCCACAACCTGAATTGAACCACAGCCTCCTGGTTCATAAGTCGACCCTCAGTCACTGCACCACACCGGCTAGGCGAAAAATACTTTTTAAAAATTAGAAGAGTGACAGTGTTTCACAGTTTGGCTAATCTCTCTAATGTCTGGCACGATGGAAGAAAGGTGCACCTCACACTATGCTTTGGATTTGCTGTGGCAGCCCCATCGAGCCGGGTCCTGGTCACGGCTGCTGCTGTGACAGTCACTACAGACTCAGTGACTTAAAGCAACACAGCCTGATTCTCCCGTGGTTCTCACAGGTCCCAAACAGGCTGGCAGGGCCGGCTTCCTCCTGGGGCTCTGGGAGACCCTGTTTCTGACCTTTCCCAGCTTGTAGAAGTGCTGCATCCTTAGCCCTGGGCCCCACGACCCTCTGACCTCTGCTCTGTTGTCCCCTCTCCTCTGACCCTCTGCCTCCCTCCTACCTGAAGGCCCAGCATGATCTCCCATCTCAGGTCCTTTAACATCATTCCACCTGTGAAGGCCCTTTTGGCATGAAAGGTGACATGCTCACAGGTTCCGGGGATCAGGGTCTGGACGTGTTGGGGGTCATTATCCGCCTCCCACATGCAGCCTCTGGAAATTGCACTGTATGTATATTCCTATCTAATAAAAGAGAAACATGGTAATTAGCCGTACCTCCGCTACCCTTCCTATTGGCTAATCAGCATATCCTTATGCAAATGAACTGCCAGCCAAGATGGCGGCCAGCAGCCAGTCAGCTGACGCGAACAGGGAGGCTTGCTTGCTCCAGTGACGGAGGAAGCCAGGTTCCCCGCCTGCTGCTGCCGGCCTCTGAGCTTGCAGTTTGAAACATTGTTACAAATATAGAAGCTAAACCAAACCCCAGAAACCTGCTTTAGTCAGACGGGCTTCAGCCAGCAGGATCGCAACATTGTTTCAAATACAGAAGGTAAACAAAGGCCAGAAACCTGCTTTCAGCAGCGGAGGCCTCAGAGCTGGAGCCGAGCCTCAGAGCTAAAGCTGGCCCAGAATAAAAAAAAAAAAAAAAAGAAAAAAAGGACAGGTTGGGAGCTTCAGTCACCCGCCAGCCTGAAAACAGCCCTCAGCTCCTCACCCAGACTGGCCAGGCGCCCCAGTGGGGACCCCCACCCTGAAGGGTATGTGACCAGCTGCAAACAGCCATCATCCCCTCATCCAGGCTGGCCAGGCACCCCAGTGGGACCCCCACCCTGATCCAGGACACCCTTCAGGGCAAACCAGCCGGCCCCCACCCGTGCACCAGGCCTCTATCCTATATAGTAAAAGGGTAATATGCCTCCAAGCACCAGGATCAGCGGAGCCGCGAGGCCTCCTGGCCCCTGGAGCAGTGTGACAGGGGAAGGCGCCCCAACCCCCTGATCAGCCCTGCTCTGTGCCTGATAGGGGGGAGCTCCCCAAACCCCTGATCGCCCTGCGGCTCTGTGTGTGACAGGGTGCGGCGCCCCAACCCCCTGATTGGCCCTGCTCTGTGCGTGACTAGGGGTGGCATCGCAACCTCCCGATCCGCCCTGCTCTGTGCATGACAGGGGGTGGCACCCCACCTCCCCAATCGGCCCTGCTCTGAGCCCGACCAGGGCCTGCACCTAGGGATTGGGCCAGCCCTCTGCCACCCGGGAGCAGGCCTAAGCCAGCAGGTCGTTATCTCCCGAGGGATCCCAGACTGCGAGAGGGCACAGGCTGGGCTGAGGGACCTCCCCACCCCCCCGAGTGCACAAATTTTTGGGCACTGGGCCTCTAGTTATGAAATAACAAGAGATAAAAAGGCAAATGGGATAGTGTGATTGTCACTCACATTATCATCAGGAAAATAGCTTTGGCCTTGCAGTGTCCTGAACAGGGCTCAGGCCTGCCCCAGCCATGCCTCATGACCCGCCCTTCCTGCTTCCGGTTTCCTCAGCCAGCCACAGGCAGCACCGGACCCGCGTCTGAGGAATGTGCGGGCTCCCAGGCACTTGTCCAGAAGCAGGCTACCTAGGCTGACTTCAACCTGGTTAATTTTAAAATGCAGTTTATTTCAGAAGCCATGGGTCCTTTTAGGATTTTATCTTTAAAGCCCAGCGATTCTGTTGTCTCGGTTGGATTCTTCTGATCAGTGTTGCCCCGTATGTGATGTGCTTTCTTTTCTTTTCTTTTTTTTTTTTTTAAATGTATTTTATTGATTTTTTACAGAGAGGAAGGGAGAGAGATAGAGAGAGTTAGAAACATCGATGAGAGAGAAACATCGATCAGCTGCCTCCTGCACATCTCCTATCGGGGATGTGCTTGCAACCCAGGCACATGCCCTTGACCGGAATCGAACCCGGGACCTTCCAGTCCACAGGCCGACGCTCTATCCACTGAGCCAAACCAGCCTTGGCGTGATGTGCTTTCTCAGCATGTCCCGAAGCTGTGTGTTTGGGCTGTTTCCCTGCATCTGCGCTTCGCCTGAGTCAGAGCTCCCCTCTCCAGTCCTCCTGTCTCTGGCTTCTTTGACTTCTTTGATTGAGTTCCAGGTGTGCAACAGGGAGATAACGATGTTTGTATCCACCTGCAGTTTCTTTTTTTCTTTTTTTAAATCTTTATTGTTGAAAGTATTAAAATATGCCCCCCTTTCCCCCCATTGACCCCCTCCAGCCACCACCCCCCGCCCCAGGTTTTCAGCACCCTATTGTCCGAGCCCATGGGTTATGCATATTTTCACACAAGGTCTTTGGGGATTACCTCCTACCCACCCACCCTCCCCACCTTCCCTCTGAGATTCCACATCCTGTTCCATGCTTCCATGTCTCTGGATCTTCTTTGTTCATCAGCTTATTTTGTTACTTAGATTCCACATATGAGTGCAATCCTGTGATACTTGTCTTTCTCTGACTGACTTACTTCACTTAGCATGATACTCTCAGGTCCCTCCATGCTGTCTCAAAGGGTAAGAGATCCTTCTTTTTATTGCTGCATAGTATCCCATGGTCTAACTGTACCACAGCTTTTTTATCCACTCATCTACTGATGGGCACTTGGGCTGTTTCCAGATCTTAGCTGTTGTAAATTGTGCTGCTGTGAGCATAGGGGTGCATACATCCTTTCTGATTGGTGCTTCGGGTTTCTTAGGATACTAGAGGCCCGATGCATGAAATTCATGCAAGGGGCTCGGCCCTCACAGCCCTGGTTTCATCTGGAAGGTCATTCGGTTGTCTGGTCTAATTTAGCATATTACGCTTTTATTATTATAGATATTCCTAGAAGTGGGATCACTGAGTCAAATGGCAGATCCATATTTAATTTCTTGAGGAAACTCCATACTGTTTTCCATAATGGCTGCACCAGTCTGCATTCCCACCAGCAGTGAACTAGGGTTTGCTTTTCTCCACAGCCTCGCCAGGACTTGTCATTTGTGGATTTGTTGATGGTAACCATTCTGACAGGTGTGAGTGGTACCTCATTGTCATTTTAATTTGCATCTCTTGAGTGATCAGTGACTTTGAGCATTTTTTCATATGTCTCTTGGCCATCTGTATGCCCACTTTGGAGAAGTGTTTATTTAGGTCCTTTGCCCATTTTTAATTGTATTGTTTGTCTTCCTTTGGTTGAGTTGTATGAGTTCCTTATTCTGCCTGCAATTTCTAAGGCCCTGATTGTGGCCTGTTTCTGCTTCTGTGTTCCTTCTCATTCAATCCTCATTTCCAAAATGATTCTTTACTTTCCCTCTCATTCCATGTGAGTCTGTCACTTCATTTCTGAGTTTTTAAACCTGAGTTGTGTTGTTTCATGTCTTCGTCTTGCTCTGAAGTGCTCACCTTTGTTACATGTAACCTTTATTTTGAAATCATGTCAAATTTGCAGATAACTTGCTTATAAAGAACCTCTTGCCCGTCACCTAGACTCCCCCTTGCTAAGGTTTGCCCCCTTGGATGAGCCTCCCCGTCATGTGGGCGGTGCAGGTGCAGGTGCCTCCTGAGACCAGGGTGCTCCTGTGGCCGCAGTGCGATGACCTGCTCAGGATATCAGCGCGGATACTGCAGTCTTGTCTCACGGACAGACCAAAGGAGACTTTTTCGGCTGTCACTGTAGCCTGAAGCACGACCGGGCTGGCTGGTCTGTGCGGGAGCTGGGCCCTGCCTGGGCCTGTGGCTCTGGCTGTAGGCTGGACAGCATTTCCCTGGAGTGTGTGAAGAGAACGCCCGTTACAGTGAGTGGTGCATGTCCTGCAGGCTGGGTTTGTCTGCTGGTCCTCACAGCTCCCAGGTGTGAACTTCGGGCAGGGGTCAGCCACCAGGTCGCACATCCAACATCTGTCTGTCTCACGGTGACACTGACTTTTCCCTGGGTGAAGTGGTGACAGCCAGGCTTTCTCCTGTGAAGTCACTGTTTTCCTGTTGGTAATTCTTAAGCGATTTGTGGCCTCCATTGACGGTTCTCCCTGAATGAACGATCCTGCAGTGTTTACGCCTGCACCACCTGGCGCCTCCCATTCCCTGGCTGGAATACTCATGCAAGACCTCCTGCTTCTTTATGTCCCCACGGGACCGGGTGCTCACGGTGCTCCTGCCTGCGTGCTCCGTGTGCGGGGCCTCCTCTGTCCCGGGGCCTGCACTTCCAGCTGGGTTTACTCTAGGACCTAAGTTCACCGTTGTCCCACCTAGCTCCTGCCTTCAGCAGCGTGCAAGTTCCCCCTCCCTGCCAGCCAGCTGGCAGAGGGGCGGCAGGGCGGCTTCGTTGGCAGTAGTTGTGATGTGTGAGGGGCAGCACAGTCACTTAAACTGGTCCAACCTCTTTGCATCTTACGAAGTTAAACAGCTGGAAGAAGTAAGATAAGAAGGCAATGCTCAGGGAATGTGCAGCTCACATGGGCGGTATGCGCCTCATTAGGATTCGCCTGCTTGCTTTTCCTGTTCGGTTGTTTCTTTTGAAGGCAGTGGATTATTCTCTTGCGTTTCTGTCTTCTTCCATTTCAACTTATTGAATTTCTCCATCTCAGCCATGTCGGGTTTGTCAGGCGTGGTTCAGAGGGAGCCTAGCGAGAGCCAAAGGAGAGGCGTCCGACCTCCTCCACACTGCTCTTTCCTGCACGGCGTACGTGCCTGTGGGCGCTGTGCCCGGTGCACGCCCTCGATTGCTGCAAGCGCCTCACGGGCAGGTGCCCTGCTCTCGCTCCGCTGCTGCCCACGCCCACTCCCCCCCCCCCCGCACCCTTCCCCCCCCCCGGCACCCCCCCCCCCCGCGCCACGGGCGTTCTGCATCTGCCCAGCGTGTCCTCTGGCTGAGCTGGTTCCCGGACTTTGCAATGACAAACAGCGCAGTAATGAGTAACCTCGTGTGTGCGCACTTTCCTCTTGTTTGCGGTACTTCTTCAGGGTGAATTCCCAGAAGTGGGCAGCCGGGCCAGCGGGTGGTGTGTGCTGTAGATAGAGCAGCATCGGGCATGGGTGTCCGCCCGTCCCCTGGCGGACGGCAGGCCTTTGAGGCTGGGCCACAGCGATGGACGGGGTGTCTCTGCAGTTCCGAGCTGCTTTTCTCTGAGGAGTGCAATTGAGCATCTTGGCAGTTGTTGGATGGCCTTCATTTTTTTGGCAACAGCATCCTACGAGGTGTGAGTGGGCGATGTCCGTGGTTCGCCCTCGGGTCCCTGCCTGTGTGCGCGACACGCCTCGCCCTCCCGCAGCTGCTCTCTCCGGGACGGGTCTCGGGCTTTCCTGTTCCTGAGACCTCGAGGCCTGAGCAGGTGGTCGGGTAGCGTGTCCGAGTGGGGTGGTCGGTGTTTCTCTCAGTCCCTGGGCTCCGGGGTCGGAGGAAGGGCACAGATGTGAAGTGCCCTTCGTCACGTCCTGCCCATTCCACACTTGGCTCTGACTTCCACACGGGGCTCCAGCCCGACTGCCTGCCCAGGGCAGTTCACCACGAGGTGCTCCTTTTCCCTTCTTTGTGGCCCCGCCGGCGTCTCCCTGACCTCGCCTGAGGCATGGATTCCTAGAGTTGACGCCAGCAGCACAGTCACCAAAAGGTAGATAGATTGGGCTTCCGAGGACACAGTCCAGGAAGCAGAGAGACAGCCCACAGAGTGGGAGAAACCTGTAAACCATCACTGACAAGGGATTTGCATCTAAAATGTGCCAGCGACTCTGAAGCTGGGCGACAGCCCGGTAACGAGGGCAGAGGCACGATGGACTCCCTGCGAGGGCGCTGTCCAGGCGGACGCAGCCACGGCGGGCTCTCCCTCAGGAGGCCCCCTCCCGCCCTCACCCTCGGCGCCGGCCTTTGCCTTTCTGTCACCCCAGGGCCCTTCTCTTGCTTCTGTGACTCCTTTCCTGAGCCTGCACAGCCCAGAGGCTCACTTCCACTTCTGTCACTTTCTAAATAAACTCTCTCTTCTGATTTAAAAAAAGAGACACATCCCTCTTCGTCAGCAAGGTGGGTGGCTGTTGTCAGAACGGAGGACGGTGACTGCTGCGAGCAGGCGACGGTCGGACCCGACCTCCGTCCTGGTGGACACGTGAGCTGGTGTGGCCGCTGGGCTACACCTGGAGGCTGAGGTCTGAGCTCCGGGCGCCAACAGGCCCGCTGGCTCTGGCTCTGGCTCCTTGTGGCCCCTCGGGCCCTGCTGCCCCTGGTGCTGGGCTCGCTCGGCCAGTACCATTGTGACGCTCGGTGCCTAGATCCACCCCTTCCATAGGATGCGCCTATGGGCTGTTTGATTTATTAGCAGGAATGAGTCTCTCAGGGTGCTCAGCGCCTCACTTGCTCGGTGGTGAGGCTGTTCTTATGGGAAAGGCAGAACAAATGCTTGCTTTTCCCCTTTACCTTTCCATTTTTCAAATTTGGGAGTTTGAATTTGTTCCCAACTTATTGTTGGTCCCTTGTCAGCAGGAGGGGAATAGTTGTCACTGCCCCATGGGCACATGTATGGAATCACAGGCGACAGTTTCGTCATTATTGAACTCAGGTGTCTCATCTCCTGCTGCTGTCACGCGGGCACCTCTGTCCCTTTGGTCCCCGTACTTGTAGATGGGGTCACATCCCCTCCCTGCTTTTCCTGTCCCAGCCTCAGCCATGCTTCCCGGGAGCCCTGGGTGCTCTCAGTGGGCGATGGTGCGTGGGACATCGGTCACTGCCCCAGGCAAGGCGCCCGGCTCTCTGCTTCAGCTCTGGCTCCGCTGTGAGGCAGAGTTCTCCCTGCGGGGCTCCCTCCCTGCAGTGGGGTGACTGACGCACACTTGTGGGTTTGCCCCTTTCTCTCCCAGGGCTGAACATGGAGCTGGAGGACATTGCGAAGCTGAAGAGTAAGTGCTGTTCTCACCCCCACCACCCACTGTGGCTGGTGCTGCCCTGACCACCCTGTGCTCCGCAGTGATCCTGCTTCGCCTGGAGGGCGCCATCGATGCTGTGGAGCTGCCTGGAGGTGACGGAGGTGTCACCAAGCCGGGGAGGTGAGGGACTGGGAACTGGCCCTTGACCCCAGGCCCTGCCTGCAGCTGGAGCCGGACGTGTGTGGGGCTCTGTCCTGGCTGCCCAGTGGAGCCCCTCCCAGGTCTGGAGGCCCAGGAGGGCTGCCGACTCACCCGGATGTGCACTGGTCTCTGCTGTGTCCCGTCCGCTGGTGCTCAGACACCAGCCCAAGCACACCTTCTGCTAAGATGGAAAGTGCAGTCACACCAGCCACTTCCTTAGGCCTCAGAGGGCCCAGGCTATTCTGACAGCCCCAGACGTCTAGGCCGCCCTGAAGCTGGGCAGTGGAGTCCGTTCCTGCAGGCGGGTGCCGGGTCCTGGCTGAGGCTGGTGGTAGCCCCCTCAGTCCACAGCTGACGCTGCGCTGGGACCAGGCCAGGTTGTCGAGGGTTGGGTTGGTCAGGAACATTCCAGAGCACAGGCCGCCGTCTGCTCTGCTGCACTCAGATGCTCACAGACACCCCGTTGCCTCCCAGATGAAGCAAGCCCCTGCCTGCCCTGCCCCACACCACGGCGCCCAGATCTGGTGCTGCCCTCCCATCTCTCCCCAAAGCTGGCCAGAGCCACGGCCTCAGGGGGCCCTGACGACCTCCACCTGGAGCCCGGGCCCAGGGGCTCCTGGCGTAGAGGCTGTCCCCTCCAGGTGGCCTCCTAGAGGGCTCAGGGCTTGTTTCTGAAAAGCCATTGGCCATTAGGTTCCCAGAGCCCAGCTGGTCACCTTTCTCCCCGGCAGCTACATCTTTGAGCTGTTTGCCGAGGCCCAGATCACACTTCAGACCAAGGGCTGCATCTTGGAGTCCCTGGACCAGATCATCCAGCACCTGGCAGGACGTGAGTCCCACCCGCCCTGCGCCTCCTGCTGCCTGTGCCGACGGGAGTGCCATGGACATGGGACATGCGGGCACGGTGCCGTGCCATGTGGTGCTTGGTCCAGCTTTGCACCAGCCAGCTGTTCCTAGTCAGCTTTCCAGAGGAGCAGGGTCACGGAGCTGTGGGCCCCACCGGGCTGTTCCCTCTTGGGCGGGAGTGGGGGGTGACTGGGCAGCCTCAACCTTATTTGCTCCCCCTCACTGATACTCTGGAGACACACGGGGAAGAGCAGGCAAGCCCCTTCCCCAGGTGGCCCCTGTGGATTTGGGGTGAGGCGGAGCTTAGCACATGTCCAGGAGGCTCCTGGCTCCTGAGGCTGCAGCCTTGTGGTCAGTGCCCGCTGCTCCCACAGGCGCAGGGCTGTTCACCAACACGGCGGGACTGCAGAAGCTCGCGGACATCATCCAGGTAGGACCAGGGGCGCCATGCAGGCGGCTCCTTTCCCCATGGGAGTGGGGTGCTTCCTTCTCCTGCACTTGTCACTCGGCCTCGACTCGGGGCAGGGCCAGGCCTGCGCGCCCCCTGCCTCAGAGCCTCAGCCCTCAGGCTGCCGTCCCGCCTGAGCGACTGCCTGCCTCGGGCCGCACTGCACCAGGGGCAGTAGGCAAAAGCCTTCTCAAGCGTTTTCCTGAAACAGCTTTTCAGGGCAAGTCTGAGTGTAAGCCCATCACAGAGGGGGAAGGCTCTACTCCCAGCCCCACGTCTGGCGCAGAGCCCGCCATCCCCGGAGAGCCATGCAGCTGTGTGGCGAGTGTGTTCAGGCGATGCCCGTGAGCCCAGGCGGGGCCTGCGGCTGCTGAACTCAGTCAGCGGGCGTGGTCCCCCCCGTCCCAGCCAGGCCGGCCTCACCCTGGGCCCGGGAAGCTGCTTTCGGTGGGGCAGCCACCCGGGGTCGGTGAGCCCCCTTCTCTGCAGACCCAGTGGGGATGCCACACCTCAGGCCAATGGGCACCGCCACTTCCTGCCCCCAGCTGCAGCATGCTGCCCTCCCTCCGCTGCGGAGCCCGCTGCTCTCCCTCAGTTGCCGGCGGCGGGGCCGGCGGGCATGGTCAGGCCCGCTGCGAGAGGCCTCTCCGAAGGACCCTCCGGGCCGGTGGCGTGTAGGAGCCCTCCGTCCTCGGTGCCCGATGGTGGAGCAGGTCTCTGCCCTCCAGACTCTGGAACCCAAACTGCTCAGCCAGTTTGGAATTTCCTGCGGCAGCTGCTCTGAGTGATCCCTGGTGGGTGACGTGGGGTCCCCAGCCGGCCTGGTGTGCATGCTGGCCTGTCCCCTCCAGCCAGAGAGAATATGATGGGCAGCAGCTCATCCCATTCGGGGGCACAGGCCTCCCAAACAAGGCTGTGCTGGTGGGTATGGATAGGGTCCTGGTGTGCTGCTGGCCTGGCCCTGGAGCCCTAGGTGCTCTCTGTTCCATGGTGGGGCGGTGGGGTGCCCGCAGCGGGGCGGTGGGGTGACCATGGTGGGGCAGTGTGCTGGTCAGATGGACAGCCTGTGGGAAACACGGAAGCTCATGGTTTGTGCAGGGTAGAGGGTCTAAAGCTGGTCCAGGCTGGAGACTGAACGAGGCCAGCTTCAAAGGGACAGAGCAGGCAGGATGTGGGGCCCCGAGATGGTGTGCGACCTGCTCATGTGTGGGACCAGTCGACAGGATGCTGGTGCTGCCAGGCACTGATGCCACTATGCACAGGCCCACTGGGCATCAGGCAGGACAGGCCCAGCCACTGGACAGTGCTGCGTGCACACCCACTCGAGGTTGTTCCGGGGTGGAAGGGGTCATGGGAGGGTGGGGAGTGGAGAAGAGGGGGAGACAGCATGGCAGGCACCATGGGCAGGTCACAGGGGACTCAAGCTGGTGTGACTGAAACTCCTGTGCATCTCCCGGCTGGGGGCCCTGAGGGGAGGGACAGGCAGAGGTGCTACTGGCAGGAAGGCAGGGGCAGGTGACGACGACACCCTGAGTGTCTGTCTGTCCTGTGTGGTGTGTCCTGCTGACCTTGCCCTCATCTCCTTTCAGATGGTGTTCAGTACAGACCCTGCCGAGGGCAGCTCCTCAATGGGGCCCGAAGCCTCTCAGTCCTACAAGGTGGGGGCCGCCTCCATGAGGGGCGATGGGCAGGGGTCTCTGTCCTATGGGATGGAGGCCGCCTCCAGAAGGGGGGCTACAGGTGGGGGGCTCAGGACACCTGTCCATTCTTCCCTCCAGGTACACATCCACCCTGACACCAGCCACCGAGGGACAGCTCATCGGTCAGATGCTTGGACCTCCACGGCGTCCAGAAGGCGAGGTATGGCGCCTGGGGGACCGGACACGCTCCCCTGCCCGACCCCAGGGAGGGGCACACCCAAGCTGTCAGAGCTAGAGAGGCCCGCGAGGAGGCTGGGTGGCACCACCTGAGTCGCGCCAGGCCTCCCACACCAGCCGGGATGTTTTCTTTCTTTTTTTAAAAACATTTTTATTGATTTCAGAGAGGAAGGAAGAGGGAGAGAGAGATAGAAACATCAGTGATGAGAGAGAATAATGGGTCGGCTGCCTCCTGCACGCCCCCTACTGAGGATTGAGCCCACAACCTGAACATGTGCCCTTGACCGGAATCAGACCCGAGACCCTTCAGTTTACAGGCTGGCGCTCTATCCCCTGAGCCACACCAGCCAGGGCCACCCAGGACGTTTTGAAAAGCGTCACCGGCCCCTGACGGTGTGCTGCGCTTTCACGCTGTCCAACCAGGCGGACAGATGTGGGGCAGGTTCAGGCTGAGGCCACTCCACAGGCCTCAGGGCTGCATCGGAGGGGTCTGCTGGCCAATATCACTCAGGTCCCCGGGTGCGGACCCCGTTTCCCTGACACCCTCTGTGAGCTCAGGCCTGTCGTGAGTCCTGCCCTCTTCATATCAGCTTCCCCTGCTGCCCTGGGTCCTAGGTCTGTGCAGCACACCGTGGCTCCTGGTGTGGGGTGGCCTGTGTCGGCTCAGGCACAGACTCCTGAGGTGCCCAGTCCTGGCCACTGCCCCTGGGGACTTAGACTTAGGGTGGGGTTCGTAGCCCAACAGCTCCAGGGTAATGTGATGGTGCTGTGGTCAAGGCCACCCCCATCCTGGGCAGTCCCCAGTGCTGCTGGCGGCCCACCACTGCCACCTGCTCCAGGTGAGCTCTCAGCACCCCTCTCCTCGGGCTGCCGCCTGCTGTCCGGTGGAGCTGAGCAGGGACAGAGGGTGAGGAGTGTGGGGCGGTCGTGCCGGGATCAGTTCGCCCCTCACACAGCACCATGATCTCGGGAGGCCAGCTGGGCCTTAGCCCTGGCAGGTGTAGGTGCGGAGGGTGAGTGGGTGCAGTGACCCGTGTTCCTGTACCTCTGAGAGCGAGAGGATTCTCAGAAGCAGCCACTCCTGGGTGGGTGTTTATAGGAAGTTGGATCATCTCCAGCCTCCCTGAAAGCTGCCGGGGGGGGGGGGGGGGGGGGGGAGGGGGGCGTGCACAGAGGCGTGCAGGCTGAGGCCCGGCTCCAGGGCCCACACGCTCCCCTAGGGCACCTGTCTGCTGTGGCAGATGGCGATGTAGGAAACATCCAAACCTGTAGAGAAATTTTATAAGTTTGTTTGAGCCAAACTGACAATTATCGGGAAGCAAAATCTGAAGGGATTGAGAAAATGCTCCGGAGAATGGCGGTTCTGCCGCTTATTTCATACATGAGATCCATCGGTGGTAGGGTAGGGAGGTGGGAGAAGCAAAGTGGGGATGCCTCTGGGAGGGGATAAAAAAATAAGACACATAGTTTTACATTGGTGGGTACAGGACTGTTAAAATTTACTGCACATAGAGATGTATGAGGGGGACAAGGTGACAAGGAGGGGTCTGCCAGAGAGATGACTCCGCCATCCCCAAGGTCGGCTGTAGATGCGAACAGACCACACCAGGCTTAATCAAGGGGAAGACTGGCCTTTGTCAAGGAAGCTGCAGGCCTCGGAGGGACCCGCTGTTAGTCTGGGATCTGTATGTTCAGACCGTCCTGGTGGTTACTTCCGGTTCCGAGTTTGTGGGGCTGCCCTGCAGCCTCCCTGAGTTTGTCGGGGTTTAGTGCATGGCCCCTTGATGTCCACACAGGGCTGGCCTAGGGTAATGCTGGCTGTTCCCGCCGCCTCGTCCTCCGTCCACATCGCAGGGAAGATCCCATCCTGAAAGTGGAAAAGGGTCTCTGGCCCCAGAAAGTGGCTCATTCTTTTCTGGAAGTGTTCCTGCTGACCTGTGACCTAGTCTTGACGTTAGAGCCCTGTTTCCTGAGCGTGGGGAGCAGCGAGTGGGAGGCAGGCGTGTTTGCCTGGAGGAAGGGGGTAGGGCCAGGAAGAGGGACTGCCACTCCCTGTGAGCAGGTGGCACCCCTGCTGCTCCTGCCTCCCAGGCCTGGGCTGCCTCCTCTCTGCAGCTCCAGCATCTGTGTCCCTGGAGGCCGGGTGTCGGAGGTGGGGCTCCGCTTCCTTCCTGGGGTGCCTGTGGCCTGTGTCTCCATGTCTGGGGTTGGGGTTGGCCGGCCTCTCTGGAGGTGACCCACTGTCTGTCCCAGCTTCTCTGGCTCAACTTCCTGTTCCCCAGGCCCCGGGCAGGCCCCTCGGTCACACTCGGTGCGCCCAGCGGCTGCCTGTGGAAGACTTGTGGGTGGCGGCCATGGGCCTCCCTGTGGGTGACTGAGTCCCAGCCTCCTGCTCGTCCTGCAGGGAAGGTGCTCAGTTACTGGTGCTTCAGCCCCGGCTGCTGCATGCGCGAGCTGGTCCGCCAGGGCGTGCGCACGCTCCTCCTCACCAGCGGCACGCTGGCCCCGGTGTCCTCCTTCGCCCTGGAGATGCAGATGTAAGGCTGCCCCTGCCCGGGCTGGGGCGTGATTGCCTGGGTGTTGGGGGTTCAGAACTTCACGGGGTCATCCCTGCCTTCCACCGCTGCCTCCAGCCCCTTCCCAGTCTGCTTGGAGAACCCACACGTCATTGACAAGCACCAGATCTGGGTGGGGATTGTCCCCAGAGGCCCCGATGGAGCCCAGCTGAGCTCCGCCTTTGACAAACGGTAGGGGGACCTGGCCTAGGGAGGCGAGTGGGTGGGCCCAGTGCTGGGACCCACGTGGCAGCAGCCTCCTGGCTTCATGCAGGTTCTCTGACGAGTGCTTGTCCTCTCTGGGGAAGGCGCTAGGTGAGTTCCCGGGAAGCCCTGGCCTGGCTGTCCCATCCTGGACCCCACCCATCCATGGTATCTGGGGAGCCTGCCTCGCCCCTGCCCAGCCCTGCACCCTTCCCTGCTTTCTCTTCCTGGGGCAGCCGGCGGGGCCTCTGGACGCCCTTCCCACTGACCATGGCCGCTCACTTCCAGTCAACATCACGCGCGTGGTCCCCCACGGGCTCCTGGTCTTCTTCCCCTCCTACCCTGTCCTGGAGAAAAGCCTGGAGTTCTGGCGGGTGCGTTCCCTTCGTGTGTTCTAGGGTGGGAGGGGAGCCCCAATGGCCAGCGTGGCTGTGGTGTGGCCCGTGGCTGCCGGGTCTCATGAGCCTGACTGTCCCCTCCACCTCCTGCCGCAGGCCCGGGACTGTGCCAGGAAGCTCGAGGCCCTGAAGCCTTTGTTTGTGGAGCCGAGGAGCAAGGGCAGCTTCTCAGAGGTCCGAGTTCGCTGGGGCTCCACTGCCCCATGGGTGCCCCGGGCTGGCCAGGGCCGTGGTGTGGGGCTGCGGTCCTGCTGGCCTGGGCCTGCTGCCTCCTGGAAAGCTAGGGCACAGGGCTGGTGGCAGCAGGTGCCTGGGAGGAAAGGCTCTCAGCCAGGCTCTGTGTTTTCTGGGAAACTGAGCAGCCCTGGGTGCTGGGTGCAGGTCAGCCTGGGAACCCAGCCATGAAGCGGCTGCCAGAGGAGGGTGCACGGGCCTCACTCGTGGAGGTGCGGGGGCCGGGGCCCTGCTCCGGGTGACCCGTCTCTCCTTCAGGTGATGGGTGCTTACTACGCAGCTGTCGCCTCCCCGGGATCCCGAGGGGCCGCCTTCCTGGCTGTGTGCCGGGGGAAGGTGAGTCTGGTCCCACGTGCACTGCCTGTCTTCCTCACCCACAGGAGCTCATGGCTGGGGCCTGGGGACCGCGCTGTGGGTGGAACAGGCCGGTCCCTTCCCTTGGGCCCCACTTCCAGCAAATACGAGTCTGGAGGGAAGCCCCCTGACCCTGGCTGGGGCCGGCCGGGGTGGGCACGGGCGGGAAGGAGGAGGAGGTTCCAAGAACAGACAAGTGGTTGTGGGGTTCTGGGAGTGTGGACCCCAGCCAGGGCCTGGCCCAGGGTTGGAGGTCTGTCCCTAACTATCCACACCTGGGAGCTTGTTGTGGTTGTGAGGGTCGGGGCCGACCCTGGGGAAGGTCCGCAGGCTCCTGTGGGGCTTGTGGGTAAAGACTGTGCTCTCCCCAGGCCAGCGAGGGGCTGGACTTCGCAGATGTGAATGGCCGAGGGGTGGTTGTCACGGGTCTCCCGTACCCCCCACGCAAGGACCCCCGGGTCCTCCTCAAGATGCAGTTCCTAGATGAGATGAAGGGCCGGAGTGGGGCCTCGGGCCAGGTGAGGTGCCACGTGGTGGGCGGGGACCTGGTGGCCTGGAGACCTTGTGACCAGCTCCTCCCCCTCCCCCAGTTCCTTTCTGGGCAAGACTGGTACCGGCAGCAGGCGTCCAGGGCTGTGAACCAGGCCATCGGGAGGGTAATCCGGCATCGCCACGACTATGGGGCCGTCTTCCTCTGTGACCACAGGTGTGGCCCTTTCACCGCATGGGGCCCCGGCTGGAGTGGGCGGGCCTCGGGCTGATGGCCCCTCCCTCCCAGGTTCACCAGTGCGGATACCAGAGCCCAGCTGCCATCCTGGGTGCGCCCCCACGTCCAAGTATACGACCACTTCGGCCACGTCATCCGAGATGTGGCCCAGTTCTTCCGGGTGGCTCAAAAAACAGTGAGTCCCGAATGCCCAGCTGGCTGTGCCTCCTCGCCCTCCCCAGGGGAGGAGTTGGGTGGGACCCCCAACCCCAACCACCTGTGACTGTCCAGATGCCGGCGCCCCTGGCTGCCACCCCGAGCCCGGGCCCGGGAGAAGGCACCGTCCCAGTGGCCGTGTCGCTCGGGGCCCTCTCCACCAAGAAAGCCAAGAGTCTGGACCTGCACGTCGCCAGCCTGAGGCAGAGGCCTCCAGGTGCGTGTGGCCAGGTGACGTGGCTGGGGCTGCTCCCACAAGGCTGGCGGCAGGCAGGGCCTGAAGACCAGAGCACGTGGGTCTGACTGCTGCGGGGACTTGATCACCCTGCCCTCCCCCAGGACTGCCAGCCTCCAGGGACGGCGGGGACACCGAGGGCAGCCTGTGTGTGGAGTACGAGCAGGAGTCAGTTCACACCCAGCGAAGGCCTGTGGGGCTGTTGGCCGCCCTGGAGCACAGCGAGCAGCTGGCCCGAAGGCCCGGGGAGCAGGCCGGGCCTGGGGAGGAGGAGGTATGGGTGCTGGGGCTCCAGAGATGGACACAGACCCCAGGCACTGCCTGTCTGTTCTCGGGCACCTCTACACTCACCCCATAAGTCCCCTTGTTGGGCAGGTGGTTGCGGTTTCAGCCCACACCTAAGCCCCTGGCTGGTGCTCCCCCGCACCCCCTCGCTGGGGCTCCACTGCCCCCTGTGGTTTCCACATGGTCCTCTGGGGCCCGGCCTTGCTGCGCCCTTCGGGAGCCTGGCCGTGGCAGCTCCTGCCCAGCGGCTTTCGCCCAGAAGTCCCTCACTGTGACCTGGAGGTCCCTGTGTCCTGCTGGGTGGCATGCCCTGTTCCCTTCCCATTAGCCCTGTCAGTTACCGCAAGACCACATGCCCGCACCTGCTCTCAGGCTCTGCCCCCAGCTGACCTCACTGTGGCCCCAAAGTGTCACGCAGGGCTTTGGGGCCCGAGGGCCTGGGTTGGGACCACAACTGTGTGACCCCCCAGGCACAGTGCCGCTCCAGCACGTCCCTCCCGGGTGAGAAGAGGTCTGTGGCGGAGCAGAGAGGAGGCAGGAAGAAGATCAGGCTGGTCAGCTGCCAGGTGGGTGAGCCGCCCAGACCCACCTGGGGATGTGGTGGGAGCCACAGGCTGTTGCGGCTCTTAGTGCTCTTGTCCACGGCTGGTGGCCCTGACCCAGCAGAGTGTGAGGTGTGAGCCGGCCAAGCCTGCGCCATTCTAACTCCACTGTCCCTTAGGGGTGGGGGGCTCGGCTGGGCCGTGGTGTTGGGGTGCAGGAGCTGAGTGTGCGGTGTGGCTGCGGTGCCTGCCTGGCCCCGCCTTCACTTAGCTGGGACATTCACAGCGAGGTGCAGATTTGCGTCTTGGTCCTGACAATACCGACTGGCCTCCCCGCCCAGGCTCCTGGGGCCAGGCCTGCACAGGCCCCCTCTCCTCGTTCAGCCTTTCACGATGGGAGCACAAAATGTGCGAGAACAGCACGGCCTGGCGCCGGCCAAGGGGCTCCTGTCCTGGGACCCACGCCGAGTCCCGCACATTTGTGGTCAGGTTGGGCCTTTCAGACACATGGGCTCCTTCCACAGAAGGCCCTGCCCCCAGCAGGCGGGAGTCAGGCCCGGCCCTGGAGGCTGCACTGGGGCGGGCCTGTCGCCAGGCTGGCTCACCAGGGCAGTGCTGGGCCCTGGCAGGAGGTAGAGGCTATGTGCCCGCACATGGGGAGGGTCTGTGTCCCCATCCTCAGATGAAGGCAGTTGAGAGCAACTGAGTAGACAGTCTGGGCCAAGAACCTCGGAAAGCCCCTCGCACTGCCTTTGTCCATTCCCCTTGCTTCTGGGAAAAACCAGGCAGGGGTGTCAGGAAGTGGGCTGGGTTTCAGGGGCCTCCCTGTGCTCTGAGGGCTGGGCTGGGCAGACCAGAAAGCCTGGCTTCCACGCTTCCCATCTAGGCCCCATGTCAGGGCCTAGGGCACAGCGGGAATGGAGCAGGACACTGCCAGCCCCTGGGTTTGAGACGTGTCCCTTGCTGTGAGCTGCCCACCTCCGAGCCAGGCGTGTCCTCTGAGTTGAGAGAGCCCGCTGCAGCTGTACTGGCCCTGGATGCCCCATCCTGGAACCCAGTGGGGGCAGGAGGCGGGGCTGGAGGTGCAGCCCAGGGCCTCAGATCCACCTGTGCTGGTCCTGAGAGGCATGGCCTCCCTGCAGCCCCTCCTGGCTGCCTTCAGCAGGACCCCTGCCACCGCCAGCCACACCCTGGAACAGTGAAGGATCTGAAGAGTCAGGTGTGTCTGATGGGTTCCTGGCTGTGTCCAGCAGGAGGGGCTGACGGCAGGTGCGCAGGCGGACAGAGCCAAGCTCTTCATGGTGGCCGTGAAGCAGGCGCTGAGCCGGGCCAGCTTTGCCGCCTTTACGCAGGCCCTGCAGGAGTACAAGGGCTCGGACGACTTCCAGGCTCTGGTAGACCACCTCAGCCCCCTCTTTGCCCAAGACCCCAAGAAGCACAGCCTGCTCCAAGGTGCCTGGGGATGCCCCAGTCACGGGGTAGGGCAGAGGACACTGGGTGGGTCACCTCGGGGCAGGGTTGTCCCTGCTCCCTAGCAAAGGTCCGGATGGTGGCTGCAGCGTGTGGTACCTGCGCACCCAGACACCCCCTCCAACAGGCTTCTACCAGTTCGTGCGGCCCCACCACAAGCAGCGATTTGAGGAGCTCTGCCTCCAGCTGACGGGCCGAGGCTGTAGCCATCTGCCTGAGCACAGCCTTCCGCGTGGGCAGTGGACACAGCCAGCCCCGGACCCCGGTGGTGAGTGGGGCCTTCCCCAGGCAGACCCTCAGGGGCTGGCACCTGGGGTCCTGAGGTGGGCCCTAGCTTGGTCCAGCCTCCCTGTTTCTACAGGGGCCAATGGATCACTGCAGGGTGGCACCATGTCGGCCCCCAGAGCATGTACAGCTGTCGTCTTATCCGCGCTGGGGTCCTGGAGCCCCTTGTCCCTCCCCCCAGAGTGGGCCCTGCACCTCCAGAGCGAGGGAGCCAGTCCCTGTCCATGAGCAGCCTGCCCTGGGTGGGACTTCCTCAGGGACACTGCCCTGCGGGGGGGGACGGGGACTTTCCAGCCCCAGAGTCACTCCCCGCTGGGTGTGGTGCCACAGGATGTCCCTCTGAGCAACCAGCTGTCCACGGGGCTGTGCAAGTCAGGTCCGAGGAGGGTTGTGAGCCCAGCCTCCCCTTGGGCAGACCTGCCTCCTCCCTAGGGAGCACTCGGACCCTTTGAGACCAGCTGGATGACTCCTGTGTCTCCATGTTCCTTCAGGAAGGAGGGAGCCTGTTCCCAAGATGACCCTGTCCCAGAGTGCGGCCAGGCAGCTGGACACTGGAGGGCACCTGAACCAGGGCCAGCCTCACCTGGCCTCCAGGCCACCACCAGAAGGTACATGGTCCCTGAAGAGGCTTCTGACCAGAGCCAGGAGCAGAGCTAGACCTCGGAGGGGAGGAGCCTCCTGGGAGCTATGGGCCCCGACACAGTCCATATTCCCTCCCTCTCAGGAGACACTGGCCTCTGTCCACAAGAGGGATGTGGCGCCCCTCAAGCGGAGAAGCCGAGCCAGCCTGCTGTGAGCACCTACCTGGCAGATGCCCGCAGGGCCCTGGGGGCTGCAGGCTGCAGTCAGCTCCTGGCAGCACTGACCACCTACAAGCGGGATGATGACTTTGAGAAGGTGGTGGCTGTGGTGGCAGCACTGACCACCTCGAGGCCTGAGGACTTGCCGCTGCTGCAGAGTAAGTTTCTGAGGAGGGGACTTGGAGGGGCTCTGGGGGAGGAGACTCCGGGGATGGGGGCAGGTCCTGAGCACCCCTCCCCGCAGGGTTCAGCATGTTCGTGCGCCCACACCACAAGCTGCGCTTCTGGCAGACGTGTGCAGACCTGACCGGCCAGCCCACCCTGGACACAGGCACTGTGCCCCCGGGACCC
Source organism: Myotis yumanensis (assembly GCF_028538775.1). Taxonomy (NCBI): domain Eukaryota; kingdom Metazoa; phylum Chordata; class Mammalia; order Chiroptera; family Vespertilionidae; genus Myotis; species Myotis yumanensis. The sequence continues at coordinate 2,266,852 of NW_027223758.1, read as the reverse complement.
CAGGAAGGGAGCTCCGAGGTGTTTCCCATCCTCACCCCCAGGGTGACCTGCTGGTGCTCTTGCCACCCCCACCCTGTCACCCCAGAGCCTCCGCAGCCTTGGGGGGCACGGGCAGCAGAGGCGCACCAGCCACCCCTCAGACTCACTCCTCTGTGTCCAGGCCCCTCTGAGCCAGAGAGACTAGGGAGGACCCAGAGCAAGATCTCCTCCTTCCTCAGGCCACGGCTGGACCCCCGTGACCCCACGGACAGACAGTCTGAGTGGGTAGGTCTTGTGGGTGCTGGCTGCCAGCAGAGGAAGCCATTCCTTCCCCATGTCCCTCCTGCTAACAGCAGCGCCCAGGTCTTGACCAGCCCTCAGGGACACGGCTGCCGGGCACCACCCCTCTGGGGGGGGGTGGGCAGTGGTGCCTGGCAGGTGTGGCCAGCGTCCTCTGTGTCTTCCCAGACCCCCAGGAGGACACTGCGTGCTGGGCCTGGGGTGCCTCCGCCAGGAAGCAGAGCCACCGGCCACTCTTCTGAGACGCCTGGGCACGGCAGGGCCTCCAAGGCTGAGGCCACCCTCCCTGGATGCAGCGTGGACACTTGTCTGCTGGCTCAGGGTGGGCCAGGCCCAGCACCAGCAACCTACCAGTCAGAGAGGCCGGTCTGCACAAGGGACACCCCTGAGACAGCAACCAGGTCTCGGGCCACCTAGGAGAAGCCCTGAAGCCACCGTGGGGTGGGTGGGCGAGGTGCTTCCCCAGAACTTTCCCTGGTTGCTGGCTTGTGGGGGTGGGGGGCTCAGGGGTCCACAGCTGGGCTGCACCTAGAGCGGGTGGTCTGCTCCCTGGCATGCTGGGACTGTGCCTGGAGGTGGGCTGAATAAAGCTGCTGGCACTCGGATGCTCTTCGCATTGCCTGGGCTTGGTGATGGGGTTTGAGGTGCCAGAGAGAAAGTATGGGGCGTCTGCACGGGGTCCCCCTCCCCCTCCCACCGTCCCACGAGAGGGTGCTGTGAGCACGTTGTCTAAACTTGGCTCAGCCTCCATCCTTGCAGCTGGACAGGAAGACACTGATACCAGAGGGGAGAGGAACCTGCCTCCCCCCCCCCCCCCCCCCGCCGCCCCCCCCCCCCCCTCCGCCCATACCTCCCTGAAAGGCTTTGTCATTGGATCACAAGCTGTGCCTGGTGATAGGAGGGCCTTCGTAGGACTGCCTCCTGCACTGGGGGGGCAGGGGGACTGGGCCAGGCCAGGTGAGGGTGCTGCCACTGTGCCCAAAACTGGGTCAGAACATGCCCTAGCTGGTTTGGCTCAGTGGATAGAGTTGGCCTGCAAACTGAAGGGTCGTGGGTTCAATTCCAGTAAAGGGCACATGCCGGGTTGCAGGCTTGATCCCCAGTAAGGGGCGTGCAGGAGGCAGCTGATCAATGATTCTCCTCATTGATGTTTCCATCTCTCCCTCCCTCCCTCCCTCCCTCCCTGAAATCAATAAAAATATATTTAAAAAACAAATTTAACTGGGTCAGAACATGGCCTGCGGGAGGTCACCGGCCTCTCCCCGGGGTGTGGCGAGGCCAGCCTTTATAGGAGGCGCTGGGCCAAAGCTGGAGTACTCTGGTTGGCTGCAGGTAGGGTGGGCGGGGCCTGCTTCCGCTGGGAGGAGTGGGGCTGGGGCTGTGGTGAACTGGTGTCCCCGCTGAGTCGCGCTCCAGGGAGGATCATGAAAGCACAGGCGAGGCTGCCCCTGATCCTGCCGAGGGCACTACCGTTCCTACTGCTGATGCTGGCTGTGCTCGGGCCAGCGGAAGACGTGCCTACCTACCCATGGTGGGATGTGGACACGCGGGAGTGGCTGACGTGTGGCCAGTGCCCCCCAGGCACCTTCGTGCACCGGCCGTGCAGCAGGGACCACCCCACGACGTGCCGCCAGTGCCCGCCGCACCACTACACGCAGTTCTGGAACTACCTGGAGCGCTGCCGGTACTGCAACGTGGTCTGCGGGGAGCATGAGGAGGAGGCTCAGCCTTGCTCCCTCGTCCACAACCGTGCCTGCCGCTGCCGCCCAGGCTTCTTCGAGCTCGCAGGCTTCTGCCTGGAGCACACGCCCTGCCCACCTGGCTATGGAGTGGTTGCCCTTGGTGGGTGCTGGGCACTCTGTGGGTGGTGCTGGGCCAGGACTCCTTCCATGAGGATGCCCCGGGTCCCCCTGACCCTGTCCTCCCATCTCATCCCCAGGCACCTCCACCCAGGACACACAGTGCCAGCAATGTCCCCCAGGCACCTTCTCGGCCAACAGCTCCAGCTCAGGGCAGTGCCAGCCCCACCGCAACTGCACGGCCCTGGGCCTGGTCCTCAACGTGCCGGGCACCCCCTTCCATGACGCCATGTGCACCAGCTGCACAGGCCCTCCACTCAGCACTCCAGAGCCAGGGGGTGCAGGTGACTGGAGGGGGGCAGGTGAGCCGGGGGGAGGGGCACAGATGAGGGGGGATGGGCCATGGGGCAGCAAGCTCAGCCTGTGCCCTGCCCCAACTCTTGGCCAGTCCAGCCCTTGGAGCCATGAGGCATTTAGTGGGCGTCTGGGAAGTGCCTCCAGCCTCATGGGGTCAAGGGTCCCCAAAACCCACAGAGCAGCCATGGGTAGTGGCAGTGGCACCATTGAGTGCACTCTGCTGATGGCTTTAGCTGGCAAGCAATGCTTTTCCCCACCCCTCAGCAGTGGTATCCCCTCACCCCAGGGCCGCCTCTCCCACCCACCCTCCTAGCATGGGGTCCCAGCAGGGGAATGGGGAGGGCTCTGTCTGCAGGGAGCCCTCACCCCAGGACCTGGCCCAACCCCCACCTTGCCTGACCCTCCCACAGGGACCGAGGAGTGTGAGCGCGCCCTGGTGGACTTCGTGGCTTTCCAGAACGTCTCCTTCAGGAGACTCCTGCAGCTGCAGCAGGCCCTTTCGGGTCCGGGAGCATGGACTCCCCGTCGGCCCTGGGAGGACCGCATGTCCTTGCAGCAGACGCTGCAGAGGCAGCTCATGAAGCTCCGCGAGGCCCGGCCAGGGGCGCTGGTGGCGGGGCTGCTGCAGGCCCTGCACACAGCCAGGCTGCCGGGGGTGGAGCGCACGATCCGAAAGCGCTTCCTCCTGGCCAGCTGAGCCCGTATTCATTCTCCTGACCAGGCACCAAGTGCAGTTTTTATAAAACCCTTTTGTAAAACCAACTGTGTAGAACAGTGCTGTGTGACGGTGGTGGGCTGAGGCAGACCTTGAGGGCAGGGAGATCATGGGAAGTAGCCAGTGGGTGGGAGGTGGGGCCTTCCCGCTGTGGGGCACCGGGGAGCTGAGGCTCACTCCATGGCCCCTCCCTTTGAGTCCCACCCACTCCCTACCGCAGGGGACTTCCCAGGAGACCAGTGTCCCACTAGCTTTCTGGGAAATGGCTTTTCCCTTGGGGCAGGATCACACCCTCACAGGAGGGAACCCAGGGAACAAGGGACTAAACGGCTCCAGGGTGGGTGGAGGGGTGGGGGATGGGACTCCCAGCCCTAGCTGCCCCCACCTCCCAAAAGGCCCAGGACTTCCCATGAGTCACTTCCCCTGCCACTGGGTCCCCAGCCCCATCCCTGACTCATCCCTTTCCCAGCAGCTCCTCTCAGGTCTCCTCTGGGGAGGGAGGGAGGGAGGGAGGGAGAGGAGGCTGGTGGGACCTCCCTGGAACATGAAGCCAGCAGGTCACTGGCTATGGCCCAGCCATTCCCAGGACAGCAGGGAACAGGGCCTGGACGCCCTTGGGCTGTGGCCACAACACAGGCTCGGAGAAGGGTACACAGGGGCCACGCAGACTGTCTTTATTTTCTGCACAGGCACCCTGGCCAGGCTGCTGGTCACCAGCTCCCACAGAGGCCATGTGAAGAGGGGCCCCAGGACCAGCGTTGCCTGGAGGGCCTGCGCTGCTGGGCACAGGCCTGGGAGGGGATGCACCCCTCATGCTCAGCTGGGAGCACAGGCACCAATGGGGCAACATAGGGACCCAGCCCACCTCCCAACACCCCCACGTCCCTGACGCATCCCTGAGCTGGCAGCCGTAGCTGTCCCAGGTGGTGGCAGGTGCGCTAGGGGCCTCCCACTCCCAGCTTTCTGCTCCCTGACGTGGGCCGGTGGTGGGTGGTGGCAGCAGGGTCCACATGGCTAGGCAGATCGCACCGAGCCAGTCCTGGGGCTGCACCAGAGCCCAGGACCTGCAGGCCTTCGGGGATGTGGTAGGCCTCCTTCAAGGTGACACCAACTCCCAGCCCACCTCCATGATCAGAGGAGGCAGAGGCCGAGCTTCGTGGGCATGCTGTGGATGGAAAACCCACCTCCAACCGGGCTTCCTGAAGCCCCGCCCAGGCCAGGCTGGGGCAAGCAGCTCCAAAGGGCACCCACAGGGCCGAAAACCAGGCCTTGAGTGGGCCCTGCTGCCCCTACTCCCCTGGCAGAAGCCTCCGGGCACCTACAGTTTTCAGGACACAAAAGTCTGTCTTAGAGAAAAAACAAAGCAAATGAAAAAATCCAAAGGCAAAGCCAGCCCCAGGCCCGGGACTGGTGGCTCCAGCTGGCAGGTGTGCTCCTGGCTCAGGCACCAGCTGTACGTGCTCCAGGTGCCGGCTGCACCTACGTGATGTCCCTCTGCCGCGGCGGCCGGTGCACATTCCGCACGACGCACTTCACCATCCACTCGATGCCCTCGCGCACCCCTTTGCTGTGGAGACAGTAGGTATGAGGTGGAGCGACCCGGGCCCCTGGGGCAGGGTGAGGGCCCCACTCACCCCGTGAGGGCTGAGCAAGCCTGGGTCAGGCAGTCCCGCCGGCCGATCTTGGAGGTGCAGTCACTGAACGCAGTCTTGATATCCGGGATGGAGAGGCAAGTCTGGGGGGTGGGGGTGGGGGGGCAGGCTGTAAGGCACAGCCCATCCCTCCTGAGGCCATTTCCTGGCATCAGAGAAACTGGCCCCCAGGGCAGTCCCTAGAGCTGCCAGAGCTCAAAGATGGGGGCTGAGAACAGGATGGGAGGCCAAGGTGGGCCCTTCAGGGCTTCTCTGCCCAGGAGGGTCCTACCTGGTGAGTGGCCTCAGACAGCTACGAGCAGGCGGATGGGAGCAAACTAAGATGCACCCTCAGGATGCTGTAAACACCCACCCTGCGCACAGCCCTTGACTGGTTGTCCCTAGAATGGCCTGTGTCCCTCCCCAGACAGCCCCTGGTTTGGGAGTAGGGCTAGCACCGCTGCCAACTCCAAGAGCAGCAGACAGGTTGGCGTCAGCTCTGACTCCGCCCTGAAAAGACACCACCTTTGTCTTCTCTCCAGAGCTTTCTGCGGGTCATCTGGGTCTCCCAGGGCTGCAGAGAGACAGGGTGTAGCTACCCCCCCCCCCCGACCCCCCCCCCACCCCCCGTGGAGAGAAAGCGCCCTGCACAGCCAGGAGAGGCCTCAGGAGAGCTCTGTGCACCTGGGGCAGACACCGCCATGCAGGGTGTCCGAGGAAGGTGGGGGCAGGCTCACCTCAACATCCTGCTTGTTGGCCAGCACCAGGATGGGGACACCATCCAGAGCCTCGCTCATGACCATCTTCTCTGGAATAGGCAAGAGGGGGCATTAGCACCCTTTTTTCCCCCTTTGTCCCCCTGACCACCCAGCCACACCAAGGAGTCCATACATTCCTACCACCCTCTTCACAGGTGGGGACACTCCCTCATGGCCAGGACCCTTTGACCTGACATGGCCCAGCTCCAGACACATGGGATGTGCGGACTGGACATGAACAGCCCCCCAGCCCCGGTTGGGCTGTACCCACCGAAAGCTTGCTTGGACTCTGACAGTCTGTCCTCATCTGTGGAATCGATGACATAGATGACACCGTGGCACTCAGCATAGTACTGGGGAAGGGCAAAGGGGCAGGGGGTGAGCCATGGGCATTCAGCCAACCCCCAATGCAAGACCCTTATATGGGGTGCCTTCTGTGGGTGGGGAGGTAGGGTGGAGTGGAGGTGTGCCCCACAGGCCCCTTCAAGGAAGGACTTGCTGACCACTTCCTAGGGGCTGCATCCTATATCCTACTTCAGGGCCGGCTCCTAAAAGCCACCCATGACTACAGGCCTGATGGTGGCCCGAAAGGAGAAATGGGGCTTGGAGGCTGGAGGCTGGAGGAGCCCAGACCAAGCCAGTCCCCAAGCAGACCCGGAGGAGGAGCGCACCAGTGGGGCCTCATACTGGCACCGAAAGCAAACCAAGAAAGGCCTCCAAGGGCTAGGCCAGTGCCACCTGTGCAGCAGCTCTGTGCCCTGTGCGGATGGCAGGGCCAAGGACCAAGCCAGCTGAGCTGGGAGCTGTGTGTTCTGGATGGTGCCAGAGGGTGGTCGGCCGTGGGCTTGCTGACAGCAAGGGTCACGGGAGCCCCCTGCCAACTCTTACCTGCCAGAGCCCGGGGCTGTGGGGGCGAGTGGGACACATGCACCAAAGCAGGGCCTTCTGAGAGATGGACTCCCTAGGCTTGGGGCACCAGAGAGACAGCCACAGACCTGGCAAGTGCACATTCTGCACCAACCAGAAAAGAGCCCTGGCCATGTCCACACTGGGGAGCAGACGACAGAACCTTGCCACTGGGCCCCACCCCTCCTGCCTGTCACCCGGCACAGCCAGGCTGTGCTGTGGACTGGGCAGGATGACCCAGTGGTCAGCAAGCCAAAGGACACTCTGGAACATTCCTGAGAGTGACGCCCGCCCCATCCAAGACAAGCCTTTATCGGTACTTGCTAGAGGCGGCCCTGGGTTTTGCAGGCTGCGCACCCTGCACACCAGCCTGCATGCTGAGTGACGTGCGGCTACAGCTGCTCCGGGCACACTGGCCTGTTGCTGGCAGAGCTGGCGGGCCCACAGGAGAGGCCTCTGTGCAGAAAGGAGGCCGCTCACTCCGGGGCTGGCACCCGGTGAGAATCGCACACAGCCACGAGGTGGCAGAAGACTACACTCCCAGCGTGTCTGGGCCCTGGTAGGGTGACGGCTCAGTGATGAGCACACAGCTGAGGTGGAGTGTGAGCAGGCTGCCCCACCCCCACGACACCCACCACACCCCAACCCAATGGCTGTGTCACCCCTGGCCATGTGGGGAAACCTACAAAACCACTGGGAACAGGAGAGAGCTCAAGCGTGGCTTTTGGGTGGACACACACCAGTCCCTTGGGTGTAGCCTAGAGGGACAGAGGCCAGAAGTCCTCCTGTGGCCAAGCGCCAGGTGGGCCCCCTGTGTGGGAAGACATGGCCTATCTAGGCATTGGTGAGGGGCATGGGCCCTGCTCATCACTTCCATTGCCCACAGGGCTCGGCCACCCACCCCATGGCGCTGGGTTCGGCAGAGTTGGTCACTGCAGTGTCACAGCAGGAGACCCTCTGGGCCACAAACCCTGGCTGCCTCCTGGGCATCTTGGCAGAGAGCCCATCCTGGTGGGCGTAACGGACCCTACCACAAGAGGTGGGGTGCTACTCTACAGCGGGGCTAGGAAGCACCTGAGGAACCCATGGGGCCCACCAAGAAAGAGGGCTCAGACCCTCGTGAGGAGGCCACACCAACACACAAGTGGTAGCTAAGGGGGGACCACACCAACTGCAAAGCCAGCCTACAGTCCTCCCTTTCCTGTCCCTTTTCCAGCTTCCCCTTAGCAGAGCCCTGGGACTTGGAGGAGCCATAAGCAGAGGCGTGAATTCAAGTGGCACAGGAGGCCTCCACAGAAACGGTCACCCATTGAGGCCTTACTGCCCAGTGGTGGGCAGGATGCCAAGTGGACAGACCCTTGTTGGCTCTTGCAGGACCCACATTACCAGGTCACAGCTGCCCAGGGCAGCCTACCAGGTGATAGGGAGTCCTGGCCAGCTTGGCCCACCTGGGCAGCATGAGGAACAACTTGCCTCCAATGCTTCCCCACTGGCCCCCACCCAGGCTGACCTCGCCCTGTCCAGTCCTGCACCTTCCCACTCCCTTCCCAGGTGCTGACCCCCAACACCCACCCTGCATCCCAACCTCTGCCTCAGTATTAGCTCTGGAGACCCTGGCCTACAACAGATCAGGATCTGTGTTCACTCCCCACATGGTCTGGGATTCAGACGTGTAGGCTTGAGCTTGGCTCTGCCTCAGGAGAGCTTTAATGGCCAAGCCTTCTGGCCACAGACAGAAGCTGCCCTCTTGGTTGGAAGTCAAGGTGGGAGGAAACACTTGGGGGGTGGGGGGGTCAGGGACAGGAAAGGGTGACTGGGTACCTGTTGCTGGGATCAAACCAGAAATCAGGACCTTGCCATTCAGTTCTAAACACATGGGCCATCAGTAAGTGTCGGGAAGACATGCCTGTGCCCCCAACATTAGACCAGCATGCCCATCGTGCCAGTTCACCAAGGGAGCTGCCGAAGGGCAGGAGCTGGGTCTGTCCTCCTCGCTGCTACGCCCGTGCCTGGGGTGCGGGGAAAGGCACCACTGCCTCAGAAATGCCCAAACCCTGTGTCAAAAGAGACAGTGGCGTGGGCCTGTGAGGACATCTTGGCCCGACTCTGGAGGATGCTCCTAAGCCGGAACGGAGAGAAGGGCCAAGTGGGGAGGCCAGGCGGAAGCTGCTGAGCACGCCGGCACTGTGCCCCCCACCTCTGGCTCTGGGCCACCTGGTCTCACCCTGTGTTCATTAGCAACACCTCGGATCCTCACCCTCAGGGTAGAATGGGGGGAGCTTCAGGAACAAAGAGGGTGACCGAGCTGCTGACAGGAAGTAAAGGTGAGTCTGAGGCCCTTTGGAAAAGCGGGGACTGGACAAGGGTGCCACCTGGAGGGAAATGGTGTGGGAGGCAGGTGGCCTGTGCATCCGTCTCACCTTGTCCCACAGAGACTGCAGCTCCTCCTGCCCCCCTAAGTCCCAGAACATGAGTCGAGCCTTCCCCACGTCCACAGTGCCGACTGGGGAGAGAAGAGTCCCGGTGAGGTGGCCCCGGTCCATGACACAGTCTCACCGCTCCCCTGCGAACAGCACCCCGCTCCCGTGCTCCTGAGGTGGGCCCACCAGGAGCGGGTGGCCTCAAAGGACGCCACAGCGCCCCCTGGGCTAGGACCCCACCCCCGTGCTCAGCGCCCCTCACTGTTCAGACCCCCGCCCCCCGCGCTCAGCGCCCTTACTGTTCAGACCCACGGTGGTGGTGATCTTGGAGAGACTCATCCCCTTATAGTTCTTGCTGAAGCGGGTTTTTGACTGCTCCAGGAAGGTCTGCGGGACAGGGAGAGACAGGCGGGAGGCGTTCATGTCCCTCCTCGGGCTTATTCCGCAAATAGACGTTTTGCTGTTAAAGCAGCTGGCGGGGACTGTCCCGTGGCCTTGGGTGGGGAATGAATTTGGGTGTCCCAAGGCCTTGGATGGGGACTGGATTCAGAGCAGGCAGTGCAAGGGCCAGGCCAGCGGGGCCTCGGACAGGGGGAAGCGTACCGTCTTCCCGGCATTGTCCAGGCCCAGGATCAGGATGCAGTACTCGTCCTTCTGGAACACGTACTTGTACAGCCCCGACAGCAGCGTGTACATCCTGCCAGGGTGCCGGGAGCTGAGTCCTGGCCCGGGACCGCCCAGCCTCCCCACCCTGGCGACCCAACCCGGCCCACGGTCCTGCGGCCCCGCCCCCCGTCCTGCGTGCGGCCCCGCCCCGCAATGCCTCCAACACCGCCTACAGCTCCCTGCAGAGCGCAGGGCGCCCCCCGCTACTTCACTCCCGCTTGGCGCCGCCAGAGACTCGCTTCCCCTGCCAGACGTGGGTCACCGCGCCTTCGCTCAAATTCGGTCCCGCCCATCAAGGTGGCGCAGGGCTCACGGCAGGACCCCTGCAGGCGACATACGGGGACACCCCGCTTTTCGGAGGCGGGTGTGGCGCAGTGGCCGGTCGGCAGCGGGAGGCCCCGGAGCCCTCGCCCCGACCCGCCCTGACACCGGCATCAGGCCCGGCGCCCAGCCCCGGCCTACCTGCGCCCGCCCGGGCCGGAGCCGCCGCGCGCCTGACCCGTTGACCCCACGCTGACCCGCGCTGCTCCGCGCAGTGCCCGATGGGAAGCGGCCGGCCGCCCGGGGAAGGTAGGAGCTCTCCCGGCGGCCCCTGCGATAGGCACTTCCGGCTGCGGCGGCACTCGGGAGGAAGTGCTGGCCGGCTACGGTGCCGGAAGCCGGGTACCGTGCCTCTCTAGCCGGTGAGGCTGGCCGCCTTTCTATGGCGCGGCCGGGTGACTGCGCGGAGGAAGTTCCCGGCCCGGGTCGAGGGGCGCGGTCTGGGCCACCCGTCACAGGTGGCAGGCCAGGCGGAGGCTGGGCCGAGGGGCAGCGTCCTGAGCGGACTCGGGGTTAGGAGGCGGGGGACGCGGGGCCGAGAGGCCCGGAAGGGAGCCGAGGCCACTCGGAGCGGATAATCTCTTCGAGCCTGTTTCTCGTCCCTCAAGCGGGGGAGGAGCGCACACGGTTCCGCGGGCCGTCGTGAGAGATCGGTGAGGTCCCGAGTGCAGCCGTCGGCCCCGGGCTCGGTGTCAGCCTCAGGGCGGCGGCTTGGCAGTTCAGGCGGCAGATCCCGGGCTCACCTGGCTTCCCTTCCTTGCAGCTCTGCTCCCAACACCCCCGTGAGGACCCAGGACCGCCCTGCCGACCCGGGAAACCAGCCGTCCCCCGCGTGATGGACGAGGAGAGCCTCCAGACCGCGCTCCGGACCTACGGCGCTCAGCTGCAGCAGGTGGAGCTGGCCCTGGGTGCCGGCCTGGATCCCGCCGAGCTGGCCGACCTGCGCCAGCTCCAGGGAGACCTGAAGGAGCTGATCCAGCTCACCGAGGCCAGCCTGGTGTCTGTCCGGAAGAGCAAGCTGCTGGCCACCCTGGACGGAGAGCGCCCAGAGCAGGACGCCGCCGAGTACCTGGCTTTCCAGAAGGCTGTTGCTGAAGCAATGGAGGCGCCAGTAGCCCCCAGGGCAGAACTGGACACTGTTCCTGAAAGAAAGGCTGGGCCAGGACCCAGCCAGCCTGGACTGGAGGAGGATGAAGGGGAGGACACGGAGGATGAGGGAGAGCTGAGTGGGACGAAGGTGAACGCCCCCTACCACAGTTCCTGGGGCACCCTGGAGTATCACAACGCCATGATCGTGGGCACGGAAGAGGCAGAGGACGGCTCCGCGGGTGTGCGGGTCCTCTACCTGTACCCCACCCACAAGTCCCTGAAGCCCTGTCCCTTCTTCCTGGAGGGCAAGTGCCGCTTCCTGGACAACTGCAGGTAAAGCTCTGCTTCTGGGCCCTCGAGCCACAGGGGGTCGTGGCTCTGTGCGGGCGTCTGGGCCCTGTGTGTCCAGCAGAGTGCCAGCAGGAGGGAGCTCGCCCCTGGTGCATTCGAACTATTGTCCTTGTTTGGGTGTTTCCTTGGATTTTCCCTGGTAAATCAAGAGCAGAAGAGCTTATGTTGAAAAGAAGGGACCTCCCCCATCACCAGTTTTATTCTTTAGAGTTAAACTTCTAAAGTTTATGCTTATTACGGACATCTGCCACCAGACACAAAATTGGAGAGGGTGGTATGGTGATCTCCCACCTTGTCATCTTCATCATTTGTCATCCTTCTGCCAGTCTTGTTTCATCCACTCTCCCTGCCCTGCTTCTCTCCCCCTCGACTCCTTTAAAGAAGATTGCAGGGGTGACTGGGTTTTTACCTATAAATACTTCAGGATGCACCTTCACCTGACTGTTAAGGATGTTATAAAAAAAGGTCTCCAGTTCATCATCATACCCGACAGATTTAACCATAGAACCTCATCTGTGTTCAAGTTTCCACAGTTGTTTTGTCTTTCTCTTAGAGCATAACTTCAATTTTGCTCCTTTTACTTCACCTCTGAAAGGAGTATTTATTGAAATCCCTAGTAGATAATTTACATTTTTAGGCAACAGTTCAGAGTAACTGTCTCTAGTTCTTTGGTCTTTCTATCTCTTTTTCTTTCTTTTGTTTTGTTGTTAATCTTCACCCGAGGATATTTCATTTCCAGAGAAAGTGGCAGGGGGGGTGCATAAAGGGGGGAGAGAAATATCAATGTGAGAGAGACACATTGATTGGTTACCTCCCACCCATGCCCCGACCAGGACCGGGGTTCAAACCTGCAATCCAGGTAAGTGCCCTTGACCGGGATCAAACCTGGGACCCTCCAGTCCACAGGCTGATGCTCTGTCCACTGAGCCAAACTGGCTAGGGCAGTCTTTCTATTTCTTTTTTTTAATATATATATTTTTATTTATTTCAGAAAGGAAGGGAGAGAGAGATAGAAACGTCAATGATGAAAATCATTGATAGGCTGCCTCCTGCACACCCCTACTGGGATTAAGCCCACAACCAGGGCATGTGCCCTTGACCGGAATTGAACCTGGGACTGTTCAGTCTGCAGGCCGATGCTCTATCCATTGAGCCAAACCGGCCAGGGCCTTTCTATTTCTTAATAGGCTTTTGCTAGGTTCCAAGTCTTATTTGGTAAATATCTCCTCCCTCCCTCCCTCCCTTCCTCCCTCCTTTTCTGCACATTTGTTAAAGTTTAGTGTATGTGCAGAAAAGTGGGTAGGTCAGAGTGTGTCGTGAGTTTGCCCGGTGGACACATCGTGTCGGCAGCACAGATGAAGGAGCAGAGGACTCAGCCTTTCGGCCTTTGTGCCTGAGTCTCTGTACTTTCCCTGCGTGATGTCCCATGCAAGAGTTAGAGGTTGCACCTCTAAGCTGCTTCCTCTGCGCCGGGCACTGTTCCCAGGTCTCTTTCTCACATGTTAACTCAACTGTGCAGTAGTCCCGGGAGGTGGGCCCTCTGACCACTAAGGCTGCCCAGAGCTACTCTGCTTTTCAGCAGGGCTTTAGGCCCAGCTGACTCCCCCCACACACCTCCCTTCCTCCACCCAGGACTGAGTTTTTTTTACATTTGCTTTGGGTCTTTACAAACAATAAAATAGATAGCATGGAGTATCCTTTGACCCCCACTCTGTCCCATGCCTCCCCCTCCCGGGAGGCTGTCCTTAGCACTTTGGTGTGTATCTCTTTTACAAGACAAACTGGTGTGCACACTGGTTTCTCCGCTCACTGCCAGGCCCACTGTGTCTGAGTGGCTGTGCATCCTTTCTCCCTGCCCTTCCTGGCCTCACAGTTCCCCTGTCAAAGGACTGGACCATTTTATTTTATTTTAAATGTGGGACACTTCACTGAATTTGCATGTCATCCTTGCGCAGGGGCCATGCTAATCTTCTTTGTATTGTTCCAGTTTTAGTATGTGTGCTGCTGAAGCAAGCATAGGACCGGACCCTTTGAGCCAGCATTAAAGCCCCTGGTACAGTCCAGCACACCCCTCTGTTGCCCGCAGGCCGGCAGTGGGGTCCAGGGACCTGAGTGCATTCATGGCAAAGACTCTAGGTGCTGTTCATGCATCGGGAGGCCCCGGTGACTGGCTTTCCTTTGTCTCGTAAACAACTAGTGGTACTCAGTGCCGTTCGTGGGTTCAGCTGGAATTGCGTATAGGGATCTCTTCCTTCTGTTGGTTCATTTCACTTATTAGCTGGAATGGTACACGGAGACACCCTCCCTCGTCTATGGTTTGCTGCTCAGTGGCTCAGTCACAGAAGAGGTGGGGAAATGCTGGGTTTTTCTGTTTTGTTTACTTAACAAGAGAACCAATGAGTTGGTTCTCTTTCATCCTGAGAAGATGAGGACCCATGGATTTAAATATATTTGATGAATTTCAGTCTATTGTGATTCTGATCCTTAATGAGGCTCAGATTGTGCCAACTTTTTATAAAATTTTAAATATATTTTTATTGATTTCATAGAGGAAGGGAGAGGGGGGAGAGAGATAAAAACATCAATGATGAGAGAGAATCACCGATCAGCCGCCTTCCGTACCCCACCCACTGGGGATCAAGCCCACAACCAGGAATCGAGCCATGACCTCCCGGTTGAGGTCAACACTCAACCGCTGAGCCACACCTGCTGGGCAGATTGTCCACCTTTGGCAAGTGGGAGCCTCTTCTAGCTGGCGCCTCTGGCCCCAGTAGTTGTTACTTTGGTAATTTGTGTGTTTTTATTAATTTTCCCTTTTCATCTGAGTTACCTAATTTGTTGGCATAGAGTTGCTCACAGCAGTCTCTGGCAGTCCTGTGTGTCCTGTAAGGTGGGAAGTAGGTCCCCACTTTCCTGGTTCAGTCTCTTGAATGTGCTCTTATTTCTTGGTCAGTCTAGCTCAAGCTTTGTCAGTTTTGTTTTATTTTATTTTTGGTTGTTGATTCCATATTGTTTTTCCTTTTTTTTTCTATGGCATTTATTTCCACTCGTACCTTTACTATTTCTTCCTGTGCTGCTTTGGGTTCAGTTTGCTCTTTTTCTGATTCTTCAAGGTGTACAGTGAGCTTAAGGACTTGAGGTTTCCCTCCTCCCTACTGCAGGCATTTGCAGCTGCTTTCTCAGAGCCCACAGCTTCGGTGTGTTGTTTCCATGGTCATTCAACTGAGTATTGCCTGACCCCTGACCCCCTCATCAGCCCTTGGTCAAGACTGCACTGCTTAGTCTCCACATATTTGTGAATCTTCCAGATTTCCTTCTGTTGTTCATTTGTAAACTCAGTCCCCATGGTTGGTGGAGGTACTTTTTATGATTTCAGTATTTTAAAATTTATTGAGACCCGGGTTGAGGCCCCACAAATGTCCTGTCCTGCAGAATATTCTGGTCCCTGGGAAGGCTATGTGCTCTGCAGCTGGGCGGCCTGTTCTGTGGGTGTCTGGAGGGCTGGCTGGTCCATGCTGTTGACACACTCAAGTTCTCTCTTTCCTCAGAGTCTTTTGTCTGGTTTCTCTGTGCACTGTTGAAAGTGGGGTGTTGGTGTCTCAGCTCCTGTCCTATTTCATCCTTTAATTCTATCAATCTTTATTTCATGTATTTTTGGGACTGTGTTGTTAGGTTGTAAAAGTTTATAATTATATTATCTTCCTCATCGGTTGATGCTTTTATCATTGTATTTTTATCTTTTTCTTCACTGATGTTACAGTTGACATTCACTATTATGTTACATTAGTTTCAGGTGTACAGCATTGCTCTCTTCTATCTTGACTGGAGTCTATAATGTCTGATACCAGTGTAGCCATCCCAGCTATGGTACGACTAGAGGCCCAATGCATGAAATTCGTGCAAGAGTAGGCCTTCCTTCCCCCGGCTGCCAGCATCAGCTTCCCTCTGGCACCCAGAACCCAAGCTTCTCTCCCTCTGGCCGCCAGCAGGCACCCGGGATCCAGGCTTCACTCACAGCCCCGGCTTCGTCCAGAAGGATGTCTGGTCTAACTAGCATGTTACACTTTTATTATTATAGCAGGGGTCCTCAAACTTTTTAAACAGGGGGTCAGTTCACTGTCCCTCAGACCGTTGGAGGGCCGGACTATAGTTTAAAAAAAAACTATGAACAAATTCCTATGCACACTGCACATATCTTATTTTGAAGTAAAAAAACAAAACGGGAACTGTTGTTAAATGTTTCCCTCCACGTCCAGCATGGATCAGGGTTCAGGACCTGGAAGCGGAGCCGCACACAAATGAAAGAGAAAAGACACCAGATAATTTGGAAATATTGAGGGACCAGGCAAGTAAGTCCAACTCAGGAGGAAGGACTTCCTCCTGTGCTCAGGCCTCACCAAGCTTTTATTGATCTGGGATACCCCCATAGCATAGCCCTTAGGCAGGCGACCCCCCCCACCCCCCCCACCCCACCCCCCTAACAGGCAGACAAACCCATCAGCAAGGATTTACATAATAATAAATGGGGGAGTAGTTTCAGCTACCACTGTCTGGACAAACAGAGGTGGCGCCTAACTCCGACCTTTGCTAGGGCTTCAAAGGCACCCAGCCTTCGGGGGGTACTCTGTCTACGCTTATCAGATAGTGAAGACAATAAACAGTTTCCCACAGGGAACAAATACAATATTTGTATTTGCATGTGGCCCGCTGGCCGTAGTTTGAGGACCCCTGTATTATAGACTAGAGGACCGGTGCACAAAATTTGTGCACTCGGGAAGGGGGGGTCCCTCAGCCCGGCCTGTGCCCTCTCCCAGTCTGGGAGCCCTTGGGGGATGTCCAACTGATGGCTTAGCAGGGAGCAGGCCTAAGCTGGCAGTCGGACATCCTTAGTGCTGCTGCAGAGGTGGGAGAGGCTCTGTGAGCCTGGCTTCTGGCTTCTGGCTGAGCGGTGCACCCCCTTGTGGGAGTGCTCTGACCACCAGGGGGCAGCTTCTGTGTTGAGCGTCTTCCCCCTAGTGGTCAGTGCACGTCATAGCGACTGGTTGTTCTGCGGTTCGGTTGATTTGCATATTAGCCTTTTATTATATAGGATTTGCATGGATTATCTTTCCTTTCACTCTCAACCTATCTTGACACAAAATGAGTCTCTTATAGAGGCATAGAATTGAATAATCATTTAATCCATCTTTCTAATTTATTTCATTTAGAGTTTAATCCATTGACATTTATTTTTTTTATTATTAAATCTTTATTGTTCAGATTATTATTTGTTCCTCTTTTTTCCCCCCATAACTCCCCTCCACCCAGTTCCCATCCCACCCTCCGCCCTCACTCCCCACCCACTCTTCTCATTTATAGGTGCGCGATTTTTGTCCAGTCTCTTCCCGCATCCCCCACACCCCTTTCCCCCACAAGAATAGTCAGTCCATTCCCTTTCTATGCCCCTGATTCTATTATAATCACCAGTTCATTCTGTTCATCAGATTATTTATTCACTTGATTTTTAGATTCACTTGTTGATAGATGTGTATTTGTTGTTCATAATTTGTATCTTTACCTTTTTCTTCTTCTTCCTCTTCTTAAAGGATACCTTTCAGCATTTCATATAATACTGGTTTAGTGGTGATGAACTCCTTTAGCTTTTTCTTATCTGTGAAGCTCTTTATCTGGCCTTCAATTCTGAATGATAGCTTTGCTGGATAAAGTAATCTTGGTTGTAGGTTTTTGGCATTCATCACTTTGAATATTTCTTGCCACTCCCTTCTGGCCTGCAAAGTTTCTGTTGAGAAATCAGCTGACAGTCGTATGGGTACTCCCTTGTAGGTAACTGACTTTCTTTCTCTTGCTGCTTTTAAGATTCTCTCTTTGTCTTTTGCTCTTGGCATTTTAATTATGATGTGTCTTGGTGTGGTCCTCTTCGGATTCCTTTTGTTTGGGGTTCTCTGCGCTTCCTGGACTTGTAAGTCTATTTCTTTCACCAAGTAGGGGAAGTTTTCCGTCATTATTTCTTCAAATAGATTTTCAATATCTTGCTCTCTCTCTTCTTCTGGCACCCCTATAATTCGGATGTTGGTACGCTTGAAGCTGTCCCAGAGGCTCCTTACACTATCTTTGTATTTTCGGATTCTTTTTTCATTTTGCTTTTCTGGTTGGGTGTTTTTTTGCTTCTTCGTATTTCAAATCTTTGACTTGATTCTTGCGATCCTCTGGTCTGCTGTTGGGAGTCTGTATAATATTCTTTATTTCAGTCAGTGTATGCTTAATTTCTAGTTGGTCCTTTATCACAACATCGAGGGTCTCACTAGATTTCTTGAGGATCTCACTACATTTATCGGCAGTCTCACCAGTCTTTTTGAGGGTCTTACTAAATTTATTGGTGACTTCTAGACAGTTCTTGAAAAACCTTAAAAGTGTGGTTTTGAACTCTATATCCAGCAGTTTGCTTTCCTCCATTTCTGTCATTTGTGTCCTGTTTCTTTGTCTCCGCATTTTTTTATGCTTCCTTGTGTTGATACAGTGGTTTTCTGTGCTAAGTGTCCTCTAGGGCCCAGTGGTTCAGCCTCCCCAATTACCTGAGGAGGACACTCTTGGTGCTCCCCCTTGTGGTCTTTGTGCACAGTCTTGTTGTAGTTAAGCCTTGATTGTTGTAAGTAACACTGGGAGGGATTGACCTCCAGGTCAATTGGCTGTGAGAATCAGCTGTGTCTGCAGTGGGAGAACTTCTGTCCTGGAGCTCTAGGGAGGTGCTAATCTAGCCTCTGCCTGAGGCTATCCAGCAGACACCTCCGTGCAAGGCTTGGGCGGGGTGGGGCGGGTCCCAGGGGATCAACAGGGCTGGCGGACCGAGCAGTTATGGCTGCTCTCAGTCCTGCCTTCAGAGGCCCCGCTTCTCAGTGTCCCAGCAATCACTGTAAGCACCTCCAAGAGAAAGCTGCCCTTGAGTTCCGACCAATGCCTGACAGTCCCACTTCTCCCGTATGAGTCTGGGTCCCCAGAGACTCGCCCGGAACTGGAGCTCAGAGCCTGAGACTCCCTCCAGATTGAAAAAGACAACCGTGCCCTCAGCCACCAGCCCTCTCCGCATGCACCTCTGTACATTAGTATTTTACTTCCGCACCACACCTCCTCTGAGTATGCTTTTCTCTTTCCTTCTAGTTGTAGAATTTCCACTCAGCCAGCCTTCCTGTGGTTCTGGGTGATGTCTGTTCCGTCTTTTAGTTGTATTTTTGAAGTGGTTGTGCGAGACAGCAAACTCCGGTGTTTACCTATGCCGCCATCTTGGTTTCTCTAATCCATTGACATTTAAAGTAGTTGCCAAGCCCAGGCCCGGTGGCTCAGTTGGTTGGAGCATCCTCCCATCACCAAAAGGTTGCAGGTTCGATCCCCAGTTGGGCGCATATGGGAGGCAACTGATTGATGTTTCTCTCACATAGATGTTTTTCTTTCTCTCTGTCTCTCTCCTGCTCTCTAAAATCAATTAAAAAATATATATCCCTTGGGGGAAAAAAGGGAACACATGTAATACTTTCAACAATAAAGAATTACTAAAAACAAAACAAACAAAAAAACATATCCTTAGGTGAGAATTATTTTTTAAGTTAAAAATAAGAATAAAGCCCAGTCAGAGTGGCTCAGTGGTTCAGCACTGACCAATGAACCAGGAGGTCATGGTTCGATTCCCGATCAAGGCACATGCCCGGGTTGCGGGCTCCATCCCTCTCTCTCATCATTGATGTTTCTATCTCTCTCTCCTTCTCCCTTCCTCTCTCTGAAACCAATAAAACATAAAAAATATTTTTTTTAAATAAAAAATAAAGTTAGCCCAGCTGGTGTTGCTCAGTGGTTCAGCATCGTCCCATGCACCAAGAAGTCACTGGTGCAATTCCCAATCAGGGCACATGCCCAGGTTGTGGGCTCAATCCCCAGTAGGGGGCGTGCAGGAAGCAGCTTATTAATGTTACTCTCTCATCAGTGTTTCTCTCTATCCCTCACCTCGCTCTAAAGTCAGTAAAAACATTTAATTAAAAAAGAAGAGTATGCAAAATAAATAATTATGATAAGCAAGGACTTGCCTCTGTGAGTTTTCTTTTCCTATGTGTCATATCTTCTTGTTTCTCAATTCCTCCATTGCAGCCTTTTTTAGTGTTTGTTTTTTCCACTGTGTCTTTTTGTTGTTGTTGTCAATCCTCACCCAAGGACAGGGAGAGACAAAGAAAGAGAAACATTGATGTGAAAGAGACACATAGATTGGTTGCCTCCTGCATGCACTCTGACCGGGGCTGAGGTTTGCACCCTTGACTGGAGTTGAACCCAGGACCTTTCAGTCCACGGGCCAACGCTCTGTCCACTGAGCCAAATCGGCTAGGTCCCCATTGTAACATTTTGATTCCTTTCTCCTTTTCTGCAAACACGGTGGGACAAAAGTAGGTTTACAGTTGCTTGTATGGAAAATAATACAATAATTAATAACTAATAATACAAGAATAAACTCTGTATTTCACATACTCACAACTCTAAACCTACTTTTGCCCCATAATAACATAGAATTCTGTGTTATTTTCTTAATGGTTACTCTCGGGAATTGTGATTAACATTGTAAATTTACAACAATCTAGTTTGAATCAATACTGAGTTAGCATCAGTAGGACACAAAACTGCTACTATGCAGTCCCCTTTATGTTGTTACTGTTACAAATTACACCTTTATACATTGTGTGCCCAGAAATATAGATTTGTGATTACTGCTTTATACATTTGTCTTTGAAATCATATAGGAAAAATAGTTGCAAACAAAAAATTTTAATACTGCTCTTCTGTTTGCCTTTGATTACCTCTCCCAGTGCTCATATGGCCTGAGTTACTGACCAGTGTCTGTCCTTTCATTCCAGTCTGAAGAATGCCCTGTAGCATTTCTCTTTTTAATTGATTTCAGAGAAGAAGGGAGAGGGAGAGTTAGAAACATCAATTATGAGAGAGTATCATTGATCAGCTGCCTCCTGCAGGCCCCCTACAGGGGATCGAGCCCACAACCTGGGCATGTGGGCTGACCAGGAATTGAACCATGAACTCCTGGTTCATAGGTCGACATTCAATCACTGAGCAATGCCAGCCAGACTAGCGTTTCTTGTAGGCAAGTCTACCAGTGACAAACTCCCTCAGCTTTTGTTTACATGGGAATGTCTTCATTTCTCCTTCATTTCTGAAGGATAGTTTTGCCAGAAATATGATTCTTGTCTGACAGCATTTTTTTCAAGACTTTAAATATATCATCCCACTGCCTGTGGCTTCCATAGTTTCTGATGAGAAATCAGCTGTTAGTCTTACTGAGGATCCTCATTCCTGAAAAGCCACTTCCCTTGCTACCTTCAGATGCTGTCTTTGTCTTTGGGTCTTAGCAGTTTGTCTTGGTGTGGGTCTCTTTTACTTTATACTACTTGGATGAATAGATGCATATCTCTCATCAAAGTTGGGAAGCTTTCAGCCATTATTCTTCAATTTTGCAAACATTATTTCTGTCCCTTTCTCTCCCTCTTTTTTTAGGATTCTATTATCCATATTTTGGTATATGGTGTATTTTAGTGTGCTTTGTAATTATTTTCTTGATAGCCAGACACAAAGTACTGGCTACAAAGAACTGTTATAAACAGGCCATTAGTGACATGGTGGTGAGTAATGAAGGGAAGCTTTGAATAATTCTCTCTTCTCGTAAACCCAGGTCTCTGGTGACCTGCTTCATAGGTCAACGCTCAACCACTGAGCCCCACCGGCTGGACTCATTGCACTTTTTGTTAGGACAGAGGGATGACTTCCTCACTTCTTATATGCTAGACTGGTGACCAGAGTGTCCCACTGAGTGAGTTCTCATTTCAGCATTGACTTTTCAGCCCTGGAATTTCTATTTGATTCCTTATGTAACTTATACTTCTCTTTTAAGATTCCCTATTTATTGAATCATCATTACACTGTCATTTAATTCCTTTAACATACTTATACTCTCTACTTTGAAGTCTTGGTTAGATTCACCATCTTGGCCCACTCAGTCAGACCCTATCAACTGCTTTTTTTCCTTAATATGGGTCACACTTTTCTGTTGGTTTGCATGTCTTATAAATTTTTATTGAAAACTGGACATTTCAGATATATTTTAGCAACTCTGGATTCTGAATTGTTTTTCCCAAAATTTTATTTTAGTACATTTCCTGGACCTAACTTACAATCTGCCCACCTGCCATAGTGTGCAGCCTCTGATGGCTCTTCTCAGATTTTAAATTTAATTTTACTTTTCAATCTGGCTTCCTAGGCAGCTCTGCAGCTCAGTGGTCCGCCAGAACTTAGCCGGAGGCTGTGCTTGGACACTTCCTTCCCGTCCATCTGTGTGAGTGGGAGTGTCATTCCTAGCTCAGCGCCCTCACCCCCACTTTTCCTTTGTCCTGGCACGTCTTAGAGCTCTTGATTCATGCGCACCATTCCACAGAGAGGATGTGCGCAGAGTGGAGCCCTCTGCGGCCCTTTCAGACCTGTCCGTTCTCTGGTAGTTTTGATTGGTTTCATCACTTTTAGCCACAAGGCCCTGGTTTTTACCGTCTTCCCCACTTCCACCCTCTGCGTCTGCTGCTTTGCAGGGGATGCTGCAGACACCCCCATCCAGGCATCACTGCTGCCGTCAACTTCCAGAGCTCAGAAGCGGTGCGTTTGGACAGTTTGCCCAGTGTTAGCCTTGTTCTCCTGTGGCAACGATTCAGTC
This sequence comes from Myotis yumanensis, assembly GCF_028538775.1. Lineage (NCBI taxonomy): Eukaryota > Metazoa > Chordata > Mammalia > Chiroptera > Vespertilionidae > Myotis > Myotis yumanensis. The sequence goes on along the minus strand of NW_027223758.1, from coordinate 2,244,816 downwards.
ACCTCTGCACCTGGCCAGCTGAACTCGGGGAATGCAGTCCTAAGAGCTTGTTCTCGGGTTCACATGTTTGAGACTCTGGCATGTGTTTCTGTGACTATTGTGAGGTGGTGATGGAGTTGTTTTTTTTAATTTTTAAATATATTTTGAAGGTGTTTATGTGTGTGTGTTTATTTATTTATTTATTTATTTATTTCCAGAGAGGAAGGGAGAGGGAGAGAGAGATAGAAACATCAATGATGAGAGAGAATCATCGATCAGCTGCCTCCTGCACGCCCCACACTGGGAATCGAGCCTGCAGCCTGGGCATGTGCCCTGACGGAATCAAACCGTGACCTCCTGCTTCATAGGTCGATGCTCAACCACTGAGCCACATTGGCTGGGCAAGTTTGTTTTTTTTTTAATATGAAAAAACAATTTTAAGTTGTTTCCTTATGAAACGCACAGTCCCTCTTTTCCTGACTCGTTTCCAACACTTCCTGTTAAATGTGAAGCTTTCTGTATGCGTGGAGCTCCCGTAGAGCTCTTTTCATTCCATCTGTCAATTTACCCCATTCTCTTAGGCTTCAATCCATTTTATGGATTTGCCATTAACTACTTCCCATGGTCGGAAATGTAGGCTATTTCTCAGTCTTTAGTATTCGGTTAACATCCCTATAGCTAAATCTTTGCATACTTCCATTATTTTTTTACAAAAATTTTTTGAAGTGCTTGCTAGGTTTAAGGAATGTACCAAATTTTAAGGTTTCTAATGTTGCTGAAGGTTCCTATAGAGAGGTTTAAGTGGTGGTGTCTGTGGATGTAGGCCTCTATCTGTGTGCATGGAGGAGTCTGAAAGTGTGTGTGAGCCAGTGTGTGTGTCTCGAAGGCGGTATTTGGTTGCATTCACCCGGGTTTAGTCCCCCCTTTTGAACAAGCGGTTTTGCTTCTCGGTTGATCAGGGCTTTTTAACCACAGACTCTACTGCTGTCCATTTGGGGCCCAGACTTGCAGCTGCTGGTGCCATTCGGCCATTGGCAGCTCCCTGGGTGCCTGAGGACAGCCAGGTGTGAGAAGGAGCTGCCCTGAGACCCTCTGTATCTGCCAGACAAACGCCTTCCACCTTTGGTTCCCTCTCCCTCTTTGTCACCACCAATTCCTGCCTCAAGAAACAGCCATGCCCAGCATGGGCTCCAGTCCTGGCTGCTCTGCTCTCGTGGGGTTAAAGCAGTTTCCTCTGGAAGTGATGGCACATAGGGGTAGATATGTGGTTGGTTTTCTCATGTCTTTATTTGGCAAAGTAAAGGTTGCAATCCTCACATTTCCTTCTCTCTCTCTCTCTCTCTCTCTCTCTCTCTCTCTCTCTCTCAGTTTTAGTTTTAATTTCACTGGTGCACTGATCTCTGAAAGTCAAGGCACCACTGTTATAAGTGGGTTGTGCTAATTGGTTTGGGGAGGACTCACCACATGAGCACACAAACACCTGCCCTGATTACCGGTTGCGTCTGGGGCTTTGTGTCTGGTGGAGGCGATGGGGCACTATGCCCGCCACACTGTCACCCTGGCCCAGAAAGCTGAGAGCAGGTTCATCCTCAGAGGGGCCATGTCCATCCCAAGAGCGAGAGTGAGACAGCACAAGTGTGTGCACGTGTGTGTATGGATGTGTACAAATGGTATGTATGTATGTATGTATGTGTGGACACGTGTTTGTGTGTGTTTTGTTTCCCTGTTTCTCCCTCCTTTGAGGGCTACGCCCAGATAGTTAGACTTGGTTCTCTGGGGTTCACATGCCCCCTGTGGGCTGTGTCTGAGCCCCGGCCCCTGCGGCCCTCTCTGCAGGTTCTCCCATGGGCAGGTGGTCCCTGTGGATGAGCTGCGCCCCTTCCAGGATCCGGACCTGAGCTCCTTGCAGGCTGGTTCTGCATGTCTGGCCAAGCAACCAGATGGTCTCTGGTACCCAGCACGGATCACTGGTGAGGCTGCCCATGGGCCTCCCTCAGGCCCTTCTGGAAGATCCCTCCATTCCTCATTCGTGTTAATCCCCTATGACCACTCCTTTGGTTGGGTGTCAGGTCCCTGCTCTGTGCCCAAGAGGAGTGAGAGTGCCCCTGGCCTTGGCCCATCTTGCTCCCAACTTCCAGTGAGTCTCCAACCACCTGTGAAGCCGCTGACCTGGTTGTCTTTGACCTTCCAGATATGGACAGCGGCTACTACACAGTCAAGTTTGACTCGCTGCTGTTGAAGGAGGCCGTTTTGGAGGGGGACAGCATCCTTCCCCCACTGCGCCCAGAGCCTGCAGTATCCTCTGACTCAGACAGTGGTGACCCGGACGATTCCAGCTATGCCAGAGGTACAGGGCAAGGAGCATCTTGGGCAGCAGTCTCCCTAGGAAGTTCCTGGCTGGTGGGGACCTTGACCACCTAAGCAGAAAGGCAGAGAGCGTGACCGCGGGTGAGGGGGGCTCTGCCTAGTGCATGACGCACAGCAGGGGGCACTAGTTGGGCCTGGAGAGACAGGAAGGCCCCCACAGGAGGTGGGAGGATGAGAGCATGTGTGAGGGGTCTGGGCAGGTCCACAAACCTGCAGACGCAAAGACCTGTCCCTTGTCACCAAGGAGTTCGTGTGCAAACATGTCCCCCATGGTGCAACCTGAGGGTGGGCCACTGCTGGGGAGGCCCAGCTGAACAGAGAGCAGGAAGCAGCAGCTCCTTCTGGAGCTTCCGCTCCGGGTCTGGGGTCGAGTGGTGGATGGGGGGGTGTGTAGACAGCCATGGGCGGGGGAGCTTCAGTGTCCAGCCCCCTGAGGGGTCAGTGAGGAAGAAGACGGGAGGCATCCCTGTAGGGCTGTCCCATGTGTTGGTGGTTTCTGAAACCCCGTGTCCTTGGGATGGAGAGAGGACTGAGCTCTTGGGCTAACGCTGGCCAGAGCCCAGGTGTTCCCTGTGCAGCTGGGCCAAGTCCCTGCCCTGTTTCCTGCAGTGGTGGAACCCAGCGCCACCGACCACGGGGCCTGCAGCTCTGCCTTTGCGGGCTGGGAGGTGCACACGCGGGGCATCGGCTCCAGGCTGCTCGCCAAGATGGGCTATGAGTTTGGCAAGGGTGAGTGAGTGGGTGCTCCCCTGGGGAAGGGGCTGGGTTGCCTCTGCACAGTGCAGGGTGGTGGGAGTGGATCCAGCAGCAGTGCCAGCCCCTGTGCCCCCAGGTCTGGGCCGACACTCGGACGGCCGGGTGGAGCCCATCCACGCTGTGGTGCTGCCTCGAGGGAAGTCGCTGGACCAGTGTGCAGAGATCCTACAGAAGAGGACCAAGGGCAGCAAGGCTGGCACTAGTCGGGCCCCAAAATACCGGGGCAGAGGAGGCAGGCCTGGGGGCCGCCCGCCCCCTCGGAGCGTGTTTGACTTTCTGAATGAGAAGCTGCAGGGCCAGGCTCCTGGGACCCTGGAGGCAGGAGCTGCCACCCCTGGGAGGAGTGGCAAGGAGCTGTACCATGCCAGCAAGGGCACCAAGAGGGCCCTGAGCCTGCGGCTCTTCCAGACCGAGGAGAAGATTGAGCAGGCCCAGCGGGACATCCGGGCCATCCAGGAGGCCCTCGCCCGCAACACTGGCCGGTATGTGTGGGGCTGAACTTGGGGCAGAGGATGGGCCCAGGGTGGCCATGCCTCCGGCCCTGCTCTGGGCGCCCAGTGCAGTTCATCTGCAGGATTTCGCCCTGACCGGAAGGTGGTGAGCTGGGTCTGAGGAGGGTCTGCATGGTGGGAGGATGCCTGGCAGGGGCCACAGCATCCTGGGGTCTTTGTAGCAGTGGCCCGGGAGCCCATGCTGAGTGGCAGCCTCTCTCTAGGCACAGCGTGACCGTGGCCCAGCTGCAGGAGAAGCTGGCAGGAGCCCAGCGGCAGCTGGGGCAGCTCCGGGCCCAGGAAGCAGGCCTGCAGCGGGAGCAGAGGAAGGCGGACACCCACAAGAAGATGACAGAGTTCTAGAGCCCAGCACGTGCCAGGGACAGGGCTCGGCTCCAGCTCCCACAGCTTCCGGAAGACCTGCTGTCCTCCAATAACTAGATGCCAACAGAAGAGAGGCCACCCCCAGACCAGACCTCACAGTCAGCCTATTGCCAGGCCGGGGTGTGCAGACATTGCTGAGTGGAGATTGGGTACAGGGGTCACGTCTTGATGACCCCTTGTGTGTTGGGCCACAGAGCCCCCCTGCCAGTGTCTGCTTATCAAGGACATTAAAGTGACTTTGTCGCTGTCTTTTAGTGGTGGCGCGGCTGGCTGTGGTGTGTGGGGAGAGGTGTCTGTGCGTGGGGCAGTGGGGCTGGGCTGGAGGAGTCCCCAGTGAGCCCAGAGGCAGAGGGCCCAGGGGGACTGTCATCTTCCCTGGTTTCCCAGGGGGGTCCCCATGTGGCCCAACACACACAGACTGTGGAGCTGGGGGGGGGGGGGGGGGGGCCTGCCAGCTCAGGCCCTCAGAGCACTGCTTACGGAGCAGGAGGGCCTGGTGGGTAGGTGTGAGAGCCTGGATTTACCCCCGGTGCTTGGTGGCCTGTCTCCTCCCAGTGTGTGCCCACCTCTTCGTGGGTGGAGACAGAGAGGTAGGCTCAAACCATGGGGGCTCGAAGCACACACCCACTAAATGTTATCTGGGCCCCAGCTGGGGTGCAGCAGTTGGGTGAGGCTGCGGTGGTGGCGGCTGCTGCTGTTGGGGGTTGAGACGAAATCTGAGACACAGGCAGGAAGTGGGGGAGCTGCACACAGGCACCACTGCTCTGGGAGCTGCTGGCCTGCCCAGGTGGCTGAGGAGTGCCCTGTACCCGTGGCCCTGGTAAGTGCCTCCTCTGAACTCCAGCCTGGCCAGCTCTCCAGGCCTGTTGCTGCATGCCCTCCTGGGAGCACTTGAGGGCTGGGGCCTGGGAGGACTAGCCCCTACCAGGTCGCGCCACTGGGACCTCCTGTGGGGGAAGCCCACTCCCTGGGTCTGGGCAGACTCAGCCCCAACCCCCCATATCTCTGCTAGGCTTTGCGGATTGTAGAGTGGACCCCCATCCCCTGCAGCCCTGCTAAAGCCCCAGGAAGGAGACAGGTCCAGCAGCAGGAATGGAGGTGGGGGTGGAGAGCCAGGGAGAGGTGGGGGGAGGGTACTCAGTGCCCAAAGCAGCCCCTTTCTGCCAGCTGACCCCCACCTCTTCAGCCCCTCAGGGGGCCAAGCTGTGGTGAATGACTAAGGCATCACCTCAGATGGCCTTACCTGGGCAGGGCAGGGCTGCAGGTGAGTCTGTGGCCTGTGGCTTGAAGGCTCATGCATGTGACCTCAGTGGCATCCCCAGGCCTCAGGTTTGGGTTGTAGTGACCACAGTGGAGCCGTGGCCAGGTTCTCTCTGGCCATGCTCTGCGGTCATGTGGGTTATCGTCACTGGCTTGGGCACACGTGAGGCCAGGAAGAGCACACTCTCACACTGGCCAGGAGCCCCCAACCAGAGGCGGGAAAGGAAGGTGGGCGCTAGGCTGTGTCCTCCGCCTCTAGGAGGAGGGGCTGCTGAGCCTTGGGTTTCCTGTGTGCTGAGTCAGAGCTCCCAGGGCGGGAGACCGCCAGCATTGTGAGGCGAGGCAGGGTTGCAGGTGGGTGGCCAGTCCTTCAGCCAGTCCCCAGGACCCTTGTCTTCTGCCCTCAGGCCAGTCCAGGGCTACACAGGATGGGGCCACTGGTGCCCTCAGCCCCTCCTGCCCTCTGGGTCCTAGGGTGCCTCACCCTGCTCCTCTGGCTGTGGGTGCTGTGCGCAGCCTGCCACAGGTATGTCCCTCCCTTGCCTGGGTTCCATATGGAACCTGTTTCAGTGCTGTGGCCAGAGGGGGTGGGGCTCCAGGCAGGTCCCCCTTCACCAGAGGCTGATACCCCTGCACCATATCTCTGCTTCCCTGGCCTGACGACCCTCTTGCCCCCAGGAAGCAGGCTCGGAGGCAGCCAGCAGGGCTGCAGGGTACCATGATGCCAGCGGAAATGGTGAGTGCCAGGCTGTCCCTGGGGCCAGGTCGGGGCCAGCGGGGACCGACCTGCCTTCCTTGCCCCCAGTCACTGCTGAGACAGCCCCCCCTCTGCATCCTCAGCAAGTCAGACACCAGACTGCATGAGCTGCACCAGGGCCCGCTCCACCGCACAGGTGAGCCCAAGGGAGCAGCCAGGTTGTGGGTGGGGCTTGCTGTACCACACCTTCTAACCTGCTGGGGTCAGAATCCACCCCTCCACCCCAACTGACCTCTGCCCTGACCTCACTCCCAGCCCCTCGGCCTGCCAGCATGGATCTCCTGCGCCTACAATGTCTGGAGGTGTCTAGAGACACCACCAGGCCCCCAGCTGCCTTCTCACACCGGGATCTGCCCCAGACCTCACCTACTACTGCTGCTGCCCAGCCCTCCACGGGCCCTGAGGCCACCTATTCCAATGTGGGGCTGGCAGCCATCCCCAGGGCCAGCCTGGCAGCCAGCCCCATGGTGTGGGCAGGGGCAGGGCTGACCAGCAGCTGTGCCGGAGACGAGCCTGAGGCCAGATCGGTGGTGGCTGAGTATGCTTGTATCCACAAGCTCAAGGGAACAGGTCGGGGTCCCCAAGGCCTGGACCAGGGGAAGGTCCAGGGGACCCCAGCCACTCAGGTAAAGTGGAGGTGGTCGGGTGGGGTGCAGTGGGTGGAGCTGGGTAGATCCTTGGCAGAGTTGATGATGCTGACCCATCCCTGGTGGGCTTCCTCCAGGTGGATATCCTATACTCCAGGATCAGCAAGCCTAAAAGGAGGGACCCAGGATCTGCCCTAGGCCAGCCGGACCCCAAAGGCAGGGTGGCAATTCTGACTCGGGGGAGGAATCTGGACTACGAGGCCCTCCCACTCAGGGGCCTGAGTACCCACAGCGACCTAGAAAACGTGTATGAGAGCATCCAGGAGATGGGGGCTCAAGCCGGCAGCCTGCAGCTCGAGCTAACAGATCAGACATGAAGGCCTCCTGCTTCTCCAGCCTCAGCCTGTGGGGCTCAGCCACACAGGGGTCTCCAACCCCTCCCTGCCCTAGCACCCAAGTACAGCTGTTTCTTCTTCCAGCGTCCCTCTTCCCTCACGGTCCCCCGCAGAGGGCAGCCTGAGAGCGTCTGGGGTCCTGGCTGCCCTGGCCTCTCCTGCCAGCGTCTTAATAAATGCCCAGCGCAGGGAGGATGAACGCCGCGAGCCTCACAGCCTGCTCTTCTTCAAAGCATCCCCTTACCTCAGGGACAGGCTGCCTCCTCCTGGGGTGCCTGGGCCCTGTCACCCTGGCCCGCAGACAGTGTGGGGAGAGAGACCAGATTAGGGGTAGTGTCGCCAGGCCAGGTTGGTTCTAGAGGGGGGTGTAGCCGGCCGGCAGGATGCCTGCCCCAAGGTCGGACTGGACACCGAGGGCGGGCTCGGGCCACCCAGCCCTGGGGCTCCATGAGGGTGGGAGAGGCGGGCGGTCGTGCGTTAAAGAATAACCGGCTCCAGGGAACCCAGCCAGAGACGTGGCCCCTTTCCGGACCTGGCAGCTCTGCGCTCGGGCACCCCACAAGGAAGCCGGCCCTCAGTGGCTCCACCGAGGCCGGGAGCGGGCGGGTGGGTGGGGGCCGCTAGCAGAGGGGCCCCTCTCCCGGCCAGCGCGGGAGCGGCGAGCCCTGAGGGGGCGTGGCCTCAGAGCGCAGGCCAATGGGGGCGCCGTCGGCCCAGAGCACGGTCCCCCTCGGAAAGTTGATAATGAGCGCGCGCCGGGGCGGGGTGCAAGGGGGCGGGGCCTGCCGCCGCTTGGGGGCCGAGCGGCGCTGGCAGCGGCCGATCCTCGGAGGGGGACGGCGGCCCGGTGCCCTGCCCGGCCCGGGGCCGCGTCCCGAGCGTCCGCCCTCGCCGCTGCAGCCTCGGCGCCCGGTCGGCGGGCCATGGAAGCCCAGCGCCTCCTGGCGCCTGGCCGGGGCTGCGGGCACCCTCCTCCCAGCGCCGCCGGTCCGGAACCCGCGGCCGCGCCCGTGTCGGTGCCCGCGCCGCCGCAGGTACCGGGCGCCGGGGACCGGCGCCAGAGTGCGCTCTCCGCGAAGATGGCGTCGGGGTTGCACAAACTTCGGGCCCTCGGGGGCGGGACGGCGGCCTGTGTGTGTTCGGGGGTCCGCGGGGCCGGGCCGCCCGGACCACTTCCCGCCGCGCCGCGCCGGGGGCGGGGCCTGGGGCGGGGCTCGCCGGCCGCAGCGGGTTTGGGGGTAACGAGCGGAGACGGGTGGGGGCTGGGGTCCCCGGGCCCGCTGCCTCCGCTGAGCACTCCTGGTCCGCAGGGCCCTGCTGTGGGCGGCGGCTTGGCGGGCTTCGAGTTCGCGCCTCCGCAGGAGCCAGAGCCGCGGGCTCCGGGGACTTGGGCGGGGGCGGCAGCGGGACCCCCGACGCCTTCGGCGCACATCCCGGTGCCAGCGCTCAGGTGAGCCGCGCGCCACGCCGAAGTGGGCGTGCGCACACGTGCGCCCTGGTGTGCAGGGTGGTGGGTGGGGCGCGGGCACGTGCCTTCCCACGTCCACACGGGGTCCTAGGTGGAGAGCAGGTCAGGGCCCGAACCACACCCCAGCTCCCAGCCTGGTCGAGGTGAGCAGAAATGATGGGTGTTGGTATCCCTTGTCCCCCGCACACCCTAGGGCCAGAGCTCAACTGGGAGGGCCGCTGTCAGTCTCTGCAGGAGAGGCCGCGAGGCTGACCCTCAGGGGTCCGGGCCTCTGGCCTCCCTCTCCCCAGCCCTGCCGTGAAACCTTGGGTGCTGGACACCTGGGCTGGCTGTGCAGCCCTGGGCGGGCTCTGGCCCAGCCCTGCTGGGGCCTGGGGACTGGCTTGTACTTGGAGGTTTCCCTCGGCTGCTGCTGACTGCTGGCTGCTCCCTACAGCCCCCACCCCGCCCCCAGGCCTGGCTCCTGGCCTATGGCGCACAGCCCTGGTTAATGTGTGATTGGGGGAGGACTGGGCCTCTTGTGCCCTGGTGGGGCCTCAGACCCCTGTCCAGCACCAGGACCCGAAGGAAACGCTGTGGAACAGAGCCCAGGTGTGAGTGACTCGGGCTTCAGGAAGACCCCAGCCCAGGCCCTGTTTGTTCCTGGTGGTTCCTGGAGATCTGGGCTCTGCAACCCGAGCTGGGGGTGGAGCTGGGCCTGCTGCCCAGCCAGCCAGCGCCTGGGGAGCCTGGAGCGAAGGGGCCTGGTGTGCACACACACATGCCAGGCCTGCACATGGTGCCTGGCCCGAGGAGGGGTCTGGAGTACTGCTGGGCCCCACCAGCCAGCCCCCCACCCCATTGTCCTCCAGAGCCCCCCAAGGAAAAGTCCAGCTGGATGAGGTCATGGCTGCCGCAGCCCTCACAAGCCTGTCCACCAGCCCCCTCCTGCTGAGGCCCCCGGCTGCAGCCTTAAGCACAGGTGAGACAGAAGCCTGCATAGCCTGGAATGGGGGCAGGGCCCAGGCCACTGTTCCTCCAGGACGTTAGTGGGGGGCAAGCAGAACCCCCTCGCTTGCAATACCGCCTTCTAAACACATGGACGTTAGGACCCCCCAGTGCCCTTACTGAGGCCAAAGCCCCAGTACCCCAGGCCTGCAGGCATCTCCACTCACTGGCCATGCATCTTTGTATTTATTTATCCTTTCCTGTTCCAGGGAGATTAGGCCCCAGGCTGATGTGGCCAGCTCCTCCTGGCCACCACCTCCTCCAAGAGGCTGCGTGCCCACCTAACTTCCCTGTGAATAGGTGACTAGGCGAAGCTCAGAGTTAAGGGACTCACAGCCAGCAGTCTGTGCAGAGCGGCATGAGCACGCTGAAGTCCTGACACTGGCCTGGTGTGTCCCTGCAGACGCCTGCTTGGAGCCCTGGCCCCAGACCCTGGGGCAGCCACCAGGCAGTTACAGCAGCAGCAGCAGCAGTGGGGACTGGGGCTGGGGCCCAGCCAGCGAACAGTCCTGTCCATCTTCCCCATCACCCCCACTGCCCCCAGAGGCAGCCTTCCTGTTTGGGGAGCCTGCCCCTCGGAAGAGGAAGGTAAGGGGATGGGGGAATCAGTGCTCAGGGTGGGGTGGACACATGGGTGGCGAGCCTGACCAACAGCCCTTGTCGCCCAGAGCTCGGGGCAGGTCCTGTTCCAGTGCCTGTGGAAGCGCTGTGGGAAGGTGCTGAGCACAGCCTCCGGGATGCAGAGACACATCCGCCTGGTGCACCTGGGGTGCGTGGGGCCGGCAGGTTGGGGTGGGGCAGGCCAAGTGGGCCAACACTTCAGCTCCCACCTGCTATGTCCCCAGCAGGCGGCAGGCAGAGCCGGAGCAGAGTGATGGCGAGGAGGACTTTTACTACACGGAGCTGGGCATTGGTCTGGAGGTGCTGACCGATGGGCTGTCCAGCCTGACCCCGATGTCCCCCACGGCCTCCCTGCTGCCCACCTGCCCTCACCTGCTGCCAGAGCCCCCAGCCTTGCCCAGTCTGCTGCACCCATTGGCCTTGCCCCCACCCCAGGTGCTGAGTCCTGCAGCGCCCCCCCAGGTGTGCCACAATGACCACTCCTACCAGGTGGGTGAGGTCACTCAGGCAGCAGCTGGGGTTGTGTCCCAGGGGTGCGCTGGAGGGGAGCAAGACCACAGCTCTGTCTCCTTGCAGGGCTGCCTGGCATCCACCGAGCTGCAGCCACAGCCCAGCACAGTCAGGGCCTGCATGCCAGCCGTGCCCTCTAAGCTTAGTGCCAATCTGAGGTGTGTGTGGGTTGAGGGGCAGGCGACAGGTGGGGAGGGTCCCGGCCCAATGGCACTCCATGCTCCCTGTGTGTTCCCCTAGGAAGCCCCGAGGTGACGCCAAGAAGTGCCGGAAGGTGTACGGCACGGAGCGCCGGGACCTGTGGTGCACGGCCTGCCGCTGGAAGAAGGCCTGCCAGCGCTTTCTGGACTGAGGGGCTCGGCCACTGGGCTCAGCCACCAGGTTGCAGTCCCTGGGACTGTGGTGCACGGCTGAGCCCTGCACCCGCCCACCAGGGTTCTTACAGGAAAAAACACACTGCACCCCACCCCTGCCCAGGGCCTCTCTAGCCACAGGGCCTACTTTTTCATGGGGAGGGGCGTCAGTGACCCTGGACTCCCAGAGGCTGGGGAGGTCCCACCACTCAAAGTGCCTCCGAAGAAACCAGCCTTTTCTACTAAAGCCAACAGGCCCTGGGGTGGCCGTCCTCCCTGCCTGTCCATGGACTTGTTCAGGGTGCAGATAGGCCCAGGTTTGAGGCCACGTGGGAGCCAGACCTGGATGCACTTGGTGGTGGGGGAGGGGGTGGGCAGAGGGGTCTCCCCTGTCGCAGTTATCCTGATGGTTCAAGGGCCCAGGGGCTGACATTTGTACCATGTTTTTGAAGCTCAGGTGTCTTGCGTCTGGGCAGTGCCAGGCGAGGAGAAAAATTAAAGATTTGGGGTTTTTCCACAAGCCGTGCCTGCCTCCTGGGAGGGGGGCACGACATGGCTCTGGAACCCTGCCACAGGCCTGGTTGGTGGGTGGACGGGACCAAAAGGCCAGCCACTGGCCACCTCCACTCAGTGCAAGGCCGCGGGAGGGGACCTGTCTCAAACACACACGAGGCATCTCCTTGAGCAGCAATTTCCCAATTTATTGAGTGATCGCTTTGCAGGAATGTCTCAGCTAATCCCGTCACAGAAAGGAAATCCGCAGGCAGGCCAGAGCCCAGGCAGACAAGAACTCGCAAACCCACCAGAGGAGGTCTGTCTGCCTGCCCGAGGCAACAGAGAAGCAGACAGCAGCTCTGGGTTCCCCCAACCGATCACAAAACCTCCTCCCCCAAATGCTCACCATCTCCAATGCCAACACAGGTTTATAATAATATAAAGTCAATATAATATAGATTATCCCAGAAAAATCAGCAGTCTTCAAACACGGCCCTTTTTTTGTTGTTTTTGTTGACAGGTCGAAAGCGTGTTGAAAAAATAAATATTTAAGAAAAGCACACAGGGCACCCTCCCGACAAGGAGCTCTGAGAGGGCTGCATACGGAGCACAAGGCAGGACCGAACATGAACCACCACGAAGTGTGGCTTCAGAGCTGCACGTGTCACAAATGAGGGCAAGGACGATGATCTTCCATCACATTGCAGAAAGTTCCAGTTTTTGCATTTTCTTTTTTTTATAGAGAGAGATGTGCGAAGTTGGAAGCAGGAGCTGTGTCTTTTGAGTCGAGGTCCCTATTGAGTCCTGGCAGTGTTGTGACTGTTTCCCCAAACCCAGGGTCCAAATGAACCCCCTGGTCAGGATCCAGAGCTTAATACAAAAGTCGGTGGGTTCCCCGTCCCCCCTGACAGACCACCCAGCGGGCTGGCTGTTTCCCACTTTGGTGTTACCAACACCAAAATACAGACACAAACAAAAAAGTACAAAATGTGAATGTAATCTACACAGTTTTTCCTCTTCGTAAAAAAAATATTTATTAGCTTAAACATTGATTTAAAAAAAAAGGTCAGTCACATAAAATAACCCTTCATGACACACTTTCCCACCTGAGGGTGTGCGCGCTCCATCCCGCCGCTGCTAAGCCTGCACAGCGGGCCTGGGCCTCGGTCTCCCAGTACAGTGTGGGTATCAAGGAAGAAAATATTCCTGTGGCACGGACAGCGAACCCCCAAAAGGTCAGCAGGGGCAGCGAGCAGGTCAGAAAGACCAAGGTGTCCTGAGTGGAGGCGGCCGGGGCGTGGGCAGGGTGGCCTGAGGTGGGACCAGTATAAAACCCAGAGACACCTGTCAGCTGCAAAGGTCTGGTTTCAAAATGTGTTTTGTAAGAAAGTAGGTCGGTTTAGAAAAGGGGCTAGAAAGTGGGGGGAAGTACAAGTTCTGAGAGCCCAGGGGTGCTCAACTGGGCCTCCCTGGTGACAGGCAGGGACCATGTCCAGAAGCCCCCCCGCACAAACTGGCCCACCCTCCGCAGGAGGAGCGGGCGACGGGGAGGGCTTACCTTGGCCCTTTCTCTTAAGGACACAGTGTCAGGGGCTCACAGGGTCTGCAGCTGAGGGAAGTGGGTGCAGGCAGCCCCTTCCAGAGCGCCCTCTGCTAATGGATGGAATGGCGGCTGATTTCATTTAAAAAAATAAATAAGTAAAAGCAAAGGCGGCAACTTCTCCCCTGGGGCAGGACTTCAAGGACAGCACCATATCCCACGCACCCACTTGGGCCAGGGCGGGTCCCCCAACCCCAGCAGGAAGGTTAGTCCTCTGGGGCCACTGGAACCTACATGAGGGCTTGTGGGGGGTTCCACTGGGAAGAACAGATGTGACTCAATAAGAAACTTGGTAAAAGCCACTGGGCTCAGTCTGGGTAGAGGAAAAATCGCGGCTCGCTCTGGCACCCTTGAGCCCTGGCAGGGTGCGTGCTGTGCCTGAGTGAGGCGGCAGGAGGTGGGAGGTCTGAGGAACAGGTGCCAGAACAGCCTTGACGAGGAAGAGGAGGGTCTGCCCTCAGCCAGACAGGGTGCTGGCCAGGAGGCCGTGCGCGAGGCAGAGCCTTTGCTTTTCGCTCGGAACAAAGGAGAGCAGGCCGTGAGCGCTGAAAGGCAGCACGAGGGCCCGGCCACAGGCTAAAGGAGAGACGGCTGCTCAGTCAGGCGCGAGGAATAAAGCCAAACAGCCGCTCTATGTGCCCATCTCAGCTCGTCTCTACTTAAACAGCTTGGTTACCCATTCGGGGGCAGGACAGTGCGTGGCAGGCAGGATGCCGCCCCCAGTGTTAGCAGCAGCAAAGGCTAGTTCCCCGGTGGGGCAGCAGGCGTGGCCTGGGTGCGACAGGGTGGAGAGCCAGGGGACAAGGCCGCGCAGGCTCCCCAAAGAAGTGCACATGGAACAGAGTGGGACCCCATGGGTCCAGCTGCCCGCCCCACCAGCAGTTAGCACCTGGGAGCCCTCCGGCTGGCGGGGCTGCTGCAGCTGCTCGTGTTGAGCACCAAAGCCCAGAGGCCAGGGCCAGGGCTCCTGTATGAGGCCCGGCTCTGCAGGCGCCGGGCAGTGGAGCCTCCAGAGCCAGGCTGCAGGCAGGGAACGGGCTGCGGGAGGCTATGGAGGGCAGGAGGGCTGCAGCGCTGGGGGCGTGGGGTGGGTGCAGAGCTCCTCATCTCTCGGACCTGTGGCCTCGGGGCCACACCGACACCCACGCAGTGCTGACCTGACCTGGCCACTATGCCATCATGTGTCCGAGGCCCTTTGCTGCGTCTCCCACACGCACCTGTGGGGACCCTCTGACCCACAAAGATGATAGGTGGGAACCCTCCCCATACCCCACCAACTTCGTGTTTGATCCCAGAGCCCCCGTGGCGGGGGCCACACCTGCTCCCAAGACCACAGGGCTGGCCCTCGGGTATGTCTAGGGGCAGGAGCAGAACCATGGGCCGGGAGGAGGGGCTGCGGGGCTCAGATGGCCCTCCCAGGCAAGGGAGACCCCTAAGCATGCACACACAGGCGGAGGGGTGGCACAGCCACCACACCGGTGCCCGGCCCAGGGCCTAGGAGATCCAGGCAAAGTCCTTGCCAGCCGACCCCAAGGGGCTGCGGGGCCCCTGAGGCGAGTCCTCGTCTTCCTTGTCCTCCCCCAGCAGCGCATCCTCAGGGGCCAGGCCATCGTCCTCGTCCTCACCCAGCTCCTCCTCGCCGTCCCCGCGAGGGTCATCGGGGTCCTCCAGGTAGGGCCCGTCACTGGAGAACAGCTCAGGGGAGCCCACGGCCCCAACACCATCCAGCGGCCCGGCTGCGCCGTGGCCTGCGCAGTCGGCACACACGCCGTGGCGTCGAGAGCCGTGCTTGATGCCCACGCTGGCGGCCGACATAAACACCCGGCTGCACAGCTTGCACACGTACTTCTTGTCCTTGCTGTGCACCTGCGGGGACAGGCGGTCAGTGAGTGGACAGTTGGAGCAGTGTGTCCTATTGGAAAAGGGTTTGCAGGGCCGTGTCCTTCCTCTCTACTCACCAACACCACATGGATGGGTCGCTGTCCTGGGTGCTCCTCGGCTGCCCTCCCCAGTGGCCCCCACCCGTCCTCCCGCCACGCCCATCCACAAACCCCAAACCCAGAGCCCTGCCACGCTAACGTGTGCTGCTCACACTTGAGCAGCATGAGGTCGTGATCGGGGTTGGGGGCCAGGCCCTGGAGCCAGGCGCTGCGCCCACAGGTCTGCCCTAGCAAGGGGCTCTCCGGGACCCTCCTGGGTCTTTTTGTTTGTTTGACACTTTAAATCCAGGGCTTCCTCAACCCTCCCCCAACAAAAGAACACAACCTGGAGAAATGAAAGGGGAAGATGCCGGTCCCTCCTCAGAGAGAGCCTTCGCATTTCAAGGACATTTTCAGGGATTTCTGACCCTCCCTGACGCCCAACCACAAACCTGGGATAAAATTCCAAGGTGAGTGGGCAACGCAGGTCCCGACCCTCCAATAGGACCAATGGTTACTGAACCTCGAATGTGGTTTTGCTAAAGAAAAGATGTAGCTACCCAACTATTAAGGTACCAGGCGGGTACGCACCCCCCTGTGAAGTGTAAGCTTGAGTAACTGCTGTGCTGTGCACCTGAAACTAGAACAAAACGACACTGAGTGTAGCTGCGACTGAAAAATAAAAGGTGAAGCTCCCAAGTGTGCGCAGTGGACCAGGGCAATGAGCTCAACGCGCCTCTCGTCACGGCCTCACGGGCCAGCTCCTCCCGCGGCGCGGCCCCAACGGCTCCCGGGATCAATATGATGTATGTTCTCAGGGCACTGGCTCATTCTAACTTTTTCTACCAAATTATATGAGCTTTCATTCGATTAAGATAATTAATTTTGATTTTCACACATGCAGGGTTTCGTTGTAAATGATTTTTCCAGCTTCTCATATAACTCTGAAGAAATTCCTACATTATAACCTGTGTCCTTGCAATTCAGCCCACAATTGCACTTCCACTGCAGTGGGATTATTTAGAAATTAATTTAGTGGATGACTGAGAAAAATACACCGCAGCCCATGTTACAACGCCCGCGCTTGTTTGTGTGACAGACAGCAAGTGCACGTCTCCTGGGACAGGCGATGCCTCCCTCTGGAAAGCAGTGGAGGAAAGGAGCCTCGTGGGTCCCTCTGGACGGCGCAGAAGCAGACATGCCGCTGGGGAGGGGTCTCAGGTCAGGGCATTGAGTGGGCCTCGTGCTCCTGGGCGGCCAACTTGCCTCTCCAGGTGCAGGCTGGACCCCACCTGGGGAGCAGGAAGACCGGGCCGGCCCAGGGCGCGCACTCTGGGACCCTCTCCGGCTGGGGCTCGTGGGGCCGGCTGGGGGACACGGGCATCTCTCGGTCAGCCAGAACCCCTGCAGTCCAGCTGCAGGCCCAGGTGGTGGGCTCTGCTCACCACACTGACCAACACCCACGGCAAAGACCCTGCTCACTCCAGTGGTCCCTCTGTCAGGAGCCAGGCCTGAGGGTCCTGCCTCACCTCGCAGACGAGCTACCCTGTGCCAGGTTACACCTGGGCCACCCTCAACAAGTTTTTAAAAAATATAATTTTATTGATTTCAGACAGGAAGGGTGAGGGAGAGAGAGATAGAAACATCAATGATGAGAGAATCATTGATCGGCTGCCTCTTGCACGCCCCCTACTGGGGATCGAGCCTGCAAGCCAGGCATGTGCCCTTAACTGGAATTGAACTTGGGACCCTTCAGTCCGCAGGCAGACGCTCCATCCACTGAGCCAAACCAGCCAGGGCAACACCCTCGACAATTTGATAGGCCCCCTAGACTGGCCTGGATGGCTTTTCCCGCCACGCCACCCGGTGGCGCTGCTCCTCATGCTCAGAAGGTCAGCCAGCCTGTGTGCCCCACAGGTGGCTCTGGACACACCCGAGATTCCCAAACTCGCAACATCACACCAGTGCCCTCTTCCCACCTCCACTCAAGCCCAGAGCTGCCCCCACCACTTCCCCTCAAACAGGTCCAAGCCCAGCCAGTCCCCCCTGCAGCCCTGCTCCACCTGCAGCCCTGCTCCCCCCTGCAGCCCTGCTCCCCCTGCAGCCCTGTGTCCCCCCTGCAGCCCTGCTCCCCCTGCAGCCCTGTGTCCCCCCTGCAGCCCTGCTCCCCCTGCAGCCCTGCTCCACCTGCAGCCCTGCTCCCCCCTGCAGCCCTGTGTCCCCCTGCAGCCCTGCTCCCCCCTGCAGCCCTGTGTCCCCCTGCAGCCCTGTGTCCCCCTGCAGCCCTGCTCCCCCCTGCAGCCCTGTGTCCCCCTGCAGCCCTGCTCCCCCCTGCAGCCCTGTGTCCCCCTGCAGCCCTGCTCCCCCTGCAGCCCTGCTCCACCTGCAGCCCTGCTCCCCCTGCAGCTCTGCTCCCCCCTGCAGCCCTGTGTCCCCCCTGCAGCCCTGCTCCCCCCTGCAGCCCTGTGTCCCCCCTGCAGCCCTGCTCCACCTGCAGTCCTGCTCCCCCCTGCAGCCCTGTGTCCCCCTGCAGCCCTGTGTCCCCCTGCAGCCCTGTGTCCCCCTGCAGCCCTGCTCCCCCTGCAGCCCTGCTCCCCCTGCAGCCCTGCTCCCCCCTGCAGCCCTGTGTCCCCCTGCAGCCCTGCTCCCCCCTGCAGCCCTGCTCCCCCTGCAGCCCTGCTCCCCCTGCAGCCCTGTGTCCCCCTGCAGCCCTGCGTCCCCCTGCAGCCCTGTGTTCCCCTGCAGCCCTGCTCCCCCTGCAGCCCTGTGTCCCCCCTGCAGCCCTGCTCCCCCTGCAGCCCTGCTCCCCTTTGCAGGCCTGCGCCCCACCTGCAGTGCACATCCGAGGGGACCTCGGATTCTGCGTGCACCTCCTGGTCCAGCTTCTCAGCCTGAACCACATGGTCTCCCTAGTTTATCTCACCATCCAAAGGCCCTGCACCCTGCCTTTTTGGGGGAATCTGCCTCCATTTCAAGGACCTTTTCATATCCAGGCCAAGCAAACCTACCATTCAACACCTGACACCTGACACCTGGGAGCCGGGCTCCCACAGAGACAGGTGATCGCACAGCACAGGGTGTGGGAGAAGGCTGGGCTCGCACACAACACTGGGCAGAGAAGTGAATGCGTGGTGGGACCCAGGGGCCAAGGGCAGGGGTCCCAGAAGCGGAGAGGAAACTGAGGGTGTGATGTGGCCCAGAGGGCGGAGCCAGGTGGGGGAAATGAGGTGTTGAGTGGACCCCACTTCAGGGCTTCCTGTGGTGATCCAGACCATCCCCCCCGACCCTGCCAACCGGGCAGACCCCAAGATGACCCCTGACCCCTGACCCTGGCCGCCCCCAACCCCACTCACCAGCGTGTGCCGCTTCATGTGCTCCCGCCGGGTGAACTTCTTCCCGCAGATCTCGCAGGGGTAGGGCCGCTCGCCTGTGTGGGAGCGCATGTGGCGCTTGAGGATGCACTGGTGCATGGCCGAGAAGCTGCAGTACGGGCACTTGAACTTCTTCCTGATGACCGTGAACTCGTTGACTGGAAGACAGCACAGAGGGCATCACCAGCGGCCCTGGAGCCTGCCCTGCACAGACTGTCCCCCGAGGCCCCGCCCCCACTAGGCACAGGTGTCCCAGGTGCCTGACAGCTGGGCAGAGGCCAGAGGCAACCATGTCCACTCTCAGACATGTCAGTGTCTAAAACACTGCTGTCCACACGTGTAGTCCCAGCAGAAACAGCATCCACACAGGAGCCCGAGCACAGCCAGGGTCCAGCCCCCGCTCCACCCTGGGGGCATCTGAGGGAGGTGCTGCCTGGTGACAGCCATGTGGCGTCCAGTGGACACAGCCGAGCAAGAGGAGGAGGAAGCTTGTCCCATGCTAACTCCCCAACGTCAACAAGCCACGCCAAGGGCCCACGGTCACCCAGGGTCAGCTGCACACCAGGACGCAGCCCTGCCCTCAGCATCTCATCCCACACTCCTGGGGGTCTCTTGGCCCCCCTGGGCACGGGGGCAGCCCAGACACTACAGTCACCCCCTCTTGAGCCAACAGGGAGTCCTCCCAGTACCCCAGAAACCCAAAGGCCTCCCGGGTTCCTCTGGGTTCCCCAAGTAGCTCAAGTCCCGCGGCTGCCTTTTCTCCTGAGTGAGGAGACGGTGGTGGACACATGTCCCTGGCGTCTGGAGCAGCTTCCCAGGCCCTCAGCCGGCATCCGCACCCAGAGGACAGACCAAGGGTCAAGAGCACTGGGCGTAGCCAGAGGGGCTGCCGGAAGCCCACCCAGGACGGGGTCAGCCTGTCAGGGCAGTGGCTCCTGCTGCACCTTCAGACCCCTTGCAGACGTCCCTTTGGAGGCACTGAGAGGGGGGCAGACATGAGGACAAATGCCACAGAGTCACAGCCCAGGACAGCAAGGCAGGGTGGAACCGAGGGGACCCACAGCCCTGGACCTTCCCGAGAGGGGGAGCCGGCCAGCGGCTGGAAGACTGACCAGGTGGTTTCCATGAGCCCACACCCCCACCCCTGAGTCACCCACCACGTCACAGAGGCAGGGACCCGCACCACCACCTCTGGGAAGTGTGCCCAAGGCTCCCAGCTCCTTTCTGCTGGGAAATGGTGCCAACTGGACGGTGCAGAGCAGGGACCCCAAGCACAGTGGTCCTCACTTGGCAGCCCATTTCTGAAATGTGTCTGCGTAAATGGAGGGGGAACCTGAGTGCAGCGTTCTAACTTGTTTCTTAAAGAAGCATCTATTTTCTCCCAGGAGCTCTCAAAGGGTGTCTAAATAATCCAGCAACCAGATTCCTGGGTTTTCCGGTACGAGACAGTGAGACAGTCTGCCAGGGGCCCGGCCACGCACCCACCCAGGAGCTCTCTGCTCTGGGGTCTCCCGCACCCACGACAGTCAGTGCACACCAGGGACAGGCCTTCTAGGACAGCAGTGCCATGCCCGGTCAGGTAGCCACCATTCTGCCTCACCTTCGAGCTATTACTGTCAGGTATTACACGCCTACTTGTGTTAAAAGTCCCACAGGAAACTGTTAACATTACTCTCAACGTCAGGACCATTTCTACTGGTCACAAGGTCACTCCTGGTGTCCTATTGCTCCCTTCAGTCTGTGCTTCTGTCCAGGGCACATTCCTTTGGCCACAGGCTGTTGGCGCGTCTTGTCAGCTGGCCAAGCATTCTCTCTGTTTGTTTGTACCATAATGTCTTCAGCCTTGATTTCTGAAGGACATTTTTGCTGAGTATAGAATTCTAAGTTGGCAACGTTTTTGCAGCCCTTCAAGGATGCTACCCATTGTCTCGAGCTTCTGTAGTTTCTATTAAAAAGTGGGCCATCAGTCTGTTCCCTTGAAAGAAACGTCTTTATTCTCTGACTGCTTTTACGATTTTTCTTTTTGTCTTTGGTTTTCAATAGTTTGACTATAATGTGCCCAGATATTGTTCTTCTGTTGCTATTATTTTATTTTGGTCTTCATTCTGCTTTGAGTCTACGTGTCTTGAAACTGTGTATTGATGTCTTTTATCAGTTTTGGAAAATTCTCAGCTACTGTCTCAGTACTGATTCTGCTTCGGCCCCATGTCTTCTCTGGAACTCCAGCTACAGACATATTAAAACCCTCACTGTGCCATGCTTCTCTTTGCGTTTTTCTCATTCTTTTCTTCGCTCCTGACTTTGGTTGTGGATATTTTCCACTGCTCTGTCTTCCAGCTCACTAAGCCTACCTCGTGTTGTCTCAGGTGTTGTATTTCAGTTCCAGAATGTTCACTTCCTTCTTTTGTATAGATCCCAATCCTCTTGAAATCCTCCATCTTTTAATCTGTTTTGTGCACCATCTCCTTGAGTGTGTTGGTAAGGGGTACCTTTCAGGGCTGTCTGATAACACGGTCTGCTTTTCCTGGTGGGGTTGGTCACATGACTCTGTTACTTAGCATACACTGCCATTTTCTTGTGCAAAACACTGCTCCTCTTGGCTCAACCTGTTTCCCGCTTCAACATTTGAGAATTTGCTTGAGAAAACTCTGCAGTGCTAATATACTAGTAGCTTGTCCCTCACAACCACCTGCTTCAAGTCCTACCTGTGCTGGTAGCTCCCCAGGTGTGCATGGTGGGGTTTTGCCTGGAGGGTAAGCCCAGGGAATGCTAGTCATAGTTGAAGCTGGAGGCTTAAATATTTTTCTTTAAAATAAATTAATGTGTTTTCTTTGGCACCTTAGTTTGTGAAGTTGCCAAACTGACAGTGATCAAAACTGAATTATTTATTTTAAATGCAACTGAAATTGGTAAGTTAACACGCCCAAGAGTGTGGGGGAGTCTTCATTCCCACCCTCCCACACACACATGACGTGGGCGAGGCCACCCACCCCCATTTTGTGGCAAAGAAAAATACGCTGAGAAGCCCCAAATGAATGTAAACATGAAGCAAGTCTCTGGCAGCGAGTTGGCCTGAATAAAGGATTAACCCTTCATTATTGAAATTCTCTAATAAAGAGCAGTGTTACATTTTGATAATTTAAAAAAACCACTCTTGCCCTGGCTGGTGTTCCCAGTGGTCAGAGCCCAGCCTGTGCACCAAGGGTCGCAGATTCTATCCCAGCCCCTCGGGGCGCACGCAGGAGGCAACCAACTAATGTCTCTCTCACATCAGTGTTTCTCTCTCTCTCTCTCTCTCTCTCTCTCTCTCTCTCCTTCCCTCCCTTCTAAAAATCAATGGGAAAATATCCACAGGTGAGGATTAAAAAATAAAAACCTCTTGAAATCAACCTGCATATCAGTGTTTCAATGAGAAATTCAATAACAGAAGAAGTACCTAAATGAACCCACTGAGAAACCCACATGTTGGATGACTGTACAGTTTCAAGGAAAATAAAGTTAAATATTTGAATGAAATCAAACAGCTATTGATACTAAAAATGTTTCCTACACCCTGTTATTGTGCCATCCCGCACAGACCTATTTCTTCTAGGTACAATAAACCTACCTTGAAATTTTCTAAGTGTTTTAAAAATGGAACCAAAGCCCTTTAGCCCAATAGCACAGACAGACCCTCCACAATTTAGGTCTCCTCATGGCCCCGTCCATGCACCATCTGCCCAGGAAAACGTTTCCCAAGTGAGCGGGTAAAAGCAGCCGCAGGTCCACACCACGCAGTCAACAGCGTGATAATGGGGTGGCTCAGAGCCGGCATCCCACAGGCTCCTCCTGCCACCAAGGCTCGTGGCGAGACCCTCATGACGAGGAGGAAAAGGTGGTCTCTAGAAGGGGCGTTCGGAGGCAGACGAGCACTAACAGAAGAGTGAGGGGCCCTTAGGGCTGCCTGACCGATCTTCAGCTCCTGGAGACACCGCTCAGTCAGTTGCCTTAGCAACAACATAGTAAGCCTCTCTGAAAAGTCAACCAACCTCTCTGTGGTCAGGACTCATCTGATGCAGGTAAAGGGCAGCATCTGGGGCAGGCAGAGGCCTTCAGGTGGGCCAGCCCAAGGGGGGGGCTGCCCCTCAGAAGGGTGGGGTCACACTTCTCTCTGGAAGTCTGCCCTCTCCAGCTGGAACACGCTCCAGAACCTGGCGGGGCCACCTGCTTCTCTCCTCCCCTGGGTCCTGGAGCCCACCGCCCTGCGGAGAAGCAGATGTGAGAACCAACGGCCAAGGAGGGGACAGCGGCAGACGCAGGGCGCTCTGTCTCAAGAGCCGTCGGGTGATTCTCCGCCCAGGGTGTGTCCTTCACACCCGGAGAGAAATGCCATGGGGCACACATTGAGGGCACGGTGCTGGGCTTTGTCCTCAGCTCTTTCTAGAAAGTACCAGGTCTCCCCCGCTGCCTGCAGGGATTGGAGGAGCGAGCCTTTGCAGGCACAAGCAGCGAGTCCCAGGTCCCAGCAGCGCCCAGAGACCTGCCCAGGCCTGGCACAGCGGAGCACGGGCGGCATCTGCTCCGCACGGAGGCGCCCAGCTTCCCGAGGGTTTCCTCGCCAGGCCGATGGGAGCCGCACGGCCATAGCCTGCAGGAAGGACCCGCGTCCCGCACAGGAGGTGGCCTGGGAGCCCAGCCAGGCGCTGGCCGCAGTCCAGCCCAGAGGAGGCTCACGCTCAGCGGCTCCAAGTCCGAGAGGCGTGGGCCCACGAGAGGCAGACCGGGTCCCCGCTGTGGGCTCTGAGGAGGGCAAGGAGCCTGTGGAGCACGTGCGTCTGTCACCGACTCACCGCCCTGTCCGTCCCCACAGGAGGGCCTGTCACTCATCTGAGGCCACAATTAATACTCAATGAAGGGCACTCAGAGGAGAACCCATGTCAACAGAACACCAACACGGCCACCCAGACCGTCAGTTAGAAAGGGCTGCGGAGGAATAACGTTCAGTTAATTCCAAAATCAAACACACGTGGGTAAGCTCCTCGTCAAGCCTCACTTTCCTCACAGAGACAAGGGAACCTAACAGACCTTTTTTAAAAATGTTTTTATTGGTTTTGAGAGAGAAAGGACGTGAGAGACAGAAATATCAACGATGAGAATCATTGGTCAGCTGCCTCCTGCACGCCC
Organism: Myotis yumanensis; assembly: GCF_028538775.1. Classification (NCBI taxonomy): domain Eukaryota; kingdom Metazoa; phylum Chordata; class Mammalia; order Chiroptera; family Vespertilionidae; genus Myotis; species Myotis yumanensis. The sequence continues at coordinate 2,221,353 of NW_027223758.1, read as the reverse complement.
CCCACGGGCATCGCCCCCCACAGGGCATGTTCCCTGACCAGGAACCGAACCTTGGACCTCTTGGTTCCTGGGTCAACGCCCAACCACTGAGCCACCGCCAGGGCAGCAGACCTTCCTTTACATAAGAAACAGGAAAGACCTGTCTGAGGCCCCCAGAGCCTCGCCAGCGTGGACCCGGCCCCGCCAACCCCGCCCGCCAACCGCTCACTGGGGCCCTGGGGCCCTTATCCTGCTGCTTCTATTGGGGGGACCCCTCGGGGAAGTATTCTCACTGAAGTATAAAAACCACTGACTTCGACCGCATGGTGCTGTGAGTGTGAAACAACTGCTGTTGCAAAGGCTACGAACCAAGTCGACCTGAGACAGGCCTTCACTGTCACCGCGTGGAGCGGAGCGCAGGGACCCCCACGCCTGGCGCGCGCGCAGCAGGTGCCCAGCAGAGGCAGGTCTCCCCGGGGCGGGGGTTGGCTGTCCTGGCCTCGGCATCCAAGCTGAGCAGAGGGTGAGGGGCTGCTCTGTCCCTCCCCCGGGGGCTTGGGCTGGTGTCAGGTCCTGGGAACAGGAAGCCAGGCTCAGCCCCGGGAGGGAGCGAGCGAGGGAGGGGCTGGTGGGACTGAGCGCGTTCTGGAGGCGCTCCTGGACCTTCCCGTGGTGAGCGCGGCCAGGCATGCCGCAGCCTGGGGCTCGCCAGAGGGGTGGGCATTTGGGTGCTTTTCTCAGCTCCCCTCTGGCGCCAGCGGGTGCCGCAGGGCTCCACGCCGGACTGGGGTGCGGCTGGTTACCCAGCACGTCCGGCTGTGTCCTGAGGTCACACCTGTGGCCTTGAGAAACGGTCTGAGACGAGCGTCACAGGGCCGAGCTGGCTCTTTTTCTCAAAGTGGACTCACAACCAACACCCTTTCACAAGAAACTTTAAAATCCCGGTGTCCGACACAGGAAACATGCCTCAAACTGCAACCTGAACCAGAGCGGCCGCAGCATCCCCCCCCCACCCCGCCGCTACACACACACACACATCGGGCCACTGCAGAGCTGCCCCGCGTGCAGGCCCAGCGCTTGCCCCGACCCGGGCAAGTCCCCCTCCCCACGGAAGGTGCTCAGCAGTGGGGACAACATGGGGTCCCACATGGCACCAGGACCCTGCCCCACCTGCCCCACCTGGCTTGTCTGCAGGGTGTTCCCAGGGAACTGGCCAGGGACCCCTGTGCGAACGGCACTTTTAAGGGCCCAAGAAAGCAACACACAGGTCAGGGTCCCTCCCGATCACTGCACCCCGAACACCACTCCCCAAACAGGGACGTGTTTTGAGCCATGAATGATGCTTTTCATGGTTTCCACTCAGTGAACAATAACGACTAACAGGCAGGACTTTAGCTGCTGCTGAAATGTCATCAACGTGAGAGTCAAGTTCATCTGAGTCAGAATGAGAACTGAAAAGTCTTCTCAGGGAGCAATCGGTGAAAGCGTCGGCCTGGTGAGGAGACCAGCTGTGGGGCTGAGGCCTCTGAAAACAGGGCACTCTGTGGAAGGCTCCAGAACCAGCCAGGAAGGACCTGGGCTCCAGCTGCAGAGCTAATGGTTCCCTCACACATCTGCAATGACTGTCCCTTTTTTTTTTTTTTTTCGCAAAACTGCCCTGATCAGACCACACCAAGCACCACGACGTCCCCTCCAGGGCCGGGAAGGTTGGGGAAGGCCCGGCCCCCACAGGGCTCTGCTGGGCAGTGTGTCCACGGGCAGCCGAGAGCAGGGCAAGGCCTCTGCTGTGGGGCCCAGTGTGAGACTGCTTTTCCTTCTGCAAACGTGAGCTCAGGTCCCTTCCAAGCAGGCACCACCCTGGTCTCCCCAGGGTCGGGGTCTGCAGACCACAGGGTGAGGGTCCCTGGGAGAGGCCCTGCGTACCACACGTCTCAGCCCTGACGCCCCTGAGGTTGTGGGGCGTCCCTCATGGCACCTTCAATGGAGCCGCCGCCCACGTGGCCCAGAGACAGTGGGTGGAGAAGACGCCTGGGGCTCCGCACCATGTATTTGGGGAAACCGACATCTGTCAGCCAGAAGCAGGCAGCTTCTATTTTACTTATTTTTTGGTTATTGTTTTTTTGTTTTATTATTGTTGTTTTTGGTTAATCCTGAGGATATTTTTCCATTAATTTTTTTAGAGAGAGAGTAAGGGAGGGGGAGAGACAGAGAGAGAAACATCGATGTGAGAGAGACACATTGGTTGCCTCTCACACACGCCCCGACCAAGGCCGGGGATCGAGCCCGCAACTGAGGTACATGCCCTTGACCAAATCAAACCTGGTCCCTGGTACTCAGTCTGCAGGCCTACGCTGTATCCACTGAGCCAAACCGGCCAGGGCTGGCTGTTTGTTTCTTGTAATATGTTTTTATTGATTTCGGAGAGGAAGGGAGAGGGAAAGGAATAGAAACATCAGTGAGGAGAGAGAATCATTCATCAGCTGCCTCCTGCACGCCCCACACCGGGGATCGAGCCCACAACCCAGACATGTGCCCTGACTGGGAATTGAACCGTGACCTCCTGGTTCATAGGCCGATGCTCAACCACCGAGCCACACCAGCCGGGCAAAACAGGCAGTTTTAACTGGGATGTCAGAGCATCATGCGTGAAGTAACCATCCCCAGCAGCTCCCACGGCCTTGCTGCTGCTGACCGGGTGGGCGGCGTCCAGGCAGACGTGGTCTCCACCACAGCCCACGTCACAGCTCAGAGCCCAGCCCACGAACTTTGCCAACTTCTCACTCTATTTACAGAAATGGGCAGATTCTCATGAGAAAGGGGGTGAATTTAAAATATCAAAAGCAAGGAAGTCAAAGCACAACAGAAATAAGAGAACGCAGAACCTCACGCGCCGGCTTCACCTGGAATGAGTCACAGACACACCAGACATGGAGGTGGCGGAGGACCCGCGTGTGCCAGGACTCACACGTGTGCTCACAGGCACGAGGAGCGCGTGTGGCCGCCCTCGCTCCAACACACGGCGGACTAATCACAGTGGACAGCGAGCGCATGTGAGAGAGGAAGACCTGAAGAGAAAAATCCGCCCAGAAAGGCCTCATCATGGGGTCCCCGCCCATCCCGTGACCTTCCCTCATGTGAGACCTGCTGTGAGGGTGATCTAGGGCCTCTGCTGGGGAAGGGGCGGACGGAGAAACTAAGGTGGCAGGGAGACGCCACCCAGGGCGGCCGCACCGCCTGGTCCTGGAGCCCAGTCAGGCCCGGCACAGGGGTGACCCTGCTCGACTGGAGGGGGACATCGGGGCTTGGGGGCTAGCAGACCCCTGGGCCCCATTCAAAGCACAGATGTGGCAAAGCCCGCGCTGGGGAGAAAGCTGCCAGACAGAGACAGCAAAAAGCAACACTCACCCCAAGCATCATTCTTGGCGACCAGGACAGATTAGCCACATGAGGGCAGCACAGAAGCTGTCCTAGTCCCCCAGCCCCAGCCTGCCCTTCCTCACACCCACACACCCTGCCCAGTCATCCCCGTGGCTGGGTGTCCAGCTGCTGGACCTGCGAGTGTCAGTGCGAGGCACCCAAAGGCCCCGAGACAACACCTCCATGTCCCGGACCGGCTCCATCTGCTGCTTCTGCCAGGTCCCGGCGTTCACTCAAAGGGCTGACATCCTGGAGCGACTCGCACACGCTCGGCTTAAGGATTCGGCGTTTTACAAAAGCTGTTTTGTTTTGTTTTGTATTATTTATTTATTATCTATCATCTATCTACTGTTAATCCTCACCTGAGGATATTTTTTCCACTGCTTTTTAGAGAGAGTGGAAGGGAGGGAGACAGACAGAAACATCGATGTGAGAGAGACACATCAACTGGTTGCCTCCCGCATGCACCCCAACCAGGGACGGGGGACGGAACCTGCAACCAGGTACGTGCCCTTGGCTGGGAACTGACCCCACCACCCATCAGTCCTTGAGCCGACACTCTAACCACTGAGCACACAGCCAGGGCAAACACTGTTTTGTTTTGAGTTCACGACAGCTGTGTAGGAGACACTATCCCCCATTTCAGATGCAGAAAATGAGGCCTGAATGTGTTTTTAAAAGCATGCCCAACGCTGGTCAGCCTCAGGTCTGAATCACAACCGTCCGACCCGCAGACCACGCTCCGGCCTGGCAGCAGCCTTCCTTCCGCCACGGAAATAAAGGGCGTACACATTATGTCCAGTGTCGGTCTTTATTGGCCATAAGCAGTGTTTATCACTCTAACACAAAAACTTGAATATTTTCGTGCTCATGAAAACAAAGTTATAAAATAGTGTTTTTGAAAACAAAGATACACGTCCCAAGGCCTCGCTGGTGCTGGCAGGCCATCCTTCACCAGCGGTGCTCAGCGCCCGCCTGGCGTGGGGCACCTCACATCTTCCACACTCAGCACCTCCCGTGTGGGGATCCCTTCCCCCAGGGAGAGCAGCCAGACACCAGGTTTCTCCCTGGTGACACACTCAGTGCCCGCACATGGGCAGCAACCACCAGTGTCTCCAGAACGCCTGTGACGCGGGGGAGGGCTCACGCTCGCCTGGCACGCAGTGGGCACGAGGGCAGGTGGGGTGCACAAGCCAGCGCCCGGTGTTGCTGGAGGACATCTCAGAGCCATGTGCTCTGAGCAACTGGAATGCAGGGGGGCACTTAACACAGCACCCAAGTCCTTTCTAACAGCCCATGCGACCAGCGTCACCTCGTGCCAACACAGCTGGAAGCTCACCCTGGCCTCCCTCCTTGCATCTCCCGGGGGAACGAGCCAGGTCAGAGGTCGGAGGCTGCCCCTTGCCCCCTCCTGACCGCACAGGGCTGTGCCCCCAGCCTGCTCACCGCTCCTGTGTGCTTTTGAGCTCGAGTAGGTTTTAGGTTTAGATCCTCGATTTCAAGTAGGAAATGTCTGAACAAGCATGCACAGCCCTCCCTGTTGCCCTGACAACCCCATATGTGTGACCTGACAACCTCAGGAGGGGGACTGAGGGCACTGGACCCAGGGCTGATCGCCAGCCCCCGCACGACACCCACACCCGCCACCCGTGGGCCCGACGCCCTCTGCTCCTCTCAGCACTCAGAATCACACGGAAGTGGCCGAGGGGCCTGCACTTACGAGACAGGGAGTGGGTGCCTTTGGGCAGGTACTCCAGCAGGAGGGCGCTGTCGTCCCCGAGCACGTCGGCCTTGAGGGACAGCAGGCTGTTCTTACTCATGAGCGCCGCCCGCAGGTTGGCCACCGCGGTGGCCTGCTGTAGCGCCTCGTCCTTCTCGGGGGTGAGGGGCCGGCCCAGGTAGCTGGCTTCTGCCCCCAGGAGACCCTCGTCCACGTGGGCACAGAGGTCCATCCTGTCCCCTCGGCTGTCGGAGCTGCTGGCCTCGGTGACGGTCAAGTCTGAATCTGGGAGGAAACAGAACGTGCAGGTCACTTCAAGCCTCTCCGGTGGGAAGCAGCCAGGGCCACGGGCTTCCTGTCAGGCCCACTCCGTCCGCCGCCGCAGGCCACTGTGGGGCCCCCGCCGCTCCCGGCTGCACCCCGGGCCCCACAGGCTCGGACTGCACCTCACTCACAGGCCTACCTGTTCCCCCTAAATCTATAAACTTCCAGGAAAAACTCATCTTGGGCAAAGACTTCTTGGCTAGGAGACCCAAAAAGCATGAACCATAATAAAAAAAGTTCACAAATTGGACTTGGTCAAAATGTTAAATGTATGCTCCTCAAAAGACAGTGTTAGATAAAAACTGAGCCAAAGACTGGGAGAAAACACACAAAGAACTGTCCACTCAGCAGTGACAAGCGGACACGGTCCCCACAGGTGGTGCTGGAGGCCAGCCAGCGCAGGAAGACCCCGTCACAGCCACGCCCACGAACACGCCACACCACTCGGCAGTGACCTCCTGAGCCGGCCCACTGCTGCCGGAGCAGACACCCACGGAGGTGAGCGCCACAGCCTGGCACGGGCGCTCACAGCGGCGTTGGGTGTGACGGCCAAAATCTCCCAAATAACCAAACGGCCCACAGCTGAACGAAGGGGTCGGCTGCCACAGCCACGGGCAGAGAGCACTGGGCAGCGCAGGAATGACTTATCGGTGCCACAGCCACGGGAAGGGGGCTCAAAAGCACACAGAGTCACAGACGTGGACAGAGGGGTGGCTGCGGGCCGTGGGCTCAGGTCCTGGGCTGCAGCAGCCTCAACATTCTGGCTGTGATTCTGACTGTGGTTTGCACGGTGATGCCACGGGGGGAACCACATGAAGGAACACAGGATGTCTCCATATTACTTCTTACAATTGATCATTAATCTACAATTGTCTCAAAATGATGCTCTGTGCTTGTACTTCCCAAGCTGGCCACTCTGAGGCATCTGGAGGGGCTGCTGGGAGGACACAGGTGGTGTGGGAGGGCTGACAGAAAGGGCAGAAGGGAGCATTCTTGGTGGTGGGAATGGTCTCTCTCCTGACGACAGAGGTGTAACATTGTCAAAACTCATCAAACTCACTCACTAGAGTGGTTAAAATTAAGAAGACAGCCCTCCAAAAAAAAGAAAGGGAGGAAGGAAGGAAGGGAAAGAAAGAGAAAGAAAAGAAAGGAAGGAAGGAAGGAAGGAAGGAAGGAAGGAAGGAAGGGAGGAAGGAAAGGAGAGAGAGAAAGAAAGAGCGAGCCCTGGCCAGTTTGGCGCAGTGTTAGAGTGTCGGCCCGTGAAGGGTTCGATTCTGGTCCAGGGCATGTATCTCAGTTGCAAGTTCCCCTGTGGGAGGCAACCAGCCAATGTTTCTCTCTCTGTCTCTCCCCGTCTCTTCCACTCTCTCTAAAAATCAATGGAAAAATATCCTTGGTGAGGATTAACAACAAAAAGACAGCCTGGCTGGGTGGCTCAGGTGGCTGGAGCATCGTTCCATACACTAGAAGGCTGAGGGTTCAATTCCTAGTCAGGGCAATGCCCGGGTTGCAGGCTCGACCCCCCAGTGGGGGGCGTGCAGGAGGCAGCTGATCAAAGATTCTCTCTCATCACTGATGTTTCTTTACTTCTCTCCCTCTCCCTTCCTCTCCGAAATCAATAAAAACATATTTAAGAGAAAAAGTCTGACTGTTCCTTATAACACCGAAGCCGCCCTTCAGACACGCCATGCCGAGGGGTCTACTCGAGAGAAATGGAAACACAAGACAGACAGGCGCAGAGCGCACAGAAGCGCATCATGCAGCGGCAGCGGCAGCGGCAGCGGCAGCGGCGCCGTCCGTGGGCCAGAGGCCGGTGACACAGGCGCTGCCGGTTTCAGGCAACAGAAGACGCATCAGCACCCAGCACAGCGTGGACGCCAAGGACACACACGCGTGGCGCGAGGGAGAAGCCGTGCTCGCGCGGCGGCCTGGGGCACCCCCTCCCCGAGCGGTGTCCAGCCGCCTGGCATGGCTGCCCAGGGCCTTGTCCTTCGTCAGCCCAACACATCCAAGCTCTTCCTCAGAGCTCCCTCTGGTTGGAGCGTGACAGGGAGACCCCAGCTCTGTCCGGGGGGCCCTGAGAAGGAAAAGCAACTACACTGGCCGCTCAGCAAAGCCCAGGGTGAGTGTAGGACAAGCCACAGAAGCGCAAAAGCAGGAGGGCGCAGGGCACAGGGCGCGACCCCACCCCCATGGGACACTCGCACTCTCCTCGGTGGCTGAGGTCAGCGCCAGCCGGCACCCGCCGCCGCCCCCCCCCCCCCCCCCCCCCCCCCCCCGCCCTCACAGAGCACCATCCCGCCAGCCCCGCCCTGATGGACTGGCGGGAGCATGTAGGGTTACTTTTCATTCAGATTCTCTCCTCCCAAATGCAATACTAAGCAAGCTGGTTCTCTACAACAGAGATGATCAAATCGGCTGAAGGACAACAAGGGTGGGAGAAGCGCCTGAGCACCTTCCCTATCCCCGGCCGGCCGGAGGACCTGGCCCGGGCGTGGCCACGAGAACTCACTTGTCAGTTAGCCAACAAACACGGGCGGTTCCAGCTTCTCCAAGAGCCCACTGTCCTGTGGGTGCAGGACGGCAGGATGACCAGGCATGCTGGTCGGGGGACGCCACCCCCACCTTCCAGGAGGGACAGGAAGAGAGGCCACAGTCTTGGACCGGACCGGCTCCCACCTCAGCCCCAGCGACAAACCCGGAGGGGCTGGGAGCCTCGGACTCAGCCCAGAGAGAGGCTGCGGGCGGGCGTGGCCAGCGAGAAGCGCCAGCACCCACCAGAAGCTGTTCTGCAGCCCCACGCACCCCAGGATGCCATGGTCTCAGTTCAAGCACGAACATTCACTTTACTAAACCCACAGGCTCACCCACTGCCCAGCACTGTGTTCGCGGGGCCTCTAGGAACGCCTGGCGCAAGGCCCCTGGGCTCTTCCTGGTCCAGGGGTATAAACCCGCCGCCTCGGGGCCACAGGCAGGGTGAGGCTGGAACGCGGGGAGCGAGGGGACAACAGGCCTGGCATGAGGTCCCTCTGGACCCAGAACATCACTGTCTGCACATGTGTCTGCACATGTCAATGCTACTTCCCACGACCTACACACACATGAAATGCTGTGATCACACGTGACTCCGGGATGTTTCCCTGCAAGCCAGCAGGCTAGGATGCACTTGGCCTTTAGCTCGGAAAAATATCACTCCAAACAGTAATAGGCCCGAGAGTCAGCATGGCTGAGGGGGCACAGAGGGGTCAGGACGGGCTGCCACCGCTGGACTGGACACCTGAGCGTCCATGCCTGCGCCCCGAACACGGTGGTGACCACGTGATGTGTTCCTCGGGAAGGGCCTTTTCTCCATAAGCAGGCCAGGAATAAAAAATACTCTTCTCTAAACTCCAGTAAATCTTTCATGAAAATAAAGGGTCCTCACTGAGGAGCACACGCTTCCCGGCCCCGCCCAGGCCAGGCGGGGTGAGCAGACACCCTGAGCCAGGCCGACAGCCCCACGCCAGCCCACAACCTCCGTCCTGTCTTAGCAACTCGGTACCATCCAGTAGGAGCAGCTCACGGTTGCCTTGGTAACCCAAGGGATTTAAGACATTAACAAGAGTACACAGTCAAAATCACTTGTTGGATTCTAAAAACACCTTCTGCTTGGTAAGTGCATTTAAAACCTCCAGCCCACGGCTCAGCAGGCTGCTGTCTCTTAGCATAGACGCTCTCCTGTCCAAGGCCTCCCATAGCTCAGCGCAGGTGACCCCTTGGCACGGACCCTCAGCAGGTTTGGGACAAAGCCTCTGTCCTGGTCACTCACCGGGGGCTGCTGCTCGTCAGGTCCTATCAGAGCTGGTGGATGGCGACACCGAGTTAAGAGCAGACGGGACACTGCTGTCCCTCTCCTCACCGACTGCTAGCAGGGGGATGGGTGGTGTTCCTATCAGCTCAGACACCGCCCTCCTTCTCACTGAGTTTGGCTCAACTCCAGCAGGCCTGGGGCTGCCTATCAGGGACATTTGCAGTGTCTGGAGACTTTTTGGTTGTCACAACTAGGGGGTGGTTGCTACTGGCTGACATCCAGGGGGCTGGCATCTCAGGACACCCCACGTGAAGTCACCCAGCCAGGCCGACACCCTGGTCAACCCAGCACCCAGCAGACACAGTGGCCATGAGGCTGAGAAGGAATACTTCAGGCTATAGTGTATCTTGGGCGCCACTGTTTAACGAATACAGAGTTGCAATTTGGGGATAAAGAGAAAGTTTGGGAAACGGATAGTGATGGCTGCACAACAGTGCGGCTGTATTTAATGCCAGTGAGCTGCACGCTGAAAATGGCTACAAGGCGTCGTTCGTGGTTCGGGCATTTTACAACGGCGATGCAAGCGACAGTGCCCAGGGCCGGAGGGCACTCTTCCCACTGAGGAGGAGGGAACAGAGCCCTCAGGGTCCCCGAAGCCTTCGGGCAGGGGAGCGGGTGCCCCCACCAGCACACGGCGTTTGTGACGTTTCCAGGGCTTATCACCCCACAGTTGCTGCCTTCTGCCCATCTATGTCCATTCACTCGGTTGATTTCTAACCTCTTTCTGGAGAGGACTCCCCTAACCCTGACCATCGCCCTCGAATCCCCAGGATGCTCATTCCCCAGGTGCCACTGAGAAGGCGGCGTGACCAGAATTACCACCAGGAAGAGCACCTGACATTCAGTAAACATTTAATTGCTATTTACTCATCTGGGAAACGGACACAAAGCATCGTCCAGCATGAAGACGGGCTCAGCACAGCGAGTTACAGCCCCCATTGCAGTGATCCCAGTGGCTGCGAGTAAAACACCAGGGGAAGCCACCCGTGTGAGCCTGGGAATGTGTCCCTTTGTCTACAAAGCGAGCAGCCTCAGCCCCCACACAGTGTCTGAGCCCCCCGGGAACAAAGGAAAGGCTTACTTGAGTCACGACCGCTGAATGGCCGCCCGGACGTCTGCGAGAAGGCTGGCACCGGGGACCCGGCCCGGCTCTCGTCCTCCACCTGCTGCATGATGTGCCGGACGGTTTCTTTGTTTTTCCGATTCTTCCTTCGGCCCGTGGGCTGCCAGCCATCCCCTCCGGCCTGCTCAGAAAAAGAGTTCTGTGTCGAGCCATCCCTGGCCGCAGGCGGCTCACTCACTCCGTAGTGAGGGGGCGAGCTCTGCTCCTCCTTGATGTGCAGGGGCCCGTAGCCCGCGTCGCCGGGCCACAGCGCCTGCGAAGACAGGTCGTCAGAGCCGTTGGCCTTGGGCTCCTGGTCCTCTTTGCCGTAGCTGCTTCCTCCCTCGTGGCAGCTGGCAATGGCCGAGTCTCCAGAAGAATTGGTGGGACTGGAGCGCCGAGCCAGCCACGGGGAGATGCTCCTTCCGGCCATCACGGCGGAGATGAGCACATCGGCACTGCTGCCGGGCGGGGCAGCCATCTCGAACTCCGAGAGCTCATCCGAGGCGTCCGGCTTAATGCTGATGTCCAGTGCGGCCTTGATGAAGTCATGGCACGCCTGCACGATGTCCGTCATCTGCAGGAAGCTGGCCGCGGACATCACCTCGATGACGTTCCGGCTGGTGAGGGCCAGGTGGGCAGAGTACATGAAGTCGATGATGGCCTGGAAGCCCTGGGCCGTGACGATGTCCAGGTGCGTGACCGTGGCCGGCTCGGACGCCTTCTGCACCTGGCAGTACAGCGTCTTGAAGTAGCGGCTGCTGCCGAGCAGCACGTTCTTGTGGGCCTTGAACACCTTGCCCTCGACCACGACGCACGCGTCGCACAGGACGCCGTGCTGCCTCTGCTCGTCCAGCTCGCGCAGCAGGTGCCGGTAGTGGGACGCGATTTCCATATCTTCCTTCCGGTTGTTCATTGGGAAGCCGTGGTGTCACCTCTCCTACAGACTCTGTGGGGACAAGAAGGGCAGTTACCCACACCGGTGGCCGGGGTGCGTGCAGGAGGAAGGTGGGAGGAAGGCAGCGAGCCTGTGGCTGGGAGCACCGACCCAGGGGGCCCGGCGAGGATGGGGCAGGGAAGGGAGGTTCTGGTTCAAGGCCCTCAGCATGGACACGAATTTTGGACAGAATCCTACACATACAGCAAACTCCCAGAACACAAAGCAAATGTTCCAGAAACAAGGACAATGTCCATCAGTGGTGAAGCGAAGTTCTTACCCAAACGGAAAATCTAGGTTAAGTCACCTGTGTCCTCATCCCACGCCTTTGAAGGAACATCCTAAAAACAAAACACAAAGGGGAAGACTTCCTACAGAAGTCTTGAGCCACCACAGCCTTCACTCTAAACTTTCCAGAATGCTGCCCCCCCTGCCCCCCCCCCAGCTCCCGGGAGGAGGCCCTGGACCAGATCTGGACCCTCCAGGACCCAAGGGGGGCCTCGGGCAGCTGCAGTACCTTGTTCATCTCCATGCGGCACCCCTCCACCGTGCATTCTGCCTGTGTCTCCCAACCTGTGTGCCACGTCCTCTCTCTCCGCTGCCTACCTTGGTTTCTCTGGGACGAGGTGCCACAGACCAGGCAGCTTAAAAAACAGAATTTTGTTCTAGCATCATCTGGAGGCCTGAATCCAGACAGAGGTGTCAGCAAGGTCCCTCCCGCTGAAGGCTGAGGGCGGTGCACCTGCCAGTGGCTGACCCCTTGGCCACCGTGGCTTGTGGACCATCCCCACCCCTCCTCCGCCTTCCACGGCATCTCCCTGTGTGCGCGTCTGTCCCTGTGCCCCTTCTTACAAGGACACCAGTCATGCTGGCCTAGGACCATCTGCTCCAGTGTGACCTCACTCCACTAGTGCATCCGACTGATTCCTGGCCACACGATGGGAGAGCCAAAGCGCCGTGTGCAAAAGAGGAAGTGTTGGCGTCATTACCTGCTTTCCTACCTGCATAAATCTCTACTCGCCAGTGAAACAGACCCCAGGAACCAGGAAGACCTCTGGGAAGGGGGAGGGAGCTCAGCGCCGTGTACAGAGGAGTAACAACCTCACGGGCGGCACGGCCAGTGCTTAAGTAGGTTATTCCTCAGTCAGGACAGCTTAAAACCCACGTGCTTCATCGAGACTTGTCGTGCGAAGACAAGACATTTTCATTAGGGGAAAAGGCACGAGGACACGGACCTAAAAGTAATCGAAGGTAGTGATCCTCTCAGTAGATTCGTCGGCTGCGGGAATCCGGGGACATGCTCCATCCCAGGAAGCTTAGGGTGGCAGCTGCATTTGTGTTTCATTTGAAAATCTCTCAGTATCAGGAAGATGTCTGTGGGGTCCAGCCTACCTGGCCAAAGAAGAAAAACAGCTGCCCAATGGCCAGCTGCCCGGTCACTGCTTGGCAACTGTAACCCTAAAAATGGAAGCAACCTGGACAGCAAAGCCAGTCCTGTCATATACCCACCAACAAGTGAGGGCACCCGGGAGACGAACGCAAGCTCATGGTGTGAGGGCAAGGGCAGCAGAGCACCTGCCCTGTTTGGTGGAGTGCATCATCCAATGGAGGCACACCTGGCCGCAGGACACACACCTGGCCATGGAACACACACCTGGCCGCAGGACACACACCTGGCCATGGAACACACACCTGGCCGCAGGACACACACCTGGCCGCAGGACACACACCTGGCCATGGAACATACACCTGGCCGCAGGACACACACCTGGCCATGGAACACACACCTGGCCGCAGGACACACACCTGGCCATGGACACACACCTGGCCGCAGGACACACACCTGGCCATGGACACACACCTGGCCGCAGGACACACACCTGGCCATGGAACACACACCTGTTCACAGGAACAACCTGTGGGCTCACACCTATGGACAGATAACCTGATCACCTGTGCTGCTGCCCAGAGCAGAGGGCACTTTTCATGCACCCAAGGGGCACGTGTGGCCCCCCTTGAAACAACCACTTTGGGACCAAAAGAACTTGAATCCATGTTCCAGACCAAACCCTCAAAGTCCAGCTGGCCAGAATGGGGCTGGGGGCTCATGAGTGGCCCTGCCATGGACAGCCAGGGACATGGTGACGCCACACATGACCCAACGGGCTATGGGTAATGAAGGGGTTCCCCAGGCCGTCCTGTCTGGGCAGGCAATGTGCCTGATGCTTTCATTGCAAGTACGAGTGCTTCCTGGATAAGGCCAAGAAGTCGCCCTCTTGCAGAATCACAGGGGCCGTGGGGCGTGAAGACCCCTGAATGGGCTCACCAGCTGCACTGTGTGTTCAGTCGTAACTCTGGGAGCAGGGCAGGGTAATTTTTCCTTTCGTCCCCAAGAAGCTCTGCCAGGGAGGCAACTTGTTGTAATAAAAATGTAAAACAGTGGATGCAATTTAGCCATCTCATCCCTGTTCCACCCGGACGAGAGCACCAGTCTGTGCAGGGCCTGGACACCGCTAGCGCCCTGCTTCCGGGCAGGGGTCACATTCGAGAATTTGGAACAGCTCATATGACATGACCGTCCCTCTCAAACATCACCACACTGCCTCTCACCTCTGACTTTCGCCTCTGCATTTCAGTGAGGCTTAACTTAAACTTACTTAAAGTTTTCCTTAAAGTGTAATCTGACAGACAGCTGTTGTTTAAAGTGGGAACAAGATAACTGTAGTGCTAGAATCAAACTGTGGTCCCGGTCGCCAGAAGCAGGCAGCTCCCACAGCCTCCTGAGGAGGAGGACGTCTGAGCCCAGTTTCACTAAACGGGTCTTTGCAATTATACTGGTGAGACTTTTTTTAAACGGGACACGTTTTGAAAAGACAGGTCACAAAGAAGACATACGAGTGGCCACGCAGGAAGATGCTCACCTTCATCAGCCCGCCGGGATGTGGGAGAGGGGCCGTGCCAATGTCAGCGAGGACAGGGAGCACTGGGACCGCACTCCGCTGCTGGGAACGTAAGATGGGCAGCCACCTTGGAAGACAGCTTGACGGTGTCTCAAAGTTGAGCAAACACCCTAGGACCCGACAATTCCAGCACCAGGAACCTACCCAAGGGACGTGGAGACACAGATCCACGCAGGACTTGCACAGCGGCTTTACTCATAACGGTCAAATCTGGAATCCACCCAAATGCGCACCAACAGGCGAACAGACAAGCAGGTGCACCCCAAGGCAGGCCTGCGCAGGCGGAGGCCAGGCACCTCGCCCACCCCCCACTCCTGAGCTTGTCTGAACATCCCTCCACACCCATGGCCGAATCTCAAAATAATTAGGCTGCAGAGAAGAAGCCAGACAGAGGGACAGGGTATGAGCCCATTTCTATGAAACTAGAAAACACAGCCTAGTCTACTGGGAAGGAGCCGAGGCGTCAGGAGGGCTGGGCCAGGCCTGGCGGGCAGAGCGGTGAGCTCGCTCACACTAAGTGAGAGCAGTATTTGTACGTAAATTACTCCTTAATAAAGTTGACCAGAAATCTATTTTTGTGAAACTATTCTTGCTCAACTACAAACCTGTACTTATATTTATTGACATTTGTTGTGGGTGGATGCTGTCCCCCCAAAATTCATTTTTTGAAGTCCTAACCCCCAAGAGCTCAGAAGGTGACCTTATCTGGAAAGAGGGTCATTGCAGATGAAATTGGTTAAGATGAGGCCCCTAAAGGGCCCTAGCCCCGAGTGGCCCATGTCCTTACAACAGCAGAGTTTGGACACAGACACAGAGGGAGCACCTGTGAGCACAGAGACGCTGCTCCGAGGCAAGGAACCACCAGAAGCTGCAGAATCCGGGACGGGCCCTGCTCAGCCTCCCCCGAAGGAGCGGAGCGTCCTCCCGGACAGGAGAGATAACCCTCTGTTGCTTAGGACACAGGGTGTGGTCCTTTGTTAGGAAAACCCAGGACACCCACACACTGCCTCCGCTCCCGAGGAGCGCCACGAGGCCACCGGCACCGCGCTGTGCAGGGAGAGCACGGTGGTCACGCCCAGCATGTCCCGCAGAACCAGGCAGCCCTGACCCCTGGCTCCCTCATGTGCGACACCGTTTCCCATGCTGATGTGTTCAGATGGTTCACTATGTGTTGAAAAACCCACTTTACAAATCAAACTTATAGACATAGTATTATTATTCATGGTTACGTGTTAAAATTTAAAATTGAGCCCAGCCAGTGTGGCTCAGTTGGTTGAGTGTCACCCCATGCACCAGGAGGTCGCAGGTTCCATTCCCAGTCAGAGCACACACCCAGGCTCGATCCCCACTAGGGGGCATGCAGGAGGCAGCTGATGAATGTTTCTCTCTCATCGATGTTTCTATCTCTCTTCCTCTCCCTTCCTCTCTCTCTAAAAATCAAAAACATTTTTAAAAAATAAATATTTTAAATGAGCTCCTCACTGGAAAGAAATACTCCAAAAATGTTAGCAGAAGTCATCTCTAGATGGCCAGTCGCCTGAATTTCTTCTGGTGAGAACAAATTGACACTGTGGTTGCTGAGTGTGACATCTCCCAGCCGCGGCCAGGGTGACCTGAAAATGCACACCAGTGACTGCCGCCTGCCCACTGCCCGCCCTTTGGGCAGGGGCTCTGCAGGCCCAGCCCCACCCTCAGCCTCCGCTCCTCCCTCCCTGCTGCTCTGGCCTCTTTCAGTTCCTTGACTTCCATCAGCCCGGAGCACCTTCCCCGCCTGCTCACATGTTACTTCCTCTCTCCTGCACCCCCACTCCAACCACACAGGGCCAACCCTCCTCCAAACACCATGAGGTGTCCCCTCCCTGCCCAGCTCACGTCACACGGCTGTACGCCTTGACAGAGCCAAATGGTAACTGTATTTGCATCACACATTAGCCCAATCCCTTTACATGCCAGCCTGGATGTGCTCAGTAGCCTGGGTCACTGTGAGGATATCACCCACCTGCCCAGGTAGGCAGCCCCATGACTCCCTGAGGGCTAGGCCAGAGTAGGGTGATTCCAGGTCAATACAAAGTGCTGTAGGGGCCATTGGGGAGGGGCTGGGCTGGGGGCAGCTTCCTCAAGGGGAGTACCCACAAGGAGGCATTCAGAGGATGGGCCATCACTCTGAGGTTCAGGGCCCTGGGCAGCCCATCTGACTCTGACCTTGACCTAGGACAGAGCCAGTCCTGGCCAGATCTTAAGGAGCAGCGTCCACGTTGCACTTTTATGGGTCTGTGTCCAGCTACTCAGCTGTAGGAGCAGAGACCTGAGCCAACGTGGAGAGAAAGGTGCAGCCACCCCATCCTCCAGGCCAAGCTCCAACCTCTATGAGGTGCCAGACCGCTGAGCCACCTGCCCTGGCCATTCCAGCCCAGCTCCAAGACTGTGGCCCCACACAACATCACTTGGACAGAAGAACCACCCGGCTGAGCCCAGTCAGCCACAGAACCTTGAGACAATGAGCCTGTGTCTCAGGGTGGACAAGTGACCATGAGACTGGGCAGGTCCAGCAAAAGACCCTGCAACCAGCGCAGGGCCTGCTGGCTGAGAATTCTGCCAGACCTCAGGGGGGTTGGGGCACCAGGCACCAAGATGGAGAACCCAGAGGCCAGCGCTTCAAGGGGAGAGAGAAGACCTCGAGCACAGCCACCACGGGTCCCAGGTGTCCTAGCTCAGGTTCTGGCGCCTGGGAGAGTGGCCTAGGGCCGGGAGGCCCCAGCATTCACCTGAAGGCAGAGTGGCAGGCAGCTCTGGGAACTCCCCATTTCTCTGCTTCCACTGGGGGGAAGTTGGTCTGGGTTGGAAGAGAGAAAGGGGAAGAAGTCACCTCAATGCATGTACCCAGGCACCTCCTGCTACACTGGGTTGGGTCTGGACCTTTTGTCTTTAAACCATGCTTGCTCTTTTGTTTTAAGTCCTCACCCTGAGGATATTCTTTCCTTTGTTTTCTTGAGAGAGTGGAAGGGAAAGAGGAAGTGAGAGATAGAAACATCCACATGATGTGAGAGAGACATGTCAATTGGTTGCCTCCTGAACGTGCGCCTATGGGGGTGGGGACTTGCAACCAAGATACAAGCCCTTGACCAGGAATCGAACCCGGGACCCTTTGGTCCACAGGCCGGACACTCTAACCACTGCCCCAAAACAGCCAAAGGAGACCATGCTGATCTTAACAGGCAGCAACACTCCTACATTTTCAACTCAAGAAATACTTTTAAAATGTCTACATGCTGGTAGAAGTGGGAAGACAGTCAGTCCCTGGCCCCGGGACGGGGAATGTGGGCAGTGAAGCTGTGGGCCCATGGCCACTCACCCTTGGTGTCCAGGCTCCGAGCCGCCAGCGGAGGTGACAGCTCAGAGCTCAACCCCACGCGTGGGTCTGATGTTCTGGTTGCCACAGCTCACGGCAGTCAGGGCAGCGGCACAGTCATGCACCTCCATGGGCTGAATTGTGTCCCCCAAAAAGACATGTTGAATGTGACCTTATTTGGAAAAAGGGTCATAACCCAATAGGACTAGTGTCCTTGTGAAGGACAGGTAGGTGCAGGCATGCACAGAAGGAAGCCACGTGCAGACGGGGAGAGCAGAAGGGACGTGGCCTGTGACGTGCCAGGGGCTAAGGACACCCGGACATTTGAAGAGGCAGGAAGGACCCTTCCTGGGGGACCGGCCTGTCCACCTGGTGTCGACTTCTGGCTTCCAGAATGGTCACAAGATACATTTTCGTGGTGGTCCTTTGTTACAAAAGCTCTAGGAAAAGTCACATCAACTTTAGAAAATTTTAAAATTTTTATTAGAAAAAGAATAGGTTTAACAAGGCAGAAAAACCACTTCTGTGAATTTTAAATCTGAGACACCCTGTGACTTCTGCTCCGTGCCAGTAAGAAAAGAATCTAAGTAGGAAATAAAAGCAACGCCATCGAGCACTATGATGGACTCTTTTGTTGTATTTTTCAACTTTTTGGGAGAAACACTTACAGTCACAGAAAACTTGTAAGAATAACTCAAAGGACCCTGGGCCAGAAACACCAGGTTAACCTTTGGCAACGCTGGTTTACGCCCAGTGTCATGCTGGGGCCTTTAATCAATCTCTTTTTCCTTAAAACCTGTATCCCTGGCCCTGGTCAGCATGGGTCAGTGGCGAGAGTGTCAGCCAGCACGCCGAAGGGTCTCGGGTCTGAGCCCAGGTCAAGAGCACATCCCTGGGTTACAGGTTCGATCCCCAGCCCTGATCAGGGCAGGTGTGGGAGGCAGCCAATCGATGTGTCTCTCTCATATCGATGTCTCTCTCCCTCCCTCCGTCTCTCTCACTCTTTAAAAAGCAATAGAAAATGTATTCTCGGGTGAAGTTTAACAAAACAAAAAGTTGTGTCCCTTGAAAACAAGAGAAGCCACAGTCTAGGTGAGGAGCTGCGTGCACCGCGGGCAGGGCCTGGCTGCCCCGGGCCTGCACGCCGAGGGAGCACAGATATTGGTTCAAACTGAGTCGCACGTCCGCTCTGGTGTCCAGCAGAGTTCAGACTGACCAAGTTGACATCATTTCTGCAAGAGCAAAGGCTTTTTTGAGGGTCAACCTATGAACCAGGAGGTCACTGTTCAATTTCCGGTCAGAGCACTTGCCCGTGTTGCGGGCTCGATCCCCAGTAGGGGGCGTGCAGGAGGCAGCCGATCAATGATTTTCCCTCATCATTGACGTTTCTATGTCTTCTCTCTCTCTCTCTCTCCCCCCCTTCCTCTCTCTGAAATCAATAAAACTTTTTTTTTTAAAGAAATTAGTTATCGCCGGAACCGGTTTGGCTCAGTGGATAGAGCGTCGGCCTGCGGACTGAAAGGTCCCAGGTTCGATTCCGGTCAAGGGCATGTACCTGGGTTGCGGGCACATCCCCAGTAGGAGATGTGCAGGAGGCAGCTGGTCGATGTTTCTCTCTCATCGATGTTTCTAACTCTCTATCTCTCTCCCTTCCTCTCTGTAAAAAAAAAATCAATAAAATATATCTTAAAAAAAAAAAAAAAAAAAGAAATTAGTTATCAAGGCCTAGCTGGTTTGGCTCAGTGGATAAGAGCTTCAGCCTGGTTCTGGGTTCAATTCCGGTCAAGGGTACATGCCTGGGTTGTGGGTTTGATCCCCAGTGGGGGGCATGCAGGAGGCAGCCAATCAATGATTCTCTCTCATCACTGATGTTTCTATCTCTCTCCCTCTCCCTTCCTCTCTGAAATCAATAAAAATATATTTTTAAAGTAAATAAATAAATAAAACAAAAAAAGAGCAAAGGCCTTTGAGAAGTCAACACTCATCAGGAGCTGAATGAAGGAGGTGAGGCGGGGGGACGTGGGGGGAGCGGTACCTGCCTGTGCGGGGCCAGCACCTTCCACGGGCAGACCCTGTCTCCACCACCCGGGCTCCCGTCCACGTCGACATCACCAACACAGCCAGGTCCACAACTGACTGGACCTCAGCAGTAAACAGGTCACACGGCCCCTGGCACCACACAGCAGCTGATGGAACCTCTGACCAGGGGGCTGAGCAGCACCAGCTCGGGGCACAGGCCAGGCCACAGGGCCCTGAGGCAGGGACATGTGAAGGACACAGGAGCCAAGCTGGGACAGACCAGGCAAGAAGGGGGCCCCAGCTTGGGGCGTCCCCTGGACCCACCAGCATTCAGCCCGACACCAGTCAGAGGGCTCTGGGGAGGGCGGGTCTTCCTCCCTGGCCAGATCCAGGCGTGGGGTCACAGCTGTGACCTGGGGAGGCCAGGAGGTCCAGGTCACCCCCTGCCCTGTCGTTTGAGGGAGACAGACCCGCTCCCTGGGAAAGGCCCTCCAGGCTGGGGCGGGCTCCAAGGAGCTTTAAGAAATTAAACGCCACGATTCACGAGGAAAGAAGTGGGACCCACCAAGGCCTAGCGCAGGGATGCGCCAGCGGGGCCGCCTGCTCTGGGGCCTCGGGCACACACGGCTCTCCACGTCTGCCCTCCCACCAGGGGCACAGCACGCGGAAGGAAACGGCATGGACGGTGCTGGCTGCTCAGCCAGGCAGCGGGGAAGCCCCACCTGCCCCAGGCTCTGTACCAGGCCCAGATCCCTCCTGGGGGTGTCCCCGTCCTCAGGGCCCCGCCGTGCAGGAGCTGCCCACACGGGGTCGTGGGGTCCCGTCAGTGCTTGCTGGGCAGCCCAGGTGTGCCAGAGCCCACACCACCCTCCCCGGGCCCTGGCGGGAAGCAGCCCTGAGCTGCTGACACGGAAGGTCTGGGCTGGGGGCTGGGCGAATCCCTCGTCCCATCTCTTCTGCTTTTAAAATCAAAGTGAATCCTGTGACTTAATGTTAAAGTGTGAAAGGTGTCTGGGCCTAAAAGAAACCCAGTGAAATGTACTAGATTCTGAAAAGAGTCCAAAGTAAACTGAATTGTGAAGCCCTAAAGCCCTCAGGTGGTGGGGACACGCCCAGCAGGGGTCATGCGGGTCGCAGACTCCACCAAGGAAACAACCCAAAATGCTACTTTGTCCCAAGGTGTTCCCAGCGCTGCTGCTGACGACGGGAAATAAGAAGCACCCAAGGGCCCGACAAGGAGAAAACTGTGACATGTTAAAGTGAACAACACCACGTGGAGCAATAAGATGCCATTGACGTTGATGCTGAGTTTATAAGAAAATACGGGCAGAGATCAGAGCAGAGACATGTCCCCAGAACATGTGCTCACATCCCCTTTCCCTCCAAAGCAAGCTCCTGTTCATAAAACTCCACCACGAACCCTGTGGCCTCCCAGCGCTCGCCTGGGCCGGACGGCACCAAGAGGAACCGCGTCCAGGAGGGAAGGTCGACATAAACTCGGGAAACGCAAGCACCTTCCTTGCTCCCAGTGGGAGCGCCCATGTGGGGGCACCAAGGGACCCTGTGTGCTGACTCACGAACTTTCCTGACAGCACAGCGCATGTGTGGCAGCCTCCTGGGGCCGGGCCCTGCAGGAGGGGGAGCCCCAGGGCTGCCGGACCCCCACGGAGCACAGACTGCTCCTCTTGCCCCCTCTGGGCAGAGCAGCTGCCAAAGCCCGGCCCCAGACCGACTGCTGAAGACCAAAGGGAAACTCTTGGGGGCATCGGCCGCCCTGAAAGTGCCCCCCAGGAGCCCCTGGCAGAAGCCACACGCCCTTGGCCACTGCAGCAACCGTGGGACCCCCACACTCAGTGCTGCTTCAGACTGAGTCTCAGACCTGCCGGTCACACTGTGTGAAACGTCAAGTGCCACATGTGACCAGAGCACAAGGAAGTCTTCTCAAGCTTTGAAGACAGTATTTCAATGGCTGTGACCCTCCACTTTCTGGGACCCTTAGGTGAAGCGTCAAAAGCGCTGCTGGCAAAGGGGCCCAGGTCTCACCAGCTGCCTGGAGGGCAGAAAAGGGCCTGGTGTGACCTGGTGGGACAGGTGGGCCCCTCTTGGCCCTCCACTTCCCCCGTGGGTAGGTACCCTGGGCCTCACCTCCACTCACCCCCATCAAAGTGCCTGGTCTCCTCACGCCCTCCCTGGGCCGCTGTGACGCTCTCCACGGCAGTGTCGCCACTGGTCTCTGCTTTCTCACTTCCCTGAGGGACACACGGCGCAGGAGAGCAAGGACCCGCGCCGTGCCCTCTGCAGGTGCAGGCTGGGGGCTGGTGTGTGGGCACAGTCACTAACACGTGGTCTGCCGGGCCTTCCCTCGGGGGGACAGCCACCGTGACAGGCGACAGCTGGCCGTGGTGGTGCAGCTTGGACAGAGGCAGGGACGGGGAGGCCTGTGCGGAAGTGTGTCCGGCAAAGGGAAGCGCGAGCGGTGCTGCTGTCAGGTTGTGTCCCATGCAGATATGTTCTGGGACGCGGCCTCATTTGAAAATGGGGTCTTTCCAGATAAAATCAAGTTAAGATGAGGTCATTACAGTGACCCTAATCCAGTCTGGCTGGTGTCCTTAAAAGAAGAGGGGAGTCTGCTGGTGCTGCTCAGGGGCCAGAGCACACCAAAGGGTCGCAGGTCTAATTCCTGGTTTGCAGGTTTGATCCCCAGGACCAGCACGGAGCGTGTGGGAGGCAACCAATCAATGTGTCTCTCTCTCCTCCCCTCCTCCCTCCCTCCCTCCCATTCTCCCTAAAAACCAATGGAAAAAAATATCCTCTGGTGAAGATTAACAAAAACCAACAAAGGGAAATCTGGGTCCTTAGGAGGCGGCCAGGAAACCAGGCGGAGATGGGTGCTGCGCCCAGGCCAGGACCCCCAGCACCCGGCGGTCCCAGATGCTGGGAGAGGCGGGGAGGCCCCTGCCCTGGAGCCTGTGGAGACGGCGGTGCCGTGCCCACGCCTGCATTTCTGACTGCTGGCCTCCCGGATGTGACAGGGTAAATCTCTACCATTTATTTACTTATTTAATCTTCACCTGAGGATATTTTTCCATTGATTGTTAGAGAGAGTGGAAGAGAGCGGGAAAGACAGAGAGAAACATCGATGTGAGAGAAACACATCGATTGGCCTCCTGCACGAGCCCTGACTAGGGCCCGGGCCGGGGAGGAGCCTGCAACCAAGGTACGTACCCTTGACTGGAATCGAACCCGGGACCCTTTGGTGTGCAGGCCGATGCTCTGTCTACTGAGACAAACCAGCTAGAGCAAATCTCTACCATTTAAAGGCGCCAGATTTGTGGTATTTGTCACAACGGCCTCAGAAACTCCTAACACGGCAACTTAACTCACCCACTTCTCCCAACCAAGACGATAGGAAAGGCCCCGCAACACAGACTGAGACCCCGACGGTCCTGCCAGTAGGGCCTGCCCCATCCAGTAGCTTGTGGCGGGGTCAAGCGGAGAACTACTGATACGGTCCATCGCTTCACTCCACGAGAGCCACAAGGTAAAGCCACTCTCGCCCTGGCCAGCGGCAGCAGCTGCGGAGGGAGAGGCTCGAGCAGGAGACAAGTGTGGGCTCTGGTCCTCCAGGTGCAGCTTGACAGGGAGGGTGAGCCTCCGTATGCTAGACCCCAGGCTGGTCCTTACACCACAGCTGCACCGGAATGGCTTCTGGCACCTCACAGACAAAGCGTCTCCTAAGTCACATGCTCGTGTTAGTGTGTCAGGAAAAATAAAAACAAAACATCAAACTCATGACTGCATGAATATTCCCGATTCTTCAGACAAGGCACAAACAAAGTGAGAGTGGCCCGGCCAGCGTGGCTCAGGGGTTGAGCGTCAACCCAGGAACCAGGAGGTCATTGGTTCAATTCCTGGTCAGGGCACGTGCCCGGGTTGTGGGCTCGATCCCCTGTGGGGGGCGTGCAGGAGGCAGCCGATTGATGATATTTCTCTCTCATCATTGATATTTCTATCTCTCCCTCTCCCTTCCTCTCTCTCTAAAAATTAAAAAAAACCAAAAAACTTATTTTTAAAAAATGAGATTGTTGTAAGCAATATTAAGCAAATCCAGGTGACGGACAGGTCAGCTGAGAGGTGATGCTGCGCCAGCGGTGCTTCCTCCGAGGGACACACGGATCTCGAAGGTGAAGGAGAACTGCCCACCGGCCCTCCCGACGCCCCCACGCACAGGCACACCTCGGGAATACCCTCGGCTCCACTCCACCCGAGAGCCTGCTCATCAGTAAGCAGCACGGGCCTCTGCCACACGGGCCTCGGGCCTGGCGCTGTCTCCCTTTGCCCCAGGGTCTCTGGCTCCCGGAGTTCCCACCACGCAGAAAAAGGCGAAAATATCCATGACCAGGGGCCGGACCAGAAGACAAAAACATTTAAAACCTGCCTCTCAGCCCTGGCTGGTTGCTCAGTGGTTAGAGCACTGGCCTGTGGGTCAAGGGCAAGTGCCTCGGTTGCAGGGTCCATCCCCAGCCCCCGGTTGGGATGTGTGAGAGGCAGCCAGTCCATGTGTCTCTTTCACATCGATGTTTCTCTCTCTCTGTCTCTGCCCCTCCCTTCCACTTTCTCTCTAAAGATTAACAGAAAAATATCCTCGGGTGAGGATTAAACAAAGATTAAAACCCATCTCTCAGTCCCTGAAATGTTGACTCCACTGTCCAACCAAATTCAGGGAGAGACTGGCAACCCAATGTGAACGACAAGGGGCACGCAGACAGCCTCGCCGCTCACTCTGCCCTATCTCATTC
The DNA here is from genome assembly GCF_028538775.1 of Myotis yumanensis. NCBI lineage: Eukaryota > Metazoa > Chordata > Mammalia > Chiroptera > Vespertilionidae > Myotis > Myotis yumanensis. Next base: position 2,196,897 of record NW_027223758.1, on the reverse strand, counting down.
TGCTGCCAGTGGCGCAAGGAAACTGGGGAAAGTCGAAACGCCCGATATCACACATGCCCTGTCCAGTGGCCTGGAGGGCTGTCACAGATGCACCGTGGACAGCATGTCTGCTGATGATTTCTGGAAAGTTCTCCACACACTCTGAGGCTGAAGAGAAGAAAAGTCTTCACACACAAAAATAAAAAAGAAATAAAAAAAGCAAAGTCTTCACACAGAATGGCAGCCACGAGCTCATACAGGGCAGGTTCCTGCATCAGCACAGACAATGGCCACGACCACACCCTCACAGAGAACACAGGCGCTGCTGTTTCTGGAGTCGCCCGTGTACAACCAGAAACTAAAGCAAAAGTGACCGCTGTCACCAGCAGGTGCCACTCATGCTGTGACCCCGGAGGCGTCTCTCCAAGGAGCTTCGCTCGGACAAGAGCCTCGGCTCTGGTCTGACAAGAGTCCCGACTCCCTGAGCTGCCCTTTGGAAATCAAACGCTACACACACACACACACACACACACACACACACACACACCAGCAACAGCCGCTCCAGGTCGGGGAGAGGGCGCCTGCGGGATGCTGCCCACACGTCCACGGGGCACCGTCCTCACTCAGGGCCTGACAAGAACTTACGTCCATAACTTTCTCTGATCTCAGGTTTGTACAGAAAAACCAGCACCTTTACTTGTTACTCAGCAGTGAATTCTCACTCCTAACATCTTAGAGAAGTGGAGAGAGTGCTGATGGAGAGGAACCGCAAGATGCCCGCGCCAGGCAGGGAGCACAGAGGGCAGCACCTGTCCCAGATCAACCTGAAGCCCTGCCGGCTGCCCTGTGTGCAACAGGCTGCGCCTGAGACTCCGGGCCACGTGCCCTGAACCCAGAGACACTCCCAACATCAACTACTGCTGGGAGGACGCCGAGGTGGCCCCGAGCACGCTGCCTAGTCCACGCAGTCGGAGGGGGTGCGGCCAGAGCTGGGACCAGGACACGGAGCTCCTGCCCGGCTGCGGCCGTCGCTCCCCAGACAGTCGAGTGTTTCACGGCTGCATCCTCCTCTCTCTGTTCCGACTCCTGTAGAGGCCTTGCTCCTCCAGGGATGTGGGCACGTGTGGCTGAAGAGTGCTTGGCTCGAGGCTGCTGGCCACCGGGCTGGCAGGAACCCGGGGCTTTCAGTGCAGACGGGAGGGTTCAGGTGCCACGAGGATGCGTTAGAGGCTAGAGCAGCCGTGGGCAAACTACGGCCCGTTTGAAATGAATAAAACTAAAAAAAAAAAAAGACCGCACCCTTTTATGTAATGTTGTTTACTTTGAATTTATATTAGTTCACACAAACACTCCATCCATGCTTTTGTTCCGGCCCTCCGGTCCAGTTTAAGAACCCATTGTGGCCCTTGAGTCAAAAAGTTTGCCCACCCCTGGGCTAGAGGCTTGGGGTGGTCTCCAGCTAAGTGCCTGGTTGCCCTGGACAGGCAGCGGCCAATCCGAGCGAGACTCTAAGCCCCGGAGTTCCTCTGAGGATAAGACGAGCATCTGACCATCTCACCACCCCTCCCCCTCTCCCCAGGCCCTCAGCCCCCTTATCCCCCACCGACCTCTCCTGGCTGCAGGGCCCCCTCCCGGTCCCGCTGCCCCCCCCCCCCAATGCTGCTTCCAATTGGCCCGGCCCACCCTTCTCAGGATCAGCTCTGCCCAGTGCCCATGGGCAGGCCCCCTCTCTGCAAAACTCCCCGGGTGTTAGGCAGGTGCCGCTCCCCTCACACGCTGCTCCCGCCAGGCAGAGCCAGTAGATTGCGTGTGTGCACTTCTAGAAAGCCTATCCGGCTGCATCTGTCCCCCCCCCGCCCCCCAGAAACCCAGGGCCAGCCCTGACATTTTTTTTTTCAAATATATATTTTATTGATTTTTTACAGAGAGGAAGGGAGAGGGATAGAGAGTTAGAAACATCGATGAGAGAGAGACATCGATCAGCTGCCTCCTGCACATTCCCTACTGGGGATGTGCCCGCAACCAAGGTACATGCCCTTGACCGGAATCGAACCTGGGACCCTTGAGTCCACAGGCCGACGCTCTATCCACTGAGCCAAACCGGTTAGGGCAGCCCTGACATTTCTTTATAACCCAGCACAGCCCCTGAGCCTGGTCCCTTGGGGGGAGGGGGGGGGGCGGTGTCACAGGGAAGCCGGGCTGGAGGGCAACAGCGCCCTCAGGTGTTGGCAGACTTGTTCTGCCCAGTGAGGAGCCATGGCTTATCTTCCACGCCCCAGGCGTGTCCCTACAACTGAGCACTCACTGTGGACCTGAGCCGGTGACCACCCCACATCCACCCCTCACAGAGGCAGCTCTTTGCACTTGAGACCCTTACACCCTCCAGGTGTGGCCCAAGGCGCAGGTGCCTTCCTTCTGCTCCAGGAAGAGGGAAGGCGGGCAGGCCCGGGGCACCACTCGGCGAGGCAGGGCCCCGTCTTCCGAGCAGCAGGTGCAATCACATGGAAGGAGAGATGAAGCCAAGAGGGAAACAAAAGTGTGTGACAAACACCTGTGTCCCAGGCGAGTGGCCATGCTGCCCAAACTTTACCTAAATAAGGACATTTTAAAAAGCAATCATTCCCACACATATGTGGGCCCCTTCAGCTCTGTGGGTAATTGGAAACGACAGAGACTCCACCTGCTGAAAGGGAAAGCGAGGGGGAGAGGGGCTGGCACAGCAGGTCCCTCTGAGGGAGCAGACGGGACGCCCCTGAACCAGGAAAGGCCGCTCCTCTGAGGACGAGGACGAGGCGTGGTCTGTGCGCACTGACAGCTTTGGAAGGCCACCGACCCCAGGGCCAGGCAGCCCCGGGAAAGCCGCCCGGCCGGGTCCTGCTTTCCCACAGCCCTGTTCTCGGCAGCATCAGCCAGGCTGCTCCAAGGCTGGACGTGGGGCTGGTGCTGCGCAGGGTGGGGCGGCCGTGTTGTTAGAGACTCAGACCACCCCTTGTCCGCTGGTAATCTACACTCTGTCCCTGAACTGTTGGGCCCTTTCTCATGCATACCAGGTCACAGCAGAGGGTCCTGTGCCCCATCCGGCAGCCCCAGCCCCTGCAGGAACACTGCCCCGCCCTGGTCGGAGGCTGGGCCACAGCAGGTCCCGGGTAAGGCCAAAGGACTGTCATGAATAAGAAATCCTGGGAATGTGTCTCATCTGATTCAAAAAACACGTCTGTCAAAATGCAAGACCTCTATAAATGCTGTTGAAAAATACACCAACATTGTTTCTCAACTTTCTGCTCTAAAATATCTAGGTTAGTAATTTTTTTAAATCCCAAAAGTGATGTTTAGAAATATTTAGTGCCCTGGCTGGGTGACTCAGTTGGTTGGAGTGTGGTCCTGTACACTGGAAGGTTTTGAGTTCAATTTCTGGTCAGGGTACATACCGAGGTTGCGGGTTTGATCCCTTGTCAGGGTGCATACATGAGGCAATCCATTGATGTTTCTCTCTCACATGTATGTTTCTTTCTCCCCCTCTTTCTCTCTCTCCCCCTTCCTCTCTCTGAAAAAAAAAGTCAATAAAAAGTACCCTCGGGTAGGATTTAAAAGCACATACTTAGTAATGTTTAAACCTATGAGAGCCAAGTGGCAGGGCAGACAGACACTGAACAGAAACGGTTACATAAATCATATGCCGGGGTCAAGTTTGAGCATCAGCCTTTTTATTCTTCTGTGGAATAAACACCAGCACAGGCCTGTACTGCCACCACTAACAAGCGAACACAGGCAGTATGCATATGGGTATGCAAAGCACACAGCATTGAAGCTAGAATCGCAGGAAAGGGGGGATTGCTGCTGATGTCACGGCCCTAGACCCTGACCACACCGACCACAGCAAAGCCATAGCGAGAGCTGAGGACATGAGGACCAGGATGAGAACAGGAAAGCCATGTTGCAAAGACTTAACGGAGCCGGTGGCCTCAGCAGAGATTGTCCTCATGCGCTTATCTTGGCAGACAGGCCACCGAAGCGAACGTGTAGCCACAACAAGAATCTCCCCTGTTCACAGGGGAAGTCTTGGCCATCTCCCATCACTCAGCCGACTTCAGGGTAAAATTCGTTAAGTCAGAGAGAAGAAAAAGCCTGCATTTTTTCTGATCACATGAGTTGGGCAGGAACATAAGCCCCAGAGCGTTGGGACAAGAGGACAGTAGTTTCTAGAACTCTCCTGGCACCTTGACAGCAGCCAGGAGGGCACTGCGCACCAAGCCCCTGCAGAGGGAGGCACGAGCGCCAGCTCCAGGCTCGAGGAACTTCCTGAACCCTTCGCACTAAGTGGGTCTGCTCAGCCCTTGGCGGCTGGTCTCAGGCCTCTGGTGGAGAACAAAGCTTGAGAGCCTACAGCTGTCCCAGAAACACAGACCGCAGGGACAGACTGGCCCAATTTCCCTTAATTTGAAAAACTCCACAAAAGGACAATGTTGGAAAGTTCACTCTGTTAAAATTTAATTCAGCTTAACATGTTTGTAAACAATACCTCATCCAGTGATAACCGCCCATCACCCTCAGGACACTTCCTCCAGGGCCCTGTCTGCCTCCACCTTCCGGTGCTAATGTGTGACCGAGGAGCTGGGGTGTAAGGGGCCAGGGGCACCCTGATGCCTCTGCTGGCACCAGCCAGCCTCCCCACACCGGGAAGGAGCTGTGAACGCGTCTGCGCACAGCAAACACAAAACTGCCAAACCTGGACAGAGCACATCTCATCCAACCGCAGCTCAAGGCTGAGTGCGCCGTGTCCACGCGAGGCTTCTCGCATGCTGTCCTGGCGTGAGGAGGGCTGGATCTGGGTTTGTGAACAGCCTAGCAAAAGTACATTCCACCACTTCCCAAAGAACTCTCACAATGACCCTCCCTTCTCCTCTCCAGTAATGGATGTGGAAATGACTACTGGCTTTTAAGGGGACACAATGTTTAAGTTCCTCCTTCAATCTTCAGTAACTTCTCCTTAAATATGCCTGTCATTTGCTAAACCCTTTCTGGAATAACAAGGCATCCCAAAGTGTCAGTTGAAAACATCTGAAGCTATCAGAAACTATGCCCAATGGAAGGGTTCCACTTTGGTCAAATACTATTGTTTACTTCATTATTCACGTAAAAAGGAAACTTCCATACATTTCCTTCTGATGAAAAAACTATTTTCCATTCTCAAAGAGTGGAAACATTGCCTCGTGCAGGCAGCAGGCGGGCCAGCAACAGAGAACCCACAAGTCTGTTACCCAAACGAGAAGTTACCTTTGATAATAAATCCAATAAGAAAGATTCTACAACTAAGACAATGTAAGTGCGCCTAAGTACTTGGCGCACAGGTGTCTGCGCCCAGCCGGGTGCCGATCAGCATTTCTTTAAACAATGCGGGTGACAATCTTGCCCTGTGATCCAGGACAACTGCATCGCTGAGACTGCAGCAGGGAAAGCTGAGGAAATTCGCTGACAATCTCAAACTTTCTTTTGTTTATATTTCCTCGGTCTCAGAAAATACCTGTTCTTTGCCCCATTTGGTTTCCACCCAGGCTCCTCGCTTTGGTTAAGCCCTATTGTGCGAGGTCCTTTAAACCTACACAAATGAATTTGCCAGCGGGGCTAAGGGTACCCCAACTAGCCAGAGCCCTCTGCCTGGCGTAGAAAATCCCCCATTTGACGTTGGGATTGAGTTGTCAGATACCGACTCCTGCTACCCTGTGAAACTGACATGTCTATTTACAAAGAAACAAAGACACTGCTCGCTGTGGACCCCATCCCTCGGCCCGCCCCGTCTGCTCCGCGCACCCCTCGCCACTCTGGGTGCCTCGTCCCCTCCAGCTCCTCTAGCCACCCGGCCCCCAGGCCCCAGAGCCCAGATTCAGCCGGTAATTAAAATGGAGACGAGGCCGGTGCCCGGCTTCAGGGGGAGACAATGACCCCCAAGGCCGGGCAAAGCGCGGGGACCCTCCCGCACCCACCTCCCGCAGTTCCGACTGTTGGCAAACTCGGCGCGGGCAGGTCCGGGTGCGGCTCGGAGGCGCGGGCGGGGGGCGCGCGGGACGGCGCGGGCGAGGGGTGCCAGGATGCCCCCGGGACATCTCCTGGGGCCGGGCGTTGACGCAGCAGAAATTACCAGCTGGAAAATTCCCCTTTCGGAGGTGACGGGGGAGGGACCGCGGCCGCGGCTGCGACAGGAGGCGCCCAGGGCGAGGGGCATGGGGCAGTCCCGCCGCTGCCAACGCCTCGGCGAGCAGCCCCGCGGGGACCCCGCACCGCTCTCCCCGCCCAGCCCCACGCCACCTGAGCTCGGGGACTGGTGGAGGCCGGGCCGGGGTCGCTACCAGAGCCGCCGGAGCCAAAGCCAGAGCGCGCAGATCGCCGCCGGGAGGGCGCCCCCGCGGGGTGGGGCGCGGCGGGCGCTGGGCGGCCGGTGGCGGTGACGCGCCCGGGCTCCAAGCGGCCCCGGCTCCGAGCGGCCCCGGTCCGGCCCCCGCCCGGCCCAACCGCGACACGCCGGTCGGCCGCGCGGACAATGAGCCAGCGCCGCTTACCTGTGACCCCATGGGGCGCCGGGCGAGGGCAGGCGCTGCGGCCGCCGGACCGGAGCCGGTGATCGCCGCCGCCGCCACCGGGCGAGCGCTGCGTCCCGGCAGGTCTGAGATGCGAGCTCGCCTCTGCTGCTCGGTCCGTTTGTCCGTCAGTCCGTCCGTCAGGCCGGCGCGCGCCCCCGCGCCCGCTCCAACCCCGCGGCCCCCGCCGCCCGCGCGCGCCCCGCCTGCGGACCCCGACCCCGCCCCCGGCGCGCGCCCGCCGCTGCTGATTGGCCCGCTCCGCGCCCCGGCCTCGGCCACCGCCCCGGGCCCCGCCTCCGCCGGCCCGGCCGCGCGCCCCACTGCTCTCTCGACCCCCGGCTCGGCGCGGCGGAGCGGGAGGGGGCGCGGCGGGGGTCTGTCCTCCTACGTCCCCGCTCCGGGCGGCCGGACAGCGGAAGTGCCGGCAGGGGCTCGCTGGGCATTATGGGTAGCCCCCTCCCCTGGGCAGGCGGGGTGGGGGCGGCGCGGCGGGGGTCTCCAGGCACCCGCGCCGCTTCCCGCAGCTCGGCACCGCCGAGACCCCCGGCGGGAGACTCGGGTCGGCGAGGGCACCCAGCCCCTGTCCGATGAGCGCACCGGTGTAGCCCGCGCGTCAGTGACTCAGAGGCGCGGTCTCCGGGCCACAGGCTGTCCGCGCTCATCGACGCGCTGCGCGGCGCGCGTCTCGCAAACTTCGCGACTTACCCCGCGCCCAGGCGGCTCTGCGGGCCCCGCTCTGCGCAACCAGTGTGCTCCCACGGCCCGTGCCCTTGTGCAATCGGGGGGCCTGGGCACCGCACGCCCGCGCCGTCGGGGGAGCCTGAGCGCGCCCCGGGAGAGACGCGCCTAGGGGAGCGGGCCACGTCACTGTGCATGTCGCTGGGGCTTGAGTTTGACCAACTAAGGAGCACCGGCGGCCACACGCAGTGGTCCTTCCCGCCACTTGGTTTGTCTGGTGGGGTGAGGGGCCCGCAACCCTCGCATGCGATCACGAGCGCCGCTTCCCGGAGGGGCCTGCGCGTCCCTGCTCCCCCACGCTGTCCTCGAGCCCTGGGGCAGGCGTCATGGGAATCGTGGCCCCGCATTCCTGGCTGGCCTGTGCGGGGCCAAAGGCCACTTCGCTTCCTCTCCCGGGCGCGGCAGTGGGAAGGGAGGTGAGCCTGTGGCTGGCCAGCAGCGCAGGGGAGTCCAGCAAGACCAGCTATCCAATGGGGAGGCGCCCTGCCTCCCTGCGGGCCCCGCGCCGCGGAATTCCTCGGGAGGTGGGAGGCGGCGGGCCATTATGGATGCTTTCTCAGGATGTGAAGGAGGCATTCACTGGGCTGCAGTGGGAGGGCAGGTCGGGTGGGCGGGGGTGGGGTGGAATTCTCCCGGAGTGAACCAGCGGGAACGTAGGTCTGGCAGCCAGCGATGAAAGGCCGGGACACTCCCTCCGCTTCCCGGCGGTGCCTGTGAGTGGCTGTGCAGACAGCGCTGCTCACTCGGAGCCCCCTCCCCCGCCTTTCTCTGGAGGACCCTCTCAGCCACATCCTCCTGGTCTGGAAGAACAGGTCCCAGTATCCTGGGCCTTGGCAGGGGGCCTGGGCTCAACTGCCCTGGCCGGTGGCTGCCTCTAGGCCTCCAGGAGGGTCACCTGCTTTCTCCCTTTGAAGGGACAGAGGTCTTTCTGCAAGTGTCCCCCACCTGCCTACCTGGGCACAAGTGTAGCCTCAGAGGATAGGTGGCCAGGGAGCCTGGGGCAGCTTGCGGACCCCCCAAACCTAGGAGAGCCTAATCCCTGATGCCTCCCTGCCTCCCACAGAGCTTCTCCTAGGAGAGCTACACATACCCGACACTCCAAGAACAGCCTTGCTGACGTGCACGTCCACTGTTCAGCTGCCTTGGTTGGAGCACAGAGTGGTTCAGGCGTTGCTCGGGAGGCCTGCCCACAAGAACCAAGCCTTGTCTCTCCAGGCCCATCCCACCTGCCAGCTGGGGCTTATGGTCCTGGTGGAAAGCCTTGCTGAGTTCTGGAGTGAGTCCCCAGGGCCCTGAGCCCCTCTCCTCACTCCCTTACCCTGCATGATGACAAATCAAGGTTCCTCCCTCCCTGCAGCAGCCTTGCCAGTGATTGTGGATTAAGTCTCCCATCTTTTCTGCTCCAAGAACCAACAGAAGGGCAAGTAGCCTGAAGATGAAGCTGATACACCAAAAGGCAGGACCAAAAACAGTCCCACAGAGCCCTGAACAAGCCATGCCTAAAGTCCACCCTATCTCTAGACGTTTATTGTTCTGTGAGTTAGTAACACCCTTTACCATTTAAAAAAAGAAGAGCAACCCAGCCGGTGTGGTTTAGTGGTTGAGCATCCACCCATGAACCAGGAGATCACGGTTGGATTCCTGGTCAAGGGCACATGTCTGGGTTTCAGGCTTGATCCCCAGTTGGGTGTGCAGGAAGCAGCCCATCAATTGTTTTTCTCTCATTGATGTTTCTCTCTCTCTCTCTCTCTCTCCCTCTCTCTCTCTCTCTCCCCCCCCCCTTCTCTTTAAAACCAATTAAAAAATCTACTTAAAGAAAAGTAAAGTAATAGCAGCAGCTAGGCGCCTGGAGCCAGCTCAGTGCCTCTAGTCTGATGGGGAGGTGCCGCAGCCCCGCCCCAGGGACCCCCACTTGTTAGTGTCCAGCACTAGCTAAGTTGATACACCCGGCAGATGCCAGGCTAGGTTGCAAAGCCTCCTCTCTTGCTGGGGTCCCCTGAACCCTGCTGAAGGCGACATGCACTGCCCTCCGCCTGGCCCAGACCCCAGAAGGGATCTGCTGCCTGACCGCAGCCAGCCCTCACTGTCCATGGATGGGAGGCCTCGGGGAAGGCAGAAGCAGCTCTGGGAACAGATGAGGACCAAGGGTGTGGGGTTGGCCACTGATGCTTTTTGGCCAGGGCACCCAGTATCCAGGGCCAGCAGGGCCAGTGCATGGGTGTCTGGGAGGGCTCAAGGGCTAAGGTACCTGCCACGATGAGCTCTGGCTAAGCTTGGGGACAAGCCCGATGGACGACTGGGCTCTGTGCTGCTGAAGGCTGCGTGGCGGTCATTCTGGAAACGCACCCCCAGCCACGCGGGTGAGTGTGTCTGGAGCCTGCCCAAGGGACACCTTGATGCCTTGGGGCGGGGGGGGGTGGGGGGCGGTCTGGGTCCTGGAGAGAATGAGTATCAGCAGGCCAGGGCTAGGCTCAGGGACCAAGTCCCAGAAGCCCTTCGGGTTCACAGAAGCACTTGCTAATGGCAGCCCCAGAGCATGTTACCCACCTCCTACAGACCAGGCCTCTGGAGGACAGGCTCGGTGGCTGAGCCACATGGCCAACAGGCCTCCCAGAGGATCCTGGCACAGCCCCCGCCCTGTGCTCACAGCCATGTGCTGGGCCAGCCCCCTGCCTGCCCTCCAACCCCACATGGTTTCAGGGGGCAGAGGAGCTGGAAGGGGACCCAGCCCCATGCCCCATGTGGGTGTTCTGATGCCACGGAGAGAGCAAGGACCCGCCTCCCAGGTCCCACCTGGGAAGCAGAGCCTCAGAGGAGCTTTAGGAAAGATGATGAGAGGGACAGCAAAGATTCCTCCAAATGTTCCTTCCTAGGGTCCCCTGGTGAACCCCGCCAGGGCCAATGCCACACGCCCCACCTTCTCCCAGGGCACAGCTTCCCCACCACTCCCACTGGGTTGTTGTTTTTTAAAATATATTTTTATTGATTTCAGAGAGGAAGGGAGAGGGGGAGAGAGAGAGAGATAGAAACATCAGTGATGAGAGAGAATCACGGATCGGCTGGGTTTTCTAAAACCACCATCACTGGTCATGGAATCTGCCTGTTTCATCTCCAGCCGTCCCCATGGCAACAGCCCTGGGAGTCCTGCCTCTCCCCAGGAACTGCCCAGAACCTGTGCCTGCCCTCTCCAAGCCCCTGCTGGAAGCCTCCGGGGAGGGCGCAAGGTTGAGGGCCGGCAGAGAGAAGACAGCAGGCCTGTGGGCCCGGGCTGCGGGTAGAAACCCCCTCTGCACATCCTCCTGGGTCCTGCAGGCCACAGGAGCGGCGGAGGGCAGCAGAGCCCCACCCTGAGGCAGAGCCTGTCTGCTGCCAGCTGGCCCTGCCCTCCTGCTGGGCCTCCCGGAGACCACCCTCCAGAGCTGCTCTGGGCCAGGGGCTACCGGCCAACCCACGGCGGCCCCACCCCACTGTCCTCCTGGCCTGCGCCCCTGCCAAGCCCCAACTGCCACTCCAGCTGCCACCGCCAACTGTCGCCCCGTCTCTATTCCAAGTCTCACCCCCAACCGTCCTTCCAACAGGCCACTCCAACTGCCAGCCCCTTCCTTCCTGAGCCTGGCCCCCTCCACCCCCCAGGCCCTGGCATGAGGGCTCTGCATTCCAGACCTTCCCTCCAGGACAGGCTGGGCATCACCACCGTGTGCCCAGGAGGGTTAGCGTCAGAGGATAGGGACAGAATGCAGGAGAAGGGGCTGGGAGCTGAGGGCCACCAACAGAGGCGGGGGAGGGAGAGGGCAGGGCCACAGGGAGGAGGCCGGGCAGTGCCAGCTGCAGCGAAGACCAGAGCAGGGTGCAGGACAGTCAGCGCCTAGTCTGGGCCGGCCTGGGGGCTGCGGGTGGTGCTGGGGCCTGTCCTCTGAGGGTTTGTGAGCAGCTCAGCCTGACCAGCAGCCTTGGCCTGGCAGTGGTCGGGAGGGCACTCGTCTCTCCAGCCAGGCCTCTCTCCAGGCCATCAGCCTTCCACAGCCTCAGGTGGCTCCAACTCCTGAGGTCTCAGCTGCCTGCTGCCAACAGGCCCCGCCCTCCTGCTGGGCCTCCCAAGACCACCCTAGCACCCTGCGTGGTCTTCTTCTCCCTGACCTCTGGCCACCTCTAGAACCTTAGTCTTGGCCTTGCTGCCACCCTGGACCCTGTGCGGCCTCCCCGATCCCCGCTCTTCTCCGTATGGGCCTCCACCTGCTTCTGCTGGGCACTGAGCAGGCACCCTACCCAAGCTGGTCCTAGCCAGGCAGAGCCGGAAGACACTGCCGCCTATGGCAGGTGCGGGCCTGGGGCTGTAATTCCATCTCAGGCGGGTTCTGGAAACTGGGAGGCGGCAGGGGACCAGCCTGGAGCAGGGTAAGGGGACCGGGGCTCAGTCCCTGCTGGAGGCCACAGCTGCTCCCCAGGCCGGGCTCACATTGCAGAAGCTGCTGATCGCTGCCGATAGCCATGCAGGTGAAAGGGATACCACGCTCCTCAGTGTCCAGAGCTGCTGGACTGGGACATGGGGGGGGGGGGGTTCATATCCGCAGAGCCAGACCGGTGTGATCCTGGGAAGAGGAGGGAGACGGCACATTTGCTGGGAGACTACTGACAGGTCCTCCTCACTGGCGTTCTGGTCACGTGCCCAGAGGACCTCAGGAAACGGGACTGCCATGTGGCATCTCAGAGCAGAAGGACAGTAACAGAGAAATTGGTAACATCCAATCTCGCCTAAGAAAAGTGGATGCGGGGGCCGGGGCGGGGGTCTCAGTGTTGACAGACAATGTAGGAGACGACAATGTGGGGAGACTGACCTGGGAAGGGGCCCAGGGAACTCTGTGCTCGGCAATGCTCCAGCTGCAGATCTAAAACTCTCGTCAAAGAAAAGGTTTCTTTTTCAAAAGCAAAACCTTCAAAACCCAACCAATCATCAACCAAGACCTCAAACCTCCTCCTCAGGCCCCGGTGTCAGGCGTCAATCAGCCTCCCGCAAAATGTGCTTTGTGCAGGAGTGTCCACGGGGCTGCGTCCCGCATGCTTTTGCCCATGCCTCTGAGCCAGGCGCTCCCTTTGTCAGCATTATTGTCCTATGGAGGGTAGGAGGGTAGCCAACACCAGAGAGGCAGAGAGGCTGCTGGCGAAGGGTGCAGGGCTGGCGGACAGAGAGGGGCTCTGGCTTTCTGCTGCATTTTCTGCGGGGGTGTGGGCTGGAGCTGCCCCAGAGCTGACAGACCCCGGGGAGAGGTCAGCTAGAGGAGAGGTCATGCTGGCCCTGGGAGTGGGCATCTTCCCAGGGTGTGGGGTATAGCGCAGTGACTGACCGTCACCATAGGCTCAGGTAGGGCAGGAGGGGGAATCCAGGGTGAGGAGCTGGAGGGGCCCAGGACCTTGGCCAAGGCCTTGGGAAAAGGGGATGTCCTGCTCAGGGGGTCAGTGGTGGAAGGAGCTGGAAGGAGGAACCTTCCCACCTGGTGTGACCACCTCACCTCACATCACCGACCCTGCCAGGGTCCAGGGCTGCTCTGAGCCCCTGCCCTGGGTCACGTCAGCGCTGTGCCATCAGGATGGCAGGGAGTCCCCAAGAGCCAGGTTTGCCGGCTACAGTTGCTACAGACAGCTGTGTGGGGCTCTAGTCCCTCCTCCCCTGAGGGTCCTGGTGCCTGGGTGGTTTTGAAAACCAGAGACTGGAGGTCTTATCAGATCACAGGTTTTCCTGAGGAAGGAAGGGTGGGTGTGGGCCTATGGGTTGGAGTGCCTGCTCTGGGCGTGCCTGGCCTGGTGGAGGGTGCATACGCTGCCCATCCCTCCCTAGGGGACCCCAGCCCAAGACCCAGCCCCACCAAGGACAAACAGACCCCCAAAGCTGGAGAGACCTGGTAGGCAGGAGCTCAAATGCCAGGAATCCCTTGGGGGCGGGGCGGCACTCCATGAAATCATGGGCAAATTCTAGCATTTCTGAGAGACTCCATGGTGCTATCAGAGCCTCAGGGGACCGATGACCAGCGAAAACCACAGGGTGCCCACTGGCATCGCACTTAGCTTCACCTGAAACCACATGCTCAAGTGTTCAACGCCTCGTTTGCAATAACCCCAAACTGGAAGAACCCACATACCCATCACCATAGTGCAGGTGAATGAAGTGTGGCCTGCCACCGGTGGAATATCACAGCCGCTACTATGAGCCACGTGGACTCCCGGCGCCATGCAGACACCACAGTGTGTCAGGGGCGGGGCGGGGCGGGGCTGAGGGGGGAGGAACAGAGCTGCTTCCAAGACAGACAAGTCCAGAGGAGTTAATAGGATCAAACAGTGAGGGCCTTTGCATGTGGGCCCCAGGGGCCTCCAGGGCTGGCAGTGCTCCTGGTTTCTTATCTGGGTGCTGGTGACAAGACAAGTTCAGTTTAGGGTGCTACTGAGCATGTTCCTAATGGGTGTGCACTCTTCCATATGTACGTGGTCTTCAGTCCAGTTACACAGAACCCTCCACTGACCCTCCTGGAGGGAGCCGAGTGTCCTGGGGTCCTCTGCTTCCCTCCAGCATCTCCAGGACCCTCGTGCAAGGAGCAGGCTGATGGGGTCAGCAGGGGGCGGGGAGGGCAGCAGACAGCAGCCTCTGGTGAGGCTCTGAGGCCCTTCCTACCTGTGGGGACTGAGGCTGGAGCAGGCAGGCCAGGCTGACTGCCCAGGGCTGCCTCAGCCTCTCTCTAAAGCAGGCCAGAGGAGCCACAGGGTGGGATCTGCAGCCAAGCAGATGAGGCCAGGCGGATGCGCTCACCCTGCTGGAGCCTGGCCCGCTGGCCTCCGAGCCAGCAGACAAGACTGCCCACCACCCACTGGGCCAGGAGGGCCTCCCGCCCCCTCCCTCCGGCCTCTACCCCTTCCTCTACCCCTTCCTCTTCCAGAGGCCCTGGGGTTATTTTTAACTCAGCTGAGCTGCCTGTGCAGAAGGTGGACAAAGCGGGGCCAGCAGCTGCCTTCCTGTCCCCCCCTCCTGGGGTCCAGGCTTTCTTGGGGGGGACTGGTCATTCTTGACACTAGAGGGGAAACAGCACTCCATCCCACATGTAGAGACATACACAGAAGCCACACAGATCCCCAGGACTCAGACACACGCCTGGTACAGATTCTAACGCACTCGTTGGCAGGCGCGGGCACCCGTGCTCACCAACATGCCAGACACGCAGATTCAGAAGACACGCAGACAGACATGCACTCAGCCCTCCCCAGGCACCTAGCCCTGGAGACACACAACACACGGGCAGACACGCACCCACAGATGCCCAAAGGCCACCAGCTGGGGCGGTAGGAGGACCCTCAGGTCCCGTTCATAGATAATGTGGGGAAGGGCCCACAGGTGGAGGTACTCAGCCCCCTCTGTCCTGCTCCCCAAGAACCAGTGAAATTTCCCTACAGCCCATGTGGGGGTCCCTCAGCTCCCTTCCCACCTAAGACCCCCCATGATGAGGGGCAGGGCTAGAGCTGAGCTGAGTCCCACCCCTCTCCCTCACATGCTCGCTCAGGCTCAGGACTGGAAACCCAGGGAGAGACGGGGAGGCAGTTTGTGGAGAGGTGCCTCCGGGCATGCCCTTCCTTTCCCTGCGCCCCACTTCCCCTCTCCTCCCCTAGCCTTTGTTTGGTGGAGCAGCTAGCCCCCACCCCACTGCCCTGGAAAAACCCCAGGTGCTGGGCTGGGGCCTCTGTCCCCTGCATCCGGGCCCAGGGGGTGGAGGGAGCTGGGGGGGGGCGGGGAGAGCTCAGGACCCAGTGGTAAGGGCGGCCGGCTGACCTCCAACTCCCCTCCACACCCACACCCGCACATCCACCCTGGAGGCCCCAGGGATGGAGGAGGGTGGGGAGCCGGCCTGGAGGACAGGACATCCTCTTGGCAGGACACAGGACGCCAGGCCGGAGGTTCCAGCCCCAGTCAAGGCCACAGGGGGAAAAGGTCAGTGGGGCCTGGGGCTTACCACTTCCAAGATGGACCAGCCCCCCAGCCAGCCTAAGTGACTGAGCAGTGACTTGGAGGACAGCAAAGCCAGTGCCAATGAGATACCTTGACCCCCCCCGAGACCCCATCTTGGCCAGCCAGGGTGTGGCGCACCTACACACTCACCCCAGTGGCACCAGCCCCAGGAGAGCATGGGAGGGACACGGTCACACAATGTGGGGAACCTCCACTCCATAGACTTGCCTTTACCTCCCACTTGGGAGCCCACTCTTCAGGTGAATCCTGGGCACCCTGCTCTAGAGGGTAGGCCTCAGCCTGGCCTTGGCCCTCCCTCGCCCAGGACAGGAACCCAGGGACAGTCTAGCGGGTGAAGGCCATGGGGACCCCTTGCTCCTGCACCTCTCCTACGGAGAGCCACAGAGCCTGGCCTTTCCTGGGCCAGGACCACTGGCCGAGACTAGCTGACCATGTGCTCACTGGTCTGGGAGTGAGGGTCCAGGAGATGCTTGAAGGCTGCAGTCAGAGGACTTCCTGCGGTTGCCACATCCGGGCAGCCAGGTCCTCGTCTGGTGACTGCTAGCTCCAGACCAGAGCACCCTGCGTGCTCAGGGAGACTGCAGAGTCCCTCCCTCCTCCCACACCAGTCTCATGGCCAACACAAGTGCCTGCTGGTCATTTGCTGAAGCTTCTGCTGACCTGTTCTAGTGACCTTCGCAGGAAGTAATGTCTCACCTAAAACAGCCTATGAAAATGAACCACCTCAGCACACAGCCCGAGTCTGGATTTGCCTCTGTTCGCCTAAAGTTGAAATTACCAAAGGGAATGGTAAGCACAGTTAGTTACCACACAACCATCAAGTCCACTCCCGGGTGCCCACCCAAGAGAATGGCACCTCCGCCAAGAAGCCAACCACCCAAACCCAACCCTCCCCCTCCCAGCCCTTGCCTCCTCCCTGTCACCTCATGTGTTTTATGGCTCCTCCCAGGATTTAGGGCAGGGGTCCTCAAACTACGTCCCGCGGGCCACATGCAAATACAAAGATTGTATTTGTTCCCGTTTTGTTTTTTTACTCCAAAATAAGATATGTGCAGTGTGCATAGGAATTTGTTCATAGTTTTTTTTTAAACTATAGTCCGGCCCTCCAACGGTCTGAGGGACAGTGAACTGGCCCCCTGTTTAAAACGTTTGAGGACCCCTGCTTTATGTCTTCTTAAAAGTCAAGCTTTGTTGAAGTATAATTTACATACAATGAATTCACCGATTTCAAACATATAATTTGATGAGTTCTGACAAATGTATAAGTTATGTAATCACCCCTCTTGTGACACAGACCACTCCTATCACCCCAAAAAGCTGCGGAGCCGTGGCGCTCATCCTCTGGGCCCTGCTGACCCCAGATGTGCGGTCACAAGGGGCCTTTCCCAGGACTTCACACACATGAAGCCACACAGGACCTGGTTGCCCTAAGGCTGCTGCAATGCGCTCTTTGTGAGTAGTTTGCTCCTTTTCTCTTCATCCTGTAGCGGCCCCCAGTCTGTTGGTCCATTCGCCAGGGCATGGACACTTGGGTGTTTCCTACCTGGAGCCATCAGGACTCAGGCAGCTGGCGCAGGCTTTAGGGCAGCTCTGGGTGTGAGTGTCCACTTCTTTGGGGTAAATCCTAGCAGTGGGGTTGCTGGGTCATCCATTGTGCTTCATGTTTTCTAAATCTTTTTACATGTTTGTCTTCGGTCTCCCCACCAGTGTAAGTTCCCCAAGGGTAGGTCCTCACCTGTGTTGCTTGTTGCCATGACCACAGCCCAACAGGATGTACCAAATAGCTTCTATTTCTTATATATTTAAGGCCCGTCACCTATGTTGAGGTGCGGGGGGTTCCCATAAAGGTGCTGCTCCTAAGCGGGACATGCACAGGTGGTCTGGACCATCCGCTTGAGGCTTGCGCCAATACCTTCTGGTCAGACACTTTCACAGAGCAGCACCGAGATCTGACCCAAGCCGGAGAAATTACACACAAACAGGTTAGATGCAAGCACACAGGGGGGTTATGTACCAGTTCCTGATGGGTCTCAGGCGCTGGGAAGGATCCACCCAGCGATGCTTGCTGAAACACACAAAGGGGTAGACAGTGCCTTTGGCTGCTGGCTCTTTCGTCGATCGACAGTTAATTGGGCAGAGTTTCGTGCCAGGAACCGAGACGTGAGCACACACAGGTCCTCACGCTCTGGCGACAGGAGAGCTGTGCGCTGCTGGGTCGATCAGACTGTCTGGTTATATACCCCTCTGTAGGCGTGGTCTTCGTTGGTGTGTGTGTTATCAGCGGCTGCCATGTGTGGATCCACCCGGGGTCTGCTAATCTATGGGTGTGTACAGGCTTTGGCGTTCCCATCAGATAGGTTGTTTACCAGTACTAGTGGGGTTACAAGGGTGCATTCTTGGGTCTCACACAGTATTCCTATATCTAACATTAGGTACTATAATAATTACTATAACAGTCCACACAGGGTTACATGCTTTAAGTCTTACATTCTAAGGTCCTAACATTAACTACCATAATGATTACTGTAACACAGGATTCCTCATGGAGATATATTCTTGACAGATATCTGTCCACTGGTGAATGAGTGAAGGATGGTGGTGCCTCTGATGGTGGACTTGGGTGATACTGATGGGGAAGTGAGGTAGCAAGGTGATGAGCAGAATGGGGATGCTGGGGAGGTGCTGCCGTGATGGACATGGACATCTGTAATGGTGAAGGCTGGGAGGCCTCCTTTGTCCCTTTTTGGAGATTTCAGGTACCAACGTTACCCAAGAGCTGCCTGAGTCAGAGAGGGCTCCTCCCCTCCTTGGCTCTTGTCACACCCACGAGAAAGAATTCAGATGAGTGACAGAAAGCAGTGTTGAAGCAAAGCGAGTGAATTTATTAAGAATACACTCAGCAGATTCCAGGTTGGCTGCAGCCTCGGCTTCTCGTGGGGGAGGGGCGACAGGGGGTTCTCATTGGATCTCTGAAATACCCAGGCCTCTTCCACCACAGCCAGCCAGGGCGGGGGCGGGGCCATGGCCAGTTGACCTCAACATGGAGGCCGTGGGCATTGGGAAGGGGGATGCTCTGCCCTCACCCACACTGCAGCCTTCTCCACTCTCTCCCCCTCCCCCACAACAGTTCCGCCCCATGCCTCTGCCCTCGGGAGAAGGGGAGTATGTCCTGGCACTGAAGCAGGAGCTGCAAGGAGCCATGAGGCAGCTCCCCTACTTCATCCGGCCAGCTGTCCCCAGGGGAGGTGTGGAGCGTTACTCAGACAAATATCAGATGTCAGGGCCGACCGACAGTGCCATCGACTGGAACCCTGATTGGCGATGTCTACCCCAGGAGCTAAGGATCCTAGTGAGGAAGCTACAGAAGGAGCGGACCACCATTCTACTTCCAAAGAGACCCTCCAAGACCACAGAATATAGAGGAAACAATACAGAGACTAGAGATCTTGGAGAAGGAGGTGGAAGAAGCAACTTCAGAGGAAGCTGAGAAGAAGGAGACGGAAGAGGAGTACGATGAAGAACACGGAGAGGGAACTGATTACATCATGTCATATTTTGACAATGGAGAGGATTTGGGGCTGACAGTGATGACAATGTGGATGAGGCTATCTACTGAGTAGGGACCCGAAACAGCACCCTGGACCTTCGCATCTTTCTGATTTCGGTACAGAGAGGCACTGTCCCTGTCACTTGGTTTTGTGGACAAGGAGATCTTTCACTCAGTGTCCAGACAACCTGTTCAGTCTATGGAGACGGAAATGGAGAATGGTGACAGACGGCTCTTTCCTACCCTTCCCCTCCCTCTACCTTGTGTCACTTCTGAGATCTTGGCGAAAAAGCAGAGGACCAATGTCTACTTGTATGAAAGGGGGAAAAGAGGTTGAAAGAAGAACTGGAATTGTTAGTCTGAGACAGCTGTACACATGCCCTTACCCACTTTCTATAGTTCTTTGTGGAGATAACTGGGGGTGGGAGCAGTTAGGAGGAGTAAGGCCAGTTTTATATTTTTAAGTAAAAACAATTTTTTATCTGTCAAAAAAAAATACACTCAGAATAAAGCACAAGCCGGCAACTCGGCTAGTCTGAGTGCCCTGCCTGGTAGGGGTTCAAGGGTTATATACTTTTTATCCCTATAGGTTTCAAGGTCCCCCTTTTATTTATTTTTTATTTTTTTAAAAATATATTTTATTGATTGTTTACAGAGAGGAAGGGAGAGGGACAGAGAGTCAGAAACATCGATGAGAGAGAAACATCGATCAGCTGCCTCCTGCACACCTCCTACTGGGGATGTGCCCGCAACCCAGGTACATGCCCTTGACCGGAATCAAACCTGGGACCCTTCAGTCCGAAGGCCGACGCTCTATCCACTGAGCCAAACCGGCTAGGGCCAAGGTCCCCCTTTTAGATTGTTGCAGCTTTCCCCAGAATTTAGAGAACATCTGGTGATTTTACTGTGGCAAGTCCTAAGACTGCTGACTTCTTTGTTCAGTGGGTGAGATAAACTCCCCCATTTTTTTCCCTTCCTCTCCTCTTGCCCTAGTAGCTGTCCATCCTGCCTAACATTCTCCCCGGAAGTGATACCATCCAAATGCTTTTGGAGTGTTTATTTGTCCCCAGACTTCACCTGTCCTTGGGTGTAGCTGGCAGAAGCGGCACTAAGTGGGTCTTTGTTCTCTGTCCCAGGCCAGGGTGATGGAAGCTATGTATTATCAGGCTAGGGAGGAGGGTATAAACCATTTGCTCTCACGTGCCCTTGTTTGGGGGAAGATAAGGTCTTTCGATTCACAAGCTGGCTGCAAGTTCCCCCAAACTGTTTAGCCTTGTTAAATTTTCTTGTCTCAGTTTCCCCAGTCGCTTGCCCAGGAATTTTCCTAGCTGCTTACTATCCTGCCTCATCAACATTCTAAACTCACCGGGAGACATCATGTGGGCCCCTCTTCAAATGCCTCCTCCTCTTTACCTTAGAGACATGCAGCCACCCACTCTGTCACATCTCAGAGCGAGCTGCCCTGAAAACCCACACCTACTTCGAAATGATTCCCACCTTCTCCCTCTGTGGCCACAGCCCTCACCAAACCCCCCGGCTCCAGGAACAACCCTTTTTTCTCCCAACACACAGCCTTCCCCTCTCTTTGGCTTCCTTCTTACCCAGTTAAGATTTCATTTTTTTCTTTCAAAAATACAGGAAGTATGAGCATTTCTGCCCTTTCATGGCATCACTTGGAGAAACCCCAACCACCCACTTTCTCCTGCCAATACCTAAGCCACTGCTCACTGCCGGGAAAGTCACCCCAGGAAGACTGGTGCCACCAGAAAGCCTCCCCTGGAGTGGACCCTCGACACCCCAGGTCCCCCATGTTCCTCCAGGGCCACTCTGCAGTGCTGCTCCCACACCTGGAAGCGAGGGCGACCTGTGCAGGCACAGCTCTTCTGCCTTCTGGAGCCTTCCTTCCAGCCTTAACACTCCCCACCAGCTCTTCCGCCAGGAGGCAGTGATTTCTCTGAAATGCAAACGTGAGTCTGGAACTTTCTTGCTAAAAGTCTTTCTGGTCACCGAAACCGGTTTGGCTCAGTGGATAGAGCGTCAGCCTGCGAACTGAAAGGTCCCAGGTTCGATTCCGGTTAAGGGCATGTGCCCGGGTTGCAGGCACCTCCCAGTAGGAGATGTGCAGGAGGCAGCTGATTGATGTTTCTAACTCTCTATCTCTCTCCCTTCCTCTCTGTAAAAAATCAATAAAAATATATTTTAAAAAAATAAATAAATAAAAGTCTTTCTGGTTTCTGAGAAGTAGCTTTCTTTCAACTTGCTCACCCATCTACAAAGCCTTACCCCATCTGCAGCCTCATTCTTGCCCACCCCCCTTACTGCCCCCAGCTTCCAGCCTGGTTCTTATTCCTCCAAGATGCCAAGTTCCCTTCTTCGCCAGGGCCTCCCCCGGGGTCAGGCCGCCTCTCCACAATCTAATTTAAGGCCTAATTCCTACCCATCTTTCTGTTCTCAGCTACTGGCCCCTCTCCTGCCCTCCCCACCTCCAGGTTGAGGGCTACTGGGTTTGTTCCCTGAAAAGCCCTCCCTTGGGTAAGACCCTGCTTATGCTCAGCAAGCACCCTGGGGAGGGACAGACACTGGTGCTCAGCCCGGCCCTGGCCCCGCATGGCAGGCTTCCGTGACTGTGTGATTCTTGTTGGGATGGCAAAGGGAGAGAATGGAGGGTCAGACAGTTCAGGTCATCTGTGCAGGGAATGACTGAGGGAGAAAGGACTACCTTCATCCTGCCTTCCTTGTGTCCATGGCAGGAGACCAGCCCAGGCCCAGGAGGGGTCAGCTGGGCAGGGCCCAGCCTGAGGGATCAGGAGGTTCCTGCCCTGTGTAGGTCCCAAGGCACCCCTGGGACTTTCCAGGGGACTGTGCCCGCTGACCCCAGACTTTGCTGGGGGAGTGGGCAGGGCACAGGCATTTCCTGCCGGGCCTCCCTCCTCCCCACCCCAGGCAGAGGCCCTGCTGCTTCCTCCCCCCACCGGACCTGGGGCTTTCCACACAGCCCAGGCTGCTATTTTTAGCTGAGGGAGAGGGACCAAATCCTGGCCCCACTGCCTCACCCGCAGGAGCCTGGGCAAAACGAGGGTTGGGGTTGGGCCCCAGAGGCTGCGGACACAGTCGCCTGGCAGCCCCTTCCTTTCTCCCACTCAAGTCCCCAGCCTCTACACACCTGGGCAGCCAAGGTGGTGAGCACAAGGCCTCGTGTGTGTGTGTGTGGGGGGGGGGGGGGGGCGGCCCAGGGCCTGGGTGGGCTACTGCCCACTTCCTGCAGCCTCACCCCTGCACTTCAAAGACCGCTGGCGGCCCTGTGGTCACTCCTCAGCTCCCACGCAGCCAGCAGAGGGGCCGGGTGAGCACCAGCTCCTGGCAGCTGAGTCGGCTCCAGCAGCTTCAAAGCAGCCAGAGTGGGCAGCCCTGCGGTCAGCGTGGGTCTCCGGCAGGGTGGAGGCCTGAGGGGGGCGTAATGGGCTCTCTCCTTTGCTTCCTCCTCCCCCTCACGGACTTCCTGGGTGGGCTCAGACCCAAAGCCCAGATACTTTCCTGGTCCCCAGAGCCTGTCCTGGTGCAGGGGCCCCATGGGGTGGTGATGTTTTCCGATCTGCATGATGTGGGGGTCCACGTGGGGTCACCCTGGAGTGCACCCCACTAGAGAAACCACAGGAGCCAAGGTGGGGCACCCCTCCTGGCCCTCAGGTCCCAGGCTGGGGTGAGGCTTCCTTTTCTTCCCTTTACCTCCTCCCTTCTCTCTCCACTCTTTTGCCTGAAGACCTGGGGCAGCCGGGAGGGGCAGGGACTTAGGACAGAAGAGCTCGCCTGTCTGGGCCCGCCCTGGAGTGACCCGGCTCCCACCCGCCGCGGAGGTGGGCTGGACCTCGCGCCAGATCCCCAGCGGTGGGGGCGCAGGGCTGAGGGCGGCCGCCCAGAGCTCAGCCGACGCTGAGAACAGAGAGTGCCTGTGAGCCAGGGGGTGGGGGAGGGAGCGTTCAGGGTCCCCTGGGGTCGGCTCCGGGACAGTTGCCGTTTTTAATCTGTGCAGGAGACGTAGAAGGAGCCGCGACGGCTGTAACCTAGATCCGCTCAGCGCAAGTTCGGGAGGTGCCGGAGGTGGGGCCCAAGGACAGCGGCTCCTCCAGCTGTGACCCCCGCGGGGCAGAGGGGATCCTGGCCCTTCGTCCCGTCCCCGTCGAGGTCCACGGTGGCCTTGCAGAGTCCCTCCCCGTCCGCGACGGCTCTCCCCTCACCCCCGCCCCCACCCCATCCACCCTGCGCAGCCGAAGGGCCCCGGCTCCCCCGACTCAAGGTCAAGAAGGAGCCCCACTCCTGAGCCTAACACCCTGCGCCAGGCAGCTGTCAGCCCACGCCGCCGGGCAGGCAGGCCTGGAGGTCACCCCCTCCCCCCACATCGGCCCTACGGGACCCCCTCCCACCGCTTTCCCCTTTCGGGGTGACGGCCGACCCGGGTACTGGGAGGGGCTACGCAGAAATGCCCGCCCCGCCCCCTGGGCGGGGGCTCCAGGCCCCCTCCCGTCTCCCCAGGGCCGCCGTGCGATCTGCCCCTTCGGTGACACCTTCCACCTTCCACGCGGCCGCACCATCTTCTCAAAAAAGTGGATGGTTCCACAACTTGGAGGAACCAGGAGAGGTGCGCCCCCCTCGCCCGCCCTCTGGGGAGTCAGAGAGGAGCCAGGAGAGGCTCCTCCGGGAACGCGGGCTCGCAATGGGCGCTGCCGGCTCGGGCTGAGCGCCTGTCTAGACCCTGGACGGCGCCCCTTTCCCTCCCCAGCGCGGGTGTTTGGAGTCCCACACGGGCGAGGAACGCGGCGGACCCCGAGACCGAACTTTCTGGCAGAGGGGCGCCCACCCTTTCCGTGCGCTCCTCACTCCTTCTCACCCCTCTCCACACCAGAGCCGGGGCTGCTGTCTGAGATCCAGGCCGTGGTTTCTAGCTGGCCACCACCCAGCGCCTGGCGCGGTCGCACAGGTGAGGGGTCTCCAAGGGGCAGAGAGCAAAAAGTGGGGCGGATCGCCTGCCGCGGGAAGGGCTTCTGGTGCCGGCCTTGTCAGCAGGTCGGGAGCAGTCAACATTCATTAAACTGTGGACCACAGGTACAAAAAGCACCAGCTGATCCGTTTGCGGCTGGACCAGCACCCACGCAGGACTCAGGCCAGCACGCGATTTCGGAAAAGCAATCCCACCAGATCTCCTGGCCTTAGGCACACACACCCCTTCTGTTCAGGCAGGCACCAGGCGGGGCTCCTGGCAGCCGGGGTGCAAATAATAAAATTACCATCCTAGTCAGGACTGTACGTTGTGGATGTTTGTAGGCAAAAAGGAAAGGTGTGAAAGGGCACATCAGGACAATATTTCTGGGTACCAGGTAGGGCCCGAGAAAGGACCGCTAACTTTTTTATATCCTGTCTCTCTGCATGTTGAAGAACAAAACAAGAATTAAGCACTCACCAGCCACCAAACCTGTGCTGGGTGTTACAGTGGTAGCAGGGATAAGGCTCGGCAGTGAGGGTGCCCAGCCAGGTGTGGCAGGGGCCCTTCCCAGTTCGTGCATGGGGTTCTGGGACCATCCCAGGAGCCTGCCACGGCCTGCACTGGAGGCTGTGAAAACGGTGCCCCGCCCAGGGGACTGGGCTCAGGGAACTCAGCCCCCATCAGACCGGCTGCAGGGCTCTTGACCCCCACCGGGACTTGACCCAGACGGTGGATGCACGGTGTGAGGAGAGGCTGAGCCCGGCCTGCAGGGAGGCAGGAAGAGGGCCTGGGCACGTACCACTCCCCCACCAACCCAACATCCTTGAGGGCGCTGGGTAATTCTGTGATTCCAGATGTTCAGCAGCTGTCGTGGCCATTTCCGCCCCTTCTCTGACCCCACATCCGTCAGGAAGCGTCCCCTCCTGTCCTCAGGCTCTGAGCCAGCCCCCATCTTCCCAGCTCCCCATTTCCTGAGCAGAGGCGTTTGTGCAGGCTCAGCTCCTGTCCCAAGCCCTGGGCCCTGCTCCTGGAGCCTGGGCCGCTGTGGTCAGACCTCCTCTGCCAGGGGCTCTGATCCTGCCCCAGCCCCTCCAGCCTCTAGGACTGGTTTTCTCTCTTTCCATTCCTTCTCCAAGGTCGGCTTTGCAGTCTGCAGCATCAATCTGGGCCTCCAGGGAGACTGAGCAGAGCTGGCCTGGAGGGAGGGTGGGGAGAAGGCCAGAGGTCATAGAACCCAGCAGGCTCTGTGGGGGTGGGTGCATACTTAGGTGTCTGCCTGCAGACACTGGGGGTGGGGGATGGGGGGGTGCCTCCTGGAACTGAGAACTGACAATTGCGGACATAGCCTCACCTTCTTGGAGCAGATGGGGGCATAAGAGGTCACTGCAGCTGGTCCGGTCTGGAGGCTCTTCTGGTGGGGACAGTGGGAGGAGGGCTCCCTTCCTGTCACATGCTTCCTGTCCAACAGAGCTGGTGGTTCTGGGGCACTCAGGCTCTCATGGGTATGGGTTGGGGGTGGGGCGGGGGGGGGGGGCAGTCAGGGGTCAGGCCAGACACAGGGCAAGGGCTCCAGGGGGCCAGCAGCTCCAGCCTGCTGACTTCTGCCCCTCAGAATCCAACCCCCGCACCTCCCCACCTCCCCACCTCCCCCACCCTGCTCTTCCTGGGGAACCAAGGGCAGGTAGGCTTGGCTGAAGGAAGCCAGCAGGGAGACTGCCCCAGGAGGACAAGACTTCTGGGGGGTCAGAACAAAATGTGGCGCATCCCACACACTGTGTGGGCGATGCTCCAGGATCCCCCACATTTGCCCAGTCTGGCTGAGGATGCAATTAGCCCTCTGCTCTGTTGGGGTTACTCCTCTGGTCTCACAAAACAAGCCTGGAGCCTCTGGGTCAGCACTGGGCCTCCCCTGGCACCCGAGTTTATGAAAGAGGTTCCTGGAGAGTAAATGCCCTGCCCTCTCCCAAGGATTACACCTCCCCCCTAACCACAGGGCTGGGGGGGGAGGGCGGTATTTAATGGGAGGAGGACCACCCATCCCCCCCCCCCCGCCCCCCCCCCCGTACCTCCACCCATCCTTTGACCCAGTTGTGGTGCCCAGGGGGCTCCCTCTTGGGGCAGTGAAGAGGTGGGGTGGTTGCAAGGCAGAGGAACAGGAAGGGGCCCGTTGCCCAGGTGCACCCGTGGGCCCTGAGACACTATCTGGGCCTCAGGCCCTGGCCAATGAGCAGAGCAGCCCAATCTGGAAGCAGAGCTGGGAAATCTGGGTCTCTCCAGCTGGGGGTGGATGCAGGGGGTAGAGTTGCCAGATTTAGCGAAAACCAACCGACAAACAGGATATCTAGTATGTCCCATGCAATATTTAGGACATACTTATACTCAAAAAGTATTTGCTCTTTATCTGAAATTCAAATTTAACTGGGTATTCGGTCTTTTATCTGGAAACCCTAGGGGACAGTCAACCCTCCCAACCCAGCCTCCTTGCCCACTGACCCATGCTGCCCTCCACCCCCTAAGGGCAGGAATGCTCTCAGCTCTGCTTCCCAACGTGGTGGGGCTGACTGGGTTGCTGTGCCTACACAGGGAAACAGAGAGGGCTACTGGTCCGGGAACCCTCTCCCCAGAGGCTCTTGGGCTGCAGGAGGATGGCTAGCTTTGCCAAATTCCTGTTTCAGGTCCAGGCAACGGTTGAATGAGGCCCCTGTCTGGCTCTTCCCTGGCTCCCCTTGTGGCCTCTACCCTGCCACCTTTACCCTCTGGTGGACTGGCCCACTCTGGTGGAGAAAAAGGGGAACCCACTGGAGCCTTCTAGAAAAGAGGAAGATACATCTTGTGGGGGCGGTTTTAGGTGGAGGAGGGCTTGACCAGGGGCTGAAAATGAGGAACACTGACCAGGAAGAGCCCACCTGGAGAAGGTCACTGCTGTGCTGGTGCCATTGGAAAGAGGATCCGGAACAGGCGGGGGTTTCCACCTGCATTCACCCCTTTTCTGAGAAGATAAGGTGTGGAGGGGTGGGGGCCACACCCCTGAGCACAGGCTGCCTCCCTGCTCCAGCAGGGCCCACCAGCCGCAGTGTCCGAGTTCCTGGGCTGCTCAGTGCACAGGGAGGGCTGGGGGCATCTAGCACAGGTCTGGGCAGGGAACCTTGACACCCCCACCTTATCCCCTCCACCCCCCCTCCCCACTCCAACCCCCACCCCGCTTCTCCAGACTACTTTGTCTTTGCAAATGCTCAGACAGCCTGCCCCCAGAACTGCTGGGCCTGCCCTGGCTCCCTTTACCTCCAGTGTGGGAATCTCCTGCCTGTTTAAAGGCGAGGTGGGTGAAGCAGGGATGGGGGAGATATAGTTAAGGAGGGAATAGGGAGGGTGTTTGTGTCCCAAGGGTGGGACAGCACTTGAGGGCCTGGGAACCCTTTATGAGCCCATCACAGGGTGTAGCCCCTCCCCCCAGCAACAGTGACTCACAAAGCAGACTGGTGCAGATGCCACAGGCGAGGAGGCACCACCCAGGACAGCTCAGAGCGGTGCTAGCCCCTGCAGCGCCCGCTGGGCCGGGTCGAGGTCCCCGGAAACTGCGCATTAGGGTTCCCACAGAGCAGCCTCGACGCCCATGTGTATCGTCTGCTTCGTGAAGGCGCTGGTGCACGTATTCAAGATCTACCTGACCGCCAACTACACCTACAACTTCCGCAGCTGGCCCGTGGACTTCCGCTGGGATGACGTGAGCACCCGTGCGGGGGGCAGCAGTCACCGCGCGCTGACATGCACGGCGGCTGCAGCTGGCGTGTGGCTGCTCCAGGATGCCGCGCTGGGCGGGGGCGCGCCGGGGAGGCCGCTGCATGGGTCGCGCAGCCAGCTGCAGTGCCTTCTGCAGCAGATCCGAGAGCTGCCCGGCCAGCTGGCCAGCTACGCGCTGGCCCACTCGCTGGGCCGCTGGCTCGTGTACCCGGGCTCCATGTTCCTGATGACCCGAGCGCTGCTGCCGCTGCTGCAGCAGGGCCAAGAACGCCTCGTGGAGCGCTATCACGGCCGGCGTGCCAAGCTGGTGGCCCGAGATGGCAACGAGATCGACACCATGTTCATGGATCGCCGCCAACACCCGGGCAGCCAGGGCCGAGGCCTGCGCCTTGTCATCTGCTGTGAAGGCAACGCCGGCTTCTATGAGATGGGCTGCCTGTCCGCGCCGCTGGAGGCTGGCTACTCAGTGCTGGGCTGGAACCACCCGGGCTTCGGGGGCAGCACCGGTGAGCCATTCCCTCAGCACGATGCCAACGCCATGGACGTGGTGATCAAGTACGCACTGCACCGCCTGCGCTTCCCGCCGGCGCACGTGGTGATCTACGGCTGGTCCATTGGCGGCTTCACAGCCACCTGGGCCACCATGTCCTACCCGGAGCTGGGTGCACTGGTGCTTGATGCCACCTTCGACGACCTCGTGCCTCTGGCCCTGAAGGTCATGCCGCAGAGCTGGAAGGGACTGGTGGTGCGCACTGTGCGTGAACATTTCAACCTCAATGTCGCGGAGCAGCTGTGCAGCTACCCCGGGCCGGTGTTGCTGCTCCGGCGAACTCTGGACGACGTGGTCAGCACCTCCGGCCATCTGCGCCCCCTGCCGTTCGGCGACGTGGAGGGCAACCGCGGCAACGAGCTGCTCCTGCGCCTGCTGCAGCACCGCTACCCGGCTGTGATGGCGCGTGAGGGTCACGCCATCGTGACCCGCTGGCTGCGCGCGGGCAGCCTGGCACAGGAAGCCGCTTTCTATGCGCGCTACCACGTGAATGACGACTGGTGCCTGGCACTGCTGCGCTCCTACCGGGCTCACTGCGAGGACAAACAGGAGGTCTGGGGACCGCACGGGCTCGCCTTCCCGTGGCGGGTGGGTCAGGGCCTGAGCTCGCGTAGGCGCCGGCAACTCGCGCTGTTCCTGGCGCGCAAACACCTCAAGAACGTGGAAGCGACTCATTGCAGTCAGCTAGAACCCGAGGACTTCCAGTTGCCCTGGAGGCTGTAGCCTGAGCCCCCGAGGGAACTAGCGTTTGTGCTTTTGCTCATCTTCAGGGCCTCCGGGCCATTCCCCTCCCCACACCCCAACCAGTAAAGCTGGCCTGCCCTGGGGACCCCAACCTAGTGTCTGGGAGGGGGTAAGGCATTCCCTGCTCCCTTTCTCTTCTTCCCTCAAACACTTGTGGATGTCCCAGTCTGCTCCCAGTTCCTAAAGGGGATGCAAAGATTAACCTGACCCAATTAATAGCAATGCTGTGTGATGGGTGCCTTCAACACCTCAAAATGATGGTGGGAACACGGGCTGTGGGGCCTTCGGAGGCGCTGTTTACCCACCCTGGGTTACAGATGACTCAGGAAAAGCTGAGTGTTGAAGGGTCTGTACAAGTTGCCCCTGGCTGTGAAAGGACACTGGCATCTACAAAGCAGGTCTTAGCAGCTGGACCTTTCCTGTACTGTGATGCTGCTCCATAGGGTCCTCTCCCTACCTCCACTCCTGGCTTCTACAAGAGGGGTTCAATGGGACCACAGACTCCAAGTAACAGGTGCACACCATGTGGCATGTAGCTGCTGGCCAAGGTAGCTGTGGGCCCACCGGCCCATGATCCCCGCCCCCCTCCGTCTCTTGGTGCTCTCCCCCTTCTCCTCCTCCACCCTCCCCTCTGAGCCAGGCCTGGGCTAGGCCTTGTTCCTAGTTCAGGGATGTAATACAGAACGAGAAATAAGCCCTCTGCTCACCACTATCTGTGCTGCAGTCACTTCTTTACTGTCTGTCCTGAACTGTATGAAGCAGGGACTACTTGCTGTCCCCAGTCTGTGGGGTCAGGCTGGCCAGGGTGGGTTGAGCAAGAAACTGGAAAAACTGAAAAAGTCAACTGGGGCAAACACATAGTTGACAGCACCAGAGCAGGACACGGCCATGATGCACCCTGGCAGAGGTGGATACATAGGTGACCTAAAGTACCAGGAAGATGCCTTTGGAAGGTGTTTTGAGCTGAGTCAGGAAGAGGAGTTAGCTGAAGGAAGTGGCTTCCATACCTGGGGATCAGAGTGGCTTGGCTGGAAGTGGGGAATACAGTCCTGAAGAGTCAGATCCTAAAGGGTTTGAATACCATTTAAGGATTTTGCTTCCAGGGGCGATTAGGAAATGAAGAAGGGAAGTGGTGGGACTTGTCTTTGGGGGACTGGTTGCCTAACAGTTGCACACCTCTCGTTTGAGAAGTTAGGCAAGTTAGACACTTGTTCCAGAGTCTGCTAGAAGCCCCTCAACTAGCTGAATGATCTGGGCAAGTTACTCCAATCTCAGTTTACTCATCTGTAAAGTGGGAGCGCTCCCCCTGGTTCACCGTGTGCATGTGACAAGCTAAGGACACGGGTGCACAGGGCCGGGGGAGGGCATGCACGACGCCCGGTGAAGGCGGCAGCGTTTGCAGGGCAAGAGGACATATCACAGTCACGCCTTTTTCTGCTCAACTCCCATACCCCGCCCCACCCCCCAAATCCCCGTAAATGTGCGCACTAAAAAAGAATAACAGACCGGGGACAAGGCTAACCCCAAAGTCAGGAGATCGGGCCTCGGAGGGATCGCAAGCGGTCTGAGTCGGATCCGTCAAGCTCTGGCGCTCTTAGGCAGTGGGAGGCACCCTCGAAACCTCCCAAGGGCCCGAGAGAAGGGTTCCCGTGGCGCCATGTTGGCTAGTCTCCCCACGTCCCACCTTCCCCGGGCTCCTCCGGACCGTTCTACCTGGCGTCTCGCTGGTGGAGTTGACCTGGGAGGGATTTCCTCAGAACCCCGCTCCCTTCCTGCTTCGCTCGCAGCATTATCCAATCAGATTGGAGTAGATGAACAGAAACAGGACAAGACGAAGCTCTTATTGGATAGCGCTGATGGGGGCGGGACGAAAGCGAAGCACGCGTCAAAGCGGAAGTGGGCCGTCGCATCGTTGATTACGTAATGCCACGGCGGCTGCAGTGGTTCCGCTGGCTGGTGTGTGCGCGGCGAGCGACTCCCAGCGCGGCCGGCTCGGCTCCTACATCCGAGATCCCCGCCGCGACTCCAGCTGTGGCTGGGCCGCCGTCTGAGCATGGACTCTGCTGGCCAAGGTAGCTGTGGGCCCGGCGCCTCCGCCGCCTACGGGACCGACCGGCCCACGCCCCACCCCTCCCCGGGTCGGGTCTCGGACTCTCGGTGCTCTCCTCCGCCGCCCTCCCCGCTGCCCCTCTCGGCTCCCGGGCGTCCGACCGCGATGCTCTCCCGATCTCCCGAGGGTCGCGGCGTGTGTATGCCACTCCCAGCTTGGACCGCCGCGAGGACGGGTTCCCAGGCACCTTCCCTGGTCCCCAGAGTTTCGGGCATCCTCGTTCCAGGCAGCTCTCCTTACAACCCCGCCGACGCCCGCCGGGTCGGCCGCCCTTGGTCCCTGAGCTGGGCCCTCGGAGTCACTCCACCGAGGCCTGGGCCGAGCGGTGTGCGCGGCTCCCAGGGAGGGGAGAGGAGGGGAGGGGACACTGTCCTGGCCTTCGGCGCAGCGCCCCTTGGGCGACCACGCTCTCCGAGCCCAGCCTACCTAGAGGTGGTGCGGGGAGGGCGGTGCAGCGAGTCAGGGCACCCCAGTTTACCTAACCTGTTTCCAGACAGACCCCCCAGACCAGCTTGAGATGGCCGCTGGAGGTTAAATCTTGAGAAGGCGGCAACCAGTTGGTCTCCCATTACGATTCTCTAGCGAGGGGATGCTCCATTTCTGTTTACATAACTAACTACGCTGGATAATTGCAGGGTGCTCTTCTACTGGTTGACCTTATCGGCATACGAATTAGACATTACGATTTCTGGATTCTGATACTGTTCTGTAGGTTTTCCTACTTATGACGTCTATTTACAAAATAGTTGAGCGTCAGAAGTTAAGCATCACAAGCACTGGGTTCTGATCATGAGAATGACAGGCATTCACTGAACACCTACTATGGGCCAAACACCATACTAAGCCTGCTTCTCAAATGATCTTTTTCCGTTTTCAGAGTAGCCCTTTGAGATTGGTGCTTGCATTGCTCCCATCTGCAGAGGGTTATGCAGGCTTAGAGAGCTGGGGCTCGCCTAGGGTGAAGGACCCCCACCCCCTGTGGCTCCAGCCCCAAGCTTATTCTCTGTGCTGGCATGTTCGGTGAGTGCCCAGTTTCTACCTTGGGATGGGGGATTGACTTCCATGGGATCACATTTTAGCTTTATTGCCAGAAACTGTCCAAGGGCGTTCATTTTTTTTTTTAATAGAAGAGAAAAATTTTGGAAATTTTAAGGCATTTAATGAATTTGAGTAGCTTCAGTATAGTGGATACAATGATGAAGTAAAATTATGTAGGTTGATACCAGTTAAAATTCAGAATCTGTTGATTTAAAAGTGGATATGCTTTGTTTTGTAAATATCTATTGAGCACCAAGGAAGAGCCCAGCTGGAGCTGTGTGGGTGGGCATGTGAAGGGAACAGGACAGCTGGCTAAGTGGAGCATCTTTGATTTTAAGTGCACTCCATCTAATTTTAGCAGACTCTGGCATTTCTACAGTAGACAAACACTTTTACTTCTCTCTAAACTTAATGCTTTTTAAAAATATTTATACGTTTTTATTGATTTTTAGAGAGAATGGAAGGGATATAGAGATAGAAACATCAGTGGGAGAGGAACATCATCCATCGGCTGCCTCCTGCACACCGCCTACTGGAGATCGAGCCTGCAACCCAGGCATGTGCCCTGACTGGGAATTGAACCATGACCTTCTGGTTCATAGGTTGACGCTGAGCCATGCAAGCTAAGCAATTTCGTTTACTTTTATTTTGTTATTCTTGTTTTTTAAAATATTTTTTAATTGATTTCAGAGAGGAAGGGAGAGGGAGAGAAAGAGAGAAGAAACATCAATGATGAGAGAGAATCACTGATCGGCTGCCTCCTGCATGCCCTTTACTGAGGATGGAGCCCACAACCTGGGTGTGTGCTCTTGACCAGAATTGAACCTGGGACCTTCAGTTCTCAGGCCAACACTCTATCCACTAAGTCAAACTGGCTAGGGCTAAAATATTTTTATTGATTTTAGAGAGGAAGGGAGAGAGAGATAGAAACCTCAGTGATGAGAGAATCATCAATCGGCTGCCTCCTACACACCCCACATGGGATCAAGCCCGCAACCTGGGCATGTGCCTGGGCCTGGAATTGAACCATGACCTCCTAGTTCATAGGTTGACACTCAACTACTGAGCCATGCTTGTCGGGCTCTTTTACTCTTAAAGGTGTAAGACACCAAACAAAGGCTGTTTCTTCACAGTGTGGTGTTCAAAGGGAAGATGTTCTCAGTGCTGACGGTATAAAGTACTAAATGAAAATCATGTGGTCAGAGTAGGAAAGAACTAAAGTAGATCTCCTTTTCCTTGTGTGATATCTTGTAAACTTCAGTGCAGACAGGAAGATGCACTTAATAAGAAAAAATAGTGGCTGCAGAAATTTGAACCTGATCTGGGTGTAGCGGAGGAGTGTGGAGGCATGCTATGGGTCCTTGCTGAAGGGTGAGGTCCAGTGTGAACGAAGGGCATTTCTGTGCTGCCGACTCCCTGCAGGGCTAGACAACTGACATGTGCTCCTTGTATGTAATTGTAGCATGGGCTCTGGCAGGTCAGTTGCTTGGAAAGGGGTGCTTGTGTTTACAGCCGTATTGTGTTCTTTTCCTCTAAAAATGGCATATCTGTTAGATTGGGCTGCCTTATAGCAAAGTGCTCCGCTTTGGAGATAGTGTTCTCACAGGGGAAGCAGAGGAAGGGTATGGCTGCCTTGCCCCAGCATTTCCAGGCCCTGAAGCAGCATCTGGGGGGGTCTGGGGTGTGGCTGCCCTCAGGCAGATGGACCAAACCATCTTCACAAAACCTTTCAGAGAAGAGGCATTGTTAGTGTCCAGTCCTCCCCCGCCGCCTGTCCTTTCACCCTTTCTTTCTCCTCTGTCCCATGGACTTCTCCATAACTTCTTACTTGGCACTTTCTGGCCTTGTTTTGTCTCTGGCAGATATCAACCTGAATTCTCCTAACAAAGGTCTGTTGTCCGACTCCATGACGGATGTCCCTGTTGACACGGCAGTGGCTGCCCAGACTCCTGCTGTCGAGGGTCTGACGGAAGCTGAGGAGGAGGAGTTGAGGGCCGAGCTCATGAAGGTTCTGTGTCTTGGCTGGCTGGCCTGTGGTACCATGAGTCGAGGCCCTCTTAGGCTAATGAGGGCAGAGTGCTGGCTGTGCCCTGGAGAAATGGGGTTATCCTGAGGCCCCACAGACACTGCTCTTTGGGGCCCCGGCTTGTATGTACCCAGCCCCTCATGGGTGCTCCAGGGGGAGAATGTCCACACAGGGGCAGCTGCTCTGAGCACACCACCCACGGGGAGTTTCTCTGTTGAAGTTAACACCTGACATTTTCAAGACCCCACCATCTTATTGCCCCTGGATCTTAATTTCTCTTTCAAAAACACCTTTTTGTAAAAAGTACTTAATGTGATCTTTTTAAAGTGAGAGTCCCTTAAGAGAAAATCGGAGTTAAGAACAGAAGCCTCTGAGTTTAATTTTTATACCAACTAACCGGAGGGTTTCTTTCCACTGTGTGATGCAGAGCCTGGTAGTGTGACTCAGTTGATATTCCAGAGTCTGGGGAGATGGTCTTGTTAATATCTGACCGTATTTGTCACAGGCCTCTGCTATGTCTCCAGAGACAAGCCCCATCTTAATACATCCCAGGCCCAGTCCTAGGTCTGAACAAAGCTAGTTGTACAGACCAATCTCAGCCCCAGGACCAGGTTTCAGATCACAGGAAAGCATGGGGCTGTTTCTGAATTGAACAGCGATTAAGAGAGAAGCAGTAAGAAGTCCAAGGACATGTATGCTTTGTATTTTACTTCAAATATGTTGGCATTGAGACTAAAGCCACCAGGTCTTTTTCAGAGTTGGATCGCAGAGTGGGGTCACTCTTGTGTCACTTAAAACCTTCAACTTGCATGTTCCCAGGACAACGTGACCATGTGCCCCAGAGCCCTGTCAGTCATTACACCAGGAGTGGAGTCTTCTGGTCACTGGTTGTACCTGACTGAGTGACTAGTAATCATTTGACCTTAGATGATACTGTGTTTGTAAGTTATTTCTTGTTTCAACTATTTTCTAAAGCAGAATATAGGGATATTCAGGGCTCTACACTGTTTTTAGTGCCTTAATCCAAACAAGCACTTTTTAAAGAAAGGGGCTTTTTTAGAATAGTTGTTCATATAGGAGCTGGAAGTGCTGAGAACTCTAGTAAGGTTCTAATGGATGCTTCCTTCTCGTGTCACTTATTCTTTCTTTTTTTAGAAAATACTTTTATTGAATGTTTAGAGAGAGGAAGGGAGAGTGAGAGACAAAGAGAAACATCGATGTGAGAGCACAACATTGATCGGCTGCCTCCTGCACGACCCCCACTGGGGATCAAGCCCACAATCTGGGCATGTGCCCTGACTGGGAATTGAACCAGCAGCCTCTCAGTGGATGGGACGACGCCCAACCGAGCCACACTGGCCAGGGCTTTTTTTTTTAAGACCTGAGGAGGTACAGGGTTCTCTGTTACTCAACTCAAATTACCTTAAACACAAAGGTGAATTTACTTTTGGCTTGTGTAACTGGCTTTTGCCAAAGCCTGGAGCTGACCTCAGGAGCACAGATATTGTGATGGGGCCGGTTCATGTCACCTGGGTTTCTGGCCATCTGTCTGCTCTGCTTCCTTCCTGCTGCATAAGGAACCCCCCCGTAGATGAGGCTGGCTGCCAGATGTTCCAGCCTCTGCTGTCCAAGCCCAGAGGCAAGGCCCAGAGGAAAGAGGGCCTCCCTCCTCTGACCCTGTGCCCAGCCCGGAGCAGAGCTCCGGAAGGCCTTGCTCAGTCTCCCCCCGGTCAGCATGGTGATCGGCAGCCCCAGCAGAGCCACTCGGCTTGGGGGTGAGAGAGTTCTGCAGAAGAAGTTGTGTTGGTACCAGATAAAAACAGACGTCTGCTATCGACGCTGTTTCTGAGATGTATGTTTCTGTAAGGGGACAGTTCTTAGATAACTGAGGAACCTCACATCGCATTGTATGAGGATGTCAGTCACTTCCTGTGGTAGTATAGCTAATCATGTCAACTTCGTGCTTATGCAGGTAGAAGAGGAAATTGTCACCCTGCGCCAGGTCCTGGCGGCCAAGGAGAGGCGCTGCGGAGAGCTGAGGAGGAAGCTGGGCCCCTCTGCTTCGGAGGGCCTGAGGCAGAGCCTGTCCAGGAGCTGGCGCGACGTGCAGGTCTCGAGCGCGTAGGTGCCTGCTCTGCGGCAGGGCGCCCTGGTGGTTGGAGAGCGAGCACAGCGTGGTGCCTCTGTCCTGTCGGGGTGTTAGTTCTTGAGGACAAGGTGCCTCCCAGGAATGGGGACCAAATGTGCCTGTTTGGAAGCAGCCAGCCAGGGGCCTTGCCACCTTGACCTAGCAATTGTCCTCCCACTTACTCTGCTCAGTCAGATGTTTTGTAAAAAGTGGATGGACACACAGCTAGTTGTCCAAGTGGAAATCGACAAGAATATGTTTCGGGTCCAAATTTGAGAGCACACTAATGAGGTCCTTGATGAGACTGACTTTGCTGTGGTCCCCAGAGCTGAGCGTCTGCTCGAGTGGACGTGACTCCTCATGACGGGTGTGACCACAAACCTTCCGCTCTGACCTTGGGCAGGGCAGCTACGTGGCCCCTCTGAAATGTCTCCCCCAAGGTGGGGGTGAGGAGTGTCTCCCACTGTCTGAAAGGCCTGTCCCCACAGGCAGAGTCACTTCATAAATCTCACCTGGAAAAACCCCGTTTCTGTCTTAGGAAAGCATAGCTTCTGAACCTCAAAGGGTGACTGCCACAAGTGTTTTGGGGGCCACAGGCTGCCCTTCCTGCCCTCACAGCAGTGTTCCCCAAGAGCCATCGTAACATTGAATGACCCTCGGCCTGACGGGAAAGAACTGGTTTGTTCTGTCGCCTCCCCTGCCCCCACTGGGGCGGCACAGCAGGGTGCTGAGCAGAAGTGGCCCTGTCCTCTGGTCGCAGACGTTCTGTGCTCCTGCCAGTCAGTTCTCCATTGGCCCTGGAATTTCACTTGCAGTTTGAAACCTGAGTTGAAAGTTTTTCCAAACAATTCACCATGGACTTTCTGTTTTTAGCTATGTGAAAACTTCTGAGAAACTTGGAGAGTGGAATGAGAGAATGACCCAGTCGGACCTGTGAGTGCCTTTGCCGTCAGCACCTCCCTCCCCTCTCCTCCCAACACCTTTCAGGGGCAAGCAGGCTGTGTGCGCTGGGCACACACCTAGTTGTGTTTCCTGGCTATTTCGTATCGTTTTTTCCCTCAAACACGAATGGAACGACCCTCACTCTCGTGGCCACCAGACCCCACAGAACTCCTCTGCCTGCTCCGTCCCTTGAAGAAGAGCCCCGGGCTGGCGGCAGCCTCTCCCTCAGAGACCCCTCAGCGTTCCGGTGGGCGCGTGGCCGGGTGCCGTCTGCACCACGTGGATGGGGGCTCTTTGTTTTTGTCCTTCCTTCTCCTGCAGACCTGGCTCCAGCTGCTGGGGTCTGTGGAGCTTCGCTAGTACGTAGATGTTCTTCAAGTCAGGGTTGGTGTAGGCCGTGCCTGTGGGATCCTGAAGGAGTCCCCTTGGTCCGAGAGGCACCAGGCTGTCAGCCACACAGAACGAACAGTGCAGAATACAGAGCAGAGCTCTGGTTGAGAACCACGGTGATGTTCTAGCTGAGATCCTTCAACGAGATAGAACTTCATCAGATCATAGCTATTTAAGCCAAGTGGGCAGTGTTTAGGAATGGTCGTTCTCTGATATTCTGTCTTGTTCAGAAGGAAGTACTGTCATGGTTGCCAGCAGAAAGCCCGTTCGTGTTGGGCTGAAAGAAAACAGTTGCTACCCAGCCTCTCCTGGGGTGCCTGGGACCCCAGGTTGGGTAGCTACACATGGAGCCTTTGCAGCCTGGTGTGCTCAGGGGACTCTGACTGTGCCTGTTTTCTGCTGTTTGTGCAGTTTGGTAGACAGCTGGTTGTGGCAGTGGGTGTTGTAGCAGCGTGGCAGTATTCGGTGATTCAGTGGCTGTCGTCAGACCATTCGCAGTGCAGACTTTATCAGGAAATAGCCTTTGGAGACTTCGGTGCTGCTCTGTAAAACCAGCCCACACACTGTTTCCAATAACTACAACTCTCACTCCCGGGAGAGGAGCCTGTGGCTCTGAGTGTGGACATGTGTGGCCAGCAGCATGGCCTTTTCATGCATTTCACCAGGCAGTGACCGTGCCCCCGGAGTTTCGCACTAGTTCTGCTGGGAAAGTTGTCAGATGCTTCCAGGCTGAAGGCATTTCTGCAGTGACTGCCCAGGAGGAAGGCCACAAGGCCCGGGGTGGGGTGGCCGTCTCTGGGGGAAGGGGCCCAGGGGTGCTCGGCCAGAGCCCCCAGGGTGTCACTGCAAGACAGCTGGCCCAGTGTCTGAGGGCAAGCGCATTGGGGTGAGCCCGTCTCCCCGACTGTGGGTCTGCAAGTCCTGCTCATGGAACCGTGCTGGAAGGAAGCAGTTTAGTGCTACTGATCTTCTGTCAGCCAACTCCTCCCCCCACTTTTTCCCCCTTTTTTAACATTTTTATTGATTTCAGAGAGGAAGAGAGAGGGAGAGATAGAAACATCAATGATAAGAGAGAATCATTAATTGGCTGCCTCCTGCACCCATGTGCCCTGACTGGGAATTGAACCATGATCTCCTGAGCCATTCCTGCCGGGCCCTTCTATAAAAATATTTTTTTTATTGACTTCAGAGAGGAAGGAAGAGAGAGAGAGAGAAACATCATTGGTGAGAGAGAATCATTGATCGGCTGCCTTCTGCATGCCCCACACTGGGGATCAAGCCTGCAACCCAGGAATGTGCCCTGACCAGGAATCAAACCGTGAGCTCCTGGTTCATAGGTAGACTCTCAACCATTGAGTCGAGCCG
Organism: Myotis yumanensis; assembly: GCF_028538775.1. Classification (NCBI taxonomy): domain Eukaryota; kingdom Metazoa; phylum Chordata; class Mammalia; order Chiroptera; family Vespertilionidae; genus Myotis; species Myotis yumanensis. Next base: position 2,158,041 of record NW_027223758.1, on the reverse strand, counting down.
GCTGGGCCATTGGATTCTTTTTATAGGTAGATCTTAGCTAACACCGTACTGAGAGGGCACCAGGTGAATTCCGTAGTCACAAGTTAACTCAGTATTGTCACTATATTGAGTTTTTTGGTTGCAGGTGACAGAAAGCACAGCTAAAGGCTGTCAGTCTAAGGGTGGGGAGGTCTTGCCTGTCGAGAAGCCCCTGTTCCAGGCCCACCAACCAGGGCTCCCGTGGAGCACTGGGGACCTTCCATTCTCCCCACAGTGGCTTTGTTCTCAGCTCCTCCTCTTTGGTGTGAGGGGCTCCCAGCAACAAGGCGGCCCACTGTGGGTCTCCTCGGACTCTTGCTGTGGCCAGGAGCGGGGATCTCTGGCCGGCCAGACCTGAACTACCTGCCCACCCTTGTTGGGGGTGGGGTAGCCTCCAAGGGAAGGTGCCCCTAGCAGGTGCCCCAGAGGAGGCTGGTATTTTTCGGGACTCTACACCATGTTTTCCTAAAAGGTGGAAGTGATTCCCAAAGTGGTGCTAGCCAGGCTGCATAGACTAGCGTGCAAACATGGTGGGGGCTGACTTCCCTGGATACAGACTCTGGCTCTGCCCCCAGGCCTGTCCCATTGGTCTCTGATGGGGTGGTGCCCTTGGAGTCGCCCACAGGATGTCCTCTTCGTCACCAAGGACTCAAGGCACAGGCCCACGCTTTTCTCTTGGGCTTCACTTTCCCAGCTTGGCCTCATGAGCTCAAATAGAGATTCTGTAAGGCTCTTTATTTTTTATTAGAGGCCCAGTACATGAATTCATGCACTGGTGGGGTCCCTTGGTGTGGCCTGCAGAGATCGGGCTCCAGCTCGCGCCCCCAGCCTCGCAGCCCCGCAGCCATTCCTGGCACCCCGCTTTGGCCTGGCACTGCCCCCTCGCCTGCCCCACCGTCCCACTGTGGTCCTGCTCTTGTCGGGACCCATGGGGCCAGCAGTGCCTCCACTGCCAACACCACGTCGCCGATGCTCGCCATGTTCTGTGCTGCCCCCCTGGTGGTTAGTGCACATCATAGCAAGCGGTCAAATGACTGCCCGAGGGGACAGTTTGCACATTAGGCTTTTATTATACAGGATTTTTTATTTTATTTTTATTTTTTTAAATTTTTTTTTTAATATATTTTATTGATTTTTTACAGAGAGGAAGGGAGAGAGATAGATAGTTAGAAACATCGACGGGAGAGAAACATCGATCAGCTGCCTCCTGCACATCTCCCACTGGGGATGTGCCCGCAACCCAGGTACATGCCCTTGACCGGAATCGAACCCGGGACCTTTCAGTCCGCAGGCCGACGCTCTATCCACTGAGCCAAACCGGTTTCGGCGGATTTTTTATTTTTTAAAATATTTTTATTGATTTCAGAGAGGAAGGGAGAGGGTGAGAAAGAGAGAAACATCAAAGATGGGAGAGAATCATGGGTTGACTGCCTCCTGCACGCCCCACACTGGGGATTGAGCCTGCAACCTGGGCATGTGCTCTGAGCAGAATTGAACCCGGCACCCTTCAGTCCACAGGCTCTATCCATTGAGCCAAACCATCCAGGCCAGGCTCTTCTTTAAATCCCCTGCTTGAGACTGTTTGCTTCAGCACAGCCCAGGGTGGTGACATTGTCCTCCGCATTTGCTGTTCCGGGAAAGGCTGGGCTGAGGCTGTCTTCTGAATTTGTAAAGAAGTTGTGTGTCCTTCGTTCCCTTGCACCTGGGCTTTTCTGAGTGCCCGTGGTTCTGGTGCAGAAGTCTGTTTCTTGCAGATAATCTATTAACTCTTTTGAAATGAAAGCACTTCCTTAGGTGAGCCTTGGGTTGGGGGTGCTTGGCCAGGCACTATGAGTTGTGCCCCAAAGAAGCTCTCGAGCCATTCCTCCACCGCCGTGCTGTGGGGGGTTGCTCTCCCGCCTGCCATAAGTGCTTCTTCGCCTTGGTTGCCAGTCTTGCTGGACCCTGAGGCAGGTCTTGGTGTGGGTGGCAGCTCCAGGCAAAGATGCTGTCAGGTTCGAGGGTGGTGGCTGCCCCTTGTGTTTGGTTGGGTAACTGTGCTTCTTCCTCCAGCTACAAGAGGACTCAGGAGACTCTCTCTCAGGCGGGACAGAAGACTTCAGCTGCCCTGTCCACTGTGGGCTCTGCCATCAGCAGGAAGCTCGGGGACATGAGGTAAGAGACCCCTCTGCCCCAGGCTCTCCACCCTGAGACCTGGACTGGTCAGCTGAGGTTTTTGAAATTTTAGATCTCTTAGAGGTTCTGTGGGGAGCCTGCTGAGCCCCAGGGCTCAGGTGCACATACCTCAGCGGCCGCTCAGCTACCACAGGTGTGGCCACGCCAGCCCCCAACCAGTCGGTTCGTTTGCAGCGTGTGTCTGCTCCCGTTGGTGCCTCTTTGCCGTTTTGTATTGCTCAGGGGAGGTGGTCACTGTGCCGTTGGCTAACTTCTGATGCTTGGGGTCTGGTGAAGGCTGGTGCTTCTCTTTAAAGTTCCATGGAGAGAGAATGACTACAGCCTAGAGGTCAGCACTTGGATGGGCGCCAGGACATGTCCAGGACAAGCTCGGTGTCTCCTCAGAGTGTGTGCCCAGGTCTCAGACGGTGTGGCCACAGGCCAAGGCCCCAACAGAATGTTCTCTTGAGGCTGACCAGACCCTCATAGCCACCAAAGGAGCTTCTTGTATAGTATCTGGGGGCCAGGGAGTGCAGAGTGGCTCGGGCACTTGGTGACTACCAGGCAGCACCCGCCCCCAGCCTGCTGGCTGTTCCCTCTGCCTCCTGATCTGGCCCTAGGAGCCAGAGGCCAGGGTGTGAATTCTGGCTCGGCTGCCTCTGCTGTGCCCTTGACAAGGCCTCTCACTAGGAGTTATTAGGACAAGATACACATCACTGAATCATGAGGGGAAGTGCGTGTCATCACCAGCGATCTTGGTCTGACCCCACACTTGGGACCGGGCCCCTCACTTTTTCATTTCAGGGAATGCCTCCCTGTAGCCCCCATCCCATCCTGAGAGAATCACTGGGTGTTGTTGCCCATGGTTTGGTGTATTGAGTGTGGTGTTGGCGGTCCACCACACTCTGACCCTCACCTCTACCTGCTTGGGTTAGGCATGTCCCCGGCTCACAGGCCTGGCAGTTGCCAGTTAGCAAGAGGTGAAGACAGATTCTAATAACCCTGGGACCCCCCCCCTCCCCCAAGGCCAGCAGAGGACAGCTTATGCCAGAGCCCTGCTCACTTTTCTTGTTTGTTTTTGTTAGTCCTCACCCCAGGATGTTTTTTCCCCGTTGGTTTTTAGAGAGAGTGGGAGGGAGAGAAAGAGAGAAACATTGATGTGAAAGAGACACATTGATTGGTTACCTCCCACACACACCCCAACTGCAGGGCCGGGGATTGAACCTGCAACCCAGGTATGTGCCTTTGATCAGGAATCAAACCTGCAACCCTTGGGCATCAGGCTGACATTCTATCCACTGAGTCGCACCAGCCAGAGTCCTGCTCACCTTTTATTTCTGTTTGTTTGATATAATAGTCCTTCCCCAACATAATTTTGAAAAATGTCAAACTTCTGGAGAAGCTAAATAACTGTAGGCAGTCTGTGTGTTTCTCCTGTGCCTGAGGACTGCGCCTTCCCACGCTGGGGTTCTGGCTGCTTCCTAGGTAGTGGGGCTCCCTGTGGGATGATGCCCTATAATGCATGCCTTACCCACCGTGGCTGTGATTTGGGCTCAAGAGGACTCCCCCGCTTCGGCTCTGCGCTGTCAGCAAGGAGGGTCTGTGGTGATTGCTCCCATAGGCTTCACACTGAGCTGCTAGTGCTCGACTGGGTATGTTCCTGTAGGGAGACCCGTTTGAGATGAGGTGGGACGCCGGCACTGCTGCATTCTGGGATGCCTGCTTTGGCCACCTGAGCCGTGCTGTGGTGAGCCCGGTGACGGAATGTTCGTGCCCCTGGTGGTCTGGCTACACCCCCAGGGCCTGCGGAGGGGCGGGCCCTCCCAGCCCTGGAACGAGCGGAGGGCAGGTCTGTCCGTTCGGGTGTGGTCACAGCATTGAGGGAGAGTAGGCGCTGCTGCCTGCGTGTGCCTCTGCTGGCTTGTGCTCCTCTCCTCTCCCTGTGAGTGTGTTCAGGGCGTCCTGGGGGGGCATCGGTGGGGAGGGCAGGGCTGCTTCCATGGGCAGTGCTTTGTCTGCTCAGAGAACGGGGATTTGCCGCTAACTTGTGGCATGGCCAGCAGTGAGCAGGCTTCTTGTCGCAGTGACACCGGATGGCTCTGCGCGTGGCCTCCTTCACTGTACCTGCCATCTGTGCAGTCTGAACATGCGCTGTGTGTGCCTAGGCCGGCGGGGGCAGCCAGGTTGAGTTTAAGGTGCCTGGAGGGACTGACCTGTTTGCTGGTGTATCTCACCCAGTGTTCCATGGTGCTGTGAGCGCTGACCCTCAGGGTTTTTGATGTGTCCCTGTTGTCTCCCTATGTGGTCACAGGTGGTTGAGGCTGAGGCCCATTAACTTCCCCAGTTTAGAGTTTGAGGTTGTAACTTCACCACTTCTTGAATGAAAGTCAGGTTCAGAGGTTTGCACCATGAGTTTGGGGCTAGGTGATCCCTCACAGGCCACTGCATTGAGATGTTCGGGGCCAGGTCCCCCAGGAAGCTGCCTTGTGCTGGAGTCCACCGTGCGCCTGGCCGGGCCTGAGACACCTTTGCATGCCCTGGGGTGTGAGGTGTGGGGGTGGGAAAGGGGACTGGATTTAGGTCAGGGGTCAGGTCTCCACCTTTTCTGACACTAGCTCTCCACCCACAGAGGGGAGCTGGCCCTGCTGCCCACCGAGTGGTAGGGACACATCAGGCCCTGTGACTGCACGTGTGTTGCTTCCAAAACGACTTCCATGTTGGGGCAGCCTCCAGAGTGGAGGCGGCGGCCATGTCCTTCCTGTGCCCCATCTGTGGGCCCTGCTCATTTCTGACCCTGCTCAGGCTTCCGTTATCCATGGTGATGGACCCAGAGTGCGGAGGACGCAGCCCGCGGGTGCCCAAGGCCTGTTGCCGTGTGTGCTGGTTTGTGCGTGTGCAGCGTGTCAGCCGAGCACGGCGGGCTCGGCTCCAGGTGGCAGAACCCAGCGGGGTTATCTCACACATTTGCACTGCTCCACCCCTTGGGGCTTTTTCCTTCCAGCCTCTAAATGGGTACAGTCACGTGGGTCCCTTGTACGTGATCGCATCCAGGAAGGCAGAGCCATGGGCTGGGCAGTTTGCAGCGTGTGCGTGAGAGAGCAGCAGCCTCCTGGAGCTGGGGCTCGGGAGCCTGGAGGTGGGCGGGCGCCTGTCTGCCCTGCCGGTGGGTGTCCAGGCCAGAGGGGGCTCTAGAGCTGAGTAGAGGGTGGGGCGGGCATTGACCTCCCTTCCTAACATTCGTTTCTTCTTTCTTCCTGCTGCCATCTGTCAGGGTGCGTCCTTTCTCACAGTCCTTTAGGTAAGACTGACGCTAGACACGCCTGTGCACAGCTTCTCTGCTTCAGGGCAAGTGGGCTCTGTCAGCCTGTGGGAGGCTGTGCTGGACGAAGGTGTCGAAGGGCCGGGAACTGCCCAGTGCGGCCCCTGTCCGGCACAGTGAGGCTTCTCGAGCTGTGGTCCCTGAGGGTCATCACTGGCCATACGGTTGGTGCAGGGGCGCCTCCCCAACAAAGACGTGTTCATATCTGGGCACGGTTGCTGGCCTACTCCAACCACCCCACGGAGTGTGTCCGTCTAAGTCCTTTGTGCGTCATTGTTGCCCCTCCTCCAGCCCCCTCCCCCCCATTTTAGTCCTGTTCACGTGGGAGGGTTGTGCTGACCTGGGGCTGTCGTGCTTTCTGCATCTTGTTTCCCTTGTGTGTTTGTTTAGAAATATCAGAGAGAGGAAGGGAGAGAGAAACATCAATGATGAGAGAACCATCCATCAGCTCCTCCCGCATGCCCCCTACTGGGGATCGAGCTTGCAACCTGGGCCTGTGCCTGCTGGGTGGGAATTGAACCACCGGCCTCTTGGTTCATGAGTTGATGCTCAACCACAGAGCCACGCCGACCGGGCGCGTTTCCCTCGTTTATGACTCGAGAGCTCTCTCTGCACCAGCGCAACACTAAGCCCAGTTCAGTGTTTTCGACATCGCTCTAGGTGCCGCCAGCACTCTGAAGTCACACACTCTTCTGGACCCCAAATTCAGAACTATCTGTGATTTTAAGTGCTTTTTACTTGAAGCACTTGGACTTGGTTGTTTCTCTTTTCTAAAGTCTTTTAACTTGCTGTGAAGTCAAGTAAGGACATCTGACACCCGTTTGTACCAGAGCTTTTCTGATGCCCCAGGCTGAGGTCTCCATCAGCAGCGTCGCCCCTCAGGGGTGACTTTGGAGGGGGGAGAGGAGCTATGGGTCCAGTTTTCCTCCTGGTGCGGGGCCTTACAAGGCTTCGTGCTCGTTCCGATTGTGCTGGGGGAGGGGTCCTGCCACCCTGTTGCAAAGTTGGGTTTCTCCGTGGTCTGGGCTGAGGAACCTGTGAGCGCTGTTCTGTCCTCACCTTAACTCTTGTTTCCTTCTCTGCTTTTGCCATGCTTCCAAGCAGCAGCTACTCCATCCGCCACTCAATAAGTATGCCCGCCATGAGGTAATGTGTGCTCACGCCCGGAGCTCCCAGAGCCGGGTGGGGACGTGGGGAGCAGGCGGCTTCCCAGACCTCTAAACGGATTAGGGTTAGGAAAGACCCCTCTGAGGCCAAAGAACTAGTGGGGGTATGCCAAATGCTCCGCCTGGAACTTTCCAGGACTGCCTGCAGGGTTGGGCTAAGGAAGGGCAGAGAGGCTCCCACACCTACCTGGCATCCAAGAGACTGCAGGTGTTTCCAAGTTTTGTTTTTGTTTTTTTTTTTCAGAGAAGAAGGAAGAGAGATAGAAACATAAATGATGAGAGAGAATCATGGATCATCTGCCTCCTGGCACGCTCCCTACTGGGGGTCAAGCCCACAACCCGGGAATGTGCCCTTGACTGGAATCAAGCCAAGGGACCCTTCAGTCTGCAGGCCAACACTCTATCCAATGAGCCAAACCAGCTAGGACTCTCCACGTCTTTTATGGAGACTTTTTATCTGCTTTGTGGCCAGTTTTCTCCTGCTTGCTCTGCAGTGCAGCTTTGGCTCTCAACGGAGCCCCATCCTTGTTACAAGACTTGCAGCTGCCACACCACAGAGCTGTCTGGGAGTCCTTGATGGGCGGGTGGTCTGCAGAGCCCAGGGGCAGGTGGCTCTGAGCAGTGAGGGGAGCTGGGTCGGACCAGGCCAGCTTGCTTGGTCCGCTAGTCTCCTTACCACCCTCTTGTCCCAGAATGCTTCGTTTTTTTTTCCTGGCTTCGTTCTAAGAGAGATGAGTGTGAAACCCCAGCACAGGTGCATTTACCAGTAGGGTGGAGCAGAAACGGGCCCCATGTTCACCCGCTGCCCAGGGGTCTGCAGCTCACCCATGTCAGGTCTGGGTCTCACCAGCTGGTGGCATTCAGGTCTCTGTCCCTGTGGCTGGCGAGTGTGGCTGACCTGGTTCTGACCTGGTTCTGACCTGGTGCCGCCTCTGGAGTGACATTGGCTGGGTTCTCGGCAGGGGGTGCCCCTCCCCTTCTTCTGTCGGGTCATGTCTTTGCAGTGAGACCTCAGGATGTACTCAGGGGTCTTTCTGGAGGACAACCCTAATCCTGAGGCCCTTCAAGTTCAGGATGCAACACAGCTGTGGGCTCCTCATACTGACTTCTGCTCCCTCTCTCTTTGAAGGAATTCTGCCACCTTCAAGTCGCTTGAAGACCGAGTTGGGACCATAAAGGTAACTACCTGGGTCGTTTGCTTCTCTTGATGGGGTGTGACTTGTCAGGTAGACTGATTTAGTCGTTGTAGACTCCCAGGCAGTTGGCAGTTGTGGGAGCTAACACTGAGGCCCTGTTCCTTTCATACTTTCCCCAGAACTAACACTGCGGTGTCACAGCCAGGATGTGACATGGGCACCTCAGGGTAGAGAGCGGTCTCTTCCCACAGACCCTTCACGGCGCCTGCCCTCTGCCTGCCCTGCCTGGCATCCACTGATCTCTTCTCTGTTTCTGTAATTTTGTGATCCAAGAAAGTCATAAGTGGGACTGTTGGTGTGCTGCTTTTGGGATGGGTTCCTGTCACTCTGCAGCGTTCTCTGGAGATGCGCCCAGCCTGTTGCCGTGTCAGTGGTGTGTTCTCTCTTGCTAATCCGTGTTCACGGTTTGTGAACTTGTGTAGAGAATTGAACACCATAAGTTCCAGGGGCTGCCTGGCACTGTGGGCTCTGTCTCAGGTTTTCCCTTCTGGTCTTTTCCCGTCTGTAGTCTAAGGTGGTGGGTGGCAGAGAGAATGGCAGTGACAGCTTTCCCTCCCCGACTGAGAGTGGCGACAAGCCCGTGCCCGATCACGCGCCCTTCTAAGCCTGAAGCAGCTTTGCCGGCCGCGGAGCCAGTGCAGGCACGCCCTCTTCGCCACGACAGCCACTGCGCAAGGGAGCACCAGCAGCTGCGGGAGGACATGGAGCGGCTTTGAGAACAGTCATGCCATCACATGTAGGCGTGGCCCCTGCACACGCATGACTTAGAGAACAGTCTTGTGTACAGATGCTTCACACTAAAGTCGTAGATGCAACAATCACTGTGCCATCCTTCCTGGGGCCAGGAAGTGGACGGGGTGGGGGGACAGAGCCACATTCCCTTTGGCAATCTTGTTCATCAGAATGTTGAAACCATGGGAAGAGACAGGTGTAAAGTAAGTGGTATTTCTAAACTCCTCCTTCCCTGTGCCATGGAAGGGAGCGTCTTCCAGAAGCCCCATCTGACCCGCAGTTTTTATTTCAAAATGCTAACCAAGAAAACTGTCCATTTCCTAGATCCTCCAAAAAGAAACTATCAGCTGCCTCATTCTTACACTAATGATCTAGCTTTAGCAAAAGCAAATTCTTTATTTTTTAAATGCAGTGGATTTTTCAAAATTTAATATTAAGCAAAACAGCTTTAGCCTCATCGTTACAAGATTATTTGTTAGGACTCGAGCTAAAATACAAGCCTTATATCACCTTATGCTTATTTGTTTATAATGTTTTAATATATACTAGTGAGAGTTCTTTAGTGGGTTCTGACACTGCACAGAATTCTGCATCTACCCGAGGGGCCGGATGCCTGTGCCAGAGGTGTGTTTCGTTTCAGCAGCATACTCCCTCTTCTCTCCTCAACAACTCCGGCAGCTCCTGCTGGCCAGCAGGCTCCTGGGCCTCAGGGGGTGGGGATAGGAGTGCTGCCACACTGCCCTCATGGGCCAGGCCTGACCAGGCGCAGCTGGCACGTCACTGTCAGTGGCTCCAACTGTGTTTGCTGTTCACGTGGCCAGGACACTCGAGAAGTGCATGGACCCTGCAGGGCGGGGCTGGGCGGGGTGGGTCAGCTGGACCTCTGCTGTTGCCTTTTATTTTTTTTAATTTTTTTAAAATATATTTTACTGATTTTTTACAGAGAGGAAGGGAGAGGGATAGAGAATTAGAAACATCGATGGGAGAGAAACATCGATCAGCTGTCCCCTGCACACCCCCCACTGGGGATGCGCCCGCAACCAACGTACATGCCCCTGACCGGAATTGAACCCGGGACTCCTCAGTCCACAGACCGACGCTCTATCCACTGGGCCAAACCGGCCAGGGCTCTGCTGTTGCCTTTTCTCAGGAGCTACCAGCTACCTTTCCCATTTTGAAGCTGCCACACCCCAGCAGCCTCACCCAGGGCCCCAGGTGTCGGGTGTGTCTGGAGGGGCAGTTTGTGCCTTCCTGGTTCTTAGTGGCCCAGGCCTGGCCTGCCTGCATGTGATGGGTGCACCCCCTGGGGAGAAGCCAGCAGCTCAGTGACCGTTTTGGTAGACTGTGCTCTGGGACCTGAGTGTCTGCTGGTCACCTCAGACACTGGGGGACTGTGGTCCACCTAGTGTTCTTTCTTCGTCAGAATCTCAGACTCCTGGTAGGAGGCAGGAGGCAGGGCTACAACTGATTTGTCTTTTCCATAAAGTAAATAACGGGTAATTTGCCAATAAAGCATTCCTTCAGGGGGAAATGAACTTTAACTTGTGTGGTATGTCTTATTTCATACAGAAAGGTGATGAAAGAGTGGCACAGGAACTAATAGGCATTCCTGTTGTCATGGGCCTGCACCCTAGGGGACGGGCAGGGAGGAAGTAGGTGATCTCAGATACAAATTGCAAACCTTCTGTGCTATGAAGAAAACTGAGCGCCTGAGAACATAAAGAATAAACCTGTGGGTTCTCTGGGGAAGGGGCGTGGAGGCTGAGGAGGAACTAGCCACGTTACACATTGGGTCCGGACTGAGCTGCAGGAGTTGAAAAAGCAGCCAGGATTCGCTCCATGGAAGGAGGTGGCCTGAGAGGAGTGCTGCTTGGGGTCCCCAAGCACGCAGCTGCAGTTATCAGCTGGTGCTGAGCAAGGCAGCCACACGCATCCCTTGGGCAGGTGTGGGGGGCTCACTGAGGAAGATCGGGCTGTTGACCTATCCTCGCAACCCCACTCTACAGCTGGACCCACATGACAGGTACATGACAAAGTCCAAAGAGGAGCTGAGGGCACAGCAATGTCTGGTTAGCAAACAGCTGCCAAGGCAGACCTGCTTCTAATGGGGACTCAAGTGACATGAAATGGTGACAAGGCATGCTCAGAAACCTGCCTGTTCCCTTGCCCATCTCCCACCCAGCCTCTGGGACTATTATTACTTATTTGTCCAGTGTTTCTTCGTGTAAAAACAATGTATTCTCATTCCCTTCCCCTTCTTGCTCCAAAGATGCCACACAGTGCCCTTACTGCTATTCCCTAAGTGCCAGCTGCACCTACCTCCAAGGCCCATGTGTGAGAGTCTCCATTCCTTGCTGCCCGCTGCTTTGCCTGTGCCCATTCCTGATGTCTTGGGTGTTCACAGTAGGAAACTCCTTTACTGGAAGCATTAGACTTTTGGGGTCAGAGAGCCAGGCTTGCCACAGATGTAACAGCAGGAAAAGTTGGTGGCTTCCAATTATCTAATAATCCCCAGCATGACAGTCCGTTACATCAGCTAGTACCGAGGGCAGAGAGCACATGGCTGCCAGCAGTCAATATTCATTTATGTTGGAAGTGGGTTTCACATAGTCTTTGTTAAATATTTTAATGGCCTGGAGCCCTGGCTGGTGTTGTTCAGTGGTTGGATCGTTGGCCTATTCACCCAAGGATTGCGGGTTTAATTCCCAGTCAAGGACACAGGCTCAATCCCTGCCCCGGTTGGGGTGGTGCGGGAGGCAACTAATCGATGTGTCTCACATCAATGTTTCTCACCCTCCCTTCCAGCCACTCTAAAATCAATGGAAAAATATCCTAGGGTTGAGGAATAACAAAAATAAATAAAATAAAAAATGAGGGGGGGGGGAATGACCTGAGCGTTAAAGTCTGCTTTTGTTGGGTGCAAGGGTGAATTTCACGCGGACCCAGTCCTAAAGCTGCACTTCATTTGTTGGGGAAGACAGGGCGTTTTCCTAGATGACTGACTTGTGTGAGATGAGCTTTGAGAGTTTGGAGGCAGAAGTGGTGAGGTGGGTGGAGCCAAGGGCACCACTGGGGCTGGTCTTAAAGGGTAGCAAAACCTGGAGTGAGACAAATGGGGTCAGACTCACCCAATTAAAATGCATGTGAACCCTGACTGGTTTAGCTCAGTGGATAGAGCGTCAGCCTGCGGACTCAAGGTCCCGGGTTCAATTCTGGTCAAGAGCATATACCTTGGTTGCGGGCACATCCCCAGTGGGGAGTGTGCGGGAGGCAGCTGATCGATGTTTCTCTCTTATCGATGTTTCTAACTCTCTATCCCTCTCCCTTCCTCTCTGTAAAAAAATCAATAAAATATATTTTTAAAAATAAATAAATAAAATAAAAGGCATGTGAAGCACAGGGTCTGACTGTAGCTGCTGTCCACATTTGACAGGTTATCCTTCCTGAACAGGTTGACTTGTTTGTTTAGAGAAAATGCTTTAAAAAATTTTTTTAATTGATTTTAGAACCCAGCCAGTGTGGCTAAATGGTTGAGCGTCCACCTATGACCCAGGAGGTCACAGTTCAATTCCTGGAGAGGGCACATGCCCCTGTTGTGGGCCCCATCCCCAGTGGGGGGCGTGCAGGAGGCAGCTGATGAATTATTCTTTCTCATCATTGATGTTTTTCTCCCTCTTCCTTTCTCTCTTTCTAAAAATGAATAAAAACATATTTTTAAAAATTTATTTTAGAGAAAGAAACATGGCATTTTTGTTGCAGTTACTTATGCATGAATTGGTTGATTCCCATATGTGCCCCGACCAGGGATCAAACCCGCAACCTTGGCATATCAGGACAACATTGTAACCAACTGAGCTACCCGGCCAGAGCTGGCTTGTTTGTTTATAAACATATTTGTAATGTACTTTTATATATCATGCATCTTGCTCATTTTACTTTCAGGAAGCATCACAAGAATTGTCTGTTATGTAGCCTTTTCTCTATTTTTAGTCACTATATTATTTCATTTCACTGTATGTGTAGGCAGGTTTTCATTTTCACTGTTCTATATAACATCCTGGTGTGTGTTACAGGACCACTCGCACCTGCTGAGCAGGGAGGAAGGTGAGTTCTGCCCTTCCAGGGCGTCGTTTGTGGGTTGTTCATGGACGATGGCAAGGGCACTTCGATGGCTGAGCAGGAAGGAAGGAAGTGCCATCTCTTCGCCCCAAGAATGAGCAAACGTCAGTCACAGGGTGGAGGGGTGTCGGCCTGAGGCTCATTTCATACCAGTTGTCTCCCGTTCCTTGACAAGAACAATGATGGTTCTCTCTTATGTAAACCGCTGAGCAAACTCAGCTGCAAGACCAGGGCCCGCCCCCCTGCGCGGCTCTGCGCACCACCTGCCGGCCCACCTGAGACCAGCGAGGCGCTGCCTGGAGGCGGGCGCTGCCAGCTCCAGGAGCCGGCTCCGCCCTCCGCTCCGGGGCTCCGCCCACGGGCGGTCTCGGAACCCCGCCCGGGTGGGCGGGGCCACTGCCTAGCTCTGGGCGCACGCGCGGCCAGCCCGGCCGGCCGCTACGAACCGGCGAAGCCCACGTCCTTCCGGGGACGCGCGCGCCGGTGCGGATGCGTGCGTGAGCGTGCGCGCCTCCGCCGCCTCTGCCGGTGCTGCTCCCGCGCCCTCTGCCGCTGCCGCCGCCGTCGCCTCTGCCTCTGCCCGGGGTCCCTGAGGCGCAGCCCCGGCTGAGGAGCGCGCCGGCCGGCTGCCCACCAGCGTCGCGGAGCAGAGCGGGCGGGCGGACGGGCGCGCGGACAGGTGAGCTCGCGGCGGGCCCAGCGGGCCTCCCGTCAGGCCGGGGAGACGGCGGGGCGAGGTGTGCGGGGCCGCGGAGCAGGGGGCTGCGCGGGGCGAGGCGGGGCCGCGGATGTGCGGGCCTCGGGACGGGGGGCGCGCGCCGCAGTCGGAAATGGCGATCCTCCTGCGGGGCCTGGCGCGGGCGGGGCGGTGGAGGCCGCGGCTGGGAGAGCTCCGGGCGGCGGGGCGACCCCCGGGCCGGCGGAAAGGTGAGGCCACCGCGCGACCCCGGCCCCACGCGTGCCTTTGTCGGGTGGACCCTCGGCGGCGCAGGACGCAGCGGGCAGCGTCCGCACATAGGGGGGCGGCGCTGGGGGTTTGGGCCGTGCGAAGCCTCCTGTCCGGCTCGGTCCGGCCCGGTCCTGCCAGGTCGCGGCGCGCGCAGCCAGCCCCGCCCGCGGTCCCGGAACGACGGGAGGGTCTTCCTCCCTGAGTGCGCGTGTCCGCCGGGTGCCAGGTGTCTGTCGAGTGTGGAGGACCCTGTCTCACTGCCTCGGAGCTGCTTCCCGGACTCGTTCCGTTGTGGCCCACAGAGAACGGAAGCAGAAGTCTCCGTTTCGTTTCTGTCTTCAGGTTTAGATTTGATTGGGGACGTTTTAACCAGCTGGTTGGTCATAACCTCAGAGGTGCTGTGTCTGAACTGCTAGACACGTCTGTCCTCACCTAATTGTGTTTAAAAACCGTCTTGATGACAAAAACATCAAATCAAAAATTGCTGCATCTATGGCCAGGGTTGCATACGGTCTTACGCTCACTCACTCGCTTCTCTCTTGCTGAAGGTTGCCATGAGCTTCGGGACTGAGTTCCGTGCCGGAGGAGGTGAAATGAGGAGCCAGCATTTCTGGGCTTCGGGAAACTTTAGGATTGGGTGTGTGTGTGTCCCCTTTCACCCGGGTCGGAGCTGGGACTCGGTGGCACTGGTGGCTGTGGCAGTTCTGCTTGGGCGATGTCGATGGCTCTGTCTCCTAGCGGTCCTTGTGGGGGCCATGGTGACCAGTGCTGGACTCGGACAAGGTGTGTGTTACAGGACCCCTCGGCCCAGAGCAGACACTCGGCATGTGAAAGAGACAGCCTTGCTGAGGGCCCTGCTGGGAGCCCCTGGGGAGGATGCCTGTCAGGCCCCGCCCCTCTGTGCCCTGTCTCCCACCACCGGCCCCTGACTCACACACACCGCCCCCCCCTCCGTCTCCCCCCCTTCCTCAGGGCCTCTTAGCTGGTCTCTGAACAAAGTCCATGCCTTGTTCTGGAGTCTGCCCAGAATACTCAGCTTCCCCTCCCTTCCGGGGCCAGGGCTCCCCTGACTTCCCCCAACACTGACCTCCCCTAGTGACCTACTTCATATGTTTGTGAAACTTAATATTTTACTGTGAGGTAAGGTCCGTAGAAAGGCTGTTTTGTGCAGAGAGCAGTGGCATTAGTATGTGCTCAGTTACATGCTTGTTGAATGAATGAAAGTGATGAGCCTAGTGACAGCTGTGTGATAGCTATGATGACCTTATTATCACTTGGGCATCATCATGGGTTCTGAGGGAGGACAGTCAGTTACAGGCAGATTGGACCGCCCTGCAAATCTTTCAGCTTCTATAATGATTTCAAAATAAAAAGGTTTTCGCCCAGCCAGTGTGGCTAAGTGGTTGAGTGTTGACCTATGAACCAGGAGGTCACGGTTCAATTCCAAGTCAGGGCACATGGCCAGGTTTCGGGCTCAATCGATTCTCTCTTATCATTGATGTTTCTCTCTCTCTCTCCCTCTCCCTTCCTCTCTAAAACCAATAAAAATATATATTAAAATTAAACGGTTTTAAAATCAGACCTGCCACTGGTAATACATTTAGAAATTTTGTTTTTGGTTACCCCCAAAAATCAAAACCTACATGTTAGTCTTAATACTTGGTGACATTTGTCAATGAAGTGGAGTGAGTGGAGTCATCCGTTAGCAGAGTCCGTGTCAGTGAGCTGTTCCTGAGACTGCCCTGGCGCTGCGACAGCGTCGGGACTGAGCGACTCAGGACTCTCACCTCATGCCCGCGTGAACTTGCAGGAGTGGGTTTTCTTGTGCTCCTAAGGTGACTGTCAGTGTGCAGGTATTGAATGGGTGCTGCATGTTTCTCAGCCATTTTGGTCCTTGAGTTCCCCTCACTTGCAGAGGGTGCTCAGGTGAGCGGTACCCTCAGACCTGGAACTTGAATTCAGGCCTCCTGAACAGGTTCGTGTTCTGACCACCCTGCAGAATCCTCCCATAACCAGCTGCTATGGTGCATCTCTAGAGCCCAGGCATGAAAGGCTCGCATCCATCCTGGGTGCAGGTGTTTGCTGAATGAATGACTAAAATGCAGTGAGACTGGGTCAGGATAGGTAGAATTTTATATGAGGTGGGAGTTTGCTTCTAAAGCCAGGAAGCAAGGTGGACATGATGCACACAGATACAGTGACCCTTGGAAAATTCCTGGAGTCTCTGTTAAGTATTCTGTGCAGGGCGTGGAATGTGTAATGCTGTAGGAAGACCTTATTTCAGCCACGAAGGCTCAGGCCAGTGAGAAAATGGGTCCCTGTGTCTTCAAAGGACCCGTGTCAAGCATGATGACCAGTCCTTGCACAAGAAGTAGACAGGAGACTGACTCTTAGCTCTTGATGGTGCCTCATGAGTCTCCGGTGCTCTCCAGATCAAAGGTAAACAAACCTATAGTCCTAAAATGAGGCTCATTAGTTTCTTCTATTGAATGGTCAGATCAGAACGTTTGGGACTGCAGACACCTTCTGCTTGTTCATAGTCCTCTCTCTCTGTGTGTCATTGGAGTCTGTGCTAGGATTTCCTTCCTGAAAGAAGACAAGGCTAGTAGGGCTCCCTTGAGGGGAACAGAGGTGAGGGTCCAGGTTCTCACCCTGCCTGCAGTTGGGGGAGCACAGGAGGTGGTAAGTGGAAAGAGACTTCATTAGCTGCTTCCTGAATATAAGTAACAAAGATGCCGAAAAACCATGACAGTTGTATCTTGTGAAAGGGAATTGCTAAGCCAGGACCAGCTCTTAGGTAATGCCGTCCCCTGGAGAGGATTAGCCCTAGTCTGTTATCGGGCACCTGGAGATTTAAGGATTAGATTACCAAACCACCTTTAGTGTAGATTTAGTCTTTCCTTATTCTTCAGACTAATTTTGTTTGTGTAAGTTGTGCCAGTGAAATAGGGCATTCTGCCTCTTCGTCTGGCAGAATGAATAGGTTTAGGTCTTCAGCAAATAAAATTGTTTTAAATTCTAAGAGTTTTGCAAACATATTGGTAGTTAACACTGAAATTGCAAAAGGAAGTACAGCATTTCATTCTGAAAGGGAAGTATGGAGTGAGCCCTAGCTTGTGTGTCACCGAAATGGCACCCTAAGCAATTTCCTTTTCAGGACTGATCTGTGTACATTAAAGGCTTACTGAATTCCAGTGTCATTCTACATGTATCTACATGAATGATTTTTAAAACTTAGCTCTGTGGCAGAAACCTTTGGATGTTAAAGTCAATAATATTTTTAAATAATCTATTGAGAGTGATCGTGACTATTCCTCGAATGTATGAATGTGAATGAACTTATTCATCCTCATGGGTTATTTGTAATTTTATTGTCCTTACAATTTTTCTACGTTGAACATGTGTCACCAGCAAACGTGGTTTGCAGGGTGAAATGTACAGTCATTTGGTGTCTCCATTGCTGTGTGGGGAGAAAATCTGTGCCAATTGGTTATAAAGTTGCATTCTGGGAGTCAGAGGACTGGAATGCTGACAGGCTGCCCTATCAGTTGTGCCCCACCCTGGCTCTGTCCTCAGGCCAGCTCCTTTCTTAGAGACTTTCCTTGCCCTGTGCACTGTTTTTTAGGGTGCAGGGGAATGTGTCATTGTGATCCAACAGAACTAAAATCGCCTGTCTTAATCTAACCATGGGGCTGAGTTCAGGTGTTAGGGGCTCCCAGCACACGGCCCCAGCTGGAATGGAGGGACCGGGTTGGAGGTGCTAGCCCGGGAGCTGCAGATCCGGGGCAGGAGTGCTGGTCTCCCTGCTCTGCAGAGCGCACATGCCATGCCTGCTTTTACTCCTGTTATTGGAAGAGGTTAGTGGCATAGCATGTGTTTGTTTTTAATGAGGCAGTCCCATTTAATTTTTCTTTATTATATAGGAGCGTCTTTTATTGTGAGAGGGTTTCTCTAAGGTAATTAAGGAAAATGTTGGGGTCAAAGAGTACAAACTTTATAATTTTTGCCATGTATTTCCAAGTTTATATTCTGTCAGTGTATCTTTCCTCTTCACCTACATGGGATTTTAACACTTCGATGCTATGGGCTTGATATTAAAATCTGGGATTTTTTTTTTCCAGTTGCAGTAAATGTTGCTGTTTCCTTTAAAATAAGAATATAGGCCCTGGTTGGTTTGGTTCAGTGGATAGAGCGTTGGCCCTCAGATTGAAGGATCCCAGGTTCGATTCTGGTCAAAGGCATATACGTACCTTGGTTCCAGGCTTGATCCCCAGCCCTGGTTGGGGCTAGCGTGGGAGGCAACCAATCCATGTACTCTCTCACATTGATGTTTGGGGGGGGAAAAAAGAAAAAAGAAAGAATCTATAATAATAAAAGGGTAGTATGCTAATTAGACTGATGTCTTTCCTGATGAAAGCCGGGGCGGAGGGAAGCCAGCCCAGGTCCCGGTGCCTGTGGGCGGCCAGAGGAGGAAAGCCCAGGTCCCGGATGCCAGAGGAAGCTGGTGCCAGCAGCCCAGGTCCCTGGTGCCAGAGGAAAGCTGGTGCTGGCAGTCGGGGAAGGAAGGCCTACTCTTGCACGAATTTTCATGCATCGGGCCTCTAGTGTAGTTATATACTGCTAAAATAAAGTGTAATGAATCCTGATGTAAAATAATTTAGTTATAAATAAAATAAAATGTTTAGTTTAAGTGGACTTTCTTAATTTCATGAAACCAGTCAGCCTCTCTTTTTTAAATTAACTAAAAAAGAAGTTGTGTTCTGGCCCTCCCGGCTTGGCTCAGTGGTTGAACATCAACCGAAGAACTAGGACAGGGGTCCTCAAACTTTTTAAACAGGAGGCCAGTTCACTGTCCCTCAGACCGTTGGAGGGCCGGACTATAGTTTAAAAAAAAACTATGAACAAATTCCTGTGCACACTGCACATATCTTATTTTGAAGTAAAAAAACAAAACGGGAACAAATACAATATTTGTATTTGCATGTGGCCCGCGGGCCGTAGTTTGAGGACCCCTGAACTAGGAGGTCACAGGTCTGTTTCCTAGAGCACATGCCTGGGTTGCGGGCTCGATCTCCAGTAGAGGGTGTGCAGGAGGCAGCCAATCAGTGATTCTCGTCATTGATGTTTCTATCTCTCACTTCCTTCCTCTCTTTGAAAACTAATAAGAACATTTTTAAAAAGTTGTGTTCTGGATAAAAGTTTTTTTTAATATGTTTTCATTGATTTTTTTTTTAGAGGAAGTGAGAGGGATAGAAAGATAGAAACACTGATAAGAGAGGAACATCATCAATTGGCTGCCTCCTGCCCAACCCCTACTGGTGATCGAGCCTTCAACCGAGGTACATGTCCTTGACCGGAATCGAATCCGGGACCCTTCAGTCTGCAGGCCGACGCTCTACCCACTGAGCCAAACCAGCTAGGGCTCGATAAAGATTTTTACTAGACTGTATTCATCTTATACTTTGACTCAGGAGGCTCATCACATGTAAAATTAAAACTTTTTTAATGTGAAATTTAATAGTCCTGTTTCATTTGGAAATGAAACTGGAAATTCTACAGTTTAAAGATGACAGTTATCTGTGAAGTATTTCTTAACTAGTCCAAGTAAAGTTCCTCCCTGTTTGAAAAAGTTTCTCATGAAACTTGCTGAGAGGATGCCTTCTGTTCCCCCAGGCATGGGTTGTACTCAGTGTGCATCAGCCAGAACCCCCAGGGCAGCTTTGCAAGGTAGCTGTTAACCAATTTTATAGGTAAGGAAACTGAGAGCTACATATTCCTTAGTATAAAGGTGTAGTGTTGAAGAGAACACACAAATAACTATCAGACATGTTAAAACGACAGCACACAGGATTTCCAGCTCTTACAACAGCGCAGTTTTCTCTGGCCTCGCCTGCCGGTTGGGTGGCCCTGTGGCTGGTACCAGCAGCATCTTTCTCCCACGGGCGGCTCTTCCTTTATAGAAATGTCAAGGGCAACTATACTATCATCGGAGGGGGCTGTGTTGGTGGGGGTGGGCTGTGATACACATCTGTGGACGGCAGGGCCATGCTCCTGACCTGCTCTGGTTTGGGGAAATGTGCAAACCTTCCCAGGTGTCTGTGATTTGCACCTCTGACTTATGGCGTCTCTTCACTTGGTTGCAGTCAGCGTGGTGAAACATGCCTAGATACACCACCACTTCCTCAGACCCACAGTCTGCTTCCTAAATAGGCCACCAGCTGACAGCTCACCTCAAGTTTGTTAGGCCCAGTTAACCTCCCCTAATTAGATGCCAGCCCCCTAAAGTTCTGAAGACAGATTTCCCCGGAAAAGGAAAATAACCTTTTACATCTAAACGTATGCAACAGGAATACTAGTGTTCGAGCTCAGCATCAAAAAATTGTAACCAGCGTTACAGACCTTGTCTATGTGTGTATTTTTATTAGTATTATTTTTAATCCTCACATGATATGTTTATTGATTTTAGAGAGAGAGGGAGGAAGTAAGAGAAACATCGATCGGTTGCCTCCCATACATACCCCGACTGGAAATTGAACCCACAACCTTTCTGGTTCAACCAACTGAACTATCTGGCCAGTGCACATGCATATTTATTTCTACTTAAAAATAAGTAAGTGGTTAGTAAAGTACATATTCAGATAAAACTTAATGTACAAGAAGGCAAGATCTGTGCTCAGAGCTGGGAAGAATTACCCTTGTTTGTACAACGGTTACTGATGGTCAGATTGTACAGTGCCTGGGAGCCCGGCTTGGATTTGGGTCACAGCCCTCCCCATGCGCAGCACAGTGGCCCAGCACATCACTCAGTGTGTCTTCTCATCTGTGAATTGGAGATCTTCGTCATAGTGGCTGTGCTTATTGTGTCCCTGTCGCAAGTACTCCACCCAGGCTGACTCCCAGGCACAGCGTGCGGAGGAGCTGGCAGGGAGTGTTCAGTAGCTTGCCCAGGTCTCTGAGCCCATCAGTGGCACCGCCAGGTTCCGGCCACCGCCCCCAGCACCCTCCTGGACTGGGTGCCTGTCCAGCAGACTTCTCGGAGCTTTCACGGGGGTTCAGGGCAAGTGTGATGTCTGCACACAGTGAGCTCCCTGGGTGGTAGCTGCCATGCTGGTGAAACTGCAGCAGTGCTGACGGGCTCTGTCAGCGCTTGTGCTGGCTGTGTTTTAGGTGTGTTCCTCTGGGTAACACTCGCTGCCTCTAACATGAGGCGGCTGTCACAGGTGGACTGTCATGGTGTAATTGGTGCACCTTGCACTTGGTCTCAGACCAGATTCGGTGGAACAGTTTGATTCTGGTCATGGTTGTAGGGAGGTAGTCACTGTGGGAGACACTGCGGCCAGGGAATCACAGTTTTGTCAGGAGTGATTTTACAGTTGGGGAACCTAGGTTTGATGGGGGGCCCTGGGTCAGGGATTTCTCTTCCTCTAGGTATCTGCTGTGGTCCCCAGCCCTTGGTGGTCAGGCTCCAGGCTTGCTGCTTCCTGTTAACCTTGTGAGTCATAAGGGCAGAATTCTTTTTTCTTTTTTTTTTTTAAATCCTTACCTGAGGATATTTTCCCACTGATTTTTAGAGAGAATGGAAGAAAGAGGGAAAGACAGAAATATTGATATGAGAAAAACGCATTGATTGGTTGCCTCCTACACACGCTCAACCACGGCCAGGACCAGGGAGGAGCCTGCCACCAGGGTATGTGCCCTTGACCAGAAACAAACCCGGGACTCTTCAATCCGCAGGCCAGCGCTCTATCCACTGAGCCAAACTGGCCAGGGCCAGAATGCTTGTTTTCTTTTAGACCAGGTACAAGACACTCTTCCTTGTGACCAAGCACAGTGCATATTGATGTGAAATGCTTGTTAGCTGCTGTTCTTTGGTAGGTGTGTTCCTTGGCCTGGGACTTAGGTTCATTGTTTCTCTTGTTCTTTGAAGACTTGTGGGGAGGTTGTCCCTAAAGAAGTGATCCATTTTACCTTTTACTCTGTCTCTGTTCTAAGGCTGAGCATCACTGTTGATTTTTATTTTCAGAGTGAAGGAGGAAAGGGGAAATATTTGGGGGTTCCTGTATTCCCAGCGACTTTAGAAATCATTTACATTTGAAATCCATTTGAAGTTGGGAATAAAGGTAACAGACAACTGTGACACGCAGCGTCCTCTCATGCTGTACACGTTTGCTGATAACATTCTCAGATATGTCTGTGGAGTTAATTGTTGGCCGGTTCCTTCTGATGCGCAGTATATTATTACTTTATTTTGGAATAAATAATAAATTCAAAGTTACACATTCAGACAGTTTTCTGAACCTTCTCACTGTCCCCAGCACTGTCAGCAGCTGGCTCCTTCCTGACCGGCGCTCCAGACTTACCTGCTTCTTCAGTGTCCTTTGGCCATGGAGGCTTACAAGTTCAGTGTAGATTTTAAGTGAAGATTCCTCCAAGGAGTAGACATAGCTGTCTTGAGACACCAGATGTATTTTTGTTTTTAGTAGAGTTTTTTGTCTGTATGATTGGTCCAGGGTGTGTGAGGCTGAGCAGCAGTTTGCTTCCCAGAGGGGTTTGCTGGTCACTGCCTGCCAAGTGCCACTGTATTCTGCCTCGTCACATAACGAGTTACCTTTGCCCCCTGTCCCCTTGGTAGTCTTGGGTGCCTGCCTTGGCCTCTTGGTCTCTGTGTGACGTGACTTGGTCTTGCCCTGTCAACAACACATGTCTCTCCAAGTTGAGTGTGAAGGTGTTCCTTCCTCCCCTCCTCTTCTTCCGAGTCTTGTCCGTCCTTTCCCTTTACACCTTATTAAGGCAAAGACATTGACATTGTGTTTTGTGATCACAAATTTGAACTTGCCCAGCTGGTGTAGCTCAGCAGTTAAGCATCGAGCCAGGAACCAAGAGGTCACTGGTTCAAGTCCCAGTCAGGGCACATGCCCGGGTTGTGGGCTCGATCCCCTGTGGGGGGCGTGCAGGAGGCAGCCGATTGATGATATTTCTCTCTCATCATTGATGTTTCTATCTCTCCCTCTCCCTTTCTCTCTCTCTCTCTCTAAAAAAAAAAAATCAATAAAATATATTTTTTAAAAATTTTGAACTTGCTTGTCTTGTGAGTTTATTCCTGAAGATCCATAAAATTTGGCATTGCTTCCCCTTGTGGAAGCTGTGTGTGTTCTGGACCAGGGACCCTGCTCCCAGCGCATTTGCTTTCTCTTGCCTGTCCGGGAGGCTGAGGGCAGACGTGGCTGTCCTGGAGAGCTCTGCATCTCGGAGCACGTCCCCAGAGGCAGTGAGGACCCTGGTGTGGCCTTCACGCTGCTGGTCAGCATCACCCAGACTTCAGGCCATAAAACCTGGCTTGCGGATGCTGACATTAACAATTGTCTTAAGTAGTGTTATCTAATGATGTATATAGAAATACCACCCTATCCGGTTTGGCTCAGTGGGTAGAGCTTTGCCAGCGGACTGAAATGTCCCAGGTTTGATTCTGGTCAAGGGCATGTGCCTCAGTTGCTGGTCCTCCCCAGCCCTGGTCAGGGCACATGCAGGAGGCAACCAATTGATGTGTTTCTCTCACATCGATATTTCTCTCCGTCTTTCTCTCTCTCTTCCACTCTCTAAAAATCAATGGAAAAATATCCTCGGGTGAGGATTAAAATAAAATAAAAAGAAATACCAAAGAATTTGTAGCTTTTGTAAGATTTTTGAGATTGACTCGGATGACTTCAGAAGTCTGAATGAGGTGTGCTAAGAATGGGATGGGATACAGTGGGCCCTGGAACAGCACGGGGTTAGGGATAAGGACTCCTGCTCAGTGGAAAATCCCACATCACTACGTCAACCTCGGCATACGAGGACTTCCAGCTGCAGCATTGACGTTGTACATGAGTTGGACTGTGCAGGTCTGTGGAAGACCCCGTGCAGCTCAAACCGTGTTGTTCCTGGTCAACAATCGGGTGTCTATAGCGAGCTGGAGGGACGCGGGGCTCCTGGGACTCGGGCACTGGGCTGTCTCATGTCCAGACGAATCAGACCGCCAGTGGGTGACAAAACTTTAGAAGAAAGTATAGGACAGTTTACTTTTGACCTTGGGATTGAGATGAATTTATTGGACAAAAACAAAGATGGGGAAAAGTGGGTAAGTTCACAAAAATTCGGTGTGTTCAGTTATATGGACATTAAGAACCTGTGAGGGCTCGGCCGTGTGCGTGCAGCCCATGCCACCCACAGCTGTGTACCTGAAATGGCTATGGTGGAAAGGCACCACCACGGACTGCTCAGAGCACTTGCCCTCAGCAGCCCGTGGGGGGTGGGTCCATGGCGAGGTGCCATGCTGCCCAGGAGCAGGCAACACAGGCTAGGCAGGGTGTCATTGTGGAGGTGCAGTGCAGGAGTGGGCAGCAGCTGGCATCCTTGACACATCGAGCTTGCCAGGGACCCTGGAGTTCCACAGGTAGTCCCATACCCTGCGTCTCTTCCTCCTGAACTGTGTGTGGTGAAGGACCAGGTGTTTATATTTAACTAGAGGCCCAGTGCATGAAATTCATGCACAGAGGTGGGGTGGGGGTGTCCCTCAGCTCAGCCTGCACCCTCTCGCAATCCAGGACCGCTGGCTCCTAACTGCTCGCCTGCCTGCCTGTCTGATTGCCCCTAACTGCCTCTGCCTGCCTGATTGCCCCTAACCACTCTGTCTGCCTGCCTGATCACCCCTAACCGCTCTGCCTGCCTGATTGCCCCTAACCACTCACTTGCCTGCCTGATTGCCTCTAACCACTCTGCCTGCCTGCCTGATCGCCCCTAACTGCTCACCTGCCTACCTGATTGCCCCTAATCGCCTCTGCCTCGGCCCCCACCTCCACAGCTTCGTCAGGAAGGATGTCTGGAAGGTTGTTCAGCTGTCTGGTCTAATTAGCATATTATGCTTTTATTATTATAGATTTCCAATGTCACAGACTGGTGATGCTTTTGCAAACTTTTGTGAAAATGACTAACTAGAAAAGTAAATCATAAAACAAAATGCAAGCCCAGATTCTTTCTTCTCTTTTACTTTTCAATAAACATTGAAGAAAATGGACTTTTTTATGTACAGTCTGAGGTTTGTATAACCATCACCCTTCTGAGGACCTGGCCGTCCCCTGCCCTGGTGCTGACTGGCCTCTCGCTGCTCAGTGTTCTGAGAGTCACCAGGTTGAATGGGGACGGCGATGTCCCTTGTCTCCCCATTCACAAGGACACGTGTGTTTCTGGGGTTTGGCGGTTACACCCATTCACCAACAGGTTCTTCCTTGTGAACACCATTTCCATTTCTCTTGGGTAAATGCTTAGGAGTGGGACTTATGGGTCATGTGATGAGTCTGGATTTTACTTTATAAGGAACTTCCAGAGTCTTTGCAGAGTGGCCCGCCCATTCCGCATCCCCCAGCTGTGTGAAGTCTGGGCACAGTTCACCCTCACCAGCTCTTGGTCTTGCCAGTCTTTTCTTAGGCTGTTCTAGTAGATGTGGTTCTAGTAGGTGTGTGGTGGTATCTCATTGTAGATTTAATTTGGATTTCCTAAGGAAGGAAGATGCGAGTACCTTTTGTGCTTGTTTGCTATTGTGTAACAGTTTGTTCACTCTTGCTGACAACTTCTGCATCTCCCCTGCTGAGCCAGCCTCACCCGGGGGCTTCCGTGCCTGGCACTGCCCTCAGGAAACTCACACCCCAGGCACGGCGCAGGGATGTGCAGAGCAGCACTGTTGGTAGGACCTGGGACCAACCCAGCACCTCCCATGACAGAGTGGATTGATGAATTGCGGTCACTTCACAACATAGAATTTGTCCAATACTGGAAATGAGTGAGTGAGAGCTACGTCCAGCACACGCAGAATGAAGCAGCTCACAGAAGGCTACCCACAGTGGTAGACCATTTTCTTAAGCTCAGAAAATTAAACTAAGTAGTTGAGGGAGAAACATACCAGAAAAAAATTTAAAGCAAGGGAGCTAATCAGGTGATGCGAACAGGGGCAATGGACAGTGCAGGAAGTGTCAAGGTTTTGTTGCTTTTCTAGTGTTTAGATTGAGGGGTGGGGTCACGGTGTTTACTGTGTCACTGTGTGTCATGACCTACATGCTCCATTTATTCCTGTGTAAAATTATATAATGAAATACTTGGAACAGAAATGGCCTTCCTTTTAAGATATTTTCAAATCTGTTTTTCCAAAATTGGTATATGATTTTCCCCAGCAGTAGGTTGAATTCAACAGCAACTTTATAAACCATTGCTCTGTGCTGAGATGACCAGCAAACACGAATCAGAATGCACGGTGCAGGAGCTCCAGTGGCGCCATTGGTCAGCGTGCAGTGCTCACACAGAATGCAGTCTTCCCTGGCGCTCTTGCATCTCAGGGGCGTGGCCTACAGGACGGGTGTTGTCTGTTCTGCTTATTTAGTTTGCTGGCAGATTCCATCTTTAAGGACAGGGTGCATGGCAGATGCTTCATAAATGTTTGTTAAACAAACTAATAGCACAGACAACATGCTCAAGGCTCAGGATGCTCCACACAAGGCAGCGGGGCTCTGCTGGGGTGCGTGGGGCAGGCTGACAGGCAGGGTTGCCCAGGGTGGTGTGCTCTGCGGGGCCCAGAGGTCTGGGTAAGAGGGAGCCGGGAGGTCAGCGGAGCCTTTGCCCAGGAGCGGTCACCTAGTCACCTATCAGCCTGGACTGGTGGATGCAGAGGCTGGTGTTGGGCTGTGATTTGCTGCTGCAGCTGGGGATGTTGGGGAAGCTCCAGAGTGGGGTGGTGACAGGAGCAGAGCTGAGCCTTGGACCCTGACAGTGGCGTGGAAAACCTGTGCTCACCAGATGCCTGCTCCTGTGTCTGCTGGCTGTGGTAGGCCTCCTGGTGTTTGTAGCAGCTGCACCAGGTTGCACTGCAGACCGCAGGTGTGCCCCTGTTGGTTCTTAAAGATGCAATGTTACTAAAGAAAGTCCAACCCAAAGTCGGGGCTGACCCCTCCTGGAATGAGGATTGGGAATGAACCTGTGATGTGTACTTCAGGTGGGCATGGCTGCTCCCAGATCTTGACTTGGGTCTCAGAAATGCCTTTGAAATTTAATTGAAACAGGTTTAGGGAAAACAAAATGGTGAGGTGCTACTTCAAACAACAGGTGGTCCCTGGCCAGTGTGGTTCCGTTGGTTGGAGCATCTTCCTGTATACACAAAGGTTTTGGGTTTGATCCCTGGCTGGGGTGTGTATGGAAGGCAACCGATTGATGTTTCTCTCTTTAAAAAAAAAAAATCACCCTAGCCAGTTTGGCTCAGCGGATAGAGCGTAGGCCTGCGGACCAAAATGTCCTGGGTTCAATTTCAGTCAAGGGTACATACCTTGGTTGCAGGCACCTCTCTGCCCAGGTCCTGGTGGGGCAGGGTGCGGGGGCAGGGGCGGGGTTGAGGGGGGAGCGGCTGGTGTAGGAGGTAACCAATGAGTTTTTCTCACATCGATGTTTCTGTCTTTTCTTCTCTCTTCTACTCTCCCTAAAAATGAATGGAAAAAATATCCTCAGGTGAGGATTAACAAAAACAGCAAAAAATCAATAAACGTACCCTCAAGTGAGGACTTTAAGGAAAAGAAGATGATAACTTTTCAAGGCTTGATTGTAATGATTAAAAATAAACAAAACTCGTAGCCCTAGCTGGTTTGGCTCAGTGCATAGAGCGTCGGCCTGTGGACTGAAGCGTCACGGGTTTGATTCTGGTCGAGGGCATATGCCCGGGTTGTGGGCTCAACCCCCAGTGTGGGGTGTGCAGGAGGCAGCTAATCAATGATTGATGTTTCTCTCACCATTAATGTTTCTATCTTTCTCTCCCTCTCCCTTCCTCTCTGAAATCGGTAAAAATATTTTTTAAATAATAAATAAATAAAAATGTAAAACAAACAAAAAACCTCACAGAACTTATTTTCTCCTCCACTGTTGTCTCCCTTTTGCCATCACCTTCCCTCAGAATAAAACAAGATCTCCATTTGTGGGTTAAATCTGTCTTTTGGTTCAAGACTGTTCCAGTTGAACAGGAAACTTAAACACACACATTGCCTGACAGTGGCTCTTCCATAACAAGATGCTAACTTATGGAATGTGTGTGAAACAGTGTAGAAATTTAATTTAGCCATTTCTGTGTTTGGACAGCATTTATTTCCTCTTCTGATTCAAAATATAAAACACCAGTTTGAATACTGTTTGTAGCAGCTACTTTTTCTTAAAAGAGCCAGTCGGTGTTTTAAGCTTTGTGATCACAGACGCCACAGGCCCAGTGAAGGTGTGGAGAGACTGGAGAATGTATACTTCTTTTTATTTTCTTGTCTCTAACTGGCTTTGAGAACAAATACCCTACGACAACAGTTGCTCCTTTTTTTTAAATCCTCACTGGAGGGCATGCTTTTATTGCTTTTAGAGAGAGGAAGCGGGAGAGACAGAAACATTGATGTGAGAGGGAAACATGGAGTTGTCTCCCACATGCACCCCAAGCGGGGATTGAAACCAAAACCTGAGAATGTGCCCTGAAAGGGAATTGAACCCAAGACCTTACACAGGATGATGCTCAACCAACTGAGTCACCGGGCCAGGACAAGCTACTCCCTTTTCTGATGCAGGTAAAATGGCCATACCTCCAAGTGCACAGACACTAACTAATGTCACTGAGTTTTGGTGTATGCTGTGCTTGTGAAATTAAGTTACAGAATGTTTCTCTCGCCCTAGAAGGTTCTCTTCACGGTTTGGTGCACAGTGTGTGGGGGATTGCGCTACTCCGCTGCTGTGTTGCTTTTTTATTAGAGAGGAGGGTCCTGCGCAGACAGACCCGGGTGCTCCATGCCCTGCCGCCGCACACTCGGTGACCTCACAGCTGCTGTGACTGACAGGCCCTGAAAGGGACCCATCTCAGTGCAGCCTCCAGCGGGCAGAGACACCGAGGCACGTGAGGGGAGGTCCTGTGCTGCTCATTTTCTTACTGACAACTTTATCATTTTATGAAGATGATACATGGATTTATTAAAAATTCAAACAGTACAGAAAAGCATGGCAATGAACATGATTTTTAAAATCAAGCAGTGGTGTAGGGTTAGATAAAGAAATGCTGTACAGCAAAGGATAAGTCTTTTAGCTTCTGGTCCCTGGTCCTTCCCAGAAACAACCCGATTACCAGGTACTCATCTTCCAAAGGTATTGGCGCAGCATTTTACTTTTACTTATTTGAATACTAGAGGCCTAGCTCATGGAATTCATGCACCGGTGGGTCCCTAAGCCTGGCCCAGCAGTCAGGACCGATCAGGGCCTTCCTTCCCCGACGCCCCCTGGTGATCAGCGCACATCATAGCAAGCGATCGAACTCCCGAAGGGACACTTTGCATATTAGCCTTTTATGTATCCTCCTGTATATATATGTAAAACCCTAATATGCAAATAGACCGAACGGTGGAACAATTGGTCGCTATGATGTGCGCTGACCACCAGGGAGCGTGTGTGAAACATGGTGGGTGTCGGCAGCAGGAGGCAGAGCATGGAACATGGCCAGTGTTGGCCACGGCAAGATGGTAGAGCAAGTGAGCAGGGGCGCCAGACCAAGGCGGGGCCCTGGTCACTATCATCGGGGCAAGCCTCTGGTAGTTACTGAAAGTTCTTTGCTCCTGTGTGCCATGGTCCCGCCCAGTGCTCGCACCCGCTGATGGCGCCAGAGCCGCTGCTGGCACCAGGCGCCAGCCCAGGTTACTCGGCGCCATCAGCGGGTGCAAGTGGCGGCTGCCCGCCCCGATTGCCCCTCAGGGCTTCTCCACCTCCCCCTGCTCCTGAGGGGCGATCAGGGCAGCAGCTGCTGCTCGCACCCGCTGACAGCAGCAGTCCCACTCGCACCCACTGCTGGTGCCAGCCCTAGTTGCTCTGCACTGTCAGCGGCGGGAGTGGGGTTGCTGGCAGAGAGGAGACTGGCACTGCGGTGGGAGGGGCTGGGCGTGGGCTCGAAGGATGGGCCGAGATCTGCCCCTGTGCCCACCACAGCCTCACGGCCCACAGTTCCTTTCAAGGTGCACAAATTCATGCATGGGCCCCTAGTATAATAAAAGCATAATATGCAAATCAATTGAACAGCAGAACGACTGGTCACTATGACACACACTGACCACCAGGGGGCAGATGCTCAATGCAAGAGCTGCCCCCTGGTGGTCAGTGTGCTCCCACAGGGGGAGCGCTGCTCAGCCAGAAGCCCGGCTCACGGCTGGCAAGCACCACGGCGGTAAGGAGCAAGGGGGGGCCTGGACTGCAAGAGCCCCGGACTGCAAGAGGGATGTCTGACTGCTGGCTTAGGCCCAATTCACAGAGCCTAACACTCATCCACTGAGCCACTCTGGCCGGGCAGTGCAGCATTTTTAATAAAAGCATTTGTTTGGATGTGGCAGTATTAATTATTGATGTTTTTCCATGGGTGGGGTCTAGAGGTCAAGTATTTAGCAGGCACTAACTGAGAATAAAAAATACTTTGTCGCCCTGACTGGTTTGGCTCAGTGGATAGAGCACCGGCCTGTGGACTGAAGGGTCCCGGGTTCGATTCCAGTCAAGGGCATGTACCTTGGTTGCGGGCACATCCCCGTAGGGGGTGTGCAGGAGGCAGCTGTTCGATGTTTCTCTCTCATCGATGTTTCTAACTCTCTATCCCTCTCCCTTCCTCTCTGTAAAAAATCAATAAAATATGTATTTTAAAAAAAATACTTTGTCGTGCCCGGCTGGTGTGGCTCAGTGGTTGAGCGACAACCTATGAACCAGGAGGTCACGGTTCGATTCCTGGTCAGGGCACATGCCCAGGTTGCAGCTCAATCCCCAGTGTGGGGCATGCAGGAGGCAGCTGATCGATGATTCTCTCTCATCATTGATGTTTTTGTCTCTCTCCCTCTCCCTTCCTCTCTGAAATAAATAAAAATGTATTTTAAAAAAATACTCTGTCACATCTGTATTCTCCAGCACAGTTCTGGGACCAGTACCGTAAGGAGTAGTAGTTAAACTTGCGGGGCTGTGTTTCTCTGTGGGTTATTGTGGCACAGTACTTAGTGGTGGAGAGTTGGCCAGAATATGCCAGGTAAACATAGCCCAAATCCCTGCTTTGTACTGAGGGTCTCCTGGCTCTGTGCCAGCCCAGCTGTGAAGTGGGTGCATGTCCTTGTTTCTGTCCGCAGTGACTAAAGGCACCCAGAGCCCTGCACCAACTTGCCTAGAACTAGGCTTGGAATCCTCTTGTCCTGATTCCAAATATCCTCTTTTTGGGGAAGGAGACTTGTTTTATTTTCTGCCCTCAGTAGGGGTCAGGTGGCTTACCTGGTGTTCCTAGGGCAAAAGGTCATGCCCTTCAGTTTAGGTTCAGATACCAATTTTCATTCTCAGGGACCAGGCTGACCATCCACGTGGGCCCTGGAGGGGGTTGAGGCGCCAGCACACCCTGGTGGCCACCCTGTGCCCTTCTGCTGTCTGTTGTGAATTCCCTGTCACCTGCCTGGCCTCTCCTGCCAGCCTCAGTCCCTCCACCCCATCACGCGTCCTCCTTGGCTTCCTTCCTCCGCAGAGTGGTGTCCTGTGGGGTGCGGAGCAGCCCTGTCCCCAGACGCTGTGTTCCGTGCCTCTGACCTTACGCTGGTTGGCATAGGCCTGCAGCTGAAAGTCTTTTCTCTTTGCTGTTTGGAGCTTCTTGGTGTGGAGGCCTGTTTTGCCAGGTGTCTAATGTGGCCTTGGCGCTAAAGGGGCCTCTGTTTGCACACCAGTGGTTTCCTCTCAGCTCTTGTCTGGCTCAGTTGGCTGTATTCTGTGTGTGTCTTATTCCTGCTGGGCAGGTTTTTTTCAGAGATATTTGAAGCCTCCTTTTGGGGGGCAGCTGAAGCTTCGCTCAGGCATTGCCTGCAAAGGCAGTGGATGGTGCCTTTCCCTGTGGCTGGTGATTTAGATCCCACCTTTGCTGCTGATAACAATATGCTGTCTGTCTCTACTTCAGGCTGATTCCCATGGTCTAAACCAGTGGTTCTCAACCTCCCTAATGCCACGACCCTTTAATACAGTTCCTCATGTTGTGGTGACCCCCAACCATAAAATTATTTTCGTTGCTACTTCATAACTGTAATGTTGCTACTGTTACGAATCGTAATGTAAATATCTGATATGCAGGATATATTTTCATTGTTACAAATTGAACATAATTAAAGCATAGTGATTCATCACAAAAACAATATGTAATTATATATGTGTTTTCCGATGGTCTTAGGCGACCCCTGTGAAAGGGTCGTTCGACCCCCAAAGGGGGCACGACCCACAGGTTGAGAACCGCTGGTCAAGATACTGAACAAACCAACACCACGGGGCCCTGCTGCTGCCCTTCCACACCTCCCCCATCCAGACTAGCCTGTGTGAGGCTCACACTCGTCCTCCGTGCATCCGCAATTCTGTGTTTACTGAGGAAATGCATTCAGTTGAAGGAATCGGACTGATTCCACTGTGAATGTTTTGTGCACAGGCTTTTGTGTGAATGAGTTTTCTCTTCTTTTGGATAAATTACCAGGGAGTGGCATGCTGGGTCCTGAGACCTCGGTAATGCTCTGTCCGTCTGCCCTCTGGATGGCTCTGCATGTGCAGCAGCTCCCTGTGCAGCACTCTCAGTCTCTCAGGTCCCACTCAGGACATATCACTCTGCTGGTTTAGACCCCTCTTTTCTTTGGTGGGAAGAAAACAAAATGTATTGGGGGAATGCAAAATTGGGGGCGGGTATGTAGACTTTCTGCTGCAAGGCAGCAGGAAGGGGGCCCCAGATGGGTTACCCTAGACCCCTTTTTGTCCATCCATTCGTTTACTGGTGGACATTTGGGGTGTTTCCAGAGTTTGGCTGTTGTGAACCTTTGTGTGTAAGTCTGTGCAGGGATAGGTGAGAGCCACGCCCGCAGTGGAGTGGCTGGGCCTGTGATGAGTGTGGGTGAAGCACTGCAGACTGTCCTGAAGGGGGCGCAGCCCACGGGAGCTCCAGTGCTTCACACCCTCATCCTCACTGACACATGCTCTTCTAGTGCACGTGCAATAGCGTCGTTTCTCAGTGACCGATAAGGTCTCACATCTTTTTGTGCATAATTGAACTTGGGGCATGTTGTGATTTTTTTTTTAATTAATAAATCTTTATTGTTCAGATTATTACAGATGTTCCTCTTTTTCCCCCCATATCTCCCCTCCACCTGGTTCCCATCCCACCCCATGCCCTTACCCCCTGCCATTGTCCTCATCCATAGGTGTAAGATTTTTGTCCAGTCTCTTCCCACACCCCCTTCCCCCCAAGAATTGTCAGTCCACTCCCTTTCTATGCCCCTGCTTCTATTATATTCACCAGTTTATTCTGACTTAATTTTTAGGTTCACTTGTCAATAGGTATTTATTTGTTGTCACTTTGTTGTTCATAATTTGTATCTTTACCTTTTTCTTTTTCCTCCTCTTCTTCTTTTTTTTTTTTAATGTATTTTATTGATTTTTTACAGAGAGGAAGAGAGAGGGATAGAGAGTCAGAAACATCGATGAGAGAGAAACATCGATCAGCTGCCTCCTGCACATTCCCTAATGGGTATGTGCCCACAACCAAGGTACATGCCCTTGACCGGAATCGAACCTGGGACCACCTGGGACCCTTGAGTCCGCAGGCCGATGCTCTACCCACTGAGCCAAACCGGTTAGGGCCTTCCTCCTCTTCTTAAAGAATACCTTTCAGCATTTCATATAATACTGGTTTGGTGGTGATGAACTCCTTAAGCTTTTTCTTGTCTGTAAAGCTCTATCTGACCTTCAGTTCTACGTGATAGCTTTGCTGGGTAGAGTAATCTTGGTTGTAGGTTCTTGGCATTCATCACTTTGAATATTTCTTGCCACTCCCTTCTGGTCTGCATGGTTTCTGTTGAGAAATCAGCTGACAGTCGTATGGGTACTCCCTTGTAGGTAACTGACTTTCTTTCTCTTGCTGCTTTTAAGATTCTCTCTTTGTCGTTTGCTCTTGGCATTTTAATTATGATGTGTCTTGGTGTGGTCCTCTTTGGATTCCTCTTGTTTGGAGTTCTCTTCGCTTCCTGGACTTGTAAGTCTATTTCTTTCATCAGGTAGGGGAAGTTTTCTGTCATGATTTCTTCTAATATGCTTTCAATATCTTGCTCTCTCTCTTTCTGGCACCCCGATAATTCGGATGTTGGTACGCTTGAAGCTGTCCCAGAGGCTCCTTACACTATCTTCATATTTTTGGATTCTTTTTTCGTTTTGCTTTTCCAGATGGATGTTTTTTGCTTCTTCATATTTCAAATCTTTGACTTGATTCTTGGGATCCTCTCGTCTGCTGTTGGATCTCTGTATATTATTCTTTATTTCAGTCAGTGTATGTTTAATTTCTGACTGGTCCTTTTCCATTTTTTTGGTATTCTCATTAAGATCCTTGAAGGTCTCACTAAGTTCCTCAGAGGTTCGTAGAAGATTCTTGAGTAGCCTTATAACTGTGGTTCTGAACTCTATGTCCTCCATTAGTTTGCTTTCCTCCATTTCTTTCATTTGTGACATGTTTCTTTGTCTCCGCATTTTTGGCTGACTGTGAGGAGCCGCTGTGTCTATAAGAAGAACTTCTGTGCTGGAGACACCCTTATGGGGCAGGACTTGCTTCAGTGGGGTTTTGGTGCTCACTGAGTCTGTTTCTTGAGTGTGTCCCTTATGGATGTGAGGAGTTGAAATCTGGTATCTGGCCAGGGGTACCCTGGCTCCTGGATCTCCAAGTCAACCACTGTGTGGGTCCACCCAGCAGGGGCTACAGCAATATCAACAGATTTCTCCTCTTTGTTTTGAGTTTGGAAGTTTTGGAGCTCCCTGACCCAGCTGCAGTTTGTTGGGTTAGGCTGCAAAAACACAGGTGGTTCCCTGCGCCACTGGCACAGCTTGGGCAGGGATATAAATTGAGTGGGGCGGGGTCTCCGAGAATCACCAGGGCGGGGCAAACAGCAATGGTTGTCAGCATCTCCGCGACTCCAACTCCATGTCTCTGCGTCCCTGAATCCCGCGCCCCCATGGCAACAATGATCCCTGCGAGCAGCTCTGCGAGAAAGCCACCCTTGCTTTCTGACCCACTGCAAGACAGTCCAGTTTCTCCCCGTAGGAGTCTGGGACCTCAGAATCTCGCCTTAAACGAGCTCAGTGCATTCGAGAGCTTGTCTCCCCTTCCGATTGAAAAAAACCGTGCATCCAGGTGCAGCCCCCCTCACGCGCGCCCCCGTACCTCTGTTCTTGGCGCCTCTGCACCTCCCACTCAGTCTCAATGCGCCTCTTTCTTTCCTTCTAGTTGTAGAACTTCCACTCGGCCAGCTTTCCCGTGGTTCTGGATGATGTCTGTTTTGTCTTATAGTTGTAATTTCAGTGTTGTTGTGGGAGGCAGCACGCACAGGTTTATACCTTATGCCACCATCTTGGTTCTCCATGTTGTGATTTTTAAAAAGTGAATGTTCTGCCGAAACCGGTTTGGCTCAGTGGATAGAGCGTCGGCCTGCGGACTGAAAGGTCCCAGGTTCGATTCCGGTCAAGGGCATGTACCTGGGTTGCGGGCACATCCCCAGTGGGAGATGTGCAGGAGGTGGCTGGTCGATGTTTCTCTCTCATCGATGTTTCTAACTCTCTATCTCTCTCCCTTCCTCTCTGTAAAAAATCAATAAAATATATATTTTAAAAAAAAAAAAAAAAGTGAATGTTCTGTCCCAGCTGGCATGGCTCTGTGGTTGAGTGTCGACCCATGAACCAGGAGGTCACCAAACTGGAATTAGAACTAAGATAGTGTTCTTCAGGCCTCAGTACCTGGGGTGGTTTATCTTCTGTTGTCTGTCATTTCGGAGAAAGGGTATAAGCATTAAGGTTTTGTAGCTGTGGGCTCCCTACTTCTCCCGTTCTTTCTGTCCCAGGTATTCAGAGGACCTGCCTTTGTGGTTTGTCTCTGTAGACAGCATAGTGAGTGGGTCTTGCATTTTTATTTTGACAATCTCTTCATTTTTCTTTTAGCTATACATACTCTCTGCTCTAGGTGTTACAATAAATCCACTTAATTTTGAAAGTCAACTTAGGGTAGTGGTATTACAGCCCTCTGCACATACAATTGAAAACTGCTATGCTGTGGTTGAGTGCCATGTCTGTACACTTTATACTTTTTGAGTTTTCTTTGAATTTTTCTTGTAGACTAACCTACCATGGCCGACCAGCGACAGCGCTCACTCTCTACCTCTGGGGAATCGCTGTACCATGTTCTGGGGCTGGACAAGAACGCAACCTCAGACGACATTAAAAAGTCCTACCGGTAAGAGCCATGCTTCGTGGGTGTGATTAGCACCGACCAAGAACTACCATATATATATTATATAAATTTTTTAATTTTTTTCTTGGCTGACTTAGTATTTAACATCTTTGTATGTACAGTGTATCCCTTGTACCTTAAAACGGGTACATTAATGTTTCCAGACTGTCTACCCTGGAGTAGGCAGTCCTGCAGCAAGCAGCTCTGACGTGCTGAGCGGGGCTGTTGGCCATTGGATGAGGGACTTGGTGCCACGCGGTGGTGACAGTCTGCTTGCCTGTTGTAACCTCCAGGCTGAACCTGAATGGACCCTTAGGTGCGGTGTCATTGGTGAAGCTGTGATGACTAAACACACAGCAAAGTACCTTATCAGACCCCCTGCCTGTTGCTTTGTGCAGGAAGTGGCAGTTAGCTGCTCGGACACTCGAGGTCAGGGTAGGGATTGCCTTTGCGCTGTGGAAAGTTGGAAACGGTGGCAGAGATTTCTTTTGACCCACACCTTCCGACTTCTGTGGAGAGGAGGACAGTGAGATGGTCATGGCAAATGTTCCTTCCACGGGCACCTCCATCCAGTCGGTGAACATGAAACGTGAGACCAAGCAATGGTTTTGGTTTGCAGGAAACTGGCCCTGAAATATCACCCGGACAAGAACCCTGACAACCCAGAGGCTGCGGACAAGTTCAAGGAGATCAACAACGCACACACCATCCTCACGGACGCCACGAAGAGGAACATCTACGACAAGTACGGCTCGCTGGGGCTCTACGTGGCCGAGCAGTTTGGGGAGGAGAACGTCAACACCTACTTCGTGCTGTCCAGTTGGTGGGCAAAGGTGAGGGCGTGGAGCTGAGGAGCGGCGGGTGTCGGACTCACTGGTTCCTGCGTGATCGTGTGCTCCGCACTCCTGACAGTGGTGATGGGTGGGTGGCTGTACCCCGCTCGTCCCGTGTGAGTGTGGGCAGTTGTGTGCCTTTCAAACTGAACGTTTCTCAACACTCTCCTTTACTCACTCAAAGCCCTGTCACGTGTGAGGACACAGGGTGCTGACGCCAGGGCGCTGAGCTGTAGGCAGCCCACATCGCTGCTGCCAGGGCTGCTCGCAGCCCCCTCTGTAAATAGTTTCTCTTTATGCACCTGGATGCTCTGTCTCTCCTGATTCCCATGTTGGTCCTTTCTTACACTCCTCGATGTGGAGGAGAATAGGAGCGCCCGCCTGTCTGTCTGTCGCTCTCATAGGGCAGCAGCGGGTGTGTGGGGGTGCCCCATTTGGGAGTCCCCGGTCTGGAGCCACCTCAGCCAGCGCCCACCTCCTCCCCAGGCCCTGTTTGTCTTCTGCGGGCTCCTCACCTGCTGCTACTGCTGCTGCTGCCTGTGCTGCTGCTTCAACTGCTGCTGCGGGAAGTGCAAGCCCAAGGCGCCCGAGGGCGAGGAGACCGAGTTCTACGTGTCCCCCGAGGACCTGGAGGCGCAGCTGCAGTCGGACGAGCGGGGTGAGTGCCGCCAGGGCCCGCCTGCGTGTGTGGGGTGGCGCCAGAACGGGCCCTCACCCGTGTCCACCTGTCTTGTCAAACAGGAGGGCACTGACATGGGGCCAGGATGTGTGTGGCAGCTGGGCCCGTTGAGGTTGAACGTGGACTCGGAGGTAAAGCAGACGAGGGGCTGTCCCTGCCCGCCAGCTGCGCTAGCTGTAGTGCCTGGGACCAAGTAGGTGGGGCGGGCCTCGGGCCAGCGGCGGCCTGAGGCGACGAGGTGGTCACGTCGGGGGGGAGATCCGTGAACAGCCTCTCCCTCCGAGTGCTTGTCCTGCCACCTGTGCCCCAGCAGAGCGACGGAGCATTGTCACAGGAGGACGTGTTGACAGGGCACACGGTGCACTCGGGAGGCCACTGTCCTCATGCGATGAACATGTGTGTGATTGCTTTTCAGAGGCCACAGACACACCGATTGTCATACAGCCAGCGTCCGCCACAGAGACCACTCAGCTCACAGCCGAGTCCCACCCCAGCTACCACACCGACGGGTTCAATTAAGTTCAGGAGAAGCTGTGATGTGCGGATCAATCAGCACCCGGCCACTTCGACCTGAGAATCATGAACTGTAGTCACAGAGGTGGGGAGGGAGCCGCTCTGGCCTGGGAAGGGCCCTCCCGCCTCTGTGCCCACCCACCCGCCCGCCAACCCCAACACGTGAAGTGCGTAGCATGCAGTATTTAAAGCAGTTTAGCTACGGTCGCCGTCTTCTGTTTTTCCTTTCTAATAGCATGTGTGGGGTCTGTTCCATGTCTGTCTGTGTTGTGGACGTGCTGCGGCGAGACCACATTGAGCACTGGTGGCACCACCGGGGCTGTCAGGTCGCTGCCGTGAGCTGCCACGCGGTGTGTCCCCAGCAGGTGGGAGGGGCCGCCCGCTCTGTGCTCCTGCACCGGCAGGTGCTGCCTGCAGAGCTGTGGGTCTGGTCCAGGAGGGGCCGCAGGCAGGGCCTCTCCGCACTGTGACGCCCCCAGGTGTTGGTGGCAAGGACAGTTAGTGCAGCTGCTGCTCACCTTGTGTGCATGGCCTTGTGGCGGGGCTTTTCAGAGGGTGAGTGTGCTGTGGGGGCTGGGAGCTCCTGATGTGAGCCCTCCTCCCGGCCTGGGTCTAGCCCGCGTCCCCTGTGCCACGAGCTGGGTCGATGGCCACAACCGGCGTCTCCCCTCTCCCTCCTCTGTGTCAGCCTCCACATTCCTCCAGGTTGAGTTAGAACTAATTTGCTAAAACCAGGCCTCTTTGTAACCATCTTGGATGTCGAAGCACCACAGTGGCAGCTGTGGCCCAGACAGTCAGTCAGGCTGAGTCCAGGCTGCAGGTGGCGCCTGGCTGCCCAGCCTCCTCTCTGCTTCCTGAGCCCCTGCCCACCCTCTTCCTTCAGCTGCTCCTCAGCCAGAGGCAGAGGCATCAGGGTCCTGGGGAAGGACCTGCTGGATCAAAGGCACACTCGGCGTGGGAGCCGTGGGCCCGGGGAGCCTGGCGCCCTTAGCTTGTTAGCCAGCAGCCAGACCAGGATCTCACTGCTGTTGCGGGCAGAGCCTTTGGTGAACTGCTGGAAGTCTGTCCTTCCTTCTGTCCCAGGCCTGGTGGGTGGCGCCCCTGCTTCGGGGGACTGAGGAGATGTGAGTTACGATGTACCAAATAGCAGATTCCCTGCTGGCCCTACACTCAGCTTCTGGAGGCTCAAGGGCCCCACGTGGGCCTGGTGTCTGCAGAATGAATGTTCTCGCTGCTCCTGTGTGTCCCAGGAGAGGGAAGGACAAGCTCGGGAAGGCTGCGCGACATGGTTCCCTGGCTCGGACGAACCAGACATGTTCCTGAAGCCACTCTTCTCCCCTGTGGCCCTTGCTGCCCACCAGACTGTGCTAGCTAGAGCTGTGTGTGGGGGCCTGGCCACTTGCAGAACCCTCAGTCCTAGAGCCCCTCCCGGCTGGCCCTCCTGCAGGCCAGCCTAGGACCTAGGCAGCTGCTTGGTCCCATTGTGGGTTTTTTTGTTCATTGTAGTGATCATGAAGATGTTCAATGAGAGGATATCCCTGCACTGTGATGTTGAGTTAGAACTAATTTGCTAAAACCAGGCCTCTCCTAAAAGGATAAGAAACTCATTGTTTGACCCACCGGGGAACGAGGGAGGAGGCGAGAACAGGCCATCTCCTGTGCCGACCCCGGTTACGAAGCCCAGGATTCAGCCTGAGCTCCTGGCCACCTTGGGATGCTTCTGGAAGTGATTTAGGAAATGAGTTGCTTTCCCCAGAATGACCAAGAGCCCGGTTTAAACCTCCACCCAGCCAGGCCCTTCATGTGTGTCATCGAGTCCCCGCCAGGTGTCTGCCGGTGGCAGCGTTGTGTTGCTCTTCGGGGAAGGACGGCAGGCCTCTCAGAATCTGTAAAACGAGATCGCGGTGATGGTGCTGAGGACCGTGGGCGGCCCTGAGGGCAGGCCCCTTCCAAGTGTTCCTGTGGTCGCTTTCAAGACGAAGGTCCCGGTGCGTTTCCCTCTTCTGCCTGGTCTGTTTTTGGTGAGCAGAGTTCTTGCGCCTGGAGAGGCACTGGTTCGAATGCTAAGTGGGGGGCAACCCTGTGCCTTCCAGAGCTGGGCCAGGTGTGGCCAGTGCTGGTGTCAGACGGCAGGTAGTGTGTGTGGCCCGGGGGTGTTGGGGTCTGTGTCAGAGGAAGCCCAACCGACTTGCCAAGGCAGGGCTGGCCTGACGGGCAGCCAGTGCAGTGGGCGCCCTGCAGGAAGCGTGTCTGATGGCAGCTGCTGGTGTGTAGGCTTCTGCTCTGCTCAGTGATGTGTCTCGCCTTGTCTTCCTTTTGGCTCTGTTCTCGTTTCAAACTGCTTTAGACATTACCACGCGGTGTGTGAGCCTCCCCCACTGTCCCATCCGTCAGTGCAGCCGCACCACTGGGCCCTGGCAGAGGAAGAGGTCAGAGTGGCTGTGGTTAGAACAGGCGGTGTCTTCACGCTGTCGGCCTGGGCTTCGCCGCCAGGCTCCTGCCAGGACCATCCTCGATGTTCTAGCGGGGGCGGTCTGTGCCTGAGGAGCCCACACAGTGCTGCCAGCCACCGGGCTCGGCGGGGAGCGGGGCGGGGGGCGGGGGGGGGGCCTGTCTGTCCTTTCTGGCTGTCATCTTGGTGCATCTCCCAGGGGCGGTGGGGATGGGCGTGAGGCAGGGGGCTGACCTCATTCCTTCCTCATGTTCTCAGCTGTGAGCCCATGCGACACAGGACTGACCTGCTTGCTTTGTTTGGTTGTGAACCTTCCGCCTGTGGAATTGGCCAAAGCTGCATCTTTACAGTCCTGACAGGCACGGTTAGTCTGTGCTGCAGGTGTGGGCAGTGGTGCATTTCCGTGTGTGTACATATGTGTATATGTATATATCGCGCAGCAGGACTGGCTGCTGCTGTCCAGTGGCAACACAGCAAGTACAATAAAAGTTGGCTCCAACACAGCCTGTTTCTTGATGAGTCCGGGCAGGAGGGAGTCCTGAGAGCTCTTCTGCTGGCTGCTCAGGAAACAGCACTGATGCCGCCGTGTTCCTAGAGTTTGGGCGGATGGCTGGGCGTGGTGCCTGAGCCCACTGCAGTGTCAGCTTACCCGGGGTAGGGTGCCCATCATGATCACCTGAACCACAGGTGAATGTCCCTGTGTGACATCTGGGAGGTGGTAGAAACCCATTCCACTTCGGAACATTAAAAACAATTTTCTAAGCATCAGATACAATCAGTGACCAACTGCATTCTAAACAGTCTCTGTTGGGACCACAAATTGGGCTGGGGGTCGCGGGGAGGAGCAGGGCCGTGCTGCCCCCGCTCCAGGAGGGGCGGCCTGGTCCTAGGCACACCTTCGATTTTGTTTCCCTGGAAAATGGACTCATGTTTCACGCTAAGTGAGGGGAGGCAGTTTGCACTGAAATATGTTGACGTTGTTTTTTAAAACTGAAGTGCAATGCGTGGGAAGCATTGTCCGCACTGGCTTTGTCCTGTGAGTGGAGCCTGGTGGAGCTGGGGCGCCTCAGGCCCTGTCCCCACGGGCACACCCAGGGCCAGGCGGGAGGGCTAGGATGTTTCCCCACAGTGACCTCCATCTTGTATGTCTGAATGTTGACCTAGAATAAAGATAACTGTTGTAAAATAAATGTTTTCACTGCAGACCAGGCATGTCTTATTTAGTTGTCCCTGTCCGGGGGGTCTTGGCCTGAGGACCAGCCCACCTTGGGGGCCCCTCCTCAGTCCCCTGGGGGCGGGGAAGCCACGCCCACCTGCCTACTTCACGTGTGACTCGGATGTCCTTCCCCTCCGCTTTCTAAATGCTGAGACTGGAGTGAAAAAGAAATGGGAGCTCTGAGAGCCCTGGGTCCAGGGCAGCTGGGATGGGCTCTGCAGCCCTCGGAGGGCGTGTGCCGGCAGGCCAGGGGCGCCTGCACTGTCGTCCCCTCTGGAGACATCAGCTCCACTCCTTCCGCGCCCGTCAGTGACCACCCAGCTGCGTGAGCGGCTGCCAGTGTTTGGAACGGGGCCCTCTCTCCCTCTCAGCTGTGCCAGTGCTCTGTGCTGACCTTGGGCAGCTCCATTCATGCCCACCTTTGGACCTGGCCACTCAGAGGCCTGCCCCACCGGGACATCCCTGTGGCCAAAACTCGGGTCCTCACTCCTGGACACCACTGTCCCCCCCGGGGTCATCTGTCCCCACGTCGGTGGTTTCCCAGTCCTCCTCCCAGGAGACGCCCATCCTCCCACCACTGATGGCAGGGGGAGCTGTCCCTGCACTGAAACCACCTTGTGCCTGTGGCCTTGTCCCTGAGATAAGAGTTGCCAGCTCTGCTTCCATGAGTGTCCCCTCTGCACACAACAGGTGGGAGAGGCCACTCTAAGCCAGAAGGCCCAGGGGTTGTGAGCAGCAGCTGTCTCCTGGGGGGGGGGGGGGGGGGGGGTCTTCCTCTGTGCCTTTGGTCTTAGCTCAGGGCAAGGCAAAAACATTCTGAAAAAATTAAACCAGCATCGGCTCTGGCCAGGTAGCTCAGTTGGTTAGAGCATAGTCCTGATACAACAAAGTTGTGAGTTCGTTCCCCGGTCAGGGCACATCAAGAAGCATCCTGGGCTGTGCCCTGCCTGCTGAGCAGTGTCCACCAGCTGAATTGACCACAGCGCCTGGTGGCTGGGCTCTTGGACACGGTGGTTTTAGTTTCTCACCGAAGAGGAGTGGGCCTGCCCACCCGGCGCCTTCCCTGGGCTGCGGCCTCCCTGCTTCCCTGTCTGCAGGCCCCTCCCACCTCTCTGCCAGCCTTAGTGTCTGAGACGTTTTTCCTTACAGTTTACTCTTCTTTGTTTTTTGTTTTTTTAATATTTTTAAAAATATATTTTATTGATTTTAGACAGGAAGGGAGAGGGAGATAGAAACATCAATGATGAGAGAGAACCATTGATTGGCTGCCTCCTGCACGCCCCCCACTGGGGATTGAGCCCGCAACCCAGGCATGTGCCCTTGGCCGGAATCGAACCTGGGACCCTTCAGTCCACAGGCCGACGCTCTATCCATCGAGCCAAGCCAGCTAGGGCTTAATATATTTTTTTATTGATTTCAGAGAGGAAGTGAGATGGAGAGAAAGATAGAAACATCAATTATGAGAGAGAATCATTGATCAGCTGCCTCCTGCACGCCTCCTCCTCGGAATCAAACCTGCAACCTGGGCATGTGCCCCTGACCAAAATCGAACCCGGGACCCTTTAGTCTGCAGGCTGACGCTCTATCCACTGAGCCAAACCAGCCAGGGCTTGTTTACTCTTCTGATTATCCTAATT
This sequence comes from Myotis yumanensis, assembly GCF_028538775.1. NCBI lineage: Eukaryota > Metazoa > Chordata > Mammalia > Chiroptera > Vespertilionidae > Myotis > Myotis yumanensis. The sequence continues at coordinate 2,114,734 of NW_027223758.1, read as the reverse complement.
AGGTAGAACCACGATTATATTCAATATTTTCTCTATGGGACTCTATGGACCATCATAAAGTAACCCAGCCCTCCACTGTCCTGGCCGTGTCCTCCCGGCCCCGCTGCCAGCAGGGGTCCCTGCCAGGGGCACAACCAGGGACCAGGTGGCCTGAAGCCCAAGCCCCGCAGGCAGGTGTTAGCAGGGGGTGTGGTCTACATGGAAGGGCTGGGCCTGTCGGGAGCCCCCCCATGCCCCCACCCCACCCTAGGGACCTGGCAGAGGGCTCTGTGTGCAGCTGGACCCACCTGATGGGGCGAGCGCCCAGCTGGAGGGGCTTGACCCAGAGGTGAGTGGTCCCCTGGGGCGCCCTGGGCCTGGACCTCCTGGACTAGTTGCTCCGAAACCGCTGGGGTCTGCTGCGTCAGATGCGCTGCCTGACCCTGTGGGCTGTGCCAATCAGCATGACCCGCTTGAAGTAGTTTATTGCAGAAGCTGGAGGGAATGGCCTGCAAGTCTGTCACACATGTGGGTTCCTGCGGCAAGGACAGGCAGGGACCTGGGTCTCCAGGGCCACACGAGAACTTCCTCTGCTCGATAACCATGGCAGGACCTGGGGAACCAGAGGGCGCGGGGAGGATCCGCAGGACATGCAGGGGCCGCCAGGTCTGGAGGGACGCCCGTGCACGAAGTTCGAAGTTCTCCCCTAGCTCTGGGCTCCAGGACCCCAGCCAGCGAGCGAGCACAGGGCAGGGCCAGTGCCAGTCGCACCGACCGGAGGTCACATCCTGGTGGTGGTGCTGCCTGGCTCACTGTCCCCGCGCCTCCCATTTCAAGTCTCAGGGGGGGTGGAGCCGTGAGCCTCTGCATCAGAGGGATAAACCCTGCTGGGCATCCCAGTTTAGATGCTGATTCCCCAGAACTTAGGGAGTGTCTGAGGCACCGCCCCCAGCGCCAGGACAAGGGCCCCTCTCCCCTAGATGCATTGTCCCCCAGCCATCTTAGTGGCTGACAGTCACACCCTCAACGCCCACTGGGACTGGGTACATGGAGACTGAGGGAAGGTCAGGGCTGCAGCTAGCCCACATCCAGCCACCTGGCACCTGGTGATTGTTGGCCCCTAGCTGGAAGCCCATTGGTGAGCAGATGTGCCAAGGGACCCGCACCTGGAGTAGGCCCACCTGCCTAGCATTTGCCCCAGTGGATGTGTCACTCCTGAAGTGGCCATTGCTTCCAGCCCAGTTCCTCCTCCAGCCTCATCACAGACCTGGTCCCACAAACCCCATGTGGGAATTGCCCCATTCTTGCCCTTTTCACCCAAGCACAGCCAAATCCACCAGCTATTTACTGCCCCACCACCTCCCACCTCTGAACCCTGTGCACCCTTCCCCGCTGCTCCCCTCAAACACTCAGCTTGACCTTAAAGAGCCTAAACACCCCTCCCCGCCCCCAGCTTCCAGCCTAAGGTCTGGCCCAGGGACCAGAGCAGAAGGTCCTCTCCCAGGACTTCCCCTGATGCCCTTGGGGCTGCACCAGGCCCGGGGCCCAGAAATCCAAGTGAGGTGCTTCCTGCCTCCAGGTGTGCCAGCTGAGGCACCACGAGGCCCTGCCAGCCCTCCAGACCCTGTGGGCACATGCAACATGCCTGACTCAGTGTGACAACCATGTGTGCCTGTGGCAGCCACTGCGGGGAAGGGACAGCACCTCACGGGCTGACGAACCTGAGATTGACCTGGAGACACCATTCTCAGGTTGGTCAGTCCTGGAGGCACTGCCCAGGGGCAGCTGGTAGGGCCCTCACAGGCAGGTTTCTCCTCCTGGACCCTCCCCTTGAGTGTACCAGTAGCTTCTGAACCAGTATAGGAAGTGGCTCCAGGTCTGCCTCCTGCCCAACTGTCCCCTCCCAGGTTCTGTGGATATGTCCAGGCTGCAGCCCCATCCTCACAGCTCTCCTCTCTCTTCCAGGTGAGAGAGGCCCAGATGCTCAAAAAGGCAGCTCGAAGGCCACCTGGCTCCCAACCCCCAATCGGTCCATCAGAGGGTATCCTGGGTGGGCTCATCCATCCCTGAGGGCACCACCGAGTCTTCTCCTCAAACTGGACTCTCCTGATGTGTCCAGTAGCTGTGTTGGGTGCTGTCCCCTGGACAGTTTTGGACCTTGGAACCTGGGAGGTTCCCAGGTGCCAGAGGAATTGCCCGTCCTCCCATTGGCCCCCAATTACCCTCCGCCATGACTGTCTGGAAGGTGACCCACTTCCATCACTCCAGGGGCCCCTGGCAAGAAATGAGCCCAAGTCTCCTAACCTGTGGCCAGTCTCCCTGAGCTGCTTCTGATGCGGGGACCCAGCTGGAGGAGACAGGCCCCCACTGACCCTCCAGAAGAGGGAGGAGGCTGTCTCCCCCAGGGGGCAGGGGCTGGGGGGGGCAGCTGCACCCTCTCCTCCTAGGACACGTGTGCATGCGTGTCTGTGGGTGGATGCGGCTGCTGCACTAGCGTGTCTGGTGGTGACGGCGCGTGTGTGTGTGTTTTCTGGGAGCTGGTCAGTCCCCAGCTGGACTCGGGGGCCCACCCAGGAATGACCTACCCCTGCCCGGTTACTCTAACTGTTCGCCCCAGTTCTCATCTGGGAAACCTGGCTTGACAGAATGGTGTCTTCCCTGCCTTGTGGCCCTGTCGCACCTCCGGAGGGGCTAGGCCTGCTGCAGCCTCCAGGTTCCCAGCGCTCAGCACAAGAATGAGCAAGCGAATGAATGGGGGCCTTGGAGACACGGGAGAGGAAGACTCACCAGGTTCGGGAGAAGCCCCTCCTGCTGACCTTTGGGCCCCAGCTCGGTGCTCTGTCCCTGGAGCCTGGCCACCCCTTGGACAAGCCTCCTGCCTTTATCTGCCCACCCTTGGCCTGGCCCCCACCCAGTGACTTCCTGTCTCCGCCCCATGACAAGCTTTTCCATTACATGGCCTTTGTGGGGGGCGGGGAGACCAAAGACACTGGGGGACAGGAAAGAGGCCAAAGCCAGGGCGGAGGGGGCGGGTGAGGGCGCCAGAGCCTGACAGCTCACCTAGAGCGGCCCAGACATCAGTATCGTGCGCCCTCACCCAGACAGGCCTGCCACAGGCCACCTGTGAGGAGCCAGGAGCAGCGAAGGCCAGCTGCACAGAGTGAAGGACAGCTGACCCGCTGAGGCCCGGGCCACCTCTCCTGCAGCTGGGGATCTGGCCAGTGGCTAGGACCAGCTCATCACTCCCTCCTACAGCTGCCCACACACTGATTTCCGCTGGGCCTCCTGCCTAGTACACACACGTAGGGGGGGAGGGGGGAAGGGGGCGGGGGGCGGGGTGCCTGCAGAGGCTGCCTCAGAGACCCAGGGCCCTAGGTCCAGGCCAGGTGGCTCATCTAGGAGAGCCAAGGCCCCAGCTCTGCCCTCTCCTAACCCTGGCCCTGAGCCTGTGGCAAGGACAGCCTGTCCTGTGGAGGAGGCCGGCCAGCCCTGGCCAGGGTGCGCAGAGGACAGTGCCCTGGCTCCACCTCCCCATGGCTGCCTTGCAGCTTGGGGATGCAAGCAGCCAAGCAGCTACAGTTCGGGGGCCATGCCCAAGCCCAGTCCCAGGCAGAACAGCACTCCCAGGCCCCCAGCTTATTGGTCAGAATTTCAGTTTTTCTAAAAATTTATTTATTTTATAAAAGGTAGAGAGTGGGAGAACCAAGATGGCGGCATAAGGTATAGACCTGTGCGTGCTGCCTCCCACAACAACATCAAAACTACCAACTATAAGACAAAACAGCTATCATCCAGAACCACGGGAAAGCTGGCCCAGTGGAAGTTCTACAACTGGAAGGAAAGAAAGAAGCGCATTGAGACTGAGTAGGAGGTGCAGAGGCGCCAAGAACAGAGGTACGGAGTCGCGCGCCAGGGGGGCTGCAACTGGATGCGCGGTTTTTTCAATCGGAAGGGTATACAAGCTCTCGAATCCACTGAGCTTGTTTGGGGCGGGATTCTGAGGTCCCAGACCCCTACGGGGAGAGGCTGGACTGTCTTGCAGCGGGTCGGAGAGCGAGGTGGCTTTCTCGCTGAGCTGATTGCAGGGATCACTGTTGCTGTGGGGGCGCGGCACTCGGGACGCGGAGACACAGTCTCCAACAGGCAGGAGAGGAGTCGCCAAGACGCTGAAGACAACCATTGCTGTTTGCTCCGCCCTGGTGATTCTCTGAGACCCCGCCCCACTCAATTTACATCCCCACCCAAGCTGTGCCAGTGGCACAAAAGGAACCACCTGCGCTTTTGCAGCCCAACCCAACAAACTGCAGATTTCAACTCCTCGCATCCATAAGGGACACACTCAAGAAGCAGACTCAGGTTCGGAGGAAGCCAGAGCTGGACCTGGCTGGGCCGGCAACATGGAACCACTGTACCAGCAAACGCACAAGCAGGTCCACCAGATCCAGTCTCACATGGGATGCCGGGAGACAGCAGACAAGCAGTCTGTGCACTTAGTAGAAAACGAAATCCAAGCAAGCATACCAGATATTCAGCCAGCAAGAAAGCCTGGAGATTTTGTCCAGCAAGGAGCCTCCCAACAAAAGACAGAATGCCAAACTTCGTGTTGACCAGTTAAAGTATGATGTCCAGCACCTGCAGACTGCTCTCAGAAACTTCCAGCGTTGGCGATACGCAAGGGAGCAGCAGGAGAGACAGCGAGAGGAGCTTCTGTCTCGCACCTTCACCCCCAATGTGGGATGAGGTGCGCCCTGTGAGGCTGCGTGAAGCTGCGACGCCCCCTTCGAGGCTGTGTGAGGCTACAACGGCCCCTGGGAGGCTGCAACAACCCCTGCGAGGCTGCGACGGCCCCTGCGAGGCTGCGACGCCCCCGCGAGGCTGCGACGGCCCCGCGAGGCTGTGTGAGGTTGCGTGAGGCTGTGACGCCCCCCGCGAGGCTGTGACGACCCCGCGAGGCTGTGTGAGGCTGCGACGGCCCCTGCGAGGCTGCGACGGCCCCTGGGAAGCCGGCAGAACCGTGCAAGCCGCCCAGACGGCTTCATCGACAGCCCACGAACCAGCTCGCAGCCCCACACACAACTATCACCCGAAGGGCGAGAGGGGCGAGAGCAGCTGTAGTGTTGCTTTCTCCTCAGTTTTGGTAGTGAAATCCTCATTTTAAACATAAGAGGATACATTATTTTAAAAAGCCGTTATGTGGCTCTGTACCCTTTCTGAGTAGAGTGTGAACAAGTCGTGAGAGACCTTTCCGAGCACAGGGACACGTTGTGGATGGAAATAGCTACATTTTCCATGTGTATGACCTTTGACCCGGTGACAAAAAGTGTACACCTATGGATGAGGACAGTGGGGGGTAAGGGCAGAGGGTGGGGTGGGAACTGGGTGGAGGGGAGCTATGGGGGGAATAAAGGGGAACAACTGTAATAATCTGAACAATAAAGATTTATTTAAAAAAAAAAAAGGTAGAGAGTAAGTTATCCTGGTAGCACTTTAAACTGGAATAAGTTCATGTCTGTACTCTGCAAGCAGGGCCAGGAGGCAGGAGGTTGGGTGGGGACGCAGATGGAAGAGACTGGCGGCTAGCTAACCCATGGAGGCCACCTCCTCCTCGTCGCTGCCTTCGGGGACGGCGTCAGTCCCAAAGTAGCGGTCACCGAAGTTCCCTAGAGAAAGAAGCAGACCCTTATGGTGGGGACTCGGGCCCTGTGGCTCCCAAGCCCCGCTGACTGGCCTAGGCAGCCTCACCGATGCCGGGGATGATGCGGAACAGGTCATTGACACGCTTGTCCACGGCCGTGGTGATGATTCTCACGCGTGGGAACGCGTAAGCCACCGAGTGAACACCCATCTCCGCCATGAGCAGCGATAGCAGGAAGATCTTGTCCTCGGGCACGTCGTGGTCCTGCGCCAGAAGGGACAGGATGGGGAATCCCAGCCCAGCCCCTCCCCCCGCAGCCGCACGGTCCACTCACCAGGAGCACGCGCACAGCCATCATGGCCGCGGCACCCGTGGACACGGTGCAGTCCATGAGGATCACATGGTCGTCACTTATGTCCTTGGGCAGCCGCAGGTAGTGGAGCTGGTGGAAGCCAGAACGTCAGAGGACCCCAACCCAGGGCCGCGCCTTAGGCCCTGCCCGCACCTCTGGCTCCCCGCACGCACCTCCGGCTCCCCGGTGAGCTGGTTGGTCTGGATGAGGATCGTGCCGATGCGCACGTCCTTGCACACCGCCCGCAGCGCCGGCTCCATGGTCTCCCCCGCCCGCAGGATGGACACGCCAGTGATCTGAGGAGGACGGCTGAGCTGGACCCCGCCTCACAGGCCACCCCAGCCCAGGCCCCTGCCCCACCCATTTGATACCTGCTTCCCTGCGTAGCACTTGCCGGCATAGTCCTGCCCCTGCGGGGTCTGCACGACGCAGTCCTGCAGCACAGAGGTTGGGGGCGCTGATGAGCACGAGGGGCTGCGCGCCCCACCCCCCACCCAGCCCTGCGCACCTGGAAGGGCAGGAAGGACAGCGCGTGCTCGATGAGCAGCCGCATCAGCCTCTTGGAGTAGAAGATGAACTCGTCCCGGCTGGTCTCCTTGTCCCTGTGGGCCTGGGCTTCAGCACAAGGCGCCCCGCCCGCCCTGTCCCGCCACCCCAGCGAGCGCCCTCACCTGATGATGGTGTGCATGCCCCGCACCTGAGGCGTGCTCTTGAGGACACTCAGCGTCCGCGGCAGCGGGTGGCACTGGTGCGCCGAGGCCAGCGCGGCCCTGGGGACACAAACTGACTGAGCTTCTCCCACAGCCATCCTCCCGGTCTGGTGAGAGCCGCCGCCTCCCGCTTCATCTGGAGGGAGGGCCCTGGCCTGAGATGGCCCCGCCCCCTCAGGGACAAGGCAAAGATTAAAGGACAGGAAGGCAGAGCAGCCGACCTTTAGGCAGGAAGCCAGCTGCAGTGGGAGCCTCCCTCCCCGAAGCTGGGGCCAGGCAGTGGGCGGCCTGAGCCTGCACTGAGCCCCCACCCGACACCTCTCCCTAAGGCAGGGGTGGGCAACCTCTTCCCAGCCAAGGGCCACACGATCTTTATAACCTCATTCCTGGGCCATACACAATTATCAACCTAAAGATTAGCCTGCTCTGTTTGGTCACACATGCAATTAACTCACCCCTGATGCCTCGGCAGGCCAGACCACATGATTTCGAGGGCCAGATACAGGCAGATGCTCCCCACCCCTGCTCTAAGGGAACAGCTGAGCTTTGGGGCAAGCCCTGACCCTTCCCCCCAGGGGATGTGAGGCCCCTCAGGAGAGGGGGACAAAGCTGGCTGAAGCGCCCCTGCTGCCCCATGCCTGGAGGGAGCGGGGAACAGGAGTAGGGAACGGGGAAGGGTCAGGGGGAGGGGGGGGAGGTGTGGGCAGGAGGGGACGGGAGAGGAAGGGCAGGCAGGTGCAGCCAGCACAGCCCCCAGGCACCACACCAGGCACTGCACTCATCCTCACATATCCCAGCGCAGCTTCCTCTGCTTGCCAGGTGAGGAGGTGCAGAGCATGTCGGGGAGGGAAGGGCAGGCAACCCCAGGTTTACAGAGAGGAGGAAAAGAACAGAGAAAAGACCACTCAGCAGGAAGTACGGGCCCTGCAGCCAGTGGCCTGGGGAGGAGCAGAGGCCAGAGGGCCAGGACCAGACGCAGGAAGCCCTGGAGGGTGACCCAGGATGTCACCCTGCCCACCCACAGGCAGCACCTCCTGACTGCGGAGGTGGCGGGGGCGCCAGGTCCTTGGCTGACAGAGGAGGGGAACTGTCACTGGCTGTGCTTAGGTGTTTTCTCCAACCAGAAACCCCAGAAACTGTTTTTCTCAGAGCAGAGGCTTGCAGTGGGCCTGGCGCAGAACGCGGGTGCCAGGGCCCACGTGGTGAGCCAGGGACCACGCAGTGGCAGCAGCGAGCGGCTCCAGCACAGTGGAGCTTAGGGGCTCTGAGCGTGGCCCTGGCCACCTCTCCTGCAGCTGGAAATCAGCCCAGCACGTCCTAACTCCACAGAAAGCAGGTCACTCATGCTGCCCGCTGTGTGGGGACAGGATAGCACCCCAGGACTCCCTGGCTCTGTCCTGCACACTGGCCCCAGGGTGGGCAGGGGGCCAGAGGACTGGGGCACTACCACCTGGGTGGTCTGGCCCTTCTGCTCAGGCAAAGGTGCACCCCAGCCCTCTGGTTGCTGAGGGCTGTGCCTGTGGCTATTGCCCTGGGGGCCAGGCAGCTGAGCCTCTGGGGTTGGGAGGGAGCCTCCAGGGAGGTCTGGTCAGCCTAGGGTGACCTTAGACAAGTCCCTAAACCTCTCTGTGCCTTAGTTTCCTCATCTGCCCAAAAGGAAAGGCCACCACACACCCCCTTCTGTGCCTGGACCAGGGCTGCCGAGGGTGGGCGCAGCAGTGAAGACAGCCCCGGGTCCTGGCGCTGTGGGTGCTGGGAAGGCCTGTCTGTGTGGACAGGTGCGGGACATCTTACCTGACACTGAGCTCGCGCTGAGGCAGCGACAGGAGACAAGGGAACAGTGCGTCAATGGCAGCAGCACACTCACCTCGCAGTCACCAGACAGCCTGTTGCTGCCGTGTGCCCCACCCAGCCACTCCCCCAGGAATAGGCATGCCACATGGGAGGACAGTCCCAGTCACAAGAGAGGGCCAGCTCCCTAGAGCCTCTGACCTGGGCAGGCAGAGCCTCAGGTCTCAGCCCAGAACATGTGACCTTTGGTCGGGGTCCTGCCAAGGGTGCTCAGGACGTGGGACTTGCGCCAAAACCCAAGTCCTTCCAAAGGGTAGGAGGGACAGGAATGGCCCCTTCTGGGCAAGGCTCAGCGCAGGCTGGGAGCACTGGGGCGCACCTGAGCCCCACTTTCTCAGGGAACGTTGCTGTGTCCACAGCACACAGGGCTGACCGAGCAGGACTCTGTGACCACATGGGGGCCGCTGGAGCAGAGCTATGGATGGTGGTGGGGCGGGGAGGGGGGGGCCCCGGCGGGGGGGCCCGGCAGGTGGGACACAGGGCCTGGCCAGCTGCCTCACCTCCTCCAGCTGGCTGTGCACGTGCTGGACGATCAAGTCGATGGCCACTGTGTTCCCGCTCCCTGGGTGGGAAGGGCAGGAGGGTGACACCAGCGGGCGGGTGATGGCGGTGCATCCCACCCGCCCCCCACAGCCTGCTCACCTCGGGGCACCACGATGTCTGCCAGACGCATGGTGGGCTGAATGTACTGGTCGAAGGCTGGCTTGACGAACTTGTTGTATTGCTTGATGACACCTGCGATGTCGCGGCCACGCTCACTGATGTCCCGGCGAAGCCGCCGCACAAGGCGGATGTCAGAGTCCGTATCCACAAAGATCTTCATGTCCAGGAGCTGGAGGGGAGCAAGCCACTGCTGGGGAGGCTAGCACGCAGAAGCCATGAGGCCATGTGACCAGGACCCGGCTCCTGCACAGACCGAGAGCAAGCCAGGCCCCGTGGCACATGGAGGGTCTAGAGGGCAGGGATGCTGTCAGCCAGGTTTGGTCCAAGGGCACGGGTTCGACGCTCCTCTGGACAGCCTCCCTCACTGATGCCCTCACACTGGGGACTGGGGCTTGGTGAATCTGGGTCTGTCCCCACACTCAGCTCACAGCAGGTAACCCCTGAAGGAGCCATGGAGGGTGCTAGGGGTAGCGGGTTCCTGGGGCCTGAGCCTCAGAACTCCCACAGGAAGTGCACAGCGGCTGTGAGCACCAACGCCCAGGAGCACCCTGTGCAGACCCACAGACACCAGCGTGCACGTGAGCCATGCCACCCCCCAACGTCACCGTGATCTTGATGACCGCAGGGACCCCGAGGACAGCAGAGAGAACACTGACAGGAACCTGGTGTGTGCAGGTGGGGACAGAAAGGAAACCAAGGTACCAGCCCAGAGCTTGTGCCCAGGCCCAGGAAGTGTGGCACCTCGGTCTGCCACCAAGGGCATTTCCATCTTCTCTGTGGGTGGCAGACCTGCCCTGTCTGCTCAAACCCATGTCCTGGACCCCCTCTTGGGAGAGGGCCCACTCCTCACCCGACACCCAGGGACCACATGTTGGATGGAACAGGTGACCCTGTGCCACGGGACAGGGTGACAGGGTGACAGGGCCTGCCCAGAGGAGGCATTGAAGGCGAGTCTTGTGGGAGGGCATCCCGGCAGGAGGATGGCCTGGAGCCCGCCCTCACCTCCAACAGCGTCTTGTCAGCAAAGGCCATGATGCCCTCGAAGATAATGACGTTGGCACCGTAGAGCGTCTTCTGCAAAGGGAAGGAGCCTGTGCTGGCGCCCGTGCCGGCCCGTGTGCCCAGTCCCTCACAGCCCAGCTGCTGGGCCTACCCAGTCCTTCTTGCGGCTGTGGGTGGTGAAGTCGTAGACCGGGACCTTGACGCTCTTGCCCTGCTTCAGCTTTTGGAGGGTGGACACGATGAGGTCGAAGTCGAAGGCATCCGGGTGGTCAAAGTTGTAGTTGTGGAGGGCAGCCTGCTCCTGCTGCTGCTGGGTGAGCACCTGTGAGGAGAGCAGGGGTGCACTCAGGGCGGGGGGGCTGCAGGCCCTCGGCACAGCGGCCACACGCCAGGGCACCCCTCACCTTATAGAAGGAGTCCATGGACAGCAGGACCACCCAGGGCACGTCCAGGGCCTCGATGATCATCCTGGCCACAGTGGTCTTCCCAGAAGCACTGCCACCACCCAGGCCTGCGGGGGAGCAGAGAAGGTGGGCCACACACCTGGGTCCTGGGGTGGCCGGGGCCAGGAGAGCCCTTCCAACCAAGTCACCACAACTGGAAGCCCGACCTCTGCTGCTGGAGAGCACCCTCGCACCTGATGGCGGGTCCTGCTCAACCCACCCGGTGGGGTGACAGGGAGGTGGCAGCCGACTCACCGATGGCGAAGGCCTCCTTAGACTGTGTGCCGTGCTCGTTGTACCAGGGCGGCCGCCCCGCCGTGTAAATGGTGCGTTTGCTGGTGCGCAACAGGGGCGGCTCGGATTTGCACTGGCTGGTGGTGCGCTTCCGCGGCGAGCGCCCAGTGCCCACTGGCGGGAGGAGCCTGTCCAAGGCCTCAGCGCTGCTGCTGCAGGAAGGAGAACAGCTCGCTCGCCGGCCCTGCCACCAAGCCCACCCCCACGCCAGGCCCAGGGTGGCCGTCTCTATGACGTACTCCCTGTGCAGGCACGCGGGCATGGCTGAGATGGCACACAAAACCCGCCCGCCGCCCATCCACAGGGCCCGTAGTCTCAGTCACTGTTCACACGAGTTCAGAGAGACAGCAAACCACAGCTTCCGTGCAGGGGGGTGCCATCCATGCCAAGGACAGTGACGTGGATGGATGCAGGTGGGAGACCGTGAGCTGGGAGACCCTTGGGGAGGCCACTGATTCTCGCCCTTGAGCACCTGCCAACTGCAGGGAGGAGGGCGGAGGCCCCACAGCCCGCGAGGTGGCAGTTCCGCCTGGGAAAGGCAGGCAGCACCTGTGCCCAGCTCTCCCCATGCTGCACTGCTTGTGGGAGAGACATCCTGGCCGCTGTCAGGGCTCCAGTGTGGTCACTGGCTTGAGGCCCCAAAACCAACAGGGATGGCTTCTGGGGAGGCCCGGGTGGCTGAGCGGCCTGGCTTGACACCTGCTCAGGGAAGGCCTGAGACGGACGGGGACATGGCAGGTGTCCTGAACGTGGGTTGGGCGAGAAGTAAACTAAGATGTTTATGTGAAAACCAGCATGTGGAGATGGCCAGCCCATGTGCCCTTCGGGTCTGCGCATGTGAGTGGGACGTGCATGCGCAGAACGAGCTAGAAGCGGTGCCACAATTGCCCTGGGCACCAAGATCTGGAACAGGGATTTCTGCCCCGTTTGAATGTCTTACAAGTACGTGCCCCTGTTATCAAAAACCAGACCAAGTCACGGTCTGGACTGAAGCTCTGTCCTGCTGTCACCGCTACAACCCGCAGTGCCAGGTGCGCCTGTGCAGGTGCTGGGGGGACAGCAGAGAGGTGAGCTGAGGCCCCGCACTCGACAGGCACACCGACAGCCTCGAGGGCACAGAGAACAGTGTCCGCACATGAAAGGGGCAAGAAAGCCTGCACGCTGACAGGAGACACGTGGCCCCATGGGGGGCGGGGGCAGCGAGCCGTCCGTGTGCAGTGCTCGGTGTCCGCATGTGGCGCTCAGCGGCGTCTCTGCGGGGACAGCCATTACCTTCGGGTCCGTTCAGAACCTGGTGCTAAAGCTCGCCATGGGGTTGGGCGTCAAGATGACCCAGTGGCCAGGCACGCCTGGGGACAGGCCACAGCACCACCATGGACCGTGAGCGCCTGGGGAACTCAGGCTGGCATGGACCAGCCGCCCTGGAGACAAATGGTGTCTCCAGGCCCCGGTCACCCTGGAAATGGCAGACGGAGCCATCCTGGCAACAAGGAGGCCCCTCCCCTCTGTGCTTTCTACTCAGGGAGGAAACCCCGAGAAATTATGGTTTGCAAAGGGCAAGACCTGGCCAGCAAGGGTGCACCCGTGCTAAAGATGGCCTCGCAGAACGGACCCCGACAGCGGAGGCCAGGGCTGGCACCACTCCTATCCCTCTGCTTCTCACCCCAGGCTGGCAGCCTCTGGGGGAGCCTTCAGGTCCCTGCTGTGCCTGCTCTGCATCCTATTGAGGTCATGATGACCACCGGCAAGGACGACTTCCGAGGCTGGTGCTGCCGACAGCCTGGGGTAGACACCTCCCCGGGACAGGGGAACGGGGGCCAGGGGTGGCTGCCAGAAATCGCCCGCCTCGGCGTGCAAGGGGCCTGCAAGCGTCAGGCCGGGTCTGCAGCCAAGCCCAGCCCACGGCCTTCTCCAAGCCCAGTTCTCTGGGAGCCAGGGACAAAGCCTCACTGCCCTCAGAGCGAGCCGTGTCATAGCAGGACCAATTTCGATGAGGGAAACTCGCACAGACCTCGTTTCCCTGGTCATAGGCGGACAGAGCACGCGGACTACGATGACAGGGCATTTCAGCTACAGGACTGGGGGACACAGACCTGCCTGCAATGAGCAGCCCCCGGTGCCTGCGGGTGGTAGGCCCTACCCGCCCCAAGCACCGGCCTGGCTCCTGGTCCCTGATGTGCAGCGCCCCCCGCAGGAATCGACCTAGATGCAGGGCAGGAAGGGCTCTTCACCACAGCTGCGGACAACAGGCCTGCCACTCACCTGCCTTCTGCTCCAAGGGCCCAGCACCCTGAGATCCTGATGCCAGGGTAAGCTGAGGGGCTGCTCATGGCTGGACACAAGATGATCCGAGGTGTCTGCAGGGGCACCCCACACTGCCTCAGGCCCACAGCAGCCCCCTAGGACAACCCAGGAACCATGTGAGCTGTCCCTCCATGGGTGGGTGGGCAGCCAGCATGAGGCCAGACCCCTGGCTGCAGAGGCTACCCACTGGGAGGCAGGGAGCTAGCAGCTGGGAGCCCCTCAGGCCCCTGTGCCGAAGGAACAGTACTCACCACCGGCCCGAGACGAAGTCACAGGCATAAGAGGATCACGCAGCTGGGGCTGTGCACTTGCCTGATATTAATAGCACTGACCCTGCTGGAGAACAGGCAGCCTCGGGTGTGAACTGCCCCCTGGGCACAGGCTGGCACACTGCTGGCCCAGGGCTTGGTGAGGAGCACCGTGCACCCCCTGAAATACCCTAGAAAGAGCTTCAGACCCCGGGCCTGCCTGGAGTTGCAGGGCCAACTGCCCCCAGCAGAACAGGGGCATCTGAGCTATCTCTTGGCCAAGCTAAGGTGAATGTCAGCGCTGAGTCGGGCGTACCACCCGTGCCCAAGGTGCCTCCTAGAGGCATAAACAAATCTGAAACTCTACCCTCCTGAGCATCTGAGAATAACTGCCTGCCCTGCCCTCCACAGCTAGGCTCCAGCATGTCCCCCAAGGCACCTGTGCTTGGTGTTGGGGGGGGAATGACACAGCCAGGCCCGCCTGGCGGCAGGAGGAAGAGCCATTCAGAAAGGGTGAGTCGGCTAAAGGAGCTGTCCTCAAGTCTGCACAGGGGCTGCCCCACAAGTCCCGACTCCTCCCTCCTATCAAGTCACTGGATGTCGCTGGCTTTCCTCATTTGTGTTTTAATCCTCACTAAAGGATTTTTCCATTGATTTTCAGAGAGAATGAAAGGGAGGGAGAAGGGGTGGGGAGAGAGAGAGAGACATCAATGTGAGAGAGACACATCAATTGGTTGCCTCCCTCATGTGACCCAACTGGGGCTGGGGTGGAACCTGCGATGGCGGTACATGCCCTAGATTGGGAATGGAACCTGAGACCCTTCGGTCTGCGGGCTGATGCCCCAACCACCGAGCCAAACCGGCCAGGGCCAGCTTTCTTTCCTCCTGACTCAGCTTCCAACAACATCCCTAACAGCTGCCAGAACCTCACCGGAGAGAAAATTCCAGATAGGGTTGGGTTCAAACATCTGAAAGGGGCCTCTCCTGCCTGCCTAGGTAACGTGGGTGTGTCTACACCCACCAGAGGCATCTGGAGGCGCGACTGGCCTGTCCGTCTTTGCCCACAGGAGCTTCCCTCCTGACCCTGGGCTTGGGCAGATGGGGGGCTGGCCAGCACTGCAGAGTGGGGGCAGGCACCCAAGGCTTCCACTCCTGCCTGACACCCCATCCCGGTGGAGGGAAGTCTGCTGGGGGAGTAAAATGAGGCCGGGGGTGGGGAGAGAGGGGGCTGGTTCACCAGGGCCGGGCTCAGGGACAGAGGGCTCAGGGTGTCTTTCTCAGGGCAGGTGCAGGAATGGGGCTGCAGCCCTGCCCCACCACCCTGGAACCCCTGGCAGGACCCCTCCTTCCCAATGCTCTGGGCCAGCCTCCCTGCACCCCACAGCTGCAGCCCCAACCCCACCTGGACCAAACCAGGATACAACCTGAGGAGAAGGCACCGCCACAGGTGCCCATTTCTCCAACAGCACATCCAGGGTTAAGGGTCCGAGTCCCTGTCCTCATGGGGCTGACCCTCTAGGGCAGTGATGGCGAACCTTTTGAGCTCGGCGTGTCAGCATTTTGAAAAACCCTAACTTAACTCTGGTGCTGTGTCACATATAGAAATTTTTTGATATTTGCAACCATAGTAAAACAAAGACTTATATTTTTGATATTTATTTTATATATTTAAATGCCATTTAACAAAGAAAAATCAACCAAAAAAATGAGTTTGCGTGTCACCTCTGACACGCGTGTCATAGGTTCGCCATCACTGCTCTATGGGCACAAGAAACAACGGCAAGGTAGACAGCCACAGGGTCCACAAGGTGGAAGGAGACGGGACCTCGGGCGGGGAGAGGCTCGGGGACACCGGACTCCAGCAGAGCCAACTCTGGGGCCCGCCAGGGTGGTGCAGGGACTGTAGGGGAGCCCTAGGCCTCAGCGTCAGGAAAGAGCGGTGAGCAGAGCAGCGCCAGGGCAGAAGAGCCCTGCAGTCCAGTCACTGCCCTCTGGTCCTGGGTCCCATCCTCTGTGCACAGGGCAGGGCCCGGACAGTAGCTGCCACCAACCTGTCTTCAGGGAGTGCTTTTCTCGAGAACTTGCCTGGCCCTGCCTCCTCTGATCTGGGGCTAAATCAAAGATTATTTGGAACCAGCAGGTGTCGCTGACAGGTCCTATTAGACCTTGTCACGCCATACCCAGCTCTTAGTCGCTGCTCACTGGGAGGGTGCGAGCCCAGGAGGACACATGCTCCATCAGGGCCGACACTCCGGCCGGAGGTGCCAGGGCGGGGCGGCCGGGCCTCATTCCTCTCCCTGCAGCACCCAGGCTGCCCTGGAGGGCTCCCTCCCGTGACGGCCCATCGGAGCCCAGGAGCCCAGGCTGAGCCCTGCGCTGAGCCTTCCCCAGGGCACAGCTCTGCCCAGAAGGGAGGCCAGCCTGCGGGGGCCGGGCGGGCCAGCACTGCTCCGCACCGCCCCCTGGTGGCGCGGGCCGCAGAGGCACCGAGCGGGAGCCAGTTTCCTCTCGGCCACTTCCGCCTCCCAGCAGCCAGGCTCCTCCCCACTGCACCCACGAGGTCCCCTCGCGAGCCCCTACAGAAGCCTCGAGAGTGTTCCTCCGCCGGGCGGGACAGTCCGAGGACCATCCATGCACCACCTGACCCCCAGGCTCCTGAGCGCTGGCCTCTCGGGGGGCGGGGGCGGGCGTCAGGCAGGCACACGCGGCAGCCGGGTGCCCGAGGCCCAGCCCCTCGGGAGAGAAACCCGTTAGCCTCGGGGAGCAGAACGCGCTCCATCCGCCCAGCCTTCGCTGAGCGCCCACCTGCGGGCTCAGCCCCGCGCCCGCCGGGGACCTCCCACCGCGGCCGGGGACCCGAGTGCGTGGGTGCGGTGAGCCCGAGGAGACTGGTTCAGAAGGGAAAGGACCCGCGGCAGGGCGGGTGCTCGGGCTCACGCGGCCGCCCCTCCCACAGCGGACGGGAGGGACGTGCGCGACCCCGGCCGCCGCGCCTACCGGTCCTCGCAGGCGGCCTCGCTCTTCGCCACCATTCGGTCCGTTCCGTCTCCGGCCGCGGGGGGCGGCGGGGACGAGCGAGGAGCGTCGGCGGAGGCTGGGGGCGCCGCCATGGAGCTCCAGGCTTCAGCGCTGACGAATGGGCGGGGTGGGCCGCTGGAGCCGCAGTTGGGAGCCTGCGGGCGCGTCCCGCGGACTACAAATCCCACAAGGCTATGCGGCTGGGTATCCCCCCCCCCCCCCCCGCATTGGGCATCGTCAGCCGGGAAAGGACCCCACCTCGCATGTTGCCACAAATTCAGCCCACACAGCCCCTGGAAAACCATCAATAAACATTTATTTGATACAGTCATTTTTAATACATACAGTTGATGGCCCGCCCGTGCCACTCAGGGCCTGGGGGCGGGGACGAGGACCGGGACAGACGGTCACGAGGTGAGCAGGGCCCGAGCTCGCCGCCGTCAAAACATCTTGCAAATAAACACTTTGTAGATAGAATATGTGTATATATATGGTTACAAGGGATAGTTGGAACCTCTCTTTCAAAATGCACTTATGTACGGAGAACTGGCATTAAAAAAAACAAACCAAGAAACCAAAGTAAGGACGCGTGTCCGCCAGGCGGGAAGAACTGGCCGGCCCCCTTGAACCTCAGTTCCGGGACTAGCCTCCTGAGGCCGCAGAGCGAGGACTCGCGGGGACAGCCCTGCCTCCCGCAGGTCAGGGTGCACCGGTCCTTTCCCTTCTGAACCAGAGGAACAGCGGGGCGGGGGGCAGGCTACAGCTGAGGGCCACCAGTCACATCAGGAGACACCCTCATCCATCTGCCTTTGCACAAGCAAATAAAGTGCATCCTATTTTTGTGTGAAGTGTCAGCCCTTTCCTGTTCTCAGGGCAAAAGGGTGAGCAGGGCCAGAGGTAGATCTTCAGAAAGGGACTCGGCATTGTGCCCTGGGCTGGGTCTCGGGCATAGTCCGTGCCTACTGCACCCTGGAGTCTGCCACTCTGGACCCTCTCGCTGAAGGTGTCAGCCAAGGCCAGGTTACCTGGCCGTGTTCCTGCCAGAGTGGAGGTGGGCAGATCCTGCTGAGGCCCCAGGGCTCTGCCCTGCACTCAACCACCAGAACTGGGGTGTAGGGAGCTGGGTCCAACCCACCTGCCGCTTTGGCAGCAGCCCCCACACCCTTTAGAGACAAAAAAGGGGTTAAAGTGCTAAACATCAAGTTATCCAAGACCCCACCTCTTCCCACACATCTGGGCAGGGGTCCCACTCCAGGGGCCATCTGTGGACTTTGGAGGGTGACCTGGAAACACCCCCCAGCAAAAACCAGCCCCTCACACCCCAAGGGCCAAGTACCTGAGAGGCTGGGGCAGGCGGCTGTCCCCAGTAGAGGTGCTGAGGTCCAACCTCCTCCAGCCATTGGTGACAAGGGCAAAGAAAGTGTACCTGGGGCTCCTGTCAGCGCCTGCTTCCCCTCCCCTCCTGAGGCTGCCCCTGCAGTGGCTGCCTGACCCACCTCCACCGGCTCCACACCACAGTGACACCCAGAGCCCAGCCCCTGTGCCCACCTTGACTGACACTGGGTCACTCCCATGTGCCATGTGTGCGGGTAGGAAGAATCCACATCTCTGCATCCCCTCCCTACACCACCAGGCCAGGCTGCCCAGGGTCAGAGCTCTGGACAAAGAATCCAGAGACAGGCAGCACAGTGACCTGGCCCCCAGCCCCTGGGAATTTGTCCCCCTACTGCAGGGCGAGGAGAGCTCAGACCAGCTTGGAGCCCCTCCTCTCCAGGGCTGGGTGAGGATGGCAGCTTGAGGCAGAAGGGTGCCCAGTCAGTACTGCCTCCCTGAGCAGAGGAGGGACCCCAGGGACCCTAGCCCAGTCCCCAGATCCACCATTGGCACCAGGAGACCCTTAGCACCAAAATGTCAGATTGTTGTAAGTTTTTGTATAAAAAACAGAATAAAAAAAGGTTACTTGTCACAGCCACAAGACTGGCATCCACTACACACCCAGGAGAAACAAGCACACAGGAAAGTATCAAAATTCACATCGTCCAGGATCGGCAAGGCCGAGCCCTCAGCCCACCCCCACCCCCTATGGAAAATAGCCTCCATCCAAACCCAGTGACTCTGAGTGTCCTCCTCCCCAGGCCACGCCACAGCTGGAAGGTGGGGCCCAGGAAGGAGGCCAGAGATGTGGACCCACTCCTCCAGGTGCCCTGGACTCCAGCCTGAACCCTGCCCAACCTGCAGGCCTAGCTGTCCTCAAGGTCCCAAAGGGAGCCAAGGCAGCCCGAGCTCCCATCAACCTACTGTGACCTCAGCGAGCCCCTCCCTGGCCTTCAGCTCTCACATCAAAATACCACACAACCAGAAACAAAGGGGCAGGTAAAAACAAAGGGTGGGGTGTTCCCACAGGAGCCTGGCCACAGGCCAGGCCAGACCAGCAGACAGGCTGCTTCCTGCAGTGCTCACTCCGCAGAGCTGGGCTCAGTTCCCTCCCCGACATGCCCACGGCCCCAGGCCCAGACTGGGCTATCCCTAACCTATCAGGCTATCCCAGCCAGGCCCACAGTGACGGCCAAGCTAGAGCGTGCTCCTCGTGGCCCCAGCTCTTGCTGCCCTGCAAGCGGAAAACCAGAGGCCCTCCCTTGCCCCAAGCAGGGAGTACCGCCGGGGGTAGCAGAGAGCCCGTTGGCGGGGCCACTTTCTCCCCACCAGGATGGACACAAGCCAGTGGGTCGGGGCCCAAGCACAGCAGGGGTCACACCGGCAGGGAGGGTGGGCCTGGAGAGGTAGAGAACAGAAGCTGAGGAACCAGAGGCGGGAAGGGTGAAGGGGACGGACCACCAGGTCAGCACGGCAGCGATCAGACTCAGGGTCTGTCCAGGGAGGTAGCTGGGGGTGCTGGGGTTCCAGTGTTGGGTAGAGAGGCGAGGCTGCTGAGGTACCTTCATCAGCCCAGAAGCAGGGACCCCCGAGCCTTGGGCCTGAGGAAGCAGGTGGGGCATGCAGCGCTCATGGCCAGGGTCAAAAGGCATCTGGCCACTCTGCACCACCCCCATGGCACCGAGGCCCAGGCTGCAGACCCTCCCTCTACCCCTCCAGGCTCTGCCAGGCCTGTGAATGTCCCTCCAGGCGACTGCACTTCTGTGACTGCCACTGGCCCTTCTCAGGGAGCCCCAGCCCAGGTGTGCCTGCAGCAACCTGCAAGGGGAAGGGCCACCTTCAAGGAGCAGAGCAGGGCTGGCTGCCCCACTGGACAAAGGGATAGGCAGGGATGGGGGTGGGGAACTGGAGGGCAGGGTATCCCAGAGCTAGCTACCCCACTCTGGACAGAGGAGGGCTTGGCCAGCGTGGGGGCAGACCCTGCCAGCCACCATGCTCACTTCTCGGGTGAATTGCTGGCTCCCACCTTCCGGCCAGTGGAGTCCTGGGCCCCCTTGTCTCTGCCTCCTGGGGGCCAGTCCTCCTGGCGGGGGGCCATCTTGGGTGCAGGCTCCTCAGGGAGCCGCTCCTTGGGCCTCCGGCCCCGCTTCTTCCCGCCTGCCAGACTCTTCTCCTTCTTGGGTACCAGTGATCCCTGGCTCCTGTGTTTGGGAGGCGAGTCTGCCGAAGTGCGGAACCAGTTCTGGGGAGAGACAAACAGCCACAGAGGCCCGGACAGAGGGCGCTGAGCCTCTCAGCCTCGGGAGCTGAAGCCACTTGGGAGAGAAGCACGAGAAGCGCCAGGTTTTTCCATGTTGGCCTCTCACTCAAACATCACCCCCCCCCCCCCCCCACCCCAGTCCGTCCAGGCACAGGCCCCGGCCCCTGGCACAGGCTGTGCTACCCACCTCTGCATGGGCCTTAAGGATGTGGTACTTGACGCCACTCTCAGAGCTGAACTCCTTCGGACACAGCAGACAGCGGTACTTTCCCACCAGGTGGTCTCCCTGCAAGACACGGGCAGCTCAGCCCCAGGTGTTTGACGGGACTTCCCCACCTGCAGTTACAGGGAAGGTGGCCCTGGCTTATCTAGACAGGTCAGCATGCCCCTTGGTACCCACGGGAGGAGCCCATGGGCGGAACAACTTGAGACTGACTGACTGATGTCTGTGGCTGGGGGACGGCAAAGGTCACGGAGCACCGGCTGGTCCCTGGGCTCATGGAAGAGGCTGCCCAAAAGGCAAGGGCGCATGTTCCACGTGTGGGTCCCGGGGGCACTGCTGAGCACCTGTCCACATGGTGGACAGCCTGGGACTCACCTTGCTGCAGCTGGCGAGGTGGGCCTTGAGGCCGGACACACTGGAGTAGATGGCTTCACAGCACTGGGCAGGAGACAGTCATGGGGAGGACCTCCCGGCAGCGCCCCCACACAAATCATAGCTCCTACCCCATGGAGACTTGTGGGCAGGCTGGGCCTCTGGGGCTGAGGTCGAGGCCTCTCTGCCAACAGGGTTCTGTCTGAGCACCCTGCAGAGGCCCAGGGACCACAGGTAGGCTGGCCACTTGGAAGGCTGCCACCCAGGGCCATACCTGGGCTCTCTGTCCCTAAGTCCCCATTGCCCACCCACCAGCCTGCCCCAGCTCACGTCATTGGGACAGTTGACGTGGCCTTTCTCCTTGACTTCGTTCTTCCAGGTCTCCAGCAGCTGGGGGTTGAGTGTGGGAAGGCCTGGCCGAGTGTAGTTGAGCTGTGAAAACAGGCAGGCACCGGGGTGAGCCCCGGCAGCTGGGCCAGAGCTGACAGCGACACTCCCACTGCTCTAAAGAGGCCCTCAATTGTACCCTCCATAGGGAGATCTGAACCTTGGAGGTCAGCCTCTGGCCCAGGTCACAGGGGGCAGAGCCATCACAGGGGACCCCACGTGGAGGCACATCCTGCTCAGAGCCCAGGTGGCTCACCCGAGCCGTCTCAGGCACCAGGTCATCTTTCATCCGCCTCTTGGTCCAATCTCGGGCCAGTTCGTCCTCTGCAATCTCCTGCAGGTGGAACACGGCAACCTGGGCCGACGTGCGGCGGATGCGGCCGCTGGGGGTCCGCTCGATACCCAACAGGTCCTCGGCCTCAGGGGGCTTGTCCTGGGGCTCCTCGGGGGGCTGCAGGGTGAGGAGGCCAAGGTGAGTAACAGGAGCCACATGGCCTGAAGGTGCAGTGAACCAGACAAGTGCTGTGGGCAGGGGCACATGAGCAAGGGGGAGGGGGGACATGCGTACTCGCTGCCTGAAGGACAGGCGGACTGGCCACTCACCGGGGCTGTGTGCTCCGAGCGCATGTGGTAGTCATGACCAGCCTTGGAGCGGTAGGTCTTGCCGCAGTGGGTACAGGGGAAGGAGGGACTGTCTACCTCGCAGGGCGGCTTCCCACAGCGCTGCTGGTGGTACTGGTAGCCCATGAGGCTGGAAAAGGCGGCCCCACAGCCCTGGGGGTCACGGGTCAGTAAGAGGCCAGCGAAGGGCTGTGCCTCGCCCCACCCTGTCCCCCCTGTCGTCCCACTGACCTCCTGGGGGCAACGCAGCCTCCCCATCTGCTTCAGCACCTTGCGCAGGCGTTCGCGCTCCTCCTGCTCACTCCCCTCGGAGGCCTCCATGTCAGAGGGCTGGGGGGCAGGCCCAGCCTCAGTGCCTCATCCCCATAGGGCCCCTGCCCCAAATTGGAGCCACAGATGTTCATGGGCAGGCAGTGTGGGAATGAAAGGTCAGTGGGCACGGCTGGGCAGGGTGGGTGAGATGAAGGGGAGGCCTGTGGTCAGTGTCAGTGGGCAGGCTGGGTGGCAGCTGGGCCCTGTGTTGTACCTTGGCGCTGTGCTCAGCCATGGTGTGGTAGTTGAGACCGGCCTTGGACTTGAACTGCTTCCGGCAGTGCTGGCACTTGAGGGCATCCTGCAGCTGCAGACCAGGGACCCATGAGCAGCTGCTCTGGGGCACCTCCCCCCAGAAGCCCCTGGGGCAGCCTTACCTTCTGACACACCTCCATGTGCTTCTTGAGCCCCACAAGGGTCTTCCGGGTGACCACGTTGCACGTGGGGCAGACGGCCTCCCCCCGTTCATGAATGGCCCGCTGCCACTGTTCCTCAGGGCCACCTGTGGGGCAGAGCCAGGGCCTCAGGGGCTGTCTCGGGCTCCCAGATGCCCTGAACGCCAAGCACAGAGCCCAGGGTCCACACTCAGGCCCCGTCTGTGTGGTCCAGTAACCACCTCACAGTCAAGATCCAGCCTGTGCCCCCTACACAGCAGCCCCCACCTGGGGTTGAGTGGGCCACGGGGGCCGGCGTGTCCTTGCTGACAGTGTTGGCGGGTGCCGGCGCCTTCTTTCGGACATCCTCGGGGCCAGGCCCCTCCTGCTTCTTGGCACGGTAGCCTCGGGACTTGTCTTCTGCCTTGGCCAGGCCTGTGTGCACATGTGTGGGGTGGCGCAGGTGTGGGCCAAGGGCCTGAGCACACCTGTGCATGAACCCAGTCCCACCGGTGCCCGGCTGACTGGGGCCTCACCTTTGAGTCCGAAGGTTCCTGAGATGGATGGCTGCTCCCCTGTGAACTTCTTGGGTGTTTTCTGTTTCCTTCCTGACTCAGGGGAGAGAAACGAGGGCCAAGATCTGGTCAAATAACCATCAGGAGGCTGGCCACTGCCCGTCCTGGCTGTTGCCACATCCCCCGCCCCGTCTTACTGTGCTTCATGCGCTCAGCTCCCTCTTCAGGCAGGGACACAGGGCCTGTGGCCCTTGGCACCTCCTTGCCCCCCAAGGGCCTGTTGCCTAGAGAAAGGGGGCCACTGCTGGGGTCTGTGCTGGGCTGGAGGGCTGAGCCCTGGCCTGTGGTGGGTGGGCCACACTCCCCACTCTCTGACCGCGCCTGCTTGGGTGGGAGGGGGCAGGCGTCCCGGCTGTCCGCAGCCCTGTAGGGAGGGAGGTACGGAGCAGGAGGCAGGGGGATCAGGGGCTCGCTGCGGGCCGACACCCCAGGCTGCAGCCGGCGAGCACCCCCCCCCCCCGATCTGGAAGGCACCCCCATACCTTTTTTTCCCACTGGCCCTCCCCGTGGCCCGAGGAGTTTTGTTCTCAGACTTGGTCAGCAGCACCATTTTGCAGGACGGTGTGTGTCTGCTGATGGCCATGGGCCTGCTGACTGTCACCAGCTTACTGACCACAATGGGCCTACTGACTGTCACGGCCTTTGTGACTGGCACAGGTTTCGTAACTGTCACAAGTTTTGTCATCGGCACCGGCTTGTTTGTGGTCACTGGTTTGGTGACTGGCACTGGCTTGCTGACTGGCACTGCCTTGGTGACGGGCACAGACTTGGTGACTGGTATGGGCTTGGTGACCGGCACAGGTCTAGTGACCGGCACAGCCTTGGTGATCGGCACGGACCTGCTGACCGTCACTGATTTGGTGACCGGCACAGGCCTGCTGACCGTCACTGGTTTGGTGACCGGCACAGGCCTGCTGACCGGCACTGGTTTGGTGACTGGCACAGGCCTGCTGACCGGCACTGGTTTGGTGACCGGCACAGGCCTGCTGATTGTCACTGGTTTGGTGACCGGCACAGGCCTGCTGACCGTCACTGGTTTGGTGACCGGCACAGGCCTGCTGACCGTCACTGGCTTGCTGATGCCGATGGGTTTGCTGACACCCACAGGCTTGCTAATAGTGACAGGTTTGCTCACTCCAATGGGCTTGCTGACCCCAACGGGCCGACTAATGGTGACTGGCCGGCTGACTGGCCCAGGCTTGGGGGCAGACAGGGGTCGGTCCATGTGGTTCCAAATCCGGTGCTTCTCCAGCTGGGTCTTGGAGGTGAAGGCGGCCTCACAGAAGGGGCAGGGAAAGGTCAGCCTTTCTGAGATGGCACCCTGGGTAGAGAGGGCAGGCGTGGCATGGGCTGCCCAGGTCTCTGTGCAGACACACCCGAGCCAGCAGCTGGGCAGGGTGGGTTCAGGCCTCCTCTTCCCCAGCCCACAGCCCCTTACCCCTTGGCACCGCTGGTAATGGTACTTGAGCCCGTAGATGCTGGGGAACTCCAGCCAGCACCCTGAGCTGGGACACTTCACCCGTGAGTGCACCTTGAATTCGTCTTTCCACTGGGTCATCAGAGAAAGCTGGCGTGGGAAAGGCCAGGCTGCTGACCCTCAGCCACCCGGCCTTTGCTGACCCGAGCCCCAGACTCAGCACCCTGCCCAGGCCTGCAGGGCAGGCAGACTGTAGGAACCCTTGACCTTGGGACCGCAGCAAGATCCAGGCCACCCTGAGCAGTGAGGGTGCTCTTGAGGGCCCATGAACATGGTCCACTGGGCCCCAGGCCACGCCACGAATCCCTAGGCACAGAGTGGCCCACTGATGTGGGCTGAGGGCTTGGTGCTGGACATGTGGACGGCAAGCAAAGGCAGGGCAATGGCCTTACAGGCAGACCCCAGCATGAGCCCCACCCAGCCCTCAGGGAGCTCACGGGAATGTCTCGGAGGGCCTGGTTCTCAGCTTTCGGACGCCCCTTTTTCTTCCCTTCTGTCCTGTCGCTGGCTGGACTTCCCGGGTCAAAGCAGAGTGGGGCCTGGCTAGGCATTGTCTGCCCACCCCGGGCCACCGGCAACCCTGCAGCACAGGGCACATCAAGGCTTGCAGCTGTGCTCCCTGTAGTCTTTCCTGTTATCCAGGAGCCTGGTGAGGCCTGGAGTGAGCCTCATTCCCCCCCTGATGAGGCATGGGGTTGGGGATGGAAGGCTGTAGTCAGCCTAGGACAAGAATCCAGGGCCCCTGGCTGCCCCCACCCTGGGAAGGCTCTCAGGAGCCCAGGCAGCTACCTGGCACCCAGGAGCTGGACATTCGGGAGGTGGCCCACTCAGCACTGCTGCTCCCAACAGCTTGGAGTTGACCTTAGCCTGACCCCTCTTACCCAGCTTTGGATCATGCCGCACAGGAAGTCGGACCTCATTCTGGCTGCCATCCTTCCCAGGCCCACTCTTGCTGGACCCCAGGAGCCGGCGGCCGCCTCCAACACAGAAAGGATCAGTCATTGCTGCAGAGCAAGTGGACAGACCTGTGAGGTCCATCAGGGCCGGCTCTCGGGACTTGAAATGGCTGTCCTTGCACCCCACCCCCAGACAGACCTGCTCATTGGCTGCAGAAAAGGGAGCCAGCCTGCATGTGCTCTTGGTCACAGGGAAAGCAGGTGATGGGGGGCTTCTAGTTTAGGGGAGTGACTGCCCACCTGAGCTCTCCCCAGGAGACCCCATCAGCTTGGAAGGATCTGACCCTGTCCTGAGACCCTCATCAGGTCCAATGGGCTCCATGCGTCCTAGACACAGTGCAGAGGTGCCAAGAGCCACACACCTCACGCCCGGCACGGGGCTGGGTGGCCCCAGGAGAGAGAGAGTGCTCAGGCAGGAGATTAACAGCATCGCTCCTGGGGCCAATTATGACACCACATGGCTGCTGGCACTCAGGCTGTGTTGGCCGGGCACCCTAGGACACCTTCCTTCACAGCCCCACCCAGCCCCAAGGCAATGCCACCCTACCCAGGCAGGTGCCCCTGGATCGTTCTCCCAGGACACAGATGGAAGATGGCCAATGCAGGCACTGAGGACCCCTAACCCCTCCCCAACTGCATGCGGCCCTTTCCAGAGGCAGGACCAAGGAAGGAGGTCCCTGTCCTAGTGGATCCTTCTTATGTGACCCTCTCTCTGTTTGTTTCTGCTGGGGCCCCTCCACCCCGAGAGAGGCCACATGCAGGCTGGGCTCCTCGGCCATCCTCCACCTGGCTGTCCTCACCTCCACCCTCTGGAACCTCTCTGTCCCCATCTACAGGGCCACCAGCACCACTGCAGAGACTACTGGCCACCAGCCACAGGGAACACCTCGCCACGTGAGCTGGGCCTGCATGGGCATGAGAACTGGAGGGACTCTGAGCTCAGTCCTACTGGGTCCTCTAACAGGGACACCCAAGGCTGCAGAAGAGGGTGGGTAGGGGGCGATGTGAACAAGTGACCCCTCTCCTGGCAGTTTCTAACTAACTGAGATCAGAGAGGATGGGAAGGGAATTAAAGAAGCTGTCAGTAAGGTTGAGGTCAGAGGTCAGTACAGTCACTGCCCATTGCCCAGGAGGTGCCCAGATCCTGGGCCTGGAGCAAGGTATAGGTCTAGAAAGGTCTGAACAAACTTCTCTAAAAGGCCTCACACTGCCACTTCCACAGGAGACCTGCCACTATCAGCCACCCAAGCCCCATGATGACCTCAAGTGGCCGTTGGTGCAGATGCCTGCTGGGACCCCCCTCCCAGTCTTTATCCAGCTTGAGAGGAAAATTCAAAGTTGGGGGGCCTGGGGCCAGGGCTGGCGTAGGAGGCAGAGACCCTCCTTCCATCCAGGCCTGCAACTCTCACAACAGGAGAAAGGGCTTCCACCCTCCGGGAGGGCCCAGCAGGGACGGAAAGGTAGGACCTTCGCTGGGCTGTGGGGGCACCACGCGCTGACCACAGGCAGCCAGCCAGGCAACGGCAAGGCCTCTCGGCCCTGGACCCCAGCTCCGGCCCCCGCGCGCCTAAGAGGCTGGCCAGGGGATGCACACCTGGCGGCTGGCCTCGCGGCACACCTGTCACCTGCGCGGGGAGGGCCCGGCCTGGCCCCGGAAGGGCCGATCGCGGGCGCCTGGGGAGGGGGGAAGACAGTGAACCAAAATGGCGACTTTTCCTGGAGGAGGAGGAGAAGGAGGAGGCAGGGCCGCGGCGCCGGCGCGGGGCGCGGGGCGCGGCGCGGGGCGGTGGGGGGGGGGGGGGGGGCACGGGCGCGGCTCGGGGCGGCGGGCGGGGGCTCGGGCGCGGCCCCCAGACCTGCGCGCGGGGTCAGGGTCGGGGGCGCGGCCAGCGCGAGGGCTGCGCGGGGTCTGGGCCGGGCGCGGCCGGGCGCTTACCTGCGGCGCCCAGCGGGACGGAGGCGGGGCGGGGGCCGGGGCCGGGCGGGCGGGCGAACAGGGCGCGGGCGCGGGGCCGGCGGCGCGGGCGGCGCGGGCTGCGCACATGCGCGCTCCCGCCCCTCCCACCTTTGACAGCTGGGGGGCGGGACTCTCGCGGTATCCTGCGCGCGCTGGACGCGGCGGAGGGAGGGGGCGGCCGGTTCGCGAGGCGGGGGGCGTTGCGTCCGTCCGTTCGTTCGCCGGGCCTCCAGTGCCAAGTGGCCAGTTAGGCTGCCCATAGGGCGGAAGACGCTTTTTCAGACAGTGGGGTAAACTGAGGCACCCGAGGGCGCCGGGGACCGCCCAAGCCCAGCGCGCTCGGATGGAAGCCACCGGCACTGAGAAGGTGCGGCCGCAGGGTCCTGGGAGCTGAGCTGGCCGTGGCGGCCGTGGCCTGCAGAGCAGAGTCCGGCCTCTTCCATCCAGCCTGGGCACCTCTGCCTGTGGCCACCCTCGTGTTGCTGACCACGGACTAGACGAACCTGTCTGCTTTGGGACGGGGTGTGCCTGGACAGTGGCCACTGCCCCGCTCCTCTGTGCCCCAGAACTTGGCCCCCTGCAGGGAAGCTGGTATCAGGTGTGGGGGTGATGGACAGCAACCCCACCAGGACGCGGGAATGAATGAAAGAGGGGAAGGAGTGCTAGTGAAAAGAAGTTACAAGGTGCACCTCCTTCCCTGAGGCCCTTCCCACCCCACCCTCACACTGCATCCCACACACACACTGACCCCCACCCCTGTCCACCCTGGAGCAGGCTCGGCTGGCACTGCTGGGGGGCATGGGACAAAAGATGGCACATTTGAGGTCCACTTCTCACAGGGACCCTGGGGATCTGCTTCCTCAAGGCCAAGGCCTCACCATGAGGCCGAGGCCAGGTGGGGGCACTCTGTGGAGGGGTCAGTCCGTCAGTCCTTCCCTTGGAAATCAGAGTGAGGCCTGTGTGACCACAGGAAGAGAGAATGTCCTTCCCTCATTGACCTTGCCCACCCTGGGGACGGGACACACAAGATTTTGGGAGAGGTCAGTGTGCGTGCCTTGAGGTACATCCAAGGCTGTCAGCTTTCCCTGTGTAAGTCTGCATGTCCTTGTATGTGATGTGTCAGTGTTGCTCGGTGTGTGTCTGAGTGACCATGTATGTTGGGCAGCATCCTCTTTGGACATCAGTGTCAGGGTGTATCTGTGTCTTGTATTAGGTGAGAAGATACCTGTCTGTTAGTTTCCAGGTGGCTGGACACTGGGGGTGGAGTATGTCTGGACCTGGCAGATGTATGCTCAGGCTGCAGCATGGCTGGTTCTGTAGGTTGGGGTCATTGTGTGTCTGAGATGCTGTGTTGGAGTGTGTTGCTATGGGTCTGGATGTTGGTGTCATTGTGTCTCTGTGTTTGTGTCTGTGTGTTCGGACTGCAGGGTTTGGTTTATGCCTCTGAGTTACTATTGATATCTGGCTGCTGCCTGCATACATGTGTCAGGGCATGTGCTATGACCCGTGTTTCTTATGTCAGGGCACTGCCCTGTGGCAAACTATATGGGAGTCCCCGAAAGATAGCTACATCAAATCCCTGGAACCACCCAGCTGGTGTGGCTCAGAGGTTGTGTCAACCTATGAACCAGGAGGTCATGGTTCAGTTCCCAGTCAGGGCACATGCTTGGTAGCGGCTCAATCCCCAGTGTGTTGCGTGCAGGAGGCAGCTGATCGATGTCTCTCATCGATATTTCTATCCCTCTCCTTTTCTCTCTCTAAAATCAATAAAAACATCTTTAAAAAAAAAAAATCTCTGGAGCCCTAACTGGTTTGGCCCAGTGGATAGAGCGTCGGCCTGCGGACTGAAAGGTCCCAGGTTCAATTCCGGTCAAGGGCATGTACCTTGGTTGCGGGTACATCTCCAGTAGGGGGTGTGCAGGAGGCAGCTGATCAATGTTTCTCTTTCATCGATGTTTCTAACTCTCTATCCCTCTCCCTTCCTCTCTGTAAAAAATCAATAACATATTTTTTAAAAATCTCTGGAACCTATGAATGGGACCTTATTTGGAAAAAGGGTCTTTGTAGATGTGATTAAGTTAAGGGTCTTGAGATGAGGTCATCTGGGTTATCCAGGTGGGCCCTAAATCCAGTGACACGTGTCCTTGTCAGAGGGAGACGTGAGACCAACAGAACGCGAAGTGACCGTGTAGTCCTGGACACAGTGGCGTGTCTCTGAGCCCAGCAATCCTCAGCAGCCACCAGAGCTGGGAAGGGTCCCCCCAGCCCTGCGGGTCTCAGACCATGGCCTGCAGAACTGGGAGGGAATCGGTTTCTGTGGCCGGAAGCCTCCCAGCTGCCATTTGTACAGCAGCCCCAGGAGCCTAGCTCGCCTGTGCTGGCGTGTCCAGGTGCAGTACCGGGTGGGAGCCCAGCCTCTGCTCTTGCTCCTCCCCCTCGTTCCTGGGATGAACAGGTGCCTGCCAGGATGCCGCACCACTGCCACCTGGTGGCCATGGCAGGAGGCAGCTGGGCCGGGAAACCCCCGCTCTGGCTCAGGGCTGCCCCACCCCACAAGGCAGCTGACTGGACACCACACTGGGGCACTTGAGAACCAGGTTTATTTCTGGTCTTTTTATCAGAATATAAAAAAGTGAACGCAAAACAAGAAAGACAAGACGAGCTTGGGGGGCAAGACAAAGGAGGGAGAAGGGGGCAGAGATGGGAGGGCCCTCTGGAAAGGGTGACATTGCAATGACACAAAGTGGGGGACACTCAGGGCAGCCAGACAAGACAGGGGACTTTCCATGGGGGGCTGGGCACAAGGCCAGTTATCCAAATTCCACGTGGGACCCGAAACCAGCCTCCTCCTGAAGCCAGCTCAGGGCACAGAGCAGGCTGGGGGCTCAGCCTCATCTGCCGGAGGGTCTGAGTCCCCTAGAGGAGCGGCAAGCAGGGAGCAGGAGGCAGGAGGCTCAGGACTGCCTGGCTGACCCTCTGCCGGCAGCCCCGCCCCACCGCAGGCCCTCTGGGAATGCTTGTCACCACTGGCTGGGTCTCCAGTCTCTTATGAGAATCCAGGTTTTCCCTGGGAAGGGACAGTGGGAGTGCCCGCCCATCGCTGTGCCTTCAGGGTGGCTCCATGAGCCTGAGAGGAGGGAAGCTTTCCCAAATCTAAGGCCAGGATCGGGCCGCCCGTGCTGGTGTGGGTCCCTCCCTCTCATGCCACCTGCCCGTTCTG
Organism: Myotis yumanensis; assembly: GCF_028538775.1. Classification (NCBI taxonomy): domain Eukaryota; kingdom Metazoa; phylum Chordata; class Mammalia; order Chiroptera; family Vespertilionidae; genus Myotis; species Myotis yumanensis. The sequence continues at coordinate 2,084,127 of NW_027223758.1, read as the reverse complement.
GTGTGGGTCCCTATTGTGCCCTGTTAGGTCCTAGGCTCTTGGGCAATCCTGGACCTCCCTCTCCTCAGTTCCCATGAGTAGATGCAGGCATGTGAGGGACTCATAACTAATGAGTGACGGTGCTGGGCAGGGTGCCTGGCCGGTGGACACTGATGACCATAACCTGGACAGCAGGGTGGGCCTGCTGGGCCTGAGCAAGGGCAGGGAGGGGGCACATAGTACACAGAGCCTGGCAGTGTATCCCACCTCTGTGGGTAGTCCTCCAGGTGCTGGGAGGGTGTGGAACTGGACGAGTGGCAGACAGCTCTCTCGTCCTGGGAGAGGACAGGATGCCCAGAGGATGTGAGTGAAGGAATATAAGTAAACACTCCCTGGGAGTCTGGGGGAACATCCAAACCCCGCTCTGGCTCCAGGTGGTTGCCCCAAATGCTGCCAGCAGCACCAGGGGTTGGGCTTGGGTCCAGGTCCTGGGAGGTGAGCATACACTCAGGAAGCCCCCACCCGCCCAATCCCAGGCAGAGCCCACAGTGCACAACCAGAGGTGGCTGAGGTGACAATCCTGGTCCCACCTTCCATTGGGCCAGGCTTGGCCCTTGGGGACTCCTGGAGGTCCGAGAAGGGCTGTGCCTCATCTTTGCCATGGGCTCTGGTCACAGTGCTGGGGTCTGGGGTTCAAGCCTCGGGCAGCAACTAGGACATGTGTCCGAAGGAAGCTATGGGTAGATGGGTAAGGAGGAATGGGGGCCGCTGGTGTTGTCCACACCACCGTGGGTGTAGGAGAGCCCTTATTGGGCTCCCATGGCCACGCTCCTGAGGTCCACCCACCCTCCCTGCACGCAAGAGTGGGGGACTTGCAACCCAATCCCCCAGACCTCTCTAAGCCTCCCAGGCATTCTCGGCTCCTCCCACTGACCTTGGCTGAGCAGCTGCAGGCTCCGCCCCTCCTCGCGCACCTGTAGGCGCAGCACCTGCTGCAGCACCTCCTGCCTTTGGGCCTCCTGTGCCAGTCCCATCCGCTGCAGCTTCTCTGCATTCAACCGAAGCAGTGCCCGGCCTGGAGGGATGGGGAAAGGGATCGAGCCCAGGTCAATGTCCGGTGGAGATCAGGAGCGAAGGCAGAGAAAGAGAAGTGTGGAGAGGAGCCACAGACTCAAAGACAGGGAGAAGGAGAAACAGAGAGAAAGAGAAGGGGGTTAGAGAGAGAGAGATGGTGGGGGACAGAGACAGGTCAATTCAGAGAGACAGGGAAAGAGAGGGAGAGACAAGGATGGATAGAGACTTTGCAGAGAAAAGCCAGACGAAGAGACTGGGAGAGACAATGAGAGATTCTGCAGACACACAGGCCTGAAGGAGAGGCTGAGTCAGGAGAAGACAGAAAGGAAAGGGTAGCAAGAAAAAACAGGCTCTCTTGGGATACGGTCCCTCACCGGTGATGGCGTGCTGGGAGAAGGCCTCCACGTAGACGAGGTAGTTGTGGGGACAGTGCTTCTTGAGCCACTTGCAGACGTCCTGCTGACTCCACAGGACCACAGGCCTCGTCAGGCCACCCAGTGAGGGGCTCGTGTGGTACAGGCCACAGTGGTCAGAGTACAGCCGGCCCTGTGGGGGAGAGGGCAGCAGATGCAGTGCGCTGGTGGGGAGGGCCGGGGCTGAATGAGGATGATAGCTGTGTACCTGGGGGGCCTCTGTGCCAGGCTGCTGCAGGAGCTTGACTGGCCGGCCACCAGCTGCCCTCTGGCTTCGTGAGTCATGCCAGGTGAGGCTGGAGCCTGGAGTCCTAGGCAAGTGGCAGGGGATGCTCTCAGCTGACATTGTGTGCTCCAGGAGGGTCCGGCAGAAGCTGAAGTGGGCAATGGCTGTGGAGCAGGGCACTGGTCAGAGTGGTCAGGGGCAAAGCCAGAGGCTCCTCTCCTTGCTCAGCCCAACTCGCCTCCACTGAGGAAGGAGCCCCTTTCCCAACTAGGGTTCCCAAGCCCCTGAAGGCAGGAGGAAGCACCGTGAGCTGTCTTGAGAACCCCACCTAGCTCAGAGATGAAGAACAAACAAGCCCAACCTCCTTGCTCTGGGGAGCAGGACCAATTCTGCTGAGATTAGAGAGAAGATATGCCCACCAAGGAGCCCAAGACTGACAGCCAGTTGGGCTGCCCTGGGACAGCCTGACCTCACCCTTGCCTCGGCACAAGCCACACCAAGCCAGGGCACACACATAGGACCTGCCTGCGACACGCTTTGTGGTGGGAGGCCCTCGGGTGGCCTGCCTGCCCATCCTCATGGGCTGAACCCCGGCTCTGCACCTGGAGTTGAAGCTTTGCCCTGCCCAGCGGTGCTCACTAGGAGTGGCTCATTGACAAGAAGCCTGAACTCGAGCAGCCAACACCCAGGATTCCTGCTCCCACCTCCCACAGGGCCCTGGCCCAGGATGGTTTCTGTGCATGGCGGCTGCCTAGCTGGCATGGGCTGCTCAGTACAGGGTGCAGGTGCAACTCTGTGCTCAGGACCCTTGGAGATGTCTTTCCCACAATAAATTTATTACACCTGTCAACTCTCAGTTTTACCATAATTTCTGGGCTTGCTGCTGACATGAGTTGGGGGAGGGCAGACACCTGGACAGGCCCCTCCCAAGGACTTGCACAGGCCCTGGCACACAGGAGGTGTCCAGAAACATTGTGAATGAATGAATGAATGAATGAATGAATGAAGGGAGGGAGGGAGGAAGGAAGGCTCTGGGTAATGTCCACAAGTCAACAGGCCCTGGGGCGCGGCAGAAAGCTGGGCCCAGGCTTGCCCTTCTTTACAGCATCCCGACTCTGACTCAGCAGGCAGGAGCAGGTTCCGAGACCTCCCCGCCACAGAGTGAGAGACCTGCCCTCCACCCCATGGAGGGGAGGGTTTGGCCGCGTGCCCAGGTCTCAGTAAGGGGGGCGGCGCGGGGAGACCGCATCTTTTTCCTCCTCCTTCCACCCCATTCCATTCACCGGCCTTAGCCCCTCCTCCTCCTCGCCCCCCCCTGTTCTCAGATGGCCCTGGGGGACTCTAAACTTGAGGTCTAGGGTCAGCCGGTGTGGCCAGTGTGGCCGCCGCCTGGAGGAGCGCCGTGGGAAAGGACTTATTCTAAGCCGGCACCTTCTGGGGACCAGGCGCCAGGGCAGCCGGCCTGGGCGAGAGCGCGCGGCCCGGGGCAAACCAGTCGGACGCGTCCGCCGGCGCCGCACCTGTCCGCGGCCAGCTGGTCCCACCCATTTCCGGACCGCGCTCCAGGTGGGATCTCTGTCCACACGTCTGTCCTTCTCTCCTTCCAGCCCAACGTCTTAATTCCACAGAAGATGGGGCGGGGAGGGAGCGCCCGAGCCGGGCTGTGGCCTTGGCCCCAATGCAAAGGGCTGGGGAGGGGTGTGTGTGTGTGTGTGTGTGTGTTTTACCCGCCCCCTGGGAGAAGAAAAAGGGGACCTCACGGTGATGCCAGCCTAGGGACAGGAACCGAGAGCGGTCACCTCCCCCAAAGGCCTGAGGCCGCGGCACCCCCATCCCCAGCGCAGGACAAAGACACTAGGAACCCCGTTCAGCAAGGACGATCCCCCCCCCCCCACTCCGCCTGCCGCCACCGCCCCCTCGGTCCCCAAGCCCCCAGCCCGCGAGGTCCCCGGTCCAGCCGCGCTCACCGTCCACATCCCGGCGCTCTCCGAATCCCGCGCGCACAGCCCCGGCGCGGCCTCGCGGGGGGCTCAGCTGGGTGCTCAGCTCCGTGAACATGGGGCCCGCGCACACGCCCCTCGCCGGGCGCAGGGCGGCCGTGTGGCCGGCGGGGAACGTGCGCCACCGCCCCGCCCCGGCCCCTGCCCGCACGGGTCCCCGCGTCCGGGAGTCTGCGCGGCGAGGCACCTGCCGCTGAGCCCGGGCGCCGGGCGCGCTCCGGAAGCTCGGAGGTGTGTCGGCGGCGCGCGGTCTGCGATGCCAACGTAGGTGTCGGCCAGGGCGAGGGGGGCCTGCGCCCGGGGGCTCGGGGCCGGGCGTCCGCACACCTCCGTCCCCTGGGTGTGTCCGGCAGGAGGGGTCGTACCTGCTCCCGGGACCTTCTGCCCCTGGCCCAGGTCAAAGGCCAGACCAACCACGTCGCTCCATTCTCCTACCTCAGTTTACTCCTTTAACTTACTCCTTAATTTACAATTTTCCAGAGTTTCCCATAGGCCTCTCCCTCGAGTGGGCACTTGCTTCCCAGGAGAAGTCCGTTAGACCCCCTCTTGCCCCCCACCACACTGTGAACCCCAGGACCGCAAGGGTCTGCCCCTCCGGAGCCCAGAGTCTGACTCAGTGCCCAAGGCTTGGCCCTAAAAGGGCCGGGCCGGGCGGCGCAGGGAGGAACCCCAAGGAGGCTGCAGAGGCAGGAGGCGCGTGTTTGCGCCAGAGCAGGGAGAAGGCCCGCTTTCTTTCCTTCTGTTCATCCTCCCTGAGGGTGTTTTCCATGGACTTTTAGAGAATGGAAGGGAGGGAGAGAGAGAGATGGATGTGAGAGAGACACATGGATTGGTCCCGGAGGATGCAGCCTACAACCGAGGAATCGAACCAGGACCCTCAGCCGGCCATCCACGGAGCCGACTGGCCAGGGCAGAAGGTCAGACTTCTGGCTGGAGCTCTGCCTGCTGTGCCCGGCGCCCGAGTGCCCTCCCAGGTCCGTGCTGGGTGAGCCCAGGTGCCGTGGACTGTGCAGAGTGCAGTCGTGCGTGTCCACCTAACGCTGAGCAGTGACGCCCTACCTGTCCCCAGCTCAGCCACGCCGCAGCAGAGGTGTGCCTGGGACTCACCCTCCCACATGCCGACCAGCTCCCAACCTCTGCGCTGCATTCATCTGTTTCCCCCATCAGCTCCCCAGAGCTGGGCTCCTGCCCTCCCAGGAATGGCTGGGGCCCCATGGGCGGCGGGCCGAAGAGGGGTATGTGTCCGCATCGGAACGCTGAGAGCTAGGGCAGCCCTGACACAGGAGCACACGCAGGCAGGGTGCCCCCGCCCCCCCCCCCCCCCAGCCCCCCGCAGAAGCTCAGGTGTGTTCGGGCCTGCCGGGGCCGGTGACTCTGAAGAGCAAGCAGGGTGAGGGGCCGGGCCGGGGCAGGCAGGTCTCCCGGGGAAGCGTGGGGAACATGCAGGAAGCTGGGATGCCGCTCGGTTTCCAGGTCCCGAAGCGATGGTCCAGGGTGTTGTCGTCTCGGCCGGGCGGTCGGCCCGCCGCGCCACTTGAGGCGCTCCCGCTCAAGCGCCCGCCTCACCTCCGTCCCCTAGCCGCGACCGGAAGTGCGTTTCCGGACTTCCGCCCCTGGAACCCCGAGGTGGGCGGGGCTTCTTGCGTACCCCGCGCTCTGTTTCCGGGGCGCGGGTGACGCGGAGCCCGCAACTTCTTCCTGCCGCGCAGCTTCGGACGCCTGCGGTCCTTCGCCTGCGGCTGCGGCTTCTGTCCCTTCTCTTCCTAGCCCTCGTCGGCGGCGGCGCCATGAACAAGAAGAAGAAGCCGTTCCTGGGCATGCCCGCGCCGCTCGGCTACGTGCCGGGGCTGGGCCGAGGGTGAGCCGTGGGGCGGGCTGCGCGGGCCTGGCCGGGTCCCGGCGCTGGGGGAAGGGGCAAGGGTTCGGGGCGAGACCGTGCGAACTACCGGACTGAGACAGTCAGTGAGGATCTGCGGCCACCGAGTCTGGAAGATGCGAGGCCATTTGGCTCAGTGTTTGTAGGGAGGATCGTCCTTCGGGGAGAGGACAGACCCCAGGATGAGTTCTACGTGCTGCCCAGGCGCGGGGGGACTGGGCTTCACCACGCGGCGGCCCGGAGCCGGTGGATAGGGCTCTGCGGCGGGAGCGGAGCGCCCTCGCCGTCGGGCGGACTCCCGCCGTGTCCAGCGGCACAGGCCTTGCCCGGTGATCTGGGAGAGCCTGTGGCGGCTCGCAGTGCCTCCGTGGTCTCGTCCTGCTCTCTCAAACTCGGCTCCCCAGGAGCAGGGGCGGCATCCGGGAGTCTTGCGACTGGGTCCCCGTCACACGTCACACAGACGACTGCCAGACCTTGTTGAATAAATGAGCAGTCGTTATCCTGTTTGATGATTGATTTGGTTAGGAAAACTGGGTTTCTCTCCTTGGTATTGTGTTAGAATCTGTGGGGTACATATAAGCCTCATATTTGACAGTGCCTTCAGAGGACCTGTAGTTGGCTAGGAGAGTTGGGGTAAATGCATAAATACATACAGGGTAACAGATTTAGAACTCTGGGGTCCAGAGGCCAGGGGACGCTTTATGGAGTGGTAGCATTTGAGCCAGGTTTAGAAGGAAAGCTGGATTTAGGGATGCAGAAATGTGGCAGGGTTATAGGAGAAACTGACATTATGTGTGGTCGGCAGTTAAGGAAACAGATGAGGCAGGTGAGGGAATAGATAGCAAGGAGTCTGAGCAGAACCTGTGGTGATGGCAGCGGGGCCCCTGGAGGCATTGGGGAAGCAGAGCTGCGGTGGGGTGGGGGGCTCACTTGGTTCCCAGCTGTTGGGAGTCATGGTCTGAGAAGGAAGGGTTGGGAGGTGGACTCAGTCCAGCGTGGGGACCGATGGGATGGAGAAGGTCTGAGGGAGGCAAAGCTGATACCAGGGTGTCTGCCTTAATGCCAGGATGGCACTGTTATCAGCTGAAACAGCCCAGAGTAGCCGCAGATTGGGTTTGAGGGCCTGGTTGGATGGGAGGTTGTTGGGCATGGGGCCTGGGGCTGGAAGGAGGGCAGCCTCATGCCCTGGGGATTCTCTCCTAAGGAGGATGTGGTGGCAAAAGCAAGTCTGAATAACCTCAGGGTGGGTGGAAGGCTTTCTGCCATCAGCGTCTGGAGGTGTTAGGAAAAGTGACGAGTGTGGCGGGAAGCGCACAGGAACAAGGTAAAGGGGTGTCTTGGGGTCTTCTGCAGCGCCACTGGCTTCACCACCCGGTCAGACATCGGGCCTGCCCGGGATGCCAACGATCCTGTGGATGACCGCCACGCGCCGCCGGGCAAGAGGACCGTCGGGGACCAGATGAAGAAGAGCCAGGCTGCAGATGACGATGATGAGGATCTGAATGACACCAACTACGATGAGGTGACTTGTGGGCTCCCCGGCCAGTCTGCAGGCGCCGAGCAGCTTCTGAACCCTGTGTGCTGTTGGCATCTGTGGTGGGTGGCTTGATGGGGCTGGTGCATTTACTTTTTCATCTATTCGTGGGGTTTCTGTAGTGGAGTGAGGGGAGCAGGACAAATATAAAGATTTGCTACCTCTTCAAATCTGTCCTGGCCTAGTTGGTTGAGTGTTGTCCTGTGCACCAAAAGGTCGAAAGTTTGATTCCCAGTTGGGGCACATGCCCCAGTTTTGGGCTCGCTCCCAAGTAGGGGGCGTGAGAGAGGTGGCCAATTGATGTTCCTCTCTCTCTTCCTCTCCCTTCCTCTCTCTCTCAAATCAATAAAAACTTTTATTTTTTTAAAGAGACATGTTCTTGCAGCTGTTACAACCACTGCATTGGTGTTTTGTCTTGGCCAGTGAAGTTTTTTTTTCTCTCAAATTATAAAAGCAAGTTTATTTAGAAAGTTACAGAGGAGCATTTGAGATCTTGCTCCCTGACATATGTCTTCAGTTTAATTAAAATAAACTCATAAAAATAAAAAAGTTACAGAGGTAATAGAAGTGAGCCAGCTGGGCTGTGTAGACTCGGGAAATAAGTGACAGAAGCAGAAGGAGGGCCCTTGGAATTTAGGAAAGTTCACTCGAAAAGAGGACTCGAGCAGACATGCTCTGGGGGGAAAGAGAGCACTCAAGCCAGTGAAAATTTAAAGATCAAAATGTAAAGTGGAATTAGTGATATTTGCATTCTTTTGCTTTAATTTTCACCCTCTTTGTTAAATGTTTGTGTTTTTTAATTTCAGAGAGAGAAAGTGAGAGGGAGAGATAGAAACAGCAATGATGAGAGCGAATCATTGATTGGCTGCCTCCTGCATGCCCCCTCCTGGGGATCGAGCCCACAAACTGGGCATGTACCCTGGCTAGGAATCAAACCGTGACTTCCTGGTTCATGGGTTGATGCTCAACCACTGAGCCACACCAGCCAGGCCACCCTCTTTGTTAATTGGCATTTAGTCCATTGAAGTTTTCTTCAGATATGTTCTAACAGATAGCATTTTTCCTCAGAGGAAAAGCTTTCTAAAATTAGTTCAGAAATAATTTTAAATTTCCAGGGATCTTGCAAGAATAATGGGGAAAATTCCTGGGTACCCTTCACAGGCTTCTCCCCTTCCATGATCTTAGTAGCTATCGAACCAGCAAATCGAATGACACAGCACTCTTAGCTGATCTACAAGTGCTATTTGAATCCCAGTTTCCCATCTGTGTCCTCTGGTCCAGGACCCGTCCAGACCCTTCATACATTGGCTGCTCAGTCTCCTCCATCTTCCCTGCCCTGACAGCTGCTTTGCTGCTCCTCAGGTTGGGTTTCTCTGGTGCAGAATGTAGCATTTGCACAGGAAGTGCTCTGTTCCTGCTGGTGGGGATTGTGTGGGAGGAGAAGCTGACGCTCCAGGGATGTGTTTGGTTCCCAGTTTAATGGCTATGCAGGGAGCCTCTTCTCAAGTGGGCCCTACGAAAAGGATGACGAGGAAGCGGATGCTATTTATGCAGCTCTGGATAAAAGGATGGACGAAAGAAGAAAAGAAAGAAGGTAAAACCAGTTACTGTCCTTCACTGTTTTTTATGCAACTAAAAAAAAAAAGTTTTGTTTTGCCTTGGTTTAGACTTGGAGAAAAGTTGCAAGAATAGTTTGTGTGTCTGCTCAGCTTTGAGGCCCCTGGGTCTTGCCTATGGTGGCAGCACCTGGGTAAACGCTGGGCTGTTGGACAGGAGCTGCAGGGCTGGGGGCTGCAGTGGAGAGCTTACGAACTCCATGCTGGCTTCCAGAACCTGGCAGCGTTTGGGGGACTATCCTGACTACACATCAGGGTTACTGTCTTTGGGATAGGTGTAGTGATGTTGATTAATATATGTTGAGTTATCATTGTAAGTTCTCTATATTTTTTATTTTAAAAATGTGTTCTGCCTGGTCGGTATGGCTCAGTGGTTGAGCATGGACCCAGAAACCAAGAGGTCACCAGTTCAACTTCTGGTCAGGGCACATGCCTGGGTTACAGGTTGATTGCCAGTGTGGGGTGTGCAGGAGGCAGCCAGTCAATGATTCTCTCTCATCATTGATGATTCTATCTCTCTCCCTCTCTGAAATCAATAAAAATATATTTTAAAAGAATTAAAAATGCATTATCATTATAGAATACTAGAGGCCCAGTGCACAAAAATTTGTCCACTGGCGGGGGAGGGGGGTAGGGGGGTGTCCCTCAGCCCCACTTGTGCCCTCTCACAGTCTGGGACCCCTCGGGAGATAACCACCTGCTGGCTTAGGCCCGCTTCCCCGGTGGCAGCGATCCCTCGGTGCCTGCCCCGCCTCCCCGGGTCGCGCCCACGGCAAGGCCGGTCCGGGGGTTGGGGTGCTGCCCCAGGTCGTGCACTTGGCAGGGCCGATCTGGGGGTTGGGGCACCGCCCTGGGTCAGGTCGCACACAGGACGCCCAGGCAGGCCGGCCGATCACTGCTGCCCCGCCCGGGCGCCCCGGGTCCGGTCGCACACAGAGCACACAGATGCCCGCCGCCCCGGGTCGCAGATAGCAGGCCTGGATGGCGGCAGGGCAGGCGGGATGGCGCTGTCCTGCCCTGCCTGCAGTATGCAAATTATCCGCCATCTTTGTTGCTGGTTAATTTGCATAACGTGCTGATTAGCCAATGGGAGGCGTAGTGAAGGCACAGTCAATTACCATGTTTGTCTATTATTAGATAGGATTAGGACAATGAGATTAAGTATAGGGATAGGGTGACATTTATTCACAAGCCTGGAAAGTGACAATTGGCATTTGGTTTTACTTTCCTCTTTATTGCTCATTACACATGCAATTTTATAACTTTCTGTAACGTGTAGCATTTTTAATATTTTCAAGATCATTTCAGAAGAGTGAAACATAGTTCTTGACAAGAGTTTTTTTTTTCTTTTTTTTAATTGTTTTATTGCTTAAAGTATTACACAGAGTATTACATATGTCTCCTTTTTTTTTCTCCCCTTGATCCTCCCCTAGCCTCCCATGCCCCCCAGTGTCTTGTGTCCATTGGTTATGCTCGTATGCATGCATACAAGTCCTTCAGTTGATCACTTACCTCTCCCTCCCATCCCCCAACCCTCCCCAGCCTTCCCGCTGTAGTTTGACAGTCTGTTCAATGTTGCTCTGCCTCTGTATCTATTTTTGCTCATCAGTTTATAATGGTCTTAATTATCCATAAATGAGTGAGATCATTTTTCTTTCATTGACTGGCTTATTTCACTTAGCATAATGCTCTCCAGTTCCATCCATGCTGTTGCAAATGGTAAGAATTCCTTCTTTTTTACAGCAGCATAGTATTCCATCGTGTCCATGTACCACAGTTTTCTAATCCATTCATCTGCTGATGGGCACTTAGGCTGTTTCTAGATCTTAGCTATGGTGAATTGTGCTGCTATGAACATATGGGTGCATATATCCTTTCTGATTGGTGTTTCTGGTTTCTTGGGATATATTCTTAGAAGTGGGATCACAGGGTCAAATGGGAGTTCCATTTTTAATTTTTTGAGGCAACTCCATACTGTCTTCCATAGTGGCTGCACCAGTCTGCATTCCCACCAGCAGTGCACGAGTGTTCCTTTTCTCCACATCCTCTCCAGCACTTGTCGTTTGTTGATTTGTTGATGATGGCCATTCTGACAGGTGTGAGATGGTACCTCATTGTTGTTTTGATTTGCATTTCTCGGATGATTAGTGACTTTGAGCATGTTTTCATATGTCTCTTGGCTTTCTGAATGTCCTCTTTTGAAAAGTGTCTATTTAGGTCCTTTGCCCATTTTTTGATTGGATTGTTTATCTTCCTTTTGTTAAGTTGTATGAGTTCCCTATAAATGTTGGAGATTAAACCCTTATCGGTGATAACATTGGCAAATATGTTCTCCCATGCAGTGGTGGGCTTTCTTGTTGTTTTGTTGATGGTTTCTTTTGCTGTGCAGAAGCTTTTTATTTTGATGTAATCCCATTTGTTTATTTTCTCTTTAGTTTCCAAAGCCCTAGGAGCTGTATCGGTGAAGAAATTGCTTCGGTATATGTCTGAGATTTTGTTGCCTTTGGATTCCTCTAGTATTTTTATGGTTTCCCGTCTTACATTTAAGTCCTTTATCCATTTTGAGTTTATTTTTGTGTATGGTGTAAGTTGGTGGTCTAGTTTCATTTTTTTGCATGTATCTGTCCAATTTTCCCAACACCATTTATTGAAGAGACTGTCTTGACTCCATTGTATGTTCTTGCCTCCTTTGTCAAATATTAATTGAGCATATTGGTTCGGGTCGATTTCTGGGTTCTCTGTTCTATTCCATTGATCTATATGTCTGTTCTTGTGCCAGTACCAGGCGGTTTTGAGAACAGTGGCTTTGTAATACAGCTGGATATCTGGTATTGAGATCCCACCTACTTTGTTCTTCTTTCTCAGGATCGCTGCAGCTATTCGGAGTCTTTTTTTATTCCAGATGAATTTTTGGAGAGTTCGTTCTAGGCCTGTGAAATATGCCGTTGGTATTTTAATGGGAAGTGCGTTGAATTTATAGATTGCTTTGGGTAGTATGGACATTTTAATGATGTTGATTCTACCAATCCAAGAACATGGTATGTTCTTCCATCTGTTTATGTCTTCCTCTATCTCTTTTTTCAACGTCCTGTAGTTTTCTGAGTAGAGGTCTTTTACCCTCTTTAGTTAAGTTTATTCCTAGGTGTCTTAATTTTTTTGGTCTCTCTTTCTGTAAGTTCACTATTGGTGTATAGAAATGCCATAGATTTCTTGGCATTAATTTTGTATCCTGCTACATTGCCAAATTCATTTATTAAGCCTAATAGTTTTTTGATGGAGTCTTTAGGGTTTTTTATATATAATAACATGTCATCTGCGAATAAGGACAGTTTTACTTCTTCTTTTCCAATTTGGATGCCTTTTATTTCTTCTTCTTGTCTAATTGCAATGGCTAATACTTCCAGTACTATGTCGAACAGGAGTGGTGAGAGTGGGCATCCCTGTCTTGTTCCTGTTCTTAGGGGAAATGGTTTTAGTTTTTGTCCATTGAGTATGATGTTGGCTGTGGGTTTGTCATATATGGCTTTTATTATGTTGAGGTATGATCCTTCTATTCCCACCTTGCTGAGAGTTTTTATCAGAAATGGGTGTTGGTTTTTGTCAAATGCTTTTTCTGCATCAATTGATATGACCATGTGGTTTTTTTCTTTCAGTTTGTTTATGTGATGTATCACATTTATTGATTTGCGGATATTGTACCATCCTTGCATCCCTGGGATACATCCTACTTGGTCATGGTATATGATCTTTCTGATGTACTGCTGGATCCGATTTGCTAAGATTTTGTTGAGGATTTTGGCATCTATGTTCATGAGGGATATTGGCCTGTAATTCTCTTTCATTGTGTTGTCTTTCCCTGGTTTTGGTATGAGGGTGATGCTGGCTTCATAGAATGAGCTTGGAAGTGTTCCTTCCTCTTGAATTTTTTTGTAGTAGTCTGAAGAGGATGGGTTTTAGTTCTTCCTTGAATGTTTGGGAAAACTCCCCTGTGAAGCCATCTGGCCCTGGGCTTTTGTTTGCTGGAAGCTTGTTGATGACTGCTTCAATTTCTTCCATAGTTATTGGCCTATTGAGATTTTTAGATTCTTCCTGATTGAGTTTTGGAATGTTGTATTTTTCTAGGAATATGTCCATTTCCTCCAGGTTGTCTAGTTTGTTGGAGTAGAGTTGTCCATAGTATTTTTTAACAATCATTTGTATTTCTGTGGGGTCTGTTGTTATTTCGCCTCTATCGTTTCTGATTTTGTTTATTTGGGTCCTCTCTTTGCTTCTTGGTGAGCCTGGCTAGAGGTTCATCAATCTTGTTTATCCTTTCAAAGAACCAGCTCTTGGTTTCGTTGATTTTATGTATTGTTTTTTTGGTCTCTATGTTATTTATTTCTGCTCTGATCTTTATTATCTCCTTCCTTCTGCTCACTATGGGCTTTTCTTGTTTCTCTCTTTCTAATTCTTTGAGATGTAGAGTTAGATGATTTACTACCATTTTTTCTTGTTTGTTGAGGTAGGCCTGTAGGGCTATAAACTTCCCTCTCAGGACTGCTTTCATTGTGTCCCATAGGTTTTGGATTGTTGTGTTTTCATTGTCATTGGTTTCCAGGATGTTTTTAATTTCTTCTTTGATCTCATTGGTAACCCAATCAATATTTAATAACATGCTATTCAGCTTCCAAGTGTTTGAGTATTTTGGGTTGTTTTTATTATAGTTTCTTTCTTTTTTTTTTTTTTTTTAAAATATATTTTATTGATTTTTTACAGAGAGGAAGGGAGAGAGATAGAGAGTTAGAAACATCGATGAGAGAGAAACATCGATCAGCTGCCTCCTGCACATCTCCTACTGGGGATGTGCCCGCAACCCAGGTACATGCCCTTGACCGGAATCGAACCCGGGACCTTTCAGTCCGCAGGCCGAGGCTCTATCCACCGAGCCAAACCGGTTTCGGCATAGTTTATTTCTAATATTATGCCATTGTGATCTGAGAAGATGCTTGGTATGATTTCAATCTTCTTGAATTTGAGGAGACTTTGCTTGTCACCCAATATATGGTCTATTTTTGAAACTGTCCCATGAGCACTTGAGAAGAACGTATATTCCATGGCTTTGGGGTGAAATGTTCTGAAGATGTCAATTAAGTCCATCTGATCTAGTGAGTCATTTAGGATTGCTGTTTCTTTGCTGATTTTTTTGTCTAGAGGATTTATCCAGTGATGTCAGTGGTGTATTAAAGTCCCCTACTATAATTGTATTGTTGTCGATCTCTTCCTTGATATCTTCCAGGAGTTTTTTTATGTATTTGGGTACTCCTGCATTGGGTGCATATATGTTTATCAGGGTTATATCTTCTTGTTGTATCGATCCCTTTAGTATTATGAAGTGGCCTTCCTTATCTCTTGTTATGGCCTTCACTTTGATGTCTATTTTGTCCAATATAAGTATTGCTACCCCAGCTTTTTTTTTCATTTCCATTTGCCTGAAAGATATCTTTCCATCCCTTCACTTTCAGTCTGTGTGAGTCACTTATTCTGAGGTGGGTCTCTTGTAGACAGCAAATATATGGGTCATGTTGTTTTATCCATTCAGCCACTTGATGTCTTTTGATTGGAGCATTTAGTCCATTTACATTTAAAGTTATTATTGAAAGGTACTTGTTTGTAACCATTTCTATTTTTTGTGCCTGTTTTCTTTCTTAGCTTTTTATTTCTTCTTTTTACACCAGTCCCTTTAGCATTTCTTGCATTGCTGGCTTGGTGGTGATAAACTCCCTTAACCTTTTTTTGTCTGTGAAGCTTCTTATTTCCCCTTCAATTTTGAATGATAGCCTTGCTGGATAGAGTATTCTTGGATTCAGTCCTTTGTTTTGCATCACTTTGTAAATTTCTGTCCATTCTTTTCTGGCCTGATGTGTTTCTGTTGAGAAATCATTTGATAATCTAATGGGAGATCCCTTGTATGTAACTTTCCGTCTCTCTCTTGCAGCCTTTAAGATTCTCTCTTTGTCCTGAACATTTGCCATGGTAATTATGATGTGCCTTGGCGTGGGTCTTTTCGGGTTCATCTTGTTTGGGACTCTCTGTGCTTGTGTGACTTTTTTCTTCCCCACCTCAGGGAAGTTTTCTGATATTATTTCTTCCAATAGGTTTTCTAACCCTCGTTCCTCTTTCTGTTGTTCTGGCACCCCTATTCGTATGTTGTTTTGTTTCATGTTGTCCCATAGCTCCCTTAGGCTCTCCTCCTGTCTTTTAATTTTTTTCTCCAATTGCAGTTCAGTTTGGGTGTGTTTTGCTTCCCTGTCTTCTAATTCGCTAATTTGGTCCTCCACTTCTCCTAGTCTATTATTGAAACTTTCAATGGTGGCCCTGACCGGTTTGGCTCAGTGGATAGAGCGTCGGCCTGTAGACTGAAAGGTCCCAGGTTCGATTCTGGCCAACGGCATGTACCTTGGTTGCGGGCACATCCCCAGTAGGAGGTGTGCAAGAGGCAGCTGATCGATGTTTCTCTCTCATCGATGTTTCTAACTCTCCATCCCTCTCTCTTCTCTGTTAAAAATCAATAAAATATATTTTAAAAAAACAAAACTTTTCAATGGTGTTTTTTATTGCAGCTATATCACTCTTCATTTCTTCTTGGTTCTTACATAAGTTATTGATTTTTTCATCCATTTCTTTTTTTTTTTAAAATATATTTTATTGATTTTTTACAGAGAGGAAGGGAGAGAGATAGAGAGTTAGAAACATCGATGAGAGAGAAACATCGATCAGCTGCCTCCTGCACATCTCCCACTGGGGATGTGCCCGCAACCCAGGTACATGCCCTTGACCGGAATCGAACCCGGGACCTTTCAGTTTGCAGGCCGACGCTCTATCCACTGAGCCAAACCGGTTTCGGCCCATTTCTTTTTGATTCTTACATAAGTTGTTGATTTTTTTCCTCCATCTGGTTTATGCACTCTAGGACCCTTAATCTGAATTCTTTTTCTGACATGTTGCATGCCTCTGTTTCATTTAGCTGCTTTTCTGGTGAGTCCTCCTCTTCTTTCCTTTGGGGGTTTCTTTGTCCACCCATGTTTGATCTCACCGACAGATCTAGATGTTGAGTCGTTCAGGGGCTGCTCCTTGTGTGGCTGTGGCTCCTCGGGCTGCGGTTGCTCCTCGGGCGGTTGTGGTAGCAGCTGCTCCTCAGTTGGCAGCAGCTCCTCTGGTGGGTGCTGTTCACAGCTGTGGTGGCTCCTCTGGCTGGTGGGGGGAGGCTTCTCACACAGCTGCTGTTCCTCAGACAGAGGGTGTACTGATCACGAGGCTGCTGTTCCTTGGATGGGGGCGGGCTACACACGCAGCTGCTACTCCTTGAACGGGCAGACTGCTCATGTGGCTGCTGTTCCTTGAATGGGGGCTGGCTGCACGCTGCTGTTGTTCCTCTGATGTGGTGGGCTGCTTGTGGGGCTACTGCTCCTTGGACTTGGACAGGTTGATTGCAAGTCTGCTGCTCCTCGGATGGGGGTGGGCTGCTTGCATGGCTCCTGCTCTTTGGACGGGAGTGAGCTGCACGCGTCGCTGCTTCTCCTCTCCAGGTGTCTGGTTATGTGGCTTGCTCTCTAGCACTTTAGCCAGACAGGATAAAATTCACCTTAACAAGACATGACTCAAGGGGAACAAAGCATGAATGTATTCACGACACCGCTAACCCCAATATAAGTGACCACCTGAGAAAAGAGAATTAGGGGAGAGAAAAGAGAGTCCAAATGATATCTAAGAGAGAGAGAGAGAGAGAGAGAGAGAGAGAGAAAGGGAACAAAAAAGATAGGAGAGAAAAGAAAAAGAATATATATATATATATATATATATATATAGAGAGAGAGAGAGAGAGAGAGAGAGAGAGAGAGGGAGAGAGAAAACACCACAGAACCAATAGATAAATTAAACAAATACAAACACCAAACACCCAGTAAAGAGGGTGGGGGCAGAATCTGTAGAGGCTGAGCTGATATATAGGAAATAAGGTTAAGGATTGGATAAATATGGGGAGGACCTCACTTCAGTATAGCAGAGGTAGAAAAGGGATGAGTAGATAAGAAGAGACAGAAAGGGAACAAAATAACATATTTACAAAAAAATTGATTTAAAAAAATGGTATAAAAAAAGAAAATAAGTAACAAAATAAAATTGAATGATGAAAAAATAATGTGAAATAGTAGAAAATAAAGCAACAAACAAAAAAGAAACAAAGAAAAAAGCAAAAAAAAGCTAATAATAATAAAAAAATAAAAATGAAAAATTGAAATGTCATTCCTTTGGCTGGCTTAAGATCCCAGTTTCTGGAGTGTCTGTGATTTTTTTTTGTTTTTTTTTGTTGCTGGGACTCAAGGCCCCTCTATAGGCCAGACCCTGTTTACTCCCAGGGACTAATCAGATTTGTTTAATCCTTCATGCCATTCAGGGTGGAATCTGGGTTTGGCTGTATTCCTTGCCTGGGGCCTGGAGGGAGGAGTTATATCCTCAGGAGAAAATGGCTGCCCAAGTCCTGGGCTCAGGTGTGACTCAGCACTCAATTTGCTGCCACCTCTCCTGGACCCCCTTCTCTCCCCAGCCTCTTCCCAGATTCCACTTGTCCGCACCTTCTCCTGCTCCTCAGCACGGGTGAGTGTCTGTATCCGAATTGTCCTATGAATAGGGTTCAGTGAAAACAAACGAACTCCGGCCGCAGAAACGAGGAAGACTGAGTCTCCGTAAGCTCCTCTCTTACTGGCACTGCATGGTCTGGTCAGCGCTTCAGGCTGCCCCCTTAAGGCTCAGTCCTCCGTAATTATGGAACCCAGATCTCAAATCCCCCGGCGCCAACAGTCCCGTGGATCTCCTTTCCCCAGTCAGGGCTGTGCCTGTCCCAAGAGACGCGGCTGGGTGTTGCGCGGTCTCCCTCTGACCCCTGGGCTCAGATATCTGGCAAACTTTCCTGCCCAGGTCCCTGGTTTTTACCTTTCCAGGGGAACTCTGCCCTTCCCGGCTGCAAACTGTCTCACCAGCTGAGTATACTCCGCCACTTCGGGGGTGGATGTTACCTGTTTCAGCTGCTCATTCTGTTTGCTCCGGGACAAGCCTTGGGACGCGTCTGCCTATTCCGCCGCCATCTTGCTTCTCCTTTTGACAAGAGTTTTTTGTTTATTTATTTGTTTTTTGTGAATCCCCACTCAAGGATAATTTTTTCTTTTTTTTCTCTTTTACTTATTTTTTTAAATGTTTTTTAAAAATATTTTTTTATTTTTATTGATTTCAGAGAGGAAGAGAGAGGGAAAGAGATAGAAACATCAACGATGAGAATCATTGATTATCTGCCTCCTGCACGCTCCCTACTAGGGATCAAGCCTGCAACCCAGGCATGTGCCCTTGACTGGAATCGAACCTGGGAACCTTCAGTCCGCAGGTCAACACTCTATCTGCTGAGCCAAACTGGCTATGGCAATTTTTTCTTTTTAATCTTTATTGCTGAAAGTATTACGTATGGTACCCCCCTCCCCCATTAACTTCTTCCAGCCGCCCTCTGGCCCCCAGCCTTTCACCACATAATTGTCCGTGCCCATGGGTTATGCATATATGCACACAAGGTCTTTGGTTGATTACCTCCCACCCACTAGCCCACCCGCCCATGCCTTCCCTCTGAGATTTTGCACTCTGTTCCATGCTTCCATGTCTCTGGATCTTTGTTCATCAGTTTATTTTGATTAGATTCCACATATGAATGAGATCATGTGATACTTGTCTTTTGCTGACTGGCTTATTTCACTTAGCATGATACTCTCAGGTCCCTCCATGCTATTTCAAAGGGTAAGAGATTATTTTTTACTGCTGCATAGTATTCCATGGTATAAATGTACCACAGGTTTTTTATCCACTCATCTACTGATGGGCGCTTGGACTGTTTCCAGATCTTAGCTATTGTAAATGGTGCTGCTGTGAGCATAGGGGTGCATATATCCTTTCTGATTGGTGTTTTGAGTTTCTTAGGATATATTCCCAGAAGTGGGATGACTGGGTCAAATGGTAGTTCCATATTTAATTTTTTGAGGAAATTCCATACTGTTTTCCATAATGGCTGCACCAGTCTGCATTCCCACCAGCAGTGAACTAGGGTTTGCTTTTCTACACATCCTCGCCAGCACTTGTCTTTTGTTGATTTGTTGATGGTAGCCATTCTGACAGGTGTGAGATGATACATCATTGTTGTTTTAATTTGCATCTCTCTGATGATCAGTGACTTTGAGCACTTTTTCATATGTCTCTTGGCCATCTGTATGTCCACTTTGGAGATGTGTCTATTTAAATACTTTGTCTGTTTTTAAAAAAAATGTGTTTTTATTGATTTCAAAGAGGAAAGGAGAGGGAGAGAGAGAAACATCAATGATGAGAGAGAATCATTGATTGGCTGCCTCCTGCACGCCCCATACAGGGGACTGAGCCTGCAACCCACGCATATGCCTTGACGGGGAATCGAATCATGATCTGGTTCATAGGTCAACGCTGAACCCTGAGCCACACCAGCTAGGCCTTCATCCATTTTTTAATTGGCTTGTTTGTCTTCCTTTTGTTAAGTTGTATGAGTTCCTTGTATATTTTGGAAATTAACTCTTTATCAGGTGTATCATTGCTGAATATGTCCTCCCATGCAGTGGGCTCCCTTTTCGTTTTGTTGATGGTTTCTTTTGCTGTGCAGAAGCTTTTTATTTTGATGAAATCCCATTTGTTTATTTCCTCCTCAGTTTCCTTTGCCCTAGGACAGCGGTTCTCAACCTGTGGGTCGCGCCCCCTTTGGGGGTCGAACGACCTTTTCACAGGGGTCGCCTAAGACCATCGGAAAACACATATATAATTACATATTGTTTTTGTGATTAATCACTATGCTTTAATTATGTTAAATTTGTAACAATGAAATTGGGGGTCACCACAACATGAGGAACTGTATTAAAGGGTTGCGGCATTAGGAAGGTGCTGGGGTCCAATCCCAGCGGGTCCAGGGGTCCCCAAAGGTGTGGACGGAGTCGGCGAAGAAGGAATGACACGAAGACAGCCTTCAGTTGATCAGCAGCCTAGTCAGGACCTATAGCCAGGATTTCCAGCCAAAGTTCTGGTCGGAGCTCTGGTTAGGAACTGATGAGGTTTGATGTTTATTGTCTTATACCAGCCGATTTTAATCCTGTCAATTTCTATTACAAAGGTTAGGGCATTTCTTATCTCCATTCCAGGAGTAAAGATTATGTAGCTTAACTACCCGCCTGGCACTTAATTAAGGGGTTGTATCCCCTCCCTAACCTCAGGGAAAGATCCCCACCTGGGGAAACAACCTTTCTCAGAGAGGTGACCTTGGTTAAAACACATGGCGCTAAAGGGAGCAAACATATTAAAAACAGTATGCTATATATGCCAGGTCCATTGAAACATATGCTGTGCAGATGTTTCTTTCCTGCAGCAATTGTGTCAAGCAGCAAGGATGGATCGGCTTCTGGCAGGAAGGTTGAGAACCACTGCCCTAGGAGATGTATCTGTAAACATTGCTACGAGAGATGTCGGAGATTTTTCTGCCTATGGTTTCTTGTTTCCCGACTTACACTTAAGGTTTTTATCCATTTGAGTTTATTCTTGTGTATGGTGTAAGTGGGTGGTCTAGTTTCATTTTTTTTGCACGTATCTGTCGAATTTTCCCAACACCATTTATTGAAGAGACTGTCTTGACTCCATTGTATGCTCCTGCCTCCTTTGTCGAATATTAATTGAGCATAATGGCTTGGGTCGATTTCTGGGGTCTTTGCTGTGTTCCACTGATCTGTATGCCTGTTCTTGTGCCAGTACCAGGCTGTTTTGATTACAGTGGTTTTGTAGTATGACTTGATATCTGGTATTGTGATTCCTCCAACTTTGTTCTTTCTCAAGATTGCTTCAGCTATTCGGGGTCTTTTTTGGTTCCATATAAATTTTTGGAGTATTTGCTCTAGATCTGTGAAGTATGCCATTGATATTTTAATAGGAATTACATTGAATCTGTAGGTTGCCTTGGGTACTATGGACATTTTAATGGTTCTACCAATCCATCAACACCGTATATTCTTTCAGTTGTTTATATCTATCTCTTTTTTCAACGTCCTGTAGTTTTCTGAGTACTGGTCTTTTACTTCCTAGGTTAAATTTTATTCCCAAGTATCTTAATTTTTTTGTTGCAATGGTAAATGGGATTGTTTGTTTAGTGTCTCTTTCTGAGAATTCATTATTAATGTAATAAAAAGCTATCAAATTTAATTCATTTATTAAATCTAGTAGTCTTTAGGATTTTCTATGTATAATATCATGTCACCGGTGAATAATGAGAGTTTTACTTTCTCCTTTCCAGTGTGGATGCCTTTTATTTCTTCTTGTATGATCGCTGTGGCTAGGACAGTGGTCGGCAAACTCATTAGTCAACAGAGCCAAATATCAACAGTACAACGATTGAAATTTCTTTTGAGAGACAAATTTTTTAAACTTAAACTATATAGGTAGGTACATTGTTATTAACTTAATTAGGGTCCTCCTAAGGCTTAGGAAGAGCCACACTTAAGGGGCCAAAGAGCCGCATGTGGCTCGCGAGCCGCAGTTTGCCGACCATGGGGCTAGGACTTCCAGTACTGTGTTGAATAAGTGGTGAAAGCCGATATCCCTGTCTTGTTCCTGTTCTTAGGGGAAATGGTTTTAGTTTTTGCCCATTGAGTGTGATGTTGGCTATAGGTTTGTCATATATGGCCTTTATCATGTTGAGATATGCTCCCTCTAGTCTCACTTTGCTGAGAGTTTTTATCAAAAATGGATGTTGGGTTTTTGCTAATGCGTTTTCTGCGTGTATTGATATGATCATCTGATTTTGGGTTTATGTAATATGTCACATTTATTGATTTGTGAATATTGTACCAGCCTTGCATCCCTGGAATAAATCCCACTTGGTCACGGTGTATGATTTTTTTAACATATTACTGGATCCAATTTGCTAATAATTAGTTGAGGATTCTAGCATCTATGATCATCAGGGATATTGGCCTGTAATTCTCTGCTTTTGTATTATCTTTATCTGGTTTTGGATTGGGATAATGCTGGCCTCATAAAAAGAGCTTGGAAGTGTTCCTTCCTCTTGCATTTTTTGAAATAGTTTGAGGAGGATAGGTCTTAGTTCTTCTTTGAATGTTTGGTAAAACTCCCCTGTGAGTCCGTCCCGATCCGGGCTTTTGTTTGCTGGGAGTTTTTTATTGCTGCTTCTATTTCCTCAGTTGTTATTGGCCTATTCGGGTTTTCTGATTCTTCTTGATTTAGTTTTGGGAGATTGTATTTTTCTACGAATTTGACCATTTCATCCACATTGTCCACTTGTTGGCATATAGTTAGTTGTTTATCGTATTTTCTTACAATCCTTTGTATTTCTGTGGTGTCAGTTGTTACTTCTCTGCTTTTGTTTCTGATTTTGTTTTTCAGGTCCTCTCTCTTTGTTTCTTGAAGAGTCTGGCTAAGGGTTAATCAATCTTGTTTATCTTTTCAAAGAACTAGCTCTTGGTATTATTGATTTTTTTTTTAATCTCTGTCATTTATTTCTGCTCTAATCTTTATTATTTCCTTCCTTCTACTTACTCTGGGCTTTTCTTGTTCTCTTTCTAGTTCTTTCAGTTGTAAGGTTAAATAGTTTGTTGTTGATTTTTCTTGTTTTTTGAGGTAGGCCTGTAGTTCTATGAACTTCCCTCTCAGGACTGCTTTTGCTGTGTCCCAGAAATTTTGGGTTGTTGTGTGTTCATTTTCATTTGTTTCCAGGAAGTTTTTGATTTCTTTCTTGACCTTGTTGGTAACCCATTCATTGTTTAATAACATGCTATTTAGCCTCCATGTGTTTGAATGTTTTTAGGTGTTTTTTACTGTAGTTGATTTGTAATTCCATTCCACTGTGATCTGAGAAGATGCTTGATATGATTTCAGTCTTCTTGAACTTGTAGAGACTTGTTTTGTATCCTAACATGTGGTCTATCTTTGTGAATGACCCAGGTGCACTTAAAGTCCTCTAGACGTTTTTAAAATATATTTAGGTGCTCCTATATTGGGTGCATATATGTTTACCAGGGTTATATCCTCTTGTTGGATCTATCCCTTTAGTATTATGTAGTGACCTTTGTTGTCTCTTTCGATGGCCTTCGTTTTGAAGTCTATTTTGTCACATATGAGTCTTGCAACTCCAGTTCTTTTTTCGTTTCAATTTGCATGGAAATTTTTTCCCATCCCTTCACTCTCATCCTGTGTGAGTCTTTTGTTCTGAGGTGGGTCTCTGGTAGACATCATATAATTGGGTCATGTTTTTGTATCCATTCAGCTACCCTGTGCCTTTTGATTGGAGTATTTAATCCATTTATATTTAAGGTTATTATTAATAGGTATTACCATTTTAATTATTACCATTTTAATTCTGTATGCTTAGGTTTCTCTCTCTCTTTCTTCTCATTACAGCAGTCCCTTTAGCATTTCTTGTAATGCTGGCATGGTTGTGATAAACTCCTTTAGCCTTTTTTTTTTTGTCTGGGAAGCTTTTTATTTCACCATCGGTTTTGAAAGATAGCCTTCCTGGATATAGTAGTGTTGGTTTCAGATCCTTGCTTTTTGTTACCTTGAGTACTTCATCCCATTCCCTCCTGGCCTGTAGAGTTTCTGATGAGAAATTGGGTGTTAGCCTTATGAGAGCTCCTTTGTAGATAACAGTTTATTTCCTTCTTTCTGCTTTTAAGATTCTCTCTGTCTTTAATTTTGGCATTCTAATTACAATATGTCTGGGCTTGGCCCTGTTTGGGTTCTTCTTGCTTGGGACTCTGTGCCTCCTGAACTTGTGTGACTTTTTCCTTTACCAGGTTAGGGAAGTTTTCTGCCATTATTTCTTCAATACATTCTCTATTTCTTTCTCCCTTTCTCCCTTTCTGCCCTTCTGGCACACCTGCTATGTGAATATTTTTTATGTTTCATATTGCCCCACAGCTCCCTTAAGCTGTCCTCTTGTTTTTTAATTGTTTTTTTTCTTTTTGGTTCTCTGATTGAGTGATTTTTTCAACCTTGTCTTCTAATTCACTGATTTGATCCTCAGCTTCCCCTACTCTGCTGTATATTCCTTCCAATGTGTTCTTTTTCTGTGCTGGGTCATTCTTTATTTCTGTTTTCATAGTTACTATATCTTTTCTCATGCTGTTGAGCATCTTTACCATCGTTATTCTGAACTTTGTTTCAGATAAATTTCTTATCTCCGTTTCATGTATCTCTTCTGGAGAATTCTCTTGTTCTTTCATTTAGGGGTTGTTTCTTTGTCTCCTTATTTTGGGTACCTGTTTTGGGTTTGTGACTACGTATTAGGTAGATCTGCTAGGCCTTTCGATCTCTAGTGCAGGGCAATGTCAAACACTCTGACTAATTAGATCAGGCAAAGACTCAAAGCTTCCAGAGACTGCCTCTGTTTGCAGACTGATTGGATTTAGCCTTGAATAGCCTCAGGCAATTGTCCACAGGTATGGCAAGAATTTTTCCCAGCAGGGCGGAGTGATTGCTTCTGCCAGGAGGCTAATTATTCTCAGTCTCCTAATGGGCCTCAGCAACTCCTCACCATGGGGCAAGGGGTTTCCCAATTGGGTGGGTCAGCTGTCTTCCCCCAGGCAAAACTGCCTAGATAGTAATTGTCTACATGAGAAAGATGACGTCTGCACTCAGCACAGGAAACCAGGGTGTCTGCCTTCTGAGCTCTAACCCTAGAGCCCCCAACCCTGACTTCTGCTCACACAGCTGCAGCCCACTCGCCCTCTCTCTGCCAGAGCACAAGGTGAGTGGCTGCACAGGGAATTTTGTATATTGGCCCTTTAAGAGGGGGTCTGAATTTCCAGCCATCTCTTCCTGGCTGATGGCACCCCTACTGCTTTTCACAGCCAGATGGTATGTGGGTACCCTTCTTAGTTATGGTGCTCTCTGCTGGGGGGCCCAGCTTGGGGATTAGACCCCAGAGTTCTCAGTGGAAACCCCCCACAGCTGAGATATCTCTTCTGAACTTGCTTTCTGTGGGCATCCGGCCAGCCCTCTCATGCCTCCGCCCCTCCTACCAGTCTCCATTCGGTCTCCACTTTTTCCGTCTTCATTTATCAGGGTTCTCTCCTGCAGGTCTTCTGTTGATTATTCAAGAAGTTTTCTGGCCCTAACCGGTTTGGCTCAATGGATAGAGCATCGGCCTGTGGACTCAAGGGTCCTAGGTTCGATTCTGGTCAAGGGCATGTACCTTGGTTGTGGGCACATCCCCAGTAGGGAATGTGCAGGAGGCAGCTGATCGATGTTTCTCTCTCATTGATGTTTCTAACTCTCTATCCCTCTCCCTTCCTCTCTGTAAAAAATCAATAAAATATATATTTTTAAAAATCTTAAAAACACGGCCCCGGTGTGGTAGGGACGACCCCGGTGAGGTTGAAACAGCACCTGTGAGGTAGGGACAACCCCGGTGAGGTTGAAACGGCTCCCGTGAGGTAGGGACGACCCCGGTGAGGTTGAAACGGCCCCCGTGAGGTAGGGACGGCCCCGGTGAGGTTGAAACGGCCCTGGTGAGGCTCAGACGGCCCTGGTGAGGTTGAGACTACTCCAGTGAGGTTGGGACAAATAAAGGGGACCAGTATGGACTGGTGAACAGGGCTAGATACAGAAGCAGAGCAACATTGAACAGAATGTTAAACTACAGTGGGAAGCCTGGGAAGGGTTGGGGGGGGAATTAAGAGACCAACTGAAGGACTTATATGCATGCATATAAGATTAACCAATGGACACAAGACACGGGGCGGGGGGGGGGGGGGGGCGGGGGGTAGGGGCCGGGGGAATGTCAAGGGGGGGAAAAAAGGAGACATATGTAATACTCTTTGTAATACTTTAAGAAATAAAAATTATTAAAATATTTAAAAAAAAAATCTTAAAAACAAAAAAAGTTTTCTGTTAAATAGTTGCAATTCCAGTTTGGTCCTGGGAATGTGTCCATGCAGCATCCTCTTACTCTGCCACCATTTTTAATCTGCTCGAGGATATTTTTTCCATTGATTTTTTTAGAGAGTGGAATGGGGCGGGGGGGGGGGGGGGGGGCGGGGAGAGAAACACTGTTGTGAGAAAGATACATTGAGTGGTTGCCCTCCCCAGAGGAGGCTGGGGATGGAATTGCAACCCAGGTAAGTGCCCTTGACTGGGAATCGAACCCCAGATCTTTTGGTCTGAGGGTTGGCACTCTAACCGCCAGGACTTGACGGGAGTGTTTTTATGCTTGTGCACAATGATTTGCATACTAAAGAAGCTTTGATTCCAACTTTTTGGAAGTCATTCATTTAAAAACTGTCATGGATACCTGTGGAAAATCATATTAAGTGGTTGGCTTTTCAGAACTTCATTATGAAAACTTCAAACAAGTAGAATAGTGCGGCAAACATGTCTGCCCCTGTGGAGTCCCAACACTGGTCCCAATTTGCACATTCGCTTCTCCACACCTGCAGGTGGTCTTTGTTGGGTCCCTCAGGGTCGGTTCACCCTCAGCATTGAGCAGTCTGTCTCCCACAGTGACCAGCACCTTTGTCCCACTCAGCAGCATGAACCCGATTCTGTTACCTGATCTGGGCCATGTCTCTATTCCCTGCTTGTCCCCAAGACATGGCAGAGCTGCTTTTCTCCCAAACCAACCACTTCTCTTGTCCTGTCTCCTATGTTTTCCCCTGCCTTTGCCTTTGAATCTTTTTGTGACATTGGCTTTCTGAAGAGATCAGTCATTTTAGAAGCGCCTGTCCTTTAACTTGTCCTGCTCTCTGTTCCTGGGGAGCGGACACTGGAGCCGAGGCCTGACTGACACAGGTGCAGCATCTTTGGCCAGAACACCTGATAGGCGCACCTTTGTGTCAGGGCTGTGGTGACTGACTTTTCAGCTCCTGGACAAGGGGTTCTCTTTTCCAAACACATCGTCTGTCATGGTCCATTCAGATTCCTGCCTACAGATACCTTTCTCTTACTTGTAGAGGGAAGTGTGAATCTCAGTGTTAGGAAGTTTTATTTTATTTTTAAAAATATATCTTTATTGATTTCAGAGAGGAAGGGAAAGGGAGAAAGAGAGAGAAACATCAATGATGAGAGAGAATCACTGATCAGCTGCTTCTTGCATGCCTTCTACTGGGGATCAAGTCTGCAACTTGGGCATGTGCTCTGACCAGGAATCGAACCATGACTTGGTTTACAGATCGATGTTCAACCACTGAGCCACGCCAGCTGGGCAGTGTTAGAAAGTTTTAGCTGCTTGGTTCTGGTCAAGTCCTGTTTGCTGAGCTTGGTTGATACTTTGTCACAGTGCCTGTTATTCTGTGTTCAAATATAAGGTCATATTTCTTCCCAGTGTCTAGACCAGGTCTCAGCTCAGCAGGAGAACTCTCCCTCCCTGAAACCTGGTTGGAGCGGGGAACCTGGCAAGGGCTTACTGTTTGTTTACGTCAGAAGGAGAAGTGGAGGGGCAGCTGGCATTCATAGGATGGCCCTGCCTTTGCTATTTTGTAGAATTTTAAAGCAGCAAACATACTTATGTTCAAATGCAAGTATTTATGTCAGAGTAAGACAGCTTGTTTTTATTTGGTGAATTTCTGCATGTTTTCATTTGGTAGATACTTGAGTTATATTTGGTGGCCTAATTGAGAAGTGTAATAAAGTGACTTTGTTTCAGATGCCCAGCATTTCTAATGCATGCATACATTTTACTTCCTAGGGAGCAAAGGGAGAAAGAAGAAATTGAAAAGTACCGAATGGAACGCCCCAAAATCCAACAACAGTTCTCAGATCTCAAAGTAAGAGGGAAGGCACCCAAGCTGCCCGCAGAGAGCCAGCCTGCTCCGGGGTGGAGCTGCTGACACGTCCCTAACTGTGCTCGTCCTTTCACTCGGGGTAGAAAAAGGCCCTGCTTTAGTCTGTTTAGTTATCTGTCTGTGTGCCAAAAGTCTCTCTTCCCCCCGCCAAAGAAGGAGGGACAGATGTGGGTATTTTCTTGGTAAGGTTAACTCTGTTTATCCATTTCTAAGCTGTGTCCTCTGGGCTTTGACAGAACAGTTTGTGTTGAGTGGAGTGGAGCAGATCAGCACATTGACTTTTCTAGATGAGCAGACAACCATTTCTGCATCCAGGTCCTTTCTAAGCATGGTGGTCTGGAGGGCAGGGCCCACCAGAGGATAGTTTTCCTTGGGCAGTGTGAAATTCTGCCAGAGAATTAATGTTTTGGGTGCCGGATGTTTTCAGAGGAAGTTGGCAGAAGTCACAGAGGAAGAGTGGCTGAGCATCCCTGAGGTTGGCGACGCCAGGAACAAACGCCAGCGGAACCCACGCTACGAGAAACTGACCCCTGTTCCTGACAGCTTCTTCGCCAAACATTTGCAGACTGGAGAGAACCATACCTCTGTGGACCCCCGGCAAACTGTGAGCATGCCCATAGAAGGGGGCGGGCCTCGTTTCCTCTGGTCACAGTTAGATAGTGTGGTGGGCACGGGGCGTGTTGAACCTGGTGCTTCTGCAGTCCAGGCTGCACTGCCGCCAAGTCTGTCTGGACAACTGCAGCATCTTACCCCTTCTCTCTCCAGCAATTTGGAGGTCTTAACACACCCTATCCTGGTGGACTGAACACTCCATACCCAGGTGGAATGACACCTGGATTGATGACACCTGGCACAGGTGAGCTAGACATGAGGAAGATTGGCCAAGCAAGGAACACGCTGATGGACATGAGGCTGAGCCAGGTGAGAGTTCGTGTCCTGTAACATTTCCTACAGATAGTATTTTAAAATGTTTGTTTCCTGGTTATAAAACTAATACATCCTTGTAAAAAGTTCATTTTTTGAAGTGCTTTGTCACAGATGAGCAGAGCTGCGGTGCTGTTGTCCTGTCTCCTTACAGAGGGGCAGGGTTCTGCATTCCGGCTGGTGGGCGCTCCACCTGCAGGGATGTGATCAGTGCCAGCAACCGGGCAGCCCTGGCATGCAGACTCTCAGTGAGGCTTATGCCCATCCCTCTTTACCTGAACTTCAGTGCATGTCTTTTCTCCCTCACCCTCGGTAATCATAACCCTTAGGAGGCTGGCACTCCATTCGTTGCTCTGGAAGGAGGACCCAGGCGAAGTGGGAAGCCCGTTCTAATTAGGACATGCACAACAGAAACCAGGAGGGAAGATGCTTTCCAGTTTGATTGCATGTAGTAGAAAACTTGTGCACAGTAAAAAGCACTATAAAGTCAAGAGCACCAACAAATTGGGGAAAGACTCGCGCACGTGACAACGGTTGGCAGAGCAGTGTGATTCTGATTTATGTTGGAGCGATTTGCACACACACAGACATGGTTGCAACCCTCCCCTCCCCCCGAGATGCCAGAGAACTGGGGCGGGGGTAGGGAGGATACTGAAGTTTCCTGGTAAATGCTTTAAAGGAACAACTTCCTATACGTAGACATAGTGAAAGTGGTGTAGTGAACTCTCCAATCACTGCCCTTGGATGCAGTGGAAGCGCTTATGTTTTAATTGATCTTTCACAGCACTTGTTGAACTTTTTTTAGATTTTAAAAAGTTATCTTTATTGTTGAAAGTTGTATGTGTTGAACTTTTGATGGTGAGCAGAGATTTTATAAAGACCGGTTACTACCTTTTGATTGTTGTGGCTAGTACTGCTGTGAGCCTTGGTGCACCAATAGCTATTTGAGTCCCTGCTTTCAGCTCTTTTGGGTATAAACGTAGAAGTGGAGTTGCTGGATCTATGGTGGTTCTGTCTCTAGTTTTCTGAGGAGCCCATATTGTCGCCCCCAGCGGCTGCACCATTTAGACGCCCACTGCAAAGAGGGTTTGGTTTCTCCACATCCTTAACAACATTTATGTTTCCATTTATTATGACTTTTTAAAATATGTTTTTATTGATTTTCAAGAGAGAGAGGAAGGGAGAGGAGAGAGAAACATAGATGTGAGAGAGAATCGTGGATTGGCTGCCTCCTATACGTTCCTTGACCAGGATCGAGCCCACCATCCTGGCATGTGCCTTGACTGGGATCGAACTGTGGTATCGTTGTGGTGCACAGGAGGGCGCTCAACCAGCTGAGCCACATTGGTCAGGGCTGTTTTCATTTTTTACTTTTATTTTTGAATATATTTTTATTGATTTCAGAGAGAGAGGAAGAGAGAGATAGAAACATCAATGATACAAGAGAAAATCATTGATCGCTGCCTCCTGCACACCCCACATTGGGGATCGAGTCCGCAACCTGGGCATGTGCCCTGACCGGGAATTGAACCCTGACCTCC
This sequence comes from Myotis yumanensis, assembly GCF_028538775.1. Classification (NCBI taxonomy): domain Eukaryota; kingdom Metazoa; phylum Chordata; class Mammalia; order Chiroptera; family Vespertilionidae; genus Myotis; species Myotis yumanensis. The sequence continues at coordinate 2,054,072 of NW_027223758.1, read as the reverse complement.
TGGTTCATAGGTCGATGCTCAACCACTGAGGTACGCCAGCTGGGCTATTTTTATTTTTTAGCTTCACAAAAATCAAAAACACATAAAAATATTATTGACAAACAATAGTGATCTCTTTTGTCTTTCGTCACTCACAAATTGATGATTATTTTTTATTACTATCTTCTTTCCTTTTGCCTCTTGAGCCATAAATAACAATGGACATTCCACCCGTAAGCTAGCTCCTCAGCCTTTCTGTCTGCTGAGAGCCTTCTGTCTGCATCCCCAGCAGGGCCCCTGCATGCTCAGGGCTAGTCCCTCCGCCCGCGGACAGCTGCATGCTGTGCTTGTGGCCCATGGTGCTCCGGTCCTGCAGCCCAGGGCCTGTGGGCGCCCTGGCTTCGCCGCAGTCTGGGCTCTTCTTCAACCCGGGCCTGGCGGGCTGCTTTCCTTGTTCAGTGACAGCTTCTTCCTGGGTGTGGAGTGGTTTTTGCATTCCCCTCATGAGTGATGTTGAGCGTCCTTTCATGTGCTTATTGGCCATTTATATATTTTCCTGGAGAAATGTCTCATCAAGTTCTTTGCTCATTTTTTTAGGACTTTTTTCTTAAGGAGCAGTTTTAGATATATAGCAAAATTGAGAGAAAAGTACAGAGATCTCCCACACAGACTCTCTCTTGTTAACTTCCCCACCAGGTGGTACGTTTGTTACAGGTGATGAATCTGTATTTACACATCATCATCCAAATTCATGGTTTACATTGGGGTTCCCTCTTGGCATTATACATTCTCTGGATTTAGTGTCAGAGTAGTCTCACTGCCCTAAAAATTTTTTGTGCTCCACTCATTCACTCCTCCTTCCCCCCAATCTCTGATCTGTTAACTGCCTCCTGAGCCTTGCTTTTTCAGATGTTACATAGTTGGAATCATACAGTGTGTAGCCTTTTCAGATTGACTTCTCTCCTTAGTAACAGGCACTTAAGTTTCCTCCATGTATTCCGTCACCAAAAGGACCTATTTGAGGAAACGAAAGAATTGCAGTCTAGTACGCGAAGCCGTGGGGAGACCTTGTAGGCACCCCGCAAGCAGCAGCAGGAAGCCCCTTTCCAGGGAGGGAAGAGTGAGTGAAGGAGGGCTGTGCAGCCACCGAGCAGAGCGCCTCTGCTGTCACGACTCTTCCTGTGGGGCTTTCACCACCAGCAAGGGTGTGAGAGCGCCTCCCACGGCTCCTGATTCCTGTCCAGGGCACAGTCCCTGTCATGCATTGTGACAATCTGTGTTTCTGTTCGTGTTTTTTTTTGTTTGTTTTTTTAAAAATATATTTTATTGATTTTTCCACAGAGAGGAGGGGAGAGGGATAGAGAGTTAGAAACATCAATGAGAGAGAAACATCAATCAGCTGCCTCCTGCACGCCCCCCACTGGGGATGTGCCCGCAACCAAGGTACATGCCCTTGACCGGAATTGAACCTGGGACCCTTCAGTCCGCAGGCCGACGCTCTATCCCCTGAGCCAAACAGGTCAGGGCTCTGTTCGTGTTTTTTTAATTTTAATTTTACTGATTTCAGAGAGGAAGGGAGTGAGAGAGAGAAACATCCACGATGAGAGAGAGTCATCGATTGGCTGTCTCCTGCATCACCCCCCACTGGGGATTGAGCCCACAACCCAGGCATGTGCCCTGACCGGGAACTGAACCATGACCTCCTGGTTCATAAGTCAACACTCAACCACTGAGTCACACCAGCCAGGCTGTGTTTCTGTTCTTTCAGTGCTGTGTTGGCTATCCTCGGTTAGATTTTATGGCCCTCCCGCCATAGAAACTTTAGAATCAGTCTGTCAGTACCCACAAAATAACATGCCGTGATTCTGGTGTTGAATCTGCAGATCAAGTTGGGACGAACTGACATCCTGACAATATTAATTCTTCCTGCATGGAATATCTCTCTCCATTGACCAACTTCTTTGGTTTCGTTCATCAGAGTTTTGTAGTTTCCTCACAGAGGTCTTGTATGTGTTTGTTAGATTACATACACATTAGTGTTTCACGTCCTGGGTGCTGTTATAAGAATGGGATAGGGTTTTTAAGTTCAGATCCAATCTGTTGGTTGAAAGCACCTGGGAAAGCAGTTGGCTTCTGCACATGAGCCTTGCACCCTGCCACCTTTCTGTAATTATTTATTCGGGTTTTTGTTGGTTTGTTTTAATATATTTCATTGATTTCAAAGAGGAGGGGGGAGGGAGAGAGATAGAAACACCAATGATAGAGAGAGCCATTGATTGGCTGCCTCCTGCACACCCCCTACTGGGGATCGAGCCCGCAACCTGTGCATGTGCCCTTGACTAGAATCAAACCCGGACCCTTCAGTCCGCAGGCCGACTCTCTATCCACTGAGCCAAACCAGCCAGGGCTGGGTTGTTTTTTGATGGTTCTTTTGAACTTTCTGCATAAATATAGTCAAGTCCTGTGAGCAGGGAAAGTGTGTTCCTTCCTCCCAGCTGCACCCCTTTGTCCTTTTGTGGTCTTGCTGCATTAGCCAGGATCCTTTGCCCATTTTTTACTTGGGTTTTGTAGTTTTTATGGCAATTTTATTTTGTTTATTTTTTTATTGATTTTAGAGAGGGGAAGGGAAAGGGAGAGAGAGATTGAAACATAAACGATGAGAGAGAATCATTGATTGGCTGCCTCCTGCACACCCCCTACTGGGGATCGAGCCTGCAACCTGGATGTGTGACCTTGACCGGAATCGAACCTGGGACTCTTCTTCAGTCCACAGGCCGACGCTCTATCCGTTGAGCCAAACCGGTTAGGGCTTTATGGCAATTTTAACACTCAAAGCTAGAGAGAAGGGTAGGATAGTATAATTGTGCAGATTTAAATATAATTAGTTGAAATAATCAGTTTTGGTTTTTTTTGTATTTTTTTGGAAATAATCAGTTTTTAATTTTCTGATTCTTGGGTTTCACTCATTCTTAGACTTTTTTTTTTCTTTTTCTTTGTTTTTAACAAGAGGATATATTTTTTCCATTGCTTTTAGAAGGGAGGGAGGAAGGGGGGCGTGGAGAGAGAGAGAAACATTGATGTAGAGAGAGGCACATCTATTGGTTGCTTCCTACATGCATTCCAACCAGGGATGGGGAGTGAACCCGCAACCCAAGTACGGCCTTGATCGGAATTGAACACTTCGACCACTGAGTCACACAGGCCAGGGCTCTGCTTGGACTTTTATGGTTTTATTTTTTAATATAAATCTTTGTTCTGTATAGGTGAAATTTCTCATCATCACAAGCTGTTGTTTACATGAAGGTGTTTTCCTGCTTCTAAAGTTTTCGTACCCACTGGCAGGCAGGATGGGAGGGGTTCCAGGGCCCCTCTGACCAGAGTGGCCTGGCTTGTTTTGCAGGTGTCTGACTCTGTGAGTGGGCAGACTGTAGTCGACCCCAAAGGCTATCTGACAGATTTAAATTCCATGATCCCGACCCATGGAGGGGACATCAAGTGAGTGCTCTGAGGAAGGGAGGGAGGGTCGGGGGGACCCAGGTTGCCAAGAATGTTTGGGTTTTCTTTGAAAAATATGCAGCCAAATAGGATGTGGGTGTTCTCAGAAGTATGTGGTGGCGTTGTTTGGTTTTCCATTAAGTCCATCTGTCTCCCTTCATTGGACACATGTGCTCGGTGCCTGTCTGCATGGCTGCTGAGCAGGCTGCGGGTGCTGGCCAGGGTGAGCTGGGTCTCACCCAGCTTCCGCGCTCACAGGAGTGCCTGTCTATGCTGGTGCCCTCCCTGGGCTTGGGACATCTCAGCGTATGGTGGCCTGACCTGTGTCTCCTCACCCTCGTAGTGACATCAAAAAGGCACGACTGCTCCTCAAGTCTGTTCGGGAGACAAACCCACACCACCCACCAGCCTGGATTGCATCTGCCCGCCTGGAAGAAGTCACCGGGAAGCTGCAAGTCGCTCGAAACCTTATCATGAAGGGGACGGAGATGTGCCCCAAGGTGAGACGTGTGTGGGGCCAGGAGGGGACCCTCAGTACCATGGACAGTTTAATGGCAGGATAACCTTAGCTGGAAAGAGTGAGGTTGGTCACCTGAAAATGCTAAAGATAAATGGGAATCTTAGGAGAATATGCCACCATTTTGGAGGTGGAGTGGTTAAATAAGCTTTAAAAAGTCAAGTGAGACCCTCTAAATCAGCAGTTTCCAACCGGTGGTCCGCGGGGCACTAGCGGTCCGTGAGGTCCGAAAGATTGGTGAGTGCTGCTCTAAGTGACTGTCCCTATTGGGCAGCCTGGGGTGCCTTTGACCTGAGAGGGCCTGTGCATGCTCACCTGGGCTCGCTCCTCTGCTGTGCTCTCAACGGGTGTGGCCCTTTCCCCACGGCAACAGGTGTGCCATAGACAGCCACGGTCGCAAGCCTTGCGGTACGAGAGGTCTGTGGTACAGCTGCCTTTGAGGCCGAGCGATGGCCTTTTGTTTGTTTATAAAACCAGGGGGACTCGGCCCGTGTGACTCAGTGGTTGAGTGTAGACTCCCGCACCAAGAGGTCGCTGGTTCAGTTTCCGATCGGCACACGTGTGGGTGGGCTTGATCCCCAGTGCGGGTGCAGGAGACATTCAATCCATGTTGATGTTTTTCTCTCGTTAATGTCTATTTCTCTCTCCTGCTCCCTTCTCTCTCTCTAGAAATCAATAATAACATTTGTTTAAAAGCCCAGGTGGATGGGGGATGGGTGTGGTCTGAGGAGCCAGCCGCCGAGTCCTGAGGCTGTGTGCGTGTTCCAGGGGCTGCTGCTCCGTTGGGGCTTCCAGCTGGCACGTGCTTTCTGTTTGCCCACAGAGTGAAGATGTCTGGTTGGAAGCAGCCAGGTTGCAACCTGGGGACACTGCCAAGGCCGTGGTGGCCCAAGCTGTCCGTCACCTCCCACAGTCTGTTAGGATTTACATCAGAGCAGCAGAGCTGGAAACAGACATTCGTGCCAAAAAGCGGGTTCTTCGTAAAGGTGAGCCTCCCTGGGTGCCACCAGGAGTGGTGTCCTGCTGTCTTCCGTGTGGAGGGGGCACACCCGGTGCCTGTGCCCTGGGAGAGCAGCTTTCCTTCCATGGATTTGCTCAGGTGTTGCTGCGAGTGGGTAATGAATGGGTGACATCTTCCAGGCCTTTTTCTGGCTGGGCTACCTCTGCCCTTTTCCTCTTCGGGGAGTTTCCACCTGGCTGAGATGCTCTGGCGAAAGTCCCCACTCCTGCGTTTTTTTGCGGTGCGACCTGAAGTGACCTGGCAGTCGCTGTGGCTCAGGCATGGACAGTGCTGGTTCAGAACCTGCTTCTGTGGGTGGCTCCGTGGGTGATGTGTGTGAGGGCGAGCTGCGCCAGCATCATGCAGGCCGCGTGGGCAGCAGTCACCTCCCAAGGGTCGGGAGCTGATGTCTGGCAGGGAGAAGCACCAGAGCTCTGTGTTAGATGAACTCCTTCCTGTCTTGTGAGACTCCTGCAAGTCAGCGGTGGCCACACCTCACTCTGCCTGGTGCTGTAGACTAGGTAGCGGGGGCTGTCAGGCGTGTCCCCTTGAATAGTTTGCTTGCCAGGGAAACTGACTCCATCCAGGAATCACTGCCAAGATGCAGCTTTTGAGGATGCTGTGTTTTTCATCCTGAGGGACTGATACACAGTATCTCCCTTCACCACCACATGGGCATGCTTTTGATGTTTGTTCCAGAGCAGATGCTAGTCAGAAATCGGACTGAGTCTGAATTTGTAGCGCAGGTACAGAAGATGCATTTGCGGGGGGGGGGGGGAGGGGGGGGCAGTTTTCAGTGGGCGGTTCCAGCTCTTGTGTTTAAGATGTGTTTGAGTGACGTGTTAGAGGTGTGTGATGTCAGGCCTGCCAGTGCCATCACGTAGTTTCCGACTCTACCATCTGTCTGATAGAGGCCAGGTGGCATCCACCTGTGTGTGGCTCTGCCTGCAGGTGTGTATCCTGTGCTCAGTGTTTTTCTCTCACCTCTGCTTTCTTTTTTTAAATGTATTTTTTCTGATTTTAGAGAAGAAGGGAGAGAGAGATGGAAACATCAGTGATGAGAGAGAATCATTGGTTGGCTGTCTCCTGCACACCCCCTACTGGGGAGCGAGCCTGCAACCTGGGCATGTGCCTTTGACCGGAATTGAACCCGGGACCCTTCAGTCCACTGTGCCAAACCAGCCAGGGCTCACCTCTGATTTCTTGATTGCAGCATTGCTATCCATTAAATTCTCAGAGCCAGACTTTTCAAAACAGAGCCAGGAGCAGAAAGTCAGTACCTTCTTTGGTAGAAATCAGCTTCTACCTTTTTTCAGCCAGAAAACGAGCTCTCTAATGACAAACACATTGAACCTAGGCAGTTAGTCTTATTTATTTAGGAAAGCTCTGCTGGCCCGCCCCTGCCACCGCGTGATGAATGGCTCCCCCCAGATAACCTGGGTTTGTTTCCCGTTGGCTTGATATGTGGAGAGGGGATGGGCATGGAGGAGGCTCTTCCCGGGGAGGAGAGGACGGGATACACCGGCCTTCCGGGACCTGGAGGGGCACAAGCCGTCAGGCTCCTCTTTTGGTCAGGGGAGCAGCTGTGCTCAGGTGGAAGGAATGTGAAAACCCCAGCTGGCCTGCCCCGCTCCCTGGTCCTGGTCCTGGTCCTGGTCCTGGTCCCTGCCCCTCCGTAGAGGGTTTCCCGAAGCAGCTCCTATTCCCAGGTGCCTGGGAAAGCCACTGCTGCCTCCCTGTGCACTTGGCAGTCACCACTGGAAAGATCTGATTTTTGAAAATGAAGATGACGCCATTGATGACTTAGGGCACTGCGCAGCCCTTGGTCTCTGGCCTGTGAATCTGCTGTGGTCACAGTCGGGTGCAGCTGACGTCCTAGTGCTCTACTGGGAGAGTGTCAGCCCTCTGCTAGTTTGAGCCTCGAGGCTGAGTGACCTTGGGCGTGGTGCTTGACTTCTGTGAGGGCACCTGTGGGTCGGGAGCCTTGTGCCTGGGGGTGGGCCATGGGCTGCTTCCTGGTGGGAAGCACCATGCTGCTCTGCGAATCAGGGCACCACATACAGCGGTTCTTTCCCTGAGAGCACGGACTCTGGCCCGTAAGGAGTGGCAGCCTGCAGCAGCCCTCATCGTCCGGTCACTGAGCTCAGGGACAGCACCTGTGCCACCCACCGAAGGACTGCAGGCTGCCGTCACATCAGCCTCTGTGAGGTCCCGGCTTGTCCAGCTTCTCACAGGCATTTCTTGTTCAGACTGCTCTTTTCCTGCCTGGCCTGGCCCTCATATGCTGCCAGCCACAGGTTGCCTTGACACATCCTGGCAGAGCCTGTGTAAACCAGTCCCTGGGTCTCAAGGGACTCGGCCGGCCGGGCGCACACCAGCCTGCGCGTGCACATCCCAGGGCCGTTTGTTTTCCTTTCTCATGATTTCCGCACTCTCTCTCCCTCCCTCCCTCTCTCCCTCCCTCACACCTGCCTGCTGGCCCTTCCTGTGTGGTGACTGCCTTCTGGTGCCCGTGTTGCTTTGTTTTCTAACATTAATTTTCAGGTGTGAATGGGGTGGCGGGGAGGCACCCCCCTCAGCTGTCTGCTGGCCCCAGGCCTTGGAGGACCCCTAGAAAGGGCAGGCCTGCTGTCCCAGCTGTCCCCAGGGCAAGGCCTCCTGACCCTGCTGGCAGCAGCATCCTCTGGGACCTGGGCATCCTGCGTTCACTTCCCCTTTTCTGTGACCTTTCCCAGCCCTGGAGCATGTACCCAATTCTGTTCGCTTATGGAAGGCAGCGGTTGAGCTGGAAGAGCCTGAAGATGCTAGAATCATGCTCAGCCGAGCCGTGGAGTGCTGCCCCACCAGTGTGGAGGTGAGTCCTCCCGCCGTCACCACTGCCCCTGAGGCCTGGGCCCAGGACCAGTGTCTAAAAGTGGCATCAGCTGGGCATTGAGCTCACCCAGGTGCAGTAAGAAGCCACAGGAAGCCGCCTGACAGCTGCAGGCAGAGCGGGCAGCCTGGCGGTGGTCAGCCTGACCGCTCTGTGGGCTCTGTGTGGAGCCCTCCTTCAGGCCTGGGGCCACGCAGAATTTGCAGATGGGACCTGAGGGGAGAGAGTGATAGAAATTATTGACATATCTTTCTGCCAACCCAGCATGAGGTCGGCTTCTTGCCTCTGAGCTAGTTGGATTTCTCTCGTTTTAAACATTCATGTTCACAGCAGTTTGTGCAGTGGTTTTTAGTCTTGGTTTTATGATAGCCAGTATGTATTTAATTATCCTGAGGGGTCTTGTGAAATTCTCCAAATGAAATCAATCTTAATTCATTATATAAAAATAAACAGAGCCCGTACACATGCTTGGTGTTGAAATGCTGCCGAGTCACCAGCTGGGGTGTGAGAGCCCAGGAGGCTGAACACCCATGTGACCATTTAGCTTGTGAAGCAGCCTCCTGTCCTGCTCACCCCGCTCCACACACACGATATACGTTTTCCCAGTGTGTGGACGGGTGACCACCTGTCACCTCCTATGAACGAGACAGTCACTCAGTACATCAGCAGCATAACCGAGCAGCTTTCAGCTGTGAAAATGCTGCTGTCATGTTCATGGCCCTGCTCAGGGGTCCTTGAGCGCTCAGGCCTGGGAAGCACCGTGGGGCCCTGAGGCCAGCTCGCCCCCTGCCCCTCGGGTCTCATGTCTGGCTTTCCACACAGCTGTGGCTCGCTCTGGCAAGGTTGGAGACCTATGAAAATGCCCGCAAGGTCTTGAACAAGGCCCGTGAGAACATCCCCACAGACCGGCACATCTGGGTCACGGCTGCCAAGCTGGAGGAAGCCAACGGGAACACGCAGATGGTGGAGAAGATCATTGACCGGGCCATCACCTCCCTGCGGGCCAACGGTGTGGAGATCAACCGTGAGCAGTGGATCCAGGTGGGACTGCAGCTGCGCTCAGGGTCAGTGGCAGCTCCAAAAATGGATGTCCTCCGCATGTGGCCTCTCTCCTAGGACAGGGCTGTTGATGGTGCCTAGAGTCCCATGCTGGCACATGGGGCTTTACTTGATTGCACTTCAGCTTTTTGTAGTGGCAAACCCCAAGTCCACATTGAGGTTGGATGCTCTGAAGTCCTTTTAGCATGTGGACATGTGTCACTCATGTCACTTTGTGACTAGAAATAACACATCTAGAAGGGGTGACAGCCTGGCCAGTGTTGCTCAGTGGTTGAGCGTCAACCCATGAACCAGGGCACATGCCTGTGTTGGGGCTCGATCCCCAGTAGGGGGGTTACAAGAGGCAGCCGATCAGTGATTCTCATTGCTGATGTTTCTACCTCTCTCTCCCTCTCCCTTCCTCTCTGAAATCAATAAAAACATTTAAAAAAAATAAAAGGGGTGACAGACGGCCCTGACTAATATTTTTCAGTGGTTTGTGTGTTGGGCCCCATGCAATGAAGGGTCCAGGTTTGATTCCCAGTCAAGGACACACACCTGGGTTGCAAGTTCAGTGTGGGAGGCAACCAGTTAATGTCTCGTCTCGTCTCTTCTCTTCTCTTCTCTTTTTTCTTTTTTTTCTCTCCCCCCCATTTACTCTCTCTAAAAATCAATGGAAAAAATATCCTTGGATGAGGATTAACAAAAGAAATAAAAGAAAAGGGGTTAGCTGTGTGTTGGCTGTGTCGAGGTTGCTATTCTGGTATGTATGAAATGGCACTTAGGAGAGCTCAGTGAGCATTTTAAAAATAAGTGGCTTTGACCCTGGCTGGTGTGGCTTGGTTGGTTGGTTGGTTGGTTGGGCGTCGTCCTGTGCACCAAAGGGTTGCCAGTTCCATTCCCAGTCAGGGCATATCCCCCGTAGGGGGCGTGCAGGAGGCAGCCAACTGATGCTTCTCTCTCTCTCTCTCCTTCTCCCTCTCTCTAAAAATCAATTAAAAAATACATTTTTATTGATTTCAAAGAGGAAGGGAGAAGGATAGAGAGATAGAAACATCAATGATGAAAACCATTGATTGGCTGCCTCCTGCACGCCCCTTACTGGGGGATTGAGCCCACAACCCAGGAATGTGCCCTTGGTTGGAATTAAACCTGGGACCCTTCAATTTGCAGGCCGATGCTCTATCCACTGAGCCAAACCGGTTAGGGCTCTAAAAATCAATTTAAAAAAAAAAGTGGCTTTGAATTTTTTTTCATAGATTTGAAAGTCATTTGCCTTTTCTTCCTTAGAGAACTGTGTGTTGTATGTCTCTTGCGTTGTTGGTCCTTTTCCATTTGTGTGTGTCTCCTGCTGTCTCCTCTCTCCCGGCTGAAAGCCCAGTGCTGCCCTGCGGCCAGCGGCCCCTGCCCATGAGTGCTCCTGTGCTGTCCCTCCCCCAGGCTTCTACCTCGCCGACTCTGCGTGAGGCTCATCTGTGTCCTGACAGGTCTCTCTGTTCCAGACTAACAGACACAAGTGTGTGTGAACTTGTCTTTCCTCCAGGCTCTTTGGAAGTTTCTTTAGCGTAGGAGCCTCTTCTTGCCACTGAGTTGCCTCCTGTAGCACTTTGTGCACAGTAGGTGCTTATTTAATGTTAGTCGAGTGGTGGGTGCAGCTTCATCCGGTCCTTAGGCATTTGTCGAGCATTGATCTGCTGGTTGCAGGGATGGGTACACCAGTGAGCAAGACAGACAGTTAGAACCTGTGGAGCCCACACACCTGCAGTCTGCAGTACCAGGGTGCTCGGTTCTCGCCATCCGACAGCAGAGTACCCCCGTTGAGCCTCTGCACTCTACTGTGGATTCAGTTTTGTGTCCTTCCCTCTCAGGATGCTGAGGAGTGTGACAAGGCAGGCAGTGTGGCCACCTGCCAGGCGGTCATGCGAGCTGTGATTGGCATTGGGATCGAGGAGGAGGACCGGAAGCACACCTGGATGGAAGACGCCGACAGTGTGAGTCTGGTCCTTGGGCCTGGAGTCTGTTTGCTTGGGTTTGAAAATCTCTTTGATCTGCTGGTGTGTAGCCATCATTGCCGTCGGAAGGGACAGCCCTCTCTAACCCAGGTCCGAGTGAAGAGCTGCTTTTTTAGCACTCACTCACCTACAGAGGACCCGACCCCAGGCTCACACGCTTCCTTAGCTGTTTACCTCTGGGCATCTGGCTGGTCCGCACCCCCTGGTTTCTGTTATAAATTGCACTCAGAAAACATTTTGCACACAAAGCTTTTGCCTACTTTGAGATTACTTCCTTGGAACAGTTGTCCAGAGAAGACAGGGTCACAGTCAGTAAACACAGTTGAAGTATTTTATTCCTTGCATGTAGCCCTTTTTTAGCTTTTTTATTTTGAAATAATTTTAGCCTTACCTAAAAGTAGCAAAACTGTATGAAGAATTCTTATATGCCTTTCACCCAGATTTCACCAGACTTACCCATTTTACCACATTTGCTTTTTCATTCTCCACGTGCACACACATGCCCCTCATTTTTTTCTGAATCCTTTGAGAGTAAGTTGTAGATGGCATGGCCCTTTACATCTGAAGACCTCAGTGTGTGTTTCTCTGAAGGAGGACAGTCGTGAGCTTGCTGATACTCGTACGCAAGCTCAGCACAGCTCTCAGTCGGGAGGTGGGTGTTGGTGCGGGACCGGTAGTGAGCTGCAGACTTTATTCAGATGTCAGTGGTTGGCTCAGCTGCGTTCTGTTGCATAGCTGCCAGGGTCACTTCCTCGGGTCTCCATGGCCTGAGGAGGGCTCTGGTCTGTCTCTGGTTTCCATGAGTCTGGTGTTTTTGAGGTGTACAGGCCAGTGGTTCTGTGGGGCCCCTGGATTCAGCCTGCACTGTGTCTCATGGGCAGGTTGAGGTTCTGCATCTTTGTGGGGACTGTGTCTTCCCGGCGGGTTGTGTTGGGGGGCGCCTGCGCCCATTCAACTCTGACTAGCTCAGGTGGCGCTTGCCAGGCTCGCCAATGGAAGGTTACTGGTTTTCTCCTTTTAATTAATCAGTATTTTGTGGGGAGACACTTTGAGACTCCCCACACCTTGTTTCTCGCCACACTTTGACCTGTGGGTCCATTAACTTTGGCCTGTGTCAGTTACTGCCATGGTATTTGCCAAATGGAGGTTTTTTAAATGTTGTTTCTTCTGATTTATTAGAGTTTATTAGTAGAAATTCCACAGTAAAGAACAGCCTCCCTCTCTCCCTCATTCGTGTGGCGTTCACTCCTTTACATCAGGAGGGACTGAGGATCTCACGCCATTCTCTGGGAGTCTGTCCACCATGGCCATCGCCCCAAGTCCTGTGTGCACTGTGGGCCCCTCCCTCCCCTGAAGACAGGTGTTGGCAGTGCCCCGGCTACCAAGCTGGCCTGCAGACGGCCTGTGCACACTGACCACACTCTTGGGTTGTGAGACACAGGCCAACTGCGACATCTTGTTACAAACTTTTAACATGTAATACAACATACAAAAGTATGAAGAATCCTTATATAATAAAAGCCTAATATGCTAAGGGTCCGACCGTTTGTTCAACCAGTCGCTATAATGCGCATTGACCACCAGGGTGCAGACACTTCGACCGGTAGGTTAGCTTGCTGCTGGGGTCTAGCCAATTGGGACTGGGTGAGACGGGCTGGACACACCCTGGAGCCCTCCCGAGTCCCTCCCCAGCCCCGATCATGCACTGGTGCACCAGGCCTCTAGTAATTTAATAAACAACCACACAGCCTCTGTGTTGGGAGAAAATCTCTAAACACCCAGAAGACCACAGACCCTGGTTGCCAAGCCTCTGTTTACTCCGAATGCAGTTAGACACTGTGCCTGTTTGCTTTCCTTACTGTTGGCCCCGTGGAGGTGTGGTGGGCATCGCCCTGCGGACAGCAGCAGCAGCTGGGGGGGCAGGGGAAGGCACCCACAGCCTGAGCTGGTGCCGGTGCCCTCGTTTCCATCCCCTTCGCAAGCACTGGAGTGCGCACAGCTGTCCTTCAGAGAGCGTGTGCTCCTGCAGCGCAGTGGAGTGGAGGCGTTTATGCTCGGAGTGTGGAGTGTTTTCCTGGGGCTCTCACACCGAGAGGCCTGGCCCAGCTATCATGTGAGCCTATGGGACTTGGGGCGATGGCCGGGGTGGACAGAGGTCTGAAAGCCTTTGTGACTGGCTTCCAGGACCTTGGTCAGAAGTGATGGTGAGGGTGCAGGCCAGTGTGCCTGGATCTGATTCTCATTTCACCAGGTGCTTGCTCCTGGTCAGGACAGGCCCACGGCAGGGCCTTCCTGGTGTCTGTGGTGTTGGCTCAGTGGAGGCCATAGAACTGAGAAGGAACCCAGTCTGAAGTTGTTGAAGTGGGAAGTAGCCTTTGGTGGCTCAGGTGCCCTCCTTGTACGAAGACGGCACAGGTGTGAGGCCGCTTGTCCAATTTCAGTTCACATCCCAGTTGCAAAACTTTGTTCCTGACACACTTCCTAGTGGCTTTTCATCTCAAGACACAGCCTGTTTTGACATGAGAGGACTTTGAGTATCTGCGGTGTGTGTGTGACTTACAGTTAAGAATACATACCACACTTTTTTTCAAAAGGACCTCACATGCATGGATGTGTTCACCCCGTGCCCGCCTGCTCCCCTGCAGCCGTGGTGGGTGCTCCTCTCACCAGCTCCCATGTCTGTCTGGGCTGGCAGGCCGCCTCGTCACAGCCCCACATGCTCCCACTTTTGTGCTCACACCCCGTCCTCCTGGGGTTTCCCTCCTGTGTGGTATGGTTTCTAACAGAGGGCGCCATTGGGGAGGGCGCCACACCTCCTGCTCCGAGGCCAGTGCTGGGCCGCCCATTCTTACACCTGTCTCTGCTCTAGTGTGTGGCCCACAATGCCCTGGAGTGCGCACGAGCCATCTATGCCTATGCGCTGCAGGTGTTCCCCAGCAAGAAGAGTGTGTGGCTGCGAGCCGCCTACTTTGAGAAGAACCATGGCACCAGGTACGTGGGGGACTGTCTGCCCTGCATGCAGCTCACCACCAGCTCTAGGCTATGCAGTGCTCCCCACAGATGGGCGAGTGCCTGGCCTGGAACGTTGCAGCTGGAGCTGTCCCTGTGCTCCTCTGGCGATAGGATTATCACTGTTGTGTCATTGTGACACTAAGGCGCAGAGGGGGCCTCTCTGCCAAAGCAAAGCACCTGCGGCCGAGCCTCGGGGTTCCTGGGTGCTGGAGCTCGCGGAGCCCGGAGTCCACGTCTTGCCAGCTCTGGCTCCATCAGTGTGGGTGGTGCAGCATCTGGGCCAGGCAGGCATGGTTTTCATTTAAAATTGTGCTGGCTTTGGGTTGGAGTTGGTTTTTGTGCTCTGAGGAGGTCCTTGACAATTTTCTCTAATTGTGCTCTGTAATTGAAAAAACCTTCGGACCTGCCTCCGGGCCACAGTTACTGATTAGATTAGGTGTTGCAATTCTGGTGTTGAGTGGGCTGCCGGGGCATCGGCTCAAGTCACTGTGCACCCTCTGCCCAGGCCGTCTGCTGCTGTCCCAGTGCTGGTGGGGATGGCCTTGCTGATTCGCCAGGGCTGTCGCTGGGAGCATTGAGGCCTCTTTCCTGTCTTTGGTGCTCCTGTCCCCTCCTCATTCCTGCCAGCTGGTTTGTGTTGTGGACTTCACTCCTTTGGGGACATTTTGAGCTCACCCTGTACAAGTTTGCTTCGGATGTCTTCTGCCTAGCAGAGCCTGCCCTCCCAGCTGTGGCCCTGGGCTCAGAGCAGCCCCTCCTCCCATCTGGCACCTGTGCCATCTGCCGACTTAGGAGGGTGAGGGAGGCAAGTGTTTGGTGCCTGGGGTCTCGGTTCCAGGGTTGTGTGCTGTTTGGCTTCCTGTAGGGGGTCTCACTGCTGAGGTCTGAAGAGGTCACCTGTGCCAGGTGGCATGAAAGAGGGGCGGTGGGCTTCACACCTGGTACCCAGGCTGGCGGTCTTCTTGCTCAATAGTGACCTAAAATAACTTTCTTCCAATAAGACAGTGTCTCTGGATGCCAGAGAGCGGATGGAGGCCATAATCTTTATCAGCGGATCTGTGGCTAGAGATGAAAGGCTCTCCTGTCACCCAGACCGTGACGTTATTGCTCCCTCCAGGACACACGGCTGTAAAAGGGTCTCCTGAGGCGTCCCTCTATCAGGCTCTGCTATTAAACAATGCGCCACTTTGTAGCACCCTCTGCAGGAGTTGATTTTAGAACCTTTATGGAGAGAAAAGATTTCCCCACACTCTCCCCATTGTAAACCTGGTCAATCATTGATGGTGTCGGACTTTGGAGCAGTAACTGTCTTTTCAGTGCCCGCGCCACGGCTGCAGTGCCCTGTGCACTTGTGGTGACCGTGGCCCGTCTTGCAGGGAGTCCCTGGAAGCGCTTCTGCAGAGGGCCGTGGCCCATTGCCCCAAAGCGGAGGTGCTGTGGCTCATGGGTGCCAAGTCCAAGTGGCTGGCAGGCGACGTGCCTGCGGCAAGGAGCATCCTGGCTCTGGCCTTCCAGGTGGGTGAGGTCGGCTGTGTTGCGAGGGCACCAGTGCGAGCACCTCCTCAGGGCCTCCTCCCGCCCACCCACGGTGCTGACCCTGGGGGACGTGCGTGGTCACAGTGCACAGGACTCAGACTGCTGTGCAGGCAGCTGGGGCCCTACGAGGACCTGAGAACAGGGAAGATAGCCCAGCTAGTAGACATCTGCCTCTTGGTCACCACCACTCAGTGTTACCACTGGCTTAAATGTTCTGGAACACAGAACACAGGGCGAGCAGGTGGCATTTCGGTAGGGGGGTTGGGGCGGGGTGGAGCACACAGTGAGTGACAGCTGGGCTTTGACATGGAAGTTAGGCCATCCAGTTCTTGCGGCAGGGAGCCCTGTGCCCCTTGCCCCAAGCAGTCAGCCACCCCACCTGGCCACATGGGTTACATCAAGGCAGCTGCACCCAGCCAGGCTTGTCGTGGCTGGTGTACCTTCCTTTTATTGCCACGTACAGTATCCTGATACTTTGTGACAGTGTGGGCGTTTGTCAGTAGTTTGCAGCATCCTTCGTATAAACTGGGGTGCTGTGTAGAGGGGGATCTGTTGTGGCCCCAGCTAGCATGACAGAGGCTGTTGTTCTCGAGGGATTCCCTGAGAGGGGCTGGCATGGAGCTGGCTGTGCCCTCTGCTGTCTCATTCCCCATCTGCCCTGGCCCCACGGCCAGTCACTGCAGCGCCGCTTTCGGGTTGGCATCAGCATGTGTGGCCAGTGGGCTCCCAGGAGGCTGCTTGTGTTCAGTGAGCCCAGCCCTGCTCACTTCTGTCCTGTGCCCACCTTGGCTCTGCTGGGCTCACCCTCCAGGCCAACCCCAACAGTGAGGAGATCTGGCTGGCGGCCGTGAAGTTGGAATCGGAGAACAACGAGTATGAACGGGCCCGGCGGCTGCTGGCCAAGGCTCGGAGCAGCGCACCCACTGCCCGGGTGAGCAGATGGCTCAGGCCACGCGGGGCCTCCTGTTCTGCAGTGTCGGGAAGGGGGCGGTGGGGGAGGGCCTGAGGCCAGGACACTGAAGGCTCAGATTCACTTTGAAACGTGCTTGTGTGTGTAAAGCCCATGTGGTTCCACAGCTACAAGGCAGCTTACAAGGTACATAGCAGGACAAACAGCATTTAAGGCGACCTGTTGTATGACCTTAAGCATCTACCACAAAGGTGTCAGCCCAGCCCGGGCCAGTGCTAGAGGCTGGGCCAGAGCCGGGTGGGATGGCTGACTGATACGTGCTTGCCCCAGGTATTCATGAAGTCTGTGAAGCTGGAATGGGTGCTGGGGAACATTGAGGCTGCCCAGGAGCTGTGCGAGGAGGCCCTGAAGCACTACGAGGACTTCCCCAAACTGTGGATGATGAAGGGGCAGATTGAGGAGCAGGAGGAGCAGACGGACAAGGCTCGAGAGGCCTACAGCCAGGGGGTGAGCTCTGCACGCTGCACACTTGGGCTCAGTGGTCAGCACCTGCTTAGCCCCTGCTGGGCCTCCATCCCCTTACTCAGGGCAGTGCTTCTCCTGGGCAGATTGTGTCTGACAACACGACTCGGGGTCCTTCAAAGCTGCATGCACTGAATGCGGTGCAGGTTACGCCATATCTAATGTACAACTGCTGTGTGCACACCCTGTACACACGTGAGCACTGCACAGCCGTGCACATAAACACACATGCGCCCTTTATACACATGCCCAGCACAGCCATGCACATAAAACCTTTAACCAAGACATGAATTGGGTGGGTCTCCATGGACATGGGCAGCCCAACTCTCTGGCTTGAGGAGCTGTCCATAGCTGTCACAGCCCCTCCCAGATGCCAGCCACGCCCCCTCTCTTATTGTCTGTCTTTTTTGGCCACAGCTGAAGAAGTGTCCCCACTCCACACCCCTGTGGCTTTTGCTTTCCCGGCTAGAGGAGAAGATCGGGCAGCTGACCCGAGCTCGGGCCATTTTGGAAAAGTCTCGCCTGAAGAACCCGAAGAACCCCGGGCTGTGGTGAGTCTCGTGCCAGCTCACGCTTGGGCGCCCTCGCTGGTGCTCACGGGCAGCCGCTGGGTAGTGTTTCCGATTCAGGCTTTGCAGGAAGAGTGGCAGGTCTCGGCTGTGAGGAGGGTGCAGCCCAGGTGCTCAGATGTAGTTTAACTTGTCTCTCAGAGCAGGTGTCCAGGGAAGCCAGCAGCTAATGATGGGGGATCAAGGATGGAGGAAGTCACAGAGCTGCTCCATAGAAGACATGGCGTCTAGGCAAGACCTTGAGGGATGAATAGGAGTTTCTTGGGTGAAGATGGCGTTTTGCCCACAGGAAACTGCATACAGAGGTGCAGCGCAGGGCTCAGAGCCAGGGCTGGAGCGTGCGGCAGGGGCTGAAGGAGACGCCCTTGTGTTGTGCACTCGCAGCCGCTGCAACACGCCACTATCCTCCCACCCATCTTCCTGGCACCAGAGGAAGACCAAGAGTGTCAGTGCCCTGAAGAAATGCGATGTCAGGGTCCCAGGCCCCGGGCAGGGCCATTGCAGTGGGCCCCACAGTGTGGCACCAGTGTCTCCCTGCTCCATGTGGCAGCATGGGCAGCTTCAGCTGCTGTGGCTCTGTGGTCGGGCTGTCTGTCTGCAGATGGGCGCTAGACCTCTCCCTCTTGGCCTGTGTCCTCAGGTTGGAGTCTGTGAGGCTGGAGTACCGTGCGGGGCTAAAGAACATCGCCAACACGCTCATGGCCAAGGCGCTGCAGGAGTGCCCCAGCTCCGGTGAGGCCCGCTGGGTCCCAGGCGGGGCTACAGGCACTTCCTGGGGTGGTGGGTCCCAAGATTCAGTGGGCTGTTCACAGTGTTTGGTTTGCATGAGTCAGTTTAGTCACAAGGTTTATTAACACAGTCATTGAGACATTGCAACTGAATTCGCTGTCGGGGGCACTCCACTTCCTGTTGTGAGGTGCGGCCACTTCTTCCTTCGCCTTTTACCATGTCACCCCAAGTCTGTGAGGGATGCACATGCAGCATAAACGGGTTTGGAGTGAAAGGGAATGAAACAACCTCTAAGCCACTGCTCAGAGACCACTACTTTGAGCTTTTTATAAAGTAATGAAGCACATTTAGTTTTTGTGTTTTTTCCATTGCTTTCCAGAGAGGGAGTGGAAGAGAGGGGAGGGAGGGAGGGAGGGAGAGAAACATTGATGTGAGAGACACACATCGACTGGATTGCCTCCCGCAAGCGCCCCAACTAGGCACGGAGCAAACCTGCAACCCAGATACATGCCCTTGACTAGGAGTCGAACCCATGGCCCTTCGATGTTTGGGCTGACACTCTAAATCACTGAGCAACACTGGCCAGGGCTAGCATGTTTAATTTTGTGCCTTTTTTTAAAGCTGAAACTTTTGTGAGAATTTTTCGTTATTGGTGACTCTTCAAGGGTGTAAATTATAAAATTTTGTAGATATGACAAAAAGCACCACTCACCTGTTACTCAATTTTTAATCTGATTTTAATTCAGTATTACAACCTTTCTGTGTGAATCTTTATTAGTGTTTCTAGGTTTTATTACAATAGATTCTTGGGTGTGGAATTACTGAATCAGCAGGAGTGAGGCCTCATTATTTCCGACCGTCATCCCCAGAAAGTTGTCCAGTCTGTGCCCTCGGAGCTGCGAGTCCCAGGCGGGCACTGGGACGGCGGGCTCATGTGGTCTTTGCGGTGCTTCCTAAGCAGGACCCTCCTCTCAGGCAGCGGTGCTGGCTGGATGGGCGCGTTTCCGAGCCAAGGTCAGAGCCTGAGGTGTGTGTCTCTGTGAGTTTCAGGTGTCCTATGGTCTGAAGCCATCTTCCTGGAGGCCAGGCCCCAGAGGAAGACCAAGAGTGTTGATGCCCTGAAGAAATGCGAGCACGACCCCCATGTGCTCCTGGCCGTGGCCAAGTGAGTAGAGAGTCCCTGTGGGGCTGCTGACCTCGGGGACCTGACTGCTTCCCGCCAGGGTCCGCCTGGTCTCTGGAACAGGGCAGGCTCCCTGGTCCTTGGTCCCTAGACCTCAAGCACTTTGGCCTCTCGGGGCAGAGGCCCCGCGACGTGAGCTGCCTGGATTGTCTGGTCCCCTCTGTCCAGTCCTTCAGATGGGACTGCTCCTCTGTGTCTGCCACTTTGTAGCTACACATACACGTGCCCTGGGTTTCAAAACAGACAGACTTCAAATGTTGGTCCACACAATTTAATTCATAAGCGAAGCCCCTCTGGCTGAAAGGCTGTAAGCAAGGAAAGTGTCTCCCCACACCGGGGGGACAGTCGCTCCCGGGGGACCTGGGAGCCGTTGGGGCTATGGGTCCGGCTGTCAGTGCCTGGGTTGTGGAAATGCCACCTCCTTTAGGGCAAATGGTCTCTGGGCAAAAGGAGGTCAGTGACCTCACACCTTGAGCTTGTGTGTTGAGTGCTGGGTCAGGGGCTCCCTGGGAAGGTGTGAGCTGTGTGGGTCGTGGGAAGGAGCTCGGGGTGAGGGTGTGGCCCATGAGTGGCTTGCAGGAGGACTTCCTGAGAGGAGTGGGACCTACATGCAGGGCAGGGCACGTATGGGCTGGGCTCCTGGGGCTGCTGCTCACCCGGAGGAGGTGGCACCTGGGCGGTCGAAGCCTGAGCCAGGGATGTGCCCAGCTGGCCTTAGCCCTCTTCCTCAGGTGCTGCCCAGCACCTCCTCTCACTGCTGTGGGGACAAGGGCTTCCCACAGGCTCCTGAGGCCTGTCGGGGCTCCCTCCCTCCTGTTCTGTGCTTCCGCCTCCCAGAGTGACCTTTATGTGTGCCACTCAGATAGGGCAGCCATAAACCTCATAAAAGGCTTTGCTAAAGTCAACAAGTCACTCCTTGCTGTTCCCAGGCTGGTGTTCTGTGTGCTGCTATCTGAGTTTGTGCTCTTTAAATCACAGTTTATCTAACACCAAGCAATTAAGAATACCACAAGGCTTAAAAAACAATCAAGCTATCATTGCATCAAATTACTCGTTTCGTACAGACTGGCCCCAGCAGCTGCCTGGAGTGGCGGGTTAGTGGTGCCCTCCTCTGCGTTGGTGCCTCTGGTGGAGAGGGAGGTGGGGCTGGGTGGAGGGTGGAAGCAAGTCCTCCCACCGTCCTGTCCTCACTGACATGCAGAGGGCTCTGTGGGCCCTCGATCTGGTTGCGGATGGTCCTCCCCCGTGGCCTGGTTCCAGGTATCTTGTCTGCTGTGCCCAGGTGCCCGTGCTGACCTGAGGCCCCTCTCCTCGGGGTTGGCTGCCTGATGGGCAGGAGCAGGCCAGACCTTCCCTTCCTTCCCTAATCAAAACCTTAGTTTACATTTTTTTGTCAGGTTTACTTTCATCCCCTTGTATTTTATCCAGAGGAAAAGAGTGATGGGAAGGAGTTGCAAGTTCCTTACTCTGTGTGTAGGTTTTCTAAGAAACAGTTTGGTTAGACCAGTGGTTCCCAAACTTATTTGGCCTACCGCCCCCTTTCCAGAAAAATAATACTCAGCCCCTGGAAATTAATTTTTTTTTAATTTTAATAGCAGTTACTCATCACCCCCAAATGCACCTGTGGCCATCACCGTCCCCCTGGATCGCTGCAGCACCCACCGGGGGGCGGTAGCGCCCACTTTGGGAATCACTGGGTTAGACACTTGGAGAACGGCTCTAGTTTCGTGACCTGCACCGGTTTCCGGGTGGCCAGGCCCCTTCCTCAGCCTCCTGGGGGAGCCCAGGGCTTGCAGGGAGGACAGAGGTGCCACGGTGGGTCTCTGGGCTCATGCTGCACCCACACAGGGAGGCTGGAGCCAGGCCATCGCTGGCCGCTCACCCTGGGTTCTCCCCCTTCTGCTTCCGACAGGCTGTTCTGGAGTGAGCGGAAGATCACCAAGGCCAGGGAGTGGTTCCACCGCACCGTGAAGATCGACTCCGACCTGGGGGATGCCTGGGCCCTCTTCTACAAGTTTGAGCTGCAGCACGGCACAGAGGTCTGCACTCTCGCCAGGGGGCAGGGGCCAGGGGGCAGGATGCGGACAGCAGCTCTGCTGACAGCTTTTCCTCTGCAGCTGTCTCCTGGTTACAGTTCTGTAGCCTCACAGCCTGAAGTGTAGATGTAGCATCTCTTGGCTGGTGATGGGGTCATGGTAGAAATGAGAATGGATTCCGAGCCCTGAGGATTGTCCTTGTGCCTCCGTGGGTCTGACTTCCCAGTATGGCTTCCAGGGGAGCCTGGGCTCACAGGGTGGGGTCGCCAGGCTATCTTGGGGTGCCCACGAGAAGTTGACTTTGCCTTTGAGGGAAGCAGGAGATTGACTCTGCTGTGCATCTGGGTCAAGGCCTGCCCCGAGGTCATCTGTCTGGTGGGGTGGGGTGCAGTGGGGGCTGCTCCTAGCAGGGCCCAGGCTGAGGCTGAGGTGCACGGTGGGACAGGTGCAGAAGAGCCTGGGAGGAGCCCTGTCTCAAGAGCCTTCTGATCCCCTCCAGGAGCAGCGGGAGGAGGTGAGGAGGCGCTGCGAGAACGCCGAGCCACGGCACGGGGAGCTGTGGTGCGCCGTGTCCAAGGACATCGCCAACTGGCAGAGGAAGATCGGGGAGATCCTCGTGCTGGTGGCAGCCCGCATCAAGAACACCTTTTGACTGGGTGGTCCCTCTGGGCCAGGGTCTTGGGGCAGGTGGGCCAGGGTGCCTGCCTGCCATGTGAGGACGGGGGAGGGGCCCAAGCAGTTTCTGCTCTGGAATTAAAGTTTTTCTAGGTAGCGTGTAGGGTTGGTGACCTGCTGGTTTTCTCTGGGGCTCCTGGCATGTGTTTCTGTGCACCAGTCTGGTCTGGAGGGCTCGTCGCTCTTGTGTGCAGGAAGGCCTCTGAGAGAGGATGGTGACTCAGCGAGACTGTGTGGGGAAGGTGGTAGGAAGTGCACCTTCGCTGGTGACTCGTCTGTCCCCTCTGGAGCCTGCAGCTCCTCTAGAGGGGGGCACCAGATCACAGGTTCAAGTTGGGGTGGGGGGATGGCTTCCATGAGTCTGTGCGCACACAACCACATCCTTAGGTGCCTCCAAGAGCCAGTGCTGAAGGGCACCTGGGAGGCCCTCAGCTGGTGTTGGAGGAAGATGTCGCCGTGAGAGATGTTCGCACATTTGCAGGTGGACTTGCTTTTGCTGCTTTGTACTCAGCAGAGCTCCGAAAGCTTTTGCCGCTGTCCTTCTGTACGCTGAACAGGATTTACCTGGGACACTGGCAGGTGAGCATGAAGGACCTCCTTAGGCCCTGCAGGGAGAGGCAGGTGGCTGGGCTCGCTTTCCTTCCATCTCTTCTGGACGAGGCGGGAGGTCTGCCCGGGGCCCTGCAGACAGAGTCCTGCAGCTTCTAGGAGATCATTCGTCTCTGTGATGTGGAAAGCAAGGCCCAGGGAGGGACAGTGACTGGCTGTGGCCACAGGGATGTGGGTGGCCTTCTGCGCCCCAAGTGGGGCGTGTCTCCTGGGCACCTCCTCTGGCTTTGATGTCAGGTGAGGCTTCCTGCAGGGCCCTTGGAAAGTTCCAGAGCATCAGGATTATCCACACGTGAATGTCGTGGGGGTTGCTTTCTCAAGTGCTTTGAGGTACATTATTTTTCTTCTTGGGAAAACACTTCAGCTTTTCTTCAGCTGACATTTTTTCAACTACAACTTCCGGCGAGTGGGTTCCAGAGGCTGTCCCTATCCTTCGGGCCAGGCGGGGTGCTATGGCCCAGCCAGGAGGGGCAGCAGCTGAGTGCTGGACCAGCGGGAAGTCCCACGCCAGGGACCTGCTGGGGCAGGACCCCTGGGCGTCAAGTGTGGGGCTGGCGTGGTGGGGATAAAGTCCCCCTTGCTGGTTCTGTCGTGGCCAGGTTCCTGGGAGAGAGCACTGCCAACCCTAGAGGGAGACCCAAATGCGGGGGCAGGGGGGATGGCCCCCCACTTCCTTGGCTCCCCTTCCCCACCTGGCTGTACTGTCCACTGGGCATCACACCCCCTTTGGGACAGCACATGTCTGTGGGGCTGGTGACTCAATCCAGGACCCACTGGGTGGGAAGAGAGCCCAGCACTGCTGGGTCCAGGGTCAAGTTAATTGGAGAAGTGATTGGATACGGAGTTGGGAGAGGGAGGGGGCAGGCTGGGATCCTGGGGCCTCCCTCCTCCCTCCCTCCTTTGCTGGAGGAGCCAACTTCAAAAGCCTTGTCCGCCTGCCGCCAGCCCAGCCACAGCCGCCCTGCTGCAGCCCGTCCAGGGAAGCCTTTGGCTGGGGTTGGTTGGGCTTGGAGCCGGACCTGGAGAGCTTTCCGCACCCCACCTGAGGACCCCAGGATCATGTTGGAGACTCACAGGCAGGAGTGAGGGAGGGCCTGACCCTGAGAGGCCCATGGTGAGCAGCTTTGGGCCCAGGGAGGGGACTCACATGGCCCAAGGGCTGGGAGGTGGAAGCAGGCACCGCCCAGAAGGCTGCGTGATCCTCGGTGCCCCACCGACTGGCCAGGACCGACTGGGAAAATCCCCCTTGGGTGGCCACGGAGCCTGGCCCTGTGTGCTCGGGCCGCAGGTGCTGGGCCGAGCCTTTCCCAGCAGTGTTGGGGGCAGGGAGTCTGCAGGGCTGGGCTGAGCCTTGGGCCCTGTGTGCGCACGTGCATGTGTGCCTGTAGGGGGGACGGGACAGATGGGCCTTCTGAGGATCCCTAGGCAACAAACATGACCACTTGGATGTCCCTCCTCCAGTACCATCTTGTTCTGTCACCATGCTCTGACTCACAGCAGGCAGAGGGGCGATTCTGGGTTGGACATCCTCCTGCATGCCCCAGGATTGAGAAGGGGCACGGCTAGTTGCATCTGCTCCTCCAGCGGCCAGGTGGCCCTTGCAGGAGCCTCGCAGACACCAGGCCTGGGCGCCTGCAAGGGTGCTCAGCCCAGGAGGCTGTCCGCCAGGGCTGGGAAGCGGAGTCGAGTCCTGGTCTCGCTCGGTTCACTTGATTAATTTTCCAGTCGCTGTTGGATTTCATCTTGGGGCCCGAGGGTGGGTTTGGGGGCTGGGAGCTGGAGACAAATCTTTCTTATTGATGTTTGAGTTTGGGGGGGGGGGGGTTGGATTTCTACTCATGAGAGCTGCCCCCTCCCCCCCATTCTGAGGAGGGAGCCCTTAAATGGAATATCTGGTGGGGCATAGTGTGGCCCCTCCCGTCTCGTCTGGGATTTCCCCAAGCCTTACACTTCTAAAGGGGTGTGGCCATGAGTTCTGAGCCCTCACCCTGTCCTGGTTGGGTTATGGGTGCAGGAGGACCCCCATTTCCTGGGTCAGAGCTGATTGTAGGAGCCCCTGCTAGGGGTAGTTCTGCCCAGGATTCCTGTGGGGAGGGTGGGCGCACGGAAGTGAGCAGTGTGCTGGGGCATGGGGCACCCAGCAAGAGGGCCAGGCTCTGGGAGGGGGGTGGGGAGGGGCACCCTGCTGTACCCTGCCTAGGCCAGGCCTGCCCCACAGTCTTGTGGGCTCTGGAGCCTGTCTCCTTTCCAGCCTCACCCACTCAGCGTTCAGCTGGCTTATTGTACTACTTTTTTCTTAAATCGTGTTTTATCTTCAATTACAGGCGACACATGATTCTATTAGTTTCAGGTGTACAGCCCCGTAAACCCAGCACCAGCCTAGTGATTAGAGTATTGCTGACAGTCCCTCGCTGTGCATCCCAGGACTTATGTAAGCAGCAGGGACTTGGGCCTCAGCTGCTTGTTGGATGTCGGGGTGACATTTGCATTTACACCAGCTCAGATTCCTCAAGGTTGGGGGCGGAGCACACTGCCTGTGAGGCTGCTGGAGGAGAGACCCCTCCATAGGCCTGGGCGCCCCACCCTGACCTGGTGGCCTTTTAGGTAACCCCCAAGCCCGTGCTCTGGGCGCTCCTGCTGGCGCTGCTAGGAACCGCGCTCCCGGCCCAGCCCCGCGCCTGCAGTGTCCCCGACGTGCTGCGCCACTACCAGGCTGTCATCTTTGAGGACCTGCAGGCTGCCGCGAGGCGGGCAGGGCCGGGGGACGCAGGGGACGGGCCAGGCTCCAGACATCTCCATTTCGTTCAGAAAAACCAGACTGACGCCGTGGCCCCTGGACGGCGGGGTCGGGTGGGGCCCTCCTGTGGCGCCCAGAAGGTGAGGAGAGGCCCCGCCCACGCCCTCCAGCCTCCTTCCTGGCGTTTCCCATCGGGCTCTTCCCCCAGCCCCGCCATTTCCTCCCTTTCCTCCCCAGGAGCACAGTATTCTAGTGTCCATCGCGGCCCTGGGGCGGGCCCTGCGTGGAGCGGTGGCTGGGGACCCCCGCGGGGCCCTGGAGAGAGCTGCCTGGACCGTGGCCCTGCGCACGGAGGCGGTGATGCGACGCCACTGCCGGCCTCTGCGCCAGGTGTGCGCCTGTCCCCGAGTGTGTGCGGGTCTAGACCCTGGGCCCGCCCATGATTTGGGGCTTCACAGTGGGCCCCCTGACCAGGCTGGGCGTGAGCTGCGGGGGGGGGGGGGGGGGGCTCCTGGATTGTGCACAGGTGCTGACCGCCCGTTCCCGACAGCCGAGCCGTCAGAGCTGGTGGGCTCGGCCGCGCCCTCAGCGGCATCGCGGCAGGCGGAGGCGGCTCCTGCTGCGAGCCCTGGACGCCGTCGCCACCTGCTGGGAGAAGCTCTTCGCCCTGCGAGCCTTGGGCAGCCGGGGCCCCTAGCTCGCCCTGTAAGGGGCCTTGGGATGAGTCTCGTTTGGTGACCACCGAGGGCTCCGTGTTGACCTGGCTGGCCATTGAGTCCCACCCAGCTCTCATCCTGACGCCTGTTCACCCGAGGGCCCGGGACCTGGAGCTGTGAGCCCTGTTCGGTACCGGGCTGCCCTGCACACACCGAGAGAGGCCTCAATAAACAGCTGGTGTTGCCAGTCCGGTTCTTGTTCCCTTCGCCTGCTAGCTTTTGGGGGTGGGTGGGGGGGAGCTCTGCTTCTTGGTTGGGAGTGGGCGCTGGGGGCACCGACTGTTGGGGAACCTGGGGTACACTTCCTTTACACCTGGGCACGCTCTGCCCTCCCGACCTCGGGCAGCAGGGGGCAGCTTCCAACGCTGGACTCTGGCTCCGTTGGCGGCTTTAGGCTGGGGTGGAGGGGACTCATGCAGGCGCTGCAACATGTTGAGTGTCCGTGGGCTTCCCTCTGGATCGGGGGAGGGGTGGTGATGGAGGGGAGGGGAAGGCTGGGCTTTGTGAATTCACAGCAAAACAGCCGGATAAAGGAAACGGGCCTGAAGGGAAGCCAGAGTCGGGCCTGAAGGGAAGCCAGAGTCGCTGGCCCTGGCTGCAAGTGGGGCCAGGCCATTTCCTGCTGCCCTGGGAGGGGTGGCTGTGGCCCCCTTTGTGGGACTGGACAGGCTGGCCAGAGACCCACTGTCTCATACCCTGGGGACCCTGCGTTTCTTGGCCGAGTGGGGCACCAATCCCTGCTTCCCTCCTCGCGACTGCATGGCCCTGGGGTCTGTGTCCCCTCCCAAGTCCAGCCTGTGGCCAAGGGGGGATCCGGCAGGCAGTGCCACTGGTTAAGGCGGATGCTTCTCCAGAGACGGCTGCACCGGAGGCCTCAAAGCAGGCCCTGCCTCAGGTCCTGGCAGAGCCGAGGCAGGAGGTGCAGGAAGGCCTTCAGGGGGCAGCCATGGGCGTGACCATCAGGGCATGACGGACCCTGCCCAGCGCTCACTGTGTTAACACATTGAGTCTGTGCAGCAGGAACTAGTGTCCATTTTCTAGGTGAGGAAACTGAGGCACCAGGTCGGGACTTGCCCCAGGGCACATGCCAGGAAGTGTAAGAGCTAGGGCAAGGCCAGCGGGAGGGTGGTCCCTGAATGTGCCCGTGTGCAGCGGAGAGCCAGGCTCCTGGCTCAGTGCTCAGCCTCAGCTCACTCCTAAGTCCTGATCAAGAGAAACCCCAGTGCGAGGGGTGGGGGTGGGGGGGCTTTGTGGTTGAGGCTGAAGGAATAGGCTGGGACATGAAGGGGTCGATGGAGGTCCAGGCAACCGGAGGGTCCTGGCCTGAGCACCTGGGTGTGTCCTCTTGAACTTGGGGGACACTGATGAGGGGAGCAAACCTGTGTTGGATGGAGCAATCCCATCCTGGGGCTCCTGCTGTGTGGGCCCTGAGGGGCCCAGTATCCAGGTAGGGGAACAGGTCCAGTTTGGTTGGAGCCTAAGACATGGGGTCGCTGAGTTGGGGCTGAAGAAGGTTCTTAGCGTCAGTGCAGGGGCAGGAGGAGAGCAGGCCCTCCAAGGAGGCCCCCACTAGGCTCCTGTCTTTCCCAGGCAGCCAGCTCCCAGCACTTGGACCTGCCCCAGGCCTGGGGCCATGGGGAGAG
The DNA here is from genome assembly GCF_028538775.1 of Myotis yumanensis. NCBI lineage: Eukaryota > Metazoa > Chordata > Mammalia > Chiroptera > Vespertilionidae > Myotis > Myotis yumanensis. The sequence goes on along the minus strand of NW_027223758.1, from coordinate 2,026,282 downwards.
CATGCCTGGCATGGCCTCCAGGCACTCATGGCTGCTGCCCACCCACCATGCTCTTTTCCTGCTGCCTTGGAAGTGGGTGGTAACAGGCAGTCCCTTCATCCACCCATGTGGTTCACACAAACCACAGCCTGGGGGGCTGGGGGGGAAAGCAGAGGTCTCAGAGTTTTAAGGACACAATCCCCACCCAAGTCCTGGGCCACGACCACATGAGTGGGTAAGATGCCCCCACTCCCTGGCCCCACCTGGTAGTGTGTGTGTCTGTGTCAGTGTGCACACAGATGTGCGCTGAGGGGTTACCTTTGAGTGTGTACATAGAAGTGCGTGTGCAACACAGTCCAGGCTCCTGTCTCCCCCTCCCTCTCCCTTCCCCCTGCCCAGGAAGCTCCCCTCTCTGAGGCCCTCCTGGTCTAGTCTGTCCTGGCAAATTGAATGCCCGGGGGGCGGGCGTTGGAGGCCTCTGGTCTGAGCCAGCAGAACACAGAGATCCCATGATCTTGCTCTTGCAGTGCCCTCACCCACCCCCTTCCACCCTCTGACCTTTCTCTTGAGGCCTCAGACATGCCAACCCCTGGATGATGGGCCAGTATTGTGGGTGTGGGGGACCCGGGCCCTGTCCCCTCACCATAGAAGCCATCTGGCCTGACTAGTATGACTCAGTGGTTGAGCGTCAACCTATGAACCAGGAGGTCAGGGTTCAATTCCTGGTCAGGGCACATGCCCAGGTGTGGGGTGTGCAGGAGGCAGCTAATCAATGATTCTCTCTTATCATTGATGTTTCTTTCTCTCTCTCCCTCTCCCTTCCTCTCTGAGATCAATAAAAATTAAAAACAAAAAGACAATGATAGATTGTTCATGATTTAAAAAAAACTATCTGTATCCTAAGGCTGCTGTAAAAAATCACCACAAACTAGTTGGCTTAGAACAGTAGATGTTTCTTTCCTCACGATTCCAGAAGCCAGAGTCCAAAATCAGTGTCACTGGCCTGAAATCAAGGTATCTGGGGCCATGCTCCCTCCAGGGCCCACAGGAGGGCCCCTTCCTGCTTCTTGCAGCTTCTGGTGGCCCAGGTGTCAGTAGAGGAGGCTGTGTCGCTGCCATCTCCGCCTCCTCTCTCAGGAGCGTGTTGCCCTTGGATTCAGGGCCACACCTGCCAAGACCCTTTTTCTACATAAGGTGCCACTCACAACTTCTGGGTGTGGACATAGGTCTTTTGGGGGTCAGGGTAGGCTTCTGGCTTTTGGGACAAACTTCATTTGGGCTGAGTGGGGGCAGGTACAGAGATACACGGCTGCTGAGACAGACTAGAGGGAGAGCTGGGTGCCCGTCCAGACCCCAAGGTGCTGGCTGTTCTTCAGGCCTGGCACTGGGACCCCCTCTGTGTGTTGCTCACCACAGCACACGAGCGCTCAGTAAATGCACTGGCTGGGACTGACCAGCGCTGACAGAACTGGAGCGAGACTGGACCACAGGGACAGAGGCACTGGCTGGGGGTAGCATGTCTAGGCATGGCTCAGTGCACGGGCCCTCGTGTCCATACGTCTGCCAGGTATGCACTGCCCTCCCTGCTGAGGCCCTGGGCCTGTGGCTTGAGCCTGGTTCTCTCAATGTAAAACCAAACCGTTTCTGTGGCTCACATGGTGGGGTCGGGGCTGGGCCCAGTGGCGTCCTGTCCCGCACTCATGCCTTCTCAGCTGCTTCCAGGAGGCGGGGGCTGGGGCACAGAGGAGGGCTGAGCAGCGGCAGATGGGGCTGCAGGGCACTGGCCAGGGTTGTGCAACTTCCCAAAGCAGGGAGCCAGGCCCCCACACAGCGCCAAGGAGGGCCAGGCTGACTTTGAAGAGTAGCCGTCCCGCGGACTCCCCAGACTGCGAGCTTTTGAAAGAACATCTGGAACCCGGGCCATCTGCAAACTAGTCTCTGGGTTAGAAAAACCAAAGTTAGCCTGACTTTGCCACTGTGTGTTCCACACCCCCACCTCTGCCCCTTCCCACGCTGCCAACAGGCCCAGGGGTGGGGTATGAGCCCTTCCCTGGGGTCCTCTCATGGGCTCTGGCAGCACCTCCCCCATGTCCCCTGCCCCACTGGCCACCCCCAGCCTGACATGCAGTTTTGGGTTCATGGAGCCACCGCTGCCCCATATCTGTGCTGGGTGCTGAGGACTGGGCCGTGAGCGGGAGCCCGAGGAAGCACCTGCAGGGAGACCCGGGCACGGCCTGCCAGCAAGGGCCCTGGCGTGTGAGCCTGAGCTGGACCCTTGGTCCTGCAGGTGTGCAAGGAGGCTGCCTGCTCCAGCTGGGCTGCGGGAACAAACAAGGCCCCACTCCAGGAAGCAAAGCAAACACTCCTTGTGGGGGTGCCAGGTGCTGCAGCCCATTGTCTTTGCCAGTGGCCTGTGGGACCCTGGGGAGTGCTCAGCGACAGTCCCCATCCTGCCCCCTCCCTAGGAAAAGACCCAGCTTTGTCAGCACAGAAACAAATAGCCTTCTACCCTCCAATTACCCCCAGAGCCGCAGGGAGCCGGTCCTGCCGGGGGAGCAGTCCTGGGGAGGGAAACGCGGCGTCAGGCCCTGTGTGCTGAGCGGGAGGGCGTCCCTGGGTCAGACGCTGGCCCCTGGGCACCTCCGGCCTGCGCTGCTCTCAGCGCGTTGGGAGTCTCTCCGGCGGGTGGAGGGGCGCAGCCTGACTCAGGGACTCGCCTCCATCGCCCAGTGTGACGGTGGTGCCTAGGGCTGGCACGGGCAGGGCACCCCAGGGTCCGCCCCTGCCCGGCCTGCGCAGGGCGAGCGGCCAGGGGTCCGGCTGCGGCCCCAGATAAGCCCGCGCCGCTTCCTGCGCTTCCTCCCAGCGCCGCGCGCCCCTTCCTGTTTCCTTGAGCGGCGGCGGCGGGGGGCAGGTCGTGGGGACTGGGAGGGGCGTGGGGCCGACCGGCTCCTGGGAACGGCAGGCCGGGCCTTGGGGCAGGGTCCTGGGCACCGGGTGGGGCCGGGGAGGGCGGGAGCCGCCTCGGCGCTTCCCCCGGAGGCCCTGATGGTGGCGGGAGGCCCTGACGGTGGCGGGCGGAAGCCGGGGGCTGTGGCTGAAACAGAAGAGGAGGCACCTCGGTGCCCCACACCCTCCCCCCAGGCCTCCCACACACGAGGCCAAAACCCTCGTGGACCGGGCGGCACCTGCCCCCGGAGCCCCGCCCGGGCCTGCGGCAGGCGTGGGGTGGGCCTTGGTTGTGGGGGGCGATGGAATTGGAGCTCAGAGGCTCTGGACCCCCCTTTTGGGGGCAGCTGCTCTAGCATATGGATTTAAGGTGCTTAATCTGCTTGCTCAGGCTTGTTCATCAGATACAAATGTATGTCATTTTAACAGACACATCCACACACAATGTTCACAGCATTATTCACAATAGCCAAGACACCAATCAACCCACATGTCCATCATTGATGAACCAAGAAATCAATGTGGTCTGTCCATATGGAATATTGTTCAGCCTTAAAAAGGAATGAGGCTGGAAGGTGTGGCTCAGTAGTTGAGCAACGACCTATGAACCAGGAGGTCACAGTTAGATTCCCAGTCAGGCCACATACCTGGGTTGCGGGTTCAATCCCCAGAGTGGGCGTGCAGGAGGCAGCTGATCCATGATTCTCTCTCATCATTGATGTTTTGCTCTCTCCCTTTCCCTTCCTCACTGAGATCAATAAAAATAAAAAGGAATAAGGAACAGTCCGATGATGCTGGCACATGGGTGAACCTTGAAAATACTAGTGGCCCGGTGCATGAAATTCATGCATGGGGGAGGGGGGTGTTCCTCAGCCAGGCCTGCACCCTCTCCAATCTGGGAGTCCTCAAAGGATGTCTTACTGCCGGTTTACAGGGATCGGGCCTAAACTGGCAGTCGGACATCCCTCTCGCAATCCGGGACTGCTGGCTCCTAACTGCTCACCTGCCTGCCTGCCTGCCTGATTGCCCCTAACCACTCTGCTTGCTGGCCTGCTCGCCCCCAACTGCCCCCCCCCCCCCGCCAGCCTGATCACTCCCAACTGCCCCCCCTGCTGGCCTGCTTGCCCCCACCTTCCCTCCCCGCCAGCCTGCTCTTCCCCAACTGCCCCCCTGCTGGCCTGCTCACTCCAAACTGCCCCCTCCCGCTGTCCTCATCACCTCCAACTGACCCCCACTGATGTCCTCCTTGCTCCCAACTGGCTCCCCTGCTGGTCTGCTTACCCCCAACAGCCCCGCCCCCCAACAGCCTGATCACCCACAACTGCCCTGCCCTCTTGGCCTCTAACCGCCTCTACCTTGGCCCTGCCACCATGGCTTTGTCCAGAAGAATGTCTGGAAGGTCTCCCAGTCTAATTAGCATATTACCCTTTTATTAGTATAGATGATGCTAAGCCCTAGCCGGTTTGGCTCAGTGGATGGAGCGTCGGCCTGCAGACTCAAGGGTCCCAGGTTCGATTCCGGTCAAGGGCATGTACCTTGGTTGCAGGCACATCCCCAGTGGGGAGTGTGCAGGAGGCAGCTGATCGATGTTTCTCTCTCATCGATGTTTCTGACTCTCTGTCCCTCTCCCTTCCTCTCTGTAAAAAATCAATAAGATCTATTTAAAAAAAAAAAGAAAATATGATGCTAAGTGAGCAAAGCATGACTCAAAAGGCCGCTTACTCTGTGGCTCCACCCACTGCAGGGGGGCTTCTTGTTTCTGCCAAGGGCCATTTGGATGTTTGTAACCATCCTCAGGCCAGACAAAATCAGCAACTTAAAAATTAGCTGCTACATTTGATCAAACATTTAATTAATCACCCCTAATGCCTTGCAGGGCCAGACCAAACGATTTCCCAGGCCTTCCACAGCTTGCGGGCTAGGCACCCCATCCCTGCTCTGTGGGAAGAGTCCAGGGCAGGCCAGTGCACAGAGCAGGCGAAGATGGCGCTTCTCGGGGCTGTGGTGAGGAAGAATGGACCAGGACTGCTGATGGGCAGGGGCTTTGGGGGTTTATAGAAAAACAATGAAATCAGTGGTGGTGTTTGCACAACCTGTGAATATACTAAAACACTGAATTGTTCACTTAACAATGTGTGTAGGTTTTGTAGCATGTGAGCTGGGCGGTTGGATTGTCTAGTGCTTGTCCAGGGGGGTGCAGGGTGGTTTGGTCCCTGCTCGCTCGCCAGCATGGCATCACTGGGGCTGGTGTGTGAGCACCGAGTTGTTGTTGGTGTATCTCTTGACAGTGTTCCAGAGGGTGGTGACTGGGTCTGCGGGGGCGAGGGTGCAGTTTACCTGCTCTCTGCCCCACCTCCCTGCCCTCCTCCCACGGGCAGCTTGCTGGGAAGGGTTCCACATCCCCGCAGGTCACTCCAGGACCAGGCTGGGTCCTGGGCGTGGGAGCCAAGCCTTTGCCAGGTCGGGGCTAGAACTTCCCGCCGGGCACTAGGCCGCCCGGGCCTGTTCCTGGCTGGCCTGACTCAGCGGGAGCTGGGGGTGGGGGTGGGGGGTGGACTTCCCTTCTCTGACCCTTGGGGAACCAAGTAGGTGGAGCAGGAGGCAGAGGGTGGAAAGTCTGACCTGGAGCCGGAGCCACCCAGGCTCTGGGCTGTGTCCTGCCTAGGACCAGCTGGGGCAGAGCCAGGCCCCTTGGGGAGCCCCCAGACAGGGATCTGGACAAAGGGCCTCTGAGGAGACCCTCTCCCCTGGCCTAGCACCACTGCTGAGGAGCCGCTAGTAGAAACCTCGGCCCTTGGGGAGAGGCCCTTCGTGTCCTTGCCCAGACCCTGTTCCTGGCTTGGGGGCTCCTCCACATGGGGACCCCCACTGGCCTCCCACCTGGAACTGAGGGAGTGGCTTCTGGGGAGTATGCTGCTGGGCCTCACCCTCCTTGGGTAGTGGGGCGATGCCACCCCAGGCATCCACGGGACTCCTCATCCCTTGGCTCTGGGGCTCCAGGGCCTCTGGGTGAGATGGGGTGGGGTGTGAAGCCCAGAATGAAGGGTGTGAAGATGCTCCAGCCTGAGCCAGAAAACAGCCAAGACAGCCCCGCACAGCCCTGTAGCTGGCCTGGTACCTTTCTCGGTGTGTCCATGGGTGTCACTGGGCAGGAGCACCAGTGGCCCAGGCAGGGAGGACCTCGGGGGCTGTTCACGTCTAGGCAGAGGGCAGGCTGGGCTGGTCCTCCTTCCCTTCTGCCTGGCCAGGAGTGAGGGGAGGGGTAGGAGGGCCCACACCTGTGCAGAGGCTCCTGGGCTCCAGCTGTCATGGGTCCAGTCCTGGGAGGAGCCACAGTGGGTGCACCTTGGCCAAGCTGACTCAGGGCTCCAGGGGGTGGGCCACCTGTTCCCCCAGCAGGGTCAGGCCCAGGACAGGAGTTCCTGAGCTGTGAGAGTGGGTGTGGCTTGAACACTCATGGGCCATGAGCACTTCTCCCATGTGAGAGCCCAGGACTCAAAAGGGGTGCCTCAGAGCCCCTTTCCCGCTGTGACAAATGTGCCTGGACTGAACCACCCTTGTTGCTTGTGTCTCAGCTTGCCTGCCCCCACTGTGTGCTGGCAGTCGCGTGTGCTGTAAAGGAGGGGGCGATGTTCCTGGTGTCCTGTGGGCTATTTCTGTCTGTCCCTCCACCCACTGGAGGCATCTCTCACCACTTCTGAGTCCATCTCTGGCCTCCTCAGCTTGTCTTTCTCCATCCCTGTCTTTGAGTTTTCTGGGCCCTGCTGCTGATGGGGTGGGGATAGGGGACCCAGGTCCTGCTCCCCAGCTCTGCCAGCTGAGATGCAGGGCTCATGCCAGTTAACACACAGGTGATTGATGTCAGCATACCTCCCAGAGGCAGGACACGCACAACAGCCGCACACCTTTCCCCCACACACACACTCAGGCAGCAGACCCCGTGTGCGACACCGAGGCTTACACGGGCACATGAGCAGCCAGGCCCAGGCTTGCTGCACACCGTGTGCACTGAGTGCCGTACACACAGTCACCTTCACGGATGGTCACAATCTCAGCACCGCAGCTATGCTCAGAGCCTCAAGTGCACACACGCATGTACGTGCTGGCTGACAAGCACGCTCACAGGTGTGTAGTCAGATTCCATTTCACCCGCATCACAGGGCCTGGACATCTCAGACACCATGCTCCCCCCCTGAACACATGCTCATGGGAAACTGAGTGTGACTTCCCCCCATTGGGGTACTCAGGGGTCAGCAGGACCCTAAATATACCATGGGGGGGGCTGGGACAGGACAGATCAGGGGGCCACGTGACTCTCCACTTGGCTTAGAAGACCTGCTAGGCCCTGAGGAGCTGGTGCAGGGGAATCAGGTCTGGAGGTGCTAATGGGCTCGGTCCCACAGGAGAATCACCCATGAGGGTGATTGTTGCCAACTTTTCCTAAACCTGGGGGCGCTGGATAGGAGCTGGGGCCAAGGAGGCGGTGTGGGAAGGGCCCAGTCCTGGGGGCAGAGGGCCAGTGCCATGCGACTCCAGTGTGGGAGGCTTGAGATGTGAGGCCTGTCCCCTGCTCTGGTGCGGGCAGGTGACCTTGGGGAGCATCATGGTGTGTCATGGTTCTGCCCTCTCTGGAGACACTGGGTTGAAAATGACAGACGGGGCCTCTAGGACGCCATGTCTACATACAGGTGTTAACCCTGCCCGCCTCCTTCCAGGAGGGCGCTGTCTTGGGCAGTCTCTGGGCTTAAAGGAAGTTTAAGGAGGAGATGAGTTTGAGGAGACCTGGGTGAGGGGATTGCTCAGCACAGTCTGACCCTATGAGGTTGGAGTCACCATGGGGCAGGGCAGAAGGGAGATGGAGGGCTGGGAGGATGGGGGGTGCCCACAGCTCCTGCCTTCCCCCCACTCTCTCTGGGGAGTGTCCTCCTGGGAAGGATGGGGAATTGAGTGCTGTGGGGTCCAACTGGGGGTCAGGCTGTGGAGGGAGATTTGGAGGGAAGTGCATGTCCAGGGCCGGTCTTCCCCGGCTACCACGGACAAGGTGGTGCTCAGGGCAAGGATGAGGCACTTCACTGTGGCTTCACCCGGCCCAGGGGGACCAGCGCCAGGCTCCTCCTTTACAGCAAACATTGTCACTCCTACTTAAAAAGCCCTTGCTACATTGATGCGTTGATCACTGAAACCCCTTGGAAGAAAAGGTTTAAAAGTTTAATTAAAATTTAAATATAATGTATTATGTATATAAAAAAGGCAAGGTAGAAAATACAGCCTGATTCTAGAAAACACTGCAGGAGAAGGATTAGGCGCTTGAAAACAACCCTGGCAGGGCCAGCCCACAGGTGCGTCCTGGGAAAGCCTGTACAAGTGGGACCCACCCTTGCAGGGCCTGCGGGCCGGGGCCAGGCTCGAGCTTTGTGGTCCCGCCGGCGGCGGCGGCACACCCTGCGGGAGAGGCCGCGAGGCGGCGGCGGCACCGGCCTAGCCCGAGATGCACGCGCTGTAGTACACGGCGCTGCTGGCGTCGGACAGCGCGGCGATCAGGCTGCTCTCCTCCGGGCAGGACATGGCGCGCGGGCCCAGCTTGGCCAGCGCCAGGTGGTAGGGCAGCCCGGCGGCGTCGTGGCGAGTCCGGCCGCAGTTGAGGTACTGGTCGAACTCGGTGAGGTCCACGTCGGCCCACAGGTCGGCGGCGGGCCCCAGCGGCTCGGCGCCCTCCAGCGGCGGGGCCTCAGGCGGCGGCGAGAGCGGGCCGGGGTGCGGGCCAGGGGCGCCCAGGGCGCCGTAGTAGAGGCCGGGGAGCGGCGCCGCGGGGGCGGGCGCGGTCCTGAGCGCCTCTGCCAGGGGCGCCCCGTAGCAGCCGCCAGGGTCCCGGGACAACTCGGCGGGCGCGTAGGGCGCGCGGAAAGCCCGCAGCACGCAGTCCTCGGGCGCCGCGGGCGGCGGAAAGAAGGCTGCCTCGCCGGGCTCCAGGCCGTCCAGCGGCGAGCGCTCGGGCGTGGGCAGCCCCAGGCCGTCGAACTCGGCTCCCAGCGGGGGCAGCTCGCGGAAGGCACGGGCGGGGCCCGGCGCCGCGGGGAAGGGCTCGGGCGGCGGGGCCGGGGGCGCCAGGCCCTGCAGCAGGAGGCCGGGCTCCAGGCGCCGCGCCTTGCGCGCCTGCTTCTTGCGGCGCGGCCGGTACTTGTAGTTGGGGTGGTCGCGCAGGTGCTGCACGCGCAGCCGCTCCGCCTCCTCCACGAAGGGCCGCTTCTCCGCCAGGCTCAGCTCCTTCCACGCTTTGCCTGCGGGCGCGGCGGGTCAGCGGCTGCCGTCGCGCGGGTCGCTCCGGGCCCCACGCGCCCGCCGCCCCGGCCCGCCCGGGGAGAGGCGCCCCCGCTCCCGCCCCCGCCCCGCCACTCACCCAGCATCTTGCTGAGCACCGCGTTGTGCAGGTCTGGGTTCTGCTGCGCCAGCCGCTTGCGCTCGTCCTTCGCCCACACCATGAAGGCGTTCATGGGCCGTCGAATGCGCGACTCGTCGGCCGCCACGCGCTCACCGCGGCCGGCCGGGCTGAGGCCATAGCTCCCAGGATCGGGGCTGCGCGGCGGGCTGGGCGGCGAGGCGGGCGCGGCGGGGGCGGCGGAGGGGCCGCGCGGCTCAGCGGCGGCCCCGGGTCGCGGGGCCCATGCACAGTCGCGGTGGGCGGGCGGGTCGTGCTGTGCGCCGTAGCCGGGCGGCGATCTCTGCATTCCAGCTGGGCGCGGCCTGGGCGAAGGAAGCGCGGAGCGCGGAGGGCGGGCGGCGGTCACTTCGGGGCCGTGACGGGCGGGTGGACGGCGGCAGAGACGGCGGTGGCCTCGCGCCGGGTGGGCGTCCAGATATAGCAGCCCGGGGCCAATGGGCGGTGGGGCGGGCGGGCCGGGGCGGGCCGAGGCCGCCCCTCCCGGGGGCTCCTTTCTCCTCCAGGCACCTTCCGCCCGGCCTCCTCCGCTCGTGCCCCCCGCACCCTCTGAAGGAGAGACCCCCGAATGCGAAAGGGCACTGATGTGGCTGAAGCTGGAGGGGCGCCGTCAGGGCTGGCAGACGTTCAGAGATGAGCTGCCGCCCCACCCACGGAGTCAGCCCCGCGGGTGGTAACGGGGAGGTGGCTGCCTCCCCCCTGAGATGACCGCGGGAGGAAGGGGCCATATTTTAGCACCATGTTAGTCCTTCCGTGAGTCTAGCTCGAAGGTAAGAAGCGCTTTGGGAAAGCGCCCTCCCCTGTGTGTGTGTGTGTGGGGGGGGGGGGGGGGTGCTCTTGGTAACCAGGGGTGTAATGTCCCCCGACCCTCCACACACGTGACCTTTCAGTCCTGTCCGTGGGGTTAACGGGGAAGATGGTCTTTACGTCCCCCCTCCCCTCCCAAACCCACTCAGAACAGGACACACCTGGGCAAAGGGCCGGGCAGGCAGAGGAGCCCCAGGCCTCATTCCACCTCCCAGGGGCCTGCTGGGTGCGGGGTGGGGTCTGGGACAGTCCCAGCTGGGTACCTGCCCACCCCAGGCCACCAGGGCAGCAGAGGAGAGTGAGACTGGACCCAGGGTTGGGTCGGTGGGGAGGGAGGGGGAGCCCCTCCTACCAGCCCTCAGCCCTGGGAGGGTTTCCAGAGGAACTTCCGGCCCCCACCCCCACCCCCAGCACCCAGCAGGAGGGGCCAGGGCTCAGGGGAGGTCTTCCTACTGGGTCCTGCTGGTCCTGCTGAGGGGGGGTCTGTTGCTGGTGGAGCAAGGGCCCTCGGCAGCTGCGGGCTCCACTGAGTCCTCCGCCTACAAGTCCCCGGCCCTGGAGCTCCGCAGCCCCCAGCCCTGCCAGGAGCCCTGCCCAGGTGTGGGCGCTTCTTGGTGTGGCCACAGGTGGTAGGGACCCAGAGGCACTGGTGCTGTCCCTGGTGGCCCAGTGCATATACAATCTGCACTCTGACAGGTGGATCCCAAGGGGTGCCCTGCTGTCCCGGGAAGGCCAGGACCCCACAGGGGTCCCCTGAGGGCCCTCAGGTGATTTGGTCCTGTAGGGTCTTATCCAACAGCCGGAGGAGTGAAGGGCTGGGGGTTCCAGGACCCTGAGCCCAGCTGATGTTCTGGGCAGCCAAGGCACAAGGAACTGGGTTCTCTGGGAGGCAGGCCAGAACGGAGGGCCCTGGGTGGACGGGTGCGCAGGCCCCTTCCAGTGGGGCCGGTTCCCCTCTGACCAGTGAGGGGGTGAACCCTGTGGGCAGGTGTGGGGGAGACTCCAGGTGGAAGGGTGGGTCCGAGGGGTCAGCACCTGGCAGAGGCTCTGGGTGTGGTCTGGGTCACCAGGGCCTGCTCAGCCTGGCAGCAGCTGTTCTGGGACAGTGGTCATTGGGGGCTCAGGAAGGAGGCCTCCCGGGCCCCACTGCAGTGACCCCACCTCTCCCACCCCATTGTGAAAGAAGTTTAGTTCCTGAAGGGGCCCTGCTGGCCCCCTGCTGCCCTGACAGCCTGGATTGTCCAGCTGCTCTGAGGCAGCCAAGCATTGCCTCCCCTCCCCGCCCCTGCCCCCGCCTGCTGCCACAGCCATGACCCTCACTCTTGGTCCAACTGTTCAACTCATGTGTCTGGCTGTAATGTCCTGTGTGTGGGACTGGGTGGGGCAAGGTGAGAGCTCCCGGGTGCCCCCTACCTCTTTAGGGGTCTGGCTACCCTCCCCTTCGAGCTACCTGGCAAGGATGTGGACAGCCGGCCCCTCAGGCCCACTGTCCAGATGGGAGAACAATGGGGGTGAGGACTCCCCAGGGCTCTGCAGGGCTGGTGTGGGTGTGGCTGGCTGTGTGTGTGGCTTGGGTGGGGGGAGACACGACACCTCAGATGTGGGTGTCTGCATCTGTGTGTGGTCTGCCTGTGACTGTCAGCCTGGGTTTGGGGGTGAGGTAGGTTCTAGTGTTGGAGGTTGAACAGGACCTAGAATGGGGGTCCTGCTCAAGTGCAGTCATGCCCTCAACACCCACCAAGGGGATCCCCAAGACTTCTCTGGCCACCAAGCTGTGGTCCCAGCTCTGTTCAAAGTGTGGATGATTAATGAGTTTGGGGGCGTTCCTATGCTTCCAGGCTGGCCTGGGGCTCAGGTTGGCTGCTGCCCACCCTTGGGGGGCCCTATCTGTAGCCCCTAACTCCCCAGACAAAAGGTGCAGTGGAGGGCAAGCTTCCTCTAAAGTGTGCAGCTGGCCTGGGTGTCGTGTAGACACTGCTCTGCTGCCCTCTGCTCACTCCCTCCCTCAGCCTGGACTGGACCCCCCAACCTCTGGGTGAAGCCTGCAAAGGATGCTGGGTAATCCCCCTCAGTGGTTCTTGGTGGGGGCTGGATGGGCTCTGGGGGTGGCAGACCTCCCAGGCACTGCCCGGGGCACAGACCTCACAGGCTCCCCCGCCCCCCGCCCCCCCTCACCCAGCCCTGCCGCAGGAGCAGCAAGCCTGGGACCAATTACAGAGTCCTGTGGGGCTGGACCCTCCTGTTCTGGAGGGTGGAGGTGGGTCCCCATTGGATACAGGTCTGGGTGGAGGGGACTCTCTGGTCTCCTGAGACCTCAAGTTTGAAACCAGGCTCCCCAGTTCAGATCCTGCCTCGTGTCCTGAGACCCGGCTGCAGGCCTGGCCCAGGTCCTCATGCTGGTCCTTGTGCTGCTCCCAGGGAATGGGAGGTGAGGGTCAGCCTGGGCCTCTGGGCACCTGGCGATCTGGAATCAAGTGGGCACACATGTGTGCATGTGTGTCTCTTGCCCAGTGACCAGTCTGGTTCAGTTGGACACGGGCGTGTGCTCCGCCTGGTCCTCCTGCTCATTCCTGGGGTGCTGGGCTCCCAGTGCTGTGGGCCTCTCCTAGAAAGGGGTGGGGGGACATGGTGAAGGCGGCAGCTCTAGTGGTTTGGGTTTGGGTCAGTGTGTGATTCCCAGTCACGTGGGCCTGCAGCAGGCAGAGCTCCAGTTGTGGGGCTGCTGTCCGAGTGCTCGTGGGTGTGGGGTGGCTGAGGGCTGAGCCTGGTGAGTGAGCAGAGGGTGTTGCTATCATGGTGGGTGCCTCAGTGTGTGGGCAGAGGGGACTGTTGTGCAGGGTGTCGGACCTGGCCTGAGTGCTGCTGGGCCAGCAGGACCGGGCGGGTGGGGGCCCAGGACCTGGCGGGTGGGGAGGCCGTGAGCGGTAGCAGGCTGTAGGGTGGCAGACAGGCTGTGGACGGCTGGGTGAGGTCACAGGTGGTGGGAGTGACTTTTGTGAGTGTTCCAGTGTCAGTGGGTGTTGCACTGAACGAGAGTTGGGGTGTTGAGCTGTGTGGGCCTTTGGGGGGCCTTGTGTGGCTGTGTGTCCTGTGGTGTTGCTGCATGCTGTGTGGCCCCCTCTCTGCTCAGCAGGGCTCCGTGGGAATGAGGCTGGGGATGGGCTGCTCTAGGTTTCCTTGGCAACAGCAGGGAGGAGCCAGGAAACACCAGCTCAGGAAGGAAGGCTGCAGCTTCGCGAGGGAGCCGGAGGGCCTGGCTGAGCAGGCGCCAGGCACTGTCTGTGCCATCGTCCGGCGTTCTTGCCCCTGGCTCCACCCTGTGCCACCCAGTTTGGGCACGAGCAGCTGCTGGTATGGCTTCTTTATTCAGATCTCAGTGCCCTGGGTCTGGCTCTGAGGTGCCTGTTCTGCAGAAGTTGTGCCCTGTTCCCCCCTTCGTGGCTCTTGGTGGGGCTCTCTGTGCGCCCTGCACGGGGGCTGTGTGTTGGCACACATGGGTATCCCGGCCCCAGGAGTGCAGTGGCCCCCTGGTGGGCCTGGCCCCACACTCACCTGCAGGTCCTGGTGACAGTCCTCAGCTCCTGGGAAGCAGGGAAAGAAGAGCCGAGCCCCAAGGTGGTCACCAGCTGTGGTGACAAGCGGCTTTGATGGCACCACCAGGTGGGGCTGTCAGATAGGCTGGGGGTCTGTGTTCTTAGGGACCACCCCGCCCTTCTTGCTCAGGGACAGGAATCATCCTCTACCATTGACTTGTTTGTATTGAGCATCTGCTCTGTACCAGGCCCTGTTCTAGGAAGTGGGGCTTTGGCAGCAAACAAATCAGACCCAAGTCTCTGCCATTGGGGAGCTCCAGCCCTGAGGAGAGACAGTCAGCGAGTCTACAAACGAGTCAGAATAGGGGATGCCAGGCTGTGCTTGCTCCAGGGAAGGTGCCACACACAGAGGAGGGGGCTGTGTCAGGGGTGCCACTGACTTTCGTGAGGTGACTCTTGAGCTGATTCTTGAAGGAAACATGAAAGTCGTGAGCGCTCGCTGGGGAGAGTGTTTACACAGAGGGACCAACATGTGCAAATGCCCGGGGTAGGGAGTGTGCAGGCCTGTGGGAGAGCAGGAGGGGCCGTGTGGGGCAGGGGGGGCTTTGAGCAGCAGAGGCTGTCCCCTGACAGCGTCCACAGCCTTAGCAGAGTGCTGTGTGGAGACGGGCCTTTGCAGGGCCAGGTGACAAAGGCAGGGGGTCTGGGCCTGGACCAGTGCCTGGCCAAGGCCACCTCCCAAGGCCTGTCTCCTCGTGCCCCAATCCCCCTCATGAAGCCCCTCTATTTCTCTCCAGAAGGGCGGGGCTGGTGTGCCTGGGTTTGCTGACCTCCTCCTTTCACCCATCGCCCCGACTGGCTGCTGCCTGGGGCCCCTGGGGAGGGGAGGGGAGGTGGAGTGGCCGCCGGGCTGGCGGGCAGGGAGGCGGCGTTTCTGGGAATTGTGTGGGGAAGCATTGTTAGAGCAGCCTGGAGCAGCCACCAGCCTCTAGGCCAGTGGTTCTCAACCTTCCTAATGCCGCGACCCTTTAATACAGTTCCTCATGTTGTGGTGACCCCCAACCATAAAATTATTTTTGTTGCTACTTCATAACTGTAATTTTGCTACTGTTATGAATCGTAATGTAAATATCTGATATGCAGGATGTATTTTCTTTTTTTTTTTTTAAATATATTTTATTGATTTTCTACAGAGAGGAAGGGAGAGAGATAGAGAGCCAGAAACATCGATGAGAGAGAAACACCAATCAGCTGCCTCCTGCACATCCCCCACTGGGGATGTGCCCGCAACCCAGGCACACGCCCTTGACCGGAATCGAACCCGGGACCCCCCAGTCCGCAGGCCGGTGCTCCATCCACTGAGCCAAACCGGTCTCGGCAGGATGTATTTTCATTGTTACAAATTGAACATAATTAAAACATAGTGATTAATCACAAAAACAATGTGTAATTATATATGTGTTTTCCGATGGTCTTAGGCCACCCCTGTGAAAGGGTCGTTCGACCCCCAAAGGGGTCGGGACCCACAGGTTGAGAACCGCTGCTCTAGGGGATGCCGGCCTCCGACAAGTGCTGCCTGGGCAGGGGGGTGGGGGTGGGCGTAGGCTAGGGGGTTAGGGGAGTGTGAGGGTGTGGGGGAGAGGGGGTTGGGAAGCTGGACCTGGGCCAAGGTGATTGGTTGAAGGACTGGCTGGAGACTCCAAGAGACCCTACTCTGGGCAGGTGCCTCTTCCCATTCTGCAGACTGGGAGACTGAGGCCCAGAGAGAGGGCTGCAGTGCAGAGCCAAGACATGCACTGGTTCACAGGATCGACGTCCCCGGTCCCTGCCCTCAGAGGAGTAGGCTGGGTCTTAGTCCCACGGAGTCCCTGTGCGGGAGACCTGTGGTCGCATGGTAGGCCAGAGGGTCTGGTCATAGGCGCTGGGTGCTGGCCAGGAGAGCTGCCTGCAGGTGGCAGGGATGGGAGTGTCCCTAGGCTGCAAGACCCCTGCCTGCCTGTGGCCACAGGACTCGGGACTCGAGGGGTGTGTGAGCTTAGCAGCACAGGCCTTCCCACCAAGGCCTCTGCCCCCGCCAGAAGGGAAGTGCGGATACAACCCGCTGGGGTCATGGCCGGCTTTGGGCGGGCGGGTGCAGGGGACACAAATAGAAAAATAAATGGCCTGAGCTTCCGATGTTTCTGTGGCCTGAGGACAGGGGAGGAGCAGGCCTCTGGGCTAAAGGTGTGTCGGGGCCTGTGTGGAGTAGACCCTGGCGTGTTGTTGGGGTGTCCCCAGACCCCTGTCAGGGCTGTGTCTGGCCCCCCCTCCGAGCCCCCAGGACAGAGTGGGGCTCCTACAGAGTGCTCCTGAGGTCACCCGCATCTCTCTCAGTAAAGG
Organism: Myotis yumanensis; assembly: GCF_028538775.1. Taxonomy (NCBI): domain Eukaryota; kingdom Metazoa; phylum Chordata; class Mammalia; order Chiroptera; family Vespertilionidae; genus Myotis; species Myotis yumanensis. The sequence goes on along the minus strand of NW_027223758.1, from coordinate 2,010,199 downwards.
GGTGGAGTGTGGAAGCCCTGGAGGGGATACAACCCTGAGGGGAGGGCAGCCCCAGGGGAGTGGGGCAGGCCTGGGGCTTGGGGGTGGTGTGAGCAGCGCCCCTTAGCACACTGTGGGAACTGAGCAAGGCCCCCTAGTGGTGGGGCAACAGAGTGTTCAGGAGGGCTTTCTGGAATAGGATGGGGTAGGGGTCTGGGAGGTAAGTGTGCTGTCTCCCACCCCTTATTCCTCTTCACCTTTGACCTCTAATAAGGAGCCCCCCATTCCCCACACATCCACATTTTCATGGCTCCAAACCCAGCCTGGAATAAGGTGGGAGGGGTGGGGGGCAGTGGAAGGACCCAGCTCTGGGGGGCACCCTGCTGAGGCTGTGGCCAGGTTCACGAACCCCCTGGAAGGAGAGTCCCACGTCTGATGTCACCCTCTGGGCGCATGTTGGGGAAGCTCCTTGGAGAAGGAAATTCCCAAGGTCGGGTAAGGTCCCTCAGGGGTCAGGGGTGAGCAAGGTTCTGGGAGTCATGAACTCATCTCCCAGGTGGGAGTTGGGGGTTTGGGGGTCGGCCAGTGCTACTTCAGCGTGAGCCCTGGCGAGGGTGGGACCCACCTACAGCCTCCACGGGGAAGGCCTCTCTCCAGGACTAGCCATAGTCCCACTCGGGCTGCTCAGGGTGGTGGCCACACGGACTGGACCTCCCTAGGGGAGGGTGAATGCCTAGCCGACAGGCAGGTCCATGGCTCACTCCCGCCACCTAGAGGCCACTGCTCATGCTGGGCCACATGGGCCTTGGAGCAGGGTCACCTGGACTCTGGCTCACTTTGCATAGGGCCACACCCCTCCCCCTGCGGTGGTGGTCCCATGTAGGAGCCACCTGCACTGTGTTGGAGTTCAGGGCTCCCATCACGGGGGAAGGGCTGTGGTCCCCAGGTCCCCAGCTTGGAAGCCATCTGCCCCCTACTTGTTCTGTCCATTTCCTTGGGCCAGACTCCCTGGACGCCCTGCTTCAGCCCCACAGACTGAACCCTCTTCTGGGCACTCCTCCTGCAGGGGCCCCACCTCTTGGCCATCACCCTTGAGGGGCCACAGCGCCTTGCTCTCCTGGGTCTGTAGCGTCAGTGGGTTTCTGATGCATTGAGATATGCCTGCTTCTACCAGCTGTCACTGTGGCCCCCAAAGCCCCTGAGGTGGAGACCACCCAGCTTCTCACAGAGGCAGAGGACCGCGGGCAGGCAGTTTGGGCTCCCACTCTGGCTTGGCAAGGGAGTAGCGCCTCCTCTCCTCCGTGTCCTTACATTCGTGCACGAGCAGATACTCACAGGGCTGCACTGGCGCATCTTCAGTCCAGCTAAACACTTAGCGGCATCCCTTATGCAAAGCCCCTTGCACAGGATGTTGGGAGACCGTCCCTGTCCAGGGCAGTCTACCCAGGAAGGTGAGGGTGAGCCCTCAGGCTGGCTCTCCAGAGTGTCTGCATGTCCGCTCTCTCCCCAGTACTTTGTGCTGACCCGCCCCATGGAGAGAGTAGATGGGAACTGGCCTCGAGGCTGGCTCCTTGTTAGCGACCTGCTCCAGGGGCTGGTTGACAGCCCAGACTCTGCCCTATTGAGGCCTGGGCCAGAGTTGGGCGTCAGGCACACACCCTTCTTGATATCCCAGGAGAGACTTCTGAGAGGCCTGTGCTCATCCTCTCCCTTTAGAAAAATTAAAAATGTTTTCATTGATTTCAGAGAGGAAGGGAGAGGGAGAGAGAGATAGAAACATCAGTGATGAGAGAGAATCATCGATTGGCTGCCTCCTGCACACCCCCCACTGGAGATTGAACCCAAAACCTGGGCATATATCCTGACTGGGAATCAAACCGTGATCTCCTGGTTCATAGGTTGACGCTCAACCACTGAGCCACGCAGGCTGGGCTCATCTTCTCCTTTTGACTCTACTCTTAGGGACCTGAAGCTGTTTTGAGGTCTCTAGGATGCACATCTTCCTGTTGCAGAGGGTAGAGACTGAGCTGCTCTACGCTGACCATGTGGGCTTACTTCTCTCCCCTGTGCTCCAATATTTGTTGGATCCCCAGTCATGGTTCTTAGAAGTGGTGCCAGCACAAAGGGGAGTTCCCTTTGAGCAGTCCCCCATCCACTTAACCCTGCCTGTTGGGGGGCCTGGCTGGGCAGTCTCATGGACACATCCCTGTGGGAGATGGGGAGCCAGCTTTGCAGTCCTTGCAGCCTGATCTCTGGGGCTGGGTTCTCTGGAGTTACTGCTGGTTTCTGTTTTACAGGACCCTGGCCAGCTCCTTGTTTTGGCCAGTTGTCATCTGTTGAGAGAGAGGTTGAAGGGTGTGTGGCTCCAATCTCCCTAGTGTCACTGGTATTGCTGGACCCTCAAAGGCTACACACACTCTCTTACCAGGAGATTTTGGCCTCAAGGGCTTACATGGTTGGGCTGGGCTAAGAGCTATGGCCCAGGCTCATGTGAGGGGCAGAATCAGAGCCAGTTTGTACATTGGAGGTGCTGTGTTCTCCTGTTACGCTGGAAAACCTTTGCTCCCTATGAGGAATTCCATGCTTTTTTCTTATACTAATTACTAAGAATCTCATAACCTATGTTTTCCTTTTCACTTTGGCTGCTGGGAAGCTCAGTTATATCTAAGTCATGGTCAGCTGGGGTCATCTGGACATCCCATCTTCCATCTGGCCTCACAGTTATTTGACTTGAATTTTAGTGACTGTGGGGCCCACAATACTATAGACCTCAGTCCCCTGGCCTCTACCCTCCCCCAGAATCGTGCCCCCTACAGAAAATCACCCAGCATCTGCGTCACTGAGGAGGTGGTAGACATCTGGCGGAGATGCGGACACTGTTCCTCCCCTCCTCCCCAACCTGCCCTGGGCCAGGCCATCCCTTCAACTCAGTGCATTCTGTTCCTTCTCCCGGAGCTCCAGCAGCAAGGGTGGTGACAACCTAATTGCTCATGCTCTCTCCCCTGTGCCCTGTTCTCAGTGCATGATGCGAATCAGCTCATAGCATTCTGACAGCAGCCCGATGAGGTAGATACTATCAACATCCTATTTCACAGATGGGAAGACTGAGGTCCAAAGTGGTCAATGACTTATTTGAAGTGGCAGCCAGTGATTCGCATCCGGTAGATGACTGTGGAGACAGAGTCCCTGGCCGCGCAGCCTCTCCAAGTCCCTTGGTGCCTTGCTAACCCCAGCTCATGGCTCTCCCAGACTCCGGAACCTGTTACTGCTCCCTCGGGTCTCCAGGCGGCGCCCTGCACGAGGCCTTAGATGCCCAAATCCGGAGCAGAGCGCTCAGGGCATCTTCTGCAGGACTTGGCTCTTGGACACCAGAGTCAGAATGCGGCTGCCCTGCGACAGCGGGTGGTGGATTCCCCGGCCAATCCAGGGAGGAGGATTGCGGGGTTTGGGGTCCAAGCTGCAGCTGGTACTCACGTCCTACCTAGCCCACCACGCACCACCGCAGCGCCCTCCACCGGCTAACCGGACCGTGTGGGGGCTTGTGGGACTGCGAGTCCTTCGGCTCCATAGGTCTGCGGCGACGGCCTGCGTCAGGACTACAATTCCCAAGAAGCAGTGCGCACCCGCATGGCTCCTGGGAGTTGTGGTCCAGAGCGGAGAGAGCGCGGCGCGAGGCGGGCGGGAGTGGGAACTACATGTCCCAGTTTGCAGCGCGGCGGGCGCGGGGGCCAAGGGTTTGAACTGAGGGTCTCCCTCCCGCGGCAAGGCTGAGTTGGCGGCGGCGGGTGCGGGAGGCGGTGACCGCCCGGGGAGGTGGTGACGGCCGGGGGTTGGCGTCTGGGCCGGGAGGCTGAGGCTGGCGCGGCGGGCGCTGGGGGCGCTGCCCCTGAGGCAATGATGGGCAAGGAGGAGGAGATTGCGCGCATCGCCCGGAGGCTGGACAAGATGGTGACCAAGAAGAGCGCGGTGAGGGGCGCGGGCCGCCAGGACCCCGGGACCCCCGCCCCGCCGAGCCCGCCGAGCCCCCGTCAGGGTCGGGGAGATTACCCGAGGGGCAGGACGAGAGCCCGCCGGTGGCCGAGCAGAGACCCCTGCCCAGGGCCAGCCCTGCCCATCACCCCCGCACCCACGGTTAGGCCGCCATCAGGCCTGGACCTGGTCCGGCAGCCACCGCTCTGGGCTCAGACCCCAACTGCGGCCTGGGGCCCGCCCCCTCCCCGTCCCAACTCCAGACCCCGCGGGCGGCCCGCGACGCCCTTCCTCGGCCCCGCCCCTCCGGGCCACCTCACCGCATCCCTCGGTCCCGCACCCACTCCGGCCTGCAAGAGTTCGGGGTGCGAGATCGGCCTCTTATCCCCTGCAGTCCCTGCGGGGCCGGCCGCAGGCCTTTCCCTGTCCCCGCCTCACAAGAGCCAGGTTTCCTTAATAAATGCTTTCCCTTCTTTAGCCAGGACTCGGCCAGCAGCAACTGGGGAGTGGGGGGCAGTAGAGACCCCAGGAAAGGGCCCTCCTGGTCCGGGAGCCTGGCGGGGGTGCGTGGGCCTCTTGTTCTGCCGCCCGGAGCCTCTGCAGAGAGGGGCCTGGCAGATGGGGTTCCAACAGCTCGGAGGCCCCGGCACCCGCAGGCCCTTCCGCGGAAGCGCCCTGTGGGCGGAGAGGGTCCCGGCCGCCGGGAGAGGCTCAGCACACACCGACTCCCTCCGCTCCCCGGAGCTCCTGGGCGCCAGGCGGAGTGTGGCCTCAGCCAGTGGAGGTCCTGGGCTCGCACCCTGCAGCCATCCCCGCTGGGTGCTTGCACCGACAGTTTGGGGTGGCTGTGGGTTGAGCAGGGTTGAGTGTGGATCCCTGGTTGACCCTGTTGCTGGGAAAGGGGCTGGCTCCCATTCATTCGTTCACCCTGCCAGGAGTGCCTACCCTCCTCTTGTGTGCAAATCCCTGGGAGGTCGTGGGCAGCTGAGCAGGGGCGTGGGAACAGTCTAGCCTTTTCCAGAGATGGCCAGAGAAAGGAGACAAAACGAATGATAAACACCCCCAGCGGGGGATGGAGATGGGTGGCGAAGCCCAAGCAGGGTAGGAGGGGCCAGGCAGGACTGGGGGAGGGGATGCAGGTGGAAGCACTGCTCAGGCCAAGCCCCAGGGAACGGGCTGGTGAACACTGCCGGCGGAGGTGGCCGGCTGGGTGCTGTGGAGTGGGGGTGAGAGCTGGCAGAGGCCCTTGGGGGTTCCAGTGCCCATGAAGCCCCTGGGGGAGTTGGGGCCCTGCTTGGGATGTCAGGAATCAAGTTTGTCTCTCTGGTCTGGAGCCCTGGAAAGCTGGCATTCTGGAGCCGGGGGTTCCGTCAGGGGAAGATGATCAGTGAGTGGCACTGTGCCTTGCCTCTGGCGACATCGTCCCCTCGGAGGAGGTCACCCAGGGCTGTAGCCTCAGCAGAAATGCTACCCAGATTGGTGGTGGGGGTGGGCCAAGCCCTCCCACGACCTGGGGCATCTGAGGCTCTCACAAGCTTGGGTGGTGGGTGGGGTCATCTCTGCCCCTTTATGTCAGGGGAGACACATGAAAACCTCACTGCATTAAAAATCGAAGCATCTGTGGAGGGAAGAAAAGCAGGGAGAAGGATGGGGTGCGGTCACTGAGAAGGTGTCATTTAAACAGCTCTGTAGGGAGGGAGGGCACAGCCCTTGGGGCACCCTGTAGTGGGAGCAGCAGCTTGGCCCCTGGAGGAGCCTTGAGGAACTGCCTTATTGTGTGAGGGCTTGGAGAAAACAGGTGTGGTGTGGGGGGTGAGGCAGAGAAAGCCCAGGGGTCTAATAGTCCAGGCGAGGGGGGTGGCTGGCCAGGGCCTGAGAGTCCTGCAGAGACTGATGGGGGTGGGGTGGGGGACTGTGAACGCTGGGTGTGGGTGTGGTGGAGGCGCCCTGGGCCCTGGGTCAGCCCCTCTCAGTGGGTGAGTGGGCCACTTTAGAAAAAGGCACCTGGGCAAGGGGCATGGGACTGCACAGGACAGTGAGCACCCCTGGGCCACCCCTTCACCTGGCTGTGGCCCTCCAAGGCATTTCCCATTGTCCTGGTTTGGTCAGTGGCTGATGCTGGGTGAGAAGTCACACGACCTGTAATGCTGGGTGAGTGCATGGCCACTTCCTATTCCCGCCCTCCCGGGTATCTGACCCAGGTGGATCTCCAAATTGTCACTGCCCTGTCCCCCCTCGTGTGTCAGAGGTGGGCTTGTGCACTGAGACTCAGAGTCCTTCATGAAGGTACCCCTCCCCTTTCTAGGAGGGAGCCGTGGACCTGCTGCGGGAGCTGAAGGCCATGCCGGTCACGCTGCACCTGCTCCAGGTAGGGCCCTCGTGCCCCTGCTCAGGACAGCTCCGGGGACAGCTCCTGGGCCCTCACAGGGCTCCCTGGCCGCCCCCCCTCTGTCCTTGGTCAGTACAAACCCCTTCCCGAGGAGACCATCTGTGCCTTGTTCTGTTTTCTGAGAGGGGGAGGGACAGGGTGGCCTACCTGCCCTCACCCTGAGCTTCCCAAGTCCCAGGTGGGGCAGTAGCCCTCGGGAAGTGTCCCCTTCCCTCAGCCCCGCCCTGGGGGAGCCACCGGGGGTCTGTGAGGGGGCTTGGCGGCTGCCCCAGCCCACATGCTTGCCTTGCAGTCCACCCGGGTCGGCATGTCTGTCAACGCCCTGCGGAAGCAGAGCTCAGATGAGGAGGTCATTGCACTGGCCAAGTCGCTCATCAAGTCCTGGAAGAAGCTCCTGGGTGCGCATCAGCAGCACGGGCTGTGCTGGGGCCCCACTGTCCCTGAGTCAGACCACCTGGGAGTGGGGGCTGAGGGCCGGAGGGAGGGTCGGGCTGCTAGGTAGAGCCAGGAGAGAGGAGAGTGGAGGGTGAGTGCAGGGCTTGGGCAGGAGGGCAGGGAGCCACCCAGCCAGGGGCGAAGGGAGGGGGAGGAGAGAGAAGGGGCCAAGGGTGAGGAAAAGGAGGGAAGAGGAGGGAGGTGGCAGAGAGGAAGGGGGGCATTGCCCCTCAGAGGGGTTGGGGCAGCCTCCTCCTGGGGACCGCAGAGGTGCCGCTTCAGGACCCCAAGCCCCTCTAGCCTCAGCGCTCTGTCCAAGCCCGCAAAGTGCAGGCCGCGTGGCCTGGTGGTGGGTGGGATCCTCATCCCACGGGAAGGTCCCAGGGAGACCAGGGTCTCAGGAGACTAGTGGGGGATGTGTTCAGGGGAGGGGTCACTGGTGCCCGAGGTCCAGCTGGGGCATGGCCTGTCCTGGCTCGCCTTTGTCCAAGTTCAAGTGCTTCACCTGTGGGGACTGTGCCTGTGTGTGTGCATGCCAGGGAGATTGTACACAGGAGTCACTGTGGGTGGATGGCAGTCTGCTCCAGCAGGACGGGCAGTTGGGGGGACCCCAGAAAGGCCCACAGGCAGCCTCTAGAGGGGGGATGTGTACGAGGAAGGGGTGGGGGCCACCCTTCTGAGTCTGGGCAGGAGAGGGCCCCAGTTGGTTGTTAGCAGGAAGGCTCAGCACTAGGGCCTGGGGGGGAGGGGGTTCAGGGTTGGGCGGGGAGGGGGGTTGCGGCTGGCAAGCTACCTGAGGCTGTGCCTTGGTGATGATCTGCTCCCCTCCCTGGCCTGGCCCTGCCCTTCGGCCTGCCTTCCCCTAGCCAGCCGCACCCCCTCCTTTCTGGGCACTTGCAGATGCTTCAGATGCCAAAGCCAGGGACCGGAGGAGGGGCGGGCCTCCGCCCACATCATCCTCGAAGGAGGGCTCCGAGGTCAAGGATTCCAGGTAGTGCACCTGGAAGGCGGTGCACACTTCCTGCCGCCAGGGACCTACCTGCTCAGCATGAAGGTGCTGACTTCTGCGCCCTGGGCAGGCTGAGGACACATGAACATGGGCCCTGCTAGCCTCTTGGAGGGACTCTCCCAGGCAGCCAAGCCTGGCCTGGTTGGCCTCTTGGGGATGCCTTCCTTCCAAAGCTCCTCTAGACACTGCCTTCAGACCCACCATCGAGGGGCGAGGCTGTGTCTGAGCTGAAAAGAGCTGCTGCAACCCTGAGGGGGCTGCAGGCCGGCCCTTGGTCTGGTTCTCAGGTTGCATCAGTCACTGCGGCCTCTCCCTCCCTCATGGGGGTCACGGCATGAAACTGGCATGAGACTGTGAGAGAGGGTGGGAGGATGCAGCCTGGGTGGCAGGCAGCCTGGCTGGGGCTCCCAGCCCTGTGAGGGCAGCCATGCTGGTGGGCAGACCTGGCCTTGGGTGACTCCCAGCCCCACCTGCCTCTCCTTGATCTGGCACATGGTGTTGGGTGTTGTGGCCCTGTGATCTGGGCTTCCCTGGGTGTGATGCTGCCCCCCTAGTGCTCTGTCGGTGCCCTACCCAGATGGCCTCACTACCTCTGGACAGTGGGGCAGACCCCAGGGCATGCTGGGCTGGACCGCAGATGCATGGGGTCACTGGCTGCTCTTGGGGGGGAGCTGAAGGGATTTAGGGGAAACTGGCTATGACACTGACTTTTCTGGTGACTGGTGTCTCATGAGTTCACGTGGTCCGAGGGGCCTGTCTCTCTCCAGCGGCCAGAGGCTGGAGCTGCCCAGGGTGCTGCCAGCCCCGAGGATGACCACGTTTCCCCCGATGCCGGTCACCTGCGACGCTGTGCGGAACAAGTGCCGCGAGATGCTGACGGCCGCCCTGCAGACGGACCGTGAGTGCCCACCGGACAGCTTGGTCCCCAACCCACTGCTGCCACCTGGTGCTGGGCGGGCCGAGGGGGTGAGTGGAGCCAGCGGGGCTGCTGGAGAGAGCTGCTTCCTGCAGGTGAGCACACGGCCATCAGTGCAGACTGCGAGCGCCTGTCGGCCCAGATCGAGGAATATATCCTTTGTGCAGGGGCTTAAGGCTGGGGGTTCCAGAGGAGTCAGCGGGCCAGCCAGGCCCAGCTTTCCCTGGTGGCCACTACCCTGGCGCCTTTGCCAGGCTATTGGGTGATGAGGTCAGCTCATCCCTGAGCCTGCTTCGGGCTGATTCTGCCTGCTGGTGTGGCCTGGGCCTTGAGCCTGCAGCTGGGACCCAGCCAGGACTGAGTCCAGGTGGGCCACCCAGAAGCCCCTCAGCTCACCACCTGACCTGGGGGGCAGACTGATCCAGAGTGCTGGGCTCCTCTTCCCAGCCCAGCCCCTACCCTGGTGGCCCCCACCGGGAGGCCCTCCCTGGCCCAGCGGGGTGGGTGGAGGTCAGCAGCCTCAGCCTACAGCGGGTCCTTAAATGCCCGCACGCATCTTCCGGGATGTGGGGAACACGGACATGAAGTATAAGAACCGCGTGCGGAGCCGCATTGCCAACCTCAAGGACGCCAAGAACCCTGACCTGCGGCGGAACGTGCTGTGTGGCACCATCACGCCCCAGCAGATCGCGGTGATGACGTCGGAGGTGCTCCCCTGCCCTACCCGGTGGAGGGGGGGCGCTGCCTGCAGAGCTGGTTGCACAGCTAAGCACCCCCTCCCCCAGGAGATGGCCAGTGATGAGCTGAAGGAGATCCGCAAGGCCATGACCAAGGAGGCTATCCGAGAGCATCAGATGGCCCGCACAGGGGGCACCCAGACAGACCTGTTCACCTGCAACAAGTGCAGGAAGAAGAACTGCACCTACACACAGGTGTGCGGCCACCCCCTCAGGGCCCCAAGTGCCCTCAGAGCCGGCCCTGTGGGTGGGGTCCACACCCTCACACCTGACCCCATGGTGTGAATGGTGCCAGGGCTGGGGCCCAAGCCAGGGAGTGAGGGTCACCTTTGGGGCCTCCCCACTTGCCAGGACCCTTGGCCCCCAGTAAGCAGCATCTTGCGGGGTAGGTCCTGCTTGCTGTGGACACTAAAGTTGGGGAACCTGGCCCAGCCCAGCATGGAGGGGCCCGAGAACTGTTGCTACTGGTGGGAGGGAGTGGGCTGTGCTCCCTGGTGGTGGCTGTGGAACCACACCCAGACCCGCAGAGGCCACACTGCTGTGGCCCCCGGGAGGCAGCAGGGCCCTGGGAAGAGGAGCGGGTCAGGGTGGCTGGAAGGCTGGGTCGCTGGGGCAGCCGCGGCACGTCACCCACAGGGACCCCGGGGCTGCGAGCCCAGCATGGGTGGCCTCCCAGGTTGTGACTCCAGGGTCCTCACCACATCCTCCCACAGGTGCAGACCCGCAGCTCTGACGAGCCCATGACCACGTTTGTTGTCTGCAACGAGTGTGGGAACCGCTGGAAGGTATGCGGGTGAACCCAGGGCCCCTTCCTCTGGGATGGGTATCTCCAACCTGTGTGGGGTCTGCACAGTGTGAACTGGATGACAGCCCTGCTCAGCCAGCCTCCTGGGAGCTCTGGTGAGGGTGGTGGAGACCTCGCCCGCTCCTGCCTCCGCCCTCAGGGTCTCCGATGCCGAGTGTCCCCCATTCCTTGCAGTTCTGCTGAACCCCGTGCAGATGTGCCTGCAGCAGCGGCCAGCGCTGGCTGTCCCTCCTCGCCTCCTGTGGACACAGCCTCTGAAGCCCTGCCTGTGCCTTCCTGGCTGTCCCCAGAAGGCAGACACCCGCCCCCCATCTGCAGCGCACCTGTCTCCACACGATTAAATGTTTCTTCTTGCCACCATGCTGCCCTTGGCTTTTGGTTCTGGTGGGCTATGCAGAGCTTGGGCTGTGAGTTGGGTTTCCCACTGCTGCTGGGGACAACCCTCCTTCCTGGGGTCAGGGAACATGGGTGTGGCCCTGGGGGAGCAGTGCTGGAGGGACCGAGTGGAGGGGGCCTCGGGCACACAGAGGACCCGGTCTCCTCCCCAGGCACTGCAGCTTAGGGCCCAGGGCAAGCCTGGGTCCCTCAGCCTCCGCTGGCAGCCCTTCCAGACAGCCAGTCTGCTCTGGGAGGCATTGGCGAGGGGAGGGGCTAGATCTCTGACTAGCTCAGGGCCTCGGACCACATGCAGCATCAAACCCCTTTGCGTCCCAGAAGTTCAGGGACGAGTGGCCAGCACATGCCTGAGACAGCGGAGTTAATAGTGTCTGGCACCGGGGACCCTCAGGGAGGATTCACCCCATGAGTACTGCCCCAGCAGGCCAGTCTCTGGGGTGACCTTTGAGGCGTTTCAGGACCCTGCCCACCCAAGGCTTGGGCAGTGCTTGCCATTGCACTGCCAGTCCTGGTGAGGTGCTGCGGGGGCCACACCTGCTGGGGTCCAGCATCTCCGTGCGCAGCCCCTCACTGAGGGTGGGGTGGGACAGCACCTGCTCCCCTGCCTGGGTCTGGACATGGGAAGGAGACTTGCTTTAAAAGTATCTTCAATAACAAGACATCCTATTTTGGGGGAGGTGGAATGGAGATAAATATGAAAACTTTTTTTCCTTATAAAATACAGCGAGGACAAGTTTCCAGATTCAAAGTTAATGAACATAAAAGAGAGAAACTGGATCCTGTCACCTTGAGCCTAGTTCAGAGGTTCTGGGTCTGATTCTGGGGAGCAAACAGCTCCAGCTGGAAGGTCTGGCCACGTCACACACTGGACAGTGCAGAGGTCTCTTCCATCAAAGGCACTTTTCCAGGCTCCAGGGCCTCTCGAGGCTGGTGGATCCGAGATGCCTCCTGGAGGGTCTGCCCCTCACCAGGCAGGAGCCCCTGGCCGGCCAGCACCCCTGCCTGTTAGCAGGACCTCAGGGCACTCGCCCCTTGGGCGGGGAGAGCTCCTGGCGTGCCCTCAGGGTGCTGGGCCTGGTGTGCCAACACCGGCTGCCGCATGGGAAAGGTGACCCGAGTCTCTGCCGGTGGGGGGCGGCCTAGGCCTCATGGGAGGACTGGGAGTCCCCCTGGAGCAGCAGGGCACGGTAGGCGGGGGAGCTGAGGAAGCGGGGGTAGGAGTCCCGGTGCATGAGTGTGTAAATCTGCAGCTGTGCGTCGTCGAATGTGTGCGCGGACGGCTCCTGCATCTTCTTGTTGATGCCTTCCCGGACGCGGGAGTCCAGGCTCACCTCCTTGGGGGACAGGATGGACACGTAATCCTCATAGATGAGCCTCGCCTTCTCGTCCACCACGTGCTGGTTGGCCTCAGCCTTGAGCTCCTCGCAGGCCAGCCAGAAGAGCATGTTCTCCTCGCTGTACTCCGTGCGCAGGAACGCCCGGAACGCGCTGCGGCCCGCGGGGCTGTGCATCAGCTTGTCGAAGGACTGTGCCCAGCTCTGCACCTCCTCAGGGCTTGGCGTGCTGCTGGGGCACCCGCCGCCAGGTCAAGCACGTGCTGCTCCACCCAGACCCCCCCCACCCCCCCACCCCCGGCCACAGATGCTCACGGCCCCAGACTCACCAGGCTTCACAGCTGGGGAGGGGCTGCAGCTTGCTCTCCCCGGAAGCCCGCCATGCTGGTCGCCGCCCTTCACTCCTGATGGCAGATACGCGGGCCCATGCGTGAACACGGACACTCAGCATGTGTGGACATGAGGCCTGGGGCTCTCAGCACCTGTGAGCCCACCGCAGGGGCAGCCCTAGGATCCGCTCCTTCTCCCCTGCCCCCAGGTCTTGGCTGCTCCAGCTGCATTTGACCCAGGACCTCCACTGTCTTCCTGCCTTTGGGCCTTCACGGGCTCCTGGTATCCCCCCCATCTGACCTCACCCACTTTCTCCCAAAGGCCCTACTGATGGGGTGGGGAAGCCCCTGGCCCAAGGGGTGACTCCTGACTCTCCCTAGAAGCCTGTCTTTCCCCTCTGGCTCCCAAACCCATGCCTGGCTAACAGACACCTCACACCAAAGCGTCCACACCGAACTCCACACCTACTGCCACCTGCCTGACCCCAAACACCCCTTGGCCTCCAAAGCCAAATTCTCAGTGAGTCCCAACTCTTCCTATTCTCCACCCCCAGCCCACCCTCAGCCATCCTGGATCTGGGCTCCGGCCTCGCTTGCTCACAGGTCAGCTGCCCCCTTTGGTTCCCCGCAGTGCTGTCCATTCTGCAATTAAGGGCTGGAAGTCTGAGTCGGGTCAGGCCTCTGAAAGGCACAAAAACTCAAACAGCTTCCCCCGATGCCTGCCCACCCCGGGGACGACCCGGAGCCCCATGCCCACTCCAGCAGCTGCTCTGGAGGTGTATCCGAATTGTCACCAGGCCAGGCCTCTGCTCAGCCCCCTCCATCTGATAGTCTGTGGGTCCGCAGGGCCAGCAGGGGCCGGCTGTAAGTTGCGCCAGTTAGCGTGTGCTGAATAAAAGACAGAGGGGTGCGCACACACAGGGCACTGGCTACCAGCCACCAGAACCCAACAGCCCCTGGATACGTGTTGTGGGTGGCAGAGGCGTCCTGCCCGCACGTGATGCCTCAGAAGCCACATGAGGGTCAGGGAGTGGGGTCTTGGGCCCAGGTCTGCTCAGCCCACCCCTCCCCACCCCCACGTACCAGGAGCAGCTGCAACAGCAACACCAGCACAAGCAGCAGGGGTTGCGGCTGGGGGGAGCCGGGGGCCCCGCATGACTGGACATGGAGGGAGGCTGGTCTGCCTCCTCTGGCCCTGTGTGCTGGGGGAGACGGGCTGCCTCAGTCACAGGTGGCCACGCTCCCAAAGGCAGAACTGTTCCAGCCTCCCCAGTGCTGGAGGGTCCCTCAATTCCTTGTTGCCCCCCCACCCCTGTCCCTGAGGGGGCGAGGCAGGGGCGGAGGAGGTGCACCTGCTTCTCGGCCTCATGTGCGGTGGGCATGGGTGGGTGGAGGTCGTCGCTCGGGCTCCGTGGTGCCGGCTCGGGACCCTGACCACAACCTGGGGGTCTGAGGAGAGGCCAAGGTTCTCAGAGAACCTGAGACCCCAGCCCTGAGGCCCCCGGGAGGGGTCTTGAGAGTTGCCTCCCTCCTTCCTGGAGCCCCAGCAGGGCCCGCTCCCCTGCCTGCAGCCTCGCCCCAGCCTATATCAGGGCTGTGAAGAGCTCCACAGGAGGTTCTGGGACACCCCCATCTGCTTGGTCCCTGGGAAGCCGGAAGCCTGGGTTCCTCTTTCTCGGTTTCCGGCTCCTGTCCCCTCCCAAGGGGGCTGGGGGCCCCAAGAGTCTGGGGCTGTCAGGTCAGTGCACAGGGATGATGGTTAGACATGCAGAACCCCCATCCCAGCTCCCTCCATCCTGGGTTTTCTGTGGAGGTTGTGTATGGGGGGTGGGGGTGGGTAGGGTTGCTTCCCACCAGGAATCCAGATCCGCCCCCGGGCCCCACAGCAATGCCCTGTTCACTGGGACTGAGCAAGGGGCGCCGACCATGCCTGCAGCATGAAGGGTCTGAGTGGGAAAGGGAGCGGGGCTTCCTGAGGGCGTGGGGAGCGGAGCTCATGGTGAGGAGAGCCATGAGCTTTCTGCGGTGGACCTACTGCTCCTCTGTCCTCAACAACTGGCCCCTGGTAGCCCCGACCCCCAGCTGGCCACTTACTGCCCAGGTCTCCCGGCCTCCCTTCCCGGGCCTCCCTCCTCGCTCCGGGCTGGGGAAACTGCTGCCTTGCCACAGAGCAAGGGGCACAGGTGGGGGGAGGGGAGCAGGGGCTGCAGCGGGAGGGGAGGGGGTGTCCTGCTCCCTAGCTGGAACTGCGGGGTACCCAGGGGAGGCAAGGGGTGTGTCCTTCTCAGTGTCTCTGCAGAAAGTCTCTGCAGCATTTTCTGCGCAGGGGGTGTGGGGAACGGGGGGAGCTGAAGGCTGGAGCCAGGCAGCCTTCATGTGTCTCCAGGGAGGCCGACTGCGGATCCCCAAGTACTGCACCTCGAAAGTGACAGCACAGGGCAGCCACCAGCACCCTGGAGGCAGTTTGAATGTCTCCCCACCACGGCCCCTGCCTGCGCTCACCTCGGCCCAGCTGAGGGCCCACAGGGCCTGGGGAGCCCTGTCCATCTGCCTCGCAAACCTTCTTGAGCCCCCACCACCTGTCTCAGCCGGCAGGAGGCTCAAAACTTGGTTTCACATCAGTCAGCTGAGGATCTTTTAATCCTTTGTGGTCCGTGCTGGCCTAGGCCATGGTCGGGAGGGGAGGGTGGATGCTCTGGGGACAGGTCCTGGCAGTCCCTAGGCCAGCAGCTCTGGAGCAGGGCTCCATTCTGGCCCTGGCCAGGTCTGGGCCAGGACCCTGTGCATGCTCAGGGCACCCCTGTCTCCAGGGCCTGGCACAGAGGCCCCTGCCCTGACCCATAACTGGGAGCAAGGCACAGGGTCCCCTGGGGCCTTAGCCCCTTACAACCCTGAGATCATGGCAGGGTAGGGTTAGGGTTCAAACTTGGTCCTAGGGGCTCCCAGCAAGCAGATGGGGAAGCAGCAGCCCACAGCTTTTCCCTCAGGGGTCAAGTTTCTAGGGAAAGGAAGGGGTGTGGCAACCTCTGCGGCCTGTAGCTGCCTGTAGCTGTAGCTGTACCCCAGGCTGCTGTGACTTCCCCAGGCAGAGCTGCTCTTCCTCCTCTGCACCCCCACCCGTCAGTGGGGGCAGGGCCTCAGTCCTGTCCCCAGCCCCTAGCACCTGAGTGGGCTGCCATCTCCGACTCAGCTCTGAAGTAGAGGGGCCCTGTCTGAGGGTGCAGGGCCCAGGTGCTGGAGTCCAAATTTGGGGCAGCGGGGGGACAAGTTCCTGCTGTCCAGGTTGCAGGCCCTGGACCTGACTCCCTTTTCAGGCTGGCTGTGGCCAGCCTGTGCCCCAGGGCACCTACTCTCTCCTGGCTGGGGTTCCTGCCCCTCATCCTGGCATTTGGAGGGGGGCTCCGTCCCCTTCCCTAGTCCCTCGAAGCTCCCCACCCCCTCCCCAGTCTGGGATGAAAGAGACTGGACAGGCAACCAGTGTACCTCTAAGTAGACTTGCCATCACCTCCGGACTCCATTCCCTCCTAATCCTGCTCAGTACCTTTCCTATCTGCCCCCCCTCCACATTTGGCTGGTGGGGGAGCCCCAGATTGGCTCCTCCGAGGCCAATGTTCCTCACCCGGTGACCCTCGCCCCAGCCCACCTTTCCAGTGGTGGCGGAGACTCACTTCTCGACCCCTTTTCCTGCGGGAGGGTCTGGCCTGCAAAAGCCTGTCTCCTTTTGCAGGGACCTGAGGCCCCCACCCCTACCTCGAGGAAGTCGCCATGGCGGCCCACTCACCAGCGACCCAACGGCGAGGTGGGAGCGGGAGGGGCCAGGTTCGGTCTGGACCTCCCCTGGCTGTCGAAGAGGCGTGCGCCGCAGCAGCGGGGGCTAGTCGGTGGCAGGAGGTTCCCGCGGTTCTGGATCGCGCCGGCCCGGCCCTATCCGTTGGGGTGGGGGGCAGCGCCTCCTCTGCGACTCGCAGGTCTGAGAAGCTGCCAGATCCGACGGATGGAGCGGGCCGACAGGGTGTCCCGCCTCGGCCCCTCCCCACCAGCTGGGGGGGAGGGAGACACGGAAACCTGGGTTCTTCCGGCCCCCCCTTGAGCAATCACTTCCCCAGGCTCTGAGCTGCAGAAAAGGGGAACCCAGTTGTAGCACCCCCTCCCCCACGCGCGTGGGGGTGGACTCCAGCCCCTCCGCGGCCCGGGGGTCCACGTGGACCCCGCGGCGGGAGTCCTTGGGGTGCGGAACCCGGAGCCTGCTCCCGCCCGCACAGCCCTGGCCGCAGGGGCAGGGCCGCGGTCCCGGCGCCACCGGCGCGCACTCACCGCCAGGCTCTTAGCCGCTTGCCCGCCCGGCTCCGAGGTCCCGCCGATCGCTCGGCCGGGCGCGGGGTGCTGTGCGCAGGCGCCTGGCCGCACTTCCCCAAAGCGCGGGGCCGGGACTTCCTCGCTCGGGGAGGCGCCCGCGCGCCCCGCCCCGCGCTCGCGGCTCCGCGCCCCTCCCTCCGCTCCCCACCACCCGGCCCGTGCCAGCTCTGCCCTGGGTCCCCACCGTCAATCGCTAGGGCTGCGGCTGAAGGTGAGGTGTCGCCCACGGGGCCTCTGGCCCCTGAGCGGCCTGGGTTAGCTCTGCAGCAGCTGGGGGTGTGGTCGTGCCTGGCTCTGCTCAGCCGGGCCACCCTGGCTCTGCCATGCACGTGGGCGCCCCGAGAAGCTGTTCCAAAGTGGAGCCAGAGAGCCCTGGGATAAGGCCGCGCCAGGACCGCGCGTTGCTCTGCCCGCCTGTCCCAGGCCCCACCAGTAAAATGAGGGTAGGAGCCCCTATCTCCATGTTGTAGGCCCTACAATGTAGGGGGTTACCAAGGAAGGGTCAGGGGCCCTGGGTTGCCGTGTGTGTGGGGGGTGGGGGGATGGGTTCTTGCATCTGGAGTCATCAAAAGTCCCTGTCCTATCCGTGGGGCCTTGGGGTGAGTCCCTTCTAACCCCTCATGCTGCCCCAAGGTGTCCTACAGTTTAAAGAGCCGGTACAGTTGTTAGTTCAGTTCCTGTCCCAGCTTTTGGAGCATCGCGGTGGCCCTGCCCATGCTCCCGGCCTGCAGTGGGTGTGACCCTTGGTCTCAGCGGGTCCCCTGCAGGCGACAGCCTGCACAGCTCCTGATGCTGGGTTCTGCTCACAAAACGACTTCCTGTTGTACAGGTCGCCCTGTGGACAGGCTTCCAGAACTCTGAGGTGTGAAGGGAAATGGAGACTTTACACACACTCTTCTTCATGCCGGCACTGGGGCCTCATAGGGTGTCAGACAGACCAGCCCTGGAGCAGACTGCTACGGGGTGAGAGATGAAGAGGCAGGGGAGGGGGCAGAGGGGTGACAGGGCCCTGGAGCCTGGGGAGCCTCGTGATGCTGTGGGCCCAGGGAGCTTGGCTGCCATGTTGACAGGCTGGTTAGGTCAGGGGCAGAGACCGAGGGCCTGTCCAGACCGGAGGTCCCACAAAGACGGGCCAGTACTGGTCAAGGTCACTCTGCCAGGCTGATCCCTTGGTGTAGCAGCTCCACCCCACCTGAGAAATGTGCGTAGCAGCTGGCTGTGGGTGCTGGTCCACAAACCTCTTTGCCCCTTTGAGCCTCTCCCCCGTGTCCTCTGGCCACTTGGGCCTGCTCTCCATCCCCTTGCCTCGGCCTTTCTGGGTGTCCTGCACCTCCTCTGGGGAGTCTGTCTCTGTGAGTGTCCCCATGTTCCACGGAGGAGCCCAGGCAGGCTGGGCAGAAACTCACTCAAGAAAATGGTGGAGGAGATGCCCTTGCCGGTTTGGCGCAGTGGATAGAGCGTCTGCCAGCGGGTTTAATTCCCTTCAAGGGCACATACATGGGTTGTGGCTCGATCCCCAGTATAGAGGGTGCAGGAGGCAGCCCATCAATGGTTCTCTCTTATTATTGATGTTTCTATCTCTTTCTCCCTCTCCCTTCCTCTCTGAAATCAATAAAAAAAAAAATATATATATTTTTAAAATATATTTTATTGATTTTTTACAGAGAGGAAGGGAGAGAGATAGAGAGTTAGAAACATCGATGAGAGAGAAACATCGATCAGCTGCCTCCTGCACATCTCCTACTGGGGATGTGCCCGCAACCCAGGTACATGCCCTTGACCGGAATCGAACCTGGGACCTTTCAGTCCGCAGGCCGACGCTCTATCCACTGAGCCAAACCGGTTTCGGCAATAAAAATATATTTTTTAAAGAAGATAATGGTGGAGGTGGAATTTGAACCCAGGACCCTCTGTCCAGAGCTTAAGTTTGCAGTCCTGGGAACCACCTAATTCCTCACAGCCCCCACATACATTGAATCATAGTTCACATGCTTCGCTTGCTCATAGCAGCCACCACCTCCAGGCCCAGCTACCTTTCCTCACTGCTTTCCTTGGCCTCCTCTGCAGACCTAGGGTCCCCTTCTTGGCATGGGGGTCAAAGGGTGCCCTGTGTGCCAGCTTGACATCTGGTGTATAGCCGTCTATGAGGCTACTCTGTAGCTGGCCTTCTTAGGGCTTGGCATGTCTGTGTTGTCCTTCTGCCCTTGGTGCCTGCTTAAGGCAGTGCCCTCCCTGGTGGAGTAACTGCTGTGTGGAGGGCATGGCGCCCAGTGAGGCTCCCGAGGGCCTCGGTTTTAGAGATGAAGAAATGGAGGCTCGGAGAAGTGATGAAATGAAATGTGCTTTTACAAACACATGGAATCATCCTAGGCCCTCAGCACATTCTCAGGAGACAGAATGCTGGGGTCCCAATTGCAGGGAGCCGGGCCTGGCTGTCGTCCAGTGCATGTCAGAGTGTGAATGGCCACCACTCCTGGACAGAAACTGCCTCCCTGTCTGTCTCTCCTTCCTCCTTCCCTCTTCCTTCTTGAACACCTCCCTCCCGGAGCTGCCAGACTCCAGCTCCACACACGGTCCTGGGTGTGATACAGGCCAAAGGCAGCAATAGCCCAGAGAGGGCAAAGGGTCATTGCAGGGGGAAGGGCTAGCTGAGGGCACAGAGGGCCTGGTCCCCCGCAGCGGTCCCCATCCTGAGCTGGGTGAGGGAGTGAGAGTGACTACCACTGAACAAGAGTCCTAGCCAGACCCCAGCTCTGACCTAGGGGGAGTAAAGAATGCACCCCTCCAGGATCTTTGCACTGCAGCCTATTGGGAGGGGGAGGGCCCCTAGGGGTGGAGCTTGTGGAGTCCCTGAAGCCCCCACTGCAGTCTGGGGGGGGGGGGGGCAGGGAAGTGGGGGGTGGAGGGTGGCTGAGGGAAGTCCTGGGCTCTGCAAACAGCAAGCGTATTCTCCAAGGGCTGTCCAGAAACTCGGAAGCTCTTCAGAATCTAGAAGATCTGCAGGAGGTGGGTTTGTCCAAATGGGACAGGGCAGTTTCCTTCCGTGCGTGTGCGTGCGTGCGTGCGTGCGTGCGTGCGGGGTGGGGGGGTGGCTGGTCAGGGAGATGGAGCAGGGCAGAGGCGGCATTCAGGATGGAAAGGAGAGCCAGAGGGCGCAGGGGCTGGCCTCCCCCTCCTCCCCACCTCTGAGTTCTCCTGAGGACCGCCCAGCCCGCTGCTCTCCAAGGCATGTGCCCAGAACATCACTCCTCTCTGAACCCCTGTGGGGTGGCCTGCAGCCTGGGGACATAGGCTGCCCGTACTCTCCCATGGAGCTGTGACTGCTGCTGAGCCAGGCTCTCCCCTCTCCTCTCCTGCAGGTGGACAGCTCTGGGTTTGGGAGGTTAAGGGTGTCCCTGGCCCCTGTCGACCTGACACCCCTCCCTTGCATCTTCCTACTTTGTTGGAGATGCCCCACTCTGTGACCCCCTTTCCTCCCAGGGGCCGGGAGGGGGAGCATAAAGACCAGCAAGCCTTGGAGAACCAGAACTTTATGGGGGAGGTGGGGTGTGGTCGCCAGTGCGCCTGGCCGTCAGCGCAGGAAGTTCCTGCCGTCCACTTTCTCCTCCAGGATGGTCTCCACGCGCCTCCGCTGCGGGAGAGGGGCTGGGGCCAGGTGTGCAGGGCGGTGGGCGGCCCCCCTCCGCCCCTTCCCGGGCTGCCAGGCACCTCTTGCCGGTCCAGGGGGTCCGGGATCCGCGTGGGCTTCAGCTGCGGCGGCAGGAACAGCTCCAGCCGGATGGCGGCGCGCGCGGACTTCTGTCGCTGGATGAGAAGCGAGATCTCCTCCGCCTGTGGGTCGGGCGCAGCGTGGGGGGTTTCTGAGCCCCAGAGAGTCGGCCCCGCCCGGCTCTCCCCCGCAGGGCACCCCGCGAGCCGCCCCGCCCCGCCGCCACCCTCCGCTCCCGCGGGGAGCCCTCGCCATCCCCACCCCTTTCCTCAGGGCCCGGCGGTCTCCCGCGCAGGCTGCCCACCGTCTCGCATGCCCGCCCCTGCCTCTGGCCCCCCGCGCCTGACCCGCATGTAGATGTAGCGCAACCGCAAGGCGCGGACCCGACCGCGGGCCTCGGCCGCCTTGAGGACGCCGAGCAGCCGGTCCTGGCGCGCCGTCGACGGCTCCAGTGACTGCGTCCACGCCCGCGGGTCGGGCATCCGGTACCCCAACTCCGCTGACTCGCGGGGGAAGATGGAGGCGGCCGCACCCACGTCTTCAAGCAAGTCCCCGAAGAGCAGGTGGCGGTGGCACTGCTTGGGGCTCATGGCCTCCAGCCCCTCCAGTGACAGAGCCCAGCCTGGCTTGGGGGGCTCCCTTGCGGGTGCCCCCTTGGCGCGCTTCTCACGGGACTCTGCGCTCTGCGCGCCCTTCCCGGCTCTCCCCCGCAGGTCCCTGCTCCCGGCCTCCTTTGCGGCAGGGGGTGGCATCCTAGGCCTTGCTAAGGAGGAAGACGTCCCGTCATTGGTGCCAGCACGTTGTCCGCAGGGCATCTGCCACCCCCTCTAGACCCCGCAGCCGCCTTAGGTCCCCGCCTCCAGCCTCTGCCCCCGGGTCAAGCCTCGCTATCGGTCCTGCTAGAACTTTCTGTTCCTCTCGGAGTTTCAGGAAATTCCACTCCTGCCACGGGCTGTTTCTCTGTCCACTGAGAAAATGCTGAGACCCTTGAATTGCCCTCAGGCCCTTCCCAAGGTTGGAGACCAGGCGTGGCAGACCCTCCCCCGCGACGATGGCTGGAGCCCCAGGGGAGGCTCAGAGCCAAATGGACGCTGGCTTGCTTCTGGGGAGACCCATCTTCCTGGTCTGCCCCCCACTGGTCTAGACGGAGGAGGGGATAGAGGGGGAGGGCTCACCAGGGTCGGCCGGTCTCCCCTCCAGGGCTCCTCCCTTCCCGGGGTCCAGCCCATAGCACCCCAGGCCCTAGACCCCGGGCCAGGTCCTGCCCCCCTCCCCCTTCCGACACCCCATACATTTCGGCTTCTGCAGTCAGCCTCCAACAAAGCCCCTACTCACTGGGGCCTGTGACGCGCGGTTGCCGGGCAACCGGGAGCCCCGCCCCTCCCCAACCCGGGCCACAGCGAGTGGCCCCTCACCCGCATGGGGCAAGGGCAAAACACTGGTCCAGGTGAGCGGACCACATCGCCACCGGATGCCCGCAGCCGCCCCAGCCAGTTGAAGATCGTGGAGGTGGTGACAGCAGCTTTTCTGGTCCCCATGAGCTGTCTTTCCTTCTGGGGCCCCAATACACTGTGGGGGCCTGTGTGCCCAGCTTCCTGGCTGGGGCGGTCTTTGGTGGCTAGTTTTAGGGGCAAGGAGCGCAGCTAGAGACCTTGGCACTGAGCCCTTTCCCTCCACATGGCCCCCCACAGCCGCTGGAGTTCACAGACTGGAAATGGGGCAACACCAACGACCACTCATTCCTCCCAGGACAAGGTTGGGGTCCCAGGGGTCCCACAAGATCAGACCTGGGTTTTGCTGAACCCTAAACCTCTGGCTCCTGGATTTCTGTAATCTATTTGTGTTTGCTAATTTCATACTCTTCTATAACCAATTCCCGTCTCAGTTGATTCTGTAATTTGTTCATGCACTCAGCAGTTTATTCTGGAATTCACTAATTCATATGCTCACCCCACAGTTTATGTTGGGCCCAAATCAGTGCTTTAAGTCATAATTTGTTCAAGTATTGGTGGCTTCCACAGTGTCTATGCCACTCTCGCCTTCACTCGTGGATGTGTCCTGAGGGCTGTGGGCGCTGGGCTCATGATGGTGCCTTCTTGGGAGTTCAGGACCTGAGCTGCAGAGTGGGGGACTGTCCTGGCTGTGGAGCGGGGTCTTAGCTGAAGTCCAGGCCTCTCCGCAGGAGGCTGCTGACTGTTCCCATTGTGGCCAGCTTGCTCTGGCCTCCTGGGCGAGGGTGAACTAGGAGTCTCTGCCCCTAAATTCCGAGTGGACCCCACCCCCAGGCTCCACAGAAGGACTGTCTCCTCCACACCCCCCCGCCCCCCCATCTTTCCATAGAGGTTCCCTGGATACAGGAGGGACTAGGATTGGCTGCTGAGACCGTGGTGAGCCTAGCCAGGGGCAGCTGTAGGAGGTGAGCCTCTTGGCTTCTGAGGTCAGCAGGGCCAAGCTTCCCCTGGGGAGGATGGTGCCCATGTGTGTACCCCAGGTGTCTAAGGTCCTTACCTTCTGTCTGCCTGTTCTCTCGTGTCTAACCGTGTGCCTCACATGCACATTGGTATGGGTTTGCATGTGTGGCCCAGGTGTTTGTGCATCCCTGCGAGTGTCTGTGCATTCCTGAGCATGTGCCCATGTCTGTGTGTTTCCCATGTGCCTGCAGGCGTGTGAGCCTGTGTGTTGTGTCCCTGAGTAGGCTGCTGCGAAGATGCAGAGACAGGTCCTGGGGGACAGCTTGGGATGCTGAGTCCTGAGGCATCTGCTCGCTCTGTCCTCTCCTGATTCCCCAGGTATCCTAGCAACGCTGCACCAGTCACCTAGCAACCATGTCCCCATCTTTGGAGACGGAGGCTCAGACAGGGTCTGGGATGTGTGGGCAGAGCCTGTGCAGGAAGACTGACCCCATGACTGGGTGGGGCTGACAACTCAGCTGAGGGGTTCCCGACATGGCATGTGACCCCAGTGTTAGGAAGCAGCTTCCCAGTGGGGGCTGTCAGCTGTGTGGTTGCTGAGGGCAGGCCATGAGAGAAGGATGCTCAGGAATTACTCTGGGGCCCAGCTGTGGCGCAGACCTCCTTAGTGTATCTCAGTGACAGAAAGACCTGGGTTCAAACCCTGTCTCTGTCACTTTGACAGGTGGCCTCACACCTCTGAGTCCTAATGCTCTTGCTGCACAAAGGTGATGCTGATAGCAATGGCCAAGTGCGATGCAGATGGATGAGGTTATGTTTGTGACTGGCTTGGAGCCTGGGAGGCATGTGGGGCACACAGTGGGCACACAAGGGCGCACAGGCATCCTGCTTGTTGACAACAAGACTGACCCACTTGAGGCTGGCCAGGGAGGGGCACTGCCGTGCCCACCCGCCTGCTGGCCCGCTCTGGCTCAGCTTCCTTGGGAGCCTCAGACAGGCAGTCTGAGCCCATCCGAGGCCGGCTCTGCATGTGAGACACGGCCCCATATCTATGTCCTAGTCTGTGTGTTTCGTGTGCATTTCCTCGTGTCTCTGTCCCATGTCTGTGTGTGTCTCTCTGTGTCCTTGTGTGTGTGTCTGTCCCCATGTGCCTGTTCTGAGTCCTCATGTCTCCTTGTGTTTGTCCTTTTGTCTAAGTTCCTGTCTGCATCTGTGTCCCTGTGTCGGTGTCTGAGCCTGGCTCTGTCATTCATCTCTAAATGCGTGCCCTGGTCCTTGTGTCTGTCCCACCCAGTCAGGGGCCTGGTGACCCCCTTTTCTGCAGCCTCTCCTCCAGCCTGCGCAGCCCCGCCCCCTCGGCGGCAGCCTCTCCCGCCTGCTCCTGCGGCTGTGGCTGCTCTGGCGTCTGCTGAGGAGGAGCAGCTGCCTCTGCTGCAGTCCCAGCCAGACCCCGGCTGCTCGGGCAGAAGCCGCAGCCTGTGCTGCTCGTGGGCCAGGGTCCGGTCTCCACGGCCCCAGCTCCCACGGGGGTGCCAAGGTAAGGCCTGCGCCACTGGCTGTGGGTGTGGGGGTGGATGTGGGTGACCTGCCGCCAGCCGGCTGCGCTCAGGGTAGGGCGGGCTGAAGCTGTGCTCTCACTCCCTGTGTCCTTGTCTCAGGTATTTCTGGGCGGGTCTGGTCCCTTTTGTGCCTGTGTGCGCAGGAAGGCAGGGTTGGGCGTCTGTGTGTGTGTGCACGCGCACATGTGTCCCTGTGCCTGTGAGCACACGGGGCAGCTGCATGTGCAGGAGTCCCTGTGGGGGAAACATGTTCCGGTGTGTACCTACACCCACACATCCCATGTGGGGGTCTGCAGACCAAATGAGACTGTGCCTGTGTGTGCACACATGTTCTCTGTGTGTCCCTGTCTATGCTTCATGTCTGCATATTTGCCTGTGCCCCTGTGTATGCACATTTGTGTGCCTGTGTGTCCCTGTGTAGGCAGGCATGGCTCTGTGCTTTGTGTGTCCCTGTGTGCAAACATGTGCCTCTGGGACTGTGGCTGCCCATGGGGGGACTCACGTGCCTGCTGGGCCATGCACATGGTGCTGGAGGCCTCGGCTGGGGGGGTGTCAGGCGCTGTGGTCACGTGTCCCTGTGCCTCCCAGGTACCGAGTGGCTGCGCAGGCAGGGCAGCAGCATGGAGTGCCTCTTCCCCACCCCGCCCGGGGAGGTCTACAGCAGTGACCTGCAGGACGGCCTCGTGAGCCCCAACCACAGCCTGCTGCCCCCTGACCTGCTCCTCAATGTCAGCCATGGGGCCTTCCTGCCCCTCGGGCTCAAGGTCACCATCGTGGGGCTCTACTTGGCTGTGTGTGTCGGGGGGCTGCTGGGAAACTGCCTCGTCATGTATGTCATCCTCAGGTAAGCTGGGCCCTGCCGAAGTCCCCGCCTGGTGAACCCCATGCAGCTGCAGGGGAAATGAGGCAGGGCTGTGCTGGGTGGGCCTGGCTAGTGGCTGGTTGTCCCGCCATGGAGTGGGGTTGGTCCCAACTGATGCGCAGCTCCTCAGGGTAGGGGCACTGGCTGGGGAGAGAGGGAGGCGAGGGGACCAGCCTGGGTGTGCCCCAGACAGTGTATCCTGACTCCTGACAGATGGTGCTCCCAGCCGTGAGGTCTCATGGGCCCCGCAGTGACCCTGAGAGGAGCGCTTGCCAGTCCATCCCAGGCTCCTGTTCATGCCTGTCGCTGGGCGGCTCCAGCATCTGTGTCCTCAGAATGAGAAAGCTTTAATGGGGGGGGACGAGGACACATTTGTAATACCTTAACTAATAAAGAGTTTAATAAAAAAAAAAGAATGAGAAAGCTTGTGGGGCCCAGAGGGGTGGCCAGGCTATGAGGCTCCTACACATCATAGGGACAGTGCTGGGGAGGGTGTGGGGAGAGTGTGGGGACCGTGGAGGTACAGTACGGGAGAGTATGGGGACATGTGGGGGGATAACATGCAAGGACAGGATGGGGAACATATGGGGACAGCATGGGAGGACAGATGTGTGTACACATATGCGAGCATATGCACACACACATGAGCGTGCATGCATCTGAGTGCGCGTGCCATATAATGCACACATATGTGCACACATAACATGTTAACATATGTACACAAATGTGACTGTGCAAATGAACGTATCACTGTGTACATGTATGCCCAATGGTGTACATGTACATGTGAGCGTGCACTTATATGTGCAAGCGGGCACACATATGTGCTAGTATATAGAAATGTGTGCTAGTTCTCACATGTATGTCCAAGTGCACAATGTGTACATGTAACTGAGTGTGTAATGCACATGTGCATGGTGTTATGTTGGTGTGTGTGGTGTGCATGCTCAGACAAGGGAATGGGAGGAATAGCTGCCCCCTTCCCTGTACTGACCACTGTTCCAAGTCTGTCTTTTTAAAAGATGACTTTTTTAGAGCAGTTTTAGGTTCACAGCAAAATTGAGAGGAAGGTACAGAGATTTCTCGCATACTCCCCACTCTACACATTCACAGTCTTCTCCATGGCCAAAGTTCCCACCAGAATAGTACAATTTTTACAATTAATGAACATATTTTGACACATCATCAGCACCCAGAGCCCACGGTGTGCCCTGGGGTCACTCTCGGGGTTGTACGTTCTGTGGGTCTGGACAGATGTGTTACGACCTGTGCCCACCATCATAGTACCACACAGAGTAGTTTCACGGCCCTAAAATCATCTGTGCCCACCTTGTCCATCCCTCCCCCCAGCCCCCGGCCGCCATGGTCTTCACTGTCTCCACAGCGCTGCCTTTTCCCGATGTCACAAAGCCTTTTATTTTATTTTATTTTTTCTAACATATTCTTTATTGATTTTTTTACAGAGAGGAAGGGAGAGGGACAGAGAGCCAGAAACATCGATCAGCTGCCTCCTGCACACCCCCCACTGGGGACGTGCCCGCAACCAAGGCACACGCCCTCGACCGGAATCGAACCTGGGACCCCCCAGTCCTCAGGCCAATGCTCTATCCACTGAGCCAAACCGGTGGGGCTGTCACACGGCCTTTTAGATTGGCTTCTTCCACTCAGTCGTGCATTTCATTCCCTCCCCGTCTCTTCATGACCTGACAGCTCATTTGTTTATTTTTTATTTATTAATGTGTGTGTGTGTGTGTGTGTGTGTGTGTGTGTGAAAGGAGAGAGAGAGAGAGAGAGAGAGAGAGAGAGAGAGAGAGATGAACTTGTTGCTCCACCTACTGATGCACTCACTGGTTGATTTCTGTATGTGCCCTGACTGGGTATTGAACCTGCAACCTTGGCGTATTGGGCTGATGCTCTAACCAGCTGAGCTCTCTGGCCAGGGCAGCTATTCCTTTTTAGTGCTGAATAATATTCCACTGTCTGGATGAATCACAGTTTATCCATCCACTCACTGAAGTACTTCTTAGTTGCTTTATTCAATTCTGAATAAAATGATTATAGCCGAAACCGGTTTGGCTCAGTGGATAGAGTGTCGGCCTGCGGACTGAAAGGTCCCAGGTTCGATTCCGGTTAAGGGCATGTACCTGGGTTGCGGGCACATCCCCAGTGGGAGATGTGCAGGAGGCAGCTGATCGATGTTTCTCTCTCATCGATGTTTCTAACTCTCTATCTCTCTCCCTTCCTCTCTGTAAAAAATCAATAAAATATATAAAAAAATAAAATGATTATAAACATTCATGTGCAGGTTTTAATATAAACACTAGTGGCCCAGTGCACAAAATTCGTGCATGGGGGGTGTCCCTCAGCCCAGCCTGCACCCTCTCCAATCTGTGACATCCCTTTCGAAATCCGGGACCACCGGCTTCTAACCGCTCACCTGATCACCCCTAACTACTCTGCCTGCCGGCCTTCTTGCCCCCAACTGCCCTCCCCTCCTGGCCTGATCGCCCCTAGCCATCTCTGCCTTGGCCCTGCCACCATGGCTTTGTCCAGAAGAATGTCCGGAAGGTCTCCCAGTCTAATTAGCATATTACCCTTTTATTAGTATAGATATTATCCCAATAAATTTAATAAAAATTGTCTGCAAATTATGCTTACACTGGAAGTGAAGCACTTATCAATTTAATTTTAATCATCACTATTGGTGTACCTGTAGGTGTAAAATTTGGCTTCCACACTGTCAGCATTTCTTGGGGGCCAGACTTCAGAGACTTCATAGATAGTTCTGAGGTCTTGGGCCTTGCTCTGAAGTTACTGGCTGCCCAAATTATCACTTGAGGTGGTGAATTTTTCTACATTGTCTTGGTCTTTTTCTGGATCATTTTTATTCAGTTCCTCATTTGGCCTGTGATCATGGCCACATATTGCTGGCTTTATAGCTTTCGTAGGTTTTCTTGAAGGGGTAGGAATTTTGGGGAAGGCTCCTTTCCTTTAACTCCCTTAAAGACATCTTTTCACCCCCATGGATGTCTTTAGTACCTGGAAGGACAACAGGGTGAGCGCAGAAGGACATTGATTTAATAGCTGGGATGAAAGGGAAAAAAGTCTTCAAGAGAAAAAGTATGGGTTGAGGATGGAATCTGCCAGGCAAGACCAGGGAGTCTTGGGGATATGCCACTGAAGAAGAGGAGGAGGAGAAGTTTGGGTGTGGTCCTTTCATCCTGGACACTGGACCTGGGTTAACGGCTTCTTCCTCTTTTACCTTCTTTTGATGACTGGGGTTGGTTGTTACATAGCTGTGCTAGGAGTTTGTGGTTTCCTGGCCATCTTCACCAGGTCAGAACTTCCCAGGGCCCGACCCCAGGCCTCCTGAGCGTATGCTTTTCGCTAGGACAATGAGGGGCCACACACCCTAAGCCAGTGATGGTGAACCTATGACACGCGTGTCAGAGGTGAAGCACAAACTCATTTTTTTGGTTGATTTTTCTTTGTTAAATGGCATTTAAATATATAAAATAAATATCAAATATGTAAGTCTTTGTTTTACTATGGCTGCAAATATAAAAAAATTTCTATATGTGACACGGCACCAGAGTTAAGTTAGGGGTTTTGGAAAATGCTGACACGCCGAGTTCAAAAGGTTCACCATCACTGCCCTAGGCCAATGGTTCTCAACATTCTGGCCCTTTAAATACAGTTCCTCATGTTGTGACCCAACCATAAAATTATTTTCGTTGCTACTTCATAACTGTAATGTTGCTAATGTTATGAATCGTAATGTAAATATCTGATATGCACGATGGTCTTAGGTGACCCCTGTGAAAGGGTCGTTCGACTGCCAAAGGGGCCGCGACCCACAGGTTGAGAACCGCTGCCCTAGGCTTTAATTAATCAGGAAGCCTCTCCTCCAGCTAATGGTAGCTCTGGGAGAGAAACTTAGAAATCATACAGCACCACCCTGACACTTCCATGGGGATGGGTAGGGAGGCCAGGATGCTTTGTTAAGAGAAAGGGGGCATTTCTTTAGCACTCCTAAGCCTTCTCAAACTTATTGACCCCATGTTCAATTCTGATGGGTCACATGGTAGGGAGATGATGCTTCCTCGAAACGTTTCCCTAGGCCACCCATTTCAGTGGTTCATTGTTCTTTCTCATCCTTCACCATTAGCTAGTTTTCATAAGATTTACCTACCATCTTTTCAAAGTAATGTGGCTGTCTCTGTGGAGATGTGAATCACCCTGCTTTCCTAGTACAGGTTGCTCTTATGCACCTTGAAACCATTCACTTCTTGGCTACTACCAGAGAAATGTTCCATTTCACCCCCCTTTTCCCACTGTCCATGTGGCTCTCCCCATCTTTCTGTTTTCAGGTTGAAATCATTGCATTTAGGCTGTCTTTAATGAATAGAGTTGCTCAACTGGTTATCTTAGCTTTGTTTAAAATCTTGGGGGTGATCATAGTAGGTATAGTATCTAGATTTGGGGTTTAACATATAAGGTGAATGAGGCAGGAATTTAAATTCCCGAAGCTGGGCTTCCTGTTTGTATGTTGAAAACTGCACCTCCCCCCGCCCCACCTCCTCAGGGAACTCGGGGAGTCAGACCCTTGGTCTGAGGATTGCAGACTCAGGTTCTGAGGACAGGAGGCCCAGGCCCTGTCAAAGTATGGATCAGAAGCAGGGCTACAGGACCCTACGGAATCCTTCTCAGCCCTGCCATCAGGCTTCGGAATTGCTGGGTTTGGTCCCGGGTGTGAGGTACACTGACTTCCTGCAGAGGACTCAGGGCAGTGAAGCCCTGATCTGAGGAGTCTGGCCTTGGGTCAACAGAGGGAGGATCCCAGGACCTGCCAGGGCTCAAGGTGAGGAACATGAGGGAGGAGGGTGGGACCCTGGACCCTAGAACAGAATCATCCCACCCAGGGCGGGATGACGACAGCAGGCGATTTCTGCATCTGGGTCTCAGAGACTCTGGGGCTTTGGTATAGGGAGCAGGACCTCAGATACTCAGAGGACCGGCCCAAGTTCTGCCAGAGTCAACATTAGGATGTAACAACCCTGAATCGCATAACAGACGGGACCCCACAGAAGCCCACCCTTGCTGTCAGCCCTGGGAGTCCCCAGGGCGGAATGACCACACGTAGTGTTTCCTGACTTCCACAAAGGGGTCTGAGAGATCCTGGGAATGTGGTATCAGGAAAAAGGCCTCTGGTTCACAGAGGGGAGGGCCCAGGTCCTGCTGGAGTCAACCGCTGAGGCAGCGGGCTGCCCAGGCTGGAGGCTAATGACTTTGCCTGTCCGCCTCGGCGCCCCCCCCCCCCCCCCCCCCCGTGTTCGGTCGAGCCTTTAGTCGTTTTGGACTTTAAGGACCCTGGCTCTTTATATATATAGATAGTTTTCAACTCCTTTGGGTCAATAGCAGGGAGCGTGACTGCTGGGTCCCAGGAGTCTGTTCAGTTTGGTAAGAGACCACCCAGCTGTCTTCCAAAGTGGCTGTGCCCCCGCCTTCCCACCAGCAGTGAAGGGGAGTTCCCGCTGCTCCGCGTCCTCGCCGGCACTTGGTGGTGTCAGTGCTCTGGGTTTTGGCCGTTCTGATAGGTGTGCAGTGGAATCTCATTGTTTAATTTCCATTTCCCTGATGATGTAGGATGTGGAGCATTTTCTCATTTGCTTTTTCACTGTGTATGTCATCTTTGGTGAGGTTCTAGCAAGGTGTTTGCCCGTTCCTTACCCAGTTGTCCATATTCTTATTGCTGAGTATCGGTTCTTTGTGTTCTGGATAACAGCCCTGTACCTCGTGTGTCTTTGGCACATTTTCTCTCCTGTCCGCGGCTGCTCTTCTCAATCCCTTGGCCCTCTCTGCTGCTTACTGGCTCTGTGGTGTTCAGAAAGCCACTTAAATCCTGTGAGCCTGCGTGTCCTACTGCATTGAGGGGCCAACAAAAAGAGCACTTTTGGAAACTTAAATATGATAAAATCAATGTGAAGAGCTTGGCACAGGACTTTACCTTCATCATTGTTGCTATTTGGTCATGAAGGCTTCAGGGCTTATTCTCAATTCCTCTTTAAGAGGCAAGAGTAAACCTCGTATTCCTTTGTGGCAGTGGAATTGACATGGAACACTCTCACCTCTGCTGTTGGCACTGCCAACACCATTACTACCGCCACCTCCACCTTTACCTCCATCTCCATCACCAAATCCACCTCCACCTCCACTTCCATCACCGCCCCCCACTTCCATACCACCTCCACCACCACCTCCACCTCCACCTCCATCACCGCCTCCATTACCGCCTCCACCTCATCACCACCTCCACCTCTACCACCACCTCCACCTCCACCTCCATCACCACCTCCACCTCCACCTCCACCTCCACCTCCACCTCCACCTCCATCACCACCTCCACCTCCACCTCCACCTCCACCTCCACCACCTCCACCTCCACCTCCACCTCCATCACCACCTCCACCTCCACCTCCACCTCCACCTCCACCTCCATCACCACCTCCATCACCACCTCCACCTCTACCTCCATCACCACCTCCATCACCACCTCCACCTCCACCTCCATCACCACCTCCATCACCACCTCCACCTCTACCACCACCTCCACCTCCACCTCCACCTCCACCTCCACCACCACCTCCACCTCCACCTCCACCTCCTCCACCTCCACCTCCACCTCCATCACCACCTCCACCTCCACCTCCTCCACCTCCACCTCCACCTCCACCTCCACCTCCACCTCCATCACCACCTCCACCTCCACCTCCACCTCCACCTCCACCTCCACCTCCACCTCCATCACCACCTCCACCTCCACCTCCACCTCCACCTCCACCTCCACCTCCACCTCCACCTCCATCACCACCTCCACCTCCACCTCCACCTCCACCTCCACCTCCACCTCCATCACCACCTCCACCTCCACCTCCACCTCCACCTCCATCACCACCTCCACCTCCACCTCCACCTCCACCTCCACCTCCACCTCCATCACCACCTCCACCTCCACCTCCACCTCCACCTCCACCTCCACCTCCATCACCACCTCCACCTCCACCTCCACCTCACCTCCACCTCCACCTCCACCTCCATCACCACCTCCACCTCCACCTCACCTCCACCTCCACCTCCACCTCCACCTCCATCACCACCTCCACCTCCACCTCACCTCCACCTCCACCTCCATCACCACCTCCACCTCCACCTCCACCTCCACCTCCATCACCACCTCCACCTCCACCTCCACCTCACCTCCACCTCCACCTCCACCTCCACCTCCATCACCACCTCCACCTCCACCTCCACCTCACCTCCACCTCCACCTCACCTCCACCTCCACCTCCACCTCCACCTCCACCTCCACCTCCACCTCACCTCCACCTCCACCTCCACCTCCATCACCACCTCCACCTCCACCTCCACCTCACCTCCACCTCCACCTCCATCACCACCTCCACCTCCACCTCACCTCCACCTCCACCTCCACCTCCACCTTCATCACCACCTCCACCTCCATCACCACTTCCACCTCCACCTCCATCACCACCTCCACCTCCATAACCACCTCCACCTCCATCACCACCTTCACCTCCACCTCCATCACCACCTTCACCTCCACCCCCATCACCGTCCCCACCTCCATCACCACCTCCACCTCCATTACCACCTCCACCTCCATCACCACCTCCACCTCCACCTCCACCTCCACCTCCATCACCACCTCCACCTCCATAACCACCTCCACCTCCATCACCACCTTCACCTCCACCTCCATCACCACCTTCACCTCCACCCCCATCACCGTCCCCACCTCCATCACCACCTCCACCTCCATTACCACCTCCACCTCCATCACCACCTCCACCTCCACCTCCACCTCCACCTCCATCACCACCTTCAGCTCCACCTCCATCACCACCTCCACCTCCACCTCCACCTCCACCTCCACCTCCACCTCCATCACCACCTTCAGCTCCACCTCCATCACCACCTCCACCTCCACCTCCATCACCACCTCCACCTCCACCTCCATCACCACCTCCACCTCCATCACCACCTTCACCTCCACTTTCACCTTCACCTTCACCTCCACCTCCATCACCACCTCCACCTCCACCTCCATCACCATCCCCACCTCCATCATCACCTCCACCTCTATCACCACCTCTACTTCTATCACCACCTCCATCACCACCTCCACCTCCATTGCCATTTCTACCTCCACCTCCATCACCACCTCCACCACGGCCTCCACTGCTACCTCCAACACCACCTCCATCTCCACCTTCACCTCCACCTTCATCACCACCTCTACCTCTACCTCCACCTCCATCACCACCTCCCCTCCATCACTACTTCCACCTCTGCCTCCGCCTCCACTACCACCTCCGCCCCCACTGCCATTGCTGCCTCCACCACCATCGCCGCCTCCACCGCTACCTCCATCACCATGACCTCCACCACCACTGTCACAACTATTACTTCATTCAACAAATATTTCTGGAACACCCACAGTTTCCCCAGCCCTATTACAGTAGCTTGGATACAATCAGACCTCATTAGCACCCCTCCCATCATAGTCACCGTTTCCTGTCTTGATGTCTGGAAAACCATGTGGTCTGGGAGACCGGAGAATTCTGACAGCTGCAAGCACAGGATTTCTTCCACGAAGGGTCTTGGGGGAGACTCCAAGGGAGGAGGCAAGGCTCTTTCGCTCACAATCCCACCCCTTCACTCCATGCAATGTCAGGTGTGCTCTGCTACCCCTCACACCTACTTTTCCCAAGCAGACCTGTCCCAGGTGTGGAGCCCTCTTGTGTGCCAGGAGGACTTGGAGCTTATTACACTGTTGGCCCCGGCTCAGTGCCCAGGAGCCTGTGTTTTCACCAGGGTCTCAGAGTGGGTGCCCTCCTGGTGGCTTTGCTCCCAGGTCTAGCCAGTGGCCAAATGAAGCTGTCCTTTCCCCTCCCTGTGCCCCTGCAGACACACCAAGATGAAGACAGCTACCAACATTTACATCTTTAACCTGGCCCTGGCAGACACCTTGGTGCTGCTGACACTGCCCTTCCAGGGCACAGACGTGCTCCTGGGCTTCTGGCCATTTGGGAATGCCCTGTGCAAGATTGTTATTGCCATCGACTATTACAACATGTTCACCAGCACCTTCACACTGACCGCCATGAGCGTGGACCGTTATGTAGCCATTTGCCACCCCATCCGCGCCCTCGATGTCCGGACGTCCAGCAAGGCCCAGGCTGTCAATGTGGCCATCTGGGCCCTGGCCTCTGTCGTCGGCATCCCGGTGGCCATCATGGGCTCAGCACAGGTCGAGGATGAAGGTCAGTCAGTGGTCCCTCCTCCCCAGGGCCATGCTCCCTGGCTCCACCTGACCCTGCTTCTCTCTCCACAGAGATCGAGTGTCTGGTGGAGATCCCTGCCCCGCAGGACTACTGGGGCCCCCTGTTTGCTGTCTGCATCTTCCTTTTCTCCTTCATCATCCCCGTGCTCATCATCTCCGTCTGCTACAGCCTCATGATCCAGCGGCTGCGTGGTGTCCGCCTGCTCTCAGGCTCCCGAGAGAAGGACCGGAACCTGCGGCGCATCACGCGGCTGGTGCTGGTGGTGGTGGCAGTGTTCGTGGGCTGCTGGACGCCTGTCCAGGTCTTCGTGCTGGTCCAAGGACTGGGAGTCCAGCCGAGCAGTGAGACGGCGGTAGCCATCCTACGTTTCTGCACAGCCCTCGGCTACGTCAACAGCTGCCTCAACCCCATCCTCTACGCCTTCCTAGACGAGAACTTCAAGGCCTGCTTCCGCAAGTTCTGCTGCACATCTGCACTGCGCCAGGAGGGGCCGGGGTCTGACCGTGTGCGCAGCATGGCCAAAGATGTGGCCCTCGCCCGCAAGACCTCAGAGACTGTGCCGAGGCCTGCATGACTAGGCGTGGACCTGCCCATGGTGCCCGTCAGCCCGCAGAGCCCGTCAACACCCAACACGGAGCTCACCCAGGTCACTGCTCTCTAGGCTGATGCACAACCTGACCCCTGAGTATCACCAGACTCTGGGAGCTTTCCTGTGACCTCAAGGGCCTGATGACATCATGGGGCCCATTGCTTTGGGCTGCCCCGTGGCCCCAGTCACACTAACCCACTCCTGGGGGTGTGTGTGAAAGAACTCACCAGTGAGTGAGCCTGGCCAGAGATCCTGGACACACCCACGATTCATGGGACTCCAGGCCTCCCCCCGACTGCACCTGCGGGCCCTGGGTGGGCACATCTGGAGGCAGAACAGCAGTGTGTGCAGCCCGAGGGCCCTGTGCTGTGTGCGGCCTGCGTGAGGGCAGTGGGACTGGCCCAGAGCTGGGCGCTGCTGACATGGACTTGCCCGAGTGTCACTGGTGCCGCCTCCGGGTCCCCCACGTCCACGTCCCTCCAGCCCTCAAGGAGCCTTTCCCTTCAGACGCTCAGTGAACTCAGCTGCAGCTGCGGGGCCACGAGTGCAGAGCTGGCTTGGGCTGCGGGGCGGGCAGGGCCACCGCAGGCTGCTCTGTCCGTCATTCGTGAAGTGGCCCTGTGTACCTGGTCTTGACTGCTTGATGCTGAGGGCCCCTGCCTGGGGCCCCTGTGCCCTCCTGGGGCTCTCTCCCTCACAGTCTCTCCTTTTCTTGAAATCAGACGTCCCCAGCTGTGTTGCCGGCAGGACCCTGTGCCCTCCTTGGGTCTGGGTGGCCTTGAAAGAGTGGCAGTTGGGATGGGTTTTGCTCTGCGCCGGCAGTGACTGACCTGTTGCCTCATTTCCAAGCCTCCAGGTGTCTATGGGGGAGGCCTGAACTTTTGGTGCCAAACCAGAGGGTGGTTTCACCGTGGGAACTGGTGAGAGGTGGGGCTTGGCAGAGCCTGCTTGAGTGATGCTGTGAGAACCGTCTAGGCTGTGGGGCACCGGTGGGGGTATCTCTTTAGTGTGGTCACCAGAGAAGCCCCCACCCGCCCCAGCCTGCAGATGGAAGCTGGAGCTTGGTGACTTTGCAAATAGCCCTGCAATGTTGAAAAGATGATTTTGCCTCCACCTGTGAGCTGAGCTGCAGCCCTGGGCCAGGTGACTTAAGCACCTGGGAAGCAAGGACCTGCGACTGGCTGCGGCACCCTGGCCCTTGGGGCTGAGTGCTTTCTTGCTGAGACAGAGACTCATGAACTCGTGCCTGTGCCCCCTGTGCCCATGTACTTACACATGTGCCAAGTGAGCCCTGCCTGCAACCCGCCTGAGTCTCCCCTGCCCCTCCCTCCAGGCCCACTCCTCCTGGTGGTGTTTCTGACTCCTGCAAGGTGGGCTGTTGGGGTAACTTCTCTGGGATTAGCATGTGTGGTCCTCCCACCCGCTCTGAGCTCCTCACCAGCCCCCCCGCCCCCCTGCCCCGCTCCAATGTTGGGAAGGGGTGCGATCAGGTCATGTGTTGGGGCTGTTACCTTTTATTCAGGACAAATAGTTTCTCCATAAACAACAGCCTGCTTCTCTCTCTCTCCTGCAGTGGGAGGTTCCCTGTGGATCCAGTGTGTGGGGGGTGGGCTCCTCCCACATGGGTATGGCTTCTCAGCACCCAGCCCTGCTCTCCTTCCCGGAGCAGCTCTGAGGGGTGTGAGGGTGACCATGGGCTGAAGTGCTTGGTCAAGGCCAACGGGCCAAGGTGCAGTTTTACACAAGTTTCAATGACTGGCACTTTGCTGTTAAAATAAAAATTTAGCATCAAGGGAAAGTGTGGGATGAACAGGCAGTGAGGCAAAGGGCACTGGAGTGGTGTGTCCACAGGCTGTGTGTCCAGGGTGACTCCACAGAGACTGCACTGACCGGCAGGGAGCAGTGGGCCAGGCAGGTGTGAGGGGTGGGCAATGCCAGGGGATTTCCAAAGTGGGCCATCACCCCCAGCTCTCCAGGGCTGAGCCCTGTCTGCACTCCTGGCCCCACCTCCATCCCTGATCCCCCAGGCTCCACCCACCCCTACCTCCCCCCACATTCAACCCGGACTGCTCTCCCACCTTCAATCCTTGTCCCATGCCCTTCCCCATTATAGTTCTGATCTCCCCACATTCACCTCCATCTCAAGCCCCACCCCCTAGCTCCCCAAATCGCCTGTCCCCAGGCTGCAGCCCAGCCCCTGGTCTGGTCTCTGGGCTCCTCTAAGCTCCCCTTTCTCAGTTGAGCCCAAAGGCTGACCTTCCCCTGCGGGGCTGTGGGGGTGGCCCAGCCCTGGGAAGGCGAGCTGTGGACCCACCCGCTCGGTGCTTTGCCCGTCAGGGCTGCTGTGGCCCTGGCATGCCTTGCCAAGGGGCGAGCCCGGTGTTGCTGGCTGGGGTCTGGGCAATGGCTGTGGTATTTGGGGACCAGAAGGGGAGGGCCGGCTTCTCCCTGGGACCAGGAGCCCAGAGCATGGGCACCCTCCCTGTCCGTGCCTGTGCCCATCTCAGGGAGTCACTGTGGAGGTGGGAGACCAGCATCTGCAGGGAGACGGCATTCTCCTCCCGGGCCAGCAGCGCCCCGGGTAGGAATCCGGATAGGGTTTCCCTGCCCCTGCATCGTGGCTGGTCAGAGGCTCCCAGGTCCTGGGTCTCCCTGCTGTTGGGTATGGGGTGGGGCGGGGGTCCGTGTGCCTTGGTTGTGTCTGACCACCTGGTCCCCGTCCTGGGGGATGTGCTCTCCAAGGGAGCTAGGGCAGGTCCGGAACGGCAGAGTGAGAGGCTGGTGGGCACCGCTCTGCTGTGGCTAGAGGGCAGCTGGGGAGGGGGGGTGGTGGATGGGTGGGGGGAGTAACTCCTGGGACCCCTCCCCCGCACTCCTGCTTCACTGCCTCTGCCTGTTCACGCCCCCATCTGTGCTCACACCACCTCTGTCCTTCACCTCACACCTGCTCTCTTGGGGTCTCGGGGCCTCCCCTCCAGGAACTGGAGGGCACAGGATGTGGGAATCACGCTGTTGCCTCAGGTGTGACTGTGGCGTAAGAGGGAGAGGGCAGAGAGTGGGTGTCAGTGGCGGTTAAAAAAGTGTCCACAGCCCGCAGGTGGGCCAGCCTTAGTGATGCGCTTCCAGCGGAGAGAGTGGGGCTCCTCCCGGCCCTCTCCATGGCTGGCCCTGGGGAGCCTCGCCGTCTGCCGCCCAAGCAGCCCTGGGAGGGCATCTGGACTGGAGCCTCC
Organism: Myotis yumanensis; assembly: GCF_028538775.1. NCBI lineage: Eukaryota > Metazoa > Chordata > Mammalia > Chiroptera > Vespertilionidae > Myotis > Myotis yumanensis. The sequence goes on along the minus strand of NW_027223758.1, from coordinate 1,971,820 downwards.
GGAAGCTACTCTCAGGTTCCGGACCCAAAGGCACCCAGGCAGGCGCCCCTGGAGGCACGGCTGTGCCAGGCAGCGCCGTAAAGCGTCTCAGTCTTCGGTTTCACAGGCCCAACAGTTAGGGCGCGCCCGACTGGAGTCTGTTAGCGCACACGCAATGCCCAACGAGGGATGTCCAGGCCTCACCGACAAACACTGCAGGCCCGAGAATTCAGTCACTGTCGGAGCCTTCAGTGACCTGCCTCTTTTTGCTCGACCCACCGTGATGGAAACAAGCGTGTAGAGCGAGCTCCCGGGAGGCTGCGCGCAGCGTTCCTGCCGCAGGAGGGGCCGTGTTGTCTCAGGCTGAGAGAGGGTGTGGGCCTGAGCTCTTCGGGGCTCAGACATGCCAGGACCATGTGACCCAGGAAGCTGAAGTACGAGTTGGATGAGGAGTCAATCCTGCACCCCAGGGGCCACCTCAGAGGATGGCAAATAGTGGGTCCTGAGTACCAGCTGGACGGACTGGTGGGACCGTGTCATGAGGACCAAAAGCACCTGCGCACCTGGGGGAGAAGGGTCACTGGGAGGTGCTGGGCGACGAAGTACAGTCAGGCTGTGCGCCCGTGTGGAGCAGCTGGGAGCACAGCGCCAGGCTACAGCGTGGTCTTCAGGGACCGCCTCCTCCCACCGGGAGACGCTCTGAGCAGCCAGGATGCCATGTCCCCACCTGACCTGGTGCTGCCGAGGCCCCAGGCCACACCTGGGAGGAGAGGGCCAGATGCCAGCCTGTCCAAATGGCTGATGCCCCCTCTGGACTGTGCAGGACACGAGGGGCCACAGGCTGCTGCTGGGAGGGTTCCCAGGTGCATGGCCAGGGCACGAGGGCTCGGGCGCCGGAGCCACAGTGGGAGCGGAGGGAGCATGGGTACCTGAGAGTGCGTTTTGTGGCCTCAGTTTGAAGTGCATGATGGTTGCTGATGGAGGGAGGCACACTCAGCCTGGGGACCTCACCCTGGACCCTGCTGCACCCCGGCCTCCGCAGGGGAGCTGCCCTGGACCCGCCCCGGCCCTGTGCCCGTGGCCCCTCTGCTGGTCTGTGTGACGCAGCCTGGTGCTGTCCCATTCTGCGTCAGGCCCGGGCTGAGCGGGGTCTCCCCTCTGTCCGGGGCTCACGAGAGGGGGTGCTTTTGCTGCCACCTTGCAGCTGCTGGGAGAGGGTGGGGTGGGCTCTGCTTCGAGTCCTGTTGGTGGCTCTGTCTGAGGGACTGAGTGAGACAGAGAAGTGAGTGATGACCAGGGTCCAGGAACCCACTTTTCCTGGCCCCTTTCATCACGTGTCCGGTGAGACACGCCCCTCTCCAACCTCCCTGAGCCTCCTGGCCTGGCTCTGGGACCCCCCTGTGGGCCACGCATGCTCAGTGACGGTGTGTGTGTGTGTGTGTGTGTGTGTGTGTGGTCGGGAGGGAGGGAGGGGCTGGCACCCAGTGGAAGGAGCTTTCTGCAGGAGAGGAAGACCTGGCAGAAGCAAGTTTCAGTCTTGGGGTTACCATAGCGACGTAGGCCTCCCACATAGAGGAGTGGGCGTGGTGTCCGTGCCTGTGCCGGTGTGTGTGTGGAAGCCACAGGGCATCGCAGGGCTGGCGCTGACACAGGTGAGGCGTGTGGCCTGGTCAGAGCTCCACTGCCGTGCCTGGGTCCTCAGTCTCTATCAAGGTCCAAAATGAGGTCTGCACAGGGGGTGGGAGGGCCTTGGCCTGGCCTCCTGGTGGGTCCTGCAGCGTCTGTGGGGACAGTCTCGTGTCCTGGGCCCGTGGCCACCATTGCTTTTGGTACCTGGGAAGGACAGAGGTTTGAATCTAGACTGGCACCCCCACCCACACAATTTTGGCCTCAGTGTGTCATCAAGCTGTGACATCAGCCGGTAACAGAGAGATGGGCCCGCAGCCTGGGGCGCCGCCTGCACTGAGAGCTCCTCTGTACGAATGTGGAGTCAGCAGTGCTGGCACCGTGTGAGGGGTCAGGGGTCAGGCGCCAGGTGGGGCCAGGCCACCTTGGGAAGGGCCAACGCAGTCCGGTCAGTTTGGGAAGCCCTGATGGGAGACCCTGGTCAGCAGGGGCTGTGGTACCAGGAGGTGACCACTGGCTGGAAGTGAGCCTGTGTTGCACAGGCAGTGCCTCAGGGCCCTCTTCCAGGAGGCCCTGTGGGTCAGTTCTGTCCAGCAGGAGCAGCCCTTGCCCCAGGGGGAGAGATAGCAGGGTCCCCTCCTGCCTCCTGCCTCCGCCTCGTGGTTCTGCACAATACAGCCCAAGCCTGACCCCCAGTGGCCAGTTCTGAGCACGGCGGCAGGGAGGCCGGAGAGTTGGCCCAGCAGGTGACGGGGCCAGGCCCAGTGCCGCTTCCTGAAGAATAACCTGGAAACACCCAAAAGCGCTCCGGGTCGTGGCTGTGGACCTGCTGGTCTGTGGGCTCTGAGGGCTCTGGGTTTGATGTTTGTAACTCTGGAGGCTTGTCTGTGATGGGCCCGCCCCAATGGGAGTCAGGGCAAGGTGGCCTTTGGGGTGAGTAGGGGGGCGGGGAGGTGAGGAACAGGGGAGGGAGGGAGAGAGGCTGCTGGGAGAACTGTGAGCATTTTGGGAGGGGTGAGGCCTGAAGGCAGGAGGCTGCACTGGGAGGGGCTGCAGTGAGACTGTAGCTGGGGGGCTGGGGGCACAGAGCACTTTGGACAGAGGAGCAACATGGCCACGTTTGTGATTCCAAACAGTCATTCTGGCTGCTGGGTGGGAGGTGGACGGAGGCACCGAGGCTGCAGTAGGGGGCCAGTGGGGCCTGGAGCCAGGGACCCAGCCTGGTGGGGGAGGGCACTAGCAGAGAATGTGGGGACAGCTGGAACGTGGGGGTGAGTTGGGGAGCAATTATGGATGCCAGCCTTCCTGAGGCAGAAGGTGGTGGGAGCCTGGCTGATGTGGTGATGGGGGTCTGTGGGGGGGGCTCAATAGTTCTCAAGGCCTCAGACTAGCCTGGGCCCCTGGGAAGGCCTCAGTCATCTCCCTGACCAGCGAGGCAGGCAGTGTGGGGTCAAACCCCACACCTCGAAATAGCAGAGGAGAGGGTCTGGACCCTTTTGAGGATGGAGAGGTGCTGGGCAGTGGGCGTTGCCTGGAGACCAGGGCATATGGATGAGGCTGGAGCTGAAGGCAGCCACAGGGTGAGGCCCGAGGAGCTTTGGAGACCTGAGAGCTGTCATCCTGGAGGGGGAGCCTCTGGGCCGGGCACACATGTGTGTGTAGTGTGTGCATGCGCACATGCAGGCGTGCTGTGTAGATGCCGGTGTCTGCGTGCACCTGTGCATGTGCGCTGGGCTGATCTTCTCTGCTCCTCTTGTTTCTCCTTCAGGCCATTCTTGGCAGCCAGAGCGAGTTTCCTAACACCCATCGGGTCATGTCATTTTTCTCTCGAAAAGCCTTAAAAAAAACTCATTTCAATATGGATGAATGAAATGACGTGGTCACGGCTGGGGTTGACTCAAGGTGACCCTGTGGCTGTGGGCAAGTGCAGACAGCCAGGGTAGCCAGAGCCGTCTTCGCTGGGCCCAGGGGTGCCCATGGCGCCTGGGCTCTCTCTACCTGTGTGTATGTTAGAAGTTCTGTCAGAATAAATTGCAAAAGACTTTGCATGTAAAAAAAAAAATTAACTCGGTGTCCTGTTGGCTTGCCCTTCCAGATTTCCTGTCTTTCATTATTTTTGAACTATTTTAATGCTCTGCTTGCAGAAAATAGATAGTAATGCAAACAATTCTTCACAGAAATGCAAATCAGTGTTGTCCGGTGGAAAGCAGTTGAAGACTGTCTTTGGGTCTCAACAAGCTCTGCACCTACTGACAAATGGTTTCGGGACTCCTGGCTGCCCGCGTGTTTCTTGTGGTCACATCTCCTGGGACCTGAGCTGTGACAGTCCTGCTTTCTTCATTAATCAGTGTTGTGGTCGAATTGTATTTCCCAAAAGACATGTTGAAGTCTTAACCCAGGACCTGTTGTGGGACCTTGCTTGGAAGTCAGGTCTTTGCAGGTGCGGTTACTGATGGTGAGGTCGCACTGGAGTCCTCATAAGAAGCGGGAGATCTGGGCCCGACACGGATGACAGAGGAAGAACAGCAGGCGGATGCCGGGCGATGAGATCTCCTGGGCCTGGAGCTGGAAGGCTCGTCCCCTGGAGCCTTGGAGGGAGCACGACCTGCTCACATCTGTGTTTTTTTTTTTTTTTAAATATTTCTTTATTGATTTCAGAGAGGAAGGGAGAGGGAAAGATAGAAACATCAATGATGAGAGAGAATCATCGATTGGCTGCCCCCTGCAGGTCCCCCACTGGGGATCAAGCCCACAACCCAGGCATGTGCCCTTGACCGGAATCGAACCTGGGACCCTTCAGTCCACAGGCCGACGCTCTATCCACTGAGCCAAACCAGTTAAGGCATTTAAAAATTTTTTTTTACTTTTTTGTTGTTAATCCTCACCTGAGGATATTTTTCCATTGATTTCCAGAGAAAGTGGAAGGGAGAGGTAGAAACAGAGATAGGGAAACATCGATGTGAGAGAGACACATCGATTGGTTGCCTCCCACACACACCCTGGCCAGGGTCGGGATGGAGCCTGCAACCCAGGTACATGCCCTTGACTGGAATTGAACCCAGGACCTTTCAGTCCGCAGGCCGATGCTCTATCCACTGAGCCAAAACAGCTCGAGCACCTGCCCACATCTGGATTTGGAGTTCTGCCGTCCGGGCTGTGAGAGAGGGAATCTCGGATAGTTTTAAAGCCACCAGGTGTCACGCAGTGCGTGGGGGCGGGGGAGGAGGGGCCTCCCAGGCGGGCCTGGCTGGAGGGTAGGTCTTGGAGGGGAGTTTGGACTTTTTCCTAAAGCCAGCGGGCGGCTTTTGAGCAGCCACCACCAGCTAAACAACAGCTCCTCAGAAAATGCTGAGATACATTTTTGAAGGTAAACAGGGCCCTGTGTCAAAGGTTGTGGGAATCCCTCTCCAGGTCATGGGAGGACTGCGCTGGGTGTTGAGGGCAGAGCGTTCCCAGTGTGTCCTGGACTGTCGACACCATCTAGTCCACAGGTGGCAGGGGAGCTGTATTCTTGGGGCCCTGGGTCCAGGTGCGTGCACTGTTTGTGGGCAGATCACAGGGTGGGTGTCCCAGGACAGATGCCTGCAGTGTGGACACAGAGGGAAGGTGCACGAGATGCAGAGCGGGAAGGGCCCTCTGTGGTGAAGGAGCAGGCCTCAGAGTGGTCAGTGGGTCCGTCCGGTCAGCACCATGCTGCGAAGTGGGTCATGGAGGCGTCTGGCTGAGCCTGGTCTCTGGGCAGGGCAGGAGGCAGGATGAGGGCCTGGGAGCCAGGAGGGGTGCGGTGGCGGTCCATCCTCTCCCACATGCCTGCTCTGGCTCCACTCTCATCCTGTGGGGCCCCTCCTCTTGTCTCTGTCCTGGGGGAGTCCCAGGGACTGGGTGGGTCAGGACACACTTCTCCCCGGGTCCTCGATCTTGGTCCGCAGCCACAGCCACATTGGCAGGGGCCTGAGCAGCCCCTCCAGTGGCCCCTGGGGACCCTGTTAACTTCCAGCCCTCCACGGCCCAGGCAGGTAGGAAGGGGCTGCCACCCGGTTTATCTCTGATTGAAGCACAGCAGACACACGACACATTCAGACACCAGTGTGTGTCCCATAGACTCTCACCATGAGCCCCTGACCACCAGGAATAAAATGTGGCCCTGGGGGACCTTTAGGTTTTAGTAGGGTCCCCCAGACTGTGTCGCCTCCCTCACCCACCAGAGGGTGGCAGCATCTCCTCACATTTGCCTACTGGGACAGCTGCAGGGCTTCTTGGGGGTCACCTGTGGGGTGCTGAGACTTCCTGGGGGCCAGTGATACCCCTGTGGGAAGGGCTGACACAGAAGGAAGAGGCAACCTGTTGCTCCCATCCCCCGACCCCAAGCACTGAGAACCCCCTGGTGGGCCCCACCCCAGGCCCCAGTGTCAGAACCTCTGGATTGGCAACAGAAGCAGGAATTCAAACATGCTTATTTAAGTATTTTAATATATTTTGTTTTTCCTTTTGGGGAGGGGCAATAGGTCATACTTGCAGAGCAGAGTCAAACAGAAAAGGGAGGGACCTGTGAAAAGGAAACATCTGTCCCTGTTGTCCCCATCAGCCTGCCATCTGCCTTGGGGGCCCTCCCGGGCTGTGAGCACGCTGGCCTCTCTCCACGCAGCTCATACCCCTACCCATGGACGGGTGGGTTGTCTCCCCCCTTTTTTGCACAGATGATGGTATCAGTGATGTCCTTGAGTGTGTGCATTTCCCAGTGGTGAATGTGCAGTGACTGTGGCCTCGCGAGCTCATCCCATACTGGCCCACAGCAGTGGGTGGAGTGTTTTGTCCCCAACACCCATTCAACATGTCTGTGTTAGGAAACCTTCGCATCTTTGAGAATCTAAGTCAGTGGTTCTCACCCTGTGGGTCTCGACCCCTTTGGGGTCGCCTAAGACCATCCTGCATATCAGATATTTACATTATGATTCATAACAGTAGTAACATTACAGTTATGAAGTAGCAACGAAAATAATTTTATGGTTGGGTCACAACATGAGGAACTGTATTTAAAGGGCCAGAAGGTTAAGAACCACTGACTAAGTGTTAAAAGAGAAATCTGCATCTTAAAATTAATGTCTCCTACCATGAGTCAGATGGAACGACTTTTGACCCATGTTTTTTTATTGAGTTGTTGGACTTTGTCTTAGTTATTTGTACAGACTCTTTCCATAGGAAGGCTTTATCCCTAAAAATTTATCCTTGTTTGTTATTTAGCTCTTGTCTTTGTTTAAAGTAGTTTTGCTATGTAGAAATTTTTTATTATGTAAGGTAATTAATCTTTATGGTGTGGGCTTTGTGAGCTCATAATATTGTCCTCATGTTCTCTTCTAGTACTTTATGGTTATTTTAAATGTTTTTTTCTTTGATCAACTTAGGATTTATCTATATATATAAATGGCTAAGTGTCCATCTGACCAGTAGCTATGATGTGCACTGACCACTAGGGGGCAGATGCTCAATGCAGGAGCTGCTATGACGTGCACTGGCCATTCTATATAATAAAAGGCTAATATGTAAATTGTCCCCACGGGCAGGAGTTCCACTGACCAGGAGTTAGATGTGCGCTGGCCACCAGAGGGTGGCATGGAACATGGCAGGCATTGGCGACACAGTGCTGGCAGCAGGTGACTGTGTAGGTGCTGCCAGCCCCGATGGGCCCCGATGAGAGCGGGACAGCGGTGGGATGGAGAAGCAGGTGAGCAGGTGGCACCAGGCCAAGGTGGTGTGAGTGGGGGCCCTGATCACCCTGCCGGTTGACCCAGAAATCAGCTCTGATTGCTGGCCAGGCCTAGGGACCCCACCCATGCACAAATTTCATGCACTGGGCCTCTAGTTAAAAATAAACAGCACCACGGACCTGGGGCCGACAAACCAACACTCAGCTTCCCCCAAGTGGAACACAGGCCCCACCACCACCCTGGAGTGACACCCCACCAAATCACAGCCAATGCTGCCAAGACCCCATGGCGCAAAATGCAGCCCATAGCCCAGCCCATAGCCCAGCCCAGCCTGGAAACGGTCACTGTGGGTGCCAGGTAATGATGTCATGTAGCAATGCCTGGCTTCCTCTCCCTAGCAACTAGACTCCTTGGAGTTTCTTCAACCCAGGAACCTGACTTGCTTTATAGCCAAGTGCAAACATTTTACACTGCAACTAAATGTCTGTGAAGCATTTTCCTGCATCTCATTTGATCCTCACAGAAGTCCTGGAGTAGGTAGATAGGAGACTCGGTGGAATCCTATTTTCTTTTCATTAGCCGGAAAACAGAGATTTAGAAAGTTTAGAAACTTGACCTGACTGAAAAGAAGTAAGAAATGGTAGACCTTGAAAGTGACTTCAGGTTTTCTCACTACGGAGAATATAGTCAAACATGGCTGCAGTTAAATATTTTATCCTTTGTTCTCCCTCTGTGATCTACAATAATAATCTGCTTCATGTTGATATTTACTGCTGTGTTGCTGACAGTTACCTGAAAGAGAAGTTGGGATGCTTCACTGGGCTGGAGAAAGTTTAGCTACATCAGAAAGCAGGTCTAATTAAGCAAGTTTATTCTATATCTATAAAAGGATAAGTTGACTTGCACATGCATGATACATATAAAGCTCTCACTGGCGCCAATCGCACCTATGTGTTTCGATCTGTCATTGTCAATTGTAAATTTATTTATTTTTTTATTTTTATTTTTTTTAATATTTTAATAATTTTTATTTCTTAAAGTATTACAAAGAGTATTACATATGTCTCCTTTTTTCCCCCCCTTGACATTCCCCCGGCCCCTACCCCCCGCCCCCCCCCCCGCCCCGTGTCTTGTGTCCATTGGTTAATCTTATATGCATGCATATAAGTCCTTCAGTTGGTCTCTTAATCCCCCCCCAACCCTCCCCAGGCTTCCCACTGTAGTTTAACATTCTGTTCAATGTTGCTCTGCTTCTGTATCTACCCCTGTTCATCAGTCCATACTGGTCCCCTTTATTTGTCCCAACCTCACTGGAGTAGTCTCAACCTCACCAGGGCCGTCTGAGCCTCACCAGGGCTGTTTCAACCTCACCGGGGCTGTCCCTACCTCACGGGGGCCGTTTCAACCTCACTGGGGTTGTCCCTACCACACCGGGGCCGTTTCAACCTGACCGGGGTTGTCCCTACCTCATGGGGGCTGTTTCAACCTCACCGGGGTCGTCCCTACCTCATGGGGGCCGTTTCAACCTCACCGGGGTCGTCCCTACCACACCGGGGCCGTTTCAACCTGACTGGGGTTGTCCCTACCACACCGGGGCCGTTTCGACCTGACTGGGGTCGTCCCTACCACACCGGGGCCGTTTCGATCTGACTGGGGTTGTCCCTACCACACCAGGGCTGTTTCAACCTCACCGGGGCTGTCCCTACCTCACGGGGGCCGTTTCAACCTCACTGGGGTTGTCCCTACCACACCGGGGCTGTTTCAACCTCACCGGGGTCGTCCCTACCTCATGGGGGCCGTTTCAACCTCACCAGGGTCGTCCCTACCACACCGGGGCCGTTTCAACCTGACTAGGGTTGTCCCTACCACACCGGGGCCGTTTCGACCTGACTGGGGTCGTCCCTACCTCACGGGGGCTGTTTCAACCTCACCGGGGTCGTCCCTACCACACCGGGGCCGTTTCGACCTGACCAGGGTCGTCCCTACCTCACGGGGGCTGTTTCAACCTCACCGGGGTCATCCCTACCTCACGGGGGCCGTTTCAACCTCACCGCGGTTGTCCCTACCACACCGGGGCTGTTTCAACCTCACCGGGGTCGTCCCTAACTCATGGGGGCCGTTTCAACCTGACCGGGGTTGTCCCTACCACACCGGGGCTGTTTCGACCTGACCAGGGTCGTCCCTACCTCACGGGGGCCGTTTCAACCTGACTGGGGTCGTCCCTACCTCACGGGGGCCGTTTCAACCTCACCGGGGTCGCCCCTACCTCACGGGGGCCGTTTCAACCTGACCGGGGTTGTCCCTACCACACCGGGGCTGTTTCGACCTGACTGGGGACGTCCCTACCTCACGGGGGCCGTTTCAACCTCACCGGGGTCGTCCCTACCTCACGGGGGCCGTTTCAACCTCACCAGGGTCGTCCCTACCACACCGGGGCCGTTTCAACCTGACTGGGGTTGTCCCTACCTCACGGGGGCCGTTTCAACCTCACCGGGGTCATCCCTACCTCACGGGGGCCGTTTCAACCTCACCGCGGTTGTCCCTACCTCACGGGGGCTGTTTCAACCTGACCGGGGTTGTCCCTACCACACCGGGGTCGTTTCGACCTGACCGGGGTCGTCCCTACCTCACGGGGGCTGTTTCAACCTGACCGGGGTTGTCCCTACCACACCGGGGTCGTTTCGACCTGACTGGGGTTGTCCCTACCACACCGGGGCCGTTTCGACCTGACTGGGGTCGTCCCTACCTCACGGGGGCCGTTTCAAACTCACCGGGGTCGTCCCTACCTCACGGGGGCCGTTTCAACCTCACCGGGGTCGTCCCTACCTCACGGGGGCCGTTTCAACCTCACCGGGGTCGTCCCTACCTCACGGGGGCCGTTTCAACCTCACCGGGGTCGTCCCTACCACACCGGGGTCGTTTCGACCTGACCGGGGTCGTCCCTACCTCACGGGGGCTGTTTCAACCTGACCGGGGTTGTCCCTACCACACCGGGGTCATTTCGACCTGACTGGGGTTGTCCCTACCACACCGGGGCCGTTTCGACCTGACCGGGGTCGTCCCTACCTCACGGGGGCTGTTTCAACCTGACCGGGGTTGTCCCTACCACACCGGGGCCGTTTCGACCCGACCAGGGTCGTCCCTACCACACCGGGACCGTTTCAACCTCACCGGGGCCATCCCAGCCTTACCGGGGAAACAGGAAGTTTGGCCCTCTGTCCCCTGCCGTAGGCTCCCCACCTGACAAAATCTCCAGGCGTTCCTGGTGGTTGAACATCCAGCACTCCTGCCCTCCACCAAGTGCACAGACTGCCTGTCTGCTGTCCCCCAGCGCCCCACAAGAGACTGGGACCAGTGGGCATGTTTGTGCGCTTGCTGGTACAGCAGTTCCACAGTGCCGGCCGAGTCAGGCCCAGCCCTGGCCGGCCCCGGACCCGACTCTGCCCCCTGATTGCGTCCCTCCCAGATGCAAGGAGCTGAAATCTGCAGCCTGCTGGGATGGGCTCTGTACTTGGTGCCTCTGCACATCCTACTCAGTCTCAATGCGCTTCTTTCTATGCGAGGAGTTGAAATCTGCAGTTTGTTGGGTTGGGCTCTGTACTTGGTGTCACATCCTACTCAGTCTCAATGTTCTTTCTCTCCTTCCAGTTGTAGAGCTTCCACTGGGCCAACTTTCCCATGGTTCTGTATGATAGGTGTTTGTCTGATATTTGGTAGTTTCGATGTTGTTGTGTGAGGTAGCACGCACAGGTCTCTTCCTTATGCCGCCATCCTGGTTCTCCTGGGTCTGCTTCTTGAGTGTGTCTCCCATGGCTGCGAGCAGTTGAAGTCTGCAATTTGTTGGGATAGGCTGCAAAAGCGCAGGTGGGTCTTTTTGTGCACCTGGCACAGCTTGGATGGGGATGTAAATTGATTAGGGCTGAGACTCAGGGAGTCGCCATGGCGGAGCAAATAGCACTGGCTGAGTCTCCGCGGCCCCTTGAATCTCTGCCAGGGCTTTGTGTCCCCCAGTGCCGGCGAGCAGCTGTGCAACAGAGTCTCCCTCGCTTTCTGATGGCTGCAAGGCCGTGCTGCCTCTCCCCGTAGGGTCTGGTGCCTCATGATCCTGCCTGAACCAGCTCAGTGGATTTGAAAGTTTGCAGAAGCAAAGGCGTTTCTACTTGTGAGTCTGGCACAGCCCAGATGGGATTGTAAATTGCGTAGGGCGGGGTCACAGGGAGTCGCCGGGGCGGAGACTCAGCGGCCCCTTGCCTATCCAGGACTCCAGGACTTTGCGTCCCCCAGTGTCTGCGAGCAGCCGAGCGCCAGAGCCTCCCTCGCTTTCTGACCGCTGGAAGGCCGTGCCGTCTCTCGCCTTGGGGCCTGGGGCCTCAGAGACCCGCCCGAACCAGCTCAGTGGATTTGAGAGTTTGTAAAAGCACAGTCATTCCCTCTTGTGCCTCTGGCACAGCCCTGAGGGTAGGGCGGGGTCACAGGGAGTCGCCAGCGTGGAGGAAATAGCAATGGCGGCGTCTCCGCGCCCCTCGCCTCCCCGGGACACCAGGACTTCTTGTCCCTCAGTGCCGGCGAGCAGCCGCGTGTCAGAGCCTCCCTCGCTCTCCGACCACTGCAAGGCCGTGGCCGCCTCTCCCTGTGGGATCTGGGGCCTCAGAGACCCGCCCCGAGCAAGCCCAGAGGATTCGAGGGTTCGTAAAAAACCGAGAATCCATTTGCAGCCCGCGTGGCGTGTGACTGCGTACCTCTGATTTTGGTGCCTCCGTAGCTCCCACTCAGTCTCACTGCGCTTCTTTCTTTTCCTCCAGTTGTAGATCTCCCACTGGGCCAACTTCCCCATGGTTCTGAGTGGCGGTTGTTTACTTCATAGTTGATAGTTTCAATGATGCTGTGAGAGAGCAGCACACACAGGTCCGCTCCCTACGCCGCCATCTTGGTTCTCCCGTCAATTGTAAATTTAGTTGACACTTCTATTATAGAGAAAGGGTGAATAGTGATATTAAAATATTTCTTCTAATTAATTTCCTTTCAATGTGCATGAATCCGTGCACCAGGCCACTAGTTTTGGTATAAGATCCAAGTCAGCCCTGGTCAGTGTTTCCCAGCAGTTAGAGCATCAGCCATACACAGAAGGATTGTGGGTTTGATTCCCGGTCAAGGGCACATACCTGGGTTGTGCTGGTCAGGGCATGTGCAGGAGGCAACCAGTTGATGTGTCTCTCTCACATCAATCCCTCTTTTCCTCCCCCTCTCCCGCTCTCTCCCTCTTTTCCTCTCTTCCTCCCTCCCTTTCACTCTTTCTGAAAAGCAATGGAAAAAATATCCTTGGGTGAGGATTAAAAAAGAAAAAAGATCCAAGTCAGGGGTCTGTGTCCGTGTGGGAAACTGAATAAAAGGCTTCAGGTGTGTGCAGGGACAGGAAAGCCACTAAGGGTGAGAGGCGCACCCGTACCCTGAGAGGACCCGGAGAAGGCTGCCCAACAGGAGGGGAGACCAGTGGATGAGGATCCTGCAGAGAGGGGGCTGGGAGAATAAATACCTCCTCCTGTGGGGCTCCCCCAAGACCAATCCTAACCAGGAGGTAGACAGAATGGGTGCACCTGCAGGCCCCTCTGCTCTGGGCTGGGTGGGGAGGCTGATGGTTGGATGGCTGGATGGTGGACACTGAGCTGGGAATGGGAGGGAGGAAAGGCTGGGTCTGGTGAGTGACCTTGACCTGGTCTGGCCCAAGTGCAGCTTCACGAAGCCAGGTCTGTGGGGGTAGGAGTGCCAGGGAGGCCATCGGTGGTGTGCACAGGGCCCCAGCCTCCTCCCAAAGAGGGCCCATGAGCGAGAGCACCTTGCTGCACCACCGTTCATTCATTCAGCACATGTGTGTTGAGCCCTTGCCAAAAAGTTGTGATCCTCCCTGACATAAAAATTCAACCAAAAACATTAAGCCATAAATCGGTGTAACAAAGACGCAAATGATTTTTCCCAGGATGACTAGACAGACTCTTTTGAGAAAAAAAAGAAGCCCAATTCTTTCTTCTTTTTTTTGGTTTGATGAGTGCATTTTATTATTATCTGCTGTTTGCTGGCAATTAGCAAATATTGAAAGCTTTTAAAAAAATAATTCTTTTTTTAAAATATATTTTATTGATTTGTTACAGAGAGGAAGGGAGAGAGATAGAGAGCTAGAAACATCGATGAGAGAGAAACATCGATCAGCTGCCTCCTGCACATCTCCTACTGGGGATGTGCCCGCAACCCAGGTACATGCCCTTGACCGGAATCGAACCTGGGACCCTTCAGTCTACAGGCCGACACTCTATCCACTGAGCCAAACCAGTTTCGGCAAAAAAAAAAATAAAATTCTTTATTGTCAAAAGTATTATATATGTTCCCTTTTCCCCCCATTGACCCCTCCAGCCTGGGCCATGCATATTCACACACAAGGTTCTTGATTGGTTACCTCCCACCCACCCACCCTCCCCACCTTCCCTCTGAGATCCGCACTCTGTTCCCTGCTTCCGTGTCTCTGATCACTCCGTTCATCAGCTTATTTTGTTGCTTAGATTCCACAGGAGTGACATCACGTGATACTTGTCTTTCGCTGACTGACTTTTTTCACTTAGCATGATACTCTCCAGGTCCCTCCATGCTGTCTTAAAGGGTAAGAGATCCTTATTTTTTTACAGCTGCATAGTATTCCATAGTATTGCATGTACCACAGCTTTTTATCCACTCATCTACTGATGGGCACTTGGGCTGTTTCCTGGTCTTAGCTATTGTAAATGGTGCTGCTGTGAGCATAGGGGTGCACACATCCTTTCTGATTGGTGAGAACTCCAATTCTTAAAACAATTTTTTTGATTGCCCAGCTTTGATGGTTCTCTAACACTTGCTCTGACTGTCAGAAATTCAGTGTCCAGCTAGGTGGGGTCCCTGTGGGCGGGGCTTGACAGTGGGGTGGGGGCGGGGAACAGGAGTGTGGGTCCCAGGGAGACTGACCTGGGAGAGGGACTTGGCTGTTGTCCTGTAGGAGCTGCTGGTGACCACACTGTGGTGTGGCTGGACAGGGGCCTCCGGGACTACTGAGATGGCCGTGAGCTGAGTTTGGGCAGCATGGGATGTGGGGTGTGGAGCAGGTGACCCCTCAGTCTGTGGCCCAGTCAGAGGAGAAGGGGGAGGAGAGGAGAGCTGTGGAATGTGTGCCTTGGGGGGGGGAGGGCAGGAGGCCCCGCACCCGCTTTGAGCACGTGGCTGGGAAGGGGACGAAGGAAAGTCCCTGTGGGGACAGTGGAAATGAAGGGATCATGGAGGCCCTCCAGGTGAGTGTCTGACCCTGTGGCACCAGGGATGGCCAGCACTCTCAGTTTTATTTATGATTGTGAGAGAGAGGAAGGGAAGAAGCCAGGTCAAAGTTTAAGCTGCGTCCCCTTACCCCAAACCATGGGAGCTGTGGGCACCGAGAGCAGCTGCTGCCAGCCAGGAGTCCCGGCAAGATGTCTGGCCCGAGCGCAGGGACTCGGTGACCTGAGGCCCCTCGCTGCCCTGTCCAGAGCCAAGCCCTCTGCACACCTGGGTCTTGCTGGTCCTTTGATTTCCTTTGGCAGTTCTCCCACTCACAGGGCTGGGCCTCTGCTCTGAGCTGCTGCGCTCCCCAAGCAGAGCCAGTGGGTCTCCTCCCAGCCCTTCCGCATGTGACAGGTCCCTTCAAACCATTAAAGCCTTTGATGAGACCCCTGCTCAGAGCTGCTCTGTGAATGGAAGCAGAATTGGAATTTAAATTAAAACGTTGTTTTTGTAGTCTGGAGGCTTTGCCTGGGAAGAAATTAAAGGGACAGCTCACCCTTTTCCTCATCTCTGGCTGGGTGGCCCTTCCTCCAACCCTGTGCTGGAGAAGAGGCTGCATGGGGGCAGCTGTCCCCACACTGGGGACTGTCCCCTCTCTGGCCCCACCAGGGACACCTGCAAGGGAGGCAGTGGCCCTGGGAACCAAGAGAACAGCATTCACTTACAAGCAGGTGCAGGCCTGTGCCCAGGAGCCCACAGCCAGGGCTGACGTGCCTGGACTAGGGGTCAAGGGCCCAGGAAGGTTATAACTTAAGGAAAGAGGAGTTTAGCTGGACATGGACGTTTGTAAAACACACAGCCAGCAAGGGTTACTCCCCCAATGTGGGGAAATCTTTATACCTTAACAGAAAATTTACAACAAAATGGAAAAAAGGGGGCCACAGGGCTGTGTAGAGATGAGCTGCCCAGAGAGAGCAAAGCTGGAGAAGTGGCTTTTGGGGTCCCTGCGTGCTGCCTCCCTCTCCCCAGAGGGCTGAGTTGCGTCTGGGAAAGGCACGCCACGTGCTGTTTGGCTTGGAGAACAGTCCAGTCCCAGAGGCCCTGCGGGAGTGAGCCCGGGAGCAGCCTCCTGACCGCCCCGAAGTTCTGGGTTGTTGGCTGATGACTGAACTTGAGTGTGTGGTACTTCCTGCCCCAAATTCTATGTGCAGACACCCACCCTCACTAATCACCTAGAAAACTCAGGAGGCTGGCACAACTGAAATCCGATTCTCCAAGTGCGGTGAATAGATGTGAGCTTCATGCTGTGGCCAGAGAGCCACCACCAGGAGCCCTGGCGAGCCTCCCCCTGGCACCCAGGGCATCCACGCCACCAAGGCCATCTGTAACACTCAGCAGCAAGGAGGCGGGGCTATTGGGAATGTACTTGTCGTGACAAAAGGTGTCCTCGTGTCCCTGGGCAGGAGCGCACAGGTTCGGTTCATCCCGAGTCACGACACACAGGACTAACACCAGGCAGATAGCTCTGATACACCTTGGAAATCATGCTGAGCGATAAAAAGCACGTTTCAAAGGGTTTTACTCTGTGTGATCACATTAATTCACATTAATGTAACCTGCAAAGAATGGGCCGCGATGTTCTTGGATGTGAATGTAGACGGCAAAATGGAAAACATGCAGAGATGACACAAACCAATTTCAGAGGCCACGATGAATTCAGAGTGTTTATCATTGCCTATGTGTTTGGACATTTTTGTGCTTAAAAAATTTAAAAAGAGAGAAAAATCAGGAGGCTGGCACAAGGGGGCTGGCCTTGGGAGCTCCCCCAGTGGTGGGGGAGGGAGGGTTCCATGCAGGATTTCATAGGAGGAAGAGGGAGAGAGGAGGGACAGTCTGGGGCAGAGGCTCAGGTGGGACGTGTACCTGCGCAGCACTGCAGCATCTGGGCAGGAGACGCCCAGGGAGAGGCTGGTTCCTCTCCCTCTGGTCCTGGGTCAGGACAGAGCTGGGTGTGGAGATGTGGGCTGAGTGCAGTCAATGATGCCTCATGCAGACACTGCACGAAGCAAACAGTATAAAGCCTGGCTCAGTCACGGAGAGCTATTTCCTACAGCTCAACAACTTGATCATACAGTTAAATTTTTATTTATGGCACAGCTGCTAATTGCACCATAAACATGTTTCCATCAAGAGATTACTATTTACTCATTTGCCAATCAGCTCATTATCTTGCTACCTCACATCCTGCTCCCAATCTTCCCACATCCCAAATCCTGCAGTTGGTCATGCCTCCCAGAGCAGCTCCTCCAGGCCCACCTGCCTCCTGGAGACTCAGCCCGCCTCTCCAGCCGCACACGCCTGCTGTGCTCTGCTGTCCCTGCGCCAGAAGAGTCGGTGCCCCTGTGACTGGTCTGACATGGTCCTGCTCTCCCTTCTCGGGCTCCCTTTACCACAGCCCCTCAGCTTGTCCTTGGTCTCCCCACCCATCTCCCTACCTGGGTTCCCAAGGCTCATCCTTTCCGTAGCAGCACTTGTTCCTACTACTCAGCTCCTGCTGTGTGTGTGTTGGCACCAGTGTGGCCCTGTCTCTCCAGGAGCGCCTTGTGGCGTGTTCAAGTAGGTCTTATATCTGTTCATGTTTGTTCCTTCACTCATTCATCCAACCTTGACCCCCTCCTATGCACAGGGTGTGGCAAGAGTCCTTCTCCCAGGAGCTCTTCTCACTGCCCCCCCTCGCCTCCCCAGGGTGAGCCTGAGAGGAACCCCTCTGGGTGGACAGACTTCCCACCGCAGGCCCTGAGTGCGGACTCACACTCCCTGAGGAGGGCTGAGCCACCTTCTGGGTGGCATGTCTGTAGTCCTCTCCAGGCCCCTCCCTGCAGAGAAATTGGATGAGCACTTTCTGTGGGCAGAACCTCTCCAAATATCCCTCTGAGGGCATCCCCTACATGCTGGGAGCCAGCCAGGTGGGAGGCCACGCCAGGAGGAGATATTTGCAAGGCAGCCTCTGGGGGAAAAGGAGAAACCGTTTCCATCCCACCAGCTCCTTCAATTTTAGGTCAAACATTGTTAGAGCCACTCTGACGGGCTGGGAGTGTGCAGACGGGAGTTGCCTGATAGAAAAACTGCCCCCCTCCCCGCCCCCGACCCAAACGAAAGATCAGGTTTAACACAAGGGCCTGGAGACTTGTGGGGGGCACACAGGGGAGTAATGTGGACAGCCCCCAGGCTTGGGATCTGTGCCTTGCTTAAACTGATGAAAGTCATGAACCCTGTCCCCACTGCGGCCCATGGGGATGGGGACAGCAGAGAGACCACAGATCCAGGAGCCAGTTAACAGGGCTGTGCAGGACCCATGTTCCACAGTGACATTTTCTGGCCACCACTGGAACAGCGCCTGGTGGACCCTGCCTGGGCTGGGGCAGGATAGCCCTCTTGGTCCTGTGAGATGCTCCTGGTTTCGGACCACTGGATGGATGCTCAGGTTGGAGGAGGAAGTTTAGGTAGGAAATCATAAACTTTGTGCTAACAGAGGGTTTAGAGGCTTGCTTTTGAAGAAACAAAAACCCATGCTCATGTTTATATCATGGGCTGGTGAAGGGTCCTTTATACCCACTCACTCCCCTCCCCAAATGTTTGCTGGCCCTTCTCTTGGGGTCCTGAAGAAGGTCTGATTTTGGGGTCTCCTGGTCAGGGGGCGAGGGGCAGACCTGTCCTAACTGACTGTGGCCCCGGGTGCTGAGCCTGGCCTGGCCCATCCCTGCCTGTACCCTGCCCTCGGTGGGACATGCCCTGAGTCTGAGTGTGGCCCAAACCAACCCCAGCTCCAACTCTGGCAGGGGCCTGGGCTAGGCCTGGCTTCAGGAGACAGAGAGCCACCAGGCTGAGGTCCTGGGAACTGGGCGTCTTCAGCTTGGCTGGGGGACAGGCTGTGGCTTCCAGGACAGCTTCCCTCCCCTCATTCCACCCCCTCCCCAGACTCTGTTTCCAATAAGTCAATTAGCACAACTTCAAAGCAATTAGGAGGCTCAGCAGCCAGGCTCTGCAGGCTGCTGAGTGTATTCATGCCCCACTTGCCCGGCCACTCTGTGTCCCCCAAGCCTGGCAGCTGCTGCTGACTCGCCCAGCCTAGAGATGCAGCTCAGGGTCCGCCTTCTCTCCTGGGTCCTAGGAGTGTGGATCGGCAGCCCAGGAGAGAGGCCCAGGGACGCCTGGGCCTGGGTTTGCTTATGGGGGAGACAAGACAGGATGCTGGTGAGAAGCTCAGCCCCTGAGCTGGGTGCTGGGCGCAGATTCCCTCTGAGCACTGCCTTCCCTTCCCTTCTCTTCCCTTCCCTTCCCTTCCCTTCCCTTCCCTTCCCTTCCCTTCCCTTCCCTTCCCTTCTCCCTCCCTCCTCCCCCTGCCCTGCCCCCATGCTGGGAGTTGAGGGCCCTGGGTGCACTGTTGGTGACATTCTGCTCTGGACAGCTGCTCCCACTCTGTGGCCTGAAGAGGGGAGCATTCTGCTGCAGTCTCGGGGGAGGGGGTTGTCCCCGCCTCTGCCCTCCCCCAGCCTCTGTTTGGGGCTCTGGCCTCTGTACTTTGCACACCAGGGGAGTGAGTGTCAAGGCCTTGCCCCTGCATGTGGCAACACCCATCTGAGCCAGCTCCAGGCCACTTGGAGGAGGTGACTCGGGTGCTGCAGGCTCCCTGCCCCTCCTCCGGGTGAGAGCATGGAAACGGGTAGGGCAGGTGCAGGGCCCGACTTTGCAGACAGAGCCCTTTGTGTAGGACTCTGTAGAACTCCCAGACTGGCCTTCCAGCAGCTCCCTCCAGCCCAGCTCTCAAAGAACGCCTGTTTTTCCTCGGGACCCGGACAGGCACGTCTGCACGACCTCTCAGACGTGCAGGAAGGCAGCAGCCCCCGCCATGTTCTCCCTTCCTCTCCATCCACTAGGCTCTGAAACTCTGAGCCAGCCTGAGTGTCCCCGTCCCGTCCCTGAGGAGCTGGATGCTGGACAAGGGGTGACACGACTGGTGAGATTCCGTCTGTGATAAGGCTGCGGCAGGAGGGCTCAGGGCCTGGAGAGCTCCAAGGACACGCTGACCTCACCTGGCAGCTTCCCTGAGAGGGTGTAGCAGGAGGAGCCGGAAAGAGCTGGGTGGGAGCAAGCCCCACTGTGGCTGAGCACCGGGAGGCAGGGGCAGGTGGTGGGCTGGGTCTTTATCCTGAAGGATGGGGCCCTTGGGGGGCACACAGGACAGGGGGTAGCTGCTGCCAGGTGGGTGCAGGGCATGGGCAGGAGGAAGGGCCCTACCTGTTTTCCAGCCAAGGAAGGGGCCTGCCTGCCTCAGTGGAGAACCCTCGCAGGCCACAGGGACTAAGCCAGGTGGACAGCTGAAACGGTTTTGAGTGGGCTCTGGGGTGTTTGACCCCCAGTGGCAGGACACGAGGGAGCCAGCCTGCCTCCACTGGTGAAACAGATCCTTGTGTCCAGCCCCTGCTGTGCTGTCCACGCCCATGTGGGCTGGCAGCCTCTGCTAAGCCGGAGCACAAGTGAGTGTCCACGCCCTGTGTCCCCACAGCTGCCGCTGAGCAAGTGAGTGCACCCCAAAAGGTCCTCTAAGGAAGGGCACTGAGGGGTGTGAGGCAGTGGGCTCAGACTGGGGGCCTCATACCCCTAAGGTTACATTAGAAATGGTGGGGCCACCCCGGAGCTGGGGACTGTGGTTCCTGTCCCTGTGAGTGCGAACAGGAGGTGTGCTCATGCCCGCAGGGCGTCGTGTCAGGTCCAGGCACTTCACCCTGCAGCTGCTCTCCTGTCATCCAAACTCCTTCAGACAGCACCGGGCCCCTGGGCTGGAGCCTCTGGGGGGAGCAGGCTGTGTCTGCCCCAGCCCTGCCCGTGGGACTGCGCATGAGGGGGGGGCAGGTGGAAGGACCTCCCGGGCTGCTGAATGGCCCGTTCTCTCCTGGTGCTCTGTCCCATGGCTGGCTCTCACTTTCTCGTGAAGCCATTGCCAATACAATGGCCCACGTTGCAGGATAAATGTGAACACCGCCATGGAGGCACTGAGACAAGGGCACTGGGGGTCACCGTCCACAGGGGGCAGGTGGCTGCAGGCGGTGCGGCTGTGGCTTGGGACCCTCCGGCTCAGGCTGAGGATGAGTCCAGAACTGGCTTGGGAGTCCATCCCAGGAGAGGACATGGCAGCCCCTTCCCTGCAGGAGGTGTGGCTGAGTGTGACTGCAGGCCCAGCCACTCTGCCGGGGGTGCTGTTGGCTGCCAGGAGCTTCCCACCCACCGCCCTGTGGGGTGAAGCTGGGACACCAGGTCTCTTCCGCTTGCGTCCGCCTTCTGGATGACACTAGAGAGTCTGCTTTGCAAACACCAGTGATGAGCGCTCAGTTGCACGCAGGGAAATCTCGGGAGGGCGCTGGCTTGTCAGTTGGAGCCCAGCGGTGTCTGAATGCCCTTGGGTTGGAAGTGAGGCCCAGGATGTGCCCCGCGTGCCTGAGCCCTCAGTCAGGCCGAAGACAAGTGGTGAGGGCGCAGGACAGGGTCTTCTGTGTGGGGCCCTTGGTGCACCCTGGACGTCCAGCTGCATCTCTGCCACCTGGCCAGCCTGACCCCAGGCTCGGTGTGCTCTCGGACTGTGCCTGTCCGGCTCCCACATCCCGCTCCTGGTGTGCAGTGTGCACACGGGCCCTGGCCCGGCTGTGCCTGTGCTCTGTGTGACACTGAGGGTCGTGGGCATGGTTCTCGAGCTTCCAGCGAGTCCGTCTGGGCTGATGCAGGATGGACACCAGCAGCACCAGGCTTCCCTGAAGCGCAGTGACATCACTAGGAGGCTGCTGCCAGCACTTAGTGACTGGTCGCCGCTCGCCTCCTGCCACCGCGTGATTTCATTATTGTTTTACGAGAACTTAGACAGGCCATTATCATGTTTCCAAGGAAACTTTGCAGCTGAGTGATTGGATGGGCAACAGCTTCAAGTTCAAGCAGTGACTGCTATGCCCAGGTCCATGGCAAGCCCGCAGCCTGGATGTCCTGTCCCTCAGCCACAGGGCTCCCCAGCTGAGTGGGGCTCGAGCCCCTCCTCCCGTGATCCTGCTGATCCTTTCTGGGGTGGGGCCTGTGCCCCCCTGCCCTCTGCCCTCCTCTCCAGCACCCTGGTCTGCTGGGCCCTCCCCCCTCTGTATCCTCTGGGGAATTTGCATACAGGTGCACCTGCCCGTGCAGCTGAGGGTTGGGGGTGGGAACCAGGAGCACAGGTGGTGGGACAATGGCCACTCAGAGTGAGTCTCATTCTCCTGCTGCCTCCTCAGAGCTGCAGCCTCGCCCAGGCCAGTGGGGGAGGGTGGGCTCTGGCCTGTGGGGCCCCTGGGGAGCCCTTGGGCTGCCATGAGTTTGCCCTGGAGCCTTGCCACCCTTAGTGGCTGTCTGAGCCTCCATTCCTTGTCTGTAATTGGGATGATGTGGCCCTGGGGAATGGCCTGCAGGGCCTGTGCTGATGGAGGTGGGCCGGGTGTACCCTCAGGCCTGGCTGCATGTCACCAGGGTCTCCCATGAGTACTGCCAGGGCTCCCTCCGAGGGGGCGGCGCTTGGCCAGGTGGTGTTGAGGCTCGGCGGGCCCATCCACAGACCCGCAGGCGTGGGGGTCTGGAGTGTTGTAATTGGTCCAGTGATCACCGATGAATAGTTCAGCTGTAAAAGGCTGTTTCCCAGTGGGCATGCAGCCACGCCCTGTTTTGGGAATACTGCCTTGGCATTTGCTTTCTCACAGGCTGGGAGCCTGGTGGGCCAGAGGAGTCTCACTGTGCTGTTGTCCTCAGGGCCTGGTGACCACTGTGGTGACGGATGGGGAGGCTCTGGGCTCACAGCACCCCTTCCCGGCCAGCTCCGGGTCCTTGCCGGCAGCCGCTTCCCCAGCTCCTGTCCCAGCCTGACCTCCTGAGACCTCCAGGAGTGGCTGTGTTCTGTCAGCCTGTCTCTCTTTCCTTCCAAACCCAGGATCCTCAGTGTGTGGGGCTGGGGTGGATGTCTTTCAGGCCTCTTGTTGGACATGGGGTTGTCTTGCTACCTGTGTGTGTGTGTGTGTGTGTGTGAGAGAGAGAGAGAGAGAGAGAGAGGGGTCAGGTCAGGGAGGGAGGGGCATGCAGTGTTCTGAGCTCCAGCAGCATTGTGGATGGTTATACAGGTGCTCCCCAATGAGCTGTGTCCCATGTCCATGCCGGACATAGCCCCATCACTTGTACCAATCTACCCAGAAAAGTGATGCATCTACCCCCATCCGTTCACTCATCCACCCCCTCATTCTCCTACTCCCACCCCCCATTCTCCTACCCACCCAGCCATCCATCCATCCATCCATCCTTCCACACACTCATGGATGGCAGGGTTGGGCATGGAAAGGTCAGGGCTAATGATGGGCTCATTGCAGTCTCATCCAGCAGGTTCAGGGCTCTGGTGTGTGTGTGTGTGAGTGTGTGAGAGTGTGTGCGAGTGTGAATGTGAACGTGAGTGTGTGTGTGAGTGTAAGTGTGAGTGTGTGTGAGTGCAAGTGTGAGTGTGAATGTGTGTGCGAGTGTGTGCGTGCAAGTGTGCGTGAGTGTGTGTGAGTGTGCATGTGCATGTGTGTGTGTATGAGTGTGTGCAAGTGTGTGTGAGTGTGCGAGTGTGCGTGAGTGTGTGTGAATGTGCGTGAGTGTGTGCGAGTGTGCGTGAGTGTGTGAATGTGCGTGAGTGTGTGTGTGTGTGAGTGTGTGTGTGTGAGTGTGTGTGAGTGTGTGTGAGTGTGTGTGTGTGTGTGTTGGGGTGGGAGGATTGCACAGGGTCTGGAAGTTTCCAAGCTGCTCTAACCGATGAAGGCTGGGTGGGGCTCAGGGAAAGGTGGGGCCTTGGGGCCCTGGACAGAGCTTCTAGTCCTGGCTTGGCCCAGGCCCACTGGCCAGGTGAACAGCCCTAGGCTGACCAGGCAGAGCGGGGAGCCTTTCTCACCCAGAGGCGTTGAGTCCCTGTGCCGAGAACCTTTCCCAGGGAGTTCCTGGGGAGGAAGCACTGGGGCCTCTGTGGTGCCGAAGGCCAGGATTTGGGCTGTGGCTCCAGATGGTGCTGGACTCCAGGGCCAGCTCTGTCAGGGATCTGTGGCCCTTGGCACTCTGAGCCACACTGTTGAACCTGCAGGGGGACCGCACAGTGCCAGGGCAGCGTCTCCCCTCCCTCCTCCTCAGGTTGGGTCTCTGGCTCCCTCAGGAGGTTACTGTGCTTGCTGGGCCCAGATCTGGCCCCCATGACTTGCTCTGCTGAGGGCTCCAGCTGCCCTTTCACTCTTTTGGGCTCTGGGGTGCCAGCTGGGATGGGAGGGCCCTGCACCTCACCCTCACCCCAGGGCACTGTATCTGAGACGGGCTGACTGGTGTCTGTTCTTTCTTCCTTCACTCACCCAGTGGGCAGGCTCTTGGTCTCCACTGCTGGGTGTGGCTAGAACAACCCAGGGTCAGCTGTCCTGAGCTCCACCTCTGGCCCCTCTGGACTGAGTGTTGGAGGGAGTGTTTCTCCTAATGTGACTAGGCTGCTGTTGTCCCCAGACCCAAGCCTGCAGCCATATGGTGGCCCCTGGCTCCACCGAACTCCACTGTTGCTGCTGGGGTGTTCCCTCCTGGGCTCTGCTGGAGGGCTCCCCCCATGAGCTGTCTTGACATTTGTGGGCAGCAGCCTCATGGCCACCAATAAGCAGAGGCCACCAGCCTGGCCTGCCATGGCAATGCCTCTGCCTCACTCTGTCCGGCTCCGGGCGCTTTATCTCTGTGGCCATCTGTTCTGGGAGCAGAATTCCAAAGCCATTTAAACAGACCTTGGAGCAGAAAAGGTGCTGAGCCCTCTATCCTCCCATATGTGTGCACATAAACACACACCACCCACATGCACACACTACACAAGTGCACACGCCACACCACACACGTGCAAACACACCACACAGGGACATGCGCACACACGCAGATGAGGTGTGACCCGCAGGGTGGAAGGCCACAAGAAGGACAAAGCTCAGGGAGATTTCCACCAGCACTGCTTCCTGTCTTCCACCTCCCTTTCCACTTCCCTCACTTCTCTGTCCATCTGTCTGTCTGGCCTGCCTGATTTCTGCCTCCCCTCTCTGCCTTGCTCTCTCCTTTGTCCCCACTCCTGTCTCCTTCTGCCAGTGTCCCTCTCCCTTGACCCTTGCCTCCAGCCCCTTCCCACGGCTGCCTGTCACGGAGGTCTTTTTCTCTGTCTCTGTCCTCCCTGTGACCTGGCCAGCTGCTCTCTGTCCTGGCAGGCCACTCCCTCAGAAGGCGTCTGGTCCCTGCTCACTGTCCCAGACACACTTAGAAGTCTCAGTGGGGCTTCCTGATCAGGTCTGAACCTGTTTGGCCTCCCCAACCCCAAGATAGCCAAGTGGGGGGCAGGGGCCATCCGACATGGCAATCAGCTTCCTGCCCCCCCCCCCCCCCCCCCCCGTGGGGGCAGCCTGCCCTCAGCTGGCATTGAGAAGCCTCACTCTGGGCAGAAGCACCCTGAGACCAGCCGGCATGGAGGGGACAGGAAGCCTTGGCTGTGAGGGGACATGTAGCTGTGAAAGGTGATGTCCCAAGGGCTCCCTGGCGTTGGTGGCTGAGCTCAGGGCTGCCCTGGCTTCTGGAAAGGGGGAGGAAGGGGCCATGGCCACACAGAGCCCCTGAGAGGGGCTGGAGTGACCTCTGCCCTTGACAGCCAGAACTGAGCCTAGAGACAGGCAGCCCTCCTAGGGGCCCCTGTGGCCAGAGGCAAATGCTCCTGAAGCTCTAGGGCAGTGGTTCTCAACCTTCTGGCCCTTTAAATACAGTTCCTCATGTTGTGACCCAACCATAAAATTATTTTCGTTGCTACTTCGTAACTGTAATGTTGCTACTGTTATGAATCGGAATGTAAATATCTGATATGTAGGATGGTCTTAGGCGACCCCTGTGAAAGGGTCGTTCGACCGCCAAAGGGGTCGCGACCCACAGGTTGAGAACCGCTGCTCTAGGGGCTGCAGGCCGGAGGGTAGTGTTGATTTCAGGATTCTGACTCAGGGCCGGTGGCCGGAGCGTGGGCACGGGGTGTGGGGCATGGAGGAGCTGGGGCCCTGCTCAGAGGGTAGTTGACTTTGTTTCACTTGACTCTGAACTTGTCCAAGTGGTTTTGTCATGTGATGGATTAGAAGGTCATTTGGTTTTATTAAAGGAAACAGCACAAGCATTCATAGATTCCACCATCGTTACTTTAAATAATCAATCTTAATTAACTCCATCCGAAGAACTCGTTTTCCCCAAGGTTAGGGAGCGGGTGAGGTGGAGGGGAGGATTGCGAGCTGCAGGCACCTGGCGTCTGTGGTGCCAGGAGGGCTTCCTGGGTCCCTGAGGCTGGGCAGCCAGGGGTGCGTGATGGGGACCCAGCACCAGCCAGTCAGTGCTACCTGCCTGGGACCCACTGTGAAGAGGAGGCAGCCGAGGCACAGAAGGGCTAGATAACTCTCCCAAGGTCAGCTCTGTTCTGTTAGCACAGGGGTCGCTGCAGACAAGGGACAGTGACCGCCTATAGGGGCTCTCGCACCTGTCCCACCTGCTCCTCCCCCACCTGCCTCTGCTCTGCCCCTCTCACCCTGCACGCTCACCAACCTCACTAATCAGAGGACTCACCTTTTATTTCCAGCCTGATCTTGGCCCTGAGCCTCAGACTGGAACCCACATAGATTCCCACACACCTTCTCCCTCCCCCATTAGTGAGTGGCACTGCCCCCACCAATGGCTCAAGCTCAACCTGGAGTCCTGAGCATCCCCCTGCAGTGTGTCTTGCCCCCAACTCACACCCAGACCATCAGCAGCCTGTGCCCCACTTATAGGCAGGGGGGTAGCCAGATGGAGGGTGGGATGGTGACCTCCCAGAGGTGAGACTTGAGTTGTCTCAGGGTGAGCAGAAGCCAGGCTCCAGGCTGGGAGTGTCCAGCCAGGTCTGGGATGGGCCAAACTTTGCATAAACAAAGCCGTGTGGGCAGTGAAGGATGGGGACAGGGGATGAGGCAGGAGGACTTGTCCTAGAAAGGTCACCCCCGCCCCTCCCCACGCTGGTCTGGGCTGAGCTGCCAGAGGTCAAACTCAAGTTCCTCCCTCCTAAGCCTCCATCCCTGAGAGGTGGGTTTCTGGTCCTCCGTTTACCTTCCCCCACCCCCACCAGGGCTCCCTAGTTTGGTGGTGGGGAGCCCATAGTTCCAGGGCCCCAGGGCCTGTCCCTTAGGCAGTCAGTGATTATGTTGGGGTCAAGCCAGGACTCCCCAGACCGATCCTGCCCCCCATCACACTGGTTTCTGCCCTGGCTTGGTCTGGGGTGAAGTAGGTAGAGAGGAAAGGTGGGGGGAAGAAGGTGTGAGGAAAGGGGAGGGGGGTAGAGGAGAGGGAAGGGGAGAGGGAAGGGAAGGGAGGAGGAGCTCAGGGAAGGAAGGGGTGGAGGGAGGGGGAAGCGTTCTTTGGAAGGCGCCTCCCTGGCTCACTGTGAGGGGCCGTTCCTCTTCCCCACCTGCAGGCGGGGCTCTTTGTCTGGGCTGGGGCCCATTGTGTGGGGAAAGGAGCCTCATTGGCAAGGCATTAATTTGTGATTGTCTGCTCTTTGCTCTGATTGGCTGGGTGAGAAGGGGCTCTCCAGGGCCCTAGGACACAGAAGTTTGTGCAGCAACTTTCCCCAGCATGAAGTGACCGAGTGTCCAGGCTTCAGGGTGGAGATTTACCTGTTCAGCCAGGATGGCGCTCTGCGGGACCTTCCTGGGTGCGTACCTCCCCCCAGCCCCGGGCACCCCTCCCTGGCCTGTTCACAGGTTTCTGCCAAGACGCCCAAGGGACTAATTAGCTGTGTGTCCCGTCAGCACTCAGCGCTCTTCTCTGGGAAGCAGAGGAGGTGACAGAAGGGCTCCTTCTGAAAGAGGCCAGGCCCATGGACTCCAGCCTGCCCTCCCTCAGCTGACGGAGAGCTTGCAGCACCTGTCCTTGGGCTGGCGCAGGAGGTTGAAGGTGGGGGGCAGCGAGGGAGGGTGTGGGTGCAGCAGGCTCCCAGGCTTTGAGAGGAGGTGGGGTGGGAGCAGGTCTCTGTGTGTGACTGGAGAGGCTTGTCTGGAACAGAGGGGCTGTGGCTGGGGCAGCTGCTTGTGTTCCCATCACATGTAGTTCCTGTGTGTGTGCCAGTTAACACTGCTGGAGCAGGAGTGTGTGTGTGCCCCTACAAACCCTCCCAATCGTGTGTGTGTGTGTGTGTGTGTGTGTGTGTGCGCGCGTGCGCGGATATGTGTTCACACAGTGTCAGAGGGTTGGTGTGTTTGATGTCTCACAATCTGGCCCAGAGTGTGTGCGGGTGTGCGAGACGGCACACAAAGTCAGCCCCGGGTGTTGGTAAGAGTGGCTCTGGGTTTTGTTTGCTCCATCTGCCAGCGCCTGCCTGGGGCCGCACCCCCCTCGCCCTCAGCTGTTCATATACAATATTAATGCTGACCACCTCGGCTCCACACACAAGGGCCCTAATTGTCGTCTGCAGCTTTAAGGCGGTGCCCATCTGCAGGGACGCTTTCAGAAAACACACACAAGAAAGCCTCACCCAGCTGGTCACGGAGAAGGTGGTGCCAATCACAGATGCAGAAAGTTTAGACCAAAATTACTTGACAGAGTTTTTATGAAGCAAATGGACAGATACTTGGAGTATCTGTGCAGATTTGCACAGGAATTACACGTATTTTACATGATCTTTCCAGCCAAGCGATCATCAAGCCTGTCTCCCCAGCGCGGCTTCAGTTGCAGGTTTGGTTTTGCAAAGCTCTCTCTGTCCCCAGTGGAGTTTGGAGACCCTTCAGCCAAACAGAGGTTGTTTCCCTGTGGATGTTCCCAGTAACAGTCACATGCGACTTCCCTATAAAGCTTAAAGGAAAGCAATCTGCTCTGTGCTTAATTGTGGAAAAGAAAGCATCTTATCATTAAAATGTCCGTGGTGTTTGTCACCCGGAAACAAAGTGTTTGGTTGCACCTGGCGGCTGTCACTTCCAAGCAGGGCTGGTGGCCTTGGTGTGAAGGCTCCCAGCGAGTCCTCCTGAGCCGAGGCTGTGGGGAGAACAAAGGCCGCTCGGGGCGACGGCGCTGTCCAAAGTGCTGATCAGACCAAGGCACGTGGCCACCCCACCGCTCAGGCTGGGGAAGCCGCCCGCACAGCCCTTCCCTGCTCCTCTCCTGTGACCCTGCCTTGTTCTCTAGATGAGTCAGCCCCAGATTTTGAACCTGTGCTCATTAAACCTGTTTCTTCTGAAACAGCCACAGGGCTTCTCTCCCAGTTCCTGGAACTGGCAGCGAGCACATTGGAAGTCTCCATTCCTAACAGAGCTGCACAGCTGGGGGGTGGGAGGGGGGATGAGTCAGTGGGGGATGCGTCAGTGGGGGATGCGTCAGTGGGGGACATGTGAAATGCTGAGACTGAGGTTTGTGCTGATATAATTCCTGTTTCCTGAAGAAATAATTGTGCCGCACCAGGTCTTCTTTGTACAACTTGATCTCTCCCTGTAACTACCTGTTTGTTGTTGTTTCTAAGCGTGACTGTTACATATCTGAATTAGTGCTTTCGTGAGACAGTGGGCATTGTTGGGGAATTGGCTGACTCAGCTCCGCCGCCCCCCCCCCCCCCCCCTTGAGTATATCTTCCCTGCAAACAATGGTGCTCAGGGCTGCCGAGCCTGCAGCCTGCTGATAAGAGTTTAATAGGATTGCTGAATGCCAAAGGCTCGGATGTAAAGTATCCCAGCACACACAGCGTGTCCAGAGGAGACAGGAAGTGGTTTTTCAGGAGAGCTCTCAACTGACTATGTCCTTCTTTCTCAACCTGTGGGTCGCGACCATCGGAAAACACATATAGCATATCAGATATTTACATTACGACTCATAACAGTAGCAAAATTACAGTTATGAAGTAGCAACGAAAATAATTTTATGGCTGGGGGTCACCACAACATGAGGAACTGTATTAAAGGGTCACGGCATTAGGAAGGTTGAGAACCGCTGAAGAATCTAGGCTAATGGACATGAGCTTCCAAAAGAATAAAAACAATGGTAGGCAGGCACTGCAGGAGCCTCACACCTCACTCATCCGATAATTAAGATTTCACCCTCAGTTTGACCAGTGAAGGCGTGCATTTAGTTCTTTTTGCTCCATCTGAAAGGCTGCCCAAGGTATATTGTGCATTTTATTGATGAGGATAATGTGTGTGTATAAGAACCGAACATACCTACTTGCCTACTTTTAGGATCGTGCTCGTTGACTTCCCTGTAGATAGGACACTGCATGTTAACAATAATTGCTGTGGAAGAGTTTCAGCTGATTTTCAGCACATGCTTTCTTAAAGAATGCAAAATGTTTTAGTTCTGTCTCATTCATACTTTTGATGGTCTGAGACATTTGATGCTAATTAAGTTGGGGTTTATGTGTTCTTGAATAACTTACCAGGAAATGCTATTTGCTCATGGGAAGCCTCTGTCCTCCGTGGCAGCCGGTCCTAGGAAGGAGTCTGCAATTCACAGGACAGTTCCTAATAACCTAATTGTGATAATGGACAATTGTTCGCCTGATTTATCAGAAAGAAAAGGGAACTTGAGTAGTAAGCAAGCATACCTTGGCTCCTGGGTACCCTGAAGAAATTCCTACATTTACCCCTGAATGTGGGAAAAAATCCCAAAATGAGAGATGAGAAAGCAGACAATTTAGTTTTAAATTGTGGGTGGTACTTGTATTGTATGTACCTAAAGGGTGGGTGGTACTTCTACTGTGTGTGCTATGGATTTTCCTACTCTTGGTTTTCATTGGATAGCTCCTTGCAGGCAGTTTTAAAAAGACTCGGAAAGATGGAGCAGAGAACTTGTGCGTATGCGATAAACTTACGACTTTAGGGCTCCAGGAGGTACACATCCTCTCTGAGAGGATTTTATTATTTTAAAATAATTGTTTTAAAAAGGGAATGTGTAATAAAAGAAAAGTATCTTTTCTTGATTGATTATTTGTGTGTATAAATTTATTTTTTGGTCTGTGGCCACAGGTACTATTTAAGCACTTTAAAAATATATACACACATCCATTTACGTCACTGATACTTGAATATGCAGATGAACTGCTATGTAGCCCTCCTGGCTCATCTGAGTGATAAATTCTGCCGTCCGTTCTTTATGATGGTAGGTCATATTCTTAACCACCAATAAATATTGTAAAGTACTTTCTCTGCAGCCGTGCTAACCCAGGGCATCTGTCATTCCGGTTGCTGCTATTAGGAATTATTGGACTGAACCACTGGTGGAGAAAGCAGAGGGGGGTGAGCATGGCAGTTGTGACGCTCTCTGCCCTTTTGTGTATTTTGCATAAAAAACCCAATCATGTTGCATATTAATTATAAACCAGTGTGGGCAAATGTGGGCACCTTGTGCTGGAGGTGGCTCAGAGCAGGAGCTGGGGGCTCCGCCAGCCCGGCCCCTCTCAGTTCCCAGGTCAGCAGATCCATCTTGCTGATGCTATACTGTAAATTTATTTCACCTCGGAGAGTAAACAGATATATTGAGCCCCAAGGGTTCATGGGTAGCGTATTTACAAAGGAGCCTCTCTGCCAGCCCGTGCCACCGCTGCTAATGAGAGCGGTCATTAAGTAAATGAGACGCTGCCTTTCGCTGGCTTAGGAGCCCGCACACTGAGGGGAGAAGATATTTAATTGAAACCCGCACACAGGCTTCCCCACATGTGATGCCTGGCAGGCAGCTGCCTGCCCCTCCTCCCGTCCACCCTGCACCCCCCATGTAAATTTCATGATTGCTTTCCGTGATGTCATTTTGAAAGAGGACAGACAATAGCTGTGGGGAAAGGTAAGTCAATGTTATGTTCTTTCGCGGACAAAGGCAGATCCCGGGTGCTTGGCTCCCCCCTCGGACGGACGGGGACAGGGGCCGGGCATGCGAGCAGCTAGTTGCCGGGATGAAGGCTTTCTCTGCAGGGGGAGCAGGTCGGGGGCGGCTCTCTAGAGCTGCTCTGTTGGGCCGAGGCGCTCTTCTCCTCCGGGGTCTGCCGGGGCTGGTTTCCTCCCCTCTCGGTCCCTCCCTGCTCGCTCGCAGGCTTGGCCTCTGAGTTGAGTGGACACTCTGTGCATCTCCCGGGAAAGACATTGGGGGACCTGGTAGCCAGGCGAGAAACTTCACGTGCATTTCTGGAAGAGGAGCAGGTGCCTGCAGCTGTGGGACCGCGGCTGTGACGGAGAGGACGCTGCCTCCGTCAGCAGCAGATCTCCCTGGAACGGGGACTCAGAGTCCGCACATCATGTGTGGCCCCCCCCCCCGCCCCCCCGAGACGCGGAGTGGAGATGGTCATGTGAGCATTTGTCTTTGCCTGTCACGTATCTCTAAAGTTAGGGAACAACACCTAGGTGCATGCATCTGTGGGGGAGAGTGCAGGAATGAGTAGCCATTCCTCTCGGTCCCTTCTCGCGATGTGACAGGGTCCCGAGAGCCATGGTGTATGTATTGGTGTAACTGGGCTTGTGTATTTAAAACTAAAAATCCTGGTTGGCCGAGCAGTTGGTGTGAGCTTTGAGCGACGTGGTGCCCTTGTCTGTGGCTGATATGTCAGGGTGTGGACTTTGTTCTGTCCCCTGGATCACTTTCTTCTTTGTGAGCCAGGAAAGTAGACGAGCCGCGGGCCCTTGTGTGTGTGGGTCCTCATGCGGGAGCCTACCTCTTCTTCCTGTCCCACAGCTGTTCTTGTCTCAGAGTCCATGTCACCAGTGGATACCACTGGCTGGTCAAGTTTGTTGAATTCCTGAAACAAAACACCGGGGAGGTGGCTCTGGGAGCAGGAGGAAGGCTGGGTCTCCGGCCAGCAGACTGTCCCTGTCCGGGTGCTGCTGACATCCTTTATCATCATTCTTTTGGGAGAGGGTGGTGGGAAATGTTGCCTTAGTGGTTTAAATAAAGTCAGAGAACCTGTGATGGTCTCTGAGGCGAGTGGCTGAGTGAACAAAAGGCAGGCGGGTGCTGGGCAGATCGAGGGGTGAGCCTGGGTGAGGGTGACCGGCGTGGGCCCCTCCCGTCGGTCCTGGGCTGTGACGATCACCCCCTTCCATGTGCTCTGTTAGTTACTGTACACAAAAGAGTGGGAGGGCGGGGATTGGAGTTTGTGGCGCAGCAGGGAGGGCGTCCCCCACAGGACAGGACCTGCTAGCTTCCCAGAGTGGTTTGCTGTGCAGAGCAGGCCAGCCAGGGTGCAGGCGCAGCTTGCTGGCAAAGAGGAGGCAGCTGCAGGAACCCTCGGCCCCTGGAGCTGGAGACGGGGCCCCTGTGTAGCACCGGCCCTCCCCGGGGCCATGAGAGCGGGGAACAGAGGCCTTTCCATCTTGGAACCACCTGGGCTGAGTTCCCTTGGACTGCGGGGCCCAGATGTGGGCCTGGGAGCTCATGCAGGTCAAGGAGGCCGCTTCTGACCTGGGGGCCTGAGGGACCCTCAGGATTGCCCTGGTCTAGAGGCAGCCCCAAGTACTTGAGACAATATACCTTCTTGGAAGGTCTGGCAAAAGCAGAGTTCTGGTGCCAGATGGCAGAGAACCTGGTTAGAGGTGACCCCCTGTGGGCGCAGAGCCTTTGGGGCTGAAAGTTTGCTCTGTCCTGGTTGTCACAGCAGCTTTTACTTGAAAGCCCTGTCAGTGCTCAGAGATGTTGACAGGCCTGCCGAGTGTGCTGGCCCCTGGCTCAGAGGAGCGCTGGTTCTGGCTGGAGCTGGGCCCAGCTGTTCTGGGCACTCTCCCTGGTGCTGCCCAGAGCCTGGCCCCTGCTTTTCCTACTGCCCTCTTTTGGCCTGGAGTCACCAAGGTTGCCCACCGGGACATGGTGACTCTGTGAGCTTGATGGCTGGGGGGTGGGGTGGGGGGTGGGGAGGAAGGGCGGAGGGGGGGCTGGAGTGTGTAGGCAGCACAGAGCCAAGCTGACCTCCCTCCAGATGGGGCCCATGCCTGGTGATGGCCACACCGTTGGGAATGCTGGTTTGCATGGCCCAGCACTGGGCACACAGCAAGACAAAGTATCTGAAGACACTGTGCCAGAGTGCCAGCAAGGTCCCCTTGGCCTCCCGCGGCTGCCCTGATGGCAGTGGGCACACTGGTGGGGCCAGCTCCTCCTGGATGGGCTGGGCGTGCCATGTGCCATAGTGAAAGCTCAGGCCCCACCTGGTGACCATCTCTGTCAGCACCATGTGGCCCAGAGCGATGGAGTGATAGGAGGCGGGGACTAGCCCAGGGGCTGGGTGCCCCTGTCACCTGATCGGCCGGCAGGGCACTGGACAGCCAGTAGGATGCAGTCAGTCACCAGGCTTTCTGGGAAGACCAACACTGCACTGGCCCGAGCCCTGGAGGCCTGGCCCAGGTCCTCTTGCTGTCGGCTTTTAGCTGTGGAAAGCCGGCAGGAGAGCCCTGCAGGTGCCGCTGGGCCTCGCCCCAGTCTCAGCTCCCAGACTGCCTCCTACTGCTTTCCTGTGAACTCCCTCATGAATAACGGAGCAGTTGAGTGTCTACTTTAACGGGAATTTTGTGGTGAGAGTTGATAGGAAAATGGTCTTTGGGAGCTGGCATCATTAGATTAGTCAGCCCCCAAAATGCCATTTCCCAGAGGGGTGAGAGCAGTGCCCCTAGGGCCTTCTGCTCCTAAGACCCCAAGGCCATTCTCTCTGGGGACCCCTCCTGGGCAGCCCAGCCAGAGCGCTGCGGGTCTGGTGGGGGAGGTCTCGAGGCCCTCAGAGTACTTTCTGTCTTTCATGAATGCTGAGTTTCATTTCTCCAAACGTTGCTTTAAAAACTCAAAACAAAACGAGAGAGGGACGTGTTTCACTTGAAATGCTTTTGCTCTCAGACTCCGCGCGTCAGAGAGAACAGAGACAGGACCCCGCAGGGGAGCGCAGCTCCGGGCGCTTCCAACAACCCCCTCTCCCGTCAGCGTTGCTGGCACCATCCCACCCTCCCTGGCTCTCACCGTCAGGAACACGTGTGCTTTCTTGTGCCAAGAGAGGCTTTACCATTCGCTTCATCCCTTTTCCGTTTTTAAATTTGCCCACAAAAGTGCAATGTTATTTTAATCAGACGGCATGAAAGTGACTGGGGGACGGCTGTGAGCAGGCCCTGTCGGGACCAGCACAGGCAGCAGTGGGAGGGAGACGCAATGGCACAGGGTTGGGCATCTGGTCTCAGGCCCCCCTCCTGCCACCCCGGCTGCTGCATCTGCAGCCCCACCTTCAGGGTGTTCTGGTAACTGCAGGGGCTTGTCCTGGCAGCGTGGAGCTGGCCAGCCTGTGTAGTGTGCCATGCACTGAGCGGGGCGGGCAGTGATAGGTCCTTGAAGGACTGGCATTCTGTGTTACTCGGGGTGGTGGCGGGGTGCGAATGTGCTCACGCGGTGACCTAGATGTAGGCACACACGCCATATGGCCCGAGCTGCTGCTGGACCCGCTGCGGGGCTCCCACCCACACTCACGCCTGGCTTCACACCTTGATGGTGTTGGACGTCGGTCTGAGGCTCTGGCAGAAGCCATCTGGGGCCTCTCCTTTTTTCCCATTTTGTTCCCTAAAAGCTGCACATTAGAGGAGCAACCTGAGCTCCAAGGCCGCTCCCCTCCCCTCTCTCCCCGGCTTCTCATCAGACCCAGGGCCGCCCTCCCACATTCCCTCTGCTGTGGCAGCTCAGACACTCCCTTGTGTGCAGGTGCCTGCGTGACAAGGCCCACGGGGCCCTTGGGCTCCCAGACCTTAAACCCACCTCAGCCAGTGGCTTAGGGAGGCTGAGTCATGGTGAGCCAGACCCTCTGTTCTGAGGGCCCGGATGTTTCCATGTCCCTGTCGTCTTACTGAGCTGACTTGTGGCAGCCCTTCAGCCTTTGCACCGGCTGGATTTGCTGAGTCCTGCGAGTAACTGGCTTCAGTTCTGTCCCCTGAGGATGGCCAGGGGCTCCTGTGGAGCTGGAGGTGCTGGCCTGCCCCGGGGCGGGTCAGACACAGCGCTCTCCTGGGATGCGCACACGCTGCCTCTCCCCCACAGCCCTCCTGGGAGATGCCCATGGTCTGTGTCCAGCTTCCTCCAACCTTAGTCTCCGTCCCCAAGTGAAGATCCCCAACCTGCCTCCCAGTGGCGCTTCCTCTCCCTGCAGCTGAGTTTCATTCTCATTCCAGGCCCTGACCAGGCCCGGGGGGCGGGGGGACCTCTGCAGCTTCTCTGTGCGGTGCGCTCAGTGTCTCATCCTTGATCTGCCGTCTTGGCTGCTCCGTAGGACACTGCACCCACCTCGCATGTGTCCCCGCTCCCTCTGAGGAGCACCTGCAGGCCCAGGCCCGCCCACTGGCCGCAGGTGCAGGTGCTGCCCAGGTTCCTGTGAACAGGGCCCCGCTGGACATGCCAGGGATGCTTCTCAATTTTGGTTTCAAGGTTGGAAGGAAATTGAGTCAGAAGAAAAGCGACTTCAATGCCCTGTGAGGAGTTTCAGTTCTTGAGGTTGGTTCTGCCCCGGGCGGACAAGACCACGTCCTGTGAACGTGCCTCTGGCTCTTCCTTGTTACGGTCAGATTTTGGTGTGTTTAGCGTTCTGTGTGACCTCCTTTTATTCCCACCCTTGCTGTGGCGGTTTGCTGAGGCCCCTGAAGCAGGTTAGCGGTGAGGGCTTCCTCCTCTTACATGCACCCGCCAGGTCTCACAGTTGGTGAGAGCTGTGAGCGCACTGCCTCCGCTCATGCAAGTTCTGCTGCGCCTGCCTCGGAACTCCACTGAGCCGCCAGGAAAGCCAGAGAGGCCGCAGCCAGGCCCTGATTCCTCAGAGCGTCAGGAGCAGAGAGGGGTGGGTTTGGCGTGGCCCCTCACAGGCTGCTGGCTCTGGGCCTTGGCCTGCCTTCCAGCTGCAGGTTTGACCCTCAGCTTCTGGCCCTGGCAGACCCCAGATAGGCTCTGTTAGGGGAACTGGACTCCCAACTCTTATGCTACAGGGTGCACTCCCTGGCCCCACCCAACCCCTCCTGCCAGGCCCCTTCCTGTCCAGGGTCCCTCTGAGGCCACCTGGCCTGACCAGATGGAGCAGAGTGTTCCTGGCGTTGCTTGGAGGCTGGCAGGCAGTCCCACTCGGGCCACTGAGCCCTGGAGCTGGCCCTTCTCTCCCCCAACGGGCCCTGGGGGTGAAGAAGGGCCATGGTGCCCATGTGCCTTCTGGAGACCACAGAGACCTGTGCGGAGGGCCCTGAACCAGCCCCCTGGGTTCCCCGCTTGGTGGGTGAGGCTGTGCCAAGCCATCCATCATGCTGCCTTCTCCTCTGCGTATTCCTGGACCAAGACAGGCAATCTGAGGTGCTTGCTCTGAAGGTTTCTGAGGTTGGCTCAGCCTGGCTGGCCACCACCCTCTTTTCCTAAGCACGGGGTGGCCCAAGCTCTGGGCTTGCGGGGCAGCAGCCACAGACAGAGAGGATGGGTGGGTGGCACTGATAGGGCCCTGTGCTCTGGGGGCGGTGCGGGAGACGGCACACATCTTCCCAGCTCCTGCCTGGCCTGCTGCCGGGCTTGGTTAGTGGGGTGGGTTGAGGGAATCGCGGGGAGCCCCCACCACAATGCCTTCTGCCCTGACCACTTCCTTTGGGCTCCCCCTGGTTGTTCTCCTAGCCCAGTGATGGCGAACCTTTTGAGCTCGGCGTGTCAGCATTTTGAAAAACCCTAACTTAAATCTGGTGCTGTGTCACATATAGAAATTTTTTGATATTTGCAACCATAGTAAAACAAAGACTTATATTTTTGATATTTATTTTATATATTCAAATGCCACTTACAAAGAAAAATCAACCAAAAAAATCAACCAAAAAAATGAGTTTGCGTGTCACCTCTGACACGCGTGTCATAGGTTCGCCATCACTGTCCTAGCCTGTTCTTCCAACCTTTCTTACTGCTGTCCCC
Source organism: Myotis yumanensis (assembly GCF_028538775.1). NCBI lineage: Eukaryota > Metazoa > Chordata > Mammalia > Chiroptera > Vespertilionidae > Myotis > Myotis yumanensis. Next base: position 1,934,243 of record NW_027223758.1, on the reverse strand, counting down.
CCGTCCCCCCCCCCCCCCACTCATCCCCCCCCCCTCCCTCTCTCCTCTTCTCAGGGGAGCTTCCGAGAGTGTCCTGGGGTCCCATCAGCCCAGTTGTAGGTGGGATTGGGGTCATAGTGGAACTCCGCTTGGGGTAGAAGGTGCCGTGAAGTCCGTGAGCATCGCGTGGAAGCTCCTGCAGCCTGTGTCTCAGGCCTGGCTGGGTTGGAGGCCTGGCCTGGGCAACTCAGGCTGGAACAGCTCTGCACCGAGGCCTCTCCCAGGACGGGCCTCAGGGGGCTGACCAACTCCGCCCACCACCTGGGATCCGCCCTCCCTGCTGGCAGGCTCCGTGACAGATGCCTGAGAACGCCTGTGATTTGGTTTAGAAAGTCATTATTACTGCGGGCGCTTTCGCTGCTGTTTCTACAGCCTTGGTGAGGTTAAAAGAAATAATAATAATAATATAACAAAGACTCAGCCACAGTCACTGACAGCAACGTGCTATTTGCATTTTTAAGGAACCACTTCTTTGAGATAGCCTGGGTGAAAGGTCACTATTTGCATATAAATGGAAAAGTGTGCGGCTGGAAGTTACGTCTGTATTATTTTCTCAGCAGAGAGCTGCTGCTGCAGCGATTAAGGGACAGGCTTGCATTTGGCTTTTACTGAATAGAGAAAGTTCCAGTGAGGCTGATTTAGAAGCAAAATAATGAGAGAACCTTGCAGAGCGAAGGGACTGCCAGCTCCTCCGCCCCCCCTTTTCACCTAAACTCAGCAAAAGCAGGTCTGTCTGCTCTACTCAGCAAGTCTTCATTTTATTCTCCCGGAATCCCAGCTTAAGAAAAAAGGAAAGAAAAAGAGCAAAACTTGCCTCATTTACCCCTGGGCCCTGTTTGCCCTGTTTGCATTTCCTGCCACAAGCTGGGGCGTGGGTGGGATGCCAGCGCTGCCAGGTGGGAGGACCCCCTGCAGCTGTGAACCCAGGTGTGAAGCCCAGAGGTCGGGGGTGCGGGGGCTCCCTGTCTGAGAGGCAGGGGCTGCAGGAAAAGCCGGGGCGGCAGGAGGAGGGATAGGGGTCGGAGTGGGAGGAGGCAAATATCGAGTGCCTCTGCCTGGGGCCCACGTGTCCAGGGCACCATTGCCACTTCCTGTTTCGTGTTGTGGCTGTCAGACTCCCGAGGGACAGCACCACCCAGGAGGCTGCGCAGAGTAGCGGGGCCCAGCGAGGCCAAGCGGGGCAGGTTGGAGCCAGCCTCCTGGGCTCCAGGGACAGTCCTGAGCGAGCGGGGCCCTGCACCTGCCGGGTCTGAGGATGCCGGCCCCCCTGCACCTCCCCTCACAGACCTCTACTGACTGCCCCGTCACTGAAATCACGTCCTCATGTCCCATTATTTTTCAAAATATTTTTGAAGCAACCTCAAACTCACAGGAACATTTCAAACACAGGACAGAGCTGCTTCTCCTGACCCTCTGGAGAGCATGCTTGCCGCGGCCACGCCGTCACCCAGAACACCCTGAGCGGGAGGCTCACGGCGGGCGGGGAGGCTCACGGAGGCTCACGGCGGGCGGGGAGGCTCACGGCGGGCGGGGAGGCTCACGGCGGGCGGGGAGGCTCACGGCGGGCGGGGAGGCTCACGGCGGGCGGGAGGCTCACGGCGGGCGGGAGGCTCACGGCGGGCTCGGCCGCAGCACCTGGGCTGCTTCTCACTGGTCAGCATCAGCCTTGACTGTTAACACAGGAGCAGAGCTGGGGTGATGGGCCTGGGACAGACACTCGCCAGGGCAGAAAGCCATGGGTGCCTCGCAAGGGGCAAAACTGGGAAAACAAGAACCTTGTCTCCAGGGTGACCTCCTCTCCCTGGCACATCACTGGATATACAGTTTGGACCCTAGATCTTTCATATCAGGGTTTAGGCCCCTGACCTTTTTCTCCAAAGATAACATCAAGGCCTCAGCTGTATTGCAGCTCCAGGCTCAGAGAAGCAGCAAAACCAGACAAGTGAGCTGCCCTGGATGATGACCCCCGGCCCTGGCAGCGACCAATCAGCGGAAACCATGACCCTGAGAGAGCACACCTGGAAAGCTGATGAATATTCTATTAAGACTCTCCCCTGAGACCTCCCATAAGATTCCCACCTGCAAGAGAGAGAAATACATTCAGGACAAAGGACTCAGTATGCCCTCTCCCTTCAAGGAGCACGCCCAGGCCATTTCCCTCCCCTTTCCTTCCCCCACAGGCATGAATCCCCTAACCTCTAAGGGACCCATGAGACTTGCAACCAGGGGAGCAGTGGGCAACAGCAGGCAGCTCGTCCTGGCTCACCCCCTGAGCCCGTCTGGAAGCCAGCCAAACTAGGACGACAATTGCACTCCAAACACAAGCCACTGCTGCCATTATTTCAGGAACAGCTGACACAAACCCTGCTCAGCGCAGCAGCTGGCGGCTAGGAAAGCTACAAACCACATTGCCCCCATTTTCAAAGCTCCGGCATGGAAACCACACAATACCTCCAAGCGCGGTCCATCCGCAAGTGTCTTTCTCTACCCAACTACCATCTTCTCAACAAGTATAATTCCTCTAACCCTTCTCTTATACCAGCACCCCTAGGACTCCTTTGTCTATGCAGAACTCCCAACAACTTCTTAGCTCTCCATTCAGAACTCCTTGAGGCGATAGCTCACTCGCAACATGGAGCGATTGTACCCTAGGAGTCATTGCACCAACAGGCATCGCTACCCTCAGCACAACCCAACAAAGCACAACCCCACGCGGGACATAAAGGGGCTTTGGTCGAGTCCTGGCAGGGTCATTGGGACAATCTCAGCCGTAGCTTCATGGGGAGGGCTCACCTGCCATGAACACACTCTAACAGAACTCACCAACCCGATAGGAAGAACATCTCTGCCCTGCGAACCACTTAGCCGACTCCCCAGGACCCTGGGCTCCCTAGCCGATTAGTCCTTGACAACCTGTAGCCCTGGTGCCCTCCTCACAGAGCAGGGAGGGGTCTGTGCAGGTATTCACAGACTTGCTGTCCCTCCATTAACACTTCCGGTCTCGTTGGAACTAACATAAAGAAAATCTATGAACAGGCAGAACGGTTACACATATATAACTGACAAAACCAAGATATTGGGCAATCCCTCTCTTCCTGGTATCCTAATAAGATGTGGCTTCTACCTATTTTGGGTCCACTCACCTCAATGAGTCTCCTTCTCTCAGACCTTGCATCGGCCATGCCCTCCTTTCCTTGCTCCAAAACTGTATACAACTTATTACAGACACACAGCCAGTCCCGACCATGGCCTACAGGACAATCCTACCATCGCTCTCCAGGTCCCCAACATGCAAACACGGGTCAGGGACATCTCTACACCACCAATCAGCAAGAGGTGGTTCCAGAAGATAGAGACCTTCACCCCGATTCCATAAGAATAATTACTAACAAGCAGAGAGAAGAGGAAAATGTTAGGGCCATATGATCCTTAATGGCCATTTGTAAGCTTCCTGCCACAGGAGACAAGACCAGGAAGACTTGTCCAAGCTTCCCGCCTCAGGAGAACACAGGCCAGGAAGGACTTGCTGGCCACCAGGTGTCAGAGCATATAAGGAAGGGAACCTGTCCTGGAGGCACCTGATCGCACATCTGTGTTCCATCTGACCCCCAGCCCACCAGCTCAGCCCCGACCCCCTGCCGACAGTGACTGCATATGAGGTGGAATCCGGCTCCTGGGGCTGCCAGCATCGCCCCGTGTCCCCTTGGCTCGGTGCTGTGCAGCCCTTCCCTTTGGACACCCCATCCCCCCCTTTCCTTAAATTCCATTTTTCTTAAATGTCCATCTGAGATGCTTTGTAGCCGCCCATGTACCACCACATTAACCTTTCTTTCTTTTTTTTTTTTTAATTTTTAATTAAATCTTTATTGTTCAGATTACATTTGTTCCTCTTTTTTCCCCCCATAACTCCCCTCCTCCCAGTTCCCGCCCCACCCTCCGCCCTCACTCCCCACCCACTGTCCTCATCCATAGGTGCACGATTTTTGTCCAGTCTCTTCCCGCATCTCCCACTCCCCTTTCCCCCCCAAGAATAGTCAGTCCATTCCCTTTCTATGTCCCTGATTCTATTATAATCACCAGTTCATTCTGTTCATCAGATTATTTATTCACTTGATTCTTAGATTCACTTCTTGATAGATGCATGTTTGTTGTTCATAATTTGTATCTTTACCTTTTTCTTCTTCTTCCTCTTCTTAAAGGATACCTTTCAGCATTTCATATAATACTGGTTTGGTGGTGATGAACTCCTTTAGCTTTTCCTTATCTGTGAAGCTCTTTATCTGACCTTCAATTCTAAATGATAGCTTTGTTGGATAAAGTAATCTTGGTTGTAGGTTCTTGGCATTCATCACTTTGAATATTTCTTGCCATTCCCTTCTGGTCTGCAATGTTTCTGTTGAGAAATCAGCTGACAGTCGTATGGGTATTCCCTTGTAGGTAATTGACTTTCTTTCTCTTGCTGCTTTTAAGATTCTCTCTTTGTCTTTTGCTCTTGGCATTTTAATTATGATGTGTCTTGGTGTGGTCCTCTTTGGATTCCTTTTGTTTGGGATTCTCTGCGCTTCTTGGACCTGTAAGTCCATTTCTTTCACCAGGTGGGGGAAGTTTTCTGTCATTATTTCTTCAAATAGGTTTTCAATATCTTGCTGTCTCTCATCTTCTGGCACCCCTATAATTCCGATGTTGGTACGCTTGAAGCTGTCCCAGAGGCTCCTTACACTATCTTCGTATTTTCGTATTCTTTTTTCATTTTGCTTTTCCGGTTGGGTGTTTTTGCTTCTTCGCATTTCAAATCTTTGATTTGATTCTTGCGCTCCTCTGGTCTGCTGTTGGGTGTCTGTATAATATTCTTTATTTCAGTCAGTGAATGCTTACTTTCTAGTTGGTTCTTTATCACAACATCGAGGGTCTCATTAGTTTTCTTGAGGCTTTCATCAAGTTTATCTGCAGCTTCTAGCACATTATTGAAAGCCCTCAAAATTGCGTTTTTTAGCTCTATATCCTCCATTTCTGTCATGTTTTTTTGTCTCCACATTTTTATGCTTTCTTGGTGCACCCCCTTGTGGTCTTTGTGCACAGTCTTGTTCTAGTTAAGCCTTGATTGTTGTAGTTAATACTAGAGGGATTTGACCACCAGGCCGACTGGCTGTGAGAATCAGCTGTGTGGAAAACTTCTGTCCTCTGGGAAGGTGCTAATCTAGCCTTTGCCTGAGGCGATCTGGCAAATGGTTCTGCGCAGGGCTTGGGCGGGGCGGGTTGGGTCGCAGGGGATCAACAGGGCGGGTGGAGGGAGCAGTTATGGCTGCTCTCAGTCTCGTTCCCAGAGGCTCTGTTTCTCAGAACCCCAGCAACGGCTGCAAACCTTGGAGAGAAAGCTGCTCTCACGTTTCAACTGATGCCAGACAATCCCGCTTCTCCCGTTTGAGTCTGAGTCCCTAGAGACTTGCCGGGATCTGGAGCTCAGAGTCTGAGACTCCCTCCTGATTGAAAACGACAACCGCGCACTAGCCACCAGCCCGCTTTGCGCGCGCACCTCCACACCTTTGTATTTTCCATACTGCGCCTCCTCTGAGCCTCGGTATGCTTTTCTCTCTCCTTCTAGTTGAAGAATCTCTCCTCAGCCAGCTTTCCTGTGGTTCTGGGTGATGTCCGTTCCGCTTTTAGTTGTATTTTTGAAGTGGTTGTTTGCAGCAGCAATCTCCGGTGTTTACCTATGCCGCCATCTTGGTTCCTCCGTCACCACATTAACTTTTCAATGACCTTCACCCTCCTGAAGAGTGCTGGTCAGCTTTCGGTAGAACTTCTTGGCTGTCTCCAAGATTGGAGACCCTGGGCATGAGGCCCTGTGTCCTGGCCCTGATGCCTCTGCTTTGGTCAGATGATGCCATCCTACAGCTCCTGATGCAGTGACAGTCTTTCTCCTTGCACCTGATAAGTATTTGGTGGGAAGGTACTTTGAAACTACAGAGATGCCTCGTTCCTCACTTAACTACCAATTTATTCATTTTTATTGATATCTGTGTAGATGCGATTGATTTTACCCAGCAGGTTATACTCATGTCTATGTGCAAATTGTCCCTGCTGACCAGTGGGAACAAGTGCTTCGTTGGCCTCACACATCCAGGGCCTCGCCCATCAGTGCACGGACCACAGTGTTCCCATCCTCCAGAAGGAAAGCCATGCCATCCACAGTCCTCCCCCGGCCCCGAGCCCCGACACTTCTGTGGGGTCATCGTTTCTGGATGGCTGTGCACACGGAGCCCAGCTCCGGTGTTCCTGCTGTCTCTGTGTCTGAGGCTCACACACCCTACCACTAGCAGCACTGCATTCCTTTTCATCGCCAAGTACAACTCAGTGGTATCTTAAAAAAAATAACTGATTGATGGATTTTAGAGATACAGGAAGGAGAGAGAGAGACATCGATTTGTTGCTCCACTTGTTTATGTGTTCACTGTATGTGCCCTGACCAGCCACACCTCGGTGTACTGGGACGATGCCTAAACAACTGAGGCGAGGCCCCATGGTCTTTTGTTTCATCCATTCAGCAGTTGACGGGCACTTGGGTTGTTCCCACCTTTCGGCTGGTCTGAACAAAGATGTAAAGAATCATTGTGTCCAAGGCTTTGTGTGGACATGTTTTCATTTCTCTTGGATCTTTACCTAGGGATGGAATTGTTGGGTCATATAGTGATTCTATGCTTGATATATATTTTTAAAGTTGTCTAAAGAAACATTTTTTTAATGATACACCCTAATTTTTAAAATTTATTTTTAAAAATATGTTTTTATTGATTTTTTTAGAGAGAGAGGAAGGGAGAGGGATAGAGAGAAACATTGATAAGAGAGAACCATCCATCAGCTGCCTCCTGCACGCCCCTTAGTGGGGACTGAGCCTCCACCTGAGCATGTGCTCTCCAGGAATCCAACTGTGACCTCTTGGTGCCCAAGACTTTGCTCAACCCCTGAGCCCCACTGGCCAGGCTGTGCCCTTTTCATTCCCGCCAACACCGTGTCTGTGTTCCAGCTTCTCCGTATTCTCTCCAACGCTTGTTATTGTGTGAGTTTTAAAAGAATTATAGCCACTTTAGTGAGTTTGAGGTTTTAATTGACATTTCCCTAAAGACTAGAGTTGAACTTCTTTTCATGTGTATATTGGCATTCATATGTTGTCTTTGGACAAGTGTCTATTCAAACTGGGTGGTCTAGTAATTATGGCATTGCAAGGATTCTTTTTCTTTTTTTTTAATTAAATCTTTATTGTTCAGATTACATTTGTTCCTCCTTTTTTTCCCCCCATAACTTCCCTCCTCCCAGTTCCCGCCCCACCCTCCGCCCTCACTCCCCACCCACTGTCCTCATCCATAGGTGCACGATTTTTGTCCAGTCTCTTCCCGCATCTCCCACTCCCCTTCACCCCCAAAAATAGTCAGTCCATTCCCTTTCTATGTCCCTGATTCATTATAATCACCAGTTCATTCTGTACATCAGGTTATTTATTCACTTGATTCTTAGATTCACTTGTTGATAGATGCATGTTTGTTGTTCATAATTTGTATCTTTACCTTTTTCTTCTTCTTCCTCTTCTTAAAGGATACCTTTCAGCATTTCATATAATACTGGTTTGGTGGTGATGAACTCCTTTAGCTTTTCCTTATCTGTGAAGCTCTTTATCTGACCTTCAATTCTGAATGATAGCTTTGCTGGATAAAGTAATCTTGGTTGTAGTTCTTGGTATTCATCACTTTGAATATTTCTTGCCATTCCCTTCTGGCCTGCAAAGTTTCTGTTGAGAAATCAGCTGGCAGTCGTATGGTATTCCCTTGTAGGTAATTGAGTCTCTTTCTCTTGCTGCTTTTAAGATTCTCTCTTTGTCTTTTGCTCTTGGCATTTTAATTATGATGTGTCTTGGTGTGGTCCTCTTTGGATTCCTTTTGTTTGGAGTTCTCTGCGCTTCTTGGACCTGTAAGTCCATTTCTTTCACCAGGTGGGGGAAGTTTTCTGTCATTATTTCTTCAAATAGGTTTTCAATATCTTGCTGTATCTCATCTTCTGGTACCCCTATAATTCTGATGTTGGTGCGTTTGAAACTGTCCCAGAGGCTCCTTACACTATCTTCATATTTTTGGATTCTTTTTTCATTTTGCTTTTCCGGTTGGGTGTCTTGCTTCTTCGCATTACAAATCTTTGACTTGATTTTTGCACTCCTCTGGTCTGCTATTGAGTGTCTGTATAATATTCTTTATTTCAGTCAGTGTATGCTTAATTTCTAGTTGGGTCTTTATCACAACATTGAGGGTCTCATTAGATTTCTTGAGGCTCTCATCAAGTTTATCGGCAGTTTCTAACAAATTATTGAAAGCCCTCAAAATTGCGTTTTTTAGCTCTATATCCTCCATTTCTGTCATGTTTTTTTGACTCCGAATTTTTTATGCTTTCTTGGTGCACCCCCTTGTGGTCTTTGTGCGCAGTCTTGTTGTAGTTAAGCCTTAATTGTTGTCGGCAATACTAGGGGTGAATTGACCTCCAGGCTAACTGGCTATGAGAGTCAGCTGTGTCTGCAATGGGAGAGTTCTGTGCTGGATCTCTAGGGCGGTGCTAATCTAGCCTTTGCCTGAGGCTATCTGGCAAATATCTCTGTGCAGGGCTTGGGCGGGGCAGTTCCCAGGGGATCTACAGGGCGGGTGGGGTGAGCAGTTATGGCTGCTCTCAGTTCCGTTCCCCAGTTCGGGCGCCATATGCTGGGGTCCACCCAGCGGCTCTGTAACTGCTGCAAACTTCAGAGAGAAAGCTGCCTTCCCGCTTCTCCCTAGAGACTCGCCCGGATCTGGAGCTCAGAGTCTGAAACTCCCTCCTGATTGAAAACAACAACCGCGCCCTCCGCCCCCAGCCCACTCACATGCGCTCCGCACCTTAGTATTTCACCTCCGCACTGTGCCTCCTCTGAGTCTCAGTATGGATTTCTCTTTCCTTCTAGTTGTAGAATCTCTCCTCAGCCAGCCTTCCTGGGGTTCTGGGTGATGTCCGTTCCATCTTTTAGTTGTATTTTTGAAGTGGTTGTTCGAGGCAGCAAACTCTGGCGTTAACCGATGCCTCCATCTTGGTTCTCCTCAAAAGGGAGATTTCTAAAAACAGCTACTGCTGGGGTCCAATCCCAGCGGGTCCAGGGGTCCCCAAAGGTGTGGACTGAGTCGGCGAAGAAGGAATGACACGAAGACAGCCTTCAGTTGATCAGCAGCCTACTCAGGACCTATAGCCAGGATCTCCAGCCAAAGTTCTGGTCGGAGTTCTGGTTAGGATCTGATGATGATCTGATCGCAAGGATTCTTTATGTGTTCTGAATACCAGTCCCTTATCAGATATATGATTTGCAAATATTTTCCCCCAGTTTATGGGTTGTATTTTCATCTTATTCATGGTGTTTGATGTACAAAAGTTTTAAACTTTGATGCTGTCCAATTTCCCCACTTTTTTCTTTTATTACTTGTTCTATTGGTGTCATATCTAAGAAACCATTGTCTAAGTTAGAGTCAGGAAGATGTGCTCCTATGCTTTCTAAGACTTTAGCTCTTGCCTTGAGATCTGTGATCCACTGTGAGTGAATCTTTGTGTATGGTGTGAGAGGGTCCAGCTTCATTGTTTGATAATCCTGTGCTCCTTGAATTGCCATGTAAATTTTAGAATCAGTTAGTCAATTTTCGCGAACAAAACAGCTTGAGAGACAGAAGTTGCTGGATTGTGGTGAGACTCAGGACGTAACTGTGGCAGGATTTGGGGCCCAAGACAATGCTGGTGCCCTGCTTGAGGAGCTGGGAGGGGAAGCTCAATCCTACGAGGAGCAGATGTTAAGAGCAGGGACCAGAGATGGAAGAGAAGGACCTGCAGGCAGTGGGGGAGAGGCTCGGGGTTGGGGTGCACATGGGGATGTGGCATGGCTGTGACTGGTGACCCCTCAGGGATCGTGCTCTGGTGGAAGGCTGTGGGTGGAGGCCACTGTGGTGGGGAGTGAGGAGCAGAGTTAGCCAGTTTGGGTCCCTTAAGAAATGTGGTTGTGATGGGGTGAGAGGGAGGCTGCGGGCTGTGGAGCCCACAGAGATGGTAATTTTAACCTCAAGTTTGTTGAAGAGTTGAAAAGCCCCAGGAAGGGTCCAGTTGAGAAGACTGCGAGGTGCCCCTGGGACCCTTTATTCGATATTGGGAAGGAGTGGACATCAAGCTCGCATGGAGAGGTTGGCTCAGCCAGGATGTCGGGAACAGAGGGGGACCAAGGAGGGCTGGGCTGGGGCCTCCCGAGACCGTCTCTCATGCTCGGGGCCCAGGGCTTGTGCTGCTGTTTGTCAGGAACTGTCCTGGGCCTGGCGGGCTGGCCCTGGGGCTGCTGAGCTGGGGCAGTGGCTGCCGTCAGCAGAGGGCTGGCTGGGCTTGGGCAGGAAGGCGCTCTGCTCACAGACCCACCACCCTGGTGGCAGGCCCTGGTTGCTGCTCTGAGTTTGTCTGCCAGCCAGAGTCTCGTGATAGAAGTGAGTTTGGGGCCTCTGCGGGGACAGACACTGGGCAGTGTGGACAGACAGGGCAGGTGATGCCCGGTCCTAGAGGAGTCATGGCCTCCTCTGCACCACCTGCCCCCAAGTGGCCTGATTGCTGTTTGAGTCCATGCACAGGGATTCCGATGAGCTGATTAGACACCTAAGAGCTCACAGGCGGGGTTGGTCCTGAGGACAACCTGCTCTTCCCTTCAGATCCCCATAATAAGGCTGCGACAACCTCACGTGTCTATTGTGTACCAGACCCCGGAGGGCACGTTGCACACGAGCTCTCAATCCCCAGGCCTCCCTCCCCTCACTTCGTGGATGGGAAAGGGGGCATGCAGGTCGTGTGGGAGCAGCTCTGCCCCTCCGCCCAGTGTGTCCAGAGCAGGTGGCCCCTGCAAGGCACATCCTGCTGGGCCCCAGCAGGGCCGCCCTCCAGCCTGAGGACTCTGAGTTGGGTGGTGGGGCCTTTGTGTGCTGCCTCCGTGTGTCAGATAGGAGGTGTCCCGTCTGTGACGTGGCCAGGCCACGGGCAGGTCCTGGGGGACCCGGCCCGGGAGGAGTGTTGTCTCCCAGCAGTGATGATAGTTTTCTGCCAAAAGCTTCCCAGGAAGAGGAAGGACTCACATCAGGGGAGAACTGGTTCATGATGAGGATCTGGTCCCGGGGGTGCGCCCTGTTTGACGCCGAGTCCCAGGGGTGTGAGCTCCAGGTCGCGGAGGTGCCATCCTGCTCCTGTGCCCAGACACTCTCTACCTCATGCTTTCCCTGCGCAGGAGTGGGGAGCACAGGGAGTGAGGCCAGGTGGCGTGGGAAGCACCTGTGAGCTGGTTGTCTCCCATCAAACAGAAAACCAGAGTTCCCTCCGAGAGACTTGCTCTGCTCACTGGCTGGGCTGCTCTGGGAAGCAGGAGGGACCTCGAGGGGTCACACAGGGGTGGGGGCATGTCTAGGGCCCTTTTGGGGTGCCAAGAGGGCAAACAGTCCTGCCCGCAGCACAGACCTTACTCAGGCTCTTATGCTCTCCCCTCCAGCTGCCATGACACACGCCCCAGTCACCTCACACATTTACATGTGTCATGGAGACAAGAAATCCCGCTGGAGCCTGGCACATCAGTCAGTGCACAGGTGGCTGTGGTGTCTCCTGACCAGGAAATGTGTGTGGAGAACGAACCCCGTGCACTCTCACCTCTGCCCTCAGGTGTGAGACACGTCCTATGACTGGCTGATTCACCCGAATGTCCTTCATCCCTTCCAGGTGTGAGTCTGTCTGCTCCCACTTTGCAGCCTCCGCCTGTTTATTCAGGGCCTTTGTGGCTCCCACATGCGTCTCCCACACACCTGCCATGGGCTTGAAAATCTGAATGCCGGCGGGTGGACCTGTCCTCATTTTGGGTGTGCTGGTGACTGGTGAGGACCTGGGAGCCAGGAGTCACAGCCCACACCTCTCTGGTTGAGGCCAGTCCTCACAGGGGTCCCCTGCAGGTGACTCATTGCTCAGGGAGGCAGGTACACGCTAGGTACCAAACCAGTCCTTTGAAGACCTTGCATTAGGCGTCTCCTTGACAACCAGTCTGCTTCTCTCAGTGTCATGCTCCTGGAGATCACAGGAGGCCCTTTGAGGGTATGGAGTCGTTTCCAGACATGTGGACGCTGTGGCAGAGACACGAGGGTGCTGGGGGCAGGAGAGGTGAAATTCTAGACGGACCACGTGGGGGATGCTTGCCAAGCGTGCAGGGCCGATGAGTGTCAGAGCTGTGGGCCCAACTGCCTCCAGCAGAATCCAAGCCCCCTTCAGGGAGCAGCAGAGAGCAGAACGCAGGAATTTTCATTTCCTGTTTTTATTGTTGGTTACTGATGGCCTTTCTTTGAAACGCTGCTGCTGCCTGTTGTGGAAAGCTAGTTGTCATGGAAACAGAGTGCCACAGGGAATAGGCACACAAGGCCTTTCTTTGTCACGTCCAGCTGATGCCGCAGCCTCTGCAGAGGCTGGAGTTTCTGTGAGGAATTAAACATTAACTGGGGGCGCGTCGCAGAGGAAAGTGCTGGGAGCCAGGCCGAGGGGAGCAGGGTCCCCTCAGTGGAAGCCCCAGTGTGTCCTGTAACCCCAGTCAGTGCAGGTGTCCCAGTCAGAAGTGATGTTCCTCCGAGAGTCTTGCGTGTCTCGCAGTGGATCCCAGGAAGGGGCTGTAGATGGCTGTGCAGACGTGACCCACATTTCTCGGCTTCTGTCCTCGGGACGCACAGCCACATTCATTGTTTCCTTTTTCTGCCTCAGAAAATGAGTTCCGGGGTGAGCTGCTGAGCCAGAGGTGGACACACGGAGACAAGGCCAGCAACTGCAGGACCTTGAGGCTTCTGGACGGACACAGCAAGGTGAGGCACTCAGAGGGCCACCTGCCCTGCCCCAGGCAGGCCCACCCCCGGCCTGGAGCAGCACAGGTGATGTTTGTCTGGTCATCAGTCTAGATTAGGCAAAGCTGGGTGGGGCCAGGGGCACTTTAAACAAAGGGAGAAGAGTGGCTGAATAGAGCAAATCCACGGGTGACAGTAGCCTCACTTGGGCCAGGTCCCTGTTCTGAGGCCATTGCATCGGCTCCCTGATGTCCTCAGCCCCTGATGCATTGTCCTCTCTGCGCCCGGGGCAGGCTGAGAGTCCCTCAGGACTCGTGAGGTGTGCTTCCTCCTTTATGTCGATCTCCCCAGGTGGAGGCAGATGGGTCACGCTGGCCTAAGACTCACTGGTGGCGGTGGCTGAGGTGCCCTCTGTGGGACTGCTCCCTAACCCAGGACATCCCGTGTGCTGGCAGCCACGCCATGCCTCTAATTCTAGAACTTCCCATGATGTTCTCCGGGTAAGGCAGGTCCCCAGGGTCAGGTGACCCTCAGAGATGAAAGTGCAGGCAACAGCAGGCTTGGTGGGCCTCCCTTCCCAGATCTCAGATTCTGATCTCATTTTCTTGACACGAAGACACTCTCTGACAAGGCTCCAAACCATGACCCAAGGTTTGGCCACCAAGATGTGACCGCCCAGAGTGTAGGCAGCCAGGGCTACAAAGTTCTGGGTGACAACCTCCTCTGAGAGTGCTGGCAGTTCACTCTCAAAGCCCAACATCTTTCTTTCCAACCTGGTGACTGGAGTGGGCACTTTCAGGGTCTGTCCGAGCACCTCCTTCCACACTTTCCTTCCTGTTTGGTGACTGGTGCCATCTGGAGCCTGAGGCCAAAAGAAAAGGCAGTAACACCAACCCTGCCTTTATTAAATTTTTGGCATTTTTTTAAATCATGGATTTCCTGCATTAATTTCAATGTGTTAAAATACTTCATTAAACTATTGTTTTATCTTGATCACTGAGTTTTTGTTTCCCCCTTAAATGCATCACCCCATCCCAGCCCTGAGCTGCTAAACAGAGATCACGTGACCAGAAAGTGACAGGCAGCCTCAGAGCTATTGCGGGTCCAGGCATCCACAATAAACAGGTATCAAAAGACAGTGAGTCATTCACTTTTTTTTTTTTGGTCAGAATGCACACAATATTTATTGATTAAGTTCGCTGTCTTATATGGCCATGGCTCATGGCCCATATAAGACAATTACAATAATAACATCAAAGATCATTCATCACAGAACACCATAACAGATATATCAATAGTGAAAAAGTTTGAAACATCCTGAGACCTGCCAAAATGTGACACAGAGACATGCAGCAAGCAAACACTGCAGGGAAAATGGCACTGAAAGACTTTCCCTGCAGGATTGCCACAGGCCTCCACGTGCAGGAACACAGGGCATGTGAAGCAGCATAGAAGGAGGCTGCCTGGACTTGATCTGAGGCCAAGGGCCTGGGGACGCACCCTGCGGGTGTTGGCGCTGTGAGGATGGCAGGGAAGTGCTGCCACCGTGGCTCTGGCCTGAGGAGCTCAGGGTGTGGGACCTGCCATGCACTAGTCTGTGGGCCACACTTGGTTCTCTGGCAGCATTGGCTGTTACAAGAGAGACTTGTCTCTCTACCTCGGCAGGTAGGGCCTGAACTGCTGTTCTGATCCGAACACTGTGGGCTGAGGAGGCCGCAGCACAGACGTGCTGGCCTTGGGACAGCAGAGAGCCACGTGGCAAAGCAGGACTGGCCTCAGTCAGGAGGTGGGTGAGGTGAGGAACAGCTCAGTGCCTGGAGGGCAGCGGAGCAGAGGACCCGGTTCTTCTGTGGGAGGTGTTCACCTTCTGACCCTGGATTCAGCACCAGTCATGCGGACAGCTCCCAGGTGGGCTGGGAAGGGGCCTTTAGAACAGATTAGGTGGTGTGAGTTTAGGGGAAGTGCTGGCTGGTGTGTGTTGTGTGTGTGTGTGTGTGTGTGTGTGTGTGTGTGTGTTTGTGTGCTATTTTATTTTATTTATTATTATTTTAAAAAGATTTTTATTGATTTCAGAGAGGAATGGCGAGAGAGAGATAGAAAAATCAAGGATGAGAGAGAATCATTGATCAGCTGCCTCCTGTATGCCCCCTACTGGGGATTTTGCCCACAACCCAGGCATGTGCCCATGACTGGAATTGAACCCGGGACCCTTCAGTCCACAGGCTGACCTTCTATCCACTGAGCCAAACCAGCTAGAGCTGTGTGTGTGTTTAAACCTAAGGAGAAAAGGAGCAGGCATTGATTGTAGGTCCTTGTACCTCTTCTTGACCTTGAAGAATGAAACACTGCTATTCAGTGGATGACTAGAGCTATGCTATGGAGAAGGTGGATTGCATGACATCCAGCCAGGCTTTCTCCCTGCCCCTGCCTGGGGCTCCTGACAAGGGAGGGAGGTACCTGATTTCTACCTCTGGGCAGGTACAAATTCCATTTATGGTGGAATTTTAAAGAGAGAGATCAGACATGGCTGCTTCATCAGGGTGTCATTATGTAGCTTTACATTTTAACTTGGGGCTGGAGTGAGCTATGACCCCATGCTTAGAGGTGTCAGGAGAACCCTTCCCAAAACATGTGTTCAATAATACTCCATGGCTGTCCTTTTTGCAAGCAAAACAGAGGCGGTGTCTGCAGCTGCCAGGAGGTCAGACAATGGGTGGAGTCAGAAGATGTCAGACATGCAGTGGGACTCCCCAAGGGAGACAGAGCTGTCCCTGCAGGGAGCCAGGAGAGCTGTGACGCCAGCCGTCAAGGGTGCAGGCGTGTGGGTGAGGGGTTTAGCCTCAGAGATCAGAGGATGGGGAGCTGGGTGTGTGCCAAGGGCTCTGGAGGTGCAGGACCTGCCTGTCTGTGAAGCAGAGGCTGCTCTGGGGCCACCTGTCCACACAGGTGCATGCTCAGAGAAGAGGGAAGCCGGGAGGTGTGCAGGCAGGGGAGCTCTGAAAGGTTCCAGGGGAGAGGAGCAAGGAGCGTACTTGAAGGCTGCCCTTGGTCCTGGGGTGGAGCTGCTGCCGGGTGGGTGTGGAGCCAGCCACAGTGCTTGCTCCTGCAGGCGCGGCCCTCAGCTGAGCCCAGAAACAGCCCAGACCCCCACCCCCCCTGGAGAAAGGGGACACTGGGCAGAACCTTTGGAGCCCATAGGGCAGGTGATGGCCAGTTCCCGGCCACATCCTGTTATGTACCTCTGCCCTCCTCACTCCATGTCACCCCATCTTTCAGGCGGGGCTGCCTGTGGTCTCCTGGGATCAGTGGGTGCTCCCCTCTCTTCCTCTAGGTCTGTTCCAGAGACACTAGAATGCATATGACCTTGTGGCTTCAAAAATTGCCCTAAGCTTTGCAGCTGTTGAAGCGAATTCCGAATAAAATGAAGCATCACCTCCTCCTGCTGCATCCCAGGGCCAGTGAGCATCCCTGAGGCCCCTGGGACCTGCCCAGCCCGAGGCCCGGGTGTGTGCTCAGCCACCTTCCCCAGTTGTCTGTCCATCTGTCCATCCGTTCATCCTTCCATAATATGTTCTGAGCAGAGCGAGGCCACGGCACCTTGCTCTGCAGGACAGTGACCTCGAAACAGGAATGAAGGAGCTTATCTCAGATGGAATTGAGGGCTGTGAGGGCGGAGTGGGAGGGAGCAGGCCTGACTGTTGAGAGGAGCTGACACCTAAGGGTGCTCCTTGCTCCCCAGTTCTGAGCACCTCCCACCCTGGAGGCAGCCTACATGTCCTCAGGTTTTCACTGACCCACTGAACCTCCCTCCCCACCAAGGTCCCGAGTCTGAGCAGCCCCTGAGCAATCTCTCACCTGACTCTAGAGTGAGAGATTCTCGGGTTGTCTGAGGCTCCTTGGGGCTGGGCCTCAGCTATCTATGCAGAAGGGCAGGGAGGCTCCTCAGCTGTGAAGGCCTGGGAAGAACAGAGAAGAAAGGAGTGAAAGGGAGGGAGAGAGGTGATAGACGGGGTAGGGCTGGGGGCTCGAGGGGGGGAGGGCATCTCCAGAGACCACCCTAGAGTCCCTGAACTTGGGGGACAGACCTGGCCTCTGGGATAAAAGTGAAGATGTACAAAGCCTGTGGGCCGTGTGGACTGGACCCTCCTGGATACAGAGTGCCCCTCCCTGACCGCTCTGTCCCTGGCTGGGCCTGAGCTCCTGGCTCACCTCCGCAGCCCCAGAGTCCAGATGAGGTTTGGAGGCTGCTGACCACATGGGCTTGTTTGGTTCCCAGCTTGTAAATGTTCAATCCAGGGAACCCAGTTTGGGCAATGGCAATATGGAGACGGGTCGGACGAGGGCTGGTCTCCGTGGCCTGTGGCTGTGAGAGCCGCGTGGACAGCAGGGAGAGCCTCATGCTGATGTGGGTCCTGAGGTGACGCAGGACAGGACCACCCACTCTGGTTTGCAGATGTGGCCACGCTGGTGTGTCTGCATCTGTAAATTACCGCCCCCCCCCCGCCCAGTTTTCCTTTTGAAGGCAGAACTAGTGAAATATTAATGAGAGCTTAGAGCCGTTTAAGGAGCATGGGAAGTGTGAGAGGCTCCTGTGGCAGAACAAGCTGGAGTTACAGAAACACAGGAGAGTTCTGGGCTGCCTGCCCCCGGGAGAGCGGGTGCTGGAGGCTCGGCTGTGCCAAGGGGCCTTCCCCCTCAAGGGGAGAGGCTGTGCAGTTACCTGGGGGCCACGCCAAAACAGAAACTTGATGGATTTGTACTTGGAACAAGAGGAGGGTTTTTAAACAATAAATGAATGAAAAATGGGGACGTGTCTCCTTGCCTTTGCGGGGTGGGGGCTGCTGGGTGCGCCGGCTCCACCTGGGATGGGAGTGGTGCCCTCAGCCCGAGGCGCTCCACTTTCTCCAGGAGCCCTGGAGCTCGCTGGGGTCATCACAGCCTTGCCCGGTGCTCCCGAGGTAGCCAGAGCCACCGGTTCCAAACAGCTCAGAAAGCGGTCTTGGCTGCCAGGTCCCCAATTCACTCTCACGTTAAAGAGCCAACCCACCTTTTCTCCTTTTAAATTCAGTTTTTCCCTTTTAAAATCAAAGCCGCATGCCCCAAGGAGAACTTCTCACTGACCGACCCTCCGATACAGAGGCCACAGCTGTTAGCTCGACAAAGGGCTTGCCATTGGAGGCAGCACCCGCAACCCACCCCTGCCACCTTCTCTGTTCTCTGCTCTTTGAATAATTTATCTGCAGATAACCAAATTACCAAGGCACACTTTAACCTAGCAGGGTGCTTGCCAACTTCCTTGGGAAACATCACCAAAAACGAGCGGTAGATTGCATTTCAGCTGCAAGCAGGCGCCGGGCAGCCAGGCGTCAGCGTCGAGGTGCGTCCTGCCTGGCTTGCTGCGGCCCACAGGTGCGTTAGAAGGCTCGTAGGGTAATGAAGCCCCCTGGACACCTGCTCCTCTTTTCACTTCCCGTGTGAGCCACTGGTCTGAGGGGAGCCTCGTCTCCAACATGGAAAGTGCAGCCCGGCTCCTGCTGCTGGACAGCTGCACTCAGAGCATGGCCCACGCCCGTCCCCGCACAAGTCACCCCAGGCATCGTCATATGTTGGTGCCGCTTGCGGGAGTTTCCCTCTGCAAAATTCATCTCACTACTTGGGGGGATCCCTCCACCTGTCTTCCCAGGGGCGACCCCAGATTCCGCTCCCCCTGCACTGGCTTCCTCTCTCCCGAAACGTCTCCCCCACTGTCTGCTGTCCCTCCGGCAGCCTCCGGGGTGGCCTGAGGCAGGTGGGCTGCTTCCTCCTTTTCCTGACCGTGGTGAGTGATGCGGCCCGCTCTCCCAGGGCCTCCTGGGGTGGGTAACCGGCAGAGGCCGCTCTCTCTTGGAGACACAGAGCATGTTGGGGCTCCTGCTCAGCGCCCACCTCCTACCTCGTCATCACCTGCTGCCCAGATGTGTCATGAGCGACACAGGCCAAGGATCCGTCTGATGACCTGTAATTCCCGGGGCTCTCCCCCGACTCCTTGGAGGACAGTGTGGGCGTGTCCCCCTCCGAAGTGGATTGGGGCGGGGACTGTGGGGGCATCACTAATGGGCTCCGGTGGCGTCTAGACCAGTGGTTGCCAACCGGTGGTCTGTGGACTACTGGTGGTCCGTGAGGTCTGGGAGGTTGGTGACCGCTGGTCTGGACTGTGCCTTGTCCCCTCGCAGGTGCCACTCAGCCTCTCCTGGGAGAAGTGGCATCGGGTAGGGGCCGGTGGGTCTGGCGAGCTGACCCGTTGGCCTTTATTCATGCCCCAGCCTGGCTCTCACGGACACAGCCTCCGCCTCTGGGCATGCCACAGCCTGGTGGCCGTGGGCAGGTGGCAGGTGGCTGCTCACGCAGATGTGCTGAGACCAGGAGACACGCAAGGTTTCTCAGTTACTATAGAACAAAAGTCTCATTCACAATCTCATTCATATCAATCATTGTTGAAATGATAGTTTTGGGTAGATTGGGCTAAGTTTAGTATTAGCATTAGTTTTAGCTGTTTCCTTTCACATTGTCGGCGCGGCTATTAGAACGTGCACAAGGATGTGTCTCTAGTCCCCAGGGTGGGGCATGCCGAGCAGCCTGGTGCCCCTAGGAACACATGCAGGGGCGACTTGCCCCACGTTAGGGACGGACCCTGAGCTCAGGCCACCTGTCCTTGGACTGTTCCTGGGACAGCATACAGTGAAGCTCACAGCTGTCCCACCTCTGGACGCTTCCTGGATAGTCCATCCGGGTCCCAGTAACCTTTTTCTGACTGGACGACCCTCACGTTAGCTCCAGCAGGAAGCTGGGCACCAGGGCCCAGTGGGGTGGAGTCTGCGCTGGTGAACTGCCCTGGTACCTGAGCCCCTGTGCCTGTGAGAGGGGGGAGCAGGCCCCACCCTCCTCGGTCGGGATGGGACAGGCGCAGGGGACAGGAGGACCCGGAAGTGGGGGGCCTGCTGCTCCAGGTCCCAGGTCTTCCTGCCTTGGGAGCCATTCCTTGGATTCGGTGTCGCAAGCCCGCCTTCACCAGCAAAGCTGGGCTGGAAAGCACGCAGGCAGGCCCGGCAGCCCTGTCTTCCCTGAACGTGACAGCTGCTTCTACTTGCAGATGAGCTTAGAGAACGAGGAGATGCGCGCTCGCACCAGATCCAAGGCCCTGCGAGGTGAGTGCCGCCTCCCCGTCCATCCTGGTGCCACAGCTGGCTCTGTCCGAGTCCCAGGCCGAGGCTGTGGACGCCACCTCCCGCGGGGTCCCTCAGGAGAGCGGCCCACAGCGAGGCCGGCCTGCCTGCTCCTCCCTGGCTGGGGCCTGAGTCTGAGGCCTCTGGCGGCCTCAGGGCGCTGTGGGCGCTGCGGGGCTCTCCCAGACAGAGCGCCGGGTGAGGTGCCAGGCAGACGCAGCTCCGCAGGGTGTTCTCTGTGCAGTTAGAGAAGAGGTGCCTCACTGGCTCTGAGGGCCCAGGAGCCCGTGTTGGGTGGGGCACTTGTCCCTCCAAAGACACCAGCCCTCCCCAGGTTGCACCTAATGTGCACTGGTAGGTCAGGAGGAGGCGGCACGGGGCGGCTGCCATGTCTCCACTGTGCTCGTTTAATGCTGACTCTGCGTGCTTCCTGTCTCTCACCAGCCCCCCTGGAGCCCACAGGTGCCGAGCTCAGGTAAGAGGACTCCCCGCTGGTGCCGAGCGTGTCGCGCCTATGACCCTGCACGTCCTAACGTCCCCCACGGGCTCCTGGGATTGACCAACTGCACCTCGGGCCCTGTTCCCTGACGAGGCCCCTCTCTCCTTGGCATGTGTCAGCTGTCGCCCCCCTCCCCCGTCCTGGCCCCATCACCCAGCCGCCTCATGGCAGGGGCACAGCCTGTGCGCATTGGCCACCACCGGCAGGGCTGTCACGGTCCCTTGCAGTCGTGAGGGCTCTCTTGGTCACAAAGGCTCTGTGTCAGACGGTCTGAGGCCCATTTGGCTGGAGATGGAACAGGCTTCCGGGGCCCGAGGCTTCCACTGACTGGGAAACGCAGGCGGTGTGTTGGGGTCTCCTGTGGCAGAGTCTGCGACTGCAGATCCAGGCCACACCGCTAGGGGCCAAGCCCTGAGGAGGAGGGAGGACAGCCCACCACAGTGAGTGCTGGTCCGAGCTGGAGGCCAGGCCCCTCCTGGAGGATAAGGCTGAGGTGCTCTCACCTGCTGGCTTCTGTCCTGGTGTGGCCAAAGCCTTTAGGGTGGGGATGGCCGAAGGAAACCTACCCCAGTGCCTACGTGCCTGCCTACCAGCACCCTTCCCCCTCCACCCGCCCCAGCACCCCTCCCCCTCCACCCGCCCCAGCACCCCTCCCCCTCCACCCGCCCCAGCACCCTTCCCCCTCCACCCGCCCCAGCACCCCTTCCCCTCCACCCGCCCCAGCACCCCTCCCCCTCCACCCACCCCAGCACCCCTCCCCCTCTACCCACCCCAGCACCCTTCCCCCTCCACCCGCCCCAGCACCCTTCCCCCTCCACCTGCCCCAGCACCCTTCCCCCTCTGCCTGCAGACGGGTTCTTCCTGGGTCTGGGGCCCTGGTCTCAGACAGAACCCCAGGGGGTGGTGTGTAGTGACCGGCTTCTCTGAGGAGGGCAGTGCTGAGCGTTCTGGCTCAGAGTACAAGGGAAGGAGGGAGGTGCTGCTTGCCGAGCGTCCCCAATATGCCATGTGGGCATTGGGTGCCCCATTTAATTTCCAAAAATTCCCTGTGAGGCAGCCTGCACGAAGCTCATCCTTGGAGGGTGGGGGGCTCTGCACACAGCTTTGGTGCTGGGACAGCACCGTGCCCAACCTGTGGGAGCTGGCGGGTGTGCCACCCTCGAGATGCCATGTGGAAGGGCCGGGGCGACCAGCACACCTGATGGAAGTCTCTGTGAGCTTCCAGACTCCCTGCTGGAGACAGAGAACATGCCCTTCCTGAGGCTGCTGGCCTTTCCGCAGAATGCTGGCTCCACCTCGCTGCCCGCCATGCCCTCTCACTAGACGGAGGAAAACTGGGGCCAGCACCACTTTATTCTTCTCTAGGTAGTTGTTGAGCAGTTGCCTGCTGCCAACCAGGAGAACGGGAGGACCCCAAAGTGTCCCAGAGTTCCCCGAGCTCTGGGCTCCAACTTGGTTTCAGAAGGGAAGGGGCATGGGCGGGAGGCGGAGGCTCAGAGCCCGGGCGTGGGCGGCTCCGCGCTGGCTGCTCTGGACCGTCTGGCTGTCAGGGATCCGCACGGAAGCTGTGCCTGCTGGTGTCCTAGTGAGTGGGAACCAGAGGGTGAGAGGGTTAAAGTTTTCCAGCCTGAAGAGCAGAACCACATACTCTGCAGCTCAAAGCACAGTCCTGGGTCAAGGGTGAGAGGGTGAGGGTGGGCGGCAGGCAGACCAGGCGCCCTGAGAGGCTGCGGGACCTCGGAGGCCCTAGGCACAGGTGCAGAAGCTTCCGAGAGGGGCCCACTTCCTTGCCTGGCGTGTGACACTCGCCTGGGGACATCTGGCTTCCGCCTTGGTAATGGCATTTAATTTTGCCAATAGATGAAGTTATGGAGAAGTTAGAAAGGCAAACACAAAGGGTTGGATATTCTCTTGAAGAGAAAATGACTCTCAAATAGATTTGCTTTGAAGCATCTAAGAGGAGAGCCGGCCAGGTGAGTGAGGCTCTGTGAGCGCTGGGCTCTCCAGCTTCGTTAGTCAGACAGGCCCCCGTGGACTTGGTCACAGAGACTGTCTAGTTTCCTGCAGAGAAGCAGGGTAGACTGGGCGCCCAGCGTTCTAGTAACAGTGTCTCCAGCTGTTCTTCAGGTTCCTGAGAACCGACATTAGCCAAGCAGAGCGGACTGTGCCATGAGCTGCACGTGGGAATGTGACATACGGCCACAAACAGCTCTGTGCACGTCGCCCACAGTGGGCACTTTCGTGCCACGGGATGATGGGTAGCAAGCCAGGACTCCTCCCTGTCCAAGCAGATGGGCACACGTCCTGGTGGGACGCCCACTGTTGGTGCTGACACAGGGAGTATAACACAGAAAACTCAGTGCTGTGGTGTGCTCGAGGAGCACCGTGAGGTTAGGGAATCTCAGGCGGAATTGCCTGCAGGACTCACTCTGTGGGTGAGGAATGTGGGCCCCATTGCCCAGAGCTCCGTGCCGCCTGCACCCCAGCTGTCCCTTCACCAGCTCAAGCACAGCCCTGGCGTCTGGACGGTGGCACAGAGGTTGTGACGAGATGAGCTGCCGGGAGGCTGGGACAGGTGGCCCCAGCACCTCCTGCCTCTGGGGCCGGATTTAAGTGTTGGGTGAAAACGTGCGGCCCGGTGGTCTTTCCCTTCACACCGCGAGAGGTGACAGACACTTCCCTGGGGCTTTAGTCCAGGCCCATCTGCTGCCACACACACTGCGTGTTTAGACCTGGGAGTGGTCTCCAGGTCTGCTCAGTGCTGCCCACCCAGGCCCTCCGCGAGCCCGCATCCCAGCACCTCCCTCGTGGTCCTCGCCAGCGCTGCATACTGGCCAGCTGGAGGCCAGGCCCCTTCTGAATCGGTGGGCGGAGGTGTGTCTCGGGGCAGGTGACGTGTTGGGGCAGCGCCAGTGCCCCGCAGGCCTCCCCGGCAGCTGCCACCTAATTGCCTGATTAACTCAATGATTAATCGACTAATTGGGACCTCAGCTTCCATCCCCGGAACAAGGAGCTTTTGTGGAAAGTCTCAAAGCCGGTTCTGGAGAGCGAAGCCAGCCTGGGCTGCCGCTCTGTGCCTGCAAAGGAGACCCACAGTGACAGTGGCATGTCTCCCCGCCCCCGCCCCCTCCCCCACTCCTTCCGTCTGCTTTCTAAATCAATGAAAATCAGCACTGAGAGCGGCCACGAGGCCCCCACATGGGCTGCAGGCAGTGCTCCCACCAGCTGCTCCCCAAGGCGGCCGTGCAGGTGGGGCTTTGCCTCCACCCTCTGTCCTGTTTCTCCCTGACCTGTCACAGGTGTGGCCCTCTGGCCAGTCGGGCCCCACAGCTGTCTGCACTCAGGCCAGTGACCAATCAGGTTAGAAATCATTGTGGGTGTCTGGACGGAGGTCAAGGGTGGTGCCCCTTTCCTGGTCCCAGGAGCCTGCAGATGTCGGGCCCGAATGTTCTTTCCTTCTTGGCTCTGGGGAAGTCCGATCCAAGGTGGAGCTCAGGCCCTGCGGTGTTGCTCCTGTTAAAAATGAGGTCTTCTCCCCTGGGCAGGGCAACTTGGGGTGACCCCCTTCTAGGGGGAGCTCGGGCCCCTCCTTTAGGTGACCTCTCCATCTTGCTGGGTGTCAGTTTGCTGCTCTGTAAAATGGAGTGATCACAGCTCTTTAAAACCCTGGTTTGATGTGTCCGACAGCCAGAGGACGCTCATTCCACACCCCACCCAGGCCCTACCCAGGGCCCTGGGGAGCCAGCTCCTGGAAGGTGGGTTGGGTGGCATGGTCCCCGTTCATGACCAGAAGTTTCTGGAGCTTCCCACGGTTTGGTTCTGTGGGGAGACAGATGATGGTGAAGGGTGAGGAACTCCTGGGGTCTCGTCTCCATCCACGTTCATTCACCAGCCCTGAGGGGAGCTGGGAGAGGCCCCCCATCACCCCCTCCAAGGTCTCGTGGCAGCTCCTGGGTCACCGATCCTCTTGGCTTCATCACACCAGGTGTGGCCGCCACACCTTCGTGTTTGCATGGTCCTTCCTGCAGGCACTGGCTCAGCGCCGGGCGAGGCTGCAGGCCACGGCCTCAGCGCTGCTGGGCCCCCGTGGTGGCCAGAGAATCCCAGCATCTGTGTGTTGCCCTGGGCCAGCCTCGGAGCCTGCTCAGCCCTGGGGAAACTTGGCTCATCTGTGGAGAGGGAGCGCCTTCCCGGAGCTGCGCACTGGGAGCCTTGCCTCCACACAGACACCCTCCTGAAGTTACTTACGTGGGGGAGTGATTTCACTTGTTTTTTGCCACTGCAAGCGGCTGTTCTGAGACCAACAGCTTGGAGACAGTCTTCTGGCCCCGGGTGAGGTCTGGGGTGGGCCCCTCCCCCAGTGACCGCTCTGCTTGCCTCCCCAGCTGCCCCACGCCGGGATGCTCGGGCTCGGGGCACATCCGTGGCAAGTACTCCAGGCACCGGAGGTAAGGAGGCCTGTGGGCCTCACCCTGGTTCCTGGGAAGGAGGGTGGGCTGCTGGGATGCTGTAGCCCATCCACCTCTCTGGGCCTTTTGTGGATCTAGAACCTTCCACGTCTGCCCAAGGCTGCTGAGCCGGTGTCCTCCCACGCCACCTGTTACGGAGGGGCTGTCCCAGCTGAGGCAGAGCGCTGGCTCTCCCAGTTGGGCTGCTGGGAGGCCGCAGGACTGTAGGAGAGCTCAGGGCAGACCCGGGGCACACTGGGGGGTCCATGCAACCCCGCCAACGAGTCTGGGGCTTCCAGCAGAGGGATGGCGATGTGATGCCAAGAGGAACAGGGTGAAGAGCAGGGGAGGCAGGGAGTCAGGGTGGGTGGCCTCAGCCTGGCCCGCTTCCTCCAGTTTACAGAGCTGCCCTCTGGCCAAGAAGAGGAAGCTGGAGGGCCCCGAGGCCCAGCACCTGGTGTCCAAGCGGAAGTCACCCCCTCTGAAGCTGGCTCTGGACGAGGGCTACGGCGTGGACAGCGAGGGCAGCGAGGGCGCCGAGGTGAAGGATGCCTCTGTTTCAGAGGAGTCGGAAGGAGCTCTGGAGGAGGCCGAGGCCGAGCTGGCAGGGCAGGAGGGGGCTCGGCGCCCCCCTCCCACTGAAGGTGCCTTGTTGTTCTTTCTGTCCTGAATCAAGGCTCCCAGTGTGTCCCAGAGAGCCACCACCTGGGCCGGGAGTGCCCTGCCAAGAAAGCCCTTCCTGAGAACAAGGGCGCCCTGTCCACAGGCGGCGGGCTTCCTGCGAGGCCGCGCCTGCGCTGTGTGAACGCTGTGTGACTGGGTGTGTGTCTGTGCACGTGAGAGACTGACACATGGACACAGCTGTGTGGCCCTTGGGAAGTGAAGCCTGGGGCTGTTTGGCGCTTGGTGAGATGGAGGAGGATTGAGGGGGACCCTGTGGGGCACCCTGCCCTTGGCAAATGCTGGTGTGACGGGCCAAGGTCCACACCCCGTTGCACCCCCGAGCTCCTCGGTCCGAGGCGGGTTTGGGTAACTTGTTGCCAGTCCTGCAGGTCCCCACACCTGCCTCCTGTAGCGCTGGCGGTGCCCGAGGGTGTTCCGTCCCTTGGAGCACGGACTGCAGGGCCAGCGCGGGGAGCACCCCACATTTTAGTCATCGCCCTGAAAACATTTAAATTTGGGTCCTTTGCAAAGTATAAATTTGTTTACTACTTTTCAATTTTGAAACAATTTTAAAAAATCGAATGTATTCTTTGAGCTCCACTTTGTGAAGTGATGTGAGAAAGTACCACAATGGAGTGACCCTATCTGCCCCTAAAAAGTCCACTGTGACCTCCAGATCCAGGCAGTGGCAGTGATGCAAATGACCCCACTGACGGCTACTCCTGGACGGGGACAGAAGCCTGGACATCCGCCCTCCTCGGGGGCCCTCCATGTGGCTTTTCTGATCTTGTGCAGGAAGGAGCCCCATCCAGTCTCAGTTCAGTTCCAACCCCGCCGGCACCCCCATAGGCTCCTCCAAAGGCAGCTACAGCAGCTTCCAGGAAGCCATCGCCACTTCCCTCCTAGACCTGGGCCACGTCGCTGAGGAGCCCCTGGTCAGGGAGGGCTCTGGCCAGCAGGCCAAGCCGGGCCCTGGTGTCCTGCACCTGGTGCAGGAGGAAGCGGAAGGAGGGGCCGCCAGCGACAGAGGGGAGAAGGAGGTCTTTATCCAACCAGACGACATCGAGGAGGTCATCGAGGTCACCAGTGAGTACACTCAGGGGCCCGGCCCTCAGTTCCTGGAGGGCGTGGCCAGCGAGGCGCTCCACCAGCAAACAGTCTCTGGGGACCACGAGGAGAAAGAGGAGGAGGAAGCTGAAGAGGAGGAGGAAGAGGAAGAGGAGGAAGAAGAAGAGGAGGAGGAGGAGGAGGAGACCGAGGATGAGGAAGACGAAGAGGACGAGGAGGAGATCACTCCTGATGTGACCTGCCGGGAGGGCGCCCCTCGTTCCCCCCCAGAACAGGCCCCTGAACCCCACAGCCGCAAGCCCGAGTACTCTGTCCTGGTGGAGCTGCGGTCTGATGATGGCAAGGATGAGGACTCGAGCTCCCAGAAGTCCGAGGTCACGGATGAGTCCGAGATGCACGACATGATGACACGGGGGAACCTGGGCCTCCTGGAGCAGGCCATCGCCCTGAAAGCTGAGCAGGTTCGGGCTGCGTGCGAGCCCGGGGAGCTGGGCCTGGGTGAGCCAGTGAAGGTGGCCAGGCCCCTGGATGCCACGCGGAAGACCTACTGCAGCAAAGGTAGGGCTGGCGCAGGCCCCACATGCCCATCCCTGCCCCTCCCCTGGGGACACCAGGTGTGCAGGTGCCACCAGCAGAGACCCGGCCTGATGTAGCGTAGCCGAGGGGCAAAGATCACA
Organism: Myotis yumanensis; assembly: GCF_028538775.1. Classification (NCBI taxonomy): domain Eukaryota; kingdom Metazoa; phylum Chordata; class Mammalia; order Chiroptera; family Vespertilionidae; genus Myotis; species Myotis yumanensis. The sequence continues at coordinate 1,906,766 of NW_027223758.1, read as the reverse complement.
GGCCACAGAGCGAGGCATCGAGTCTGAGGACAGGGCTCGCGCTGCACACACAGGGCCACCAGAAAGCAGCACTGAGCCGAGGCACCAGCTGAGCAGAGGCGAGGGAGGGACAGTCACCCAACTCAGTGGCTCAGCCACAGCCTGGGGAGCCACCGGGTTGGGAGGGACTTGCGTGAGTTGTAGGTCATGAGGCCGCCTCGCTTGTGGAGACACAGGGCCATGTTTTCTGGGGACACTCGCTCTTGTGGGACCGGCGCAAGGTCAGATATTCAGGGGCACAGCGGAGGGGACACAGATGGGGACGTTATTTCAACCCGAGGAGAGCTATCAAGGGAGACCCTTTGGGGGTGGCAGACTGAGGGACAGCAGTTTGGGGCTCTAAGTCAGGCCAGCACAGGCTCCTGCACAGGCCTTGAGGGGACATGGACATGAGGATGCTGGAGTGAAGGTGACAGGGACTCGGGGGTGGTGTGGGGTGTCAGTCTGAAGGCAGACTTGGGGCCCACAGTTCAGTGGGACCCTGTTGGGGAGGGGATACAGACCAGTGACAGCCCAGGCCCAGGTGTTCAGGGACTCACACCTGTGGGATGGACGTTAGGGACCCAGATGCAGTGCCCTGCTTTCAGGGCTAAAGTTGAGGGCAGGGACCCAGGGGACAGATGCTGGTGGCTGGGCTGGGAGCACCAGGCTGTGCCAGGCAGGCCCATAAGGCTGGTGCCAGGCTTTGCGAGGCCTCCCTGTGAGAAAGGCTGTGGCCTCTTGGTTCTCCCAGGGGGGTGGCTCTGCCCAGGAGCTTCTCCAGGGCAAAGGCCAGGCTCTGGAGATCACCAGTGCCCTGACAGGTGTCCCCTTCGGGCCCCCACATGCACGAGTGACCTCTCTGGCCTTGCAGAGAGCGATGAGGCCGGTCACTGAGGCTTGAGCTTAAATCTCCGCCCCAGCATTAAGTAGGCATGTGATTTGGGTAAGTTTCTTAACTTCTTTGTCCTCTTCATTTTGTCACAAACAGATGATCAGTCCTGGTAGGGACCTTCGCCCTGACCGCCTCCTTTCTCTGCAGAGGCTGACCCTGAGGGTGGGGCTCCGGCAGGTGTGCCCTCACTCTGAACCAGTGGCAGAGGGACCGGGCATGGCTGCGTAGCTGCTCTCGGGGTGCTCGGTCAGTCTCGGGCTTCTCCGGGCTCTGGGCAGCCCACGTGTGCGGACTGGTCCTCTGGAGTCAGCTTGCTGTGCAGCCCTGGTCCCTCTGGGGCTCTCGGGCAGGCTGGCCACTCTCCTCTCTGGATGCCCAGAGAGAAGGATCAGCTGTCCTCACCACCCAGCATGCAACTTCCTGGGCACCTTCTGACTGGTGTGTTGTGTGTTTAGATTCCTCAAGAGCAGAGAAACGTGAGATCAAGTGCCCAACCCCGGGCTGTGATGGCACCGGGCACGTGACAGGGCTGTACCCGCACCACCGCAGCCTGTCAGGGTGTCCCCACAAGGACAGGATCCCTCCAGAGAGTGAGTAGCTCCGCAGAGCTCAGGACACAGATGGTGTTTGGAAGGTGTCCAAATGGCCACTTGGGCCCTGTTCCTTGGATTGGCACTGTCCAGATGCCCACATGTGAGCCCTATGAGGCTGGGGACATGGAGCGTGCCCAGTCATGCACCTTGAGAAGGCAGCTTGGGTCAGGGCCCCCTGAAGATGGGCACGGGAGGCAGAGCTGAGGGAGATGAGGCCACCTCTGGGCAGGGGCTGGGTTTGCTCGGGGCAAGCCTGTCCTGGTCCCAGGCTGGAGGCAGTAACTGAACCGGAGGTTGGCTGGAGCCAGTCACACTGCACAGCCAGGGGTTGTTAAGCTGAGTCCGTTTCTGCCCCAGGGAGGCAGGGAGCGGCCGGGGGGTGGGGGACATGCCCTGACTGGGCTGAGGCTGCTCAAGGTGCGGTGTGCCTCAGGCTGTGCTCATCCTTCTCTTGCAGTCTTGGCCATGCACGAGAACGTGCTCAAGTGCCCCACCCCCGGCTGCACTGGCCAGGGCCACGTGAACAGCAACCGGAACACGCACAGGAGGTACTTGCGAAGCTGGGCGTGGTGAGGGCGGTCATGGGTGCGCAGGGCCTGCCGTGGCCCCTCAGGGCAGCCACAAGGTGAGGGCAGACCTTGGTGTCACTGGTTTAGAATTTCCTTAAACAAACCACCTGAACAGCGGCTGCTTTGGTGCTCGAGCCCAGAGCAGAAGAAAAAGCCAACTCTGGAGGAGTGACAGCTTCCTAGGCCCCGCAGGCTCTTGCCGTGTCCCCGGCCCAGCAGGCGGCCCAGAGGGGAGGCTCAGCTGTCCCCTTGTCCTTCTCTAGTTTGTCTGGGTGTCCCATTGCTGCTGCAGAAAAGTTAGCCAAATCTCACGAGAAGCAACAGCCGCAGACAGGAGATCCTTCCAAGACTGACTCCAGCTCAGAGCGGATCCTCAGGCGAGTGCAAGCACCACAGCACTGGAGGGGCTGCCTGTGGGCAGCGCGTGCCTGTGGGTGTGGGTGTGGGCGTGTGCTGGTGCCTCAAGCAGCCGCGGGCCTCCCAGCATGAAGCTGGAGGGCAGTTTCAGGGCGCACAGGAGTCTCTGGCCTGCTGCAGGGGGGAGGGGGGTGCCCAGGCTCCTTCGTCCTGAGTGGTTGGCAGTCTCCTCCCGGTGGTCTTCCTGCCCGGCTCCTGTGTTCTCTGGGCTGGTCTTCAATGCTGCCTCTTGTGTATTTAAACATCCGAACTCTTCCAAGAGCTTCAGTAACAAAGAATGGCACCCTGCGGTGGCTTTCCCATGCCTGTCCCTTCAAGGGCCATCTCCGCCGTCCCTGCCCGTGAAGAGCTGCGTCGGGCCAGTCTTGAGGGTTCTCCTCGAGGGCTCTCGGACACCTGCTGCAGAGCTTCCTCCCTGGGCCCATACCATCTCCGCTGGGGGCTGCTCTGGGGCGGCCCGCGGCCAAGGGCTCCCGTGCACTGTTGCTGAGCTGTTTGAAACCTGCTCTCCTAAGGTCGCAGGCCCTGCCTCCTCTGGCTAATGCTGTCTGCAAGGGGTCAGGTCATTCTTCCTCACACTGACCAGGCCCCAGGCAGCTGTTAGTGGTGGGACATGGGGGAGGGTCTCCCAGGGGTCTGTCCACTGGCTCTGAGGGGCCCCTGTGCAGGTTGGGGGATGAGTAGCACTGGGCTCCTGGGTCCTGTCCTCATGGTTCTGCATCTGTCCTGCACCCCAGACCCATGTGCTTCGTGAAGCAGCTCGAGGTCCCTCCATATGGAAGCTACCGGCCCAGTGTGGCCCCTTCCACGCCCAGGGCCAACCTGGCGAAGGAGCTGGAGAAGTTCTCCAAGGTCACCTTTGACTACGCAAGTTTTGATGCTCAGGTTTTTGGCAAACGCATGCTTGCCCCAAAGATTCAGACCAGCGAAACCTCACCTAAAGCCTTTAAATGTAAGTTGGGGAGCATGGCTCCTGGGAGGTGTAGAGTGAGGAACAGTGGAGGGACCCTGGCCAGGAGGGTGTCTGCCCGGGGGCTGACGGGCCGGACCCAGGGCTTAGCTGTCCCAGGGTCCACCCTCCTTGTTCACCATCAGGCTCACTATTCGTGAAACAAAACCAGGCCCTTTGTGGGGTGTGTGTCCAAAGGCTTGAGAATGATGTTGCTGCTGTGGTCACCCTGCCAGGTCCCCCTCTCCTGGCCACCTACTTCCAGCCTGTTTATTCCCAGAGTGAGGCAGGGCGTGTGCGGGTGTGTGTGCATGTGAGTGTGTGTATGTGTGCGCACATGTGTGGGTGCATTGGTGCGCATGCATGTGTTTGTGTGTGTTCGGGGTGGGTCAGACATCTGCTGTGTTGAGCCTGGTACCTGACAGGAGCCATTTCCCTTCCTGCTGGGGGCAGCTCAGTGGATGCAAGGTGTTCTTTGTGACAGTAAGCAACAAAGTTTCTGGGTATTTGTACTAATAGACATGACCCTCCAGGAACACCCTTCCTGCCCTGTTGTCACTTATCACACTGCCTGCCAGCCCCTGAGCCCTGGAAGTGCGTGCGAAAGGGAAAGCGCCCCCACTGTCCCTGGTGGAACTGGCCTCTGCTGGCGGGAATCGGCTGAGCCAGCAGTGACGGGTTTCCTGCCCGTTGATCATAAAGACGCCGATCGAGACGACCGTGCTGGAGCATGGCGCCTCGCCCACTCGCGAGGACAGGGCAGCCGGCCTTCCCGCCGGCACCCTGACCCCAGCGCCCACGAGCCCCGCAAGTCGGAAGTTGTGATCACTCAGAAATCTCAGACCTGAGAGCACAATGACGAGGAAAGATACCATTTTATGCCTTATGTTTGTTTGAACATCAATGTGACTTTACTAAAGCAGGGGCTATTATGGGGCACCAAAAGCAGCCTTTTGAGATGATTGACACAATTGTCCTACTTGGGTGGTATTCCAACAGTCATCCTGTTTGCAGAATTCTTTAGTCTTTTGATAACCATTCACCAATGGGCAACTTGTTTTTGTTTAAAATATCAGGGATGCTGGAATGTCTTTGGAGGGTTTTACTCTTTCTGCACACATTTTGGTCAGGCCAGACACAGCCTCCTCAGTCCCAAATAGGAGGACGAGTGGGAGCTGGGTGTGGGCACATGTGAGCAGCCTGAACGGCCCTGCCCTCCACCCCTTCCCTGCAGCTCTGCCCTGTGCACCCCACCCTACCGTCCCGTGTGCCTCTGCGTGCCACCTGCTGTTCAAGCTGCACATCAGCGCGGTGTTGTTCGCTCTTTGCAGCCAAACCTTTCCCAAAGGCCTCCTCCCCCAGCACAGCTCCTGCTCTCCCTCCTCTCCTGCAGGCTTCGACTACGCTCATGACGCCGAGGCTGCGCACATGGCCGCCACTGCCATCCTGAACCTCTCCACACGCTGCTGGGAGAGGCCCGAGAACCTCAGCACGAAGCCACCGGGGGCGCCCAGCAAGGTGGGTGTATCCCCTCAGGGCCCCTCGGAGGCGGACATCGTGGGAGGAGTTTGCAGTCAGGGCCACAGGCCTGAGGGAGGCGTTCTCAGGACCACCCGTCCATCTGGGGAGGGTGCTGTTTTCTCCCTCTCCCTCCGCTGTGGCTCCTGATGAGCAGAGAGCTTGGATGGGTGCCTTCTGAGAGCTCTGTGTGCTGAGCCTGAAGAGGGACTACGTGGCTGTGCACATGTGTGTTCCAACGTGTCTCCTTGAGTCTGAGGGTCATGCACACACATGTTCCCTTGTGTCTCCTGAGACTGAGGGACACACACACACACACACACACACGTTCCCTCGTGTCTCCCTGAGACTGAGGGTCCTGCACATGTTCTCATCTGACCATGCTCATGCCCTCAGGGCCTGGTTTGTGGTCCATGGAGACCGAAGGAGGGAGGTCCCAAGTCCTCCATCTGGGCCTCAGAGGTGCTTCTTCCTGTCTGGCTATTTCCTTCTGAGGGAAGCAGGTCTGGCGCTCTGCAGCGCCGCATTCGGGACCTCGAGGCCCACGCGGAGGGCGTGGGGTCAGGACGCAGATGCCCCTTTGCGTTGTAGGCAGTGGCCATCGAGGTGGATGAGCATGGGACCCTGGACCTGAGTATGCGCAGGCACCGCAGGCGGGAGGGCATGTTCCCTGGCAGTGGCGGCCCCGAGCCCGGGGTGAAGGCTCCCGAGGCCTCTCAGCGCCAGAGCAGCACCAGTGCCCCCGGAAGCTCCATGACGCCCCAGTCCAGCCAGGCCTCCCACCAGGATGAATGGGACCGGCCTCTGGACTACACCAAGCCCAGCCGCCAGCGAGAGGAGGAGCCCGAGGAGGTGGGTGTGTGGCCTGAGGGGTCCTGTCCCTTTGCACTAGGTTCTGCACCCTCAGGCAGCGAGGACTCAGCCGCCTCTGGGGGGTTTCTGCCAGTGGCGTGCAGTGTCTGTGTCCCTCTGAGAGCGCAGTCTCCTTGCCTCTAAGACATGGTGGGGCCTCGGAGAGTCCAGGGAAGAGGGGGCTTCTTTCAGTCCCCGCAAGGGATGACTTTGGAATGGCTCTGAGCTCCTTAGTTTTGGGGGCTTCCCGCCAACCTGCTTCCCAAATAGGCACACCTGAACCCCAGCAGCATCCCTGGGCCCTCCAGGCCACCTGGCTCCGTGGACAGAGGCAGGAGAGAACTCTTGGCCTCAGAGCCTCCGTGCTGGGCAGTGGCCTGGTCCCAAGACAAGCACCGCCTGGTAAAGAGCAAAAAGCTGGGCGCCTGTGCTGGGCTGTGGTCTGGGCGCCGCAGGCAGTCCCTGCCCAGTCGCTCCACCCAGCTGAGATGCTGACTGATTGAGGGCTTTTCCCCGAAGAGCTGTGCGTCTTGAACAGCAAAGCCCAGCTCTGCGGGCCGGCACCGCCCTGGTAGCTCTGCAGTGTGGGCAGGTCCCCTCACCCCCTTCTCTCCGCTAGCCCCCCTCCTCCCTGGAGGGCAGGGCAGGTCCCTGTGGAGGAGGAGGTGGCAGGGAGACCTCCCATCTGAGCACCTGTCACCTCCGTGATTCTGTCTTGCTGGTGAGCCAGGCTCCCTCTACATGTGTCATATGAGGCCCCAGACTGAGGTCACATGGCTGTAACTTGGTGTTTGGCGCCGAGGAGGGGTGCCTCTGAGACTGAGCCCCAGTGGAGGGAGGCTGGCCAAGACCCGCCCACTGCGAGCTGTGCTCCCGCTTTCTCCCTGTTTGGCAGAGTCCCGTCTGTAGTCAGGACCCTCCTGTGTGGGGGCTGCAGTGCAGGTGGGGGCCTCTGCGTCTGTGTTATCCTTGTTCCTGTCTTGCCCCCAGGATTCATCTGCACCCCCTCTCCCAGCGACTTGTCTCCAGTGGCCCCCTTTGTCTCCTTCACTGGCCCTTTCCTCAGCCCTCCTCTAGCTGATCCCCACCCCTGAGCGGCCCCCTTCTCTCCGAGCATCCTTGTCCCTCCCAGGACTGACCGTCATCTATGGCAGCGGTTCTCAACCTGTGGGTCGCAACCCCTTTGGGACTCGAACGACCCTTTCACAGGGGTCGCCTAAGACCATCGGAAATATGTGTTTCCCGATGGTCTTAGGAACCGAGACACCGCTCCTCTATCCGTCTCCAGGCGGGTCCGCCCACATGCAGATACGCCCACATACGAGTACCCGACGTATTACAGGGTCGCAGCACTAAGGAGGTTGAGAATCACTGATCTATGGGGTGGCCCAGAGGCCCCGCCCCGAGGTTCCCACCACTGAAGCCTGTTCCCATGCTCTGCCTTGCAGCCGGCAGCCCCTCCAGGCAGAAGCCTCAGCTCAGCCCTGCCCCTTCCTCTCCCCAGCTGTCTCTCCCGGTCATGGGAGCCCTGTCCATGGGGCCACCCCTGGCAACACCTCCTGAGCCAGGCATTCTCCGTCCCTGCACCACGATCCTGGCTCCCAGCTCAGACACTCCTTCCAGCGTAGCCGCACTGTCCCACACCCATGGCCTCCGGATGCTCCCTGCTCAGTACTTCTGGGAGCCCTGTCCATGCTGAAGAGCAGTTTTTTAAAAAATTAAATTTGTTGGGATGACATTGGCCAATAGCTTGCAACTCAATCAAGCGAATGAGTCAATAACGGCGACAAGACCTCGAGCAGTCCTTCTCGGGGCTGGTGCTCTAGGGCATGTCCTCCTTTGACCCCAGAAGGCCTGTGAGGGGCTCCCCTGAGCTCCATTTCCAAAGGGGCACCTCAGCCCCAAGAGGCTGAACACTTGCAGGGACACAGAGCGAGAGCCAGTGCTGGGGGTGCGCCATGAGGCTCCGCGACGCCTGTGTGGGCCGGCCTTAGGAAGTGCCGGCGGTGGTGCAACGTCTTGGGGGGTAGGAGTGGGGGGGCAGGAGAGGGGGGAGCCGAGAGCCAGCTGGCCGTGGGTCATGGTGATCATTCTGTTGTGCTCTGCGTGTGGTTACTCCTGTGCCACCCCATCGTCACAGCCTTTCCACCAGGACGATTTGGCTCCCCTGTGCCAGGCGCACCCCCCGAAGGGCTACTCTCCGTGGCGAGGACCGTGTTCAGGAGGCGGCTCAGCGGCCGCTGGACCAGGCCACCCCATGCAGGGATGCGGAGGGTGTCAGGGTCTCCTGTTCCCGGGCAGCTCTGGCTGAGGTCGAGGGACACCAGCCCCCTGGGGTGCTGTCTTCTGTGTCTGTTGGGGGTACTCTTCTCCCTTATCTAGAGGACAGGAGACTCCAGGACACGCCTCTGTGGCCACTGCTCTGAAGGGTCCTCTCCCTCAGCCCTGGGCGGGCGCCCGGCCCGCCAGTGGTTAAAACCTCTCCCTGCTGGTTTTTTGCAGTCAGAGCCAGCAGCCCATTCTTTTGCTTCTTCTGAAGCAGATGACCAGGAAGTGTCCGAAGAGAATCTTGAGGAGCGGAAGTACCCCGGGGATGTCACCCTGACCAACTTTAAGCTGAAGTTTCTCTCCAAGGACATAAAGAAGGAGCTGCTCACGTAAGTCTCACCAGTGTGGACAGGAGTACACCAGGGCCGGGCCGGGCCGGGCTGGGGGGTTGGGCGGCTCTGTCCGGGGCCTTCCGCTGCCCTCTGTCCATAGGGGGCTCGACCAGGCACCGGGGACAGTGCCCGTCATCACCGCACTGCGCTGGGCTCTCACGTGGTCCTAGAACACAACTGAGAATGAGAAAGAGCCCCTGTTCTACGCACACAGCAGGCCGAGGGCTGAGGGAAGCGGCCTCCTGAGCACAGCCATCTGCCCGGCCATGGCCAGGCCTGACCGCTGCCCTCAGCTCCGGAAGCCGACTGGCCCTTTGAGCTGGTCCTCAGGAAACCAGGTGTCACCGGAGAGCAGGGAAGCTGCTGGGAGCTATTCATAGACAAACGCAACCCACACCTTCCGGTCGGCCCGTGAGAGCCAGCTCTCTCAGAGGAGGGGCGAGGCCCTGCGCCTGCACCAGGCGTCCAGCCCGCACCTGGGGCTCCTCTTCTTGTCCTGAACCTCCTGCTCCGTAGCTGCTCCCCAGGATGGCCAGCTGGGGCTCTGGCAGGGGCCTTGTCCTCAGAGAAGGCCATGCTCTTCGGAAAGGATCTCCCTGTGTGTTCATGGGCACCCACACGTGTGCTTGAGACACCCTAACTTCAAGCGGAGCTTTGATTCGGTTCCCTTTTCCCTTCTGAGTTAAGTTCTGTGGGAGCTGCCGTCCGAGACTGAGGCTGTGCTCTGAAGGCTGAGGAGGAGGTGTTGCCCCTGGGGTGACCCAGGAGGAGGTGCCACCGCCGTCCCTGTGCAGGCCTCGCAGGCGGGCCCCACTCTCTTCTGACGCTCTTTTTCTTTGTCCAGCTGTCCCACCCCGGGCTGTGACGGCAGTGGCCACATCACTGGGAACTATGCCTCCCACCGCAGGTTCGTCCCCCGCTCGGGCCTGCCTGGCCGGGGTGCTGCGTGGGGGGTCTTCCTCCTCTCCTGCTCTGCTCCCCTCTTTGGCTTACCCCCCTCTCTTCTCTTTCAGCCTCTCTGGTTGCCCTCTTGCTGACAAGAGCCTCAGAAACCTCATGGCTGCCCATTCTGCTGACCTCAAGTATGTCTGCCTTCCTGGCCGCCCATCTCTTGGGTGGCTCCCTAGCTTTGCTGTCCCCTTCCATGAGGCTCCAGCCCAAATCGTAGGCTGCAGTCCCGGGCTGGCCAGCCTGCAGGAAGGGGCAGAGAGGCAAGGCTGTGGAGGAGCCGATTCCCATGGCTGGGGTCGCTGTGCTTGTGTCTCCTGCTCTGAGGCTGCTGTCTGTCTGTCCGCACCAGCTGGGCTGCTGTAGGCTCCTGTGCTGCTCTTGGCCCTGCCGGCCTCTCTGAGGGCCCCTGGTGGCCTGGCCCGTTCTCTCCCTGTGCTGAGGGCCTTGACGAGGGCCTGCTCCCCTGCACTTGGGGTGGACCAGCCCAGAACTGGCCTCACTGCCGCCAGGCTGGCCGTGACTCAGCGCTGCAGGCTGTGCTGCTCGTGCTATAGGAAGTGCTGTTGCTGGTGAAAGAGAAAGCGCCTTGCCCCCCTTCTCTGCAGCCCTCCAGCTGCGGGCCTTGGCCCTGGTGCCCCAGATGTGCCTCTCCTCCTCGCTCCTCCCTCTGTCTGCCGAGCCCCTCCTCTTTCTGCTTCGGCTCCTCCCTGCCCCTAATGCACTGCCCGACGGCCTGCTTGATGCTCCCAGAGGTTCCCGGTCTCAGTGTCCTCTTGGGGTGCAGCCGGACTGTCCTTGCCTTTGTGTTCATGCCTTCTGTTGAGCTGTGACAGGCTGGTCCTGGCTGAGCCAAGATGGGGAATAAGGTGTCCCTCTGGCCCCTCGGGCCACCCTCTGCGGCTGCTCCTCCCTCCAGGCCTCTGTGTTGGGAGGCCCTGGGCCCAGACAAGTTTCCCTGGCCACTCCGCTTGGGGCCAGACGGAGCAGAGCCTGGCACTGAGCTGAGGAGCTGCTGTGCCAAGGCTTCCAGGCCCTGAGCTGGTTTAGAAACGGGCAGAAAGCCCCAGGTCCCCGAGTGCGCTGCTCTCGCAACGGGGAGCGCCTCCTTGTGCCTTGTTGCAAGGGGCTCTGTCCCCAGATGGCACTGGGCCGGTTTGCCGCCAGGGGTCTTCCTGGGAGTGACAGCTTAGCTCATCCCGACTCATGCCTGGGGTCCAGCCCCAGAAACCCAGCGGACCACTCAGCCTTTCTCCTGTTTTCTTTTCCCATTCGACGGCCTTTCTTACCTGTGACTGGTTTTCATGGATTTCCAGTCTGAGGGCCTGAGTGATTGAGCCATGGCCACGTGTGCTTAGGGCTGCGGGAGGGAAAACACCAGAAATGTGGCTCGAGAGTGTTGCTCCTTCTCAGACTAACAGCCTGTGAAGAGCTTTAACCCGGCCCTGGCTGGTTGCTCAGTGGTTAGAGCATCGGCCTGCAGACTGAAGGGTCCCAGGTTATATTCCTGGTCAAGGGCAAGTGTTTCGGTTGCAAGTTTCCCAGCCCTGGTAGAGGCGGGAGGCAACCAATTGATGTGTCTCTGTCTCCCTCTCCCCATCCTCCCTCCCTTCCACTCTCCAGAAATCAATGGAAAAAATACCCTCCAGTGAGGATTGAAAAGATAACTTTAACCCAGAACATACTTAGAAGTAGCACCAGAAAGTCTTCCTTGTGTGAAATGAGCTCCCCCTCAGCCTCGGGTGGGCTGGGCAAGCCTCTTCCCAGTGCCTCCCAGGGAGCCCTGCTTGTCTGGCTGAGGGGTGGGCCAGGCCCCAGCACTTTCCCGGTGCCGGAGGCTCCCTGTCTCCTCCCTCCCCCGGTCAGTGGGTGGCTGGCGTGGCTGCTCCCGACCAGCCCTGTGGCAGGGATGGGGACAGACACCTATGCCAACCCCTTGCAAGGAGACCTTTCGGTGGCCTCCCTAGCGACACCTGGGTGCAGTGAGTCTCGTACGATGTTTTCTGTATTTTAATTAAATCCATTTGCTCTTCCCGTTCATGTGCCCTCGTGTGGTCAGGGGTGGGACTTGGCTGCTCAGCACCCTCTGTGTGGGGAGTTGGGGTGCAAAGGTGTGATGGGGACTCTGCACAGGGTAGGGACAGGGATGGGACTCAGAGGGGAGACCCTGTGCACCGCCACGCCCCTCAGACACAGGCACTTCCTCCTGCTCAGACAGCCCACTCACAAGCCAGTGGTGGACGGTCCCTGCAGCTGGCCGTGTGGGTCCTCAGGGCCCCGAGAGGGGCTGGTGCTGCAGGCTGCTCCAGCCACATGGACAGCACCCTCTCTTGGACTCGACTCTGGGAAAAGCTATTGAATTGGGTCGCAGCAAGGAGTGTAGGACAGTCTCACCTGCCTGGGGCAGGTGTGCCTCAGTGGGACCCCTGGGGTTGCTGGTCCCACCTCTGCTGGGCCTGGCAGGCACCACCCCGTGTGTGTGTTCCCGCCCTAGACTCAGGCCCCACTGGGGTTGTACCTTGCAGGGCCCTTCCCCACCATCCAGAGCTCATCAAGGCCTGGGACACCGACCACCCGCGAGCCTGTGAGTCTCACTCGGTGTGGAGGCTGAGGAGAAGCAGAGGCCGGAGCAGTGCCTCCTCCCTCCACTCTGCACTTGCCTCTGGGGAGCACTTGCAGGCCCCTCATTTGAGGAAGAGGCAGCAGGATGTCACAGGGCTGTGGCCTCAGTACTAAGAGTCATGTGAGGGGCTCCCCCATGGGCCCAAAGGACCCGAGCGGCTGGCGCCTGGGCCTCAGGCAGTGCAGAGACATGGGGGCAGCGAGGAGTGCTGTGCTGCGGGCTCGGGGAGGGTGGTGGCTGCCTGGATAGCTGAGGGTGGCTCCTATGAAGATGCAAAAGCCTCCTTGTCCCAGACACGGTGGGTTGAAATGTGACCACATATGACTGGGACACAGACCATCGTAACCTCAATGGGGTGTGAGTTACCCCACAGCCTGGTCAGGGGGTGATTTGACTGGTTGGTCAACTGCCACGCCAGGGAGGCATTTGCTGTGTGGCCTGATGTGGCAGTGATGAGGAGGGGCCCCAGGAAGTCCCGAGGGCAGGAGAGGCCAGAGGAGGCTGGGCACTGAGCTCCATGCCGTGTGCCCACCTCGAGGATTCCTATGGGGACAGGCAGGGTTCTGGGAGGTGCCCCTGTAGCTGTGGGGCATCTGCTGGCTGCACCAGCTTCCTGTCCTGCCCCCAGTGCCAGACACTGTGTGTGCCGGTGGGGGACACTGAGGAAGGGGTCGGGCAGGCGAAGACCTGTGTTCTGCTCCGGCGTGCTCGTCCCCAGGCCCCTTGGGCCACGTGGGCGCCATGGCTCTGTGTGGGAGGGTGAAGGTGTGAGTAACGGCTCCCCCATGCCGCACCACAGGCCTGCCGGTCCCCATAGCCCCCGGCCAGGGTGCACCCTCACGGGGACACCTGCAGAGTCAGGCCAGCAGCTGAGGCAGCGACAGCAGCAGGAATACTCGCGTTGCTCAGACCTCATTTAGGGAACATCACTTAAGGAAGCCCACGCTCGTGCACTAAAGTGGAATTTCTCCGGCCTCTGTGCTCCGGCCGCCCAGTGTTTTGTGTGGGCGGAGCTGGGCTGTGTGTGTCGCGCTCCCCTTTTCCCTGGGGCCAGCCCGCCCCATGCTGGGTGAGCACGCTGGGTCCTGGGGACGGTGTGGGTGGCGCTCACACGGCACAGCCTCCTTCAGGGAAGCCCTCTCCTTCCCAGTGACACCACGGAGACCAGGTGCTAGGTGCTAGGCTTGCCTCCCTGACCGTCCGTGTAGAGTGAAGGCCGGTGTGTGTTCTGGAACCTTGTATTGCAGCCCCAAACCCTGCACCAGGCCAGGCTCGGAGCTCAGCATCCCTGCTGTGGGGGTGTGCTCTCCTCTTGGCCTTTCTGGGACTCCGTGGGGGTCTCACTGGCAAAGGAGTGAAGGCCGGAGGCCAGGTGGAAGGCTGGCCAGGGTGGGCACCACCTACTGCGAGGCCCCCTGGGGCGGCGTCTTCACTGGCTCTGTCCCAGCTCCCTTGTCCCTTTGCTTTGCAGGTGCCCCACGCCTGGCTGCGATGGCTCTGGCCACATCACGGGGAACTACGCTTCGCACCGCAGGTGAGCCTGCGCACCCAGGGGTGCCGGGGGGTGGGGCCTCTTTCTCAGGTGAAGGTGTAAAGGTCCAAGTAAGACGTCAGTGTTGCTGGCAGCCAGGCTGAGCTGCCTTTGCACCAGAGCTGGGCTCTTGGGGGTGCACCCTGTCGGGGGTCTTCCAGGGCTGCAGACCCCGGGGTGAGGTGCTGCTGCTCTGGGACCATGGTTGTATTTTTCCTCTTTTGAAACCAGCTTGTCAGGCTGCCCTCGTGCCAAGAAGAGTGGCACCAAGGTGACGCCGACCAAGGACGACAAAGAAGACCCCGAGCTGATGAAGTAAGTCAGGGCCTTGCCTGGCAGAACTGGGGCTTTCCTGTAGCGTCTTGATCCCTTTCCATTAACATGGCCTGTCAGTGACAGCACCTGCTCTTACAGATGTTCTCGCCCCAGGTATGTGGACGCCTATGAAGGTGTGAGCCCTGTGCATTGTATCAGGGCACGCAGGCCCCAGCCATGGGCTGAGAGGCACAGGGCCCTGCTACCCAGGTACCAGAGGCCAACTGGGCACAGGGCTGAGGTGTGGAGCAGCCCCTGGGGCACTCGTGGGCACTGGTCTCGGTCTGTTTGTGGGAAAGGGCAGATGCAGGGGTTGAGGAGGAGGTTGTGGTAAGAAAGATGGCAGATCTTGCAGTCGGTCGTGAGTGTGGGACTCACAGACCTGCGTGCTCACACACCTTTGCGGGAGCCGGGTGAGATCCTTGGAGGTTCACCCTGGACTGGGGCCTCGACACGGCTGTGGGAGGAGGGGCGGCAGTGAGCGCACTGTGCTGTCCTTGCAGACAATTCAAACCAGCACCAGGACGTGCAGGCTCCCTGGGAACCGGGCTCCTCTTCCCAATGTGCTGTGAACTTTGTTTAAAAAAAAACAAAACAAACAAACAAGATTTCTGCAGCCAACTGAGAAGGTGACTTTCAGAAACAGCTCAGCCTCTACAGGAGGGGGGGGGTTCCTAGGGGCTCCCAGGCAAGGCTGCCCTGCTGCGGGACGGGGTTTTGTGACATGCCCTTGCTGAGCCTCTGGACAGGCTGGTGAGGAGAGGGCTCCCGTTATGGCCCCTGTGTCTGCTCTGCTTGAGATTAAGTCCCGTCAGCACTTTGTGGTGAATCCCTGTGGCCACAGCTGAGTAACTGGCCATCCAAGTCTGTGGAGGCTCCTGGGGTCGGGAGCTGGATGCCCTCGGTCCTCGCTACAGTGGCATCTGGGATCCCGGTGGCTCATCACTCCTGCTCCCAGCACAGGCTGCCCGGGGAGTGCAGAAGCCACGCGAGTCGGCACTCCACACACGTGTTAACAATGTCACCTGACAGTTCTGAAGATCTGGGCGTTGGACGGATGGGAAGAAAGTGCTCACTGTGCACTCGGCTCCAGGGACAGCACCGTCCCTGCAGGCAGGCTGCACAGAGAGCGAAGGAGATCCAGGCCCACCGCTCACTCGGCCTTTTGATCTTGTCATGTCAGGGCTTCATGGGCACCTGGCCCAGGCCTCCTGCCAGATGCCCTCAGCTGGGAGGTGTCCAGGTTTGGGGGATGGGTATAAAACGGAACCTCCCCACCCCCCTGTGAGCCCCTGGCAGTGTGTCTGCTCTGAACTATGGGCTGAGGTGACCTTGGATGGGGTCAGTGGACACCCCACAGGCCCGAGGTCCATGTGGGTGGGATGACTAAGGAAATGGGAGCTGGCAGAAGGGGACAAATAAGACCGGAAAGTGTCTGCGGTGGCTGCTCCGACCGAGGCCGGGGTGTTGGGGCTAGGAGCCCAGATGGCCTTGTCACTGGGCAGTGCACCCCCCCGCTCCCCCAGATGCTGCAGGAGCCCTGGGACGGCCCAGCCCTGCCACGGGCTTCCTGTCCTGGCTTCTCTGAGCCCAGGAACCTCTCTGTAACCTGGGTGGTATGTCCCCTCCTGGGCCCTGTGCTCGGGCGGGTCTGCAGCACAAAGGCAGTGGTGACCAGCATCACGTTAAAGGAGTCTTACTTGCTGGAGGGAGAAGACGAGGAACTTGCAGATAGAGGAGCTTGTCCTCCGTCCCCTGTTGGCCCAAAAGCCCGGACCTGTCGGTGCTCAGAAGGAACAGCTGTGACCTGCCGGGCCACATCCCTCTCCATGAGACCACCCAGAGCTCTCGGCCTCGACCTGCTGTGTGTGACCGCCTGGTCCTGACAGCAGGGTGCGGGGCAGTCACTCTGAGCCCCCCTGACGTCATCTCACCTGTCTCTGGGGCGTTGTGATTTCTGTAGGGATCCCTTTCTCTCCTTGAGCAACCTGAATAAAGGGAAGGCCAGCCTCAGGCTGGGTCACTCTGGCGTGTCTGAGCCTGTTTCCCATGTGAGCTGTGGCCTCCATCCATCCTTCCAGACACACATTTCAGATGTGGCAAAGCTGGGACACCCACAGGCATCATGCCATGACCAGCCTCATTATGGGTGCTGGGGGGTGGCAGGGCCCCTGCTGTCCCCAAGCTGCCCGGGCTCAGGGTACCCTTCTGACCTCTGTGACTCCTAGGCCACCCAGGCCTGTACTTGGTGCAGGCTCCCAGCCAGTGGTCTCTGGGTGGTCCCAGCGGGCACTTCACCTCTGGCATGGTGCAAGGGGGCATTGGCAGCAGGTCTACTAGTAGGGTGGACCCAGAGACCCCTGCGAGCCACCTCGGGGCCAGGGCATCATGCTAAAGTCTGCTGGGGACCCTCTGGCCACACAGGGGGCAGAGACCAAGGCTGGAGAGGGGACATGATCCCTGCTGCTGTCACCTCACTCACTCCCTGGGGCTGCGGCCATGGCAGGGCCCGTGTGGGAGGGTCTCTGGGCTCTGCCTCTGGCACCCCTTGCTCACCTCTGAAATGTTGGTGCCAGGTGTCCAGTTCCAGGCTGTGTGGGGCTTGGCCACGTCAGCGGCAAGTACGCCTCCCACCGAAGCGCATCGGGCTGCCCGCTGGCCGCCCGCAGGCAGAAGGAGGGCTCCCTCAATGGCCCCTCATTCTGGAAGTCGCCGAGGAACGAGGGGCCCACCTGCCCCACTCCGGGCTGCGACGGCTCTGGCCACGCCAACGGGGGCTTCCTCACCCACCGGAGGTAACTGTTCCCTCTGTGCACTGTGGGAGCCTTCTGGGGGCCCGGCAGGGTTCAGGGGTGACAGGCACTTTCTCAGGAGGAAGACCAAGGTCAGGCTTGGCAGCTCCTGGGGAGGCGAGAGGAAGCCTGTGGCCCAGGTGATGTGCCTGTGGCCTGTCACCTGAGGCGGCTGTCACTGCCTCCCTCCATGTGTCTGGGTCCCTCTCGAGTCCTGGCTGCCAGCGTCTGAGGAGCAGCGTTGGCTGCCACGCTCTGTGCCTGCCTTCTCGCTGGGGCCTCTTTGAAGTTTGGGGCCGGCCTTGCCTGTCTGTCAAAGAGGCCTGGTGACAAGACCCCTCCTCGCCCTGTGGGTGGTCCTGGGGCTCCTCCCCCCCCCCCCCCCCCCAGCCCCACCTCCACCCCCAGCCTGCTTCCTCTGTGCCAGGCAATGCCTGAGGGGCAAAGAGCCACCACTGGGTCCTGTCTCCTTCTTGTATTTGCCCTTGTCTATCCACCATGAGATCAATGAACTCACTCACTCCACAAGTCTCTCCCAGAGTCCACGGAGCACCAGGCTCTGGAGAGACAGCAGAGATGAGCTTGACAGCTGGCCCTCCTGAAGGCGACGTGGGCAGAGCGGGTGGGAAGATGGGCTGCAAACGAACACGTGAAAGCCCCCGCTGGGGAGGAGTAGCTGGGAGGGTGCAGAGGGAGGGAGCAGCTTCCCAGGACATCGGGGACACAGTCTTCAGGGCAGTGACCGGGGTCCTAGACGAGGAGGGAGGGAGCTGGGGGACTGTCCCTGGGTGAGGGGGCAAAAGGTCATGAGCTAGAAAGTTCCATCCAGGACCCTCCCAGGCCACCAGCAGCGAGGACTTGGCTCTCACTGGGATGTGTGACCTTGGGCTGGTTTTTGATGTGTGACTTTTGCTTCCAGCTTGTCCGGCTGTCCCAGAGCAACCTTTGCTGGAAAGAAGGGAAAACTCTCAGGGGATGATGTTCTCGGCACGAAGTTTAAGACGAGTGATGGTAAGGGCGCCCCTCGCTCGGCAGCATCTGCGTGGACCTGGCACCCGGGGTGAGCGAGCCTTACTGTAGGGAGGGGTTAGGGGTGCAGAACCCATCATGGTGGAGACAGATCCCTTGACCTGAGCCAATGGGTCTCCCGACCTTGGCTTTTACCTAGGGTGGCCCATGTCTGGGCCCCCAGCATTGCAGCTCTGACCTGGGCATCGGTGAGTCCTGGTATCAGAGAAGCCTGCTGGCCGACCTGGAGGCTGTGCCCTGAAGGCTTGAGGAGCAGAGAACTCAGTCCCAGTGGAGAAGGAAGTTGAGGAAACTCAGTATCATCTGAAAACACTTCCATGTTGTTCTTGGCAATTAATGCCTGTGACCCAGGGCCAGGAGGCAAACCACAGACACAGCCAGTGGCTGCAGACCAGCCTTCCCTCAGAAAGCAGGCCAGGTGCCTCTGCTCGGAAAGGGGCCCCAGTTCCATCCAGAGAGCAGACCTCTGCCACACCCCACCTTGCTGGCCTGGATGTGAGGCTGAGAGCCACGACCAGGCTTTCTCTCTGGGGCAGTGCTGGAGAACGATGAGGAGATCAAGCAGCTGAACCAGGAGATTCGAGACCTGAACGAGTCCAACTCAGAGATGGAGGCCGCCATGGTGCAGCTGCAGTCTCAGGTGGGTGGCTCCGCCCACCTGCCCGTTGGCTCCCAATTCAACAAAGTCCTTTTGTCCTTGGTCCTTGGCTTCCTCTCTGAGTGGGGAAGAGCCGAGCCCCACATCAAGGTCACTGCTGGGCTGGGCAGATGAGCACGGTGCTCATGGCCGCCTCTGGCCCACTCTGCTGTCGGTGCTGGTCCTCTGGCGCTGGCGGTTGGTGGCCCCGGCAGAGTCAGTGTCGGGAGGAGCACACCACAGTGTGGGTTTGAAGAGCAGGGCAGAGCTGGTCCCATGCTGCGTGGCCACACAGGCTGGGCACACCTTCCTGTCCTCGTGGGGCTGCTACAGTGCAGTCAGCTCCACGGGTCGCCAGAGGAGCCTGTTTCTGAGAAAGCAGCGAGTGTGTGTGTGACCCAGCAGCACTGCCACCGAACGGTGGCATTGCCGAGGACTCTGCGTGTGTGTGCCACATCCCTCGGGCTTCCCCCAAATGAATGCTTGCGACCAGGAAAAAGCAGTAAAGATCTCATCTTGAAAAGGAGATCACGGCTGCACTTGGGCGCTGAGTGGGGCTGGAGCAGAGCTGGGCACACAGAGGTGGGGCCACACAGAGTAATGTCCCTGTGGCTGATGCGACAAAGGGACAAGGAGGGGACCAGGCCCTGCAGGACTTGAGGGCAGTGAGGACGGCACAGAAGATAGGGCTCCTGTCCTGAGGCTGCCATGTGACACATTAACCACTCCTTCCTCCCGGCAAAGGGCTTTGCCGACTGCTTGTCACTCAGAGGCCATGTAAACACAGTGGCAGCCCCGAGGGCAGGGAGGGTCGTCACTCTGCCAGCGGCATCTTCCCCAGGTTCCTGGGCAGTGGAAGCAGAGAGGGCATCAGGCCGTCTCTGGGCTCCAAGACACATCTTTGTGACGTGTCTGTCCCTCCCTGGCCCTTGCCTTCTCAAAGACCATGGGCCCTCTGGCGTCAGTAACCAGCAGGTAGGGCCTCTAATTTCTCTTCATTTGCCAACGCCCATCTTTTTTTGTTGTTGTTAATCCTCACCTGAGGATATTTTCCCATTGAGCTTGCCCAGGCTCCTTTCTCTCTTTTTAGGGGGTGGTGGGGGAGGAGAGAAACATTGATGTGAGAGAGACACATTGATTGGTTGCTTCCCACGCGTCCCAACCAGGCCAGGGATCTAGCCTGCAACTGAGTTGCGTGCCCTTGACTGGATCAAACCTGGGACCCTTCAGTCCGAGGACTGACGCTCTATCCACTGAGCCAAATGGCCCAGGTGCCACGCCCACCTTTAGAAGCGTATTCAGCAGTCCTTTAGGGAGGACTCCCTTCCCCTCCAGGGAGTTGCTGGGCGGAGGCTGAGGCCCAGAGGCAGATGCCCAGACGCAGGATGCTCCCAGCCATTGGCCACAGAGCCACCTGGCTGGAGGAAAACATCCACCTCCCCACCCCTCCCACCCCCCCGCCCCCGCAGTGCGTCACTGACGCTGAACTTTCTGAGCCCAGGCTCCTGCAAAATGCAGTCAGGCAGGCCCACCTTCCTGTGCTGGCCATGCGCCTCTGCACGGCTGTGCGGGTGGCCTGAGCCACCCAGAGCACACAGCACTGCCCATGACCACCAGCCCAGGCATCGCTGTCTTCTGGCATTCCACTGTAGAGCCCGGAGCCCCCCTGGGAGTCCCCTCTGGTGTCCTGCTGGAAACCCCAGGGCCCTGTCAGGGTGCCTGGAGGAGCCATCAGCCACTCCCCTGGGCGATGGGCTGCTGGGGACAGTGGCTGCCCGCCCTCCCCAACCTCCCGCCTCCTCAGCTGCTTTAGATACATTGCTGGTCTTTGTGGGGTGGAAACCCAAAGGCAGCAGACACCCCGCTGGGTGCAGAACTCCCATCACAAAGGAGGACTGTGGCCGAAACCGGTTTGGCTCAGTGGATAGAGCGTCGGCCTGCGGACTGAAAGGTCCCAGGTTCGATTCCGGTCAAGGGCATGTACCTGGGTTGCGGGCACATCCCCAGTAGGAGGTGTGCAGGAGGCAGCTGATTGATGTTTCTCTCTCATCGATGTTTCTAACTCTCTATCCCTCTCCCTTCCTCTCTGTAAAAAATCAATAAAATATATTTAAAAACAAACAAACAAAAAAAAAACAACAAAGGAGGACTGTGAAGCTGCCCAGGTTCGCGCTTGCCTGGGCTCCTTTCTTTCACCCCAAGGAAGACACACACCAAGCCATGGCCCACATTGCCCCTGGCTAGTCACCGTGTGCCCTGCAACCAGGGACCAGGGCGCTGCCAGCCCCTCCCTATGGCAGGGACCCTCCCCCTGAGACAGGAGATGGTCCCAGGAGGACTCGAGGGACGGCTCCCGTCTCTGTCACCGCAGATCTCCTCCATGGAGAAGAGCTTGCGGACCATCGAACAGGAGAACAAGCTCATCGAGGAGCAGAACGAAGCCCTGTTTCTGGAGCTGTCGGGCCTGAGCCAGGCCCTCATCCAAAGTCTTGCCAACATCCGCCTTCCACACATGGTGAGCAGCAGGCGGGCCTGAGGGCGCACGGGTGGGCTGCTGCCACATGGTTCCTGGCCTCCTCAGTCGCTGGAGATCCACAGCCAGCCCTCCTGGGTGACGGAGTGGAGGGGCAGTCAGTGCTGGGTGGGTGGGGCCTCGTCCCCTGCGGCTCCACATTCTTTGAAACCCTGGGGCCGCAGCGGGCAGGGCTTGCTAGACTGGTTCTGTCCTCCAGGAGCCAATATGTGAACAGAATTTCGACGCCTACGTGAGCACCCTCACCGACATGTGCTCCAGCCGGGAGAGCTACCAGAACCCCGAGCACAGGGCCCTCCTGGAGAGCATCAAGCAGGCCGTGAGGGGCATCCAGGTCTAGGCCCCCAGCTGGGCTCCATGTTACCTCCCCCACACTGCCCTCCTGGAGGTTCCCAAGTCACAGTGACTCCTGGGTGGAGCCCGCTTCACGGCTGATCAGAGGGGTGCCTGGAGGGCGGGCTCCCTCCGATGCTGGTCAGGCCACGGCCGCAGCCTCCCTGAGCGAGGGCAGAGTGTGAAGTATTACAAAGGGATTTATTTTTGTTTTCTGAAAATAATCTGAAGAACAGCTCGAGGTCTCCAGTGGTTCTCAGGGAAGTTTTGGAGTTTGCAACCACGGTGTTCCTGTGTCTGTGGCGCTGGGGGTGGCCGTGGTATGAGCCTGGGCCCAGCCGGCGCGGCTGCTCTGCGAGGCCAGTGTGGCGAGTGTGTTTTCTGTTTTCAGTTAATTCAGTTTTGTGTTAAGAATGGAACAAAGCACCGCTCCAGAGGGTAAGGTAGGAGCAGGCCTGCAGCCCACCGTCAGCTCCAGGTGTCTAACCTGGGGCGCCCCTGAGAGCCAGCCGCTGGCTCACCCAGAAAGCACCTAGCGCCAGGGCGCCGGTTGCCCAGCGCCACACAGCTCCCTCGTGGGCTGCAGCCCTGCACAGGGCTGACTCAGGGCTGGGCCTGGACTCGGTGCCTGACCTAGGCCTGCGACCGGCACTGCCTGGGTCAGCTCAGCTTGACCTAGGTGACAGCGTCCGTGAGGTCAGGGGACACATTCTAATCGGAGACACCAAGGTTTCACTCCTTGTTAGATCTATTCAAGATGCGAAAAAAGGTAAATTTTAATCTAATGTGTTAAAAACACAATGTTCCTACATGTAAATAGAGTCCAAATCAGTTGTGACTGCAATTCCAAGTTAGTATTTACAAGTAGAGAAATTGCTCTTTCTGGAAGAAATTTAAAAAGTAGTTAGTTTAATTATTCTGTAAATTATTTAATTTTGTCAAGATGTAAGTATTTATATTCACAACCTCTTTTATGTTAACGTTTGCTATTTATTTGACATTTTTATTTATTAATTTTATACTGTTTGAAGTAGCCCCCCCCCCCCCACATACAGGATACCATGAGAGAGAAATAAAAGAAATCAAAGTGAAATTAACAATTTGACTATGAGGTAGGCCACACATACAAAAAATCTTGCTATAACTTCTAGTTATAATTTTGATGCAATCAAGTTATTTTTAATATATTTTGTTATTTATTCTTTTAATAATGGAATTTTCAAAAAGTATTTTGTAACTGAGGAAGTTTGATGATTTGGGGGATGGCCCTCCCTTGTCCAATGGAGAGAAAGGCTTGGTTCTCTTTATCCCTTTCGGTTCCTTTTGTTTCAGGCCCAGCAGCAGCTCTGTGTTTATTGTTGATGTGTGTGTAGCACAGCTGTGTGTCGTGTGGCGTCCGTGTGCGGATCGTGATGGCGAGTCCTGTCACTAGGGGTGCTGGCCGCGGCGCTGAGCAGTCGCCTGCCCACTGGCCCAGCTCCTCTGAGCTCATACTGTGACCCTCCTTCCTCAGGAAATGTGTGGAACCACAGCACAGCGCTCTCGGCGTGCTGGCGGCTGATTTCCTAATAAAAGCCCCTCTGACTGTGATGGCGTGTGCGCGCTGCCTCTGTGCCTGCGCCTGTTACCTTTGTGGGGCAGCCCTTGCTCACCTTCCGGGGGAGTGGGGGTGGGGTGTGGACTTTCATCTCAGGCCTCTTCCTGCTGCCACCCAGGGAACCCGCAACTTCCCGAGGTGTGGTTCTAGAAGGTCTAAGGCACTGCACCCTGCCCTGCCTACACGACAGGCATGTGCAAACCAGAGTTTTCTTGTAGGCTTAGGGAGTAGTCTTCCTGCTGAGGTTGTAATTGGGGGCTGGTGTGGCTGCCTCGGGCCATCTCTCCTGGCCACAAGGAGAAAGCCTGCAGCAGGAGAGAGTTTGGACCTCTCAAGGGAGGCAGGGCTGAGAAGTGGGGAGAGAAGTGGAGGTGGGAGGAGGAAGGAGAGAGCTCTCTAAGGATCTTCTCAGAGCTCCTGGATCCAGCCATACCTGAAGGCTATATACCCTTGCAATTCCCAGTTATATGAGGCAACAGAGCAATAGATTCCCTTTTTTTGGCTTAAGTCCCTGGCCTTGCAGGAGCACCTCACCGTCTCATGCTCCTGTGCAGGGGGGCATTAGCTCCCCAGGGTTAGACTAGGTTAGGGGCACACTTTGACCTCCTTGGGAATGTGGCCCTGCAAGGTGACCTGGAGCTCCCGTTTACCATGTGAACACAGGAAATACTTTAGAAATCCAGGGTTTCATTTTCAAACCCTGTCTGAGCAAACAGTCCAGGGCACGTTGGTGTGTAGAGGTGCCAGCTGCTGCTGTAGGACAGAGGGCACATCACAAGCAAGGAGGCGTGTGGAGCCTGTGTCCTGGTGTCCCCTTTGCTGAAGCCCCACTGGGGACAGGGGTGCCTGTGGCCTGGACTATGCCCATGCTCATCGGCACACAGATGCTTGGATGTGAGCCAGACTGATTGTGAAGTGTCCACTCTGCAGGCTGAGAGTTCGCTTGGGAGTGGGGGAGCAGGGAGTGGAGGTACAGGGTTGCCCCCTTCTTGGAAGAGTTGGCCCAGGTAGATGCCATCGCCTGCCAGGATGTTCCGACCATCCCCAGGTAGGTGGCTCTGCTTAGAGACCCTCAGGACTCCTTGAGGCAAAGGCACATCCCCTAGAGCTCCTCTGGCCCCCCAGCCAATGGAGGCTCAGGCAGGCCCATAGGCAGCCGCAGGACTGAGGGGTGGTGCAGCGATGGGTCAGGAGTGCTGGGCGAGGTCCCTCATGGGGGCTCTGGCTTCCGATGCAGAAGCACAGGTGACAGCTCTAGGCTGGATCTGGCCCATGTCCCACCCGAGAACCTTCTGCAGGTCACTTCCAGCCTCTCTATAAAGGGGCCCCAGTACATGTTGCTGAAGGAGGGGGAGCCTAGACCCCAGCTCACTCACCCTAAGGACACCCTTGAACCCGCCCCCCTTCCCATCTGTACCAGCTGCCACTCCTGGTTCTGAGCTCTGCCCCTGGCGGGTGGCAGCCACCTGATGTCTGCTCACAGCTGCCACGCAGGCCTCCCGTAAGCACCCACAGTCTTGCTGCCGCCCACCTGGCACCCGCAGAGCACTTGCATCTGCTACCGCCACCTCCCAAGTGACATCTGCCACCAACAGCTTTAGTCAGAAGTTCTGGAGTCCACTCTTCCCAAACTGGTCCCACTCACGCTCTTCCCTCTCCTCAGCCACAAGAGACAGTGAAGGAGTGGCTGGGGTCTAGCGAAGGGGAGGGGACCCTTAACCTTGGGACTACATCCTAATAAGTGCGGTGTCCTGTAGACAGACCTCTGGACCCGGGTCTGGTGCCACTTCTTTGTAAGGACCCTGCATTAGTCAGGTTTCTCCAAGAAAATGGAACCAATAGGAGACTGATTAGATATATAATAGATTTAACGAATTGGCTCATGCGATTGCTGGGGCTGAGTCTGAACTCTGCAGGCCAGGCCAGAAGGCTGGAGGCCCAGGAGGCGTTAATGCTGTTGCTTCCCCCCTAGAGGCTGTCTGGGGGCTGAACTCATTCCTCTCTGGGGATCTCCGTCTTCGCTTTAGGGCCTCAACTGCTTGGACGAGGCCCACCCACATGATGGAGAAGACTGCTGTTCTTAAAGTTTACTGATTTACATGTTAATCACATGTGAAAAACACACAAAAACATCAAAAAAAGCCTTCACAGCAACATCTAGACTGATGTTTGACCAACCACCTGGGCACCATGGCCTAGCCAGGTGGACCCCCTTACCTCCCCGCTCCCCCCCACCCCCCCATGCATGGGAACATTTTGTTAAGGTGGTTTGTTTTAAGATAAGTTATTTTTATTTTGTGAGTCATTTTACATGTACAAATAAAAAGATTAGAGTTCACCAGTATTTTCAAATCAACATCAAGCCCCAGTCGCCTGCGCAGCACACAGCAGAGAGGCCCTGACAGGACTGAGCTGAGTGCCTTAAAAAGGGGAAAGAATTCTTTTTCCCTTTTCAAAGAACCTAGTTTGGATGTTCCCGTCACAAAAGCTGTGCTGTGGTGACACCTTGTGGTGACGTTTGAATCTTGTTATCACTGTGGCCTCAAGCGGCTGAGGTGCAGACCCTCCTGGCTCCCTTCAGGCTAAGGCCGTCCACACCCGCTTCCAGCCTAAGGGTGTTTCATGCACCTGCCGGCAAGGATCTCACTCAGAGACCCAGGACACCACGAGAGTGGGCACGAGACCTTCCTCCCTGTGGAGATGTCAGGAAGGGGGGCGGGGCGGAGCTGCCACCCACCCTCCCACTTCCTCTGCAAAAGGCAGTGAGGGCGGCCTTAGCAGCGCTTCCTGGCTGACATGGGAGCAGAGGAGGACCCACGCCCCCCCCCCCCCCCCCCGACCCCCGCCCCGCCCCGTTTGTCTAGCTCCACTCCACCAGCTGGAGGAGCAGTCCTGACTCAGCTTCCTGGCCACTGTCTGAGGATTGGAAATGGAGCTGCTGCTCCTCAGAACAGGAGGCTGAGAGCTGATAAAACACCGTGGTGACTGTAACTGCCAAGGCAGTCCTTGCCCACAGTAAAGCGACAGCACTGTGGCAAAGAAAACAAGTGGTGTCTTCAGCCAGGACAGGCGGGCAAAGGAAAAATTACTGTACAGACATGTAACTCATACGTACCTTCCCCACGTGGCTGTCCTTCCTTTATCACATCACACTGTGTGAGTCTGCTTCTTCTTCTAGCTTTTATTTTATCATTTCAAAGAAGTAATAGCCTAGTCCTGGCTGGGTTAATCAATGGTTAGAGTGTCGTGTTGGCCCGCAAATGGAAGGGGCTCAGTTCCGTTAGGGCACATTCAGTTGGTGTCTCTCTCACATTGATGCTTCTCTCTCTCTCTCCCTCTCCCACCCTCCCTTCTACTCTCTGAAAAAGCAATGAAAAAAATATCCGCAGGTGAAGATTAAAAAAGTAATAATCTGTATTTTTGAGAGTAGTTTTAAGATTGCACAAAAGTTGCAGTGATAGTAGTCCTATTATTAGCAGCTTGCATTAGTGTGGTACATTGTTATAATTCATGTGCCAAGATTGATACATTAACTAAAGCCCATCTTTTTTTTATGGATCATGTTTGGTGTTGTATGTAAAATATCATTGCCATGCCCAAGGTCAGCTACATTCTCTTCTATGTTATTTTCTAGAACTTCCATGTGAACATTGTGAGGTTTGTGTCTAGACTCGTTTTTGCACGTGTGGATGTCCAGTTGTGCAAGTACCAACTGTTGAAGAGACTGTCCTTTCTCCATTGTGTTGTCTTTACTCCTTTGTCACCCATCAGTTAACTGTTTTTGTTGGGGTCTATTTCTGGGCTCTCTGTTCTGTTCTATTGATCTATTTGTCTGTGTTTTTCACCAATACCACACTGTCTTGATCACCATAATTTTACAGTAAGTCTCTTTATTTATTTAATATTTTTTAATAGATTTTTTTACAGAGAGGAAAGGAGAGAGATAGAGAGTCAGAAACATCGATGAGAGAGAAACATCGATCAGCTGCCTCCTGCACATGCCCTACTGGGGATGTGCCCGCAACCTAGGTACATGCCCTTGACTGGAATCAAAGCCGGGACCTTTCAGTCCGCAGGCCGATGCTCTATTCACTGAGCCAAACCGGTTTCGGCTACAGTAAGTCTTGAAGTTGGGTGTGTCAGTCTTCCAGCTTTGTTCTTCTTCAATGTTGTGTTGGCTACTGTGTTTTTTCCTCTCCATATTACTTTAGAATCATTCTGTTGATGTCCATAAAATAACTTGCTAGAATTTTGATTGGACTGCATTGAATCTACAGATCCAATTGGGAAGAACTGACATTTTAACTACATTGAGTCTTCTTATTCGTGGACATGGAATATCTGTGCATTTATTTAGATCTTTGATTTCTTTCATCAGGATTTTGTAGTTTTTCTTATACAGATCTTGTACTTTGTTAGACTTATGCCTAAGTATTTCCTTTTTTGATGCTAATGTAAATGCTATTGTGTTTTTAACGTCAAATTCCAATTGTTCATTGCTGGCTTATGGTCATGCACCACATCGTTATGTTCCGTTCAATGACGGACCACATGTGCAGCGTGGCCCCATAGATTAAAATGGAACTGAAACTCCCTGTCACCTAGTGCTGTCGCAGCCTGTGACTTCAAAGGATTTGCCAAGGATGAGGAGGTCGCAAAAGCCACCAGCCTGTGGTTGAGATGGCCAGCACCTCCAAGCTGGGTGGAGGAGGGTGGCACGAGGAGTTCCGGGGACTGACGATTGAGGAGCTGATGGACCTGGAACAGCAGGCAGAGCTGAAGAAGAGGCAAGAGAAAAGGAAACTGCAGGAGAAGAAAAAGAGGAATCACCAAGAAAACTCAGCGAAGGGCTTCGCAGAGCGTTTGCAGACTTCAACCAGCTCCTTAACACATGGGCCCAAACTGAAAGTTTTCATTCACAGGGAGGAGTGCTCCTGTGCCTACAAGCAAGTCTATGATGGAAAAAAGAAACCAAGCCAACCACCATGGACAGATTTCTGAAGAGTGACCTCAGGAAGAGCCCGGAGGTGCTCCAGCAGAAGGCGTGTGGTCACAGGAGAGGACAGCTCACACGCGTGTTGCCTCTAAGACCCCAGAGGGGACAGGACGTGGAGTGGGGGACGATGATAGTGATGATCCTGACCCTGTGCAGGCCTCGGCTAATGTGAGTGTTTGTATATTAGTTTTTACCAAAAAAAGTTTAAAATGAAGAAATAAATTAAAAACTTTAAAATAGAATAATGTAAAGAATATATAATGTATTTGTTTTAAGCTAAGTGTTATTATAAAAGAGTTAAAGAGTTTCTGAAGTAAAAAAGTGAAAGCTAAGGTTACTTTACAACTTAAGAATTAAAAAAATATGTTGACTGTAGCCTAAGTGCACAGCATTTATAAAGTGCCCAGGGGGATGCAGGCCTCATATCACCCCCACTCACCCCTGGCTCATCCAGAGCAACATCTAGCCCTGCAAACTCCATTCCTGGCAAGTACCCGGTACAGGTGCACCATTTTTATCTTTTATGCCATATTTTTACTGTGCCTCTTCTATGTTTAGGCACATAAATATTTACCATTGTGTTACGGTTGCCTAGAGTATTCAGTATGGTAACATGCTGTATAGGTTTAATGTCTGTGTCTACTAATGTTAAGATCTATGTCAGCTCTGGGTCACTTTCTTTTTAAAAAAAATATATTTTTATTGATTTCGGAGAGGAAAAGAGAGGGAGAGAAAGAAACATCAATGATGAGAGAGAATCATTGATCAGCTGCCTCCTATATACCCCTTACTGGGGATCAAGTCCACATCCCAGGCATGTGCCCTTGACCGGAATTGAACTCGGGACCCTTTAGTCCGCAGGCCAACACTCTATCTACTGAGCCAAACCAGCTAGGGCTCTGGGTTACTTTCAACGGATTGATTTTTCTCCTCATTATTAGTTGCATTTCCTCCTTCCTGTATGCTTGACAATTTTAGATTGGATGGCAGACACTGAATTTTACCTTGTTGAGTGCTGAAAATTTTGTATTCTTATATTAAATACTAGAGCCCCAGTGCATGAAATTCATGCACTGAGGGGGATGGGGGAGTCCTGCGCCCTCTTGCAGTCCCAGAGCCCTTGGGGGATGTCTGTCAGCTTAATCAGATATCCGTAGTGCTCCGCTGTGCTTGTCAGCCATGAGCCTGGTTTCCAGCCGAGTTGCGCTCCCCTTGTGGGAGCACACTGACCACAGGGGGCAACTCCTGCGATGAGCGTCTGCCCCCTGGTGGTCAGTGTGCATCATAGCGGCCCATAGCTCTGCCGTCCAGTCGATTTGCATATTAACCTTTTATTATATAGGATTGTTTAGCTTTGTTCTAGGACACAGTTACTAGGAACAGTTTGATCTCTCCAAAGCTTTGTTTGATTTGTTAGCTGGGGTCAGAAGCTAGTTACTCCCCATGGTTGAAGCAAGATCTTCTCTGTACTGGACACAAGGCTCCCAGTCCGCTGGTGGGTCAGGTACTGATGCCTACCTGGTGCAACTGTGGCCAATGTTACCTCTACTCATGGGAACCTGCAGATCTCTGAAAACTTCCTCAGGACCAGCCTGATTTGGGACTGCTAGCTGCCTTGGTCTCCCTGCATCCTCAGTTTTATTTCCTTAACTCCAGGCCCTGCTTGGACTCCTCTCTGCATTGTGGCCTGGAAACTGTTACAGCAGTAGGAAGAGGTGATTGTTAGGTTCGGCCCACTGGCTTCTGACCTCTTGGGAGTCATTGAGCTATTGCATAACACCCAGCACCCTAAAAACTGTCGGTTCAGCCCTAACCGGTTTGGCTCAGTGGATGGAGCGTCAGCCTGCGGACTCAAGGGTCCCGGGTTCGATTCCGGTCAAGAGCATGTACCTTGGTTGCGGGCACATCCCCAGTAGGTGTGCAGGAGGCAGCTGATCGATGTTTCTCTTTCATTGATGTTTCTAACTCTTTATCCCTCTCCCTTCCTCTCTGTAAAAAATCAATAAAATATATTAAAAAACAACCTCAACAACAAAAAAACCTGCCGGTTCACATATTGTGTCCATTTCTTGGTTGTCTCAGGCATCTTGGTCAGAGTTTTAGTTGCAGATGATAAAAAAAGTTCTGGAGGTGATGGTTACACAACAATGTGAATGCACCTAATGCCACTGAACTGTATACACTTATTAATGGTTAAAATGGTAAATTTATGTTTTCTACATATTTTCACAATTAAAAAACAACTAAAAAATGGGGTTACCTGAAGCAAAGGAAGCCCTAGTGCTGTACTTTGAAGACAACACAACCCAGCATGATCTCCACTCATGTCCAGCAAAGGCATCTCAACAACGCTGGCGGGTGAGGGCTTATCAGACAGCCCGCGCGGCCCCTCGGCCAGGCCCCCGCTTAGGCCGTCAGCTTCACGAAGTGGACACGCCCTCTGTGTGGGAGGCACTCGCTCCTGCGCTCCAGCTGCTCGCCTCCTCAGGGCAGCTTTCAGTTCACACCTGCATATTACTCCTTTTCATAATTATTCAAAAAACTTCTCTTTGCCTTGTAGGACCCAAAGAAACTCGGCCAGTAGGCCCTCTAGCCCAAACTCCCCTCCCCCACATCACCGGAGACGGGAATCCTGCAGGAGGCGCTCAGGCCCCGGTGGATGGAAAAGCCCCCCTACGCCCAAGCCTCTGCTCACGGCCCGCCTCCTCCTCCCTCTCCCTCGCACCGGCGGACTTGCACGGGGCTGCGGGGACTGAGTCGCACCCCTAGCTCCCAATCCTTTTTGTTTGCAGTCAATACCCAGGAACCGAGACGTTGTGACATGAACGCTCATCGGTTCAGACGGGGACTAGGTGTCACTGGGGATGTCTTCAACTGTCCCTATGGACAAAACAGCGACTTTGCTGGAGCTCGGCGGCCTGTTCCAACCGCGGGGCTTCTCTGCTGGGGCGGGGAGAGGGGAGGTTCTGCCCGACGCCGGTGAGGCGGGGTGGGCGGCCCGGCAGCCGGGGCTCAGGAGGGGTGGGCGGCCCGCTCTAGGCTGGATCCCTGGCCCCGCACATCCTGGCGTGAAGGTCCCTCCCGAGCCACCCGAGGTAGCCGCCGCCGCCAGTGGCTGTGCCTCACCTGCCCCTGCCGGTCGTGCTCTCTGAGGGGCCCCGGCTCGCGGGGGGGCGCGGAAGGATTACCCGCCCCTCGCCCGGCCTCGCGGCCCTTGGTGCTCCGCTCCCCGCAGGGCGCCAGGACGGCCGGCCGACAGCCAGCTCCCTGGGGCCTGCGTCAGTTCGCGTCCAGGACCTCGAGGGCGGGGCCGACGGGGGGCGGGGCCAGGCCCCCGCCCTGCCCTTTCCGGCGCCGTGCCGGGGCGCACGCGCAGTCTGGCCGTTGGCCGCGCAGGCGCCGTGGCCGGCGGGTGTTTACGGCGGCGGAGGTCGGCGGCCGCAGACGGGCCGCGGACGGGCGAGCGGCGCCCGAGGAGCCGTAGGTCGCGGGCCGGCCGGGCCCGGAGGTAGAGCCGCTGCCGTCGCTGCCCTGGGCCCTTCCCGACGGTCCACCTGTTCCCTCCCTGGTCCGCCCGGCCGGCCCCGGGGTCTCCCCGCCCCCACGCCCCCTCCCCCCCAGCCCGTCGTCACAGCCTTGGTCGCAGCTGCCCCTAAGTTACGGGGGAAGCGTTCGAGTTGGGGGTCGGGCAGGTCAGGCGTCTCTGCGGGTTAGAGCCGGAGGCCTCCGCCGGAGGGGCCCAGGGGGGCCAGGCGGCGGGGCGGCCCTCGTCGCTGGTGGCGCCGTCGCCCCCGACCTTCTCGCCGAGGGAGCGGCAGGTGGAAGCGGGCGTTCCGGTGTCAGTCTGTCCTTCGGGGATTAGTGCAGTCCGGTCCCCACGGGCCGCTGAGAACTCGTGGCCGAGCCTGGGGAGCCGCACACTCGGTGTGGCCCTGGGAGGCGGGGTCCGGCGGCTGGGACTCGGCCGGCATTCGGTGCCGGGTCCGCCCGCCTCGGGCCCAGGAGCGCGCGCTCGGCAGCTGGCAGCGCTGGGAAGAGGGAGCCGTCGCCCCTGCTTCCGTTCCTCGGGCAGTAGGTGCGGGCGGACCCTTCCCCGCTCCTGGTCCGCCGGGATGACGTTGCCCACATTTTTCCTGAGTGATGTTCACGGTGGGACATGGCCCCCACGTAGAGTCGACAAACACGAGGATGGACGGTGGCCCCACGTTCGCGGCTTCATGCCTGCGCCCCGCGCATCCATCAGGAGAGCCCCTGCCGCGCGGGTTGGGGGAGCGGCCCGAGAGGGAGGTGCGTTAGGCCGGGGGCTGCGAAGGACCATCCAGCGCGGCGTCCGAGAAAGGACAGCGTCCCTCTGACGAGTCGGGTTTGAATGAACGGACGGGAGATCCAGGTTTGGAGGCTTGATGACTGATGGCATCGGGGTCAGCAGTAAGCCGTGATGGTGTCCACTGGGAAGGGAGCCTTAGGTTCCTGCAAAGTTAATCAATATTCAGACCCTGCAGATGGGCGCATGCATCTCACCAGTGGCAGGGGGTAGGGTTACCCCAGAGTTACTTAGTCTGTCATTTTGGACAAAGATTCCCCACATGTTAGGTATTAAAGGATGTTGCCCCTTTGAGAATTGTTAAAAGCTGCATTTGTTGTGGGTAAAAAACAGGCTTTTGACCAGACAGTCTTGGGTTTGAATTCCAAGCCTCTTACAAGTTGTGAAGCCAAAATGAGGTCGTGACTGGCAGGTGGTGCCTGAGTAAATACAGCAGGTTGAAGCTGTATTTACTAAAAAACTAACTTTTGCACCCTGGCTGGTGTGTTCAATGGTTAGAGTGTCGGCCAGAGCACCGAGGGGGTCTCGGCTTCAGTGTCTGGTCCCTGGCCCTGGTCGGGGTGCACGCGACATTGATGTTTCTCTTTTTCATCCCCCTTCTCCCCCCAAAAAAAGTAATGGGGAAAATTTCCTTGGGTGAGGATTAACCAACCAACCAAATAAAAAAAGTAGCTTTAGCATATGGAATAAATTCTCAGTGAGGCAAAGTTGGAGATAAGTGATAGTACTTAGTACAAAATAAAACCTACCGATATATAGTCTGTGTTTGCCTTGTGGATGGAATGATGGTGTCGACATCATGGGTAGGCTCAGACCCATGGTGGGGTGTGTGTGGTTCTAGGCTTTTACCTAAACCCTGAAGCAGCCACACAGAGCTCCACTTAACCAGTGACCCACATTTTAAGATGATTGTCCTAGACTAGGGGTGTAGACTTGAACCTCAAAACTAAGTGGCTTATCTAAGATTAAATTCGACCTCATTAGCACAGTATCCCACAAACTGGCCATGGACCCACACTTCACCAGGGCTCTGAAGCAGAGCAGGGTGGAGGGAAACGCTGGCCCCAGCGCTGTGTACAGCCTCCTCTTCAGCTCTGAACCCCAATGAAGGAGAGTAGCCGTCCCGGTGGTGACATGGAAGCGTGTGTATCGAGCCCAGGCTCTCACACGTTTGTGTTCTTGTCAGAAGATGGCGATTCGTCCATGTGCTGGTGTATTTTTTTTCCTGGGTGACCCTCTCCCATCACCGCTTCCTTTGTGTGAGTGGAAGTGGGTGTGGAATCTCTCCGCCCAGTCTCTCCTTAGAATTCTCTTTCTGTTAGAAAGCCAGAGGATTGTGAGGGCAAAGCAAGTATACATTTTGTAATAACGAAATTATAATATGTTGTTATAGGAGTTGGCCTGATTCGGAAAAAGTTACATGGACGAAGTATAAAATTTGAAAAGATATCTTTTTTAGCTTTTTGAAGAGTAAGACCTTCCAGAGCCTTTTCCCTAGTGATTCGATGAAGGCACATTCGGCTATTAGTTGAGCCAGAGGGTGTTACTTGGTATTCTTGTTGTTGTTAGTCCTCACCCAAGGATGTTTTCCCCTTGATTTTTAGAGAGGGTAGAAGAGAGGGAGGGAGAGAGAAACCTCAGTGTGAGAGAGACACATCCATTGGTTGCCTCCCACACATCCCAGCCAGGGCGAGCGATCAAGCCTGCAACGGAAGGTACGTGCTCTCTTGACCAGAATTGAACCCGAACCCTTCAGTCCTCAGGCCAGTGCTCTAACCACTGAGCAGCCGGCCATGCTTTCTTGGTTTTCTTGAAGGCGGGTGGGAAGATGTAGCTTATACTGTGAAAGAGCTGAAGGACGGCAGAGCTAGACTTCAGAGCAGGGGTTGGAGTGGCAGCTCCTCCTACCTGGAAACTAGATTTTGTGTTTGTTACAATGTGTTCTGTTGGGGAAGAGAATTTTGTGGATGTTTTCAACTGAACTGTGTATGGACGGGGCATTTGTGTGTGTGTGAGGGGTGCAGAGTTGCCTGATAGCATGTAGGACACCATGCACAGTAGGATTTCAAATGACCAATAAGTTTTAGTACTTGTTGTTTACCTGAATTTAAGTGCCTTTTTTTTTTTTTTTTGCATTAAAGGTTTACAAAAAAAGATCTGCAGCACTTGAAATATTCAAAGAACAGTTGCTATTAGAATGAGTTTTTAGACTGTCTGCCCTCCTGTGGTATTACATTCAGTGATTTTGCCATGGGTGGGTATATCCCTTTAAGGCAGATCTGTATTCAAGATAGAATTAATCCTAAAATTTTGACTTTGTGGATTGTTGATGAAAGTACAGTATGGGATTCACAGTTTAATTAAGGTTTAAAGTTAAACATGTCATAGGTATCTCAAGTTCAAATTAAAAAGATTTAATTCAGTTGATACTATAAGTTATAGACTTCCTTCTGGATTGGTACCACTGAGTTTATTTCCTTCTGAAGCTGGCATCCTTGCTATGGGGCAGGCAGGGGTAGACAAAATATATTCCATCTGTATTTCAGAATTCAGAATTTGAAATTGGTATGTGTTTAGTACTTTCATTGTTCTGCTCTTACCTTTAATGTAAATGGCTCTTTAAAAATTTTTCATTGCAGTGTTGCCCGAGTGTGATCTCAAAGATGGGAGGTGCGGTGAGTGCTGGTGAGGACAATGATGAGCTGATAGACAATTTGAAGGAAGCACAGTACATCCGGACCGAACTGGTGGAGCAGGCTTTCAGAGCGATTGACCGCGCAGATTATTATCTTGAAGAGTTTAAAGAAAATGCTTATAAAGACTTGGCATGGAAGCATGGAAACATCCACCTGTCGGCTCCATGCATCTACTCAGAGGTGATGGAAGCCCTGGACCTGCAGCCGGGGCTCTCGTTCCTGAACCTGGGCAGTGGCACCGGCTATCTCAGCTCCATGGTGGGGCTCATTTTAGGTAATTGGGGGAGTTTGCAGGACCAAAGAGCTGCTGGCAGTGTCCTTTGAAGGGGTCTGTCTAATTGCCCGTGGCCTTCCCAGTGTTATCTGGTATCATTTACCAATAGTCACTGGGTGGGCTGGTGGGCTGGCTCCCGGTCCCTGTCCCCTGCCACGTGTGCCTCCAGCAGGGGTCAGCACACCTTCCTCCCCAGCAGCGGAGCCCCTGGACCAGCCGTGGGCAAACTACGGCCCGAGGGCCGGATCCGGCTGGTTTGAAATGAATAAAACTAAAAAAAAAAAAAAAAAAAAAGACCGTACCCTTTTATGTAATGATGTTTACTTTGAATTTATATTAGTTCACACAAACACTCCATCCATGCTTTTGTTCCGGCCCTCCGGTCCAGTTTAAGAACTCATTGTGGCCCTCGAGTCATAAAGTTTGCCCACCCCTGCCCTGGACAGTGGTGTCAGTCTGGATCTTCCCTGGTTTCCTGACTCGAACTCGCCCAGCATGCCCTGCCACTTGCTCTAAACAGAGTAATTAACTTCAAAGTCCCCTGGGATTCAAAGTTCTCTCAAACAGTTTTTGTTTGTTTTGTGATTTGAACACTGGAAGAATTAATGCCTGTAATGTTATTTTTAGATAAATTCCAGGATGAGAGGGATTTCACAAGCTAACTTACTTGAAGCCATTTAGTAACATATCCGATAACTGAGGATTCATTTAATTCCTATCTTGTGTAAAATGAGGGCGGGGGAGGGGAAAGGCATCTTAACAACTATCATGGGCAGAAGCTTTTCTGGAAAAATAAAATGTATCAACGCAGAGCAGGGAGCAGGTCCTGGGCAGCCTTACAGGATGGAGGAGGCCACTCTGTCCCGTCCGGAGGTTGACAGTGACTCTGGAGAAGAAAGATGTCAGTTGTGAGAGAATCCACATGGGGTGTCCGGAGGAGGAAAGGAGAGCGTGCAGTGTGGAGCCTGGAGAATTGGCACATGTGCCTCCACTTCCTTGCAAGCACACCCAGAGGCGCCCACAGGGCCCACACCCTCCAGAGAGGAGCACTGTGCCCTCCATCAGCACAGATGGTGCTGCCTGTTTCTGACCTGCATGGAAACAGATTCCCACACAGACTCACCTCAGCTGTTTGTGTTGATCGTTGTCACCCAGATGTCACCTGGAGGAAGGTTCCCACGCAGGGAGCACTGACAGCAGGAACGGCGTGATGTCTGTCACGGTTCCCTCTGATAGAATGTTTCACTGTGACTTGGAATGGCAGTTTCTTCAATGATGATTAAAACCTGTTTTGTGAGGATTATTAGTGCCCACCTCTGAGTGTCTGGTGGGACCTTCTGTGGAAAACAGTCCTGTATTAATGTGCAAACATGTTTCTTCAGTTATTGGCAAGACCTTGAACTATTGGTTTCAGACCTTGGCTTTTTTACATTTTTAAATAATTCTTTGGAAGTTGGAGAGCAGGGAGGTTCAGGCTTTGGAAAGCTATGGAGTCAGTAACCACAAGTGAGTGAGTGTGATGTGAGCAGAGCCTGCCTTGCATGTAAAGATTAGCTCGAGGTGATGTGTTAAGATTAGAAAACCTTGTGAATTTCTGTAATTGCTCACACAAAGTCAGGAGAAATGCAGAGTAAGAGTTGTCGCTCCAGTTCTGAAAGTTTTCTGGCTCTGAACCCTCGCAGGTCCTTTTGGGGTAAACCATGGTGTGGAGCTTCATCCAGATGTGATTGAGTACGCAAAGCAGAAACTAGACTTCTTCATCAGGACCAGCGACAGCTTTGACAAGTAAGGTCAAGTCCTGTCCCTCGGTCAGGGTCTGGGTTGTAAGGTAAACTTGATGAGACGGGGGGGAAATCCATCCCAGTGTTCTTGGACCAGCAGGCATGGCTGTGGTGTGGCAGGGGACCAGGATGTGTGGTCTAATTGTTTAAAAGTATATTGGGGCTCTGGCTGGAGTGGCTCAGTTGATTGGGCCGTCCTGCGCACTACAGGGTTGCTGGTTCGATTCCTAGTCAGGGCACAGGTGCTGGGGTTGTGGGCTCCATCCCTGGTGGAGGGCGTGCAGGAAGCAGCCAATGGATGTTCCACTCTCACATTGATGTTTCTCTCTCTTCCTCTCTCTCTAAAAAAACAAAAAGCAAAAAAAACTTAATATCTCTCTCTCTCTCTCTCTCTCTCTCACGCACCCTGGCCGGGTAGCTCAGTTGGTAGTTGGTTAGAGCATCTTCCCGATATGCCAGGGTTACAGGTGGCAGGCTCGATCTCTGGTGAAGGCACAGACAAGAGTCAAGCAATGAATGCATAAATAAGTGGAACAACAAATCGATGTTTATCTCTGAAAATAAATAAAAAAGTTTTAAAACATATATATTGGGGTTTTAAGGGCTTTAGATTTGTTCACTCTGCTACCTAGGTAAAGGTAGTTTTTCACCAATAAGAGAGAGAAATGGAATGTTCACTTTGCTCAGTTTTCATGTTTCTTATAGAGGTGTTTTATCACTGATGGTTTCTAAAACAGTGAATAGTATTTGTAACTAGTTCTTGCCATTTTTAAACAAGGCATGAATATTCTTATTTTAGGTATTAAAATTTTTAGAAAAACCAAATGTATTTTACTTACCCTCATTTCTGTTGTGTAGTGACTTTGAATAAAATAATTATAAATGCAGGGAAAAGATAGTGATGATTGGAGGTTGGATGATTTAAGCTTGGATCATGCTTATAATGTTCACTTTCATGATACTTTATTTGGAATTTCTAGGGTTTAGTTATTAATGGCACAATTCTTTTTGAAGTCTGGCTTCCATGCCAGCTCAGTAAGCTGCGTCACATGGTGTAGGTTCTGAAATGAAAGTCTAACCTGTGGTTGGCATAGATTTATTATAGCCCTGTTACAAGTTACGGAGGTGTGGAATGAACACACTTCTTCCTTTCAGGTTTGACTTCTGTGAACCTTCCTTTGTTCCTGGCAATTGCCTGGAGCTTTCTCCCGACTGCGCTCAGTATGACCGGGTGTACTGCGGGGCAGGCGTGCAGAAGGAGCACGAGGACTACATGAAGAGTCTTCTCAAGGTGGGGGGCATCCTGGTCATGCCGCTGGAAGAGAAGGTCAGACCCCTTCCTAACTGACATCTTTGCACACGTAACTGTTTGGCAAGGTCTGTTGCAGGTAGTTGACACATATTCTTCCTTGTAACAACTCCATGGTCACAAATGAGATAGCAGGCAAGGACAGGTCTTGGGTTGAATAAGCATCTCTGAGCCTCCCTGTGCACTCCCACCCCCAGCTGTGCTGTGGTGCTTGTTCTGTTACTATAATTACTTATATAAAAGAGTAGTCTATTCCAGCTGGTAGTCTCATTGTGAGACACTGTGATGGTGATAGTTCACAGGAATCCCTTGCTTGGTGGGCATCTTGCCCAAGTCTGCTGTTTGGTCATGCATGTTTTAGTATGTTTTCAGTACTGTGTTTCAGTGGGAAAAATAGACATGCATTGGTCATTGGGAAGGATGATTCATTGTCACAAAGAACTAGGAAAAACAGAATGATAAAAATTATGAGATTGTGCATTTTAAAAAAATTTTTCTGTAATTGTTAAATGTTTGCATTTAACTCATTTTGTTTGATAAGTAATCATTCATTTTAGGAAATGAAGGAACACCAGGGACAACTGCTCACAATTTCATTCCTGTTGGCTGAGTGTGGTCCTTTTACCTGTTTCTAGTTTGATGTCCTTTTTACAAAGGCGACAGCACATGTTTGAGAAGTCACACTGGGTTACTTAAAAGAGTTCGTGAATATGTTTTCAAATCAGTCAGTGCTCACACCATCATTTTTAGTCCTTGCCTGGCAGCCACTGGTGTGTGGGCCTAGTTTATGATCCAGTTACTGTGATTGGACATGAGGTTGTGTGTTGTGACTCACTGTTATTTTACTGTTACATAAAGACTCAATGAGTTACCCAAATTAAAAAACAATTACTCATAAATATTTCAGTATATATTTGGGTAAGATAAGGGTTCTGTTTTTAGAACATAGTCCTAAAACCATCATCAACCTAAAAAATAGTAATTTCTTTTTTAAAAATATGTTTTTATTGATTTCAGAGAGAGGCAGGGAGAGGGTGAGAGGGATAGAAACATCATTAATAGAAAGAATCATTGATGGGCTACTTCCCGCACACCCTCTCCTCTCCCAGGGAGAGTCAAGCCCACAACCTGGGCATGTGGCCTGACAGGGAATTGAACTGTGACCTCTGGGTTCATAGATCAACGCTCAGTCACTGAGCACACCTGCTGGGCAATAGTAATTTCTTAATATCTTCAAATGTCAGCTAGCATTCCATTTTTCCTGATTGTCTCAAGGTTAGTTTGAGTTGTTTATGTGAATGCAGGTCCATGTAAGATTTATGTGTTGAATCTGGTCGGAGTATCTCCTAAGTGCATTCATCCTTAGATTCTTTCTTTTTCTTTGCCATTTAGTTTTGAAGCATTTAGACCATTTGTCTGACACAGCCCCCTGCAGCCTGGACTGTGGGGTTGCATGTCTCTGTGGGGCTCTTTCCTGTGTTCTTCTTCCTGTCCTTTCCTCCAGGAGATGGTGGTGGGTGTTGGCCCTCTGCCAGTGGTGTCAGTGTTACCTGTCTCTCAGGCAGAACGCCTGTCCCCATCTGCCCAGTGTGATGTTTATCCACAACATGTGGCATCACCATGATCACCAACAATCTGATGTTTATAACTAGTTCAAGATTTTTGGGGTGTGTGCTTTTTGCCATTTTATTCCACTGGAGACGTGCCAAGTAGGCCGTCCTGCCGGGTTGATCCTGCTGTTTTCACAGGTGACAGGACCAGGCCTCGTCTCTGCTCTTTATTCTCAGAATTCGGAGTGGGTCCTTCCTTACAGATGACTGTAGGACTCTTCATGGTTTTGTAGAAATATATAGGACCTTTGATTAGAATTGTGCTACAGCTGGATTAATTTGAGGGTTAGAGACATATTTTTAATATTCTGCTCATACAGAGCATGAAATAGGCATTTATAGTTTTAAGGGCTCACACATTTTTTTTATTACATTTAAATATTTGATGTTCATTATAACTAGAAATTCTCCTTTTAAGAATGTCTTCCTTTGGGTGGTGGGCACACAAGTGCAATACAGATCTTGTATCATAGAAACCCACACCTGAAACCTATATGTTCATGTTGACCAATGTCACCCCAATCAACTTCATAAACATTTTTTTTAAAAAAAGGAATGTCTTTGCTAGTATACAAGAATGCAAGTAACTTGTTGATGTTCATCGAGTACATGGCTACTGAATTCTTTTATTTCTGAGATTTGTGGCATAGAATCTTAGTTTTTAGATGGTTTGCTGGTTTAGATATTTTTAGATTAGAGAGTATATAATCTTAGCAGGACAGAGCTGATCAGAAATAGTCCTGTGACCTAGGTGTGTATGGTGGCAGAACAGGCCCACAGAACACAGGATGGTGTGTTGTCTAATCGGTTCTGCTGCCCCTGGAATTGTGATTCACAGGAAAATGTGGTGAGACCTGCACGCAGTTAGCCACTGACTCCGGGGTCCTGGGCAGCATCACTGGGAAGCTCCTTGGACACTTCAGTGCGCATCTCCCAAGGGGACAGGAAGACTAGACTCCCAGCAAGGAGCTGTGCTCTGTGATTGCAGCTGTTGGGCGTGAGTCCCCACTTGCTGTAGGAGATCTGCCGGCCAGAGTGCGGTGTAGACTGTGTGTGTCTGATGACTGTCACTTCAGAGCCCCCACGTCCCCCAGCATTGAAAGTGGTCTCATCAGAACCCCACACTCCTTACTGGACTGTGTCCTCTTGTCCTTTAACTTCTTCCTCTGTCATAGACATTTCCTGTCAACAGGAGTTAGGGTGAGACGCTTGGCTGTGTTCAGACTAAATGTATCCGCCGTTCATGTCACATCGCCCTCGGGTGTTTCATGATTCGTGTATCTGTGTGGTTTTAGATGGTGTGTAGGAATGATTATATTTATTCTAACCTACCAGGAGTTAAATCTTGTTTTGTCTCTGGGATAGTTGACTAAGATAACGCGCACAGGACCTTCTGCATGGGAAACCAAAAAGATCCTGGCTGTTTCCTTTGCTCCTCTGGTCCAGCCGCGCCGCTCAGAGTCGGGGAAATCAAGACTCGTCCAGTTACGTGAGTACAAAGACCGTAGCCCATCATTTGGATGTTTTGAATTTCATTAGAAGGAACCTTTAATATTAAAGAGCATTTCCCACTCACTATAACCTTAAACTTTTCCAAGTGATTTTTAAGCATTTAAATAATTATACTCCATTTCCAGCTTATTGTACGTGATTTTAGCCTTGTTTTATGTCTACAGAGAACTGCTGATGGTGATGCCCTGGGAAGCAGAAGAGCCACATAGAAGGGGAATTAAACCCGCTCTGTGGAGAGTGTGTCCCGGCACCTCTGGCTGTGGGGCTCCTGCAGACACTGGTCCCTCTGCTCCCGGGTGGCTGCAGGGCCACGTGTCCGCCACCCGGCTCGGGTGGGCAGGGCCAGGTTTGCAGTGGAGCCTTACTTGGCCAGGCCTGTGCCTCTCACTCTGTTAGGGTGCAGACCCAGCAAAGAGCTAAGCACTCAGCCAAATGTTTTATAATTTCAACAGAGATTTACACAGCAAGGAGGATTGCAAGTGTCTTTATTTAAAATAAAACTATTCAGCATGCACTCTGCTTTCTGATCATTTAGAAAATTTGGAAAATGAAATAATATATAGGAAGAAAAAAAATCACCCTTAATTTCAACACCCAAAGATAACTAATACTTGTTGGTGAGTTCCTTCCAGAATCATCCTTTAATGTATGAGAGGAATCACTTACCAATGTGATGTTCTTCCTGGTCTCTGCTAAGTGCAGGTCACATGACATCAACATGGTCAGTGAAGTGTGAGGAACTGGGTGGGGTAAGGAGCAGCCATAGAATGTGCAGAGGGTCTGAGAGGGCTAGGTGTGTAGAGAGAGAGGGTATTTGTGCTTGGTCCTTGAGGCTGAGAGGAGTTACCTACAGAGAGAAGAGAGGGAGGAAGGGATCCAAGGCCGTGACTGTGATGTGCATGTCCCCAGGAGCTTAGAGGAGGCAAGAGGGGACCCTGATGGGATGCAGGTTAGCCTGCAGTTTATCACATGGGCTGTGCAGAGCTCCTGCGTGTTCAGGTAAGAGGTGGTGCGTCTCACTCAGGACCACCCTCTGCCAGGCAGGGGGCGCAGTCGTGTCCATGTTCCGTGAAAATCCCAGAGGGTAACTGAGCCGATGCTGCCCACGGCAGTGTGTTGGAGGTGAGGGGACAGTCGGGGGTCGAGGAGGCTTGGTTGGGCCTGGCTGATGGGTAGAGGGCACCCTGATATGTGGGTTTTGAGTCCGTGTTTCAAAGTGAATATTGGATGATAAATAATCATGTAATGCTGTTTAGGGCTCATGAAGGGAACAGCAGTCCATTTGTTTATAACTTGATCTTTGTAGACCAATAGTCACACTGATGGAAACAGGGCCTAGTGCGGTCCTGTAGGTGCCGACAGGGTCAGCCGTCAGAGTGAATGGGCAGCACAGGCAGGAACCACTTAGGAGGCGATTGGGATTTCCCAGGCTAGAGATGAAGATGGATGGTGAACACTGGCCTGAGAGGGAAGGGCTGGGGCAGGCCAACGGGCCTC
Source organism: Myotis yumanensis (assembly GCF_028538775.1). Lineage (NCBI taxonomy): Eukaryota > Metazoa > Chordata > Mammalia > Chiroptera > Vespertilionidae > Myotis > Myotis yumanensis. Next base: position 1,863,958 of record NW_027223758.1, on the reverse strand, counting down.
TCTGAGGAAGAATGCCAGAGACAGTTGTAGGTTCGGGTTTGTGATCAGGACTGGGTTATAGCCCTGGGAGCTGCTGGCCGGTTTCTTTTAATTGAAGCCACAGACTAGATGTCAGATCAGGAGAGAGGAGAAAGGGTCAAGTCAGAACCTTGGGGAGCAGCATTCGGGCTGGGTGGAGGAGGAGCCAGGGAGAGGTTCGGGCTGACACCATCACGCGAGCAGGTTACCTCCCCATGTGACCCACGTGCCAGCGCTGTCTGTGGGAAGTCTGGTGGCCTGTGAAGGACTCCTTTCAACTGCCTTAGGAGCAGCAGCTAGCGGCAGGGTGAGCCCCAGCGCCCTTCCTGGAGGAAGAGGACAGTTGAGCAGAGAGGAGAGTTGGTGCTGACAATGGGGTAACAGGAACTTTCAGGATCCCTGGGTTCTGTGGGCATTTGCTGAGGTTCTGCGAGGTTCCCCGAAGGTGGGTGGCGATTTTTTGGAGAACTCAGGTACTGGAGGGGAAAGTGATGCTGGTTTTGAATTTACTGTATTGAAGCACTTGACCCCTCGTGCGCAGAGCCTGAATTGAACAGAGCCTCAGTGACCAAGTTTTCCTTTTCTTGTGCTATAGAGTTTTTGTTCTTAAAAATGTGTGGTTCTACTTTTCTCTACTTTAACAACAACAACAGAAAAGTATTCAGTTTATAAATCACAGTGAAAACATTAAAGTAGGTGGGCAAGTGCTGGATGGCACTGGATGAGAGAGCCCATGGGCAGACACACAGGGACCAGAGGGCCAGAGGGCCGTCCGGGCTGGGCTGGGGAAGACACAGAGCAGCCGGGCTTTCTCCTGCCGGTCTCCACCAGCAGGTGGTGCCCTCCTCCGTCTATGTGCAAGTTAGGTGTTTAAAGTATTTCCTGAAAAGAGCTCATGTTCTTTGCTTTGTCCACATGCAGTTTCCAGGTGGTTAGGCCTGTGTTGTCATCACAGATACTGACTCATGTCCTTTGCGCTGCAGCCCCCCTGGCGGTCCGGAGCCTCCAGGACTTGGCTCGCATTGCCATCCGGGGTGCCATTAAGAAGGTCATTCACCAGGAAGCAGTGAGCAGAAATGGGGACGGACTGAAGGCCACTCCCAGGTTCAAGCGAAGGAGAGTGCGTCGCCGTCGAATGGAAACCATTGTCTTCTTAGACAAAGAGGTCTTTGCCAGTCGGATTTCCAACCCGTCTGAGGACAACAGCTGTGAAGGTTTAGGAGAGGAGCAGCGGGAAGAAGAGGAGCAGAACCTGGCTGAGATGAAGCCAGAGCCCCCCGTGAACTTCCTGCGGGAGAAGGTCCTGAGCCTGCCCCTGCCTGACCCCCTGAAGTACTACCTGCTCTACTACAGGGACAAGTGAGCGCACGTGGGTGGCGCTGAGGCTGTGGCCAGCGGAGTGTGCCCTGTCTGCACGGTTCTTCCAGTTTGATCTTGATTATCTTGTAGAATTTTCATTAAATGGTAGATTTCTTTAAATATAATCTGACAAATGTAAGTGCATGGGAGAATGTTTTCTTGAAAGGGACAGAGTCTCCTGGAGAAAGGGCTCCCCCCAGCTCGTGGGAGGTGCAGGGAGGCATGTCTGCACAAGCAGTGAGACCAAAGGGGCCCGTGCCGTGCTGTGTGTGGAGCGTGAAAGCACACCTTTGTAAGTGTGGGGGACTTCTGAGTGTGATACACGTTTGTCCAAATTTGAACTTGACGTTATCAACCTCTTAATTCGTGGCCCTGACTTTCACTAAACCTAGCTCTCCATTCTTGACAAGCCCTCCCTTATTGTAAGTAATTGAAGTAACTCTTATGGGAGTTGTCAGTTTGTGGGTTTTTAAAAATTGTGTTGGGGGAGGAGGAATAAAAGTATCAAACTGCCAGATATCTTTTAGGAGTTCCAAAAGAATTCCAAGGAATTTTTTCCTGACACCTTTCCTTACCTTTAGAATAATGTCACCCTGGCCAGGTAGTTCAGTTGGTTGGAGCATCGTCTAGATACACCAAGGTTTTGGGTTCGATCCCTTGTCAGGGCACATACAAGAATCAGCCACTGGATGCTTTAAAAAGTGGAGCAACAATAAATCAGTGTTTCTCTTTCCCTTCCCCTCTCTACAATTAATCAGTCAATCAATCAAAAAATAAAAGATCCAATGTCTAGTAATCCCTGAGAGAATATCCTGAAGAATGAAGCGCATGTCGTATATAGGTAATAAACAACGTAACTTTTACCCGGACGAAGGGGATCTTGGTGATTCTTGCTAGGGTTGGCCTCTGGGGACCGAGGGCGTGGCCCTCAGAGCCGGTGGAGGCCCTTGGCCTGTGGGAGGGGCAGAGACTGGCAGACTGGCCGCCTGCCAGCGCTTTTCGCTTTTCTGAGCTTCCGTTGGTATTTCTCTGTAATCATATTAGAGTACTGACTCAGATTTTATCTTTTGTAATTCTGGAGAAAAAAGATTTGTTAGTTTTGTAATTTTTCTTAAGAACAAATATATGTATTTTGCTAGCTCCATTACACTAGAGCAGTTTCACTCTCGGGGAACCGACCTCGGGGCCTTGTGTGGCGGGAGCTTTTGTCTAATCAGGTTCTGGATCCGGAAGGAAGGGTCCTGTGGGTCTGGTGGCAGAATGTTTTGAAGTTACAGTGCTTATTCCAAAACACTCGTTCTTTCCAAATTTTTTTTTTTTTTTTTTTACCCAAACAAAAGGATAGTATTAAATGTTAACAGTAAGCCCAGTAAACAGAGTGCTGATGTTGGTCAGTCACCCAGAATTGAGGGTTAATTTTATTGCTTTACATCTTGGGTATTGCTGAGGTTTAGTGTCTCTGGTTTTAACCAGTTAACTGAGTCCTGGTTATTTTTTTTTCCACCTTTTTTGCTGTTTTTAGTAGCTGAATCCTTTCTGTCACAGGGTGCTGTGAGCATGCCTGGCTGGGAAACTGCTGTGTCCTGGGCTTGTGCATTGAAGCTGTTGGGAAGAAGCACTTCAGGGCTTAGTGTCCTGCCTGGGACTCGGCCACTCTGAGAGCAGGGCGGCGCGCTCCTGCTGACACTGCAGTGCGACAGGGTCTCGATCCACAGAGGCCTCCAAGTCATGGACATTTTTGGACATGATACTAAATGTGATATCTGTGAAATCTGTTCTATTTTGCGTACCCCTATGATTGTATATGGATTTCATTTCTTTTAAACCACGTTTGCCTTATAAAAGGCAATACAGAGGCGTGTGCCTCGGTTGTGGGTTCCCCAGCCGAGTTGTGGTACATGTGGGAGGCAGCCAATCAGCGTCTCTTGTGTTAATGTTTCTTCCTCTGCCCCTCCTCTCTCCCTTTTACTCTCTAAAATCAATGGAAAAAATGTCATCAGGTGAGGATTAAAAAAAAAAAGGCCATGCATAACACATGTTTTTTTTATGTATGTGTTAAACCTTGCCTAACAGTTTTATTTTACATGTTCTCAGTTGTGATTTTTAAACCAGAATTTGGTTAAAAAAATAAGATGCTGTAATATATATGAACTAGCTTGGTGTTTATCTTGTAAACATGACGGAGAGTTGTGAGTGGGCCTCCTGTGGGCCCCGTTGCTGGTGTAGTGTGAGTAGCCGGCGACTACGTGGTCTGTGCTGCCTGCAAGCCCGTGCGGAAACCACTCTCTAGACAAGGTGGGCTTCTGTGTAGAGTCGTCTGTATTTTTATATGTGACTTTTGTCTTAGAAGTAGGCGAGCCATAGAGATGTACTAAACAGAGATCAAGTTTATAACATTAAGCGTGTAATGTAAAAATCAACTGTGTGTATGAAAGTGCTTTAGCCAGTCTGGAGCTTTCAGGGGATTAATGTAAGAAATTGGAAACTGGTTTAAAAGCTGATATACCTGAATAAATACAAGATATCAATAAAGGCAGTTAAGACGTTTTAGCCTTCTTAGCATTGCTTCTGTTTCTTGTCTGGGATAGATATTCTTGCCTACATTCCCCCCCAACCCCCAAAATCTTAAAAAATATATATTTTTTCTTTCTTACAGTGTGTTTTCTTTCACACTTTGTTACTTAATTCTGGGACATGAAGAGTGCCTGTGGTTAGATTTTTGGCACAATTTTTCCATGACCTGAAATACGGAAAGAAAATTGGGTACTACTGGTAGCTATACATTTTACCAGCAGCAAAGGGTGGAGGGTTTAGGGTTTAGGGTTGGTTTGGGTCAGGGCCTAGGGCCAGGGCCAGGGCCAGGGTTTAGGTTTGGGGTTTATGGTCAGGGTCAGGGGTAGCATCCAGGGTCAGAGGGTTAGGGTCAGTACTTCAATTTTTGAGGTGCTATTGCAAAAAAATTTTTTTTCATTTCAAATTCCAGTTTTCCCTGTACATTTTAGTCCATCTGGGCTGCTATAGCAAAACACCATTTTGGTAGTTTGGGTGGCTTCTAAACAAGTTATTTTTCACATTCTGGAGGCTAAAGGTCTGAGATCAGGGTGCTGAGCTGGTAGGGGAGGGCCTCTCTCCAGTGCCTGGGGTCCAGGCTCACCCTTGGAGGGAGGAAGGAAGGGGCTGGGTCTCTGACAGCGATGACCCTTCATGCGGACTCCACCTTCATGGCCTGAGGCCCCACTTCCTAACACCATACACAGGGCTTTAAGGTCCTTGTGACTGGGGATCTTGCCTGAGGTGGGTCCGGCCATGCTGTTGGCCCAGAGGTGTGCCCACATGAGGCTTATCTGCAGGAGTGTCCGGCAGCGCAGGCAGCTGTAGCCACCAGAGACTTGGTGGCCAATCAGCAACAGGGATGTGTTTCTCCCCAGCTAGAGGTGGGAAGGCCAGGATCAACGGGCCAGGCGAGTCTGTGTCTGATTGCAGCTTGACCCTTCCCCTCCACCCCACATGACAGAAGGGCAGTGGAGTTGTTGTCTCATAAGATTAGGCGAGACTTGGAGAAAAAAAATTGTTTGGAAAACAGCTGTGGTTGCTGTGTGTGGTGATGGGTGGGAGGGATGAAAGGTCAAGGCCATGCACACCCCTGACCTCAGGTTCTGTCCTGGAACCTGGGGCAGAGCAAGCACCTTCCGAAAAGAATTCACAATGATGGACTTGGGAAATGTTTAGGAATGTGTTTGAAACACTTGGAATACATGTTCCTAGAACCTTAATATCTGTAGGGTAGTGTTGAAACACTGAGAATGTGCTATCAAAGAGATGTGAAAGGAGTAGGGTAGTGTTTAAAATACTAATAATGTTTAAAGAGCTGGTATATATGTAAAAACGAGGTTTAAACACTTGGAGTTCACATTTAAGGAGCTTGAAGAACGGGACAAAAGTGTATAAAACACTTGTAATTCACAATGATAGCCAAGGGAAATGGTTAGGAATGTGTTTGCAACGCTTGGAATACATGTAAATAGAGCTTTAATATCTGTAGGGCAGTGTTGAAACACTGAGAATTTCCCTTCAAAGAGCTGTGAAATGACTGATAGTGTTTATGTTCATAACTCAAGCTGAATGAGTTGGCATTTTCGGAACAAAGTGGTTTAAAAACTTAAGAATTCATGTTTACAGAGCTCAGAAAAATGTCCGAAAGTGTTTAAAACTCTTAGAATTCACAATAATGTACCGGGGAAATGTTTCAGAATGTGTTTGAAACACTTGGAATACATGAAAATAGATCCTTAATATCTGTAGGGCAGTGTTGAAACATTGGGAATTTGTCTTCATAGAGGGGTGAAATGTCTAGGATAGTGTTTATATTCATAATTCAGGCTCAATGAGTTGGCGTCTTTGAAAGAATGTGGTTAAAAACTTAAAAATTCATGTTTAAAGAGCTCAGAAAACTGTCCGAAAGTGTTGAAAACTCTTAGATTTCATAATGATAGTCATGGAAAATGTTTAGGAAACTTTTTGAAACACTTGGGATACATGTAAATAGAGCTTTAATATCTGTAGGGCAGTGAGGAAACACCGAGGATGTGTGAAATTTGTAGGACAGTGTTTAAAATACTAATAATTCACGTTAAAAGCTGGTATATATGTATAAACGCAATTTAAACACTTGGAGTTCACATTTAAGGAGTTTGAAGAATGGGACAAAAGTCTATAAAACACTTGTAATTCACAATAATAGCCAAGGGAAATGTTTAGGAATGTGTTTGCAGTACTTGGAATACAAGTAAATAGAGCTTTAATATCTGTAGGTCAGTGTTGAAACAATGAGAATTCATTTTCAAAGAGCTGGGAAAGGACTAGGATAGTGTTTACATTCATAATTCTGGCTCAATGAGTTAGCGTTTTTGGAAGAATATGGTTAAAAATTTAAAAATTCATGTTTAAAAAGCTCAGAGAACTGTCTGAAAGTGTTTAAAACACTAAGAATTTGCATCAAAGATCTGTGAAATGACCAGGATAGTGTTTACCTTCATAATTCTGGCAAAATGAGTTGGCCTTTCTGGAAGAATGTGGTATAAGAACTTAAAAATTCATGTTTATAGAGCTCAGAAAACTGTCCAAAAGTGTTTAAAATTCCTAGAATTCACAATGATAGACCAGGGAAATGTTCAGGAAAGTGATTGAAACAATTGGAATACATGTAAATAGAGCCTCAACCCTTTTTGGTCCAACCTCGAGGCTGACTCGACGGACCAGGCGCTAGGAGCAGGTCCAACGTCGAACAATAAGAACATTAAAAAGTTCAACATTCAGAGAGAATCCAAAGATGGCAGCATAAGTTAAAGCTGGAGTTTGCTGCCTCGAACAACCACTTCAAAAATACAACTAAAAGATGGAACGGACATCATCCAGAACCACAGGAAGGCTGGCTGAGTGGAAGTTCTACAACTAGGAGGAAAGAGGAAATCATATGAGACTCAGAGGAGGTGCAGTGCTGAAGTGAAATACTAAGTTGCAGAGTGCATGTGGAGCGGGCCAGCAGCAGAGGGCGCGGTTGTTGTTTTCAATCGGGAGGGAGTTTCAGACTCTGAGCTCCAGATCCGGGTGAGTCTCTAGGGACCCAGACTCAAATGGGAGAAGCGGGAAGGCAGCTTTCTCTCCGAGGTTTGCAGCGGTTGCAGAGCGGCTGGGGACGGAACTGAGAGCAGCAATAACTGCTCACTCCGCCCGCCCTGTAGATCCCCGGAGACCCGCCCCACCCAAGCCCTGCACAGAGGCATTTGCTGGATAGCCTCAGGCAAAGGCTAGATTAGCACCGCCCTAGAGATTCAGCACAGAAGCTCTCCCACTGCAGACACAGCTGACTCTCATAGCCAGTTAGCCTGGAGGTCAATTCACCCCCGTATTGCTGACAACAATCAAGGCTTAACTACAACAAGACTGCGCACAAAGACCACAAGGGGGTGCACCAAGAAAGCATAAAAAATGCGGAGACAAAAAAAATGACAGAAATGGAGGATATAGAGCTAAAAAACGCAATTTTGAGGGCTTTCAATAATTTGCTAGAAACTGCCGATAAACTTGATGAGAGCCTCAAGAAATCTAATGAGACCCTCGATGCTGTGATAAAGACCCAACTAGAAATTAAGCATACACTGACTGAAATAAAGAATATTATACAGACACCCAACAGCAGACCAGAGGAGTGCAAGAATCAAGTCAAAGATTTGAAATACGAAGAAGCAAAAAACACCCAACCGGAAAAGCAAAATGAAAAAAGAATCCGAAAATACGAAGGTAGTGTAAGGAGCCGCTGGGACAGCTTCAAGCATACCAACATCAGAATTATAGGGGTGCCAGAAGATGAGAGACAGCAAGATATTGAAAACCTATTTGAAGAAATAATGACAGAAAACTTCCCCCACCTGGTGAAAGAAATGGACTTACAGGTCCAAGAAGCGCAGAGAACCCAAAACAAAAGGAATCCAAAGAGGACCACACCAAGACACATCATAATTAAAATGCCAAGAGCAAAAGACAAAGAGAGACTCTTAAAAGCAGCAAGAGAAAGAAAGTCAATTACCTACAAGGGAATACCCATACGACTGTCAGCTGATTTCTCAACAGAAACTTTGCAGGCCAGAAGGGAATGGCAAGAAATATTCAAAGTGATGAATGCCAAGAACCTACAACCAAGATTACTTTATCCAGCAAAGCTATCATTCAGAAGTGAAGGTCAGATAAAGAGCTTCACAGATAAGGAAAAGCTAAAGGAGTTCATCACCACTAAACCAGTATTATACGAAATGCTGAAAGGTATCCTTTAAGAAGAGGAAGAAGAAGAAAAAGGTAAAGATACAAATTATGAACAACAAACATGCATCTATCAAGAAGTGAATCTAAGAATCAAGTGAATAAATAATCTGATGTACAGAATGAACTGGTGATTATAATAGAACCAGGGACATAGAAAGGGAATGGACTGACTATTCTTGGGGGGGCGGAAGGGGAGATGCGGGAAGAGACTGGACAAAAATCGTGCACCTATGGATGAGGACAGTGGGTGGGGAGTGAGGGCGGAGGGTGGGGCGGGAACTGAGAGGAGGGGAGTTATGGGGGGAAAAAAGAGGAACAAATGTAATAATCTGAACAATAAAGATTTAATTAAAAAAAGTTCAACATTCAATCCCGTCAGTTAATTTGGACCAGACTGTTTGAATTCCAAAAATAACATTGGACCGCAAAGGGTTAATATCTGTAGAACAGTGTTGAAACACGTTGAATTCGTGTTCAAAGAGATGTGAAATGACTAGGATAGTGTTTACATTTATAATTCAAGTTCAATGAGTTGGGGTTTTTGGAATAAAATGTTTTAAACACTTAAGAATTCATGTTTATAGAGCTCAGATAACTGTCCAAAAGTGTTAAAACTCTTAGAATTCACAATTACAGACCAGGTAAATGTTTAGAAAAGTGATTGAAAGACTTATAATACATGTAAATAGCGCCTACGTATCTGTAGGGCAGTGTTGAAACACTGAGAATTCGTGTTCAAAGAGCTGAGAAATGACTAGGATATTGTTTACATTTATAATTCAGGTGAATGAGTTGGTGTTTTTGGAATAAAGTGGTTTAAACCTTTAAGAATTCGTGTTTATAGAGCTCAGAGAACTGTCCAAAAGTGGTTCAAACCCTTAGAATTCACAATGATAGACCAGGGAAATGGCTAGGAATGTGTATGAAACACTTGGAATACATGTAAATAGAGCCTTAATATCTGTAGGGCAGTGTTGAATCACTAAGTATTAGCATTCAAACAGCTGTGAAATGGTAGGATAGTGTTTACATTCATAATTACGGCTAAATGAGTTGGTGTTTTTGGAAGAATTCTTTTAAAACTTAAAAAAATTCATATTTTAAAACCCAGATAACTGTAAGGAAGTGTTTAAAACAGAATTCACAATGGTAGACCAGGGAAATGGCTAGGAATAAATATGAAATTCTTGGAATATATCTAAATAGGCATTAGTATCTGTAGGGCAGTGTTGAAATGCTAAAAATTCTTTAGATGGCCCATGTGAGGCTGAGACAGCCCCAGTGAGGTTGAGACCGCCCCGGTGAGATGGAATCATCCCCGGTGAGGTTGAGACGGCCCCGGTGAGGTAGAGACGGCCCCGGTGATGTCGAAACAGCCCCGGTGAGGTTGAATCGGCCCTGGTGAGGTTGAATCGGCCCCGGTGAGGCTGAGATGGCCCCAGTGGTGTTGAGACGGCCCCGGTGAGGTCGAGACAGCCCCGGTGAGGTCGAGACAGCCCCAGTGAGGTCGAAACGGCCCCAGTGAGGCTGAAACGGCCCCGGTGAGGCTGAAACGGCCCTGGTGAGGCTGAAACGGCCCCGGCAAGGATGAGATGGCCCTGGTGAACTTGCAAAGGCCCTGGTGGGGTTGAAACGGCCTCGGTGAGGTTGAAACGGCCCTGGTGTGGTTGAGGCGGCCCCTGTGAGGCTGAAACGGCCCCCATGAGGCTGGGACGGCCCCTGTGAGGCAGGGACGGCCCCTGTGAGGCTGAGATGGCTGCCCCTGTGAGACTGAGACAGCCCCTGGGAAGCTGAGAAAAATACCACATGAACTCACTCATTTATGGATAATAAGAAACATTATAGACTGATGAACAAAAAAGGATACAGAGGCAGAGCAGCATTGAGCAGAATGTCAAACTACAGTGGGAATCCTGCGGAGGGTTGGGGGGAGTAGGAGATCAACTGAAGGACTTATATGCATGCATATAAGAATAACTAATGAACACAAGACACTGGGGGGTGGGGGAAGCCGGGGGAATGTCAAGGGGGAGAAAAAAGGAGACATGTGTAATACTCTTTGTAATGCTTTAAGAAAAAAAGAAAATCTAATAATTCATGCACAACGAGCTGTAAAATGACTAGTATACTGTTTACATTTATAATTCAGGCTCAATGAGTTGGCGCTTTTGGAAGAAAGTGGTTTAAACCTTTAAGAATTCGTGTTTATAGAGCTCAGAGAACTGACTGAAAGTGGTTAAAACCCTTAGAATTCACAGTGATAGATCAGGGAAATGGTTAAGAATGTGTATGAAGCACTTGGAATACATGAAAATAGAGCCTTAATATCTGTAGGGCAGTGTTAAATCACTGAGAATTAGCGTTCAAACAGCTGTGAAATAGGTAGAATAGTGTTTACATTCGGAATCCGGCTCAATGAGTTAACATTTTTGGAAGAATTTGTTTTAAAACTCAAAAATATTCATGTTTCAAAGCTCCAAAAAATGTTAAGGAAGTGTTTAAAACAGAATTCACAATGATAGACAAGAGAAACGTTTAGGAAAGTGATTGAAACACATGGAATACATGTAAGTGAGGCTTAATATCTGTAGGGCAGTGTTAAATCACTGAGAATTCACTTTCAATCAGCTGTGAAATCAGTAGGATAGTGTTTAAATTTATAATCCAGGCCCAATGAGTTGGCATTTTTGGAAGAATGTAGTTAAAACCCTTAAGAATACATGTTTATAGAGCTCAGAAAATTGTCCGAAAGTGGTTAACACTCTTAGAATTCACAATGATAGACCTGGGAAATGATTAGGAATGTGTATGAAACACTGGGAATACATGTAAACAGAGCCTTAATATCTGTAGGGCAGTGTTAAATCACTGAGAATTACCGTTGAAACAGCAGTGAAATGAGGCAGATAGTGTTTACATTTGTAAATCCTTCTCAATGAGTTGGCGTTTTTGGAAGAATGGGGTTTAAAAACTTAAAATTCATTTTATGCACTCAGGAAACTATCCAAAAGTGATTAAAACCTTAGAATTCACAATGATAGACCAGGGAAATGGCTAGGAATGTGTATGAAACACTTGGAATACATGTAAATAGAGCCTTAATATCTGTAGGGCAATGTTAAATCACTATGTATTAGCATTCAAACAGCTGTGAAATGGGTAGGATAGTGATTACATTCATAATTCTGGTTCAATGAGTTGGCGTTTTTTGAATAATTTGTTTTAAAACTTAAAAATTCATGTTTTAAAGCCCAGAGAATTGTAAGGAAGTGTTTAAAACAGAATTCACAATGATAGACCAGGGACATGATTAGGAATGTGTATGAAACACTTGGAATACATCTAAATAGGCCTTAATATCTGTAGGACAGTGTTGAAACCCTGAAAATTCGTGCACAAAGAGCTGTAAAATGACTAGTATAATCTTTATATTTATAATTCAGGCTCAATGAGATGGCATTTTTGGAAGAAAGTTGTTGAAACCCTTAGAATTCACAGTGATAGAACTGGGAAATGGTTAGGATAGTGTATGAAACACTTGGAATACATGTAAACAGAGCCTTAATATCTGTAAGGCAGTGTTAAATCACTGAGAATTACTATTGAAACAGCTGTGAAATGAGGCAGACAGTGTTTACATTCGTAAATCCTGCTCAATGAGTTGGCGTTTTTGGAAGAATGGGGTTTAAAAACTTAAGAATTTATTTTATAGAATTCAGGAAACTGTCTGAAAGTTGTTAAAATTCTTAGAATTCACAATGATAGACCAGGGAAATGTTTAGGAATGTGCAGGAAACACTTGGAATTCATGGAAATAGAGCCTTAATATCTGTAGTGCAGTGTTAAAACATTTAGAATTCATGTTCAGACAGCTGTGAAATGAGTAGAATAGTGTATACATTTATAATTCCAACTCAATGATTTGGCGTTTTTGAAAAAATGTGGTATAAACCCTTAAGAATTCGTGTTAATAGAGCTCAGAGAACTATCCAAAAGTGGTAAAAAACCTTAGATTTCACAATGATAGACCAGGGAAATGTTTAGAAATGTGTATGAAACACGTGGAATACATGTAAATAAAGCCTTAATTTTTGTAGGGCAGTGTTAAATCACTATGTATTAGGATTCAAACAGATGTATAATGGGTAGGATAGTGTTTACATTCATAATTCTGGCTAAATGAGTTGGCATTTTTGGACGAATTTGTTTTAAAACTTAAAAATTCATATTTTAAAGCCCAGAAAATTGTAAGGAAGTTTTAAAACAGAATTCACAATGACAGACCAGGGAAATGATTAGGAATGTGTATTAAACACTTGTAATACATCTACAAAGGCCTTAATATATATAGGGCAGTGTTGAAACTGAAAATTTGTGTACAAAGAGCTGTGGAATGACTAGTATACTCTTTGCATTTATAAATCAGGCTCAATGAGTTGGTGCTTTTGGAAAAAAGTGGCAAACCTTTAAGAATTCGTGTTTATAGAGCTCAGAGAACTGTCCGAAAGTGGTTAAACCCTTAGAATTCACCATGATAGACCAGGAAAATGGTTAGGAATGTGTATAAAACACTTGGAATACATGTAAATACAGCCTTAATAGCTGAAGGGCAGTGTTAAATCACTAAGTATTAGCATTCAAACAGCTGTGAAATGGATAGGATAGTGTTAAATTTGTGAATCTGGCTAAATGAGTTTGTGTTTTTGAAAGAACGTGTTTTAAAAACTTAAGAATTCATTTTATGGAACTCAGGAAACTATCCGAAAGTGATTAAAACTCTTAGAATTCACATGGATAGATCAGCAAAATGGTTAGGAATGTGTATGAAATAATTGGAATTCATGTAAATAGAACCTTAATATCTGTAGTGCATTGTTAAAATAGTGAGAATTTATGTTCAAGCAGCTGTGAAATGTGTAGAGTAGTGTTTACATTCATAATTCCGGCTCCATGATTTGGCGTTTTTGGAAAAATGTGGCTTAAACCCTTAAGAATTTATGTTTTTAGAGCTTAGAAAACTATCCAAAAGTGGTTGAAACTCTTGGAATCATCAATGACAGACCAGGGAAATGTTTAGAAATGTGTATGAAACACTTGGAATACATGTAAATAGAGCCTTAATATCTGCAGGGCAGTGTTGAAACACTGAATTCGTGTACAAAGCTCTGTGCAATGACTAGTATAGTGTTTACATTTATAATTCAGGCTCAATGAGTTGGCGCTTTTGGAAGAAAGTAGTTTAAACCCTTAAGAATTTGTGTTTATAGAGCTCAGAGAACTGTCCAAAAGTGGTTAAAACCCTTAGAATTCACCATGATAGACCAGGTAAATGTTAAGGAAAGTGTATGAGACACTTGGAATACACGTAAGTAGAGCCTTAATATCTGCAGGGCAGAGTAAAATCACTGAGAATTCACATTCAAAGAGCTGTGAAATTCCGAGGATAGTGTTTATATTTATAATTGAGGCTCAATGAGTTGGAATTTTTGAAAGAAAGTTATTTAAACCCTTAAGAATTCATGTTTATATAGGTCAGAAAACTGTCCGAAAGTTTTTTAAACTCTTAGAATTCACAATGACAGACCTAGCAATTGTTTAAGAATGTGTATGAAACACTTGGAATATGGAAATAGAGCCTTAATATTGGCTGGGCACTGTTAAAACACTGAGAATTCATGTACAAAAAGGTATGAAATGACGAGTGTCTGTTTACATTTAATATTCAGGTACAATGAATTGGAGTTTTTGGAAGAAGGTGGTTTAAACCCGGAAGAATTCATGTTTATATAGCTCAGAAAACTGTCTAAAATGATAGACCCGGGAAATGTTAAGGAAAGTGTATGACACACTTGGAATACATGTAAATACAGCCTTAATAACTGTAGAGGAGTGTTAAAATACTGAGATTTCATGTACAAAAAGCGGTGAAATGACAAATATCTGTTCACATTTGTTATATAGGCTCAATGAGTTGGTGTTTTTGGAAGAAAGTTGTTCAAACTTTTAAGAATTCTTGTCTATAGAGCTCAGAAAACTGTCCGAAAGTGGTTAAGACTCTTAGAATTCACAATGATAGACCCAGGAAATGTTAATGTAACTGTATGACATACTTGGAAGACATGTATATAGAGCCTTAATAACTGTAGGGATCGTTAAAACACTAAGAATCTGTGTACAAAGATGTGAAATGACGAGTATACAGTTTATAATTCAGGCTCAATGAGTTGGCGTTTCTGGAAGAAAGTGGTTTAAACCATTAAGAATTCATGTCTATAAACTAGACCACCAACTTACACCATATACAAAAATAAACTCAAAATGGATAAAGGACTTAAATGTACGACAGGAAACCATAGAAATTCTAGAGGAATCCAAAGGCAAAAAAATCTCAGACATATGCCGAAGCAATTTCTTCACTGATACAGCTCCTAGGGCACTTGAAACTAAAGAGAAATTGAACAAATGGGACTACATCAAAATAAAAAGCTTCTGCACAGCAAAAGAAACAATCAACAAAACAATGAGAAAACCCACTGCGTGGGAAAACATATTTGCCAGTGTCATATCTGATAAGGGCCTAATCTCCAAAATTTATAGGGAACTCATACAACTTAACAAAAGGAAGATAAACAATCCAATCAAAAAATGGGCAAAGGACCTAAATAGACACCTTTCAAAAGAGGACATTCAGAAAGCCAAGAGACATATGAAAACATGCTCAAAGTCACTAATCATCTGAGAGATGCAAATCAAAACAACAATGAGGTACCATCTTACACCTGTCAGACTGGCTATCATCAACAAATCAACAAACGACAAGTGCTGGAGAGGATGTGGAGAAAAAGGAACACTCGTGCACTGCTGGTGGGAATGCAGACTTGTGCAGCCACTATGGAAGACAGTATGGAGTTTCCTCAAAAAACTAAAAATGGAACTCCCATTTGACCCTGTGATCCCACTTCTAGGAATATATCCCAAGAAACCAGAAACACCAATCAGAAAGGATATATGCACCCATATGTTCATAGCAGCACAATTCACCATAGCTAAGATCTGGAAACAGCCTAAGTGCCCATCAGTAGATGAATGGATTAGAAAACTGTGGTACATCTACACGATGGAATACTATGCTGCTGTAAAAAAGAAGGAACTCTTACAATTTTCAATGGCATGGATGGAACTGGAGAGCATTATGCTAAGTGAAATAAGGCAGTCAATGAAGGAAAAATACCACATGATCTCACACATTCATGGATAATAGAGACCATTATAAACTTTTGAACAATAATAGATACAGAGGCAGAACTGCCTCAAACAGATTGTCAAACTGCAGCGGGAAGGCCGGGGAGGGTTGGGGGGCAGGAGGGAGGGGGGTAAGAGATCAACCGAAGGACTTGTATACATGCATATAAGCATAACCAATGGACATAGCACTGGGGGGTAAGGGAGGCCAGGGGATTGTCAAGGGCGGGGGGTGGGGGGGGAAGGACACATATGTAATACCCTTTGTAATACTTTAAGCAATAAAAAAATAAAAAAAATAAAATAAAGAATTCATGTCTATAGAGCTCAGAAAACTGTCTGAAAGTTGTTTAAACTCTTAGAATTCACAATGACAGACCCAGGACTTCTTAAGAAATGTGTATGAAACACTTGGAATAAATGTAAATAGAGCCTTAATACCTGTAGGGCAGTGTTAAAACACTGAGAATTCACGTTCAAAGAGCTGTGAAATTCCTAGGATCATGTTTACATTTATAATTCAGGCTCAATGAGTTGGCGTTTTTGAAAGAAAGTGATTTAAGCCCTTAAGAATTCATGAATATATAGCTCATAAAACGGTCCAAAAGTGGTTTCAACTCTTAGAATTCACAATGATAGACCCTGGAGTTGTATAGGAATGTGTATGAAACACTTTGAATATGTAAATAGAGACTTAATATATGAAAGGCAGTATAAAAACATTGAGAATGCATGTACAAAAAGCGGTGAAATGACAAGTATCTGTTCACATTTATTATTCAGTCTCAATGAGTTGGAGTTTTTGGAAGAAAGTGGTTTAAATACTTAAGAATTCATGTTTATAAAGCTCAGAAAACTGTCCAAAAGTGGTTAAAACTCTAAAAATTCAGAATGATAGACCTGGGAAATGTTAAAGTAAGTGTATGACACACTTGGAATACATGTAAATTGAGCCTGAATAACTGTAGGAGAGTGTTAAAAAACTGAAAATTTGGAAACAAAACTGTGAAATAATGAGTATACTGTTTACATTGAAAATTCAGGCTCAATGATATAAAGTTTTTGGAAGAAAGTGGTTAAAACCCTTAACAATTTATGTTTATAGACCTCAGAACATTATATGAATGTGGTTAGAACTCTTAGAATTCACAAAGAAATACCCGAAAATGTTAAGGAATGTGTATGAGACACTTGGAATACATGTAAAAGGAGCCATAATATCTGTAGTGCAATGCTAAAACACTGAGCATTCACATTCAAACAGCTATGAAATTCCTAGGATAGTGTTTACATTTGTAATTTAGGATAAATGAGTTGGCGTTTTTGAGAGAAATTGATTTAAACCCTGAAGTATTCATGTGTATAGCACTCGGAAAACTGTCCGAAAGTGGTTAAAACTCTTAGAATTCACAATGATAGACCCAGCAAATGTAAAGGAAAGTGTATGAAACACTTGGAATACCTGTAAATAGAGCTTATTATCTGTAGGGCAGTGTTAAAACACTGAGAATTCATGTACAAAAAGCGGTGAAATGACGAGTACCTGTTCGCATTTATTATTCACACTCAATGAGTTGGCGTTCTTGGAAGAGGGTGGTATAAATTCTTAAGAATTCAAGTCTATAGAACTCAGAACACTATGTGAATGAGGTTAAAACTCTTAGAATTCAAAATGATAGACCATGGAAATGTATAGGTATGTATATGAAACTCGAGAAATACATGTAAATAGAGCCTTAATGTCGGCAGGGCACTGTTAAAACACTGAAAACAAACATTTAAATAGCTGTGAAATGATGAGTATACTGTTTACATTTATAATTTGGGTTCAATGTGTTGGCATTTTTTAAGGAATATGATTAAAACCCTAGAGCAGGGGTAGGCAAACTTTTTGTGAGTGCGTGCCAAAACCAGCAAAATCTCTGACTCAAAATTCTTCTGCGTACCAACCTTAATTTTTTGAGAACATGTTACACCTACTTGATATCTCTTAAGGTGTACGTATGTGAATAACCTTGAAGAAATAATAAAATTAATTCGCGCGACAAAAACACAGTATATGATGATGAAAAATACATTTATTTTTTAATGTATACATGTACACTGATAGTCCAACAGAAAACTTTATGACTCCATTTCATACTATTAGTGGGACTTTTGCTGCTGTATCACTGATGAGAGATTTTACATCAGGTTAATATTTCGTGAATTTCAGAGAAATGCACGATCTACTACTTTCATCAGTCAGGGTACCCCATTACGAGACTTAAAAAATTCATCACAATGCCGAAACCGGTTTGGCTCAGTGGATAGAGCGCCGGCCTGTGGACTGAAAGGTCCCAGGTTCGATTCCGGTCAAGGGCATGTACCTGGGTTGCGGGCACATCCCCAGTAGGAGATGTGCAGGAGGCAGCTGATTGATGTTTCTCTCTCATCGATGTTTCTAACTCTCTATCTCTCTCCCTTCCTCTCTGTAAAAAAATCAATAAAATATATTTTAAAAAAATTCATCACTGAGAACAAAAATTCATAATTGTGACTGGAAGATTATAAGAGAGGGTTTTGCGTGCCAGCAACAGTTACTGGCATGGCATGTTTTGCATGTGTGCCAGGGGTTGCCTACGCCTGCCCTAGAGCATTCAAGACTATAGAGCTCATATCACTATGTGAATGAGGTTAAAACTCGTATAATTCACAATGATAGACCCTGGAATTATATAGGAATGTACATGAAACATGAGAAATACAAGTAAATAGAGCCTTAATGTCGGCAGGGCACTGTTAAAACACTGAAAACTCAAGTTTAAACAGCTGTGAAATGACGAGTATATGGTTTACATGTATAATTCAGGTAAATGAGTTGGCGTTTTTTAAGAAACATGGTTAAAACCCTAGAGAATTCAAGTTTATAGAGCTCAGAAGACTATGTGAATGAGGTTAAAACTCATAGAATTCACAATGATAGACCCAATAATTGTATAGGAATGTGTATGAAACACGAGAAATACATGTACATAGAGCCTTAATGTCTGAAGAGCAGTGTTAAAACACTGAAAACTCAAGTTTAAACAGCTGTGAAATGATGAGTATATGGTTTACATTTATAATTCAGGTTCAATGTGTAGGCATTTTTTTAAGGAAAGTGGTTAAAACCTTTAAGAATTCAAGTCTATAGAGATCACTATGTACATGAGGTTAAAACTTAGATTAAAAATGATAGACCCTGGAATTGTATAGTAATGTATTTGAAATGATAGGAATACATGTAAATACAGCCTTAATGTCTGTATTTCATTATTCAAACTCTGAAAAGTCATGTTAAAACAGCTGTGAAATGATGGGAATACTGTTTACATTTATATTTCCGGTTCAATGAGTAGGCTTTTTTTAAGAAGAGTGGTTAAAACCGTTAAGAATTCAAGTCTATAGAGCTCAGAACACTATGTGAATGAGGTTAAAACTCAGAATTTAACATGATGGACCCTGGAATTGTATAGGAATGTATATGGAACACGACAAATGCATATAAATAGGTCCTTAATGTCTGCAAGTTAGTGATAAAACACTAATAACTGACATTTATACAGCTGTGAAAGGACAAGCATACCATTTACATTTATATTTCCAGTGCAATGAATTGGTGTTTTTTAAAGAAAGTGGTTTCAATCGTGAAGAATTCGTCTATAGAGCTCAGAACACTGTGTGAATGAGGTTAAAACTCTTTGAATTAAAAATGATAGACCATGTAATTTTATAGTAATGTATTTGAAACGATAGCAATATGCCAGAGTCCACTCATTGTCTTCACTAGCTGAGTTTAGACAGAACTAGTAACCTTTGAAGTCCTAGCAAAGGTCAGAACTGTGCACCACCCAGTTAATCTAGGAACCACCCAGTTAATTTAAGTAATAATAGTTGGAGCATCACCCCCACCTTAGTTCACTTAATTCCTTAGGTACTTATGTAGATCCTTGTTGATTATTGTTGATCAGATACTCTGCCTATTCCTGGAAATCATCTATTGATGAGCTAATCAGATACTTTGTCTATTCCTGGAAATTGTCTACTGATCTTTGTGTCATTGAAACCTCCTTACCTTAAGGGCTACTCCAGATCAATAAAAGATTGGAGCAGCCTGAGCATGGGAGGAAGTCCTTCGGGATTTGCCCGCCCAATATTGCAAAATTATCTTGTGTCTTTTTCTCTCATTTGTTGTGCAGCTCCTCTTTCAGATACCGAACCCTACTCCACGCAGAACGTGGAGGGAGCGTTACTCGACATCTGGCACCTGATGGGTAATCTGGAAGTGCAGGCTTCGCTGGAGCGGAAAAAAGGAAGTTTTCACTGAAAAGGTGTGGAAAACTCACTGAAAAAAGGTGAGGGGAATTTTACCGCACGCAATGCCCAGGATCAACTACAGAAGCCCGGGTCTGTAAGTAGGCTGGGAATGTTTTCTTAACCAGGCAAACAAATGGGGCAGGATTTGGCTTTAAAAAGTAGATTTGGCTCTAAAAGGTAAAAAAATTTATTATAGACTTTTCATTTGCATGTTTAAAGTTAAAATTTTAGAAGGTAATCTTTTACAGTTTTTTCATGTTATTATAGAATATAACCTTTGTTTTTCTTAAAAAAGGTACTCTTTTAGATCAGGCTGAAAAAAAAATAGTGCCATGGTCATCTTAATGTGTTTTCTTGTCCAAATTAAAATATTAATTTGTAGTTGGAATCTATCTGTAATAAAAAATGAAACCCCGCTGCCAAATCTCTCTCTGGTTTGGAGAGATTCAAAGGTGGCAGGAGAGGGCAGAGCTGTAAGCTCTCCTACAATGAGATTACTTAATGTTTTATTTAAAAATTACCGGAGAACATCTTATGACAACCAAACTTTGGCTAAGATTACCTTGGGTGCTAGCCATGACTTTAGAAAGCGAAATAGGAAAAAATTTAAAATGTCTTCTTCTATTAAGCATGACTTTGGGAACAAATACGCCATCTAAGTCATTTGCTAAAACTTCCCCCAAAGCAGGATGTAGGGGAAAGGAAAAGGGAGCACATGGCAATCCTATATGGACGCCTCCTCCCCAGTATTCTAATTTAAAATCTCCTTCTCATAATTAAAAAGTTTTACAAAATTTAAAAAATGCGTCTGGGATTTCTGTTCACATGTAAAGAGAAAACCTGGCTTGAAACTAATGCATGCACTGTCCGATTTTGGACATCTAGATAGAGTTTTAAGCTAAAAATCTCTTTACAAATGTACAAAATAAAACCCAAGACTGATTATTTCCTAAGGAAAATGGAGAATTTGACCCAGCATAGAAATGCTAGCTAGATTCTAGCAACAAGATTGTTTTTTTTCCATAATAAAGTGATTTTTGAAATGTTAATGAAGCCTGTTCCAAAGCTAACTTTAAGACCTCTAAAAGAAAAATCAGTAAAATTGTCTCTGTTACAAAAATTTGCTAAAGTAAATGCCTTAAAATAATTGGATTGGAATCTCAAGAATTATTAAAAATTTCTTAATTTCAAAAATCTAAGTAGCCCAGTAAAAAACCGGCCCTTTGTTAAAATCAAGGGATGGGCCAGGCCTATTTGCCAGCTTCAAACGTGGTTCTCCAAAGCCGCTGGGAACTTAGGACCTTGAAGCTTACTGAATTCAAACGATAAAACCTTATGTCTAGGTATTTTGAAATGAAATAATGCTGAAATATTGCTAAAGAACAGAATTAAATTTGTTGGTTGATTATGTCTTGCATTTTTGAAATTTATTCTTAAAAATGTTACTGATTGAGAAATGCTGAACATTTGACTTGCCAGCTAAAAGTTTAAGATTCGGATTGAATTGGGAAAAATTGTATAATTATGATAGCTAAATGCCTAAAAAAGTAAAAATTTATCTTTAAGAAAATTTTTGTTTTTTCTGAAATAATTAGAATTCAAAATATGTTGCTTATTGGTCTGATTAAAAAAAAGGATTAATTTTATGATCTCAACCGAAATTTTTAATATAAAAACTAGTTTAAATTTAATTGCAAAGAACAATGTAGACAGCTGCCACTTTGAGCTGCCTGACTTGGCAGCCGCCATGTCAGCCACATGGCTTGCCACTCCCCTGGGGGCCGCCATCTTGAAATAGCAAAGGCCCCTCCCTCTGATTTAGCCAAAAAGGAATGTCTTCTCACTGAGGCAGGATGGAATTTCAGGGGTGGAGCTTTAAGGTGGAATTTTTCTACAGAAAGTGTTTCTAATCTTTTAAATATAGAAAACCCGGCTTTCCTTAAACTAAGAACAATTAAAGGTTATATGTTCCCTCCCTAAACAAAAGTTAAATAGCTTATGTCAAAGTATTTAAAAGGGACTGATAGCAATAATCCAATTTCTATGACCCCAGCTAAAATTTTAAAACCAGTTTAAATTTAATTGATATCTCTTGATAATTATATGAAGTATATAATTTTTAAATTATATATATATGTATATATATACATATATATATATATATATATGTATATATATATACATATATATATATCTGATGGTCTTTCAAATTGGATTTCAAAACTATAACCAAGGAATAACTTTGGGAAATTTCACGGGCCCTGAAATATTTTCAAAAATTTATTCTCTCTTTTTAAAGGATTTTTAAATTTAGCCAAATTTAATATACTTGAAATCACATGGAAAGCTTTATCAAATAAAAATTAACAAATATATTTTAAGTTTTTGCCTCTGAGAAAGGGCAAAACAATTTATTTTGTTTAATATTTCTTAAAATACAGCAGTGGAATTTTAAGATGTAATTTGAAATAACAAAAGCTCCTTGCTGCTGCATTTTAAATTAGGCTGGAGGTGGGGCAGTGTTTGCCCCTTGTGAATCAGAAGTTTACTAAATAATAAATTTACTTGCTTCGCTTTACCTTTTTTTTAAAAAAAATACTTAAATTACTCATACTTCTGTGCAAAGAATTGAATTAAAAGCCTTAATTGGCTGCATTGCAAGATTTCCAACAGCCTATTAATATAATTTCTGATTCCTTTTATGCTTCGGGCCTAGTAAGTAGAATTGAAACTGCTCGGTTGAAATGACTTAGTGACCAAAGTTTATTCTTACTATTTAAGCAGGTTCAGCAGATTGTGCAGCAAAGAAAATACCCTTTTATATCACATCAGGGCTCACAGTGTATTACCTGGCCCATTAACTAAGGGAAATGCACATGCTGATCAATTGGTTGCTTTATTAAAAGAGGCTTCAGAGTCTCATCAGCTTTTAAAAATCCCAACTTGAAAAACAAAAAAAGGGGGATGATGGAGAAATCACCTTCGGGTAGGCTGCACCTAGCTTTAATTATTCTAAATTTTTTCACTTGTGATGCTAATGGAAAGACACCTATGGAGCTATATTGGTGTCAGAATAAAACGAACAGCCCAGAGACCACCTGGGGCATGGTAAAGTGAAGTATGGTAACAATTATTTCAGGTTAAAACTGTAAGTTTCATTATGGTCTTAGAAGGCACATTTTTCCTTTACCTGGGAAGGACAGCGCAGCTATCCCAAGGTTAGAGGGCTCCAGTTAATATGTCAACTCAGTGTTCTGGAGACCCAAAACTGTAATTTAGATAAAGTGCCTCAGTTTAGCCCAGGTCACTCAAGGGTTTGAGACCTAAAACTAATTTAGATAACATGTCTAAGTTTAACCTATATTACCCAAGGACTCTAGATAATGTGTTTATCCAGGACTGTAATTTAGATAGCATACTGTATCTGCTTCTGGAAATTGCTTTTTTTTTGAAAACTAGGTTCCTCATTCCAAACCTTGAGACAGCCAGTTTAAAAATTAAGTTGTCATGACCTAAAGCAAAGAATATTCTTACATGGTATTATTCTACAAAGTTTTATTAATAATTTTTGATGCTTTACAACAGTATATTGTGCATTTATCCCAAACAAACTTACAAATTAATTCTACATGAAGGGATTTATTCCCTCCTGGGAAGGTACTTAAGCATTCTGTATTGACCTCTCTTGACCTTTTTTTTTTTGCCAAGAGGATTCCAATTGTCTACAGCTGTTATCTGAGCTCTCCGTTCAAGCTGAGATCATGAAAAGCTGGTACCATGGATCTGTCTCTTGCCCAATGGCGTAAGCTGGGCCCTCTCTGGTGAAGAAACCTGGGTTCCCTATGATCAATGCTGGGGCCCTGCCAGCCGGTGAGGGGATCCAAAGGCAGTTGCTGGGCATGGAGGCCAGAGGGACATAGGCTACAAAGGAGACAGAACTGAACCTCACATCACCCTACTTGGCCCAGAGATGGCTGGTAGTCAAAGACGGGTAAGACCCCACAGGGTGGGGCAACCTAAGACAGGCACAGTTGGGGGCTAGTAGGAGAGAACTTGGGGTTCAACAGAGGTGGGGCACAGATCCTTACCCCCCCAGTGGTGCAGGGGCTTGAACACTCTCCCCTTCTGAGGAAGGTCTCCTGTCTCCATGGCTGCTTCTTGCTTCCCATGCCCAGCCCAGATCAGGAACCAAATAACAAAAGAGATTTGGTCCAGCTGAAATCAGAATCCAGATAAACGGAGGCTTGGCTAACAGACCCTATGTCTAAATCTAGCCTAACAACAGGAGTGCTCACAGCCTTCACAAGGATGTAGAGTGATCCTTTTCATTAATATTTACAGTGTAAATTAAGCCTAATTAAATAAAAAAGGGGGATAGTGAAAAAATATAGTGGAAAAAATGCCATGTAAGGAAATAGATCCTGTAACTAAATTACATTTAGAGAAGAAATTTTTTTCGTTTATAATGCTAATAGCGAGACACCCAGTAAAAACACACATGATGCCAGGGTAAGCCAGGGAAAGATCATTTTAAAGGAAAAAACCCAAGTAAGGTTTTTTCCTTTAACCTTTGGTCGAGAATATGTTTGTATACTTTCAGAGAACAGCTACAAGACCATGTGGATTCCTGTAACAACGGATCCCAGAAAGCCAGCCACAAAGACAGAAGAGACAGTTCAGAGACGGAGATGGTGAAGACGCCTGGCCATGCCAGCAGTCAGCAGCTGTGCGTCACTGCAGGGTGCCCAGGACCAGACCAGAAAGGACCAGACCTGCATTTTCCACCATCCAGAACCAACATTTCATTGCTGGCATGTAAACATGAACTATCGGACATTGAAACTTGGATTCAGAACTGTTGGACATTGAAATTGGGACTTGTTCTTATATTTCTAGTTTACAGATACTTGATTTTTTAAAGAAAAAATAAGGGGGAGATGCCGGAGTTCATTCATTGTTAGATCAGAATTTGTGTACAAAGCTGTGAAATGATGAGAATCCTATGTAATAATTGACAAACATGGTAATTGACCATTCCTTTGCTACGTATCCCATTGGCTAATCAGTGTGATATGAAAATTAACCGCCAACAACAACAGCTAATTTACCTACTGTAGGTAGATCCCGCCGCTGGCCCGACTTGGGCTGTCTTCAGCGTGATCCCCAGGTGCTATCCGCCCCACCTGGAGATCCTGGCCTGTCCTGTGTGGGGTGGGGTGGGTGGGGTGGGCGGCAGTGAGATCCCCAGACGCTCACTGCCCCAGCGCAGGATCTGGGCCTGTTGAGTGTGGGGTGGCATGGGCAGGGCGGATGGCAGCGAGATCCCCAGCCACCACATGCCACAGCCTAGGATCCAGGCCTGCCATGTGTGGGGTGGGGTGGGTGGGGTGGGTGCCGTGGGTGGCAGCACGATCCGAGGGGCTGCCTGACCCAGCGCAGGATCCGGGCCTGCCATCTGAGACCTGGGGAGATATGGCAGACACTGTGGGATTGGGCGTGCAATCTGCCACCATGGGAGTGGGCCTAAGTGGGCCTAAGTGGTTATCTCCCGAGGGGTCCCAGACTGTGAGAGGGGACAGGTTGGGCTGAGGGACTCCCCCTTCCCCCCGCAGCCAGTGCACAAATTATTGTGCACCAGGCTTCTAGTACTGTTTATATTTACAATTGAGGCTCATTCGGTTGGAGATTTTGCAAAAAAGTGATTTCAACCCTTAATTATTCACGTGTATACAGCTATGAAAACTGACTGAATGTGGTTAAAACTCTTAGAATACACAATGATAGTCCCAGGAAATGATTAGTAATGTCTATGAAATCCATGGAATACATGTAAATAGAGCCTTTATATCTCTAGGACAGTGTTAAAACACTGAATTTGTGTACAAAGCTCTGAAATGAAGAGTATATAATCTAATAAAAAAGAAAAATGCAAATTGACCGCACCTCCACTATGCCCCAAGGCATGCCCACCAGCCAATCAGAGCGACTATATGCAAATTAATCCAAACAAGATGGCGGCCGGCAGCCACGGAGCTGGAGCAAGCTGGAGGCTTGGTTGCCTTGGCGATGAAGGAAGCCAAGCTTCCCACCTGCCCTGGCTGGCTGTGGCCACTGCTCAAGGCAACAAAGTTTCAATTATAGAAGATAAATTAATCCCAGATACCTGCTTCCAGCCAGCCTCCACAGGGAGCTTGGGTGGATGGGGGCTGTGGCCAGATTGCAAACAACCATCTGCCCCTCACCCAGAATGGCCACACCCTCATGGGGTGGGAGTCCCCGCTTGGGGGCTTGGCCAGCCTGCAAAGAGCCATCAGCCACTCACCCAGACTAGCCAGGCACCCCAGCAGGACCTCCCACCCTGAAGGGGGTGTGGCCAGCCTGAAAATAGTCACCAGCCCTTCACCCAGGCTGTCCAGGCACCCCAGGGGGGACCCCCACCCTGAATTGGCTGTGGCCAGCCTGCAAACAGCCATCAGCCCCTCACCCAGGCTGGCCATGCACCCCAGCAGGACCCCCCACCCTGAAGGATGTGTGGCCAGCCTGAAAATAGTCACCAGCCCTTCACCCAGGCTGTCCAGGCACCCCAGGGGGGACCCCCACCCTGAATTGGCTGTGGCCAGCCTGCAAACAGCCATCAGCCCCTCACCCAGGCTAGCCAGGCACCCCAGCAGGACCCCCACCCTCATCCGGGACACCCTTCAGGGCAAACCAGTTGGCCCCCACCCATGCACCAGGCTTCTATCCTATATAATAAAAGGGTAATATGAAAATTAACCCTAACATCAGAACGACTGGGAATGATTGGTCACTATGACACACACTGACCACCAGGGAGCAGACACTCAATGCAGGAATTGCCCCCTGGTGGTCAGTGCACTCCCACAGGGGGGAGCTTTGCTCAGCCACAAGCCAGGCTGACGGCTGACAGTACAGTGGTGGTGGTGGGAGCCTCTACCACCTCCTCAGCAGCACTAAGGATGTCCAACTGCAGCTTAGGCCTGCAAGTGGACATCCCCTGAGGGCTGCCAGGCTTCCAGAGGGATGTCTGACTGCCAGCTTAGGCCAAATCCCTCAGGGAGCGGGCCTAAGCCAGCAGGTAGTCATCCCCTGAGGGGTCCCAGAATGCGAGAGGGCACAGGCCAGGCTGAAGGAAGCCCCTGAGAGCACAAATTTTTGTGCACCGGGCCTTTGGTACAGTTTATATTTCATTGTCAATGAGTTGGCGTTTTTGAAAAAAGTGGTTTAAACCCTTAGGAATTCATGATTATAAAGCTCAGAATTTTTGTACAAAGCTGTAAAATGAGAATACTGTTTACATTTTTAATTCAGGCTCAACGTGTTGGCATTTTTTGAATAAAGTGGTTTAAACCCTTAAGAATTCATGTGTATAGAGCTCAGAAAACTGTCTGAATGTGGTTAAAACATAGAATACACAATGATAGACTCGGGAAATATTTGGGAATGGCTATTAAACTCTGGAAATATATGTAAATAGAGCCTTAATATCTGTATGGCAGTGTTAAAACACAGAATTCGTGTAGAAAGCTGTGAAATGATGAGTATAATATTTATATTTATATTTCAGGCTGAATGAATTGGCGTTTTTTAAAGAAAGTGGTTTAAACCCTTAAGAATTCATGTTTATAGAGGCTAGAATTCATGTTCAAAGCTGTGAAATGAGGAGAATACTCTTTACATTTACAATTGAGGGTCAATGAGTTGGAGATTTTGGAATAAAGTGGTTTTAACCTTTATGAATTCATGTGTATACAGCTAAGAAAACAGACCGAATGTGGTTCAAACTCTTAGAATACACAATGATAGTCCTGGGAAATGATTAGGAATGTCTATGAAACACTTGGAATACAGGTAAATAGAGCCTAAATATTTGTAAGGCAGTGTTAAAACACTGAAAATTCGTGTAGAAAGCTATGAAATAAAGAGCACACTGTTTATATTTACAAATCCGGCTCAATTATTTGGTGTTTTTGGAAGAAAGTGGTTTAAACCTTTAAGAATCCATGATTACAGAGCTTAGTATTTGTGTACCAAGCTGTGAAATGATGAGAATATGGTTTAAATTTACAATTGAGGCTCAATGAGTTGGCGTTTTTGGAAAAATTTGTTGACCGTTAAGAATTCATGTGTATAGAGATCAGACCTTGTGTACGAAGCTGTGAAATGACGAGAATACTGTTTATATTTGCAATTGAGGCTCAATGAGTTGGTGTTTTGGAATAAAGTGGGTTTAATCCTTAATTATTCATGTGTATACAGTTAAGAAAACTGACTGAATGTCATTAAAACTCTTAGAATATACAAGGATAGTCTCAGGAAATGATGAGGAATGTATATGAAACACTTGGGATACATGTAAATAGAGCCTTAATATCTCTAGGACAGTGTTAAAACACTGAAAATTTGTTTGCAATGCTCTGAAATGAAGAGTATAATGTTTATATTTCAGCCTGAATGAGTTGGATTTTTTGAAAGAAAGTGGTTTAGACCCTTAGGAATTGATGATTACAGAGGCTAGAATTTCTGTACAAAGCTGTAAAATGACAAGAATACTGTGTACATTTACTATTGAAGCTCATTGAGTTGGTGTTTTTGGAATAAAGTGGTTTTAACCCTTAAGCATTCATGTGTATACAGCTAAGAAAACAGACTGAGTGTGGTTGAAACTCTTAGAATACACAATGATAATCCAGGGAAATGATTATGAATGTCTATGAAACAAGTGGAATACATGTAAATAGAGCTTTAATATCTGTAGGGTAGTGTTAAAACACTGAAAATTCGTGTAGAAAGCTGTGAAATGACAAGTATACTCTTTATATTTACAATTCCGGCTCAATTAGTTGGTGTTTTTTGGAAAGAAAGTGGTTTAAACCTTTGGAAATTCATGATTACAGAGCTTAGTATTTGTGTAAAAAATTGTGAAATGATGAGAATATGGTTTAAATTTACAATTGAGGCTCAATGAGTTTGCATTTTTGGATGAAAGTGGTTTAACCATTAGGAATTCATGGTTATAGAGCTCAGAATTTGTGTACAAATCTGTGAAATGAGAATACTGTTTACATTTTCAATTCAGTCTCAATGAGTTGGCATTTTTGAAAGAAAGTTGTTTAAACCCTTAAGAATTCATATTTATAGAGGCTAGCGTTTGTGTACAAAGCTGTGAAATGAGGAGAACACTGTTTACATTTACAATTGAGGCTCAATGAGTTGGTGTTTTTGGAATAAAGTGGTTTTAACCCTTAAGAATTCATGTGTATACAGCTAAGAAAACTGACTGAATATGGTTAAAACTCGTAGAATATGCAATGGTAGAGTGGGAAATGTTTGGGAATGTCTATGACACTGTACATACATCTAAATAGAACCTTAATATCTGTAGGGCAGTGTTAAAACACCTAGAATTCATGTAGAAAGCTGTGAATTGATGAGTATACTGTTTATATTTACAGTTCAGGCTCAATGAGTTGGCCTTTTTGTAAAAAGTGGTTTAAGCCCTTCAGAATTCATGTTTATAGAGGCTAGAATTTGTGTACAAAGCTATGAAATGATGCGCATACTAGTTATATTTACATTTGAAGCTCAATGAGTTTCATTTTATTCCTTCATGGCTGGAAGGCTATTCAGACAACCCTGTGTACCTCATCAGGGAAAATGACTTTATGATGGGTTTTCCTACTGTGATGAGATCCAGGCAGTGTTCCAATGGGGACACCAGGTGTTGCCTATCAGAGCTCCACCCAGGAGATCATGAGGAGGTCATGGAGACTCAGTTGGACTAGTACAACTTCTTCCAATCCTTGTCTGGGAGCTAGAGACCAGACTATGGGCAGTCAGAGTGGGCCCAGAGTTGAGGGTGGGTACAGAGGGCTCTGTTCCCACAGGATTAAGATGACCAAGGAGAGCCAGATTTCAGATTCCCACTAAAGTGTTCAGCTGTTCCACCTGCATTTATTTATTTATTTATTTATTTATCATTTATTTATCTATTTCTCATAGTCCTCGGCCAGGATATCTCTCCCTTGACTTTTAGGGAGACTGGAAAAAACCGGGAGAGGCAGCGAGAAACATGGATGTGAGGGAGACACCTGGATTGGTTGCCTCTGGCAGGTGCCCCGAGGGGGCAGGGATCCAGCCTGCAAGGGAGGTAAGTGCCTTTGACCCCAATTGAACCCGAGACCCTTCCATCCACAGGCCTACGCTCTGTCCACTGAGCCAAACCCGCTGGAGCCTCTTCCACTAGCGTCACAGACACATCCCTCCCACCCAGGAGTGTCCTCTGTCATGTGGGAGACCCCTTTCCTTGATTGGGGGTGGAGGTCATGGTGGCCGGGGGTGGGGGATCCCAGAGTAGACCCAGGGGTCCCCCCCACCCCCAACACCACCAAGGCGAGTAGGGGAGTGGCTGAGCCACTCTCCTGGGCCCAGGGTGGGTGTTTGGGGGTGGGGAGGTGGAGTGTTGCAGAGTGGCAGGAAGGGGGCGGGTGTCCTAGTGGACCTCAGGGCCCTGCCTTGGCCACGGGGCGGAGCTTGGGCCAGGAAAATATAAAAATAAAAAGCCTTGGCCCCCTCCCCCTTCCTGACCTGGTGCTGCGCCCCCCCACTCCGCACACCAGCCGCCCCAGCCCGGACCAGATCTCTTTTTGCTGAGCCATCGGCTGTCTCTGGCCCGCCCATCTCCTGAGCTTCCAAAAGATGCAGGAGGGCGCCTTCCGTTGGGGTGCGATTGCCTGAAATTTGGAAGGGGGTGTCCACTGCCACTGGGTAGGACAAAACACCCGAGGGATGGCAAAAAGTGAGGGGCGGCCTGGGCCTTTGGTGGGGGCCGCGGGGTTCCCTTAGCAGTTTGGGGAGCTACCTCCCTCTGCAGCACCCGGGGTTCGATGGGTTCCCCCTGTTGTGGGGCCCCTGTTGCCCTCGAAAAGCGCAGAGCGCTTGGGGCTTGCACCTGCTTGGGAGAATGGAAGAGACACGCCCCTCCAATGCAGGGCTGTTGTCTGTTAGGCGCGAGACACCATTTCCTAATTTTTTTTTTTAAAAAAAATATTTATTGGTTTCAGAGAGGAAAGGAGAGGAGAGAGAGATAGAAACGTCAATGATGAGAGAGAATCACTGATCGGCTGCCTCTTGCACGCCCCACTGGAGATCGAGCCCGCAACCCAGGCATGTGCCCCTGACCGGAATCGAACCTGGGACACTTCAGTCCTCAGGCAGGACGCTCCATCCACTGAGCCAAGCCGGCTAGGGCGCCGTTTCCTAATTTTTGAGGAGGACGAGGGTTGTGGAGGGGAGGCACACTAAGAGGAGGTGGGAGTTCATTCCGAGAGTAGACCCGTGGGGGATGGGAGGTTCCCCCCACACCGCCAAAGGGAGGATGGGGCGGGCTAAAAAAATCCCAATTAAAAGCCCACAGCACCCGGTATTCCCAGGCGGTCTCCCATCCAAGTACTAACCAGGCCCGACCCTGCTTAGCTTCCGAGATCAGACGAGATCTGTTCAGGGTGGTATGGCCGTAGACCCTGAAGCTGGCCTCCGAGAACCTCAAGAGCCCGCGGCGCCGGGCCTCCAGGCCCGCTGAGCCCTGGGCCCCCTGGCTGACCTGCTGCTCAGCTCCCCCCACCCTCCGCCCTGTCCGCCCGACCTCCCTCTAGCTGGGACTGGATCTGTCTCTGCTGAGCCACCAGCTGCCTCTCATCCACCTTCTGAGCTTCCAGGGCGGAGGAGCGGCTCCCGGTGGGGGTGCGATGTCCTGGGGAGCCCGGAAGGGGGCGCCCTCCCCAACTGGGCTCCGCTAGGGATTCCACTTCACATCCCCATGGCAGCATTTTGTTGGGGAGAATCCAATGGCTAAACGCTTAGTTGTGACCAAAAATGAGCATGTGCGAAGGCAGGGTCCAGGGAGTGGAGGTGGAGGCCGCCCACCGTGTAGGCCCACAGCCAGCCCCAGGTCTGATGCGCCGTGTCCTGCGAGACCATAGGAGGGGATATGGCCTGGGTGGTCACCCCTTCGTTTCCTCCGTTTCACCCTCTTACAGGTGGAGACCTAGCGAGGTGGCCCAGGGCAGTGTGACTCTACCAGTATCACAGTGCTG
The DNA here is from genome assembly GCF_028538775.1 of Myotis yumanensis. Classification (NCBI taxonomy): domain Eukaryota; kingdom Metazoa; phylum Chordata; class Mammalia; order Chiroptera; family Vespertilionidae; genus Myotis; species Myotis yumanensis. Next base: position 1,832,069 of record NW_027223758.1, on the reverse strand, counting down.
AAGCCCAGGCCTGTTGGGAGTGGCGGTCCAGGCCACATCCCACCCCGTCTAGTGATCTGGCCCTCTCTGAGTTTTTGCATCCGGCACATGTCACAGGTGGGGCAGGTTTTATGTCATATACACCGGTCCAGGTCTCTAGAAGATTGTTCCCTGCATCATCCCTCGTGTGTCGGCAGGGTCCCTGGGAAGGCCCAGGAGGACACAGTGGCTTTGCCAGGACACTAAGCCAATCAGACAACACAGGTCTAACTGGGCTCTCCTGAATGCTAGGCCCCTGGTGGCAAGAACGGGGAGCTGTGGGAGAAAGCTGAGTTGGGGAACGTGGACTATTTCTGGGGGTGTCAGTCAAAAGCCCAGAGGGGTTTCCGGGCAAGTGTGCTTAAAGGAAAACATACAGGTAATGGAACCTTGCAAACTTTATGTCACTTCCTCAGCGACAGGACAATACAGAAGCTAGAACTCTGGTCACCAGGCACCACATTCCTGAGACAGGCCCCTATCACCTCACTTGACTGGAGACCTGGGAGAGAGCAGGATGTTCTCCACTGGTCTCCAGATGTCCTTGGGCTGTGTCTTTGGAAAAGCTTACAACAAAACTGTTTCACTCATGCAGACAGTGGCTCTAGTCTCCCTTCTGACGCCTGCTGTCCTTGAGCAGTGTGTAGCCTCAGGTAACTTACGACAGCCTAGCGTTGGCCAATCCCAGGAAGGCCACAACTGGGAGCACTTGTGGGCATCATATCAGTAGGCCTCAGGGTCTTGCCTCCTATACTCCCTCTACTGGGGATTGAGCCCACAACCCGGGCATGTTCCCTGACCCAGAATTGCACTGTCACCTCCCGGTTCATAGGTTGATGCTCAACCACTGAGCCACATCAGGCAGGCAGAAGCATTAATTTTATGATACATTTTAACTCATAAAAAGTTACAATAGCCCTCATGCTAGCAATTTTTCTATTTTCTTTAATTTTATTATCAATTTAAAAGCATTGAGAGCAGCAGAATGTCACGCCTGGGCACAACAGTCTGAAATGTGTGACCTGAACGTCATCATAGGGAACTGCAAAGCAACCCAAATTCAGGAACATCTCAAAAGTATCTTGCCTGTACTCTTCAAAAAATATCCCGGCAATAAAGGACAAAGTCTAAATTTCAGATAAAGGGAGATTAAAAAAATATTTGCATCAGAACCAGCAAAATCCTGTGTATTTTTCCTCTAAAACTTGCACCACATAATTTCTCTTTTTTATTTTTATTTAATTTTTCATGATGTCTAATCTTTTTTTTTAATTAAATCTTTATTGTTCAGATTATTACATTAGTTACTCTTTTTTCCCACCATAACTCCCCTCCACCCAGTTCCAACCCCACCCTCTGCCCTCACTCCCCATCCACTGTCCTCATCCATAGGTGCACGATTGTTGTCTAATCTCTTCACTCACCCCCACACCCCTTTCCCGCCCCCCCCCAAGAATAGTCAGTCCATTCCCTTTCTATGTCCCTGATTCTATTACAATCACCAGTTCATCAGATTATTTATTCACTTGATTTTTAGATTCACTTGTTGATAGATGTGTATTTGTTGTTCATAATTTGTATCTTTACCTTTTTCTTCTTCTTCCTCTTCTTACAGGATACCTTTCAGCATTTCATATAATACTGGTTTGGTGGTGATGAACTCCTTTAGCTTTTTCTTATCTGTGAAGCTCTTTATCTGGCCTTCACTTCTGAATGATAGCTTTGCTGGATAAAGTAGTCTTGGTTGTAGGTTCTTGGTATTCATCACTTTGAATATTTCTTGCCATTCCCTTCTGGCCTGCAAAGTTTCTGTTGAGAAATCAGCTGACAGTCGTATGGGTACTCCCTTGTAGGTAACTGATTTTCTTTCTCTTGCTGCTTTTAGGATTCTCTCTTTGTCTTTTGCTCTTGGCATTTTAATTATGATGTGTCTTGGTGTGGTCCTCTTTGGATTCCTTTTGTTTGGGGTTCTCTGCACTTCCTGGACTTGGAAGTCTATTCCTTTCACCAGGTAGGGGAAGTTTTCTGTCATTATTTCTTCAAATAGGTTTTCAATATCTTGCTCTCTCTCATCTTCTGGCACCCCTATAATTCGGATGTTGGTACGCTTGAAGCTGTCCCAGAGGCTCCTTACACTATCTTCATATTTTCGGATTCTTTTTTCATTTTGCTTTTCCGGTTGGGTGTTTTTTGCTTCTTCGTATTTCAAATCTTTGACTTGATCCTTGCGACCCTCTGGTCTGCTGTTGGGAGTCTGTATAATATTCTTTATTTCAGTCAGTGTATGCTTAATTTCTAGTTGGTCCTTTATCACAACATCGAGGGTCTCATTAGATTTCTTGAGGATCTCACTACATTTATCGGCAGTCTTACCAGTCTTTTCAAGGGCTTCTAAACAGTTCTTTAAAGACCTTAAAAGTGTGGTTTTGAACTCTATATCCAACAGTTTGCTTTCCTCCAATTCTGTCGTTTGTGTCCTGTTTCTTTGTCTTGGCATTTTTTTATGCTTCGCTGTGTCGATAGAGTGCCTTTCTGTGCTAAGTGTCCCAATTACCTAAGGTAGACACTCTTGCTGCACCCCCTTGTGGGCTTTGTGCACAGTCTTGTTGTGGTTAAGCCTTGATTGTTGTAGTTATCACTGTGAGGAATTGACCTCCAGGTCAATTGGCTGTGAGAATCAGCTGTGTCTGCGGTGGGAGAACTTCTGTGCTGGAGACACCCCTCTGGGGCTAGACTTGCTTCGATGGGGCTTTGGTGCTCACTGAGTCTGCCTCCTGAGTGTGTCTTTTATGGTTCCACGGAGCTTAAAGCTGGATGGTCCCACTCTGACCTCTGGGCTTCCTGGCTCCTGGATCTCTAGGGAGGTGCTAATCTAGCCTTTGCCTGAGGCTATCCAGCAAAAGCCTCCCTGCAGGGCTTGGGCGGGGCGGGTCCCACGGGATCAACAGGGCAGGGTTAGCAATTATGGCTGCTCTCAGTCTTGCCCTCAGAGGCTCTGCTTCTCAGTGTCCCAGTAGTCGCTGCAAGCCCCACGGAGAGAAAGCTGCCCTAGGGTTCTGAGCGATGCCAGACAGTCCCGCTTCTCCCGTATGAGTCTGGGTCCTTAGAGACTCACCCGGAACTGGAGCTCAGAGCCTGAGACTCCCTCCCGATTGAAAACAACCGTGCCCTCAGCCTCCAGCCCGCTCCACATGCACTCCGAACCTTAGTATTTTACTTCAGCACTGCGCCTCCTCTGAGCCTCGGTATGCTTTTCTCTTTCCTCCTAGTTGTAGAACATCCACTCAGCCAGCTTTCCTGTGGTTCTGGATGATGTCCGTTCCGTCTTTTAGTTGTATTTTTGAAGTGGTTGTTCGAGGCAGCAAACTCTCGTGTTTACCTATGCCGCCATCTTGGTTTTCTCCCCATGATGTCTAATCTTTACAAAAATCCTTCAATGACAAAAATATGCCCAAATCTATTATTTCAGAAACTTGGGCAGCAGATGGAGAGAGCAATACCCAGTGAAGATTATAAATCTAAAATGGGGAGATTAAGTCCCATGAGGCTTGCTTGGGCTGATTTACAAGCTCTGCCATGGTGTCTGTCTCTGGGAGATGCTCACTAAATACCTGTTGTCTGGAAGGAGGAATGAAAGAGTAAGTGAGGGAGTCACTGATGTTTATCAGACACGTGCATTTCTCCTGGGAAAGCACACTCAGTCTGTGGCTGCCCACTCCTCACAGAAGAGCGGGTCCTGCAGAGCAGTCAGCGTGACTGGAAGGGCTCTTTCCCACCTGGAAGGGCACCTCCCTGCCAGCACAAAGGAGGCGGTCTCTGGGCCCCGGAATGGAATCCAGTCAGGAGAGCAATAGAGTGACAGAAGTCACTGCCTGATTGTGCCAATAAACACGGTTCTCCGCCCGATCACTTCAATGTTCTGTCCATTACTTCAGCCCTAAGCTGATGTGGACATATTTCATGCTCTTTTATCCAAGGAAACCTTCACTATCTATCCATATAAAGAGCCACGAGCCATCACATCCAAAACAACTGAATGAACGACTGAACAGGCTGAGTGGGGCAACAAGGCTGGCAGGGGGGTTAGTGAGGGACGACCAAACGACTGAACAGCAGGCTGTGTGGGGCAACCAGGCTGGTGGTGGTGAGGCGTTAGTGAGGGATGACCAAACAACCAAACAGCAGGCTGTGTGGGGCGACCAGGCCAGCAGGGGGGCAGTGAGGGGTGACCAAGCCAGCAGAAGGAAGCAGTTGGGGGTGACCAGGCTGGCTGGGGGGCCAGTGAGGGGAGACCAGGCCAGCAGGGGGGGAGTTGGGGGCAACTAGACTGGCAGGGGGGCAGTTAGGGGCAACCAGGCTGGCAGAGGGGGGCAACTGGGGGTGACCAGGCTAGCAGGGGAGCAGTTGGGGGTGATCAGGCTGGCAGGAGGGGCAGTTAGGGGCAACCAGGTTGGCAGGCAGAGGCAGTTAGGGGTGATCATGCTGGCAGGGGGGCCAGTTAGGGGCAATCAAGGCAGGCAGGCAGGTGAGCAGTTAGGAGCCAGCAGTCCCAGATTGTGAGAGGGATGTCCGACTGCTGATTTAGGCCCCACGATTGGGCCTAAACTGGTAGTTGGACATCCCTGGAGGGGTCCCAGATTGGAGAGGGTGCAGGCTGGGCTGAGGGGGACCTCCCCTGCACGAATTTCATGCACCGGGCCTCTAGTCTATATATATAAAAGCTTAAGTGACCGTTACAACTGGACAACAAGCTGGAAGTTATGATGCACACTGAGCACCAGGGGGCAGGTGCTCAATGCAGGAGCAGAAACCACAGGCATGGATACATGGAACAGACTGATGAATCTCAGAGGGAAGGGAGGAGGCGGGGAGGGCAGAAAGAGATTTACCAAAGATCTTATATGCATACTAGAGGCCCGGTGCCCATGCACCAGTGGCATCCCTCGGCCTGGCCTGCGGGTATTGGGCTGAAACTGGCTCTCCGACATCCCCCAAGGGGTCCTGGATTGTAAGAGGGTGCAGGCCAGGCCAATGGACCCCACCAGTGCACGAATTCATGCACCAGGCCTCTAGTAACTCTATATTCTCTTATAAAGGCCCTGTAATTTCAGAAGTGTATTCTATAGTTAGTAAAGCTACAATCATTAGCAACTCAGATTGTTCATTTGATCTCCTTTCACATTCAAATGGTCAGCAGATCACCACCATACCTAATTTAAATCTCTGCCCTGTATAAAATGTGTACTATAATCTTAGAACCAGGGGTAAGTAGGTATTAAGAGTCACAAAAATTATGCATTTTGAAAGTCTTGTTACTTAAACAATAGTCATTTTCTTTATGGGATTTGCCTATATGAAGAGCATTTTTCCTACATGTAAGCAGTCCTCCATCCTGAAGAACTCTCTCAAATTTTTAGAATTATATAATGTTAGAAATTCAAGCATCTTAGGAATTACATAGTCTAATTTCTTTATATTAGGGAAGAGAAAAGTGAGGCCCAGAGGTTCTGATGTTGAGCAGTGTTACAAGCACTTCAGCAAAGCCAAGAGCTGACTGCTCTCCCAGAGGCCTCTCCACAATCACAGCTTCCTCTCTTCAGGAATAATTATTTACTACAGGAAAGAGACATCAGGAGCAGTGAGGGTTCTGTTAGAACACTTAGACAAGGATCAGATTTGAGTTCAAGGGGATTAGAAGAAGGAAAAGAGAAACAGGAAAAATAAATACTAGAAGAGTATGAAAATACAATCTGTTCATAATAATAAAAATCTTTATAGAAAATCTGAGACTTGTGAGAAAGACAGGATGGAAGAATATGGATCACAAGGTATATGTAATGTTCCTTCAAAACACTGCAAGGACCATTATAATTCGGGAAACCCACAAGTGGTTTGCAGGAAGCCACCCATTGTCTTCACTAGCAGAGAAGTGCAAACAAGGATCCTGGAACGATGGTGAACCTTGAACCCATGGCAAGGGCCTGAGTTATGCACCAATTGTCTAGTCCAGACAATGGGGGCTCAAGCTATTTCCTGATCAAATAGTCTCAGAGTAAATCCTTCTAATATTTACTGACCTTTAAGATAGTCTGTCTGTTACTGCAATTACCTGCCTGACTAAGAGCTAGATGTGTATCCAACATTGAATAAAAGACTGATGAAGCCTGGGCACCAGTGGAAGTCCTTTCTCTTGCATTGGGCTTGCCTGCCTGGCCCCTAATATTTCCAAATTATTATTTCTTGTCTCATCTTTTTCATTTATGTGTGGCCCCTCTTCCAGATCCTGTACCCTGAACCACACACACTGTCGGGCTGTGTCCCCAGCATTGGAAAGACTTACGTTGTCTGTGGGACACTCTGAATGATATCATCTCAGTCTCCCTTTACAAGTGTCTTCAATGGAAATGTTCTCCAGTTAATTCACTTACTATTACACGCTTTTCAGAAAAATTGTACTGAATTTATTTAGTTTCATATGTACATTTCTATAACACATCATCTGTGCATGGGTCCAAAGTCAAGTCTCCTTCTCTCCCACCCTCTCCTACCTCCCCCACCCCTTTCCCTCTTGTAATCGCCGTACTGTTCTCTGTGTTGATGTGTCTTTTTCTTTTTGGTGAATCCCTTCATCTTTTTCATCCAACCCCACACAACACCCCTCCCGTCTGATAGCTGTCAGTCTGTTTTGTATCTATGAGTCTGTACATATTTTGTTCATTCGATTATACATGTAAGTGAAATCATATGGTATTTGTCTTTCCCTGATTGGCTTATTTCACTTAGCATAATACTCTCCAGGTCCATCCATCCATGCTGCCTCAAAAGGTAAGATTTCCTCCCTTTTTATGGCCAAGAAGTATTCCATTGTATAAATTTTTGATGTTTTTTGTGAGTGGAGACACTGAGGCAAGCTTGGCGTGTAGGATGAAGTAGAGCAGAGGGCTACCACTCGCTCAGGCGTGTAGCAAAGCCCCCAAAGCTCTCATGGCTTTTATTTGGGGAGTACAGCAAATAACAATGGAGTACAGCAAGTGACAATGATTAACAGGCATGCCTATGAGATCATCTAAGCTAAGTTATACATTACACTATTAATTTCCTATGTTATACAAAGACCCTTTCCACCTGCAGCAGTGCACCCTCCCTTAAACTTTCCATGCCCTCATGGACTATTTATCACCTCAAGGAAAGTTCTGCCTCTGAACAATAAGTCTTGCATGCAAGACTTTGTTCTGACGTGGCCCGCTTGCAGGCCCCCGCCTTTTCCTGGCAGAGCGTCCTCTTCTGGTTAACTTTTCGTTCCACTTGTTCATCTACATTTCCCCCTTTTTAGTTTTGCTGCACGTTTGAATTATGACAGAGAAAATAGCAAAGCTATTTCATTATAAGGTACACAAGTTAACAAGGTACAATTAAAACAAGATATTTCCCTAGTAGTTTGAGTCCATTGAACTAGTCCTTTCAAGAATTAGTGGTGTTTTTAGCTACATTTAATCAGGCTTTAAAACCCAATTGCAAACAATGATTACCCAGTCCCAAATACACAGGCATTCCGGCACCTGGTTTCAAAGGCCCACGATCTTCAAAAAGTCCAGGCATCTTATTAGAGTCATTAGTTACAGGGCCTTCCATGGGCATTCACAGGCATAGGTGCTTCACCTGTCCCCATGTAGGTGGAGGAGTGTTTCGGGTGCGAGGCAACGGCGTGCGAATTATTTGTCCTCCCTGGATGGTTAGCTGCGCAAACCGGTCTTCCAGTCCCGCTTCATTACACTTTCTCTTGCTCGCCCTGCCTTAACTTGACTCTTTTATCAGGAATCCAGAACTTCTTAGTTCCTGTGGAAACATAAGCATAACCTCAACCCCACCTTAAAACGGTAGTCGGGCACTATTGATTAGTAGTGACATCTTGGTATATGACAGGTTGTTCTACCGGGACCTCCTTTTTATGTCCCCAATGTGTTTCAGCAGCTGACACTGCATCTGTATTCAAATTTAAAAAATTTAAAGTAAATAGAGCTCTTAATAATCTTCGTTGGGGAGTCTGGCCTTGATACCAGCTCTTCTCCCCCTTTTTGTTTTTGCAGCATTTCCTTAAGGGTTTGGTTCTGCAGTTCAATAATTGCTTGACCTCTACTGTTTCCAGGAATTCTTATAATATGTTTAATATCAAACTGTTGAAAAAAATGTTGACACTTACCTGGTAAATATGCTGAGCCATTGTCAGTTTTAATGGCTCGGGGTTTGCCTATTACAGCAAAGGCTTTAATGCTGGGTTTGGAATTCCAGGTTGTAAAGGTTCTATAGGCTCAATAATTTCATTAATCCGTCTTAAATTAGTAAGCATACGCTATTTACCTGACTTTTTTCTTTATAACAAAGACAGGGGAATTCCACGGACTAGAGCTGGCTTCAATATGCCCTAGTTGTACCTGTTCTTTAATAATAATTTGGAGCGCTTCCAACTTCTCTCTTGTTAGGGGCCACTGCTCTACCCAAACTGGTTTTAGTTGTTTTTTATTTTAATGGTAGGGCGAAGCACTTTGGAATGGCCCCCTTTATAAATTTTGATCCTGAATACTGGTGTCAGTACCAGCTTGAAAAATTATTTGTTTATGGCCTTTCTCTAAAGAAGGTATAGTAATTGTAGCCCCCCATTGTTGTAAAAGATCTCTTCCCCACAAAGATAGTGCAATGGAGGCAACATATGGCTGTATTTCGCCTTTTTGTCCTTCAGGCCCCTGACATTCAAGTACATTAGAGCTTTGTAAAATCTCAGTGAGGTTTACAACCTGTAAAAGTTGCATTCACCTTGTGTACCGGTCAAGATTGAGGCCAGTGCAAAGTAAAAATTATAGTTACATTAGCTCTAGAATCTACCAGGCTGATAATTTTTACTCCCTCCGGGAACAAACTGTAAAAATTGAGGTCTTTGGCCTCCTAAAATTGCATGCTAAAAAACCTTTTTTCCTGTGCTACCAAATCCCCCAGTTCGCTTAACTGGTGCTGTATGCCCTATTTGATTATAGGGAAGTAATAATAACTGTGCCATTTTTTTCTCCAGCCTTTATATTTATAATACTAGAAGCAGACATTATAACTAATATTTCTCCTTTATAATTTGCATTAATAACTCTGGGAGTATGTTTAGCTTTCCCTTGTGGGACCTTTGCCTTCAGACAATTCTTTTTCATATGTCCCACTTTCCCACATCCATAGCATTTAACAGGATGGGAATTGTAGTTTTTAATGTATCAGCAAGAAAATTAGCATTATTATTAATTATTTATATAAGATTTTAATAAGATGATGATGATGATGATGATATTAATATTATTTGTATAACTTTAGAAAATGATTGGGCCGGGGTGCCGGCCTCCTCCATTTTTGACTAAGCCTTTAAGCAACAAGCTCTAATCTGTGCCATAACAGCATCCTCTAACAGCACCTGTTGCTGTATGCTAATATGTGTCCCAGTTCCTGTTAGCTGGTCAAAATTACATCCAGGGGGATTTTGTTGGGCGTTAATCATCACCACTCTCCTGGCTTCTTCCTACCACCAGGACTTAAATTGCAGATATTACCCTTGGGCTAATACTGCCTTAGCTATTGTATTTTAATAATAAGGAATTAATTTATAATCTGTATAAATTAATTCTGTATTAATTAATATATAAAAATTAATAATATATAATTATCTATAATAATATTATAATTAATAATATATATAACCCTTGAAGGTATTGAGCATTAGCAGCTCTTTGTGTCCTCAGGTGGGTGGTGGAGGCTCAGCCGCTAACGCCGGATTAATGACTAGTGCCGTTTTACTTTCACTTTTCGGAGGCGGTGCAGCCAACTCCTGAGGACTTTTATTTTCTTCCTTTTTCTTACTACTGTAAGCAATAATTCTTTTAGACTCCCTAAAAGCTCCTTCATTTCTGTTTCCCTTCTCTTCACTCATCTTTTCCTTAACTTGGTCGGGGGGGCGGGGGGGGGGGGGTTTACGATCCTCTTCCGAACCAGCAGAAGATGAATCCTCCAGCTCTGAATGGCTGGCTGAGGTTATGCTTTCATAGCCCCCTAATTCATTTTGCAGTTAGTCTTCTGTCCTTTTCTTGACTCCCTCGGTTCAGTGACCTCTAACGGGAGCGGCTCGGGTGGTAGTGATTTCCCAGGAGGGAGAGGCTCAGGGCTTAAACACCTAGCTCCTGGAGCAGCACTTTGGGACCTCAAAGGAATTTCTTCATAATCTTCAGAATCAGACTGAAAAGGCTGTAAAGCTAACGTTAATAAATTAAAAACAGCCCACACATCAGCCTCTATTGCATTTCCCTGTTGATGAGCCCTCCTTAATGACCTTCCAACTTGTTTCCACAACTTAAGATTTAACTGCTGTTTTCCCTCTGGGTGAAACCAACAACAGTGCTGCTGAATTGCCTTAAACAATTTTTTAAAAACTTCATCCTTCACTTTTACCCCTGAGCTCTTTAACAATGATTTCAAGACAGCTATATATTGACTCTGCATCGACGGGCTATTCCCCATGACTCTGACTATTGCCGAAAGTTCCGCGTACTCTGCGCTGGCAAATCCCTTTCGCTCCTACTGATCCCAATTTCTTACCTTTGGGTCCCTGATCTGTTCAGGCGCCATTTGTTGATGTTGTTTGTGAACAGAGACACTGAGGCAAGCTTGGCGTGTAGGATGAAGTAGAGCAGAGGGCTACCACTCGCTCAGGCGTGTAGCAAAGCCCCCAAAGCTCTCATGGCTTTTATTTGGGGAGTACAGCAAATAACAATGGAGTACAGCAAGTGACAATGATTAACAGGCATGCCTATGAGATCATCTAAGCTAAGTTATACATTACACTATTAATTTCCTATGTTATACAAAGACCCTTTCCACCTGCAGCAGTGCACCCTCCCTTAAACTTTCCATGCCCTCATGGACTATTTATCACCTCAAGGAAAGTTCTGCCTCTGAACAATAAGTCTTGCATGCAAGACTTTGTTCTGACGTGGCCCGCTTGCAGGCCCCCGCCTTTTCCTGGCAGAGCGTCCTCTTCTGGTTAACTTTTCGTTCCACTTGTTCATCTACAATAAATACTCTATATATCTAGCCTGTGTTGAAACTGAAAAATGACGTCAGATAAAATGAGAGGAGTTTGGGGCTGCGATGGTTACAGGACAGTCCAGGGGAGGATGCAGGAACAGCCTGTGGGGAGAGCCCTGCTCGTTCTCCTCCCTTGGCTGTTTGTGGGGAGGGCGGCTAGGAGAGAGCGACAGAAAGGGGAGCCCACCTTTTGTTCTCTCCTCCCTGCATCAAAGAAACAAAACTATTCCAGGGACTCTTGGGTTCCTCCAGAGCCAGGACACACTGAAGGACCATCCGGCTGAAGCCAGCGTGGAGGGAAATGTGCTAGTGATGAGGTTGCTGAGCTCGGGTCCAAGCCCTGCTCCTCCGCTTAGTCCTGTTGTGGCTGGAACTCTGCCCAGCGCTGCACCGCCTGAAACCAGGAGGGTGAAGGGAGCTGCGGGGGTGGCTGGCGCTTCTGGGAGCCCCTGCTTCAGTGCCACACGCCCTCCTCTAAATGACACTTAATAATCCCAGCCCCGCCCTGCTCTGCCCACCCTCGGGGGCAGCTGGTTCTTGCTTTTGAACCCATCACATGGCGCACAGAAAACTAATGACTAAAATCCTGTAGCACCAAAACATGTATTTTTTGCCAATCTGACCAAAAAACAGGTATATTTTTTTTTTTTTTTTTTTTTTTTGTTTTTTTTAAATTAAATCTTTATTGTTCAGATTATTACATTTGTTCCTCTTTTTTCCCCCCATAACTCCCCTCCTTCCAGCTCCCACCCCACCCTCCACCCTCACTCCCCACCCACTGTGTTCATCCATAGGTGCATGATTTTTGTCCAGTCACTTCCCGCATCTCCCACACCCCTTTTTCCCCCAAGAATAGTCAGTCTATTCCCTTTCTATGTCCCTGATTCTATTATAATCACCAGTTCATTCTGTACATCAGGTTATTTATTCACTTGATTCTTGGATTCATTTGTTGATAGATGCATGTTTGTTGTTCATAATTTGTATCTTTACCTTTTTCTTCTTCTTCCTCTTCTTAAAGGATACCTTTCAGCATTTCATATAATACTGGTTTGGCGGTGATGAACTCCTTTAGCTTTTCCTTATCTGTGAAGCTCTTTATCTGACCTTCAATTCTGAATGATAGCTTTGCTGGATAAAGTAATCTTGGTTGTAGGTTCTTGGCATTCAGCACTTTGAATATTTCTTGCCATTCCCTTCTGGCCTGCAAAGTTTCTGTTGAGAAATCAGCTGACAGTCGTATGGGTATTCCCTTGTAGGTAATTGAGCCTCTTTCTCTTGCTGCTTTTAAGATTCTCTCTTTGTCTTTTGCTCTTGGCATTTTAATGATGATGTGTCTTGGTGTGGTCCTCTTTGGATTCCTTTTGTTTGGGGTTCTCTGCGCTTCTTGGACCTGTAAGTCCATTTCTTTCACCAGGTGGGGGAAGTTTTCTGCCATTATTTCTTGAAATAGGTTTTCAGTATCTTGCTGTCTCTCATCTTCTGGCACTCCAATGACTCTGATATTAGACCGCTTAGAGCTGTCCCAGAGGCTCCTTACACTATCTTCACACTTTCGGATTCTTTTTTCATTTTGCTTTTCCAATTGGGTGTTTTTTGTCGAATCTTTGGTTTGATTATTGTACTCCTCTGGTCTGCTATTTGGTATAATATTCTTTATTTCAGTCCGTGTATGCTTACTTTCTAATTTCCTTATCGTAGCATCGAGGATCTCATTAGTTTTCGTGAGGCTCTGCACATATTTATGGCAAGCCCTCAAAATTGCGATTCTTAGCTCCATATCCTCCATTTCTGTCATGTTTTTTTGTCTCCGCATCTTTTATGCTTTCTTGGTGCACCCCCTTGTGGTCTCTGTGCGCAGTCTTGTTCTAGCCAAGCCTTAATTGTTGTAGTTAACACTAGAGGGATTTGACCCCCACGCCGACTGGCTATAGGAATCAGCTGTACGGAAAATGTCTGCCTTCTGGGGAGGCGCTAATCCAGCCTTTGCCTGAGGCGATCGGCAAATGGCTGTGCGCAGGCTTTGGGCGGGGCGGGATCAACAGGGCGGGCGGAGGGAGCAGTTATGGCCACGCTCAGTCCCGTTCCCAGAGGCTCTGCTTCTCAGAACCCCGGTAGCCGCTGCAAACCTCGGAGAGAAAGCTGCCCTCAGGTTCCAACTGATGCCGGATAATCCCGCTTCTCCCGTTTGAGTCTGGGTCCCTAGAGACTCGCCCGGATCTGGAGGCCAGAGTCTGAGACTCACTCCCGACAGAAAACGACAACCGCGCCCTCAGCCACCAGCCCGCTTTGCGCGCACACCTCGGTACCTTTGTATTTTCCACACTGCGCCGCCTCTGAGCCTCGATTTGCTGTTCTCTTTCCTTCTAGTTGTAGAGTCTCTCTTCAGCCAGCCTTCCTGTGGTTCTGGGTGATGTCCGTTCAGTCTTTTAGTTGTATTTTTGAAATGGTTGTTTGCGGCAGCGGTCTCCGGTGTTTACCTACGCCGCCATCTTGGTCTCCCGAGTTCCTTTTTTATTCATTCCCACAGATGGCTTCTGTGCTGGCTGTTGCCATTTTTTATTTGATGTCTAAGGGAAAAGCGGTCAGTGCCCTGACTAAATAGTTTTAAAATTCCCTTGGCACACCGGTTGGAAATCACTGCCTTTAAGTAATATTTTTACCGTTTAGTTACCTAAGCAATAACTTTCTACCAAATTAACAGTGATTTCTATTATATTTTACTGTGTGGTTTCTACCTCCAGGTCTTTACTTATGTAAACTCACACCAGGAAGGGACCCTGGGGGGGCTGGAGGGCTCCGTGTGGTGACAGATGGCAAAGCGACGCTTCCTCCGCGTGGGAATCGGCTGCCGGCCCCACAGCAGGAGCAGCCACTCCGCGGACTGTGGCCTGGGCGGCTCTCACCACCCACTGGGGCCTTTACAGAAAGAAAATGAGAAGGTCTCCGCTCAGGTCCTAGTCAGACCACCAGGGAACGGCTATCACAGCCTAAACCACCACCTACTTCTCACCCTCAGCGGGCTTATCTTTTTTTTTTTTTTTTTTAGCTTCAAATGTACAATGTAATGATTCAATATTTGTATATATTACAAAATGATCACCCCAATAGGTCTAGTTAACATCTGTCACCATGCATTGTTAAAATTTTGTTTCTTATGATGAAAATTTTTAAGCTCTACTTTCTTAACAACTTTGAAAGATGCGATACAGGCCGAAACCGGTTTGGCTCAGTGGATAGAGCGTCGGCCTGCGGACTGAAAGGTCCCGGGTTCGATTCCGGTCAAGGGCATGTACCTGGGTTGTGGGCACGTCCCCAGTGGGAGATGTGCAGGAGGCAGCTGGTCGATGTTTCTCTCTCATCGATGTTTCTAGCTCTCTATCTCTCTCCCTTCCTCTCTGCGGAAAATCAATAAAATATATTTAAAAAAAAAAAAAAAAAAAAAAAAAAAAAAAAAAAAAGAAAGATGCGATACAGGATTATGAACTGTAGATGCTGTGCCGCATGACATCCGCATGACTTACTTGTTTTCTAACTGCAAGCTTGTGCCTTTGAATCCCCTTCACCCATTTCGCTCACCCTCCACCCCTCCACTCCCGGCAACCGGTCTGGTTCTCTGTATCTATGAGCTTGGTTTTCAGCGGGCTTATCTTGCTGGAAACAGACACAAAACTCACTGTGCAGATGGCGAAATTATAATGTACCGACCAGAGCAGAGAGCGCTGACCTCGTCTCTCTGAGCCTCGCTTCTGAGCAGAGAGAGTCCGTCCTTTGGCGTCAGAAATGACACCTTCCCTCTGGGCACCTGCCTGCCTCGCAGGCAGCTAACTTGCCCAAGGGCGGCCTTCAACCCCCTGACCCCTCCACACCCATAACTGGGACCTGATTTCAAACTGCCCGGCAGGTCAGGACAGGTGTGACTCGGGATGAAGCAAAGTTTGGATAAAATCCACGGTCAGATCCCTGCGGCCTGGGAGAGGGTGGAGGGGAGGACCGCACCCTGGGCTGAGCCCAATGCCACGGCCAGGCGCTGGCAGACGGGCTGCACGTGGTGTCATCCTGAAGCTGGAAGTGGCTGAGCAGTGTCCGAGGAGGTGATGGCTCCTCATGCTTATTGCACTGAGATGCCTGAGCGCCCCGAGCAGGAGGAAGAAGCAGCAGCCAAAGGCTCAGAGGCGGCACCGCTCCGTGGATGCACCTGTGAGCCCTGCGTCCAGGCTCCAGGCTGGAGGGAAGCGGGGGGCTGGGGGGGGGAGGGGGCGGGGTGTGAGACGGTCCATAGTACAACACTCGGACCCACAAGGACCATGGCAGCAGCTACTGAATGAGTCTAGGCTTGAAAGGGCGTCTCTTGTTATTGGCAATTGAAAAAGACCAGGTCTTGTAGCCAGCAACTGACTCGAGTAGCCAGTTTCTAACAGCAGCTCAGCCCCAGGGCGTTTCTTGCGGTGCTGGCTGTGCCCTTGGCCAGGAGCCAGCACCACCGCTGGTGCCTGTGGTCCCTGCCACGCCTCCCACAGAGACGGGTCCATGCAGAGCGACGGGCAGCACGATGCCTCCACCTCAGGGTTCATAGAAACTGGCTCTCACATGTGCTAATTCCCGACTCCAACTGCCACTGGGGCCCAGAGGCCCGTGGTCCAGGGGACAGGCGATGGCTGGCCCAGCACCCATTCCTGTGGCCCAGGGACCCGAGGGCCCGCGCTGGAGTCACTTCCCTGGGGCCTGAATAGACGATCAGACAGACATTCCTGGCAACCGGCCAAATGCCCACCTTGCTCTCTGACGCACAGTGAGGTGGGTAGGTTTCCGTAGAGGCCCCTGGAAACGACCAACAGCCACACCACTCCCGGGAGGACTGCAGGGGCCGGGCCACCACCTCCACCACCGCCACCACCGCGGGTCTGACAGACACAGGAGTGTCGAAACCTGTCCTGTCTTTGTCCTCTCACCTGTGTGCAGAGTGTGGCGGCTGCCCCAGGGCAACCCACTGCTTTCTAATGGCGGGAGTGGATAGGAGTCCTCGTGAGCTCTGAGGCCAGAGAGAGTCCAGACAGCCCAGAGCTCTTCAGCTCTGCTCAGGTGTCACACAGCGGCCAGCGGGCACCTGCGGGCGCCCAGGAGCAGGCAGCACACAGACGTCACAACATCAGTTCTGCACCAGCCACTGTGCGGGAAACATGTCAGGGCCGCAGGGAGCATGAGGCCTGGAGGGGCTCGAGGAGCTCCCGGTGGCAGGTGCCCTGGGGCCTGTGTGCCAGGGGAGCTTCCTGACGGCAGAGCCCACGCCCGCCTCCTCCACACCCACGGCGGGCACTCCACTCAGACAGAGCAGCCAGCACCAGGCCCTTGGAGCCAGCGGGCAGACTCATAGGCTAAGGGTGAGGCCGCACGGACGCTGATCAGAGGGGCAGAACTCGGACAGTTGAGAGTTGGACGCAATAACTTGACTGAAAAGTTCCCTCTTTGGCGCAAGGTGAACTACGGCACACTGGGCTCCCCAGCCCTGAACACAGTGGGGGAAGGGGGTCCCCACAACATCTGCCTGTTCAATTGAGCCAAGGGTTCCGTGGGGGTGCCACGGAGGGCTGCGTCTACATTTCTGAGTGGTAGATCTATCTCCTAGTGCCGTGGTCGGCAAACTGCAGCTCTCGAGCCACATGCAGCTCTTTGGCCCCTTGAGTGTGGCTCTTCCACAAAATACCACGTGCGGGCGCACACATACAGTGTGATTGAAACTTCGTGGCTCATGTGCATAAGTCGGTTTTTGGCCTGGGTGAGTCTGTTTTGAAGAAGTACTGTTGATATTTGGCTCTGTTGACTAATGAGTTTGCTGACCACTGTCCTAGTATATCCAGGTTCCGTACCAAGAACACGGTGTCACAGGCTGGGAGAGCAAAAGGGAACACGACACACCACCCCGTTCAGGTGGCGAGCTGATCCCAAAGAGGTGAAGTTACAAGCCCCAGGTCAGCAGCTGGGCACTGGCAGGAGGGTGTGTCCCCCAGCCAAACTGGCCTGAGGCAGGTTGTCCCTGAGACCATAATGAGGGGTGCAGTCATGCAGAGCTCAACAAACTTACCCAAAGCCAGAGAAAGGAGCTATGCTTTACATTTAGTTTTCACATATATATTTTTACTAGTGGCCCAGTGCATGAAATTTATGCACGTTAAAAGGGAATTAATTAGCAGATATATATATATATATATATATATATATATATATATATATATATATATATATATATTTTAAATATATCTTATTGATTTTTTACAGAGAGGAAGGGAAACAGATAGAGAGTTAGAAACATCGATGAGAGAGAAACATCAATCAGCTGCCTCCTGCACATCTCCTACTGGGGATATGCCCGCAACCCAGGTACATGCCCGTGACCGGAATTGAACCTGGGACCCTTCAGTCCGCAGGTTGACGCTCTATCCACTGAGCCAAACCGGTTTCGGCAGCAGAGATATTTTAATATTGCTATTTGCTCTTTCTCTATAATAGAAGTGTGAGAGATGAAAGGAAATTAGTAAAATGTATATGAAAATAATATATAAATTTATTAATAAATAAACAGTAACAAAAGGATATAACAACAGAGGCATGATATAAAAATGACAAAAACATGATATGAAAACAACAAAAACATGATATAAAACAACAATGATGCAAACAATGAGTGATAAAGTGATTTAACTTAGTCTAATATCTCCCTGTACACCACATTAAGAGTGAAAACACTTTCAGAGTGCTTGACTAATTTCCCTTGTGCTGAAGTACTTAGAACTTTAACTGTAACATCACATGCTCTTCAAACTCGAGAGAAAGCAACATGGGTTCAGGTAGGAATATGCCGACTTTGTCTAGAGTTTGGCCTTGTGATTTATCAATAGTCATCACAAATGCTGGCATCGCAGGAAACTGTGGTCGAATCAATTTAAGTGGGAGGCCAGTGTCAGATGGGGACAAATCAATTCATGGAATCAGAACAGCCTCTCCCTCTGCAGATCCTGTTAATACTTCAGCTTCGATAATGTTAGGTTGTAATCTTTTGATAACAAATCTGGTACCATTACAAAGATCCCATTTACTATTAAGATTTCTCAATAGCATGATGATTGCACTCACTTTCAATTTTAATTTATGACACAGCATTCCTGAAGGAGTAATACTATTAAGAAATTCAATGGGAAAATTTTCCTTTTCAGCATCATCTGTGGAATCAATGGAATCATCAATCAAATATGTGTGAAAATCTCCATCAAATATATCCAAAATGTCTTCATTTAATTTTTGAATGTGCTCATTTTTTGGACAAAGAATCTCACATTTAGACATATTTTTAATATTATCTATAGATATAGTATTTCCAAAGGTAGCTTCAATAATAGATCTATTTCAAATCATTTCACAGGGGATTTCAATAATATCCATTCCTAAATGAAAACTGCTATCAAGTTTGTCATCTCCAAGTTTTACTAACCACCCACTATAAGCAGAATTCTCTGATCTCATATTTGTTGTAAGAGACAACTTTCTGAAACATCCCCAAACATTACAGTATTTTAAACTCGTTTGTACTCTGACCGATCACATAGCATGAGGTACAATACTGAGACATTGTCGAAATCCCCTCCAAGAAGAACTTTCCCACCAAATACAACAGTCAAATTCATAATTTCTTAGTAATCTGTCTATGGCGTTTATAGGATAACTGGATGCCATGGTGCATTCATCAATAATGAGAAGTTGGGCCTTTTTAATGATTTTAGCAACTTCACTATTTATATTAAGTCTAGAAATTGAAGTTTCATTTAATGGAATTGGTAATTTATATTGGGAACAAAAGGTCCTTCCATCGATGCCGGGGTTCTTGTTTCAGCATCTAGAAGGGTTCAGGAATCTGGATAAGGCTGTGCATAGATTAAATAGGAGTCCAGAGACAAAAGATAATTTTGAAAGGCATTGGGGGTCAGAGGAGCCTAGCTGAAGGAGCTAAGATCTAAGTTCTAAGTTCTTTTTTTTAAAAATTTTTTTTATTGCTTAAAGTATTACAAAGGGTATTACATATGTGTCCCTTTTTTCCCCCGCCCTTGACAATCCCCTGGCCTCCCCTACCACCCAGTGTCTTATGTCCATTGGTTATGCTTATATGCATGCATACAAGTCCTTCAGTTGATCTCTTACTCCCCTCCCTCCTGCCCCCCAACCCTCCCCGGCCTTCCCGCTGCAGTTTGACAATCTGTTTGAGGCAGTTCTGCCTCTGTATCTATTATTGTTCAAAGGTTTATAATGGTCTCTATTATCCATGAGTGTGTGAGATCATGTGGTATTTTTCCTTCATTGACTGCCTTATTTCACTTAGCATAATGCTCTCCAGTTCCATCCATGCCATTGCAAATCGTAAGAGTTCCTTCTTTTTTACAGCAGCATAGTATTCCATCGTGTAGATGTACCACAGTTTTCTAATCCATTCATCTACTGATGGGCACTTAGGCTGTTTCCAGATCTTAGCTATGGTGAATTGTGCTGCTATGAACATATGGGTGCATATATCCTTTCTGATTGGTGTTTCTGGTTTCTTGGGATATATTCCTAGAAGTGGGATCACAGGGTCAAATGGGAGTTCCATTTTTAGTTTTTTGAGGAAACTCCATACTGTTCTCCACAGTGGCTGCACCAGTCTGGGTTCTCTATTCTATTCCATTGATCTATAGGCCTGTTCTTGTGCCAGTACCAGGCAGTTTTGAGAACAGTGGCTTTGTAATACAGTTTGATATCTGGCATTGAGATCCCACCTACTTTCTTCTTTCTCAGGATTGCTGCAGCTATTCGGGGTCTTTTTTTATTCCAGATGAATTTTTGGAGAGTTTGTTCTAGATCTGTGAAGTATGCCGTTGGTATTTTAATGGGAAGTGCGTTGAATTTATAGATTGCTTTGGGTAGTATGGACATTTTAATGATGTTGATTCTACCTATCCATGAACATGGTATGTTCTTTCATCTGTTTATGTCTTCCTCTATCTCTTTTTTCAACGTCCTGTAGTTTTCTGAGTAGAGGTCTTTTAACTCTTTAGTTAAGTTTATTCCTAGGTATCTTAATTTTTTTGGTGCGATGGTAAATGGGATTGTTTTTATAATCTCTCTTTCTGAAAGTTCACTATTGGTGTACAGAAATGCCTCAGATTTCTTGGGGTTAATTTTGTATCCTGCTACATTGCCAAATTCATGTATTAAGTCTAGTAGCTTTTTGATGGAGTCTCTAGGGTTTTGTATGTATAATATCATGTCGTCTGCAAATAAGGACAGTTTTACTTCCTCTTTTCCAATTTGGATGCCTTTTATTTCTCCTTCTTGCCTAATTGCAATGGCTAATATTTCCAGTACTATGTTGAACAGGAGTGGTGAGAGTGGGCATCCCTGTCTTGTCCCTGTTCTTAGGGGAAATGGTGTTAGTTTCTGTCCATTGAGTATGATGTTGGCTGTGGGCCTGTCATATATGGCTTTTATTATGTTGAAGTATGATCCTTCTACTCCCACCTTCTTCATTTCTTCTTGGGTCTTGCATAAGTTATTGATTTTTTCATCTGTTTCTTCTTGCTTCTTGCATAAGTAGTTGATTTTTTTCCTCCATCCGGTTTATGCACGCTAGGACCCTTATTCTGAATTCTTTTTCTGTCATGTTGCATGCCTCTGTCTCACTTAGCTGCTTTTCTGATGAGTCCTCCTTTTCTTTCCTTTGGGGGTTTCTTTGCCTACCCATCTTTGATCTCACTGACATATCTAGATGTTGAGTCGTTCAGTGGCTGCTCCCTGGGTGGCAGTGGCTCCTTGGGCTGTGGTTGCTCCTTGGGCGGTTGTGGTAGCAGCTGCTCCTCAGTTGGCAGCAGCTCCTCTGGTGGGTGCTTTTCACAGCTGTGGTGGCTCTTCTGGCTGGTGGGGGGAGGCTTCACGTACAGCTGCTGTTCCTCAGACAGAGGGTGTGGAGATGAGGAGGCTGCTGTTGCTTGGATCTGCTTTCCAGGGGAGCTCTGCCCTTCCTGGCTGCAAACTGTCTCACCAGCTGGGTGATTTCGCCAATTCGGGGTGGGTGTTATTAGTTTCAGCTGCTTACTCCATTTGCTCCGGGACAAGACCTCTAAGTTCTAAGTTCTTAAAGTCTAAGGTCTCAGGTCTAAGGACCCCATGCTTTTTATTAACACAACTTGTCCTGAGTCAAGGCAGAGATATATACTTCAAAGGGTATAAACAAACATTGTCAGAATGGGGGAATTAGCCTACAGCTGTGCAGGTGTTTGGCCAGTAGGAGGCAATAACATGTAGATTAAGATGCCCTGACCTGTCTGGCAGCCAACAATCAATTTAATGTATTCTATGCAGGTTTGGGGAAATGCCATCAGCCTTTCCCAGATGATCAGCCCTGCTGAACATGCTGGAATTGGTTTCCGGCACACGGAGAAGTAAATTTACGCTGTGGGTAAAACAGTACCACCACGACCTCTAATATAATGTATTAAAACTTTATACAGATATGCAGGTGAATAGGATTCCTAGCTAGCAGGCCCCTGACAGTAAGCTGGCCACCTGTTGATTCTGTGAGGAATGGGGCTCCCTCCTCCCTCCTGTCAGGGTCCAGGGTGCAGGTGAATAGGGTTCCTGGCTGGCAGGCCACTGACAGCAAGCTATCCAACAGCAGATTCTGTGAGGAATGGGGCTCCCTCCTCCCTACTATCAGGGTCTGGTTTGAAGGCCAGCCACGCCCCCTGTTGGGCAAGACCCAGAGTTCTACTATGCCGTGGCCTCTGCCTCAGCAACCCAGAACTGACTGCCGCTGGGTGCTCCTGGTGCTCCAAGGGTTGGTTCTTCCCTCAGGCCTTGCGGGAAACAGCTCGGGGAGGGTGCAGTCCTTGGCAAAGCGACCCAGGACTCAGTGCGTCCATGCTCTGAGGGCGGGTGCCTGCCTCAAACCTTGCCCTAGTGGGAAACAGCTCAGGGAGGGTGCAGCCATTGCCAAGATGACCCAAGATGACACACACTGGTGTCCACCCTCCAAGGGCGGGTTCCTGTCTCAACCCTCGCCCTTACCGGAAACAGCTTGGGGAGGGCGCAGCTGTTGCCAGGGCAACCCCTGCAGGACTGACTTCCTTCCAGTTGGTCGAGCCTCAGACGTGATGGGCATTACACCCAGGGTTTTTATATAAATAGACTAGTAGCCCAGTGCATGAAATTTGTGCACATTAAAAGGGAATTAATTGCCCTAACCCAGTGGTCGGCAAACTCATTAGTCAACAGAGCCAAATGTCAAAAGTACTTCTTCAAAATAGACTCCCCCAGGCCGAAAACTGACTTCTGTGCATGGGCCATAAAGTTTCACTCACACTGTATGTGCGCGCCCACACGTGGTATTTTGTGGAAGAGCCACACTCAAGGGGCCAAAGAGCCGCATCTGGCTCATGAGCCGCAGTTTGCCGACCATGGCCCAACCAGTTTGGCTCAGTGGATAGAGCATTGGCCTGCGGACTCAAGGGTCCCAGGTTCGATTCTGGTCAAGGGCATGTACCTTGGTTGCGGGCACATCCCCAGTAGAAGGTGTGCAGGAGGTAGCTGATCAATGTTTCTCTCTCATCGATGTTTCTAACTCTCTATCCCTCTCCCTTCCTCTCTGTAAAAAATCAATAAAATATATATATTTTAAAAAATGGAATTAATTAGCAGAGGTATTTTAATATTGCTATTTGCCCTTTCTCTATAATAGAAGTGTGAGAGATGAAAGGAAATTAGTAAAATGTATATGAAAATAATATATAAATTTATTAAGAAATAAACAGTAACAAAAGGATATAACAACAGAGGCATGATATAAAAATGACAAAAACATGATATGAAAACAACAAAAACATGATATGAAAACAACAGTGATGCAAACAATGACTGATAAAGTGATTAAACTT
Source organism: Myotis yumanensis (assembly GCF_028538775.1). Taxonomy (NCBI): domain Eukaryota; kingdom Metazoa; phylum Chordata; class Mammalia; order Chiroptera; family Vespertilionidae; genus Myotis; species Myotis yumanensis. The sequence continues at coordinate 1,808,985 of NW_027223758.1, read as the reverse complement.
ATTCTCATATCTCCCTATACAACACATTAAGAGTGAAAACACTGCCCTGACTGGTTTGGCTCAGAGGATGGAGTGTCGGCCTGCGGACTGAAGGGTCCCAGGTTCAATTCCAGTCAAAGGCATGTACCTTGGTTGCGGGCCCATTCCTAGTGTGGAGTGTGCAGGAGGCAGCTGATCGATGTTTCTCTCTCATCGATGTTTCTAACTCTCTATTCCTCTCCCTTCCTCTCTGTAAAAAATCAATAAAATATATTTTTAAAAAAAGAGTGAAAACACTTTTAGAGTGCTTGACTAATTTCCCTTGTGCTGAAGTACTTAGAACTTTAACTGTAATAGCATATGCTCTTCAAACTCGAGAGAAAGCAACATATAACTGATCATGTGCGAAAACGGGTTCAGGTAGGAATATGCTGACTTTGTCTAGAGTTTGGCCTTGTGATTTATCAATAATCATCACAAAAGCTGGCATCGCAGGAAACCGTCGTTGAATCAATTTAAATGGGAGGCCAGTGTCAGATGGGGACAAATTACTTCTTGGAATCAGAACAGCCTCTCCCTCTGCAGATCCTGTTAATACTTCAGCTTCGATAATGTTAGGTTGTAATCTTTTCATAATAAATCTGGTACCATTACAAAGACCCCATTTACTATTGAGATTTCTCAATAGCATGATGATTGCACCTACTTTCAATTTTAATTTATGACAGAGCATTCCCAAAGGAGTAATACTATTAAGAAATTCAATGGGAAAATTTTCCTTTTCAGCATCATCTGTGGAATCAATGGAATCATCAATCAAATATGTATGAAAATCTCCATCAAATATATCCAAAATGTCTTCATTTAATTTTTTAACATGCTCATTTTTTGGACAAAGAATTGCACATTTAGATATATTTTTAATATTATCTATAGCAGTGGTTCTCAACCTTGGCTGCACATTAGAATCACCTGGGAATCCTTTAATAATCCTGATTCCTGGTTCTCATTCTCTGGAAACTGTTTCTTTGTTATGGGGTGGGGCCACAACATTAGTAACAAAGAAACAGAATTAAAACTTTATTGTGAGGAGCCGCTACAGTGTTTTGGACAGGTTCAAGCCTTGGACTGATGAGAGGGCACAGTCCTCTCATTGCCACGTGCAAGTCCCAGCTTGGAGGGACTTAGTTGTAAGCTTGAACCTATGGTCTGAACACGTGGCCCCACGTGCCTGAGTGATGTAGGCTTGATAGAGTTCAGGTGCATGTAGTTGAGTAGGATTGAAACCCAGGAGAATGTTGTAAACATCTTGGTCATGCCCTTACTTTGCCTCGTAGCATCTGCTATAAAATAAAGGCATGGCTATGGGTGTGGTCGCTGTCTCTCAGAGAAGCAGCATCCCACCAAGACCCAGCTTTCATTCTCTTGTCTGTCTTTTCTAAGCCTTTCAGCCGCCCCCACTCAGGTTCACCCTTGGCTATGCTGGCGCAGCACACATTAGAAAGATATGCCTCCACGCTCCCAGGGTGGGTTCCTGCCTCAAACCCTGCCCTTATAGGAAACAGCTCTGGGAAACAGCTTGAGGGAGGATGCAGCCATTGCTAAGACAACCCATGCAGGACTGACTTCTTCAGCTTGGTCGTTGCGGTTCTTCTGGTCATGATGAACACCACCCAGGGTTTTCATATAAGTAGATTCTTACAAAGAAAAAGAGATTAACTTTACAACAGCAGCCAGGGAAAGGGAAAAAAATCTAGAAAAGTGCCAAAGCAACACAAACTCTGAAGCACCCTTCCCCGCCCCCCCCTTAGAAAGTCGTTTCTAATTATGTAACCTGTCTCCCTTTCCAGTTAAGAAGAAAAGTGATTCTGCTACAAGGCAGAAAGAACTTCTTGCTAAACCAGTTGTTAAAAATAAGACAACAGGCCCCACATGGAGCAACTTATGGGAAGCCCCATGTCACCAAAAGGAGACAATCACACCTGCAGCCTCTCCCGGAAATGGGAGGGTAAGCCAGTCAGTGAGGAGCGGCCTGGCCAGCGCTGTGAGGGCATCTGTCATCCCTGACGAAAGTGTCCTGAGCACAGCAGTCCAAGCTCTGCTATAGGGCTTCCTTGTTCCCACCTCCTTCTGCCCAGAGCAGGCTCTCATTGGCACAGCCTTCGGAGCTCCCTTCTATTGACTGGATGGGATGCTGCCAGAGCCATGAATCACCGAATAAAGCCAATATCTTTAAAATGTACTCAGTCCAATTCTGTTTTTTAACATTTGAATTTCTTTGGTTCTTAAAAGTTTTCTGGAATGAAACTTCTTTTTCTCAGTGGCTGAACTGAAACTTGTACCTTATTTTGCAGTTTGAGGAGTCTTATCAGATTAAACAAATATATGACAATGATGAAGTCTACAGGCAGATCTATGGGCTTGACCATTTGGTGGAATAATCTAGTCAGTATTTGATCAAAAACACAGATGCGACATAGAGGACATGAAATCTATTATAGGGAAGTTAGTTAAACCCAAACTCCTCCTCTTAACAAACTGTCAAATATTTTGTGTTAAAAGGGTGGCTTGATAAAGTTGAAACATTAATTGATAAGTAGTTGCAGGACTTGTGTGCTTTCTTGGGTGAGTTTCTGTTCCAGTTTGTACCTTATTGAAATATTCACAGCTAAACATCTTTTCACTTTCCTGCTTCTTGCTAAGTGTGGATTAAGATCTCAGTAGTTGCTTTTCAAGCTATCACAAGTTAAGTAAAAACATTTAAACACTACACGAGTTTAACCTGCTCCACAGCCGCTCCAATTCCAGCCGGGACTTGGAAAAAGTGTGCACAAGAGACACGATCTGCCCAGATTGTCAAAAACATCGCCGTGCACCTCCCAGGGTTTTTAAACTTCTCACATTCATCTGGAAAAGATACATGCACTTAAGCTACATTTGCAAGAGCCATTTTTGACCAAGCTCACCACTCTTAAGTGGTTTTTTAAAGCATTGCCTTCCGTTTTTGATACTCCTGACCCCACCTTATTTCACCCACACAAGTCAACTAAAAGGCTTACAACGGAGATCTTTGAATAAATTTAATAATTTGGTAAATAGATCCCCCCTTCTTTCTCCAGTTCCCAAAAAGCTATCAATCTTTTTGGATTCCATCTAGAGAAGAAAAATGGATAGAAATAGACACAGTATTAACTTGGGTTACTTATTTAAATTAATTTCAATCTCACCTACATATACACCAAAAACACCCCGTCTTCCCTGCCCTCCCTCCTCGTTCACCAGCCGCAGTAACAAGGGGGGCGGGCACTCCGGGCCCCACAGGAAAATGGATGAACCTGTTCCTCTCGTTAAGGCGATTCCCCGACTGACGAGTGTGGGTGGGTGAGCCCAGGAGACGCACGTTTTTCTCACTAAGCTTTTCAAGGTCAGACGCCCCGGTGAGCCGCGCCCAGGCTCCTCCGCAGCTGAAAGGGCTTGTGACGGACCAGAGCGGCCGCCTCCCCTCGGCCCCCGTCCTCGCTGACTCCGAGGCGGCTCCCCAGGCCCGTCGGCCCCGCACCCGGGTCAGAGGGTGGCGCGCGCACTCCACGCACCAAGCCCGCAGCGCAGGCAGTGGGCGCCCCCTCCCGGACCCCGGACAGCGCCTCCCCCGCTGGCCCCGCGGGTGGGACGGGCACTGCGGTCTTCCCTCGAGGGCTGCTTTCCGGTAAGCGCGGCGGGGCGGTGGGGTGACGTGTCCCGCGTGGGGGGCGGACAGCAGAGGCAAACGCTCCTCCGCCCCATCTGCAGCCCCCGAGGAGGTGCCCGCCGCCCGCGCAGCTGTGCGGGAGGCGGAGCCGGACCCGGCCCTGGGAGGGAGGGAGGGAGGGAGGGGGCCGGGAGGGGTGACCGACCGGGAGGGGTGAGCCGGGGAGGGACTGCCGCCCTCCTCCCCAAGTTGTGGCTCGTGTAGAGCGACCTGGGGTCGGGAGGAGCCTCCGGCTGGACCACGAGGCCGGGGCTCAGGGTCAGCTCAGCCCGCCCGGGAGGGGTCCTTGCTGGCACTTCCCCAGCTTATTCCTCGGGCGATCAGCTTTCTTCTCGGGCCGCTTCTTTGCTAGAAAATCACTTTCCAGTCATTGCAATGATTATCTGTCATCTAAAAGGAAATACATTTTTGATAATGTTTTGTTAATTGTTTAATATCTGTTTGGCACTCTAGTAACAAGGGCTTGTTGAAACAATGCAGATTGGTTTAGGTTTCATTTTACAAAATAGGTTAATAATTTAGTTTGTTTTTGTACTAAATTGTGCCTGACACATAGACTATAATGAAGTTTCTGAATAAGAAATGAAAAACTATTTTCTTGAGATAATGCTTCAAAATATCTTTCACATCTAAAAGAGTAAAAAAACAAAAACAGCTGCTTGACCTGCTTTCTGTCTTTATTTTTTTATTTTCTTTGTTTTTCTTTTTTGGTAGTTTGCTAAAGTGGTTTAAAAATCAAAGATTTGGCCAGGCCAGTGTTCCTCAGTGTTTGAGCATCAACTCATGAACCAGGGGGTCACAGTTCGATTCTATAGTCAGGGGACTCTCTCATCACTGGTGTTTCTATCTCTCTCTCCCTCACCCTTCCACTCTCTCAAATTAATAAAAATATATTTTGAAAAAAATCAAAGTTTTGAACATGCCCAGATTTAAATAAAACAACAACAACACACACAATTGGAACATAGTAATGATCTTGAATGGTCATTTTTCTTCAGCGAATCATTCAGCAAACATGTATTATGTGCTCACAGGGTCTACAAAGGTAAGGCAGGTCAAAGTCCAGCCACAGATCTAAAGCCGCCTGCGGAAAAGCAGACTGTAGACAACTGAAATTACTTCTGTGTTGTTAAGAAGCATCTTCAGCCCTAGCTGGTTTGGCTCAGTGGATAAAGCCTTGGCATGAGGACTGAAGGGTCTCGGGTTCGATTCTAGTCAAGGGCACATGCCCAGGTTGTGGGTTTGGTCCCCAGTAGGGGACATGCAGGAGGCAGCCGATCAATGATTCTCTCTCATCATTGATGTTTCTATCACTCTCCCTCTTCCTTCCTCTCTGAAATCAATCTCAACTGCCCTCCCCTGCCAGCCTGATTGCCCCCAACTGCCCTCCCCTGCCGGCCTGATCACCCCTAACCGCCTCTGCCTCAGCCCCACCACCTGTGGCTTTGTCTGGAAGGAAGGCAGGACGACCGGAAGATGTCCCGTCCACCTGGTCTAATTAGCACATTACCCTTTTATTAGTATAGATTATATTTTGACAACTAAGGTTACTTTATTGTCTATGTAAAATTATCAGTATACATTTTTTTCTTGTTTTACTTTTTATGGCTTCTCTGTTTCAGACCTCATTTGAAGGTATTACAGCTGATGGTAATTACTCCTCTTATACTATAAAAGGTAGTGTGTCTACTGAGATTATATTTGTAGCAATGTTGAGTTTTACAAAAATTTCAAAAGGTTTATTAGATAAGTATCACTTTGTTCTAGTTTGAAGATAATATCATAGTTTATGGTTACTCAACATATGGTAAATGATACTCATCAATCCAAGGCATTCATGATTATGATATTTTGCCATCTCTCTTCAGCTGAGCTAATATGCACAATATAATCAGGTAATGTGTCAGCCAGTAAAATATTTCCTATTGCTTCCTTAACTACTGAAGCTACAGTTCCAGTTACCTGCTACTGAGTAACAACCCACACCAAACCCGTGGCTTAAAACAGCAGGACTGGGGGGCAGGCTGCGGTGGTGCTGGTTCTTGGCAGGTGGAGAAGGGGGCTGCCCCAGACACGGGCACCTGCTCCTGGTGAGCTGCCAGCCTCCCTTCTGGTTGCCCATGTCCCTGACCTTTAGCTCCTGTAAGAACTTGGTTTTGCAGATTCCTGCGGTCATTGTGGGTGCAAAGTCCGTGTTGCCTTTGTTTCCTGCCCCTGAGATTATATTTGTAGCAATGTTGAGTTTTACAAAAATTTCAAAAGGTTTATTAGATAAGTAGTGTTTTCTCTGTTCCTCAAGGGCTGGTGAGTCTGGAGATAAAGGTGCAAAAACTCCAGGAACTGTGACAGTAGCACTAATGCAGGCTTGCTCTGCCCTCTGTGCCTCTGACTTCACAGAAATGGCCAACCACACATCGCATTTCACACACTGACCTCTTTAAGGACACACCATGTGATAAAGGAAACTTGGAGAAATCTCACTACTGAACTTCTATGTTGAAGAAGACACTTTGGTATAAAAACCTCTCAGAAAATATGTTTTCTAAAGGAATAGAAACGGAGTGAGAGTGTAAGTGCAGTGTGTTTGTGGGTAGAGTCTGTTTTCTCTGTTCCTCAAGGGCCGGTGAGCAGGCTGTACCGCCCGATTGCAGCCGCACCTCCATCGCTGCCACAGGCTTGTGTTAGGTGGACCCCAGAGGCTGGTCAGCTTATATCCGCTCCCCCCACCTCGAGAGTACAGAGGGCTCCCTGGTGCTCTGTGTCCTGTAGGCCTGAGGGGGTGAGAGCAGAGGAAGGGGGAGAGGACACAGCTTTGTCCAGGTAGCTAATTGGTCTGTTTGTAATGTCTTCATTTTATGTTCTGTTTTATTAACGTGTATTTTTACTGGAAATCACCCAAGTCCTCCAGGTTTCCAGGTTGATGCAATAGGTTTCTCCTATTTTACTTTTAATTTCTCCTCTTTCTAGTTTTCTACAGAATTGTTACAGTTAATGAACAAATATTGATACATTATTGTCAACTTAAATCTACATTTTATTTAGGCTCCCACAGTCCAGGCTCAGTCTCAGTCCTGACACCTCTTTTAATTACTCTCCAGTCTTCCAGCTGGTTGGGTGCTATGCTAGGACACGGGAAGGGGGAGAAATGCGCTGCCAGGGTCCGTGCTGTGCAGACCGCAGGGACTGCATGGGGAGGCATGTGGGCAGCTCTTACACACGCCAAGTGGCAGGATCCGGTCCTAACTTAGAAAGGTCGGCTGGTCACAACGTGGAGGTGGGACTGGATGAGAGGGGACAGGAAGCCGAGCAGTGGGCTGGCTGGTGAGCGTGGTACTGGCCGAGCTGAGGCAGGGATGGGGTTGCAGAGGAGCAGGGTGTGAGGACCAGAGAGGCACGGTCAGCACTGTCCTGAGGATGGAGCCAGCAGGGGTGTGGGAGCTGGAACCAGGGGGCCTGGCCATTCGGACCCCAATAGGAGAGTGCATTCTGCTGAAAGGAGACTATTTGCTAATCTCTGGATCTATTGACCTTGAAGGAAGGACGGGACTAAGAAGGAAGGGGGGAGCGTGCTGATCCACGCTGGGCAGCAGCCAAAGGCACCACCTCACTGAGTCCTCCCAGCCACCCAGAGGGAGCGCCGTCCTCATCTGACAGGGGAGACCGAGTCTCCATTCTCTGCCTGAAGCTGCACAACCGGGAGGTGGTGGGGCCAGAAGCCGGCTCTGCGCTGTTGGGCTCAGGCCCTGCCCCTCAAGGGCCTGGGCTCCACTTGGAGCTGCCAGGAAGCTCTTGTCAGGCGAGGCCTCAGGAAGGGGCGTGGGCAGAAGCAGACCTGCCGTGGCCAGGAGCACAGCTTTTCAACCCTGGAGGAGCCTGGCCGATGTGGCCCAGGGGCTGGCATCGTCCTGCGCATCAGGAGGCCCCAGTCCCACTCCTGGTCAGGGCACGTGCGGGTTTCAGGCGTGGTCCCCAGTGTTAACATAAAAAAACCATTGAAACCTGTAAAGAATTTTTGTGAGTTTATTTGAGCCAAACTGTCAACATATACCGGGAAGCAGAACCTCAACGAATTGAGATAATACTCCGGAGAATGGTGGGGTTATATTTGTATTTATACATTTGCAATCAAAGGAGGAACATAGGTGGGTTACATGAAATTCATTGGTGATAGATTAAGGAGGAGGGATAAAGCAAAGCAGGGAAACCCCTGGGATTGGATAAAAAGTAAAATGGTGGACACATACTTAGGTGGGGGCAGGAACAATTAACATGATAGTGAAGGAATTTGTGGTATCTGTCCTGGCGCCCAGCACATTTGGTTGTGCCCCAGGGGCTCCAGAAAAAGGGAAGTTACAAGTTACCCAGACATTTCAAGGGTATGTTATCATAGATGCAAAAAGACAGATAGGCTCAGTTAAGGTAAAGGTTGACCTTGTCAGTGAAGATACTGGCCCAGGACGTAACTGCCCACCATAACTGCTTTAGTTAAAGTTTAATTTCAGACCATCCTTTGTGGTGACTAGGTCTCCGAGTTTGCAAGCCCGCCATGCAGGCCTCCCTGAGCCGTCAGGTCAGCATGTGGCCCCTTCCGTCCACACCGGTCTGGGCATGTGGGAGGCAGCGCGTTGGTGTTTCTCTCTCTCTCCCTTCCTCTCTCTCTAAAATCAGTTTTTTTTTAAAATACAAGGCTGGCGGCAGGGGTAGGAGTGGTGATGGCGAGAGGCTGCAGTTTGCAGGGTGAGCACCAGAGAGGAGGGTTTTAAGCAGAAAAAGAGTCTCCGAAATGTCATGAAGATTCTTCTTGATTCTCTGGTTGATCACCAGCTACACGTACCTGGATGGGATCCCAAGAGGCCTGGACGGACACGACTGAGGACCGAGCCTCTCCTGTGAGGCTGCAGCTTGCACGGGCGCGGGAAGCCCTCCTCGCTGGCCGCCAGGGCGCAGAGACTCACTGAAGACGGGTCACCCCGTAGAGAACTCAGAATCGGTCATGGCTGCTCTCGTCGCACCTGGACTTATTTTAAAAGCAAGCCTCGGACGGACCAAGTCTGTCTGAAATTCAATAAGTTGTTGCCAAACGAAGCACTATGTCTACTGAACCCTGTCAGCATATGGCTACCTCAGGATGAACAGCGTGGCGTCCAGCACCCAAGCAAAATACAAGACCCGAAGAAGCAAACGTGTGACTGATCATCAAGAGGAAATAGTAGAAACCGACACAGAAATTACAGAGTTGATGATAAACCACCCCAGCATTTAAAAAGTATATTCAGGTGTTTATAACAAACATAAAAATAAACAAAAATGAAAGAAATGGAAGAATATGTGTGTAAAAAATATAAAATCCAAAACCTTATGCCTGTTGATGGGCTCGGCAGTAAGTTGCGTGTTGTGGAAACAAGAGACTTGTGGACTGGGAGACATGGAAATAGCAACTGTCTACACACAGCACAGATGAGACCAAACAGGCTGCCCCTCCTCCCAAAAGCGATCTATGAGACAGCGTCTCCCCAAAGGCGGAAGCATTTACCGCCCAAGCCTGGGAGGAGCAGAGGGGAAGGGGCAGGAGACCATGTTCCCAGGGGGCTGCCCTGCTGATGCTCATTCAGGCTGGAGGGAAAGGGAACTAAAAGTCCAGAGCGGCTTCCGGCCGGGCACCCCCGCCAGAGGCAGCCGCTGTGCCCACAGGCCGCGCCCAGACCAGGCGGCACCGTCACAGGCGCCACCATCGCCACTGGCCACCCCGATGGCGACAGGCGCCCACTCCTGGGCGGCACCGCAAGGGGCCTCCCTCATCCGGAGGCGCTGGGAGCAGCCGAGCATCTACCAGCCAGTGGAGCTGAGGAGCCCGCGGCGCCCCTGGCAGGCGGGCACCATGGGCACCAGCCTGTCTGGGGGCTGTTGGGGGGGTGGGAGGACCCCCTCCCTCCTGCTCCCCCCACGCGTCCAATCCACTCAGGGCATAGACACCCCTGTTATTAGAAGGGTTTTTATTTTATTGAGACCAAAGCATCATTCCTTATAATTATGGCCTTTGGTTCATGATTTGTTTTAACACACACGTGCGCACACACACATACACACGCACATGCACGCACACACGTGCGCGCACATACATACACGCACACATGCACACACGCACACACATACACACACATACACAATCGCTCGGTGAATGGGACACGCCCCTCCTCAGGCTGGGCCCCTCCTGCTGGGCAGAGGGAGGTACTGGAGGACCAGGGACTCGGAAGCCAGGAGCCGGTGCCCCTCAGCCAGGAAAGGCTGGCTGCCATTCGGACCCCGCAGCTCCCGACCCCTCCCTGCAAGCCGGTTGCTCTGTTTCCTATGACACCTGCGCTGGGAAAGCCTGCGCAGTGGCCCCTTACCCGCACCCGCCCCCTGAGGCCGGGAGGCTGGGGGAACTGGCACCAGGTGCAGAGGGAGCGTCACAGGGCGCCCCCCCCCCCGGGCGCGCGGGGGCCCTACTGCCCCCTCCCCTGGCGCGCGGGGGTCCCACTGCCCCCTCCCCTGGCGCGCGGGGGTCCCACTGCCCCTTCTCGCCGCCTGACTCCCCAGTTACTTCTCTGTCTGGATCCTAGAACAAGCCCCGAGGTCTGGCCTGGCACTTGGGTAACAACACAGGATCCCAGCGCCCACTCTGCGCCCGCAGGCCCAGCATTAGCCAACAGAGACCTGGAACCCGCTGCGCTTCTGTCCTGACAAAGGCCCCAGGGACTGCTCAGGGGAAGGCGCTCAGGGAGACCGTGCGGGGAGGGGGGAGGGTGGCCTGGGCGCCTGCAGTGGTGCCGGGAGCCCCAAACAGCACGGGGGCTGGCCCTCAGGTCAGAGCAGAGTTCCCGAGCCGCCCCTGCTTCCCGGGTCGCCCTGTTGAGTCCCAGCATCGGAAACCGGCGCCGCCAGGCGGAAGGTGGACACTTAGACCCGCCGCCTCTCTGTGCCGGGGAAGGTCTCTAAGCTCCTGTGAGTGTCCTGCCTGTGACACGGGGCTGAGGAGCCCGGCCTCCCTGTCCGGACGGTTCTGAGCCAGTTGGGATGACGCACTGACCTGCAGGGGGATGAGGGCTCTGGTTGTGGACACCAGGGAGCAACCTGTCCGGCTTCCATGTCACTCCTCGGCCTGCAGTGTGCTTTGCATGTGTAAGAACGTGTTACAATCTCTTGTTTGTACATTTTAAGGCACCTCAATGCTTTTTGAAATAGGGTGGGTGTGGAGCAAACATAAACATAAACATTTTTTGTTGTTAATCCTCACCAGAGGATATTTTTTTCCCATTGCTTTTCAGAGAGTGGAAGGGAGGGAGGAGGAGGGGAGAGAGAGAGAGAGAGGTATGTGAGACAGAAACATGGACTGGTTGCCTCCCCCACTCACCTCTTCACCCCTTCTGGGGTCAGGGAGTGAACCCGCAACCCAGGTACATGCCCTTGACTGGGAATTGAACCTGTGACTCTGGTGCTCAGGCCGACAGGCTAGCCCCGTATCCACACCGGCCAGGGCAAAAGATAGACAAAAATTTTTAAAAGCTATAACCCACTGTTCCCAAACCTTCTCTCATGATATTCTTGAGCTAATGGCCTACCCAAATCGTATAACAGCCTCATTACAAACACGATTTTCAGAAAGGCCTTTTCTTAGATACTACAAAACATCAGAAAGGAGGATGGCAATATACAGATGGAGAATACATGGAAGCAGAGTGATTTCTCTGGTATGCTAGAGAATTAGACAATTCTCTGTTCCTAATTCATTTCGCAGTAAAAGGAACTGGCCTCTTTGGAGAAAGAACTGATACAGCTTTGGGTGAGAGAAGGTACAGGTGAGTTAATGTACCAGAAAGCAAGGAAGTGCATAGAGACTGGTGGAGGCATGGAGGGAAACTACTGTCCAACCTCGAGGAATCTAAACCCCAAAACAACCTGCTTACAATGGATTTTAGCACATTGAACAACAAAAAGAGAACCAACCCACACAAAAAAAGAGAGGAGAGGGAAAAGGAAAAACTTCTTTTTCAGAAGACTGTTGGGTGAAAAAATGTGTAATTAATGATAATATTATAAAATCACTTTTTAAAATCATTGATATCATAATTTATTCAGGCAAGAATTATCAGTGGGTCTATAGCATTGAGTGCAAATTAATTGGGGAACAGAATATTAACAAATTCAAAGTATTTGCGTGTGTGTATGTATGTGTATAATGTATAAATCTAGTGGGAGCCACCTTATCAAGTTATCAAACTCTGTGTCCCACTTTTAAAAAAATCTTTATTGTTGAAAGTATTGCATAGGTCCTCCTTTCCCCCCATTAACATCTTCCAGCCACTCCCCTCCCCCTTCCCCACCCCAGGCCCTCACCACCGCATTGTCTGTGTCCAAGGGTGATGCATATATGCATACAAGTTCATTGGTAGATCTCTTCCCACCCTGCCTTCCCTCTGAGGCTCAACGGTCTGTTCATGCTACTATGTCTCTGGGTCTGTTTTTGTTCATGAGTTTATTTGGTTCATTACATTCCACATATGAGTGAGATCATGTGATACATCTCTTTCTCTGACTGGCTTATTTCGCTCAGCATTATACTCTCCAGGTCCCTCCATGCTGTTGCAAATGGTATGTACTAAAATTTTTTTATCCATTAATCTGCTGATGGGCACTTGGGCTGTTTCCAGAAGTTAGCTATTGTAAATGACGCTGCTATGAATGTAGGGGTGCATATATTTTTTCTGATGAGTGTTTCAGGTTTCTTAGAATATATTCCTAGAAGTCGGATCACTGGGTCAAATGGGAGTTCCATTTTTTTTTTTTTAGGAAACTCCATACTGTTTCCCATAGTGACTGCGCCAGTCTGCATCCCCACCAGCAGTGCACTAGGATGGATTCTCTGCTCCGCATCCTCACCAGCACTTGTCATTTCTTGATTTGTTGATGGTAGCCGTTCCGACAGGTGTGAGGTGAAACCTCATTGTTGTTTTGATCTGCATCTCTCAGATGATTAATGACTTTGAGCATTTTTTCATATGTCCCTTGGCCTTTTGTATGTCCCCTTTGGAGCAGTGTCTATTTAGGTCCTTTGCCAATTTTTTAATTGGATTGTTTGTCTTCCTTTTGTTAAGTTGTATGAGTTCCCTATAATTTTGGAGATTAACCCCTTATTGTATGTATCATTAGCAAATATGTTCTCCCATGTAATGGGGTTTCTTGTTATTTTGCTGATGATTTCTTTTGCTGTGCAGAAGCTTTTTGTTTTGATTAAGTCCCATTGATTTATTTTCTCCTTAGTTTCCATTGTCCTAGAAGATGTATCAGTAAACATATTGCTATGAGAGATGTCTGAGATTTTGGTGCCTATGGCTTCTTCTAGGACTTTTATGGTTTCATGTCTTACATTTAAGTTTTTTATCCATTTTGAGTTTATTCTTGTGTATGGTGTATGTTGGTGGTATAGTTTCATTTTTTGTATGTACCTGTCCAATTTTCCCAGCACCATTTATTGAAGAGATTGTCTCTGCTCCAATGTATGCTCTTGCCTCCTTTGTCAAATATTAATTGAGCAGAGTGGCCTGGGTTGATTTCTGGGATTACAGTGGCTTTGTAATGTAACTTGATATCTGGTATTGTGATTCCTCCAAATTTGTCCTTTCTCAAGATTGCTGCAGCTATTCAGGGTCTTTTTTTTTTTTTTGGTTCCTTGTAAATTTTTGGAGTGTTCTAGAATTTTGAAACATGTTGACATTTTAATGGGGATTGCGTTGAATCTATAGATTGTTTTGGATCATATGGACATTGTAATGATGTTGATCTGACCAACCCATGAACACGGATATTCTTCCACTTGTTTATATCTTTCTCTTATCACTTTTTAAAAAATGTCCTGTAGTTTTCAGAGTACAGCTTTTTTACCTCCCTGATTAAGTTTATTCCTCAGTATCTTAATTTTTGTTATAATAGTAAATGGAATTGTTGTTTTAGTTTATCTTTCTGAGCATTCACTATTGGTGTATAAAAATGTGATGGATTTCTGGGTGTTAATTTTGTACACTGATATGTTTCCAAATTCATTTATTAAATCTAGTAGTTTTTTTATGGAGTATTTTGGTTTTTATATGTACAGTATCATGTCATCTGTGAATAATGAATGTTTTACTTCATACTTTCTAACCTAGATGCCTTTTATTTCTTCTTCTTGTCTGAGACCTATGGCCAGGACTTCCAGTACTATGTTGAATAAGAGTGGTGAAAGAGGGCATCCCTGTCTTGTTTCTGTTCTTAGGAGAAGTCGTTTTAGTTTTTGACGATTGAGTATGATGTTGACTATAGGTTTTTCATATATGGTCTTTATTATGTTGAGGTATGATCCCTCTATTCCCACTTTGCTGAGAGTTTTTATCATGAAAGGGTATTGGATTTTGTCAAATGCTTTTTATGCATCAATTGATATGATCATGTGATTTTGTCTTGCAATCTGTTTATGTGATGTGTCACATTTATTGATTTGGGAATATTGTACCAGCCTTGCATCCTGAGAATATATCTCACTTGGTCATGGTGTATGATCTTTTTAAATATATTGCTAGATCCGATTTGCTAAAATTTTGTGGAGGATTTTAATGTCTGTGTTCATCAGGGATATTGGCCTGATGTTCTCTTTCTTTGTCATGTCTTTATCTGATTTTGAGATTACGGTAATGCTGGCTTTATAGAAAGAGCTTGGAAGTATTCCTTCCTCTTGAATTTTTTGGAATAGTTTGAGGAGAATAGGTTTTAGTTCTTCTTTGAATGTATGGTAAAACTTCCCTGCGAAGCCATCTGGTCTAGAGCTTTTGTTTGCTGGAAGTTTTTTTATTATGGCTTCAATTTCCTCCATAGTTATTGGCCTATTCAGGTTTTTTGATTCTTCCTGATTGAGTTTTGGAAAGTTGCATTTTCCTAGAAATATGTGTATTTTGTCCAAGTTGTCTCATTTGTTAGAATAAAGTCATTGATAGTATATATATATATTTACTATCCTTTGTATTTCTGTGGGGTCAGTTGTTACTTCACCTCTTTCATTCCTGATTTTATTTATTTGGGTCCTCTCTCTTTGCTTCTTGATGAGTCTGGCTAGAGGTTCATCAATATTTTTTATTCTTTCAAGAACCAGCTCTTGGTTTCATTGACTTTTGTATTTTTTAGTTGCTATGTAATTTATTTTCACTCTGATCTTTATTAATTACTACCTTCTACTTACTCTGGCATTTTTATGTTGTTCTTTTCCTAATTCTTTAAATTGTAGGGCTAGAGAGCGTATTAAAAGCTTTTCTTATTTTTTTGAGGTAGGCCTGTAATGCTATGAACTTCCCTCAGGACTGCATTCACTGTTTCCCATAGATTTTCTTTTTCTTTAAATTAAATCTTTATTATTCAGATTATTACATTTGTTCCTCTTTCTCCCCCCCATAGCTCTCTTCCCACTGTCCTCATCCATAGGTGTATGATTTTTGTCCAGTCTCTTCCGGCACCCCAATACTCCTTTCCCCCCAAGAATTGTCAGTCCACTCCCTTTCCATGCCCCTGGTTCTATTATATTCACCAGTTTACTCTGTTCATCAGATTTTTTATTCACTTGATTTTTAGATTCACTTGTTGATAGATATGTATTTGCTGTTCATAATTTTTATCTTTACCTTTATCTTCTTCCTCTTCTTAAAGAATACCTTTCAGCATTTCACAGAATACTGGTTTGGTGGTGATGAACTCCTTTACCTTTTTCTTATCTGTGAAGCTCTTTATCTGACCTTCAATTCTGAATGATAGCTTTGCTGGGTAGAGTAATCTTGGTTGTAGGTTCTTGCAATTCATCACTTTGAATATTTCTCGCCACTCCCTTCTGGCCTACATAGTTTCTGTTGAGAAATCAGCTGACAGTCGCATGGGTACTCCCTTGTAGGTAACTAACTGTTTTTCTCTTGCTGCTTTTAAGATTTTCTCTTTGTCTTTTGCCCTTGGCATTTTAATTATGATGTGTCTTGGTGTGGTCCTCTTTGGATTCCTTTTTTGGGGGGTTCTCTGTGCTTCCTGGACTTATGAGTCTATTCCTTTCACCAGGTAGGGGAAGTTTTCTGTCATTGTTTCTTCAAATAGATTTTCAATATCTTGCACTCTCTCTTCTTCTGGCACCCCTATAATTCGGATGTCAGTATGCTTGAAGTTGTCCCAGAGGCACCTTACACTATCTTCATATTTTTGGATTTTTTTTTCTTTTTGCTTTTCTGGTTGAGTATTTTTTGTTTCTTCGTATTTCAAATCTTTGACTTGATTATTGTGATCCTCTTGTCTGCTGTTGGATCTCTGTATATTATTCTTTATGTCAGTCAGTGTATGCTTAATTTCTAGTTGGTCCTTTTTCATATCCTCCAAGGTCTCACTAAATTTATCGGCGGTTTCCAGAAAATTCTTGAAAAACCTTATAACCATGGTTTTGAACTCTATATCGTCATTTGCTTTCCTTCATTCCTGTCATTTGTGACCTGTTTCTTTGTCTCTGCATTTTTTATGCTTCCCTGTGTTGGTAGCGTGGCTTTGTGTGCTAGGTATCCTATAGGGCCCAGTGGCTCAGCCTTCCCAATTACCTGTGGTGGTCACTCTTGGTGCACCCCTTTGTGGGCTTTGTGCACAGTCTTGTTGTAGTCTTGTTGTAGTTAAGCCTTGATTGTTGTAGTTACCACTGGGAGGAATTGACCTCCAGGCCAATTGGCTGTGAGAATCAGCTGGGAGAACTTTTGTGCTGAAGACACCCTTCTGGGGCAAGACTTGCATCAGTGGGGCTTTGGTGCTCACTGAGTCTGCCCCCTGAGTGTGTACCTTATGGATTGGAGGAACTGTAATCTGGATGGTCCCACTCTGACCACTGGGTACACTGGCTCTTGGATATAAGGAGGTGCTAATTTAGCCTCTGCCTGAGGCTACCCAGCAGGAGCTACGAAGAGATCTGCAGATTCCCCTTCCTTTTTTGGGGTTTGGAGGTGCCCAGATGAGGCCCAGCTGTGAAGCAATGAAAGATGCTGTGGGGCCTTGGGCCTTCTCTTGGAAGTTCTGGGTCTGTCTGGCCCAGCTGCAATTTTTCAGGTAATTTTCAGATTGCAAAGGGCCAGGGTATTCATATGCAAAAGCCTCTGCTTGCAGCCTGGGTGGGGCGGGGTCTCAGGGAATCAACAGGGTGGAGCAAGCAGCTATGGCTGATCCTCAGCCCTGCCCTAAGGGGCCCCGCATCTCAGTGTCCCGGTAATTGCTGCAAGCACCTCTGAGGGAAAGCCACCCTCAAGTTCGAGTTCTGCCTGCTGCCAGACAGTCCAGTTTCTCCCCGTATGAGTCCTGGGTCCTCAGAGACTTCCCGGAAGTGGAGTTCAGAGCAGTCAGGAGCTTGTGACTCCCTCCGAATTAAAAAAGACAGCCGCGTCCTCAGGTGCCAGCCCCTTGACGTGTGCACCTCCGTACCTCTGCACTTTACTTCCGCAGCTCCTCTGATTCTCAGTGTGCTTTTCTCTTTCCTTCTAGTTGTAGAATTTCCACTCAGCCAGCCTTCCTGTAGGTCTGGATGATGTCTGTTTTGTCTTTTCATTGTATTTTTGAAGTTGTTGTGGGAGGCAGCAATTTCCGGTGTTTACCTATGCCACCATCTTGGTTTTCCCTCTCTCCCATAGATTTTCAGTTGTTGTGTATTCATTCTCATTTGTCTCCAGGATGTTTTTTATATCTCCTTTTATCTCTTTGGCAACCCATTCATTGTTTAATAGCATGCTATTTAGCCTCCATGTGTTTAAATGTTTTTATTGTAGCTGATTTCTAATTTCCATTGTGGTCTGAGAAGATGCTTGATATGATTTCAATCTTCTTGACTTTGTAGAGACTTCGCTTCTGGTATATCTTTAAAAATGACACACGTGAATTTGAGAAGAATGTATATTCCATAGCTGTAGGGTGAAATGTTCTGAAGATGTCAATTAGTTCCATTGGTTCTAGAGTGTCATTTAGGATTGCTGTTTCCTTATTGATTTTTTGTCTAGAAGATTTATTCAGTTAGTCAGTGGGGTATTAAAGTCCCCTACTATGATTGTATTGCTGTTTATTTCTCCCTTGATATCCTCCAGAATTTTAAAAATATATTTAGATGCTCCTGCATTGGGTGCATATGTTTACCAGAGTTATATTCTCTAATTGTATTGATCCCTTTAGTTTTATGAAGTGGCCTCCCATACCTCTTCTTATGGCCTTCACTTTGATGTCTATTTTGTCATATAAGTATTGCTACCCCAACATTTTTTTTATTTCCATGTGCCTGAAATTTTTTTTTACATCCCTTCACTTTCAGTCTGTGAATCTTATTCTGAGGTGCGTCTCTTGTAGACAGCATATATTCATGGGCCATGTTTTCTTATCCACTCAGCTACCCTATCTTTTGATTGGACCATTTAATTCATTTACATGTAAGGTTCTTATTGATAGGTACCAGTTTGTTGCCATTTTTATTCATTATTCCTGGGTTCCTTCTTTCCTTTCTGTTTCTTCTTTTTACAACAGTCCCTTTAGCATTTCTTGCATTGCTATTTTGGTGGTAATAAACTCCTTTAGCCTTTTCTTGTCTGCAAAGCTCCTGATTTCCCCTTCAATTTTGAATGACAGCCTCACTGGATAGAGTATTCATGGATTCATTCCCTTGCTTTGCATCACTTAATATACTTCATTCCATTCCTTTGTGGCCTGATGTGTTTCTGTTGGGAAATCAGTTGATAGTATAATGAGAGATCCCTTGTAGGTAACTATCTCTCTCTTGCAGCCTTTAAGATTCTTTCTTTGCCTTTTATGGTTGTCAATTTAATTATGATGTTTCTTGGTGTAGGTCTTTTTGGATTCATCTTGATTGGGATTCTCTGTCTTTCTTGGAATTGTGTGAGTTTTTTCTTCCCTAAGTCAGGGAAGTTTTCTGTCATTATTTCTTCAAATATGGTTTCTATTCCTTGCTCAGCTTCCTCTCCTTATGGCACCCCTATTATATGGATGTTGCCTCGTTTTATATTTTGTCCCAAAACTCCCTTTGAATCTCCTGATTTTTAATTTTTTTCCAGTTGCTATTCTGTTTGGGTGTTTTTTGTTTTTTGTTTTTTAATACCTTGGTTTTCAACTCACTAATTCGGTTCTCCACTTCTTCTAGTCTACTGTTGAAACCTTCCATTGTGTTCTTCATTGCAGCTATGCCATTCTTCATTTACTCATGTTGGTGCATTTCTTATTCAGCTCCTTGTAGTTCTCATTGATTTGCATGTATTTCTCATCCAGATGTTTGAGCATTCTTATAGCCATGACTATGAATTTTTCCCTGACAAATTACTTGCCTCCATTTCATTTAGTTCCTTTTCTGGTGATTCCTCTTTTTACTTCATTTGAGGGTTGTTTCTTTGTTGCACCATTATTGCTGTTCCTTTGTCATTGTTTCTTTTTTAAAAAATTTATAAATAAATAAGCCAATCCAAGATTTAGGAGCGATTTGAGTTACACCTCTGCAAGGTTAGAGATACAAAAAGAGGTCCTGGTCTGAGGGTGACATGAAGTACAGGTGTGTGGGCTGGGAAGGAATGTCCAGGAAGAATCCACAGCTGAGTGGGTCACACCAATTCAAGACTAAAGATATGACTATGGCCAACGAAGCAGAAGGAGGATCGAATTGAAGGAGAAAGAACCAACCAAGTGAGGTCCAGGAAACATGTGCTCCAGGGCGTCCAAATCGTGTTCCTTAACCAGAGGCCATTCTGGGGTGCAGAGGGGCTGGCAACGGCTCCCATGTCTCCCTCCTTGTTATTTCCCGTGAGCAGGTGGCGGCGGAGCTGGAGAAAGCTGCTCAGTCTGCCCCTGGGAGGGCAGTCGGTGAGCTTCCCGAGCATTTCCCGAATTGGACCCAGGAAACCAAACGCTGTCAGGGCCCCGGCTCCCCCGGCCTCAAGCCTCCAAGTGAGGCAGCACGTCGGGCCTGGCTCGGGAGCCGGTCATGACTAGCGAACGGCCTGTGGGTGGATTCGGGTTTCGGCAGCAAGAGGGAGGTCGCCCACCCTCACCCTTTTCCCTGCGGAAGGAGGAGGAAAACCCCAGTGGGGCGGCTGGGGAGGCGGGGCGGGGCTGGGGCCGCAGGTCGCGGTCCAGGCGGAGGAAGCAGCCACCGCCCCAGCTGAGGCCATGTGCCCGGGGCCTTCCCACGGGAGGGCGATGAGAGCGAGTCCTTAGGAGCTTTTCCACCCCGCTCGCTCACGTTGGCCCGGCCCCGCCCGGCCTCGCCCCACCGCTCGGGCCTCCGCCTCCTCCCCGGCCGACGCAGCTGTCATTGTTTCTATGTATTGGATCAAACTGCTATGCCACCCAGATTTTTTGAATTGATCTTATGTACTAGATGTTTTGTGGGACCCAATGATGCAGTCTCTAAGGTTCCTGGGCTGGTTGTTCTAAGGTGGCCCCCTACTTGAGATATTTGGGTTCTCCTCATGTAGTTGGTCCTTGAATGTTATTGTCCCATTTATGGATGGAGTCTCCTCTCAGGGTATCTAATTATGTGGCTCACTCCCTGCCACACTGTGATAGCCGTTTTGGAGATACTGAGCAAAAAACACAAAATTCAACATGATAAGGTACAACACAGAAGGAACAGAACAGGAATATACACAAGATGCCTATAGCTCCAACAACAGTGACCACCAGAGAAAAGAGAATGAGAGAAGAGAAAAGAGAGCAAGAATGGTGAAAGAAAAAATAAAAGAAAAATATGGGAAGAAAAATCAATAAAACAAACAAATAAACCACAAAGCACAAACAAAAAACACCCAGAAAAAAAAATGGGGGTCTGAATTTGTAGATGCAGAGCTTAAGTAAAGAAAATAATGTTAAAGAATTAGAGGATAGGGGAAGAACCATGGTTTAAAATAAAGGAGGAAGAGAAGAAATCAGAAGACAAGAAAGGAAAATAATTGAAAGAAGAGTAAAGGAGAGAGCAGATAGTCCTAAATTTAGGAAGTGAAAGAAGTCAAGAAATTAGGGAAAAAAAAGCGAAAGAGAAGAGAGAAAAGAATTTAAAAAATTGAGTAGTGAAAAAGAAGAGAAAGGGAAATTGATTAGGAGCACAGAAGACAAAATTAATATATGAACAGGGGAGTAAAGATGGTGGCTGGTAGGATGGCAGTGAGGAAGAGAGTGTGAGTGAGGGAGCGAAAGTGGAGTGTGTGGTGTGTGTGTGTGTGTGTGTGTGTGAGTGAGGGACAGTTAGATCCTATAGGAGTCTTGGGGGCAGACAGATCGGGCTCTGCTAGATGGGGAGCCCTTGTTACCAATGCAACCACTCTCAGGGAAGCTGGCTCAGGCACAGAAACCACACCATCTTGAAGGGGAGAGCTGCTGTGACTACGAGCCTAGCCTCACCACCACCCAGACTGGCCTCAGACACCATACCAGACCCTAAAGCCACTCTGGCCAAAGACATGCTACCTTATCTGCAGATCCACAGACTCCGGGACTCCAGCCTGCTCAGCTGCAGGCTCCTGTGAGTCCTGGAGTGCCCAACTCTCTGACAAAGCTTGACTCTTCAACTGCAGGCCCTGCATGACCCAGTGCCTGGGCCCTCCGGTAAGACTCAGGGTATTCAACCCTCCCACCAAGTCCACTGCTTTAGCCACCGGCCCTGTGCAACTTAACACCTGGACCCTAAGATGAGAGCAAAAATGGGGAGACAAACAACCCCCAAAATAAAGAAATGGAAGATGTGGCAGAAAAGGAACGAAATAAAAATGAGGCATGCGACATGTCAGAAAAAGATTTCAGAATAAGGGTCATATAGTTCCTAAACCAGCTGGATGAGAAATCAACAACTTATGTAAGAATCAAGAGGAAATCAAGAATGATATAGCTACAAAAAAACACAATGGAAGGTTTCAACTGTATACTAGAAGAAGTGGAAGACCCAATTAGCGAGTTGGGAGACAAGTTGGAAAACACTCCCAATCTGAATAGCAATTGGAGAAAAATATTAGAAAGCAGGAGCCCCTAAGGGAGTTTTGGGACAAAATGAAATGAAATAACATCTGTATAATAGGGGTGCCAGAAGGGCAAGAAGAGGAGCAAAGGTAAGAAAACCTATTTGAACAAATAATGACAGAAAACTTTCCAGATTTGGGGTAGAAAAAAGTCACATAAGCACAGAGAGTCCAAAATAAGATGGATCCAAAAAAGCCCACACCAAGACACATCGTAATTACAATACAATCCTTAACGACAAAGAGAGAATCTTAAGGCTGCAAGAGAGAGAGACAGAGAGTTACCTACAGGGGATCTCCTACTAGACCAGCCGTGGGCAAACTACGGCCCGCGAGCCGGATCCGGCCCGTTTGAAATGAATAAAACTAAAAAAAAAAAGACCGTACCCTTTTATGTAATGATGTTTACTTTGAATTTATATTAGTTCACACAACACTTCATCCATGCTTTTGTTCCGGCCCTCCCGTCCAGTTTAAGAACCCATTGTGGCCCTCGAGTCAAAAAGTTTGCCCACCCCTGTGCTAGACTATCAACTTATTTCTCAGCAGAAACACATCAGGCCACAAGGGAATGGAATGAAGTATACAAAGTGATGCAAACCAAGGGAATGAATCCAAGGATACTCTATCCAGCAAGGCTATCATTCAAAATTGAAGGTGAAATCAGGAGCTTCACAGACAAAAAAAGGCTAAAGGAGTTTATTACTACCAAGCCAGCAGTGCAAGAAATGCTAAAGGGACTGTTGCAAAAAGAGGAAATAACAGGCATAAAGATTAAAAATGGCAACAAACCAGTACCTATCAATAAAAACATTAAATGTTAAATGGATTAAATGCTCCAATCTAAAGATATCCAGTGGCTGAATGGATAAGAAAACATGACCCAAATATCTGCTGTCTACAAGAGACCCACCTCAGAACAAGAGACTCACACAGACTGAAAGTGAAGGGATGGAAAAAAATTTTCAGGCAAATGGGGAAAAAAAAAGCTGTGGTAGCAATACTTATATCTGACATAATAGATCTGAAAGTGAAGGCCATAATAGGAGGTAAGGAAAGCCACTTCATAATAATAAAGGGAGTGATACAACAAGAGGCTATAACTCTGGTAATCATATATGTACCCAATGTAGGAGCATCCAAATATATACAAAACTTGTGGAAGATATCAAGGGAGAGATCAACAGCAATACAGTCATAATAGGGGACTGTAATACCCCACTGACATCGCTAGATAAATCCTCTAGACAAAAAAAATCAACAAAGAAACAGCAATCTGAAATGACTCACTAGATCAGGTGAACTTAATGGACATCTTCAGAACATTTTACCCCAAAGCTATGGAATATACATTCTTCTGAAGTGCACATGGGACATTTTCAAAGATAGACCACATATTGGGACACAGGCAAAGTCTCAGATTCAAGAAGATTGAAATCATATCAAGCATCTTCTCAGATCACAATGGCATAAAATTAGAAATCAATTACAATAAAAACAATAAAAAAATTAAACACTTGGAGACTAAATAGCATGTTATTAAACAATGATTAGGTTACCAATGAGATCAAAGAAGAAATAAAAAAAATATCCTGGAGACAAATGACAATGAAAACACAACAATCCAAAAACAATGGGACACAGTGAAAGCAGTTATGAGAGTGAAGTTCATAGCACTACAGATCTACCTCAAAAATCAAGAAAAACAGGTAATAAATTATCTTAAAGAATTAGAAAGAGAGCAACAAGAAAAGCCCAGTGTGAGTAGATGGAAGGAGAAAATAAAGATCAGAGTGGAAATAAGTGACATAGAGACCAAAAAACAATACAAAAGATTAATAAAACCAAGAACTGGTTCTTTGACAGGATAAACAAGATTGATGAATCTGTCACCTAGGATCAAAGAGAGAGGACCACAATAAACAAAATCAGAAAAGAAAGAGTCGAAATAACAACAGACCCCACAGAAATCCAAAGGATTATAAAAAAAAATACTATGAACAACTCTATTCCAACAAACTGGTCAACCTCAAAGAAATGTACATATTCCTAGAAAAATACAATCTTCCAAAACTCAATCAGGAAGAATTAAAAAATCTGAATGGGCCGATAACTATGGAGGAAATTGAAGCCGAAAAAAAATAAACCTTCCAGCAAACAAAAGCCTTGAGCTGGACAGCTTCACAGGGAAGTTTTACCAACATTCAAAGAACTAAAACCTACCCTCCTCAAACTATTACAAAAAATTGAAGAGGAAGGAACATTTTCAAGTTTTTTCTAAGTAGCCAGCATTACCCTAATCCCAAAAGCAGAGAAAGACACCCCAAAGAAAGAGAATTACAGGCTAATAATCCTGATGAACATAGGTGCTAATATACTCAACAAAATTCTCTCAAATCCGAAGAAACCAAGATGGCGGCATAGGAAAACACCGGAAATTGCTGCCTCCCACAACAACTTCAAAAATACAATGAAAAGAAAAAACGGACATCACCCAGAACCACAAGAAGGCTGGCTGAGTGGAAAGTCTACAACTAGAAGGAAAGAGAAAAGCACACTGAGACTCAGAGGAGGTGTAGAAGTAAAGTACAGAGGTACCGAGGCTCGCACAGAAAGGGCTGGCAATGGAGGACGCGGCTGTCTTTTTCAATCAGGAGGAGACACAAGCTCCCAACTTCTCTGAACTCCAGTTCTGGGCGAGTCTCTGGGGACCCAGACTCATACAGGGAGAAACTGGACTGTCTGGCATCGGTTAGAACATGAGGGCGGCTTTCTCTCAGAGGTGCTTGCAGCGATTACCAGGACACTGAGACACGGGGCTTCTTAAGGTAGGACTGAGGAGAAGCCATAGCTGCTTGCTCCACCCTGTTGATTCCCTGAGACCCCACCCCACCCAAGCTGCAAGCAGAGGCTTTTGCATATGAATGGGCTGGCCCTTTGAGATCTAAAATTACCTAACAAACTGCAGCTGGGTCAGAGAGACCCAGAACATCCAAAAGAAGGCTCAAGGCCCCACAGCAGCTTGCATTGCTTCACAGCTGGGCCTCATCTGGGCACCTCCAAACCCCAAACAAGGAAGAAGAAACTGCATATCTTTCCATAGCTCCTGCTGGGTAGCCTCAGGCAGAGGCTAAATTAGCACCTCCTTAGAGATCCAAGAGCCAGTGTACCCAGTGGTCAGAGTGGGACCATCCAGATTTCAACTCCTCAGATCCATAAGCGACACACTCAAGGGGCAGACTCAATGAGCACCAAAGCCCCACTGAAGCAAGTCTTGTCCCAGAAGGGTGTCTCCAGCACAGAAGTTCTCTCACTGTAGACACAGCTGATTCTCACAGCCAATTGGCCTGGAGGTCAATTCCTCCCAGTGATACCAACTACAATCAAGGCTTAACTACAACAAGACTGTGCATACAGCCCACAAAGGGGTGCACCAAAAGTGTTAACCTCAGGTAATTTGGGAGGCTGAGCCACTGGGTCCTATAGGACACCTAGCACACAAAGCCACTCTATCAACACAGGGAAGCAGCCAAAATGCGGAGACAAAGAAACAGGTCACAAATGACAGGAATGAAGGAAAGCAAACTATTGGATATAGAGTTTAAAACCATGGTTATAAGGTTTTTCAAGAATTTTCTAGAAACCACCGATAAATTTAGTGAGACCCTGGAGGATATAAAAAAGGGACCAACAGAAATTAAGCATACACTGACTGACATAAAGAATAATATACAGAGATCCAACAGCAGACAAGAGGATCACAATAATCAAGTCAAAGATTTGAAATACGAAGAAACAAAAAATACTCAACCAGAAAAGCAAAAAGAAAAAAAAATCCAAAAATATGAAGATAGTGTAAGGTGCCTCTGGGACAACTTCAAGCATACTGACATCCAAAATATAGGGGTGCCAGAAGAAGAGAGAGAGCAAGATATTGAAAATCTATTTGAAGAAACAATGGCAGAAAACTTCCCCTACCTGGTGAAAGGAATAGACTCATAAGTCCAGGAAGCACAGAGAACCCCCCAAAAAAGGAATCCAAAGAGGACCACACCAAGACACATCATAATTAAAATGCCAAGGGCAAAAGACAAAGAGAAAATCTTAAAAGCAGCAAGAGAAAAACAGTTAGTTACCTACAAGGGAGTACCCATGCGACTGTCAGCTGATTTCTCAACAGAAACTATGTAGGCCAGAAGGGAGTGGCGAGAAATATTCAAAGTGATGAATTGCAAGAACCTACAACCAAGATTACTCTACCCAGCAAAGCTATCATTCAGAATTGAAGGTCAGATAAAGAGCTTCACAGATAAGAAAAAGGTAAAGGAGTTCATCACCACCAAACCAGTATTCTATGAAATGCTGAAAGGTATTCTTTAAGAAGAGGAAGAAGAAAAAGGTAAAGATAAAAATTATGAACAGCAAATACATATCTATCAACAAGTGAATCTAAAAATCAAGTGAATAAAAATCTGATGAACAGGGTAAACTGGTGAATATAATAGAATCAGGGGCATAGAAAGGGAATGGACTGACAATTCTCTGGGGAAAAAGGGGTGTGGGGGGTGTGGGAAGAGACTGGACAAAAATCGTACACCTATGGATGAGGACAGTGGGGGGCGGGTAGGGGCAGAGGGTGGGGTGTGAACTGGGTGGAGGGGAGCTATGGGGGGAAAAGAGGAACAAATGTAATAATCTGAACAATAAAGATTTATTTAAAAAAAATCTCACAAATCCAATCCCGCATTACACTCAAAAGATCATACACCATGACCAAGTGGGATTTATTCCAGGGATGCAATGCTGGTATAATATCCACTAATCAATCAACATGATACATCACATAAACAAATTGAGAGTCAAAAATCACAGAGTCATATCAATTGATGCAGAAAAAGCATTTAACAAAATTCAACACCCTTTCTTGATAAAAACTCTCAGCAAAATGGGAATAGAAGGATCATACCTCAACATAATAAAGGCCATATGTCAAACCTACAGCCAACAGCATACTCATTGGGCAAAAACTAAAATCATTTCCCCTGAGAACCGGAATAAGACAGGGATAACTACTTTACCACTCCTGTTCGACATGGTACTGCAAGTGCTAGCCATAGCGATCAGACAAGAAGAAAAATAAAAGGCATCTAAGTTGCCAAAGAAGTAAAACTGTCATTATTCACAGATGACATGATATTGTACATAGAAAACCCTAAAGACTCCATCAAAAACCTACTAGACTTAATAAATGAATTTGGCAATGTAGCAGGATACAAATTAACACCCAGAAATGTATGGCTTTTTAATACACCAATAATGAACTCACAGAAAGAGAAAAAAAATCCAATTTACCATTGCAACAAAAAAACTAATATTCCTAGAAATAAACTTAACTAAGGAGGTAAAAGACCTATACTTGGAAAATTACAGGACATTGAAAAAAGAAATAGAGGAATATGTAAACAAATGGAAGAATATACTGTGTTCATGGATTGGTAGACCCAACATCATTAAAATGTCCATACTACCCAAAGCAATCTATAGATTCAATGCAATCTCCATTAAAATACCGACATATTTTATAGACCTAGAACAAACTCTCCAAAAATCCATATGGAATAAAAAAGACCCAGAATAGCTGCAGCAATCCTGAGAAAGAGGAACAAAGTTGGAGGGATCACAATACCGGATATCAAGCTGTATTTCAAAGCCACTGTTCTCAAAACTGCTTGGTACTGGCACAAGAACGAACAGAACAGAGAACCCAGAAATCAACACTAGCCATTATGCTCAATTAATATTTGACAAGGGAGGCAAGAGCATACAATGAATCAAGACTCTTCAATAAATGGTGTTGGGGCCCTAGTGGGGTTGGCTCTGCGGATAGAGTGTCGGCTTGCGGATTGAAGGGTCATGGGTTCAATTCTGGTCAAGGGCACATGCCCGGGTTGCAGGCTTGATCCCCAGTTTCGGGGGGGGGGGGGGCAGTGTGCAGGAGGCAGCCAATCAATGATTCTCTCCCATCATTGATGTTTTTATCTCTCTCCCTCTCCCTTTCTCTCTGATATAAATAAAAATATCTTTAAAAAATGATGATGGGAAAATGGGACAGATACATGCAAAAAAGAAAAAAAAGAAAGAAACTAGACCACCAACGTACACCATACACAAAAATAAAGTCACACAAAAATAAAGTCAAAATGGATAAAGGACTTGAATGTAAGACAGGAACCATAAAAATCTTAGAATAATACATAGGCAGCAAAATATCAGACATTTGTCATAGCAATATCTTCACTGATACAGCTCCTAAGGCAGTGATGGCGAACCTATGACACGAGTGTCAGAGGTGACATGTGAACTCATTTTTTTGGTTGATTTTTCTTTGTTAAATGGCATTTAAATATATAAAATAAATATCAAAAATATAAATCTTTGTTTTACTATGGTTGCAAAGATAAAAAAATTTCTATATGTGACATGGCACCAGAGTTAGGGTTTTTCAAAATGCTGACACGCCGAGCTCAAAAGGTTCGCCATTACTGTCCTAGGGCAATGGAAACTAAGGAGAAAATAAATAAATGGGACTACATTGTGGTGAGCTGTTTCTGTTTCCCGCGACCCGCACGGGAAAACGACAGGTTCTTGAGCAGAGGAGCTGGGGATTAAGAAAATAAAGAAAAAACGAGACCAGACACAGAAATAGAGAAAAGCTGGGGCCAGGTGGGGGGCTGCCACTCTGATGGAGAGACAGTCACACCCACCACAGACAACACAGCGCATTTATTTACTTCCAAAGGGGAGGTTTAAGGTCAAAGGAATTTTGGGTGTACCCAGGTCCTATTCATTCCTCATTCCTGGCACAAGGACAGGATTTAGCATATCAAGACCTGGGTGGGTCAATTCATTCCCTATTCCCAGCACATGGATAAAGATAAGATATCAGTACTGATAACAGTCTCCGACATTTTGGGAGGCTGTTTTCCGGGAGACAGCCCTGCCAGTCACCTCGGACTCAGCTGACATTAATTTAAAGGTCATCCATGTGCATTCCCAGGGGGCCCTCTACATCTCCCCCATTTTTAATTTTTAAATGCAGCTTTTGGACATCTAGTTGGATCCTTCGGATTTGAGATCGCAGGAGCTTGCTGATGACTGAAAAAGAGCAGGATAAGATTAGTAGTACACAAAGGAATCCAATTAGGTATGAGGCGATATTTTTTCCATATTCCCTGTAGGTGCATCTTGATTTTATTCCAATCCCACAGAGAACTGTTATAGCGGGCTGAAGTCACACAAATATATCTAAAAGCAGCATGGCATTGCAGCTGCTGTCTCAACTTGATACTTTCCAATTGACTACCCAGTCCTATCACTACAGCTTCCAAAGCATTTAGCTTTGTTTCCAGCCTTTTGTCTATATCTTCTTGATCATGGAATGTAGTTGAGGTGTTCTGAGCCAATTCATTGACAAACTGCATTCTGGATGCTTTGGGTCAATGCAAGAGAAGCAGTTACAGCAGATGCAATAACAGTAACTAGAGTGGCAATACCAAAAATAATAAGTCCCAAAGCACGCTTTTCCCTGGACAGCTGATTGTGTAATTCCTGCAATGCTTGAAGGCCTACATCATGATACCATTTTCCTGTTATATTGGTAGGAAGCATAATAAAAGAAGGCTGCTTTAAAATTAATATATCTTCATTCAGGTTATGCCTGGAGACACAGCTGATAAGGTTACAGTGATGGCACTGGACAGCATAATGGGTGTCCAGTCTAGTGATATTCACATTTCCAGTCACCAATACATATGGGCGCTGGACACAGGCTCGTAAGCCATAACAAGGGTTTAAAGTACATGCTCCTTTAGTGTTAGCTGAAAAGGAGCCAGTAAAATTAAGAAAATCAAGAGCAGCAGCTAAACGCCACAGATCTTTCTGTAAATTTCCTGAGTTTGTGGTTAGGGCATTACCTACAAACCCTCCTGGTGACATAGGCTCGTGGTAGGGATATTTAGCATCAAGCCTGGCAGCTGACAAGTGTCACCATAGCAAGAAAAAGGTTGGAGGGGGTTACCTGAACCCCCTGTTTCTCCACTACTTGCTGAGCATCGGAGGTCAGCTTCTTCAGTTGACCCCATGTGGGGACACTAGCTTCTCGGGTGGTCTTAGCCTGCTGCCTTACTCTTCTCTCCTTCTTTGGGGCCGATGGCTGAACTGGCGTCATCGCCGGAGATGTGATCTTCAGCTTCTTGAAAGGTGGGATGAGTTGTTCTCCCAGGTCCATGGTGGTGACGCACTGCTCGTTCTGGCACCCAGATAGGGTTAGAAGCTCCTTCTGGAAAGATACAAACGTGGCCTCTTCCCCACTTCATTACTGGGTCTGGCCCTCTCCACTGTCCTGTTTGCAAATCCTTCCATCTTGCCATACCGGCAGATGCCACGACACCAGGAGTTTGGTGCCTCTCGGCTGCTGTGTGACCTTCATCGTCACAATTTAAAAAATTTAAAGTGTAAAGGGCATGATTTAACTGATTCTGTGGAGTAGGATTATACCTCTCTCCCCCTTTTTGTTTTTGTAATTGAGTTTTTAAGGTTCTATTAGCTCTTTCTACAATTGCCTGTCCCTGGGGATTATAAGGAATTCCTGTTTTATGCACAATTTGGTACTGCTTACAAAACTTCTGAAAGGAGGAACTAGCATATGCAGGTCCATTATCTGTTTTTATCTCTAGGGGCCGTCCCATTACTGGAAAAGCCGCTAGGCAGTGGTTAATTACATGCTTTGCACTTTCCCCTGTTCGGGGAGTAGCAAAAATGAAACGTGAGCATGTGTCTATAGAGACATGGACCCATCAAAATCTGCCAAATTCAGGCACATGAGTAACATCCATTTGCCAGATTTGATTAGGTTTAAGACCTCGGGGATTCACCCCTAATGCTGGCACAGGGAGGTGAATAACACACTGAGGACATTGTTTGACAATTTGGCGAGCCTGCTCTCGGGAAATATGGAATTCCTTGCGCAAGGCAGAGGCATTTTGATGATGCAGGGCATGCGAGGCCTGTGCCATGGAAAATGGGGTGGTCTCCTCTACTGAGGCAACGAGACGATCTACTTCCTCATTACCTGCAGCCAAAGGACCTGGAAGACCAGAATGAGATCTAATATGGCCAACAAAACATGGGAACTGCCGTTTTTGAATAACTCTTTGCAAGGTGATAAATAGATGGAATAACTCTTCAGAGTTTGTATGTCCAATAGTAGCAGTTTCAATAATTGTAGCCATTCCAACTACATAAGCACTGTCGCTATAGATGTTGACAGGTTCAAAGGCAAAGCTTTTTATTTTATTTATTTTATTTTATTTATTTATTTTTTGTTAAATATATTTTATTGATTTTTTACAGAGAGGAAGTGAAAGAGATAGAGAGTCAGAAACATCGATGAGAGAGAAACATCGATCAGCTGCCTCCTGCACATCTCCTACTGGGGATGTGCCCGCAACCCAGGTACATGCCCTTGACCGGAATCGAACCTGGGACCTTTCAGTCCGCAGGCCGACGCTCTATCCACTGAGCCAAACCGGTTTCGGCAAAGGCAAAGCTTTTTAAAGCATAAATGAGAGCTTGGATTTCTACTCGTTGCGCAGAGGAGTAATTTGTCTGAATTACTTTTGAACTCTTTACACTATGAAATCCAGCTTTCCCTGAGCTGGACCCGTCAGTGAAGACGGTTAGTGCTTGGGGGAGAGGTTGCTGTTTAACTATTTTTGGAAAAATAAAAGTTGTTAAAGACAAGAACCGTAAGAAGGTTCTTGCCCTATCAATTGAACTAGTCTGTACCGTGCCTTTGCTATGAGCTGAGAAACCAAATCATGAAAAGGTGTTAATACTTTGGTTGGAGAATGGGCCAGATAGAGCCATTCTATTACTCCTGAGTCCTGCCAAATGACTCCCGTGGGAGTGTGAGTAGTAGGGAAAATTAACACCTGAAGGGGTTTAGTCAAATCTACTCTTGTAAGCTGAGCAGCTTGAAGGGCAGCTTCTACTTTGGTTAAAGCAGCACCAGCTTCAGCAGTTAATTGTCTAGGAGAAGACGGTGAGGAATCCCCTCGAAGAATATCATACAAAGGAGCTAAATCTGCAGTAGTCAATGTTAATGAAGGACGGACCCAATTAATGTTCCCAAGTAATTTTTGAAAATCATTTAATGTTACCAATGAATCCGTCCGAATTTGTAAGCGTTGAGGACGTACAGTACGTCCCTCAATTAAACTGCCTAGATATTGAAAAGGAGAACTTTTCTGTATCTTTTCTGGTGCAATACACAGTCCCATAGTTAAGAGAGAGTGTTGTAAATCTGCAAAAACTTTATGAAGAGTGTCCACATTCTCATGAGCCAACAAGATGTCATCCATATAATGGATGATGTATGCCTGGGGGTGCTGCTGCCTTATGGGGTGGATAGCTGCATCTACAAAATCCTGGCATAGTGTAGGACTGTTAGCCATTCCTTGCGGCAGCACTTTCCAGGAGTATCTCTTCGCTGGCTCTTTAAAGTTTATTGCAGGGACACTAAATGCAAATCGTTTACAGTCATCTGGATGCAAAGGTATAGTGAAAAAACAATCCTTTAAATCTAAAATGAGTAGTTCATAATTAAGAGGAATAGCAGTAGGTGAGGGCAGCCCTGATTGAAGGGGGCCCATAACCTCCATGGTCTTATTTATTGCTCTGAGATCTTGCAAAAGTCTCCACCCACCTGATTTTTTCTTGATTACGAAAATAGGTGTATTCCATGGACTATAAGTGGGTTCAATGTGACCAGCTTCAAGCTGTTCTTGTACTAGAAGCTGTGCTGCTTGAAGCTTCTCTCCAGTTAAGGGCCATTGGTCAACCCAAACAGGGTCATTAGACAGCCATGTGATTTTTGCAGCAGTCTTTTTCTGGGTCAGAGAGACGACCAAGGCCCTTAATGAAAAGGCTGCGGCTCCCCGTATCCTAACCCACTTCTCCCTTGCTGGGTGGACGTGGGGATAGGAGATAGGCTGCCTTGCTGCCTTTTTCCTAATCCTTTAACGGGATAAAATTCTTGATTTAACATTTGAGCTGTAACCGCAGCATTGGGACTCATTAGTAATACTCCCATTTGCTCTAGAATGTCTCTTCCCCAGAGGTTAATAGGTAAATGATCAAGTACATAAGGTGTAAAATATCCTGTATTTCCCTCTGAATCTTCCCATTTGATGAGCTGCGCACTCTGCTGAGGCTGAGAGACTTGGCCGATGCCTTGCAAATTGGCAGTGGCTGTATTAAGAGGCCATGCAGGGGGCCAGTGCCTGGAGGCAATCACAGAAACATCTGCCCCCGTATCTATTATTCCTAGGAAAACTTTACCATTCAATTTTAATTCTAGCTCTGGGCGCCCTCGTTTAACCAGCTGCGCCCAGCACGTTTGATTAGAGGACCCAAATCCTCTTTCTCCCCGAAGCTCT
This sequence comes from Myotis yumanensis, assembly GCF_028538775.1. Lineage (NCBI taxonomy): Eukaryota > Metazoa > Chordata > Mammalia > Chiroptera > Vespertilionidae > Myotis > Myotis yumanensis. The sequence continues at coordinate 1,775,695 of NW_027223758.1, read as the reverse complement.
GTGGAGAGAAGTTTCCCTGCTCTATAATAGGGTAAAATTATAATCTGGGCTATCCTAGTCTCTGGAAAAATTTGAATTATGGTATTTGTTGTCTGTGCCATAACTTTAATTTCATCAGTATAGTCTTGATCTATCACACCTGGTAAAACTTGAAATCCTTTCATAGTTAAGCTATTTTTTCCTAAAATAAGTCCCATGGTGCCCTCAGGTAATGGTCCATAAATCCCTGTAGGGATTGCTTGTGGACCCATATCAGGAGTTAATACACATCCGGCGGTGGGACAGAGGTCCAATCCTGCACTTCCTGGGGTGGCATGGTAGAGTTTCCTGACGGTAGGCCTCCCGCAGGCAGTAGTGCCCCTACTGTTTGCAACAGTGCCCCTATTGTTTGGTGGGGCCGGGGCCGGCCCCACTTGCCGTTTCCCTGACGTGAGTCAAGAGGCTGGCCATTAATGTCCGTCTGGGAGCGGCAGCCATTGGCCCAATGTTTTCCCCTGCGGCAGCGAGGGCAAAGATCTGGCTGCCTAGCAGGGAGACTAGGAGCAGAACTTCCCTGTCCCCCTGAGGCAACTTGTTGCCTGCAATTCCTAGCAAGGTGACCTGGCCTTCCGCAATTGAAACAAGTTCTCTTTTCTGAATGGTCCTTCTGCAGAGACTCTTTCAATGCAGCAGCCAAAGTCACTCCCTGAACATAGGAAGGCCCAATATCAGCACAAATACGGATGAACTCAGGAATTGACCCCTTTTTTCTGTAGGGGCGTAGAGCCTCCTGACATGTTCTATTGGCATTCTCAAAAGCCAGTTGCTTCACTAGTAGAGATCCCGAATCGGGATCTCCAATCACTCTGTCTACTGCCTGAAGCAACCGTGCCACAAAGTCTTGATAGGGCTCCTCTGGCCCCTGTATAATTTTAGCAATGTCCATGGTTTTTTCTCCCTTAGTGGGCAGCTCCCTCCAAGCCTTAGTACCACAAATATTTATCTGCTGATAAGCTTGCAAAGGGAACATCATTTGAGCCTGTAAGCTGTGATATGCCCCCGTTCCTGTTAACATTTCAAGAGTGATAGGCACACCATGTTGTTGATTTCTAGCTGCCTGCTCCGTACTAAGTTCAGTCCAATTGGATTTCCACATTAAATAATCTCCAGGGGAAAGACATGCCTTAGCCAGTGTTTGCCAGTCCAGAGGAGGCAGAGCTTCACTAGTCAGTGTCAAGCAAGCTTAAGACAAATGGAGAAGTGGGGCCATACATGGAGACAGAGGTTTTAAACTCCTTGAGGATTTTAAAAGCAATAGGCTCGTGCACTCTCAGTACCTGCCCTGGATTGGTAGGGTCTGGCCTTTCTACGACAGGATACATTGAAAATCCTGTAACATCCTCTCCAGCTCGTCTGCCCTCCCGTAAGGTCTGCTGTAAAGGGGACAGTACCTGTGCAGTTGAAATTACTTTCACATTTGGCTGTGCATCAGCTTGTAGCCGTAAAGGCCGGGTGGCTAGGGCCATTTTTGCAAAACTGTGAGCAAGATCTTCCTCATCATCTGAATCATCCCACTCACGGTGATGCTTGCCTCTCTTTTCCTCAATCTCTGGCTCCCGCTCATATTTTGGAGGCAAATCTTTGTTAGGCGGACTCTTAACTACAGATGGCAGAGCAGCAGCAGGAGCAGCGGGGGGAGGTGGAGGAGGCGCAGAGGGTAGAGGTGATATTTTTAAAGATTCGCCCTCCTCAACTGCAGGCTGTAAAGTCTTAGCTACATCCCGCTTAGGCATTCTTGAACTCGCCTGTGCTGGATCAAGACAATCACGAATCAATGGCCACAGTGTAAACGTGGGAACAGGACTCTTCTCTGGACCTTCTGCTGTGTATCGGTCACGAAACTGCTTTCCAACCTTTTCCCACATCGGAATATCCACGGTTCCCTCCTCAGGAAACCAGGGGCATGTTTCATTAATAAAGTTTAAAAATTCAAGAATCTGACTACGCTTAACAGAACGTCCTCGAGCTTTAAGCAGACTTTTAAGTATTTGAGAGTAGAGATCTCTTTCCCGAGACCCTGAATTACCCATATTTTACACCCGGTTGATTCAATTCACACAATACACTCCTTACCTTCAATCTGTCGCGTGCGCACTTCTAGGAGCGACCCCCTCGCTTCCTTCTCTTGCCTCCTTACTCAATCCCTGTTCGGCGCGCCAATTGTGGTGAGCTGTTTCTGTTTCCCGCGACCCGCACGGGAAAACGACAGGTTCTTGAGCGGAGGAGCTGGGGATTAAGAAAATAAAGAAAAAACGAGACCAGACACAGAAATAGAGAAAAGCTGGGGCCAGGTGGGGGGCTGCCACTCTGATGGAGAGACAGTCACACCCACCACAGACAACACAGCGCATTTATTTACTTCCAAAGGGGAGGTTTAAGGTCAAAGGAATTTTGGGTGTACCCAGGTCCTATTCATTCCTCATTCCTGGCACAAGGACAGGATTTAGCATATCAAGACCTGGGTGGGTCAATTCATTCCCTATTCCCAGCACATGGATAAAGATAAGATATCAGTACTGATAACAGTCTCCGACATTTTGGGAGGCTGTTTTCCGGGAGACAGCCCTGCCAGTCACCTCAGACTCAGCTGACATTAATTTAAAGGTCATCCATGTGCATTCCCAGGGGGCCCTCTACACTACATCAAACAAGAAAGCCCACTGCATGGGAGAACATTTGCCAATTTTGTATCAGATAAGAGTCTACTTTTCAAAATTTATACACCTTAACAAAAGAAAGATAAACAATCCAATTTAAAAATGGGCAAAGGACCTACTAGTAAATAGACACTTTTTGAAAGTGGACATACAAAAGGCCAAAGGACATGAAAACATGCTCAAAGTCACTAATCATCTGAGAGATGCAAATCTAAATGACAATGTGGTACCATCTCACACCTATCAGAATGGCTATCATCAACAAATCGACAAACAAGTGCTGGTGAGGATGTGGAGGAAAAGGAACCATTCTGCACTGCTGGTGGGAATGCAGACTAGTGCAGACACTGGAAAACAGCGTGGAGTTTCCTCGAAAACTTAAATAGTGTATGGAACTCCCATTTGACCCAGTAATCCCACTTCTAGGAATATATCCTAAGAAATCAGAAACACCAATCAGAAAGGATATATGCGCCCCTATGTTCATAGCAGCACAATTTATAATAGCTAAGATTTGGAAACAGCCTAAGTGCCCATTAGCAGATGAGTGGATTAAAAAACTGTGATACATCTACACAATGGAATGCCACACTGCTGTAAAAAAGAAGGAACTCTTACCATTCACAACAGCATGGATGGCCCTGGATAGCATTATGCTTAGCAAAATAAGCCAATTGGAGAAAGATAAATATCACATTATCTCACTCATTTGTGGAATATAATGAACAACATAAACTGATGAACAAAAATAGACCCATAGACTTAGAAGCATTGAACAGACTGTTAAACCTCAGGGGGAAGGCAAGGGAGAGTGGGATGGGGGAGAGGGGGATAAGAGATCAACCAAAGGGAAAAAAATTAATATATGAACAAAACAACAGAGACAGAATAATAACAAATCAATAAAACAGATAGTTCAATTGTAAAGGGGGAAAAATAAAGGAAACAGAAAAAAACCAAAAGGAGAAAGGAGAAGAAAAATTGGAGGAAAAAAGAGAAGAGAGGAAGAGAAAGTTGCAAATATAATGGGGATAAAATAAAAAATAAATAAATGAAGTGACGTTCGCTTCAGTCATGTTTTACTGCCCCACGGGGGCTGGTTCAGGACCTCACCCTCTGTTCTGTCTGCGGATGCTGGGCTTCCTGTGAGGACCTAGGCGCTGGCCACTGCCAGGCACTGTCTGTGGCGTTTAGCACCTGCTTGGAGCTCCCAGCGATCCTCACTCCACCGCTGTGTCCCTCTCCACAGGCCTTGGCTGCCAGCAGGCTTGCCTGTCCGCCAGCTGTCAGTCTTCATCACTCCAGAGTCTGTTCTGACTGGGCTTTAGGAGGGGTTGGTGCTGTTTCAATTGCAGGGACTATGATGGGTGTTTTTCCTGTGTCAGACCTACTCCTCCGCCGCCAGTGGCCCAAAATGTGACTCTGGCCTTGGTTGGCCAGAGGTCCTTGCATGGAGACCAATGGGGTCAGCTGGGCCCTGGAGCTTTTATCAGTTGGTTCCTAGAACAGTGGGCAGATGGCCCCTCTTTCGGCTCCTGCTTTTCCAGGTCTCCCGGCCCTGCTTCCTTCCCTGCCTCCCTCACACACCTCAGTCAGTGCCTCCCTCCCTGCGCCACTGCCTGGGTGTGTACCTGCAATTGAAGACTCCTGTGCTCTGGGTTTAGAGATAAAAGAAAGAAAAAGCAGGGGGGGGGGGGGGGGGAGGGGGGAGGGGGGGGCGGGGGGAAAAGGAATCAAAACTGTGGCTCTCTCCTCACTGGCTCCTTCTGTGGATGTGGACTCCACCGCCGCCAGCAGCCACCCGCCTTTTTGCTGCTGCATGGACGATGCGGGTCGCCCCGCCCCACGGACGCCACAGGCGGCGTGTGTGTGTGTGTGTGTGTGTGTGTGTGTGTGTGTGTGTTCGCTCTGAGCAACCCCTCTTTCGATCTCGCCCTTCCTACTTGTCTCCAGCTGCCTTCTTCCTTCCTGGTTATGTCACCTCCTCAGCTGGACCACAGCTGGAAATTCCAGGGAATGTTCTCCAAGGTAGTGGTGGCTCCAGCCTGGCCCTGGGCGAGGCGCCGGCAGGTTTCTTCTCTCTCTGGATCCCTCTTGACATGACACATGGGGAGTGCACATTCCCTATGATAGTCTCACAACAAGGATAAACTGGAAAAAGTTAAAAATAAAAGTGGCAGAAATGATAAATTGTGAATCACTAGAATAGTAAAATGTGGAAACTAAAAATTATTATTTTTAAATGCAAATCAGCTGAGTAAATTAAAAATAAAAGGATCATGCAAGAGAAAACAAAGTCAGTACTGTAAGATTTTAATAGTGCATGGAAGTGGTATGCTATGATATGAAGCTAGACTTCGATAAGTTAAAGACAAATAGATAAATCTTAGACCATGACTGAAACAATAACAGTCATAAAAACAATAACACTACCAATAAAGCCATTGCCGACAGGTCAGCAGAGGACATGAAATGGAGCTCAAAGATAATCCATGAGCCCAAAGGAAAAAGTTTGAGAGAGAAAAAAATTAAATGAGTGAGCCAATAAAAACAAATTGTAAAATGATGGTAGAATTAAACCTCAGACGGGCAAATATTTCATCAAAAATAAATGGGCTAACCCTGGCCAGTGGCTCAGGTGGATGGAGCATCGCCTGATACACCATAAGGCTGAGTGTTTGATTTCAAGTCAGGGCATATTTCTAGGTTGTGGGTTCGATATTTTCATATTTCTCCCTCACACTAATGTTTCTGTCTCTCTCTTTCTCCCTCTCTTGCTAATAAATAGATAAATAAATAAATAAATAAATAAAATCAGTAAACATATCCTCGGGTGAGGATATTAAAAAAACAAATGAAATGAAATAAGAAGTGGACTAAATCGTCAAATAAAAAAGGCAGACAATGTATGACTGGATTAAAAGACTTATTGAGATGCTTAGTACCAAAAAAAAGCAACCAACCATCTAATTTTATTTTAGTTTTTTAAAGGATAGTTCTGAATATATTAAGTGGATTAATTCTTCATAAATAGGCCCCCTTTTTCTTTCTTTAATCTTTATTGTTCCGAGTATTACAGATGTCCCCCTTCTCCCCACCTCACTTTTATATATATATGTTTTTATTGATTTCAGAGAGGAAGGGAGAGGGAGAGAGAGATAGAAACATCAATGATGAGAGAAAATCATTGATTGTCTGCCTCCTGCACGCCCCACGCTGGGTATCGAGCCCGCAACCAGAGCATGTTCCCCGACTGGAAATCAAACCTAGGACCACCTGGTTCATAGATCAACAACGTTCAATCACCGAGCCATGCCAGCTGGCCCCTGCTGTTGTAAATGTTTCCCTCCATGTCCCACGTGGTTCAGGGTTCAGGATCTGGAAGAGGAGCCAGACACAAATAAAAGAGAAAAGACAAGAGATAATTTGGGAATATTGGGGGCCAGGAAGGTAAGTCCAACTCAAGAGGAAGGACTTCCACTGGTGCTCAAGCCGCACCAACCAAATAGTCAGAGGTAAACAAGGTAGTGGTTACCATAGTTACACTGTTCTTGTGAGTTTCACTTGTTTTGGCCATAGTTACACTTCCTGCACTTCCCTCAGCCCATTAGCTTCCCAGATAAGATCTAGGGAGTGTTATAAGGTCAAGCCTAATTATGCTAAGAGGACTGTGCCCTCTAAGCTGGGACTTGTTTGTGACTTTGCCAACAGGTCAGTCCGAGGCTTAATCCTGTATCAGCTCCCCACATCTCACCCTTCTTTTATTATTAAGCTACTATAATGAAAATAAAACTTAAACATCAAGAACAAAAAGCTACCATAATAAAAGTAAAACTTAAGCATCAAGAACAAAAATGTTTAAGTCCCAATTTCGATATCCAACAGTTCTGAGTCCAAGTTTCAATGTCCGACAGTTCCTGATGTCTACATGTCAGCAATGATATTTCAGTTCTGGATGGTGGACAAATGGTGGCAATGCAGGTCCGACCCTCTCTGGTTTGATCCTGGGCAACCTGCAGCGATGCACAGCTGCTGACTGCTAGCATGACAAAGCGTTGTCAGTGTCTTCCATCTCTGGATTGTTTTTCCTCTTGTCTTCATGGCTGGAGCATTCCTGATAATTCCTCCCTGTTGCAGGAATCCACATGGTCTTGGAGTTGTTTTCTGAAAAGATACAAACATATTCTCGACCAAAAGTTAATAAAGGAAATTTTACTTGGGATCCTTTTTATATTTGCCCAAATAATTTTCCTTTGGCTTATTTTGACACCGTGTATGTTTTTCATGGGTGTCTTGCTGTTAGCATTACAAATGAAAAATTTTTTTCTAGATGTGATTTAGTTACAGGATATATTTCCTTACATGGTATTTTTCCACTATCCACTCCCCCCTTTTTTATTTAATTATTGGAGGCTTTTGGAAAATTTTTATAATGTAGTCTAGATAACTTTAAATTTTTTTTTTTGCACAAAAATATGACTCCTTTAGGTTCATTGCATGTTAAGCAATTTTACCATGAAATGAAAATTTTGGTTAATACTACTTATTTCAATTAAACTCGTTACTGTCAAATTTAATTCTCTAACAAGAATCTTAGTTACACTGTAAATATTAATGGAAAGGATTATTTTGCATCCTTGAGAAGGCCCTGAGCATTCCTGGTGTTAGGCTGGATTTAGATATAGGGTAGCTGCTATCAGCCAAGTCTTTGTTGTTTCAGTCCTGATCTGAGCTGGGCCAAGTCTCTTTCTGTTATCTGGGTCTGGATCTGAGCTGGGCATGGGAAGCGGGAAGCAGCCATGGGGACAGGAGACCTCCCTCAGAAGGGGCAAGTGTTCAAGCCCCTGCATAGTTGGGGGGGTGAGGATCTGTGCCCCACCTCTATTGACCCCCAAGTTCTCTCCTGATGGCCCCTCTGCAACTGTGCCTGTCTTAGGTTGTTCCTTCCTGGAGGAATCTAACCCATCTCTGGCTAGCCAGCCATCCTCCGGGGCCAAGCAGGGTGATGTAAGGTTCAGTTCTGTCTCCTTGGTAGCCTATGCCCCTGTGGCCTCCATGCCCAGCAACTGCCTTGGGATCCCCTCGCCTGCTGGCGGGGCCCCGGCATTGATCACATATCTTGGGGAACCCAGGTTTCTTCTCCAGGGAGGGACCAGCTCATGCCATTGGGCGAGAGACAGATCCATGGTACCAGCCACCATGAGGCTTCAATCTCAGCATGAACAGAGAGCTCAGGCAACAGCTGTGGGCAATTGGATTGTAAGAAGAGGGACCCTCTTGGCAAAAAGGGCAAAAGAGGTCAATACAGAATGCTCAAGTGCCTTCCCAGGGGGCCTTCCACACAGTGGAAGGGATTAAATCCTTTCATGTCCTTATTAAATTGCTGCCAAACATTCAGAGAATTAGTTTGTTTGTTTGTTTGGGATAAATGTACAATATGCTGTTGTAAAATCTCAAAAATTATTAATGAGATTGTAGAATAATATCATGTAAGGATATTCTTTTCTCTAGGCCATGGCAATTCAATTTTAAACTGGAAATGACATTAATTAAATTTCTTCAATTAGTCTTTCAGTAACTTTACACTAGCTACATTCAGGAAGGCAAAAACCCAAATTATTTACCTTTCTATATTAAACCTTTCTAGTACATTTAATTACAGTCCTCCAGATGTTTGAAGGAAAAACATCTTTCTATTATTTTCTTGCAGAGTAATTTCCAATCAGTATCCTCGTCCTCTCACAGCTGGGTTACACTTGGAGAATTTCAATTTAAAAAAGAAAAATCTTTTTCTTTTACACCAAGTAACCTACAGGGTTACTTCTTGGATGTTGACTGATAGTGCCGCAAGGTCATGTATTTCAAGTCAAAGTCATTAAATTTGGTTGAATTAAAAAATCTTTTAAAAAGAGAGAATAAACTTTTGAAAACATTTCAGGGCCTGTGAAATGTCCCAAAGTCATTCCTTGGTTATAGTTTTGAAATCCAACTTGAAAGATCATCAAATATATATGTGTATATAAGATTTAAAGATTATATTCAATTCTCTCCTCTAGATTTCGTACAAGGCACACTCAGATCAATATTTCAGCATTATTTCACTTCAAAACACCTAGGTATAAGTTTTTGTCATTTGATTCCGTAAACTCCAAGGTCCCAAGTTCCCAGCGGTTCTGGAAAACCACGCTTGAGGCTGGCAAACAGGCCTGGCCCCGCCCTTGACTTTAAAACGACCATAATTTTTTCTCTGGGGAAAGTCAAGAAGCAAACTTGTAGCTACATTGTTTCTTGCTGGTTGCTTGCCGGTGAGAAATTTCAAAATTGGCCACAGATCACAGCCATGGAAACTGTTTTCTGCTGGCGAAACAAGTTTGGTCTAACCTGGTCCATTTAAGTGTCAGAGCTAAGCTAGTTTCTCCCTGGGCCATTGGACTTCATAATTAATATAGTATATATGTTTTAAACGTGGTTCACTAGCATCCCAAAACTACTCTTTATTATAGAAAACCCAATCCCGCCGCTAGAACCTGCCTGCACTTCTTCCTTGGGTCAAATTTGCCATTTTTCTTAGGAAATAATCAGTCTTGGGTTTTATTTTGTACATTTGCAAAGAGATTTCAGCTCAAAACTCTATCTAAATGTCCAAAAACAGGACAGTTGTGCGCATTAGTTTTAAACCTGCTTTTCTCTTTACACCTGCACAGAAATCCCAGACGCATTTTTAAATTTTGTAAAACTTTTCGATTACGAGAAGGAGACTAAATTAGAATACTTGGGGAGGGGGTGTCCATATTGGATCGCCGTGTGCACCCTTCTTCCCTTCCCCACATCCTGCTTTGGGGGAAGTTTTAGCAAATGACTCAGATGTCGTATTTTTTCCCTCAAAGTCATGCTTAATAGAAAAAGACATTTTAAATTTTTTCCTATTTCGCTTTCCAAAGTAATAGCTAGCACCCAAGGTTATCTTAGCCAAAATTTAGTCATCATAAGATGTTCTCCGGTAATTTTTAAATAAAGCTAGTCTTTTTGCAGGCGAGCCGATAGCTCTGCCCTCTCCTGCCACCTTTGAATCTCTCCGCACCAGAGGTAGATTCAGCAGCGGGGTTTCATTTCTTATTACAGATTTTAGATTCCAAATACATATTAAGATTTTAATTTGGACAAGAAACCATATTAAGATGACCATGGCACTCTTTTTTCAGCCTGATTTAAGAGAGTACCTTTTAATATTCCAATTTCTTTATAATTTGGCCTTTTTTCACAGGTGATTCTATTAACGGAGAATTAAATATTTCAGGATTAGGACATGGAGGTGGAGGGAGCCATGAAGGCCATTCCTCTCATTTTTTCTTTTCGTTCTGCTCCTCTTTAGGGGCGGAGAGTGCAAGGAGAGGAGATTTATCCTCCTTGGCCTCTCTTAAAGGCTCTAGCAAATGAAATACCGTGTTCCACAAGGGAAAACAGTTTTTGGAGGCAAGTTTTTTCCTGCTGATGAGCAAGTTCTGAGTAACTTTTTGCCAAACATTCAAGATCTAATGTACCTTCTTCAAGAAACCAAGGGTTATGTTCTATAACATCAAGCAAAAATTATAAGAGATTACTTTCTGAAGCTTTAAATTCTTAAGCATGCAAATCAAAAATCTATAATAAAGTTTCTTACTTTTTACGCTGAATCCTTCCCCGTTAGTCTGGCTAAGAAAACGTTCCCACCCTACTTACAGATCTCGACTTCTGCAGCTGATCGTGGGCTTTGCGTGCGGTGAAATATCTCCCCACCTTTATGGTGAATTCTTCGTTTTTTTGCTCTAGGTGAAGCCTTCACTTCCAGATTTCCCGTCGGGTGCCAGATGTTGTAAATGTTTCCCTCCACATCCCACGTGGTTCAGGGTTCAGGATCTGGAAGAGGAGCCAGACACAAATAAAAGAGAAAAGACAAGAGATAATTTGGGAATATTGGGGGCCAGGCAGGTAAGTCCAACTCAAGAGGAAGGACTTCCACTGGTGCTCAAGCTGCACCAACCATTTTATAGTCAGAGGTAAACAAAGTAGTGGTTATCATAGTTATACTGTTCTTGTGAGTTTCACTTGTTTTGACCATAGTTACACTTCCTGCACTTCCCTCAGCCCATTAGCTTCCCAGATAAGATCTAGGGAGTGTTATAAGGTCAAGCCTAATTATGCTAAGAGGACTGTGCCCTCTAAGCTGGGACTTGTTTGTGACTGCCAACAGGTCAGTCCGAGGCTTAAACCTATATCAGCTCCCCACACCCTGCTCCCCAAATTTTAATTGTAAAGTTATAAAGGGACCAAGAGGTTTGCAAGTAAAATGATTTCTTTAAAATGACATAAAAATTCTTATAAGAAAGCTGTGGTGACTACATTAATATAAGAAAAGTGAAGTGGTTATATGAATTAACATTAAAGAAATCTTAGAACAATGAAAATCATCAGTGTTAAAAAGGGCTACTCCATAATAATGAAAAAGATCATTTCAACAAGAAGATACTCCTAAATATGTATGATTAAATAATATAACTTCAAAATACTCAAAACTGACAAAATTGAAAGAAGCAATAGACAATTCTAGAAAACCTTGAGATTTTAACACTCTCCTCTCAAGAGTGTTAGAATTTGATAGAACAAATTAGGGAAAAAACTCAACAAGGATATAGAATATCTGAACCTGAGAGTTATGGTTTATTACTTGATTTAAGTTTATTGTCATTTATAGAAACCTCTATCCAACAACAGTAGAGAGCATTTTCCACCCAAATGTATTGGGAATATTCACCAACATAGACTACATTCTAGGCCACAAAAATGTCTCATTGGAAAAGAATTGTACGTTCTTTCATACAAAATATGAAAGTTTAGAATTAGAATTCAGTCACAAAAATAGCTGGGAATAAAACTACAATATTCTACATCAGGGTTGGGGAAGGTCTGGCCTGTGGGCCTTTTTAAGGCCTGAGAAATCACTGGGTCTGCCCCTGCCATGGCATTAGGGGAGGCTAATTAAATGTGTGACCAAATATAACAGGCTAGTTTTTAAGTTCATAACTTTGTAAGTTAAAAATATCCTAATGGCCCTCAGTATAAAAGGGTCAAAGATAAAAAATCACAAGAAAAATTAGACTATATTTGGAACTGAATATAAACACAACCCATTAAAATTTGTGGAATGAAATTAGGTAACTAAGAAAAATGTGGTTATATTAGATGCAAAGAAAAGCATAAAGTCAGTAGCCCTAACTGCCACCTTAAGCTAGAAAAACGAGCAAACTAGGCCCAAGGTATATAGCTGAAAAAGTTAAACAAAGACATGAGTACTTGTGAAAGAGTAAATAAACAAACACTATACAAATGTACTGAAACCAAATATTGTTTATTGGAAAAAAATCAATAAATGTTATCCAACCCTAACTAGACTAATCAGAAAGAAAAAGAGAAAACACAAGTTACCAATTTAGGTTTGAAGTAAGTGACATAAATAGTTTCCTAATACTAGACGCCACAACTTAGAAAAACTGTCCAAATTCCCTGACATTCCCAAAGTGCAGAAACTGCCTGAAGAAGGAAGAGAAGGAAGCAGCATGGCTGGGACCTGAGGGGAGAGGGGAGCAGGGGGAGGAGCTGAGGGTGGTGGTGGTGGTGGTGGGGGGGGGGCTGGCTATGGGGTTGTGGTCGGGATGAGAGCTGGTGCCACAGTGAGGCCAGCTTTCTCTGCTCACTTTTGTCACTTGGAGTTTTGTTTCTCCGGGAGACACAGCGCCCCTAGGCTCCTGTCTAGAGAGCAATGTGCCCTCCTGGCTCTCTCCTGTTCCTTCTTCTGTGCTAAGCTACTTTTGTTTTGCTCTCCCCAGCTTTACAAAAGCAATGATGTGTGTTAGCTACGGAGAAACCTGTGTAGAGCTGCCGGTCGGCTAGACTGTCCTCCTGTCACATCAAAGGGTGAGGCTGGGATCCCAGCAACCAACCCATGTTTCTCTGTCACATGGATGTTTCTCTGTCTGTCTCCCCTTTCTTTCTCTCTCTAATTAGTGGTGATTAAGTGCAGACACACACATATATAGGCAGTTTAAGCTTGGGGAAAAAAACATGAAGAAATATCATGTGAGGAGGTAGAAAAATTCTCTTTCTTATTTTTGAGTTTTTTAATGATTAAATAAAGTAGGAACAACTTTCTTTGAATTTAAAATGAGATCAGGGTCTGGACGCATGGTATTCTAGAAACCAGAAGTTTATGTAAATGAAATTGTGTCCCCTGTAGGTAATCTGAGAACGTCACAATATGACAAATGCTACAATTTCAAAGAGAAAAGCTTTTGATGGCAAATTCTGGAAACTAAAAAATCAAGCTCATTGATTCTTAGTTACAGTGTAGAATGGTCCTTAAAGAGTGAGCATTTGAAAAGAACAGCAACAATATCCAGGTGCCTGCAGTTTCTCCCAGGGGGTCATGTTCTTGCCAGGGAGCACCTGAGTTTCCTCTCTGACCCACATGGCGCTTGTGCCGTCAGCCTGTGGTGCTGGCGTCCAGTGACGGCCCCGCAGCTTGGCCAGGCCAGGAAGTGAGCTCGAGACACTTCTCCTGCCTCAGGTGGCGCCATGTCGCTGAGCCTCAGCAGACATGTAGAGGCATCTCCATAGGCCCGGGGGCGTCTCCACAAACCTGAGGAAAGATGAGGCAGGAAGAGTGTCACCTACAGAGGGCCAGCAGGGGGTGGCTGGTGTGGGAAACGGAGTGTGTGTTAGTGTATTGTGTGCTGTGATATAGTGAGAGTTTGGGTGAGGAGTGGGGTTACTGAACATAGATTTATTCATGCTTTGCTTTGAAGTCTGGTAGCAATCATCGCAGGTAGAAACTGTAGTTTAACTCTAACCCTGCTGTTTGGCTTAACAATAGAAAAGTTATTTTGATTTTCTGAATTATATAAATCATCCCATTTGATTGAATGCCTTATTGATTATAATGTGAATATCCCATTGATTGTGATCTTACTGGTTTTAGAAAGCAAATTCCTCTGTACCTGGGAACCAGGACAGCACAATTATCCCAAGACCTGAGGGTTCCAGATAATGTTTCCCTGTCAACTCAGTGGTCCCAAGACCCGAGGGCTCTAGATAATGTGTTCCTGTCAACTCAGTGATCTGGAGACCCAAAGCTATAATTAACATGCTTAATTCTGCTTCTGTAAACTGCTTTTTTGCGAACCAGGTTCCTCATTCCAAACCCTGGGATGTAATCAATACCTTTGTGATTTTTGCCTATATAAATCTGGTGTTGCAGCTGGGAGGACACTGCGAGATTTGGGAGAGTGAAATGCCCCCTTGTAGTCCCAGATTTGCAATAAATATGACTCTTTAATTCGACTTCTTGAGGTGTCCTTCACGGGGTACAATATAACAGCTTCATCATATAGAGGCACTAAAGACATCGGGACTTCAGTGGAGCCTTGACTTACGAGTTTAATTCGTTCTGTGATGGAGCTCATAACTCAAATTACTCGTATGTCAAATCAACAGTGAATGAGTGAAACACGTGATGCTGGGCTGATGTTGTGGTGTTCACTGTGACGTTCGCTGCGCCAACTAGTGGTGAGGTATCTGAAGCTGGCTCGTAACCCGAATTTTAGCTCGCAACTCAAAGCAAAAAATCGGCTGAGAGACGGCTTGTATCTCGAAAAATTCGTTAGTCGGGACACTCGTAAGTCAAGGCCCCACTGTATTAGCAAACATGTCCTGTGGGACATGTACTATGAGAAAGTTTATTTCTAGAAAGGAGTTTGTTCATGCATTTACCAATCTAAAGAATACTGGTGTCACAAACAATTCACATTGCTTATGAAGGGATCAAAATTCTGCCACCCTGATGCCAATACTTGGAATCTTGATCTTAAGCTGTTTGTAGAGGAGCAGGACTCAGAACCTGTGGCCCCGCCCCTTTTCCTGCCCAAGGAAATGCTCTTCTCTGCTGCCCCCTAGTGTACATATTAGGGATAGCATCTCCTAAAGCATCTGCTCATATCATTTTGCAAGGACTGGAAGGCCCCAAGCTCCGAATGCCTTGTGTACCCATGTTTTCTTTTTGATTCAGCCTCTCCTGCAGGCAGGGCCCCTGACTCTCTCATGTATGTGAGGGGCCTATCCATACGTGTGTCTTACAGGTGGTTATTTTCTGTTGCTAATCTGTGTCATATCTATTTGATTATTAGACCAGAAAAGAACCTTGAGTTTAGAGGGAAGTTTGTTTCTCCCCGACATAAGCCAGTAACCTGATATTTCATAGAGTCTAAACTTTGGAAGTACATCTACTTCACCCTGTCCTGAACTAAGATTTATCAAGTTATCTAAAGAAACATTTTTGGGACTGGATGAATTTATCAATGAAATTCGGAACAATCTACTAATTTAGTTTCTGGATGTAAAACTTTCATTTACCGTCCAAAGGTGGGAATAAAGAGGACACAGCCTTGCATTGTGCATGTTGATTTTAAATTGTCAGGTAAGTTCAGAAAGAACCTGTAGTTCTCCCCCATTTCTTCCTAAGAGGTTTCCATGATGATACCTGGTTCCAGGAGGGAACATCAGCCTATTTGCCTCAGCTTTAGGCCTTAAGGCTCCAAACAGGAGCCTGTTGACCACCCCCACCTGTACATGTCCTGTTGTTTTGGGGTTGTCTTAGAAACATAACCTGCCAAGTGTGCTGCGCTTTTCCTAAATATCACCCTGCTCCACCATTTCCCAAAGTGTTATATACCAAATATTACCTCATTGTTCTTCACATTCATTTGTGCTGGGGTCCAGCCCCATGGGGTCCAGGGGTTCCCAAAGGTGTGGACGGAGTCGGCGAAGAATGTTTTACACAGAGACAGCGTTCAGAACTCTCTAGCTTTCCTCAGTCTCCGTGGATCTTCCCTGTGCCTGGCTGAGGCCACAGAGAGAGGATCCCAAGGCAAGCTGAGCCTTTATTTTATAGTGAGCGGTAAACAAGGTAATGGTTTCTATAGTTACACAGTTCTTGTAAGTTTCACTTGTTTACACTGTTGTAAGTTTCACTTGTTTTTGTTCTTGTTGCACTTCCCTCAGCCCATTAGCTTCCCGAGTAAGATCTAGGGAGCTTTATACAAGGTCAAGCCTAATTATGCTAAGAGGACTGTGCTCTCTAAGCTGGGAATTGTTTATGACTTTGCCCACAGGTCAGTCCGAGGCTTAACCCTATATCAGCTCCCCACATCCCTCCATGCTATTGTGAATAGTAAGAGTTATTTCTTTTTTACAGCTGCATAGTATTCCATTATGTAAATGTACCATAGTTTTTTAATCCATTCATCTGCTAATGGGCACTTAGCTGTTGCCAAATCTTAGCTGTTGTAAATTGTGCTGGGTGCATATAATTTTTCTGCTTGGTGTTTCTGATTTATTGGGATATAGTCCTAGAAGTGAGATTACTGGGTCAAATGGGAGTTCCATATTTAAGTTTTTGAGGAAACTCCATACTGTTTTCCACAGCGGCTGCATTCCCACCAGCAGTGCACAAGGGTTCCTTTTTCTCCACATCCTTGCCAGCACTTGTCGTTTGTTGATGATAGGAAAGTTCTTAGTTTTAAAAGTTCTGAAACACACTCCCAAATAGCCTTTCCTTCAGCACTTAGAGATGCTCCACTATAGCCACCCCTGTCCTGCTGACCTGCACTGAGGTGCTACTCCCAAGATGCACATGAGACGGCAGCGGAGAGCACTTCAATTATCTTTTACGGGAACCTGCTGGACTATGAAGCAGGTTTCAACTAACTTCAAAGAATTGAAGTTATATACAATATGTTTCTTGTTGTCATTGTAGTTAATCCAGAAATCAGGAACAGAGGTACCTAGAAACTCCTTATATTTAAAAGTTGTGAAATACACATCTAACCCAAAAAATACATCACAATTCAAGTTAAAAAATAAGTCGAACTGAATGATAATACCACATACCAAAACTTATGAAAAAATGTGCACTCATAAATGCACATATTAGGAATAAAAGTTGAAAATTTACATTTTTTGCAGCCACATTAAAATCTAAAATAGTAAATTAAATAGAGAGAAAAGAGAAGAAAGAAAATGTGCACAAGTAGAGATGTCTGAAGGGGGATATACTTAAAATGATAGCAGTTTTTTTAACTCTTAGGGTAGAATTTTGAATTAACTCTATATTTTATTGCTTAAGTAAACTGCACACACAAAGCTATTTTCATTTTAGGAAAAATGTTCTAGAGGAAAACGTGGGATAATCTACACTAATAAAAGAGAAACATGCAAATTGGTGTCACTCCGCTACACCCACCCACCAATCAGAGCAACTATGCAAATCAACCCAACAAAGATGGCAGTTAATTTGCATACGCAGGTGTGGAGCAAAGCCTATCTGCAGCCGGACCAAAGGCCTGGGTCCTGGGTGCCGGAGGAAAACCGGTGCTGGCAGCCAGGGGAAGGAAGGCCTATTGTGCGAATCTTTGTGCAATGGGCTTCTAGTCCTATAATAAAAGGCTAATATGCCAACTGACCAAATGGCAGAACAACTGGTCGCTATGATATGCACTGACCACCAGGGGACAGATGCTCAATGAAGGAGCTGCCCCCTGGTGGTCAGTGTGCTCCCACAGGGGGCATGCTGCTCAACCAGAAGATGGGCTCACCACTGAGTGCAGCAGTGGTGGCGGGAGCCTCTCCCACCTCTGCAGTAGTGCTAAGGATGTCCAACTGACAGCTTAGGCCCCTCAGTAGGACATCTCCGGAGGGTTCCCGGACTGCAAGAGGGCTGAGGGGACACCCTCCCCCCCAGTGCACAAATTCCATGCATGGACCTCTAGTTTATAAATGATAAGCTAGACTGTTGTGATGGCAACACAAGTTTTTTCTTTGCTCACCAAGCCTGGTCTCTTAGTCTAAAGAGAATCAAAATTCTTCCTAATTGTTTAGCCCAAAGTGGCTCCTTTCATAATCTGCACCTCTTCATGAGCAATCCCAGCAGCTCTGAGAAAGGGAACCCCTAAAGCTTGGAGCCTCTGGAATCTACCTGAGCCTGGTTCTAACATTTATAAGCAATGTTCTTTTGAACACAGAACAGATTTCTCAGGGTTTTCATTTTGTAACTTGGAAAAAATCCTTTTTTTTCTTTTTGGTTAGTCCTCACCTGAGATATTTTCTCCATTAATCTTTTAAAGAGTGGAAGGGAGGAAGGGAGCAGGAAAAAGAGAGAAAAGTCAATGTGAGGGAGACACATCGATTATTTGCCTCCTGTACTCATGGGGGATCAAACCTACAACTCAGGTATATGCCCTTGACTGGGAATCAAACCTGCAACTCTTCCCATGGGGGCTGACCCTCTAACCACTGAACAATACCAGCCAGGCCAAATTCTCCTGTGTTATAGCTTAGAACATTTATTGCTGACAGACTGAGCCTCAGTGCCTTCCCTCTGCCTCCAGAGAGACTATAAGATGGGACCACGCAGCTCACTAGACTGACAGGGAAGCAGTGCACTCCAGATGCTGGTGTTCAGCTGCAGGACATGCTCATGAAAAGTGGTCCCACAGGAAATGTTCACCAATGTCCACCTGCCTCTCGAATCAGGAAAAATCCTGCTAGTCGTCCTGTATCTGTGACCTACTGTTTGCCCCATGTCCCAACACCATCTACACTAATAAAAGACAAAGATGCTCATTGACAGTACCTTTGCTAAGCCATAAGCCACGCCCACCAGCCAATCAGAGCGACTATATGCAAATTAACCCAACCAAGATGGTAGCCAGCAGCCACGAAGCTGGAGCAAGCAGGAGGCTTGGTTGCCCAGGCAAAGGAGGAAGCCAAGCTTCCCGCGTGCCCTGAGCTGGCTGTGGCCTCTGCAAAAGGCAACAAATTTTCAATTATAGAAGCTAAATAAATCCCAGATACCTGCTTCCAGCAAGCCTCCACTGGAAGCTTGGGTGGCTGGGGGCCATGGCCAGCCTGAAAACGGCCCTCAGCCCCTCCCCAGGCTGGCCAGGCACCCCATGGGGGACTCCCAACCTGAAGGGGCTGTGGCCAGCCTGCAAACAGCCATCAGCCCCTCACCCAGGCTGGCCAGACCCTCAAGGGGTGAGGGTCCCTGCTGGGGGGCTTGGCCAGGCTGCAAACAGCCATCAGCCCCTCACCCAGGCTGGCCAGGCACTCCTATATAATAAAAGGATAATATGCAAATTGACCCTAACAGCAGAATGACTGGTCACTATGACACATACTGATCACCAGGGGGCAGATGCTCAATGCAGGAGCTGCCCCCTGGTGGTCAGTGCGCTCCCACAGGGGGAATTCTTCTCAGCCACAAGCCAGGCTGACAGCTGCCAGTACAGCAGTGGTGGTGGGAGCCTCTCCCACCTCCTCAGCAGCGCTAAGGATGTCCGACTGCAGCTTAGGCCTGCTCCCCGCTTGCAAGTGGACATCCCCCGAGGGCTCCCAGGCTGCCAGAGGGATGTCTTACTGCCAGCTTAGGCGGGAGCGGACCTAAGCCAGCAGGTGGTCATTCCCCGAGGGGTCCCAGACTGCAAGAGGGCACAGGCCAGGCTGAGGGATCCCCCTGGGTGCACAAATTTTTGTGCACCAGGCCTCTAGTTTATTTTATAAGGCACATTTTCACAACTGATCTAAGGAGACATCTTTATCTTACAAAATTTATGGATGGATTTCGGTAACTTACTAAACCTTCTATTCTGTTCAGTTAATTTGCATACAAATGTGTGGGGAGCTGATATAGGGTTAAGCCTCGGACTGACCTGTGGGCAAAGTCATAAACAATTCCCAGCTTAGAGAGCACAGTCCTCTTAGCATAATTAGGCTTGACCTTGTATAAAGCTCCCTAGATCTTACTCGGGAAGCTAATGGGCTGAGGGAAGTGCAACAAGAACAAAAACAAGTGAAATTTACAAGAGCAGTGTAAACAAGTGAAACTTACAAGAACAAAAACAAGTGAAACTTACAACAGTGTAAACAAGTGAAACTTACAAGAACTGTGTAACTATAGAAACCATTACCTTGTTTACCGCTCACTATAAAATAAAGGCTCAGCTTGCCTTGGGATCCTCTCTCTGTGGCCTCAGCCAGGCACAGGGAAGATCCACGGAGACTGAGGAAAGCTAGAGAGTTCTGAACACTGTCTCTGTGTAAAACATTCTTCGCCGACTCCGTCCACACCTTTGGGAACCCCTGGACCCCATGGGGCTGGACCCCAGCAGAGGGACCTGAAGAGTATTATGCTGAGCTAAATAGGCCAGTCAGAGAAAGATAAATATCACATGATCTCACTCATTTGTGGAATCTAATGAACAAAATAAATTGATGAACAAAAATAAATCCAGAGACAGAGAAGCATCAAACAGACCGTCAAACCTCAGAGGGAAGACAAGGGAGGGTGGGGGCAAGGGAGAGATCAACCAAAGGACTTGTGCAGCTTGGGAATAACATCTTCATGCCTTTAGCAGGAAAGGTTGTTGGGTGCAGTGGGTTATCTGAATGTTGAATGCAGTTTTCTGCTCAGGTTGTTGAAGTGTTTTACATCTTCACTGAATTCTTTGTGTGAGGCTATTGGTTCTGAAAGAGGTATGCTCTGTCTCCGAAGGAGAGAGGTGTATTAAATTTATTATGATTATAGATGTATCTAGTTTCCCTTGTAGCTCTCTTGTATGTACTTTGATTTCATGTTATGAAGTGCTTGTGAATTTGGATATTTCTGGTAAAATGAAATTATTGATATGAAGTGCTCTTTATTTATAGTAATGCTTTTTTCCTTCAAGTGTTCTGTGTTATCATATACTTTTTATTTGGCTTATGTTTGCTTAATATATTTTTTCCATTCTTTCACTTTTGATATCTTTGTACCCTTGGGTTTTCAGTAGCTTTCAGTTTTTATATTTGTTATGAGTAAAATGAGTTGATTTTGGTTCAGTATTTTTCTCCATTCAGTTTTTCTAACATTCTTTATTATATAATGCATATTTTCCCACTGATCTAAGGAGATATTTTTATTTTACCAAATTTCCATATGTATTTGAGTCTATCACTGGACTTTGTTTTCTGTTCCATCAGTTTATCTATTTACAGGACATTGCCCAAGTTTTTAAATTACTATAGTTTATAACACAATACATTGTTCTATCTGGTTGGGGTAGCTTTTATTCATTTATTTGTTTTTCTCAGAATTCTATTTAAAAATATGTTTATTAATTTCAGAGAGGAAGGGAGAGGGAGACAGAAACATCAATGATGAGAGAGCTGTCTCTTGTACACTCCCCACTGGGGAGATCAAGCCTGCAACCAGGGCATGTGCCCTGACCAGGAATCGAACTGTAACCTCCTGATACATGGGTCAACCACTGAGCCATGCTGGCTACGCCAGAATTTTCTTTTACATTTCTCATTTTGACATGTGAACTTAAATGAGCTTGTTTTGGTCTTAAAAATCTTGCTGATATTTTAATCAAATCATAATAAATTTATAATCAACATTGGGAGATTGACATCATTATGATTGTTCTTCCCAAGAATATGATGTTACTGTCCAGTTGTTCAAGCTCTGTTATTGGGTAGCATTTTAAAGTTTTATTTATACAGATTGTGGGTCATTCCTAGGCATCTTATGTGTTTTGTTGCCATTGTACATTTTCTTTGATTATATATTTTATGTACTGTTTTAAAGGATATGTATTTATATGCATGTTATCTCTCCCTTCCTTTCTGAAATAAATAAAAAAGATATTAAATAAATAAGATTATTGATTGTTAGTAAAAAAATCGATATGAACTTTTGTTTCTTCACCATATAAGCAAGTATTCAGACATTTTGGAAGTACGTGTCCATCACCATTTTCTGAACTAAGATTTTAAAAAATATATGGTAATATTGATTTTCAGAGAGAGAGGAAGGGAAAGGGAGAGAGAGACTAAAACATCGATGAGGTAGAGCTATCACTTCAATTGGCAGTCTCCTGCATGCCCCCTTCTGGGAATTGAGCCCACAACCCTGGCATGTGCCCTGACCAGGAATCGAACCAGCGACCTCTTGGTGCCTGAGAGAATACTAAATCCACTGAGCCACACCAACCAGGCTGAACGAAGATTTAACAATTAAACTAAAGTAACTTATTCTCAACTGAATGATTATGTCAATGAATGTGGAACAATCTACTAATTTATCTGTGGATGTAAAACTTTTATTTAAAGTTTCAAAGGTGGGAGCGCAGCGTTGGACCTGTAAGGATATAAGCCGTTTGAGGAAGGGGGTGGGCAGACCACCTTGGACAGCGCCGAAAGTGGTGGTGCTGAGTAGAGGTAGGAAAGAGGTGGCCAGCCAGTTCATTTGGCTCAGCTGGCCGCCAGGTAAGATGCGTTCTCATCCCTCTCTGAGAGGCGGCCCATTCTATCCAGTTCGGTCAACATGGATTTCAGGGAAATTCTCATGATAGCTTCTAAAGGACAAGGAACCAACAGCACACTGAAAAGGTATAGTTTGGCAGTGGGTCCTGCCAAAAAGACCCAAAAGTTAAGGGTGTCCAATCAGCAGTGTGCAAGCTTTTCTCAAAAGAAAAGAGGAGGAGCTCAGAAGAAAAGCCATACAGGAAAAGGAGAAAAGAAGAACTACTCAAAAAGCGAATTGAGCTAAAACATGACAAGAAAGCAAGAGCTATGGCCAAGAGGACAAAGGACAATTTCCATGGTTAAATGGGATTCCTGTTGAGGAAAAGTCAAAGAAAAGACAGGCAATGGAAAGCCACACTAGTCAGGGAACAGACCAAGAGTATGAGATGGAAGAAGAGGAAGAATTCTTAGAACACAATCAGGCAGCATCAGAGCAGGAGTATGAAGAAGAGCAAGAACCTCCTCCCAAAGTTGAAAATAAACCAAAGGTCCCCCTTAAAAGTGCCCCACCATCATGACTTCACTGACCTACTCAGGCTGGCTGAGAAAAAGCAGTACGAACCAGTGGAAATCAAGGTAGTGAAAAAAACTAGAAAAGTGGCCTATGACTGCACAAGAACTTAGGGAGGGAAGGAAGACATATGAAAAAGGAACCTGAGGCAGATGCAGGACTGCCTCTGACCAAAAAGGTGCCCTCTCAGACAGAAAGTATGGGCATGAAACCTAGCAGAGTTTCTGGGGACAAGCATCCTTCTCCCAAGGGCACTGCCCTTCCTCACGCTGAAAAGAAATCTAGACCCAGCGCAGCTAATAAGAAACATTTAGGTTTGTTTTCATCCAAATCTATGCCAGGAGAGAGGCCCAAAGTAGGATCTAGCAACTGCTCCCAACCCTCGTTTCGGAAGGACCATGACAGGCCTGTTTTCAATGGGCCTGGAAAGACCCACTCGAGCACCTATTCACCAAGTGTTCCAAAGGCTTCTGCTAAAAGGACTCAGAAATCTGTTACTGAGCACAAAGCCAAAAATCTCCTCCCCATCCTAGCCATTCCATACCCGGACCCATGGTCACCCCACATAAGGCTAAGAGTCCAGGTGTCAGGCAGCCAGGCAGCTCCAGCCCAGTTCCTGGGCAGCCCAGCACAGAGAGTGTTTGGCCTACAGTTAGTTCTGGCTCCATGCCCAGGTGCCAGAATGGCAGCCCCAGCTCAGGACCTGAGCGATCAATCAGTGGGACCAAGAGGCCAGCCAGTGACTCAAATCCTCCTGGAAGGACAGCCAATAGTACAGGGGGCTCTGGACGACCCATCAGTGGCTCAGGTGGTTCTGGGAAGTCAGAGGTCAGTTCTGGTGGCCCTGGGTGGCCTGTGCACAGTCCACATGACCAATGACCAGTGAGTGGCTCAATGCCGCGCCCCCCCCCCCCCCCGGGAGGTCAGTCAGTGGCCCTGGGGGATCAGTAAGTGGCTCAGTTCCAGCTGGATGGCCTATCAGCAGTTCAGGCCTTAGAAGACCAGTGAGCAGCTTGGGACCTGGGTGAAGAGTTAGTAGCTCAGATCCTCCCCATAAGCCCAAATGCACTTTTGTCTCAGAAACAGTATCTTCTAAGAATATCATTACCAGCCCAGCAATGGACAGATGAATGGAATGAAGCCTTAGCTGGCTGCAGATCTGCCCAAGGTCCTGAAAAGTTTCCCTTCCCTAGAGGTTACAAAAGACCCTGAGAATGTGAAGAGGAGGAACATGAGGACTATGACTCCAAAATGGAAGATTTTATCAAAGATGAAGGAGAATCTCAGGAAAAAATATCCAAGCACATTCTTTGGCTATGACTGAAAAAAATACAAAGATGAAAGTGATTATGCCTTATGTTACATAGAGAGTAGTTGGAGAGAACTGCAGAAGGAAGAAGCAAAGAGTTTAAGACCCGGTATGCAAGAGGACTTTGAGGGAATGAGACAGGAGGAAGAAGCAACGAAATGCAGAGAGGTCAAGAAGCTGAAAAGACGTTAGCTGCTGCTTTTATTTATTTTTGTGAAACTCTGGAGACACTCTACTGCAAAGAAGTCCTGCCTTTGGACTGAAGAAGCCCATTATCACTTTAGATTTATACTTGGGACCTCACGGACAAGGAATGGATACATATATTTTGAGAGTAAAGTATTTTCAAATACCTTCCGGGGTAAAAGCTGTAGTGCAGATGACATAACTGCTCACAGGTGCTGGCCCTGATCCTGATGAGCTATGCACTCTAACATGCGGCCCACTCAACAGTCAGCCAATCTTCTTTTGTTCCTTTGCTATTTTAAAAAGGAAAAAAAGATTGCCTCTTGACTTCCATAATTCTGTTGATGGGTGAGTACGACAATGGCCGGCTCCCAATCAAACTTATTTTGTCTTTTTATGAGGAATCTGGCCCTTCCATGAATGTTGCCAGGAATAAAGTCATCTGTTCTAATCCATATGTTTGGATTGAGAACTTGAAAATGTAGAGTAGGCTTTATAATTATATGGATGTCATCTCTGTGGCTTTGAAGTAAAAAGTAGAATAAATTATATTGTATTCTATATTCATGGATTGGATGCTGAGAATTCTTATTCACTGATTTAGGTGTTTAGGCAATTAACCAAAAAAATTTTAAGTTAAAAAACAAGTTATTCCATTTGGTGTAAGAATATTCTTTTCCAAATTTTTCTTTCAGATTTATTGTAAAATAGATAATGTTACGGTGCTGATTTTATTTAAAAAGTCATTTTATATTGTAGAAAAAATATATTATTCAAAGATTAGAGTTGAAAGAGTAATAGTTTAAAAAATAAGCAAGTGACACGTGAGGCTTCTCTTACTCCCCCACTATAAAGATATTTTGAAATCCAAAGTGCCCTTGTATCTCGTGATGTTAATGACCGCATTTTTATCTTAAAATTCCTTAGCAATTAATGACAAAACCCAAAAACTAAATTCATGTGTATCAAGAGGAAATAAATATATAAAGTTTAAAAGGTGGGAATGAAGAGTACCAAAATTTTGCATTGGACATACTGATTTTGAACTCATCGTTAAGAAATAAAAATGAGAAAGACCCTACAGTTGTCTCCAATTCCTTTCTAAAAGATTTAGTTGGAAAAAAACTGGTGTAGGAAGAGAACTTTACCAGGAGTTTCTCTAATTTTTAAAAATTCTTTATTGTTTAAAGTATTACATATGTCTTCTTTTTCCCCCATTGAACTCTCCCTGGCTGCTCCCACCACCAAACACATGCCCTCACTCCCTACTGTCTGTGTTCATTGGTTATGCTTATATGCATACATACAAGTTCTTTGGTTGATCTCTTACCCCACCCTCACACCCTCCCCAGCCTTCCCTCTGAGGTTGGATGGTCTGTTCAATGCTTTTAAGTCTCTGGATCTATTTTTATTCATCAGTTTATGTTGTTCATTATATTCCACAAATGAGTTAGATCATGTGATATTTATCTTTCTCTAACTGACTTATTTCGCTTAGCATAATGCTCTTCAAGACCATCCATGCTGTTGCGAATGGTAGGAGTTACTTTTTACAGCAGTGTAGATGTACCATTGTGTAGATGTGCCACAGTTTTTAATCCACTCATCTGCTGATGGGCATTTAGGCTGTTTCCAATTCTTAGCTATTGTAAATTGTGCTACTATGAACATAGGGTTGCATACATCCTTTCTGATTAGTGTTTCTAGTTTCTTGGGATATATTCCTAGAAGTGGGATTACTGGGTCAAATGGGAGTTCCATATTTAGTTTTTTGAGAAAACTCCATACTGTTCTTTACAGTGGCTGCACCAGTCTGCATTCCCACCAGCAATGCACGAGGGTTCCTTTTTCTCCGCATCCTCTCCAGCACTTGTCATTTGTTGATTTGTTGATAGCCATTCTGACAGGTGTGAGATGGTACCACATTGTTGTTTTGATTTGCATCTCTCAGATAATAGTGACTTTGAGCATGTTTCATATGTCTCTTGGCCTTCCTCATGTTCTCTTTCAAAAAGTATCTATTTAGGTCCTGTGCCCATTTTTTGATTGGGTTGTTTATCTTCCTTTTGTTAAGTTGTATGAGTTCCCTATAAATGTTGGAGATTAGTCCCTTATCGGATGTAACATTGGCGAATATGTTCTTCCATGCAGTGGGCTTTCTTGTTGTTTTGTTGATGGTTTCTTTTGCTGTGCAGAAGCTTTTTATTTTGATGTAGTCCCATTTGTCTATTTTCTCTTTAGTTTCCATTGCCCTAGGAATTGTATCGGTGAAAATATTGCTTCGGCACATGTCTGAAATTTTGCTACCTATGGATTCTTCTAAGATTTTTATAGTTTCCAGTCTCCCATTTAAGTCCTTTATCCATTTTCAGTTTATTTTTGTGTATGGTGTAAGTTGGTGGTCTAGTTTCATTTTTTTTTTTTCATGTATCTGTCTAATTTTCCCAACACATTTATTGAAGAGACTTTCTTGACTTCATTGTTTGCTCTTGCCTCCTTTGTCAAATATTAATTAAGCATAGTGGTTTGGGTCAATTTCTGGGTTCTCTATTCTATTCCACTAATTGATATGTCTGTTCTTGTGCCAATACTAGGCAGTTTTGAGAACAGTGGCTTTGTAATACAGCTTGATATCTGGTATTGAGATCTCTTCTACTTTGTTCTTCTTTCTCAGGATTGCCACAGCTATTTGGGATCTTTTTTTATTCCAGATAAATTTTTGGAGTGTTTGTTCTAGGTCTTTGAAATATACTGTTGGTATTTTAATGGGGAATGCATTGAATCTATAGATTGCTTTGGGTAGTATGGACATTTTAATGATGTTGATTCTACCAATCCATGAACATGGTATGTTCTCCCATCTGTTTATGTCTTTCTTTATCTCTCTATCTCTTTTTTCAACATTCTGTAGTTTTATGAGTAGAGTTCTTTTACCTCCTTAGTTAAGTTTATTCCTAAGTATCTTAATTTTTTTGTGTGCAATAGTAAATGGGATTGTTTTTTTAATCTCTCTTTCTGTAAGTTCACTATTGGTGTATAGAAATGCCATAGAATAGTGCTCAGCATGCCTTCGAGCCCGGTGACTTCCCAGCATTCAGATCCTCGGACTTTCCTCACAGCATAGCCCCCAAACATCAGTCCCTCACTCCCATCTCAAATGAAGAAACCAAAACTGCCTCCAGCCCCCAAGCCAGAGAAGAAGCCGACCCTTAGGATGTGCCAGAGAGAAAACGAACAGCAAGACGCGATTGAACATATTGATGAAGTATAAAATGAAATAGACAGACTTAATGAATAAGCCAGTGAGGAGATTTTGAAAGTAGAACAGAAATATAACAACTCTGCCAACCATTTTTTCAGAAGAGGTCAGAATTGATTGTCAAAATCCCACATTTTGGGATAACAACATTTGTCAACCATCCACAAGTGTCTGCACTGCTTGGGGAAGAGGATGAAGAGGCACTGCATTATTTGACAAGAGTTGAAGTGACAGAATTTGAAGATATTAAATCAGGTTACAGAATAGATTTTTATTTTGATGATAATCCTTACTTTGTTTTTTTTTTTTAAATTAAATCTTTATTGTTCAGATTATTACATTTGTTCCTCTTTTTTCCCCCCCATAACTCCCCTCCTTCCAGCTCCCACCCCACCCTCCACCCTCACTCCCCACCCACTGTGTTCATCCATAGGTGCATGATTTTTGTCCAGTCACTTCCCGCATCTCCCACACCCCTTTTCCCCCCAAGAATAGTCAGTCTATTCCCTTTCTATGTCCCTGATTCTATTATAATCACCAGTTCATTCTGTACATCAGGTTATTTATTCACTTGATTCTTAGATTCATTTGTTGATAGATGCATGTTTGTTGTTCATAATTTGTATCTTTACCTTTTTCTTCTTCTTCCTCTTCTTAAAGGATACCTTTCAGCATTTCATATAATACTGGTTTGGCGGTGATGAACTCCTTTAGCTTTTCCTTATCTGTGAAGCTCTTTATCTGACCTTCAATTCTGAATGATAGCTTTGCTGGATAAAGTAATCTTGGTTGTAGGTTCTTGGTATTCATCACTTTGAATATTTCTTGCCATTCCCTTCTGGCCTGCAAAGTTTCTGTTGAGAAATCAGCTGACAGTCGTATGGGTATTCCCTTGTAGGTAATTGAGCCTCTTTCTCTTGCTGCTTTTAAGATTTTCTCTTTGTCTTTTGCTCTTGGCATTTTAATGATGATGTGTCTTGGTGTGGTCCTCTTTGGATTCCTTTTGTTTGGGGTTCTCTGCGCTTCTTGGACCTGTAAGTCCATTTCTTTCTCCAGATGGGGGAAGTTTTCTGCCATTATTTCTTGAAATAGGTTTTCAATATCTTGCTGTCTCTCATCTTCTGGCACTCCAATAATTCTGATATTAGACCGCTTAAAGCTGTCCCAGAGGCTCCTTACACTATCTTCACACTTTCGGATTCTTTTTTCATTTTGCTTTTCCAATTGGGTGTTTTTTGTGGAATCTTTGGTTTGATTATTGTGCTCCTCTGGTCTGCTATTGGGTATAATATTCTTTATTTCAGTCCGTGTATGCTTACTTTCTAATTTCTTTATCGTAGCATCGAGGGTCTCATTAGTTTTCGTGAGGCTCTGCACAAATTTATGGCAAGCCCTCAAAATTGCGATTCTTAGCTCCATATCCTCTATTTCTGTCATGTTTTTTTGTCTTCACATCTTTTATGCTTTCTTGGTGCACCCCCTTGTGGTCTCTGTGCGCAGTCTTGTTCTAGCCAAGCCTTAATTGTTGTAGTTAACACTAGAGGGGTTTGACCACCAGGCCGACTGGCTATAGGAATCAGCTGTATGGAAAACGTCTGCCTTCTGGGGAGGTGCTAATCCAGCCTTTGCCTGAGGCGATCGGCAAATGGCTGTGCGCAGGGTTTGGGCGGGGCGGGATCAACAGGGCGGGCGGAGGGAGCAGTTATGGCCACGCTCAGTCCCGTTCCCAGAGGCTCTGCTTCTCAGAACCCCGGCAGCCGCTGCAAACTTCGGAGAGAAAGCTGCCCTCAGGTTCCAACTGATGCCGGATAATCCCGCTTCTCCCGTTTGAGTCTGGGTCCCTAGAGACTCGCCCGGATCTGGAGCCCAGAGTCTGAGACTCACTCCCGACAGAAAACGACAACCGCGCCCTCAGCCACCAGCCCGCTTTGCGCGCGCACCTCGGTACCTTTGTATTTTCCACACTGCGCCGCCTCTGAGCCTCGATTTGCTGTTCTCTTTCCTTCTAGTTGTAGAGTCTCTCTTCAGCCAGCCTTCCTGTGGTTCTGGGTGATGTCCGTTCAGTCTTTTAGTTGTATTTTTGAAATGGTTGTTTGCGGCAGCGGTCTCCGGTGTTTACCTACGCCGCCATCTTGGTCGATAATCCTTACTTTGAAAATAAAGTTTGCTCCAAAGAGTTTCATCTGAGTGAGAGTGGTGATCCACCTTCAAAGTTCACTGAAATCAAATGGAAATCTGGAAAGGATTTGATGAAACATTCAAGTCAAACACAGAATAAAGCCAGCAGGAAGAGACAGGATGAGGAACCAGAAAGCTTCTTTACCTGGTTACTGACCATTCTGATGCAGGTGCAGATGAGTTAGGAGAAGTCATCAAAGATGACATTTGGCCAAATCCATTACAGTACTACTTGGTTCCTGACATAGATGATGAAGAAGGGGAAGGGGAAGAAGATGATGCTGATGATGAGGGGGAAGAAGGAGAGGAAGATGAAGGAGAAGATGACTAATGAACACTGATGGGTCCCAACCTTTTTAAATTTTTCCAGTCCCTGGGAGCAAGTCGCAGTCTATTTATTCTTTTCCTTCTCCTGCCCCTTGTGCTCAGTCGCCCTGTTTTTGAGGTCTCTTTTCTCTCCTTTAGACCATCTTTACACCATGGTTCTCACCTTCTTTGGGGGGAGGGTGTACCTTGAGCAGAATACAGTGGGAAAAGAATCTTTGCCCCTTTCTGTTCCAAATTCATTTTTATCCCTTCCTGTCTCAAGAAAAACTTAATGGAATCAACACCACCGTGCTCTGTGGGAAAAAAGGAAAACCTTCGCTCCCTTAGCTCTGCTGGGAGCTGGAGGTTGCTAGGCCCCTGTGTAGTATTGCATAGAATTCTAGCTTTTTTCCCTCCCTTCTCTGTATATTGGACTCAGAGATTACACTGTGTCTCTAAATATGGACAGTTAGCATTTACCAACATGTATCTGTCTACTTTCTCTTGTTTAAAAAAAGAGAAAAAACTTTAAAAAGAGGGGGTGGGGAGTTCAGCAATGGGGGATTTGAGATGTTTGGGTGGGTTAAGTGGGCATTTTGAAAACATGGCTTCTACTTTGGCATGTTTAATTGTGATGTCAAATAGGCATCATTGCAGTCTAAGATGACACTTTTAAAATAGAATTCTCTTCTAATGATTACTTGAACCCTGCCACTCGATGGGAGAATAAGCAGAACCTGTAGGATCTTATTCGGAATTGACATTTCTCTATTGTAATTTTGTTCCTGTTTATTTATTTATTTTTAATATATTTTATTGACTTTCCACAGAGAAGAAGGGAGAGGGATAGAGAGTCAGAAACATCGATGAGAGAGAAACATCGAATCAGCTGCCTCCTGCACACCCCCCACTGGGGACGTAGCCTCAACCAAGGTACGTGCCCTTGGCCAGAATCGAACCCGGGACCCTTTAGTCTGCAGGCCGCCGCTCTATCCACTGAGCCAAACCAGTCAGGGCTATTCCTGTTTATTTTTAAATTTTCTTTTTGTTTCACTGGAAAGGAAAGATAATGCTCAATTTTAAACATTAAAAGTTGGCCCTAACTGGTTTGGCTCAGTGGAAAGAGCATTGGTCTGTGGACTGAAAGCTTCCAGGTTCAATTCCCATCAAGGGCATGTACCTAGGTTGTGGGCACATCCCAGTAGGAGGTGTGCAGGAGGCAGCTGATTGATGTTTCTTTCTCATCCACATGTCTAACTCGCTATCCTCCCTTTCTCTCTGTAAAAAATCAATAAAATATATTTTAAAAAAGTTTACAGGTTGCTTTGTTACAATAAAACTAAATGTGTACAAAAATGCCATAGATTTCCTGGCATTAATTTTGTATCCTACTACATTGCTGAATTCATTTATTAAGTCTAATAATTTTTTAAAAAAAATATATTTTATTGATTTTTTTTTTTTACAGAGAGGAAGGGAGAGAGATAGAGAGTTAGAAACATCGATGAGAGAGAAACACCGATCAGCTGCCTCCTGCACATCTCCTACTGGGGAAGTGCCCGCAACCCAGGTACATGCCCTTGACCGGAATCGAACCTGGGACCTTTCAGTCCGCAGGCTGACGCTCTATCCACTGAGCCAAACCGGTTTCGGCTGGTCTAATAATTTTTTGATGGAGTCTTTAGGTTTTCTATGTACAGTATCATGCCATCTGCAAATAATGACAATTTTACTTCTGGTTTTCCAATTTGAATGCTATTTACTTCTTCTAGATCGCTGTGGCTAGCACTTCCAGTACTATGTTGAACAGGAGTGGTGAAAGTGGGCATCCCTGTCTTGTTCCTGTTCTTAGAGAAAATGGTTTTAGTTTTTGCCCATTGAGTGTGATGTTGTCTGTAGGTTTGTCATATAAGGCTTTTATTATGTTGAGGTATGATCCTTCTACTCCCACTTTCCTGAGCATTTTTATCAGAAAAGGGTGTTGGACTTTGTCAAATGCCTTTTTTGCATCAATTGATATGATTATGTGATTTTTTGTCTCTCAATTTATAAACAAATTGATGTATCACGTTTACTGATTTGTGGATATTGTACCATCCTTGCATCCCTGGAATAAATCCCACTTGGTCATGGTGTATGATCTTTCTAATGTAATGCTAGATCCAGTTTGCTAGAATTTTGTTGAGGATTTTAGCATCTATATTCATTAGGGATATTGGCCTGTAATTCTCTTTCTTTGTGGTGTCTTTATTTGGGTTTGGGATTAGGGTAATGCTGGCTTCATAGAAAGAGCTTGGACGTATGCCTTCCTCTTGAATTTTTTGGAATAGTCTGAGGAGGATTGGTTTTAGTTCTTCTTTGAATGTTCGGTAAAACTTTCCTGTGAAGCCATCTGGTCCAGGGCTTTTGTTTGCTGGAAGCTTTTTGATTACTGTTTCAATATCATCAGTAGTTATAGGCCTATTCAGGTTTTCTTGTTCTTCCTTATTGAGTTTTGGAAGCTTGTATTTTTCTAGGAATGTGTCCATTTATTTCATCGACGTTGTCCAGTTTGTTGGAGTAGAATTGTTCATAGTATTTTTTCACAATCCTTTGTATATCTGTGCGGTCAGTTGTTACTTCACCTCTTTCATTTCTGATTTTTGTTTATTTGTGTCCTCTCTTTTTATTTCTTGGTGAGCCTGGCTAGAGGTTTATCAATCTTATTTATCCTTTCAAAGAACCAGCTCTTGGTTTCATGAATCTTTTGTACTGTTTTTGTTTGTTTGTTTATTTTGGTGTTTGTGTCATTTATTTCTGCTCTGATCTTTATTATCTCCTTCCCTCTGGTTACTGTCGGTTTTTCCTGTTGCTCTCTTTCTAATTCTTTAAGTTGCAAGGTTAGATAATTTATTATCATTTTTTTGAGGTAGGCCTGTAGAGCTATGAACTTCCCTCACAGGACTGCTTTGATTGTGTACCATAGATTTTGGATTGTTGTGTTTTCATTGTCATTTGTTTCAGGATGCTTTTTTTTCTTCTTTGATCTTTTTGGTAACCCAATCATTGTTTAATAGCAAGCTATTTAACCTCCAAGTGTTTGATTTTTTTCATTGTTTTTATTGTAGTTGATTTCTAGTTATATGCCACTGTGATCTGAGAAGATGCTTGTTATGATTTCTATTTTCTTGAATTTGAAGAGACTTTGCCTGTGTCCAAATATGTGGTCTATCTTTGAAAATTTCCTGTTGTGCTCTTGAGAAGAATGTATATTTTGTAGTTTTGAGATGAAATGTTCTAAAGATGTCAATTAAGTCCATCTGATCTAATGAGTCATTTAGGATTGCTGTTTCTTTGCTGATTTTTTGTTTAGAGTATGTATCCAGTAGTGTTAGTGGGGTATTAAAGTTCCATACTATGACTGCATTCCTATCAAACTCTCCTTTGATATATTCCAAAACTTGTTTTAAGTATTTGGGTGCTCCTGTATTGGATACATATATGTTTACCAGAGTTATAGACTCTTGTTGAATTGCTCCCTTTAGCATGAAAAGAATGTGGTTAACTAAGTTGAAATTCACTATGATAGACCAGTGAAATAGTAAGGAATGTACATGAACCACTTGAGATACATATAAATAGAGCCATAATATCTGTAAGGAGTGTAAGATCACTGAGAATTCACATACAAACAGCTGTGAAATGAGTAGAATAGTGTTAACATTCAAAATTCCCACTTAATTAACTGGCATTTTTGAAAAAAGGTGGTATAATCTTTTAGAATTTATGATTATAGAGCCCAGAAAACTCTCCAAAAGTCGTTAAAACAATTAGAATTCACAATGAAATAGTAAGGAATGTGTATGAAACACTTGGAATACATGTAAATAGAGCCTTCATAGGTTCAGGGCAATATTAAATCAATGAGAATTGGCGTTCCAACAGCTTTGAAATGGGTTGGTAAGTGTTTAAATTCATAATTCCACCTGAATGAGTTAGCGTTTTGGGAAGAATGTGTTCTAAAAATTAAAAATTTCCTGTGTTTAAAACCAATAATATATTAAAGAAGTGTTTCCAACAGAATTCACAAAGATAGATGAGGGAAATAATAAGAAAAGTGATTTAAAAACCTAGCATAAATGAAAATAGAGCCTTGATATCTGTAAAGTACTGTTAAAACATTAGGATTTTGCCTTCAAATGGTTGTGTAATGGCTGGGATAGTATTTTACGTTCCTAATTCCGGATCAATGAGTTGAGAGTTTTGGAAGAATGTGGGGAAAATAACTTCAAATACACTATGGTACACGAGTGAAATAGTAAGGAATGTGTCTGAACCATTTGGAATGCATGTAAATAGAGCATTCATATATGCAGGGCAATATTAAATCAATGAGAATTAGCATTCCCACAGCTTTAAAATGGGTTGGAGAGTGTTTACATTCCTAATTCCAACGGAAGGAGTTAGCATTTGGGAAGAATGTGTTTTATAAATTTCAAATATTCCTGTTTTTAAAACTAAGAAAACTGTAAAGAAGTGTTTCCAACAGAATTCACAAGGATAAATTAGAGAAATGATTAGAAAAGTGATTGAAAAACCTAGCATGAATGTAAATAGACCCTTAATATCTGTAAGGTCATGTTAAAACATTAGGATTTTGCCTTCAAACAGTGGTGCAACGGGTAGGATAGTGTTCTATATACATAATTCTGGCTCAATGAGTTGGCGTTTTTGGAAGAATGTGGTAAAAATAACTTGAAATTCACTATAACAGACCACTGAAATAGTATGAATGTGTATGAACCACTGGAATACATACAAATAGAGCCTCAATATCTGAAGGGCAGTGTACAATACCTGAGAATTCACGTTAAAACAGCTGTGAAATGAGTAGAATAATGTTAACATTCATAATTCCCACACAAGTAATGGGCATTTTTTAAAAAATGTGGTTTAATCTTTTAAAATTTATGATTATAAGCGCAGAGAACTGCCCGAAGGTCTTTAAATTGATTAGAATTCACAATGATAGACCAGTGAATTAGTAATGAATGTGTATGAACCACTTGGAATACATGTAAATAGAATCTTCATATGTGCAGGGCAGTATTAAATCAATGAGAATTAGCGTTCCAACAGCTTTGAAATGGGTTGCAGAGTGTTTACATTCGTAATTCCACATGAATAAGTTAGAGTTTTGGGAAGTATGTGTTTTAAAAATTTCAAATATTCCTGTTTTTAAAACCAAGAAAAATGTAAAGAATTGTTTCCAACAGAATTCACAAGGATAGACGAGAGAAATGATTAGAAAAGTGATTGAAAAACATAGCATAAATGTCAATACAGCCTGCATATCTGTAAGATCATAAAACATTTAGGATTTTGCCTTCAAATGGTGCTGCAATGGGTAGGATAGTGTTTTACATACATAATTCCGGCTCAATGATTTGGAATTTTTAGAATAATGTGGGTAAAATAACTTTAAGTTCATTATAATAAACCAGTGAAATAGTATGAATGTGTATGAACTACTTGTTATACATATAAATAGAGCCTTAATATCTGCAGGAAAGTGTAAAATCACTGAGAATTCAGGTCAAACAGCTGTGAAATGAGTAGACTAGTGTTAACATTCATAATTCCCGCTCAGTGAATTGGCATTTTTTGAGAAAGGTGGTGTAATCTTTTAAAATTTATGATTATAAGTTCAGAGAACTGCCCTAAAGTTTTTAAATCGATTAGAATTCACAGGGATAGACCAGTGAATTAGTACTGAATGCATATGAACTACTTGGAATACATGTAAATAGAGCCTTCATATGTGCAGGGCAGTATTAAATCAATGAGAATTAGCGTTCCAAATCTTTGAATTGAGTTTGAGAGTGTTTACATTCGTAATTCCATGTGAATGAGTTACGTTTGGGGAAGAATGTTTTTTAAAAATTTAAAATTTCCTGTTTTTAAAGCCACGAAAATATTAAAGAAGTGTTTCCAAAAGAATTCACAAAGATAGATGAGGGACATGATTAGAAAAGTGATCGAAAAACCTAGCATAAATGAAAATAGAGCATTAATACCTGTAAGGTAGTGTTAAAACATTAGGATTTTGCCTTCAAATGCTTGTGCAATGGGTAGGATAGTGTTTTACATACCTAATTCTGGCTCAATGAGTTGGCGTATTTGGAAGAATGCGGTGAAAATAATTTGAAATACTCTTTGATACACCAGTGCAATAGTAAGGAATATGTATGAAAAATTGGGGATACATGTAATTTATGCCTTCATATGTGCAGGGCAGTATTAAATCAATGAGAATTAGCATTCCAACAGCTTTGAAATGGGTAGGAGAGTGTTTACATTCGTAATTCCAACTGAATGCGTTAGCGTTTTGGGAAGTATGTGGTTTACAAATTTCAAAAATTCCTGTTTTTAAAACCAAGAAAACTATAAAGAAGTGTTTTCAACAGAATTCACAAGGATAGATGAGGGAAATGAATAGAAAGGTGATTGAAAAACCTAGCATAAATGTCAATAGAGCCTTAATATCTTTTAGGTCATTTTAAAACATTATGATTTTGCCTTCAAGCGGTTGTGCAATGGGTAAAATAGTGTTTTACAGTCCTAATTCTGGCTCCATGAGTTGGCGTTTTTGGAAGAGTGTGGTTAAAATAACTTGAAATTCACTATAATAGATGAGGAAATAGTATGAATGTGTATAAAATACTTGGAATAGATATAAATAGAGCCTTAATATCTGTAGGGCAGTGTACAATCACTGAGAATTCACGTTCAAACAGTTGTAAAATAAGTAGAATAGTGTTACCATTCATAATTCCACTCAGTTAATTGGCATTTTTGAAAAAAGGCGGTTTAAAGTTTTATTTTTTAAAATATATTTTATTGATCTTTTGCAGAGAGGAAGGGTGAAAGATAGAGAGTTAGAAACATCGATGAGAGAGAAACATCGATCCGCAGCCTCCAGCACATCTCCTACTCGGGATGTGGCCCCAACCAAGGTATATGCCATTAAGCGAAATCGAACCAGGAACCTTTCAGTCCGCAGGCCGACATTCTAACGACTGAGTCAAACCGGTTTTGGCTGGTGGTTTAATCTATTAAAATTTATGATTATAAGCTCAGAGAACTGCCTAAAATTGTTAAATAGATTAGAATTCATAATGATAGACCAGTGAATTACTAAGGAATGTGTATGAACCACTTGGAGTACATGTAAAAAGAGCCTTCATATGTGCAGGGCATTATTCAATCAATGAGAATTAGCTTTCCAACAGCTTTGAAATGGGTTGGAGAGTGTTTACATTCGTAATTCCATCAGAATGAGTTAGCATTTTGGGAAGAATGTGTTATATAAATTTCAAAAATTCCTGTTTTAAAACAAAGAAAAGTGTAATGAAGTGTTTCCAACAAAATTCACAAGGATAGATGAGACAAATGATTAGAAAAGTGATGGAAAAACCTAGCATAAATGTAAATACAGCCTTAGTGTCTGGAAGGGAGTGTTAAAACATTAGGATTTTGCCTTGAAACGGTTGTGCAATGGGTAGGATAGTGTTTTAAATTCCTAATCCCTGCTCAATGAGTTGACGTTTTTTGAAGAGTGTGGTTAAAATAACATGAAATTCACTATAATAAACCAGTGAAATAGTATGAATGTGTATGAAAATCTTGATATACATATAAATAGAGCATTAATATCTGTAGGAAAGTGCAAAATCACTGAGAATTCACGTTTAAACAGCTGTGAAATGAGTAGAATAGTATTAACATTCAAAATTCACACTGAGTTAACTGGCATTTTTTTTTAAATGGAGGTTTAATCTTTTAAAATTTATGATTATACGCTCAGATAACTGTCTGAAAGTCATTAAATTGATTACTATTCACAAGTATAGACCAGTGAATTAGTAACAAATGTGTATGAACCACTTGGAATACATGTAAATAGAATCTTCATATGTGCAGAGCAGTATTAAATCAATGAGAATTAGCGTTCCAACAGCTTTGAAATTGGTAGGAGAGTGTTTACATGCATAATTCCACCTGAGTGAGTTAGCGTTTTGAGAAGAATGTGTTTTACAAATTTCAAAGATTCCTGTTTTTAAAACCAAGAAAAGTGTAAAGAAGTGTTTCCAACAGAATTCACAAGGAAATAAGAGGCAAATGATTAGAAAAGTGATGGAAAAACCTAGCATAAATGTCAATAGAGCCTTAATATCTTTAAGGTCATGTTAAAACATTATGATTTTGCCTTCAAACGGTTGTGCAATTAGTAAGATAGTGTTTTACCTTCTTAATTCTGGCTCAATTAATTGGTGATTTTGGAATAGTGTGGTTAATATAACTTGAAATTCACTATTATAGACCAGGAAATAGTATGAATGTGTATAAAACACTTGGAATACATATAAATAGGGCCTTAATATCTGTAGGGCAGTGTACAATCACTGAGAATTCATGTTCAAACAGCTGTGAAATGAGTATAATAGTGTTACCATTCATAATTCCCACTCAGTTAATTGGCATTTTTTAAAAAAAGGCAGTTTAATGTTTTATTTTTTAAAATATATTTTATTGATCTTTTGCAGAGAAGAAGGGTGAGAGATACAGAGTTAGAAACATTGATGTGAGAAAAACATCGATCAGTAGCCTCCTGCACATCTCCTGCTGGGGATGTGCCTGTAACCAAGGTATATGCCGTTAACCAGAAGCAAACCAGGAACCTATCAGTCCACAGGCCAACATTCCATCCACGGAGCCAAACTGGTTTTGGCAGGTAGTTTAATCTTTTAAAATTTATGATTATAAGTTCAGAGAACTGCCTGAAAGTCATTAAATCAATTAGAATTCATAATGATAGACCAGTGAATTACTAAGGAATGTGTATGAGCCACTTGGAGTACATGTAAATAGAGCCTTCATATGTCAGGACATTATTCAATCAATGACAATTAGCTATCCAACAGCTTGGAAATGGGTTGCAGACAGTTTACATTCGTAATTCCACCTGAATGAGTTAGTGTTTGGGAAGAATGTGTTATATAAATTTCAAAAATTCCTATTCTTAAAAATAAGAAAATTGTAGAGAAGTGTTTCCAACAAAATTCACAAAAATGGACAATTGTAATGATTAGAAAAGTGATTGAAAAACCTAGCATAAATGTCAATAGAGCTTTCACATGTGTAAGGTTATGTTAAAACTTTAGGATTTTGCCTTCAAAAGGTTGTGCAATAAATAGAACAGTGTTTTACATGACTAATTCCTCCTCAAGGAGTTGGCGTTTTTTGAAGAGTGTGGTTAAAATAACTTGAAATTCACTATAATAGACCAGTGAAATAGTATGAATGTGTATGAACCACTTGTTATACATATAAATAGAGCTTTAATATCTGTAGGAAAGTGTTAAATCACTGAGAATTCAGGTACAAACTGCTGTGAAGTGAGTAGAATAGTGATAACATTCATAATTCCCTCTCAGTTAATTGGCATTTTTTAAAAAGGTGGTTAAATTGCTTAAAATTTATGATTATAAGCATTGAATACTCTCTGAAAGTCATTAAATTGATTAGAATTCACAAGGGTAGACAGTAAATTAGTAAGGCATGTGTATGAACCACTTGGAATACATGTAAATAGAGCCTTCATATGTGCAGGGCAGTATTAAAGCAATGAGAATTAGCGTTCCAACAGCTATGAAATGGGTTGCAGAGTGTGTACATGCGTAATTGCACCTGAATGAGTTAGCATTTGGAGAAGACCGTGTTTTACAAATTTAAAATTTCCTGTTCTTAAGATCAAGAAAACTGTAAAGAAATGTTTCCAACAGATTTTACAAGGATAGATGAGAAAAATGATTAGAAAAGTTATGGAAAAATCTAGCATAAATGTAAATAGAGCCTTAATGTCGGGAAGGGAGTGTTAAAACATTAGGGTTTTGCCTTCAAACGGTGGTGTAATGGGTAGGATAGTGTTTTAAATTCCTAATCCCTGCTCAATGAGTTGACGTTTTTGGAAGAGTGTGGTGAATATAACTTGAAATTCACTATAATAAACCAGTCAAATTGTATGAATGTTTATGAAGCACTTGTTATACATATAAATAGAGCCTTAATATCTGAAGGAAAGTGTAAAATCACTGAGAATTCACGTTCAAACAGCTGTGAAATGAGTAGAATAGTGTTACCATTCATAATTCCCAGTCAGTTAATTGGCATTTTTGAATAAAGGTGGTTTAATCTTTTTAAAAAAAATATATTTCATTGATTTTAGAGAGGGAGAGAGAGATAGAATCAACAATGATGAGAATCATTGATCAGATGCCTCCTGCATGCCCCTTATAGGGGATCGATTCTGCAACCCAGGCATGTGCCCTAGGCCGGAATCGAACCCTTGACCCTTTAGTCTACAGACCGAAGCTCTATCCATTGAGCCAAAAAGCTAGGGCTAATCTTTTAAAATTTATGATTATAAGCTAAGAAATCTGCGGGAAATTCATTAAATCTATTAAAATTCATAAGGATAGAGTAGTGAATTAGTAAGGAATTTTTATAAACCACTTGAAATACATGTAAATAGAGCCTTCATATGTGCAGGACAGTATTAATAAATGAGAATTAGCGTTCCAAAATCTTTGGAATGGGTTGGAGAGTGTTTACACTAGGAATTCCACATGAACGAGTTAGCGTTTTGGTAAGAATGTGTTTTAATAATTTAAAATAATCTTTTTAAAACAAATAATACATTACAGAAGTGTTTCCAACAGAATTCACAATGATAGGAAGGAAATGATTAAAAACGTGATTGAAAACCCTAGCCTAAACGCAAATAGAGCCTTAATATCAGTAAGGTCGTGTTAAAACATTAGGATTTTGCCTTCAATCCGTGGTGCAATGGGTAGGATATTGTTTGACATACATAATTCAGGCTCAATGAGTGGGCATTTGTGGAAAAAATGTGGTTAAAATAACTTGAAATTCAGTATAATAACCAGTAAAATGGTATGACTGTGTGAACCATTTGGAATACATATAAATAGAGCCTTAATATCTGAAGTACAGTGTAAAGTCACTTAGAATTCACGTTCAAACTGCTGTGAAATGAGTAGAATAGTGTTAACATTCCTAATTCCCGCTCAGTTACTTGGCTTTTTTTTTTTAAAAAAAAAACACACGTGGTTTCTTCCCTTAAAATTTCTGAATATAAGCTCAAAGAATTGCCTTAAAGTCATTAAAATAATTAGAATTCAGAAGGATATACAGTGAATTAATAATGAATGTGTATGAACCACTTGTTATACATGTAATTAAAGCCTTCATATGTGCAGGGCAGTATTAAATCAATGAGAATAGCGTTGCAACAGCTATGAAATGGGCTGCAGAGTATTTACTTTCGTAATTCCACCTGAGTAAGTTAGCGTTTAAAATTTCCTGTTTATAAAACCAAGAAAACTGTAAAGAAGTCTTTCCAACAGAACACAAGGATAGACCAGGGAAATGATTAGAAAATTGATTGAAAAATCTAGCATAACTGTAAATGGAGACTTAATGTCTGGAAGGAAGTGATAAAACATTAGGATTTTGCCTATAAACGGTTGTGCAATGGGTAGGATTGTGTTTTAAATTCCTA
This sequence comes from Myotis yumanensis, assembly GCF_028538775.1. Taxonomy (NCBI): domain Eukaryota; kingdom Metazoa; phylum Chordata; class Mammalia; order Chiroptera; family Vespertilionidae; genus Myotis; species Myotis yumanensis. The sequence continues at coordinate 1,734,193 of NW_027223758.1, read as the reverse complement.
ATTCCTGCTCATTGAGTTGATGTTTTTGGAAGAATGAGGTGAAAATAACTTGAAATTCACTATAATAAACCAGTGAAATAGTATGAATGTTTATGAAGCACTTGTTATACATATAAATAGAGCCTTACTATCTGGAGGAAAGTGTAAAATCACTGAGAATTCACGTTCAAACAGCTGTGAAATGAGCAGAATAGTGTTAATATTCATCATTCCCGCACATTTAATGGGAGTTTATCTTTTAAAATTTATGATTATAAGTTCAGAGAACTACCCGAAAATCTTTAAGTCAATTAGGATTCACCATGATAGACCAGGGAATTAGTAACGAATGTGTATGAACCACTTGTAATACATGTAAATAGAGCCTTCATATGTGCAGGGCTGTATTAAATCAATGAGAATTAGCGTTCCAACAGCTTTGAAATGGGTTGGAGAGTGTTTACATGCGGAATTGACCCTGAATGAGTTAGCGTTTTGGGAAGAAGGTGTTTTAAAAATTTACAATTTCCTGTTCTTAAAACTAAATAAACTGTAAAGAAGTGATTCCAACAGATTTTACCAGGATAGACGAGAAAAATGATTAGAAAAGTGATTGAAAAACCTAGCATAAATGTAAATAGAGCCTTAATGTCAGGAAGGGAGTGTTAAAACATTAGGGTTTTGCCTTGAAATGGTTGTGCAATGGGTACGATAGTGTTTTAAATTCCTAATCCCGGCTCAACGAGTTGACGTTTTTGCAAGAGTGTGGTGAAAATAACTTGAAATTCACTATAATAAACCAATGAAATAGTATGAATGTGTATGAACCACTTGGTATACATATATACAGAGCCTTACTATCTGGAGGAAAGTGTAAAATCACTGAGAATTCACGTTCAAACAGCTGTGAAATGAGTAGAATAGTGTTAACATTCATCATTCCTTCACATTTAATTGCCAATTTTTAAAAAAGGTGTTTTAATCTTTTGAAATTTATGATTATAAGTGTAGAGAACTGCCCTAAAGTCTTCAAATGAAGTAGAATTCACCATGGTAGACTAGTGAATTAGTAACGAATGTGTATGAACCACTTGGAATACATGTAAATAGAGCCTTCATATGTGTAGAGCAGTATTAAGTCAATGAGAATTAGCATTCCAACAGCTTTGAAAGAGTTGGAAAGTGTTTACATTTGTAATTCCATCTGCATGAGTTTGCATTTGGAAAGTATGTGTTTTACAAATTTCAAAAATGTCTGTTTTTAATACCAAAAATCTGTAAACAAAAGTTTCCAACCAAAATGAGAAGCATAGATGAGGGTTATGAGTAGAAAAGTGATTGAAAATTCTAGCATACATGTTAATCGAGTCTTGATATCTGTAGGTTTGTGTTAAAACAGTAGAATTATGCCTTTAAACGATTTTGTAATGGGTAGGATTGTGTTTTACATTCCTAATTCTGGCTCAATGAGTTGGTGTTATTGGAAGAGTGTGGTTAAAATAACTTGAAATTCACTATACTAAACCAGTGAAATAGTATGAATGTTTATGAAACACTAGTTATACATAGAAATAGAGCCATAATATCTGTAGGAAAGTGTAAAATCACGGAAAATTCACGTACAAACAGCTGTGAAATAAGTAGAATAGTGTTAACATTCATAATTCCCAATCAGTTAAATGGCATTTTTCAGAAGGTGGTTAAATCTTGTAATATTTATGATTATAAGCTCAGAGAAATGTCTGAAAGTCGTTATGATGATTATAATTCACAAGGATAGATAGTAAATTAGGAAGGCATGTTCATGCACCACTTGGAATACATGTAAATAGAGACTAATTCTCTGTGTAGCCATGTTCAAACACTGTAAAATGACTTTAAACAGCTATGAAATGAGGAATATACTGTACACATTTACAATTCTGGTTGAAACAGTTAGCTTTTTAAAAGAAAACTCCTTAAAACCCTTGAAAAATCAAATCTGTAGACATCATAACAGTGTAACTTAGACTGAAGCTCTTAGAAATCAAAATGATAGAACGAGGAATTGTACAGGAAGGTATCTGAAACGCCAGGAATACATTAAATAGAGCCTTACTCTCTGTGGGGCCGAGTTCAAACTCTGAAGGCTCTCATAGAAACAGCTGTATAGTCACGAGGATGCTGATTACATTTCTATTTCCGGTCCAAAAACTTGGCGTTTTTAAAAAACCCAACAAAAAAACTTCAATTCAAGTCTATATAGTTCAGAACATGATGTTGGTTAGATTAAATCTCTAAGAAGTCAAAAAATAGAACCTGGAATTGAATGGGAATGTATCTGAAACGCTAGCATTACATGTAAATATAGACTTATTGTCGACAGGGCCATGTTCTAACACTGAAAAAAGACTTTCAAACAGCTGTGAAATGACAAATATACGGTTTCCTTTTATAATTCCTGTTCAATCTGTTAGATATTTAAAAGAAACCAGGTTACAACCCTTTAAAATTCAAATCTATAGTCCTCAGAACACTATGTGAGTTAGACTGAACCTTTAAGAAATCAAAATGATAGAACATGGTTTTGTATAGGAAGGTATCTGAAATGCTAGGAAAACATGTAAATAGAGCCTTACTCTCTGTGGGGCCATGTTCAAACACTGAAAGCTCTCATAGAAACAGCTGTTTAGTCACGAGGATACTGATTACATTTGTATTTCCAGTACAAAAACTTGGCGTTTTTAAAAATCCCGGCACAAAAAAGTTCAAAATTCAAGTCTGTAGAGTTCAGAACACGATGTTAGTTAGATTCAATCTCTAAGAAGTCGACAAAATAGAACGTGGAATTGTATGGGAATGTATCTGAAACGCTAGGGTTACATGTAAATACAGCCTTACTGTAACGGGGCCGTGTTTTAACAGTGAAAACTGACTTTCAAACAGTTCTGAAATGACGAATATATGGTTTCCATTTATAATTCCTGTTCAGTCTGTTAGATATTTAAAAGAAACCTGGTTACAACCCTTTAAAATTCATATCTGTAGACCTCAGAACACTATAGAAGTTGGACAGAACCTTTAAGAAAGCAAAATGATAGAACATGGTTTTGTATAGGAAAATATCTGAAAAGCTCGGAAAACAAGGAAATAGAGCCTTACTCTCTGTGGGGCAGTGTTCAAACACTGAAAGCCGTCATAGAAACAGCTGTTTAGTCACGAGGATACTGATTACATTTGTATATCCGGTAAAAAAGGGCGTTTATATAAAACCCCGAATAAAAAAACTTCAAAATTCAAGCCTGTAGAGTTCAGAACATGATGTTAGTTAGATTAAATCTCTAAGAAGTCATAAAAATAGAACGTGGAATTGAATGGGAATATATCTGAAACGCTAGGGTTACATGTAAATACAGCCTTACTGTAATGGGGCTGTGTTCTAACAGTGAAAAGAGACTTTCAAACAGTTCTGAAATGACGAATATACAGTTCCATTTATAATTCCTGTTCAGTCTGTTAGATATTTAAAAGAAACCTAGTTACAACCCTTTGAAATTGATATCTGTAGACCTCAAAACACTATATGAGTTGGACAGAACCTTTAAGAAATCAAAATAATAGAACTTGGTTTTGTATAGGAAGGTATCTGAAAAGCTCAGAAAAAATAATTAGAGCCTTACTCTCTGTGGGGCTGTGTTCAAACACTGATAGCTCTCATAGAAACAGCTGTTTAGTCAAGAGGATACTGATTACATTTGTATTTCCGGTAAATAACTTGGCGTTTTTAAAAACCCGGCATAAAAATCTTCAAAATTCAAGCCTGTAGAGTTCAGAAAATGATGTTAGTTAGATCGAATCTCTAAGAAGTCAAAAAAATAGACCCTGGAATTGTATGGGAATATATCTGAAATGCTAGGGTTACATGTAAATACAGCCTTACTGTCCACGGGCCGTGGTCTAACAGTGAAAACTGACTTTCAAACAGTTCTGAAATGACGAATATACAGTTTCCATTTATAATTTCTGTTCAGTCTGTTAGATATTTAAAAGAAACCTGGTTACAACCCTTTAAAATTCAAATCTATAAACCTTAGAACACTAAGTGAGTTGGACAGAACCTTTAAGAAAGCAAAATGATAGAACATGTTTTTGTGTAGGAAGGTATCTGAAAAGCTCGGAAAACAAGTAAATAGAGCCTTACTCTCTGTGGGGCCGTGTACAAACACTGAAAGCCGTCATAGAAGCAGCTGTTTAGTCACGAGGATACTGAATACATTTGTATGTCCGGTAAAAAACTTGGCGTTTTTAAAAAAACCTGGCATAAAAAAGTTCAAAATTCAAGTCTGTAGAGTTCAGAACACGATGTTAGTTTGATTAAATCTCTAAGAATTAAAAAAAACAGAACCTGGAATTGTATGGGAATGTTTCAGAAATGCTAGGGATACATGTAAATACAGCCGTACTGTAACGGGGCTGTGTTCTCACATTGAAAAATGACTTTCAAACAGTTCTAAAATGACAAATATTCGGTTTCCACTTATGGTTCCTGTACAATCTGTTAGATATTTAAAGGAAACCTGGTTACAACCCTTTAAAATTGGAATCTACATACCATAGAACACTATGTGAGTTGGACAGAACTTTTTTAAAAAAAATGTTTTATTGATTTTTTTACAGAGAAGAAGGGAGAGGGATAGAGAGTTAGAAACATCGATGAGAGAGATCGATTAGCTGCCTCCTGCACGCCCCCCACTGGGGATGCGCCCGCAACCAAGGTACATGCCCTTGACCGGAATCGAACCTGGACCTTTCAGTCCGCAGGCCAACGCTCTATCCACTGAGCCAAACCGGTTCGGCCAGAACTTTTAAGAAATCAAAATAATAGAACCTGCTTTTATATAGGAAGGTATCTGAAAAGCTCGGAAAACAAGTAAATAGAGCCTTACTCTCTGTGGGGCCCTGTTCCAACACTGAAAGCCATCATAGAAACAGTGTTTTAGTCATGAGAATACTGATTACATTTTTATTTCCGGTAAAAAACTTGGCGTTTTAAAAAAACCCGGCATAAAAAACTTCCAAATTCAAGCCTGTAGAGTTCAGAAAAAGATGTTAGTTAGATTAAATCTCTAAGAAGTCAATAAAATAGATACTGGAGTTGTATAGGAATATATCTGAAACGCTAGGGTTACATGTAAATACAGCCTTACTGTAAAGGGGCCGTGTTCTAACAGTGAAAACTGACTTTCAAACAGTTCTGAAATGACGAATATACGGTTTCCATTTATAATTCCTGTTCCATCTGTTAGATATTTAAAAGAAACCTGGTTACAACCATTTAAAGTTCAATCTATAGACCTTAGAACACTATTTGAGTTGGACAGAGACTTTAAGAAATCAAAATGATAGAACCTTGTTTTGTGTAGGAAGGCATCTGAAAAGCTCGGAAAACAAGTAAATAGAGCCTTACTCTCTATGGGGCCGTGTTCAAACACTGAAAGCCGTCACAGAAACTGCTGTTTAGTCACTAGGATACTGATAACATTTGTATTTCTGGGAAAAAACTTGGCGTTTTTAAAAAACCCGGCATAAAAATCTTCAAAATTCAAGCCTGTAGAGTTCAGAACACGATGTTAGTTAGATTAAATCTCTAAGAAGTCAATAAAATAGAACCTGGAATTGAATGGGAATATATCTAAAACGCTAGGGTTCCATGTAAATACAACCTTACTGTAACGCGGCAGTGTTCTAGCAGTGAAAACTGTAGAAAAACTGTCAAATTTTGGTGAAAATTTTAAATAAACAATAATAGTCGAGCGAAATGATTAGAAATGTGTAAGAAACACTTGAAGTACAAGTAAATAGAGCCATACTATCGGTATGGACGTGTTCAATAACTGAGATTAGAGGTATAAAGCTGTGAAATGACGAGAATAGTGTTAATATTTACAATACTGGCTAATTTCCTTGGCGTTTTTCAGAAGAAAGTTCTTTGAAACATTAAGAATTGCAGTATATAGACCTCAGAATTTGTATATAAAGCCCTTAAATGAAGAGAATACTGTTCCTATTTACAATTAAGGCTGAATTGACCAGAGTTTTTTGAATGAAACAGTTTAAAGTGATGATTCATGTATATATTTCTAAGTAAACTGCCTCATTTTGGGAAAATTCTTAAAATACACAATGACAGTACATGGAAATGATTAGGAACCTGTAGGAAACGCTTGATTTAGAAGTAAATAGGCCCATACCATCTTATTGCCGTATTCAATTACCGAGATTAGAGGTAGAAAGCTGTGAATTGACGAGAATACTGATAATGTTTACAATTCTGGCTAAATTTCTTGGCTTTTTTCCTAAGAAAGTTCTCTCAAACATTGACAGTTACTATTTAGTCAGCTCAGTATTTGTGAAAAAAGCTTTTAAATACAGAGAATACTGTTTCTCTTTACAGTTGAGTCATATTTGACTGGAGTTTCAGGAATGAAACAGTTCAAATCCTGAAGATACACGTATATACCTGTAGGAAAACTGTCTATCTTTGGTAAAACTTTAAAATACACAGTAATAGTCCTGCGAAATGATTAGAAGTCTGTAAGAGACACTTGAAGTACTAGTAAATACAGCCATACCATCGTTATGGCTATGTTCAATCACCGAGATTTGAGGTGATAAGCTGTGAAATGACGAGAACAGTAATAATGTTTACAATTACGGATAATTTCCTTGGCGTTTTTCTGAAGAAAGTTCTTTGAAACATTAAGAATTGCAGATTATAGAGTTCAGTATTTGTAAATAAAGCTTTCAAATGAAGAGAATACTGTTCCTATTTACAATTGAGGCTGCATTGGCGGGAGTTTTTTGAATGAAACAGTTTAAACCGTGATGATTCATGTATGTATTTCTAAGAAAACTGTCTCATTTTGTAAAAACTCTTAAAATACACAAATTTTGTACATGGAAAAGATTAGGAACCTGTAGGAAACACTTGAATTACAAGTAAAAATAGACCCATGCCATCTTTGTGGCTGTGTTCAATAACTGAGATTAGAGGTAGAAAGCTGTGAATTGACGAGAATAGTGAAAATGTTTAAAATTCCGGCTAATTTTCTTGGCTTTTTTCCTAAGAAAGTTCTCTCAAACATTAAAGGTTACTATTTAGTCAGCTCAGTTTTTGTGTAAAAATCTTTTAAATAAGGAGAATACTGTTTCTCTTTACAGTTGAGTCATATTAGACTGGAGTTTTAGGAATGAAACAGTTCAAATCCTGAAGATTCATGTATATACCTGTAGGAAAACTGTCTATCTTTGGTAAAACTTTAAAATACACAGTAATAGTCCTGCGAAATGATTAGAAGTGTGTAAGAGTCACTTGAAGTACTAGTAAATATAGCCATACTATCCTTATGGCCGTGTTTAATCACCGAGAATAGAGGTAGAAAGCTGTGAATTGACGAGAATACTGATAATGTTTACAATTCTGGCTAAATTTCTTGGCTTTTTTCCTAAGAAAGTTCTATCAATCATTAACAGTTACTATTTAGTCGGCTCAGTTTTTGTGTAAAAAGCTTTTAAATACAGAGAATACTGTTTCTCTTTACAGTTGAGTCATATTTGACTGGAGTTTTAGGAATGAAACAGTTCAAATCCTGAAGATTCATGTCTATACCTGTAGGAAAACTGTCTATCTTTGGTAAAACTTTATAATACACAGTAATAGTCCTGTGAAATGATTAGAAGTGTGTAAGAGTCACTTGAAGTACTAGTAAATATAGCCATACCATCATTATGGCTGTGTTCAATCACCGAGATTAGAGGTGATAAACTGTGAAATGACGAGAACAGTAATAATGTTTACAATTCCGGATAATTTCCTTGGCGTTTTTCTGGGAAAGTTCTTTGAAACATTAAGAATTGCAGTTTATAGAGTTCAGTATTTGTAAATAAAGCTTTCAAATGAAGAGAATACTGTTCCTATTTACAATTGAGGCTGCATTGGCGGGAGTTTTTTGAATGAAACAGTTTAAACCGTGATGATTCCTGTATGTATTTCTAAGAAAACTGACTCATTTTGTAAAAACTCTTAAAATACACAAATTTTGTACATGGAAATGATTAGGAACCTGTAGGAAACACTTGAATTACAAGTAAATAGACCCATGCCATCTTTGTGGCTGTGTTCAATTACTGAGATTAGAGGTAGAAAGCTGTGAATTGACGAGAATACTGATAATGTTTACAATTCCGGCTAAATTTCTTGGCTTTTTTCCTAAGAAAGTTCTCTCAAACATTAAAGGTTACTATTTAGTCAGTCAGTTTTTGTGTAAAAATCTTTTAAATAAAGAGAATACTGTTTCTCTTTACAGTTGAGTCAGATTTGACTGGAGTTTTAGGAATGAAACAGTTCAAATCCTGAGGATTCATGTATATACCTGTAGGAAAACTGTCTATCTTTGGTAAAACTTTAAAATACTCGGTAATAGTCCTGTGAAATTATTAGAAGTGTGTAAGAGTCACTTGAAGTACTAGTAAATATAGCCATACTATCGTTATGGCCGTGTTCAGTCACCGAGATTAGAGGTAGAAAGCTGTGAATTGACGAGAATACTGATAATGTTTACAATTCTGGCGAAATTTCTTGGCTTTTTTCCTAAGGAAGTTCTCTCAAACATTAACAGCTACTATTTAGACAGCTCAGTTTTTGTGTAAAGCTATTAAATAAAGAGAATACTGTTTCTATATACAGTTGAGTCATATTTGACTGGAGTTTTAGGAATGAAACAGTTCAAATCCTGAAGATTCATGTATACAACTGTAGGAAAACTGTCTATCTTTGGTAAAACTTTAAAATACACAGTAATAGTCCTGCGAAATGATTAGAAGTGTGTAAGAGTCACTTGAAGTACTAGTAAATATAGCCATACTATCGTTATGGCCGTGTTCAATCACTGAGATTAGAGGTGATAAGCTGTGAAATGACGAGAACAGTAATAATGTTTACAATTCCGGATAATTTCCTTGGCGTTTTTCTGAAGAAAGTTCTTTGAAACATTAAGATTTGCAGTTTGTAGAGTTCAGTTTTGTAAATAAAGCTTTCAAATGAAGACAGTACTGTTGCTATTTACAATTGAGGCTGCATTCGCGGGAGTTTTTTGAATGAAACAGTTTAAACCGTGATGATTCATGTATGTATTTCTAAGAAAACTGTCTCATTTTGTAAAAACTCTTAAAATACACAAATTTTGTACATGGAAATGATTAGGAACCTGTAGGAAACACTTGAATTACCAGTAAATAGACCCATGCCATCTTTGTGTCCGTGTTCAATTACTGAGATTAGAGGTAGAAAGCTGTGAATTGACGAGAATACTGATAATGTTTACAATTCCGGCTAATTTTCTTGGCTTTTTTCCTAAGAAAGTTCTCAACAACATTAAAGGTTACTATTTAGTCAGTCAGTTTTTGTGTAAAAATCTTTTAAATAAAGAGAATACTGTTTCTCTTTAGAGTTGAGTCAGATTTGACTGGAGTTTCAGGAATGAAACAGTTCAAATCCTGAAGATTCACATATATACCTGTAGGAAAACTGTCTATCTTTGGTAAAACTTTAAAATACACAGTAATAGTCCTGCGAAATGATTAGAAGTGTGTAAGAGTCACTTGAAGTACTAGTAAATATAGCCATACTATCGTTATGGCCGTGTTCAATCACCAAGATTAGAGGTAGAAAGCTGTGAATTGACGAGAATACTGATAATGTTTACAATTCTGGCTAAATTTCTTGGCTTTTTTCCTAAGAAAGTTCTCTCAAACATTAACAGTTACTATTTAGTCAGCTCAGTTTTTGTGTAAAGAGCTTTTAAATAAAGAGAATACTGTTTCTATATACAGTTGAGTCATATTTGACTGGAGTTTTAGGAATGAAACAGTTCAAATCCTGAAGATTCATGTATACAACTGTAGGAAAACTGTCTATCTTTGGTAAATCTTTAAAATACACGGTAATAGTACTGTGAAATTATTAGAAGTGTGTAAGAGTCACTTGAAGTACTAGTAAATATAGCCATACTATCGTTATGGCCGTGTTCAATCACCGAGATTAGAGGTAGAAAGCTGTGAATTGACGAGAATACTGATAATGTTTACAATTCTGGCAAAATTCCTAGGCTTTTTTCCTAAGAAAGTTCTCTCAAACATTAACAGTTACTATTTAGTCGGCTCAGTTTTGGTGTAAAAACCTTTTAAATACAGAGAATACTGTTTCTCTTTACAGGTGAGTGAGATTTGACGGGAGTTTCAGGAATGAAACAGTTCAAATCCTAAAGATTCACGTATATACCTGTAGGAAAACTGTCTATCTTTGGTAAAACTTTAAAATACACAGTAATAGTCCTGCGAAATGATTAGAAGTGTGTAAGAGTCACTTGAAGTACTAGTAAATATAGCCATACCATCGTTATGGCTGTGTTCAATCACCGAGATTAGAGGTGATAAGTTGTGAAATGATGAGAACAGTAATAATGTTTACAATTCCGGATAAATTCCTTGGGGTTTTTCTGAGGAAAGTTCTTTGACACATTAAGAACTGCAGTTTATAGAGTTCAGTATTTGTAAATAAAGCTTTCAAATGAAGAGAATACTGTTCCTATTTACAATTGAGGCTGCATTGGCGGGAGTTTTTTGAATGAAACAGTTTAAACCGTGATGATTTCTGTATGTATTTCTAAGAAAACTGTCTCATTTTGTAAAAACTCTTAAAATACACAAATTTTGTACATGGAAATGATTAGGAACCTGTAGGAAACACTTGAATTACAAGTAAATAGACCCATGCCATCTTTGTGGCCGTGTTCAATCACTGAGATTAGAGGTAGAAAGCTGTGAATTGACGAGAATAGTGAAAATGTTTAAAATTCCGGCTAATTTTCTTGGCTTTTTTCCTAAGAAAGTTCTCTCCTACATTAAAGGTTACTATTTAGTCAGTCAGTTTTTGTGTAAAAATCTTTGAAATAAAGAGAATACTGTTTCTCTTTAGAGTTGAGTCAGATTTGACTGGAGTTTCAGGAATGAAACAGTTCAAATCCTGAAGATTCACGTATATACCTGTAGGAAAACTGTCTATCTTTGGTAAAACTTTAAAATACACAGTAATAGTCCTGCGAAATGATTAGAAGTGTGTAAGAGTCACTTGAAGTACTAGTAAATATAGCCATACTATCGTTATGGCCGTGTTCAATCACCGAGATTAGAGGTAGAAAGCTGTGAATTGACGAGAATACTGATAATGCTTACAATTCTGGCTAAATTTCTTGGCTTTTTTCCGAAGAAAGTTCTATCAATCATTAACAGTTACTATTTAGTCGGCTCAGTTTTTGTGTAAAAAGCTTTTAAATACAGAGAATACTGTTTCTCTTTACAGTTGAGTCATATTTGACTGGAGTTTTAGGAATGAAACAGTTCAAATCCTGAAGATTCATGTCTATACCTGTAGGAAAACTGTCTATCTTTGGTAAAACTTTATAATACACAGTAATAGTCCTGCGAAATGATTAGAAGTGTGTAAGAGTCACTTCAAGTACTAGTAAATATAGCCATACCATCATTATGGCTGTGTTCAATCACCGAGATTAGAGATGATAAGCTGTGAAATGACGAGAACAGTAATAATGTTTACAATTCCGGATAATTTCCTTGGCGTTTTTCTGGGAAAGTTCTTTGAAACATTAAGAATTGCAGTTTATAGAGTTCAGTATTTGTAAATAAAGCTTTCATAAGAAGAGAATACTGTTCCTATTTACAATTGAGGCTGCATTGGCGGGAGTTTTTTGAATGAAACAGTTTAAACCGTGATGATTTCTGTATGTATTTCTAAGAAAACTGTCTCATTTTGTAAAAACTCTTAAAATACACAAATTTTGTACATGGAAATGATTAGGAACCTGTAGGAAACACTTGAATTACAAGTAAATAGACCCATGCCATCTTTGTGGCCGTGTTCAATTACTGAGATTAGAGGTAGAAAGCTGTGAATTGACGAGAATACTGATAATGTTTACAATCCGGCTAAATTTCTTGGCTTTTTTCCTAAGAAAGTTCTCTCAAACATTAAAGGTTACTATTTAGTCAGCTCAGTTTTTGTGTAAAAATCTTTTAAATAAAGAGAATACTGTTTCTCTTTACAGTTGAGTCAGATTTGACTGGAGTTTTAGGAATGAAACAGTTCAAATCCTGAGGATTCATGTATATACCTGTAGGAAAACTGTCTATCTTTGGTAAAACTTTAAAATACTCGGTAATAGTCCTGTGAAATTATTAGAAGTGTGTAAGAGTCACTTGAAGTACTAGTAAATAAAGCCATACTATCGTTATGGCCGTGTTCAATCACTGAGATTAGAGGTGATAAGCTGTGAAATGACGAGAACAGTAATAATGTTTACAATTCCGGATAATTTCCTTGGCGTTTTTCTGAAGAAAGTTCTTTGAAACATTAAGATTTGCAGTTTGTAGAGTTCAGTTTTGTAAATAAAGCTTTCAAATGAAGACAATACTGTTCCTATTTACAATTGAGGCTGCATTGGCGGGAGTTTTTTGAATGAAACAGTTTAAACCGTGATGATTCATGTATGTATTTCTAAGAAAACTGTCTCATTTTGTAAAAACTCTTAAAATACACAAATTTTGTACATGGAAATGATTAGGAACCTGTAGGAAACACTTGAATTACCAGTAAATAGACCCATGCCATCTTTGTGTCCGTGTTCAATTACTGAGATTAGAGGTAGAAAGCTGTGAATTGACGAGAATACTGATAATGTTTACAATTCCGGCTAATTTTCTTGGCTTTTTTCCTAAGAAAGTTCTCTCAAACATTAAAGGTTACTATTTAGTCAGTCAGTTTTTGTGTAAAAATCTTTTAAATAAAGAGAATACTGTTTCTCTTTAGAGTTGAGTCAGATTTGACTGGAGTTTCAGGAATGAAACAGTTCAAATCCTGAAGATTCACATATATACCTGTAGGAAAACTGTCTATCTTTGGTAAAACTTTAAAATACACAGTAATAGTCCTGCGAAATGATTAGAAGTGTGTAAGAGTCACTTGAAGTACTAGTAAATATAGCCACACTATCGTTATGGCCGTGTTCTATCACCAAGATTAGAGGTAGAAAGCTGTGAATTGGCGAGAATACTGATAATGTTTACAATTCTGGCTAAATTTCTTGGCTTTTTTCCTAAGAAAGTTCTCTCAAACATTAACAGTTACTATTTAGTCAGCTCAGTTTTTGTGTAAAGAGCTTTTAAATAAAGAGAATACTGTTTCTATATACAGTTGAGTCATATTTGACTGGAGTTTTAGGAATGAAACAGTTCAAATCCTGAAGATTCATGTATACAACTGTAGGAAAACTGTCTATCTTTGGTAAATCTTTAAAATACACGGTAATAGTACTGTGAAATTATTAGAAGTGTGTAAGAGTCACTTGAAGTACTAGTAAATATAGCCATACTATCGTTATGGCCGTGTTCAATCACCGAGATTAGAGGTAGAAAGCTGTGAATTGACGAGAATACTGATAATGTTTACAATTCTGGCTAAATTCCTTGGCTTTTTTCCTAAGAAAGTTCTCTCAAACATTAACAGTTACTATTTAGTCAGCTCAGTTTTTGTGTAAAGAGCTTTTAAATAAAGAGAATACTGTTTCTATATACAGTTGAGTCATATTTGACTGGAGTTTTAGGAATGAAACAGTTCAAATCCTGAAGATTCATGTATACAACTGTAGGAAAACTGTCTATCTTTGGTAAATCTTTAAAATACACAGTAATAGTCCTGCGAAATGATTAGAAGTGTGTAAGAGTCACTTGAAGTACTAGTAAATATAGCCATACCATCGTTATGGCTGTGTTCAATCACCGAGATTAGAGGTGATAAGCTGTGAAATGACGAGAACAGTAATAATGTTTACAATTCCGGATAATTTCCTTGGCGTTTTTCTGGGAAAGTTCTTTGAAACATTAAGAATTGCAGTTTATAGAGTTCAGTATTTGTAAATAAAGCTTTCAAATGAAGAGAATACTGTTCCTATTTACAATTGAGGCTGCATTGGCGGGAGTTTTTTGAATGAAACAGTTTAAACCGTGATGATTTCTGTATGTATTTCTAAGAAAACTGTCTCATTTTGTAAAAACTCTTAAAATACACAAATTTTGTACATGGAAATGATTAGGAACCTGTAGGAAACACTTGAATTACAAGTAAATAGACCCATGCCATCTTTGTGGCCGTGTTCAATCACTGAGATTAGAGGTAGAAAGCTGTGAATTGACGAGAATAGTGAAAATGTTTAAAATTCCGGCTAATTTTCTTGGCTTTTTTCCTAAGAAAGTTCTCTCAAACATTAAAGGTTACTATTTAGTCAGTCAGTTTTTGTGTAAAAATCTTTGAAATAAAGAGAATACTGTTTCTCTTTAGAGTTGAGTCAGATTTGACTGGAGTTTCAGGAATGAAACAGTTCAAATCCTGAAGATTCACGTATATACCTGTAGGAAAACTGTCTATCTTTGGTAAAACTTTAAAATACACAGTAATAGTCCTGCGAAATGATTAGAAGTGTGTAAGAGTCACTTGAAGTACTAGTAAATATAGCCATACTATCGTTATGGCCGTGTTCAATCACCGAGATTAGAGGTAGAAAGCTGTGAATTGACGAGAATACTGATAATGTTTACAATTCTGGCTAAATTTCTTGGCTTTTTTCCGAAGAAAGTTCTATCAATCATTAACAGTTACTATTTAGTCGGCTCAGTTTTTGTGTAAAAAGCTTTTAAATACAGAGAATACTGTTTCTCTTTACAGTTGAGTCATATTTGACTGGAGTTTTTGGAATGAAACAGTTCAAATCCTGAAGATTCATGTCTATACCTGTAGGAAAACTGTCTATCTTTGGTAAAACTTTATAATACACAGTAATAGTCCTGCGAAATGATTAGAAGTGTGTAAGAGTGACTTGAAGTACTAGTAAATATAGCCATACCATCGTTATGGCTGTGTTCAATCACCGAGATTAGAGGTGATAAGCTGTGAAATGACGAGAACAGTAATAATGTTTACAATTCCGGATAATTTCCTTGGCGTTTTTCTGGGAAAGTTCTTTGAAACATTAAGAATTGCAGTTTATAGAGTTCAGTATTTGTAAATAAAGCTTTCAAATGAAGAGAATACTCTTCCTATTTACAATTGAGGCTGCATTGGCGGGAGTTTTTTGAATGAAACAGTTTAAACCGTGATGATTTCTGTATGTATTTCTAAGAAAACTGTCTCATTTTGTAAAAACTCTTAAAATACACAAATTTTGTACATGGAAATGATTAGGAACCTGTAGGAAACACTTGAATTACAAGTAAATAGACCCATGCCATCTTTGTGGCCGTGTTCAATCACTGAGATTAGAGGTAGAAAGCTGTGAATTGACGAGAATAGTGAAAATGTTTAAAATTCCGGCTAATTTTCTTGGCTTTTTTCCTAAGAAAGTTCTCTGAAACATTAAAGGTTACTATTTAGTCAGTCAGTTTTTGTGTAAAAATCTTTGAAATAAAGAGAATACTGTTTCTCTTTAGAGTTGAGTCAGATTTGACTGGAGTTTCAGGAATGAAACAGTTCAAATCCTGAAGATTCACGTATATACCTGTAGGAAAACTGTCTATCTTAGGTAAAACTTTAAAATACACAGTAATAGTCCTGCGAAATGATTAGAAGTGTGTAAGAGTCACTTGAAGTACTAGTAAATATAGCCATACTATCGTTATGGCCGTGTTCAATCACCGAGATTAGAGGTAGAAAGCTGTGAATTGACGAGAATACTGATAATGTTTACAATTCTGGCTAAATTTCTTGGCTTTTTTCCGAAGAAAGTTCTATCAATCATTAACAGTTACTATTTAGTCGGCTCAGTTTTTGTGTAAAAAGCTTTTAAATACAGAGAATACTGTTTCTCTTTACAGTTGAGTCATATTTGACTGGAGTTTTTGGAATGAAACAGTTCAAATCCTGAAGATTCATGTCTATACCTGTAGGAAAACTGTCTATCTTTGGTAAAACTTTATAATACACAGTAATAGTCCTGCGAAATGATTAGAAGTGTGTAAGAGTGACTTGAAGTACTAGTAAATATAGCCATACCATCGTTATGGCTGTGTTCAATCACCGAGATTAGAGGTGATAAGCTGTGAAATGACGAGAACAGTAATAATGTTTACAATTCCGGATAATTTCCTTGGCGTTTTTCTGGGAAAGTTCTTTGAAACATTAAGAATTGCAGTTTATTGAGTTCAGTATTTGTAAATAAAGCTTTCAAATGAAGAGAATACTGTTACTATTTACAATTGAGGCTGCATTGGCGGGAGTTTTTAGAATGAAACAGTTTAAACCGTGATGATTTCTGTATGTATTTCTAAGAAAACTGTCTCATCTTGTAAAAACTCTTAAAATACACAAATTTTGTACATAGAAATGATTAGGAACCTGTAGGAAACACTTGAATTACAAGTAAATAGACCCATGCCATCTTTGTGGCCGTGTTCAATTACTGAGATTAGAGGTAGAAAGCTGTGAATTGACGAGAATACTGATAATGTTTACAATCCGGCTAAATTTCTTGGCTGTTTTCCTAAGAAAGTTCTCTCAAACATTAAAGGTTACTATTTACTCAGTCAGTTTTTGTGTAAAAATCTTTTAAATAAAGAGAATACTGTTTCTCTTTAGAGTTGAGTCAGATTTGACTGGAGTTTCAGGAATGAAACAGTTCAAATCATGAAGATTCACATATATACCTGTAGGAAAACTGTCTATCTTTGGTAAAACTTTAAAATACACAGTAATAGTCCTGCGAAATGATTAGAAGTGTGTAAGAGTCACTTGAAGTACTAGTAAATATAGCCATACTATCGTTATGGCCGTGTTCAATCACCAAGATTAGAGGTAGAAAGCTGTGAATTGGCGAGAATACTGATAATGTTTACAATTCTGGCTAAATTTCTTGGCTTTTTTCCTTAGAAAGTTCTCTCAAACATTAACAGTTACTATTTAGTCAGCTCAGTTTTTGTGTAAAGAGCTTTTAAATAAAGAGAATACTGTTTCTATATACAGTTGAGTCATATTTGACTGGAGTTTTAGGAATGAAACAGTTCAAATCCTGAAGATTCATGTATACAACTGTAGGAAAACTGTCTATCTTTGGTAAATCTTTAAAATACACGGTAATAGTCCTGTGAAATTATTAGAAGTGTGTAAGAGTCACTTGAAGTACTAGTAAATATAGCCATACTATCGTTATGGCCGTGTTCAGTCACCGAGATTAGAGGTAGAATGCTGTGAATTGACGAGAATACTGATAATGTTTACAATTCTGGCGAAATTTCTTGGCTTTTTTCCTAAGGAAGTTCTCTCAAACATTAACAGTTACTATTTAGACAGCTCAGTTTTTGTGTAAAGCTATTAAATAAAGAGAATACTGTTTCTATATACAGTTGAGTCATATTTGACTGGAGTTTTAGGAATGAAACAGTTCAAATCCTGAAGATTCATGTATACAACTGTAGGAAAACTGTCTATCTTTGGTAAAACTTTAAAATACACAGTAATAGTCCTGCGAAATGATTAGAAGTGTGTAAGAGTCACTTGAAGTACTAGTAAATATAGCCATACCATCGTTATGGATGTGTTCAATCACCGAGATTAGAGGTGATAAGCTGTGAAATGACGAGAACAGTAATAATGTTTACAATTCCGGATAATTTCCTTGGCGTTTTTCTGAACAAAGTTCTTTGAAACATTAAGATTTGCAGTTTGTAGAGTTCAGTTTTGTAAATAAAGCTTTCAAATGAAGACAATACTGTTCCTATTTACAATTGAGGCTGCATTGGCGGGAGTTTTTTGAATGAAACAGTTTAAACCGTGATGATTCATGTATGTATTTCTAAGAAAACTGTCTCATTTTGTAAAAACTCTTAAAATACACAAATTTTGTACATGGAAATGATTAGGAACCTGTAGGAAACACTTGAATTACCAGTAAATAGACCCATGCCATCTTTGTGTCCGTGTTCAATTACTGAGATAGAGGTAGAAAGCTGTGAATTGACGAGAATACTGATAATGTTTACAATTCCGGCTAATTTTCTTGGCTTTTTTCCTAAGAAAGTTCTCTCAAACATTAAAGGTTACTATTTAGTCAGTCAGTTTTTGTGTAAAAATCTTTTAAATAAAGAGAATACTGTTTCTCTTTAGAGTTGAGTCAGATTTGACTGGAGTTTCAGGAATGAAACAGTTCAAATCCTGAAGATTCACATATATACCTGTAGGAAAACTGTCTATCTTTGGTAAAACTTTAAAATACACAGTAATAGTCCTGCGAAATGATTAGAAGTGTGTAAGAGTCACTTGAAGTACTAGTAAATATAGCCATACTATCGTTATGGCCGTGTTCAATCACCAAGATTAGAGGTAGAAAGCTGTGAATTGACGAGAATCCTGATAATGTTTACAATTCTGGCTAAATTTCTTGGCTTTTTTCCTAAGAAAGTTCTCTCAAACATTAACAGTTACTATTTAGTCGGCTCAGTTTTGGTGTAAAAACCTTTTAAATACAGAGAATACTGTTTCTATATACAGTTGAGTCATATTTGACTGGAGTTTTAGGAATGAAACAGTTCAAATCCTGAAGATTCATGTATACAACTGTAGGAAAACTGTCTATCTTTGGTAAATCTTTAAAATACACGGTAATAGTACTGTGAAATTATTAGAAGTGTGTAAGAGTCACTTGAAGTACTAGTAAATATAGCCATACTATCGTTATGGCCGTGTTCAATCACCGAGATTAGAGGTAGAAAGCTGTGAATTGACGAGAATACTGATAATGTTTACAATTCTGGCTAAATTCCTTGGCTTTTTTTCCTAAGAAAGTTCTCTCAAACATTAACAGTTACTATTTAGTCGGCTCAGTTTTGGTGTAAAAACCTTTTAAATACAGAGAATACTGTTTCTCTTTACAGGTGAGTGAGATTTGACGGGAGTTTCAGGAATGAAACAGTTCAAATCCTAAAGATTCACGTATATACCTGTAGGAAAACTGTCTATCTTTGGTAAAACTTTAAAATACACAGTAATAGTCCTGCGAAATGATTAGAAGTGTGTAAGAGTCACTTGAAGTACTAGTAAATATAGCCATACCATCGTTATGGATGTGTTCAATCACCGAGATTAGAGGTGATAAGTTGTGAAATGATGAGAACAGTAATAATGTTTACAATTCCGGATAAATTCCTTGGGGTTTTTCTGAGGAAAGTTCTTTGACACATTAAGAACTGCAGTTTATAGAGTTCAGTATTTGTAAATAAAGCTTTCAAATGAAGAGAATACTGTTCCTATTTACAATTGAGGCTGCATTGGCGGGAGTTTTTTGAATGAAACAGTTTAAACCTTGATGATTCATGTATGTATTTCTAAGAAAACTGTCTCATTTTGTAAAAACTCTTAAAATACACAAATTTTGTACATGGAAATGATTAGGAACCTGTAGGAAACACTTGAATTACAAGTAAATAGACCCATGCCATCTTTGTGGCCGTGTTCAATCCCTGAGATTAGAGGTAGAAAGCTGTGAATTGACGAGAATAGTGAAAATGTTTAAAATTCCGGCTAATTTTCTTGGCTTTTTTCCTAAGAAAGTTCTCTCAAACATTAAAGGTTACTATTTAGTCAGCTCTGTTTTTGTGTAAAAATCTTTGAAATAAAGAGAATACTGTTTCTCTTTAGAGTTGAGTCAGATTTGACTGGAGTTTCAGGAATGAAACAGTTCAAATCCTGAAGATTCACGTATATACCTGTAGGAAAACTGTCTATCTTTGGTAAAACTTTAAAATACACAGTAATAGTCCTGCGAAATGATTAGAAGTGTGTAAGAGTCACTTGAAGTACTAGTAAATATAGCCATAGTATCGTTATGGCCGTGTTCAATCACCAAGATTAGAGGTAGAAAGCTGTGAATTGACGAGAATACTGATAATGTTTACAATTCTGGCTAAATTTCTTGGCTTTTTTCCTAAGAAAGTTCTATCAATCATTAACAGTTACTATTTAGTCGGCTCAGTTTTTGTGTAAAAAGCTTTTAAATACAGAGAATACTGTTTCTCTTTACAGTTGAGTCATATTTGACTGGAGTTTTAGGAATGAAACAGTTCAAATCCTGAAGATTCATGTCTATACCTGTAGGAAAACTGTCTATCTTTGGTAAAACTTTATAATACACAGTAATAGTCCTGCGAAATGATTAGAAGTGTGTAAGAGTCACTTGAAGTACTAGTAAATATAGCCATACCATCATTATGGCTGTGTTCAATCACCGAGATTAGAGGTGATAAGCTGTGAAATGACGAGAACAGTAATAATGTTTACAATTCCGGATAATTTCCTTGGCGTTTTTCTGGGAAAGTTCTTTGAAACATTAAGAATTGCAGTTTATAGAGTTCAGTATTTGTAAATAAAGCTTTCAAATGAAGAGAATACTGTTCCTATTTACAATTGAGGCTGCATTGGCGGGAGTTTTTTGAATGAAACAGTTTAAACCGTGATGATTTCTGTATGTATTTCTAAGAAAACTGTCTCATTTTGTAAAAACTCTTAAAATACACAAATTTTGTACATGGAAATGATTAGGAACCTGTAGGAAACACCTGAATTACAAGTAAATAGACCCATGCCATCTTTGTGGCCGTGTTCAATTACTGAGATTAGAGGTAGAAAGCTGTGAATTGACGAGAATACTGATAATGTTTACAATCCGGCTAAATTTCTTGGCTTTTTTCCTAAGAAAGTTCTCTCAAATATTAAAGGTTACTATTTAGTCAGCTCAGTTTTTGTGTAAAAATCTTTTAAATAAAGAGAATACTGTTTCTCTTTACAGTTGAGTCAGATTTGACTGGAGTTTTAGGAATGAAACAGTTCAAATCCTGAGGATTCATGTATATACCTGTAGGAAAACTGTCTATCTTTGGTAAAACTTTAAAATACTCGGTAATAGTCCTGTGAAATTATTAGAAGTGTGTAAGAGTCACTTGAAGTACTAGTAAATATAGCCATACTATCGTTATGGCCGTGTTCAGTCACCGAGATTAGAGGTAGAAAGCTGTGAATTGACGAGAATACTGATAATGTTTACAATTCTGGCGAAATTTCTTGGCTTTTTTCCTAAGGAAGTTCTCTCAAACATTAACTGTTACTATTTAGACAGCTCAGTTTTTGTGTAAAGCTATTAAATAAAGAGAATACTGTTTCTATATACAGTTGAGTCATATTTGACTGGAGTTTTAGGAATGAAACAGTTCAAATCCTGAAGATTCATGTATACAACTGTAGGAAAACTGTCTATCTTTGGTAAAACTTTAAAATACACAGTAATAGTCCTGCGAAATGATTAGAAGTGTGTAAGAGTGACTTGAAGTACTAGTAAATATAGCCATACTATCGTTATGGCCATGTTCAATCACTGAGATTAGAGGTGATAAGCTGTGAAATGACGAGAACAGTAATAATGTTTACAATTCCGGATAATTTCCTTGGCGTTTTTCTGAACAAAGTTCTTTGAAACATTAAGATTTGCAGTTTGTAGAGTTCAGTTTTGTAAATAAAGCTTTCAAATGAAGACAATACTGTTCCTATTTACAATTGAGGCTGCATTGGCGGGAGTTTTTTGAATGAAACAGTTTAAACCTTGATGATTCATGTATGTATTTCTAAGAAAACTGTCTCATTTTGTAAAAACTCTTAAAATACACAAATTTTGTACATGGAAATGATTAGGAACCTGTAGGAAACACTTGAATTACCAGTAAATAGACCCATGCCATCTTTGTGTCCGTGTTCAATTACTGAGATAGAGGTAGAAAGCTGTGAATTGACGAGAATACTGATAATGTTTACAATTCCGGCTAATTTTCTTGGCTTTTTTCCTAAGAAAGTTCTCTCAAACATTAAAGGTTACTATTTAGTCAGTCAGTTTTTGTGTAAAAATCTTTTAAATAAAGAGAATACTGTTTCTCTTTAGAGTTGAGTCAGATTTGACTGGAGTTTCAGGAATGAAACAGTTCAAATCCTGAAGATTCACATATATACCTGTAGGAAAACTGTCTATCTTTGGTAAAACTTTAAAATACACAGTAATAGTCCTGCGAAATGATTAGAAGTGTGTAAGAGTCACTTGAAGTACTAGTAAATATAGCCATACTATCGTTATGGCCGTGTTCAATCACCAAGATTAGAGGTAGAAAGCTGTGAATTGACGAGAATCCTGATAATGTTTACAATTCTGGCTAAATTTCTTGGCTTTTTTCCTAAGAAAGTTCTCTCAAACATTAACAGTTACTATTTAGTCGGCTCAGTTTTGGTGTAAAAACCTTTTAAATACAGAGAATACTGTTTCTATATACAGTTGAGTCATATTTGACTGGAGTTTTAGGAATGAAACAGTTCAAATCCTGAAGATTCATGTATACAACTGTAGGAAAACTGTCTATCTTTGGTAAATCTTTAAAATACACGGTAATAGTACTGTGAAATTATTAGAAGTGTGTAAGAGTCACTTGAAGTACTAGTAAATATAGCCATACTATCGTTATGGCCGTGTTCAATCACCGAGATTAGAGGTAGAAAGCTGTGAATTGACGAGAATACTGATAATGTTTACAATTCTGGCTAAATTCCTTGGCTTTTTTCCTAAGAAAGTTCTCTCAAACATTAACAGTTACTATTTAGTCGGCTCAGTTTTGGTGTAAAAACCTTTTAAATACAGAGAATACTGTTTCTCTTTACAGGTGAGTGAGATTTGACGGGAGTTTCAGGAATGAAACAGTTCAAATCCTAAAGATTCACGTATATACCTGTAGGAAAACTGTCTATCTTTGGTAAAACTTTAAAATACACAGTAATAGTCCTGCGAAATGATTAGAAGTGTGTAAGAGTCACTTGAAGTACTAGTAAATATAGCCATACCATCGTTATGGCTGTGTTCAATCACCGAGATTAGAGGTGATAAGTTGTGAAATGATGAGAACAGTAATAATGTTTACAATTCCGGATAAATTCCTTGGGGTTTTTCTGAGGAAAGTTCTTTGACACATTAAGAACTGCAGTTTATAGAGTTCAGTATTTGTAAATAAAGCTTTCAAATGAAGAGAATACTGTTCCTATTTACAATTGAGGCTGCATTGGCGGGAGTTTTTTGAATGAAACAGTTTAAACCTTGATGATTCATGTATGTATTTCTAAGAAAACTGTCTCATTTTGTAAAAACTCTTAAAATACACAAATTTTGTACATGGAAATGATTAGGAACCTGTAGGAAACACTTGAATTACAAGTAAATAGACCCATGCCATCTTTGTGGCCGTGTTCAATCACTGAGATTAGAGGTAGAAAGCTGTGAATTGACGAGAATAGTGAAAATGTTTAAAATTCCGGCTAATTTTCTTGGCTTTTTTCCTAAGAAAGTTCTCTCAAACATTAAAGGTTACTATTTAGTCAGGTCTGTTTTTGTGTATAAATCTTTGAAATAAAGAGAATACTGTTTCTCTTTACAGTTGAGTCATATTTGACTGGAGTTTTAGGAATGAAACAGTTCAAATCCTGAAGATTCATGCATATACCTGTAGGAAAACTGTCTATCTTTGGTAAAACTTTAAAATACACAGTAATAGTCCTGCGAAATGATTAGAAGTGTGTAAGAGTCACTTGAAGTACTAGTAAATATAGCCATACCATCGTTATGGCTGTGTTCAATCACCGAGATTTGAGGTGATAAGCTGTGAAATGATGAGAACAGTAATAATGTTTACAATTCCGGATAATTTCCTTGCGGTTTTTCTGAGGAAAGTTCTTTGAAACATTAAGAATTGCAGTTTATAGAGTTCAGTATTTGTAAATAAAGCTTTCAAATGAAGAGAATACTGTTCCTGTTTACAATTGAGGCTGCATTGGCGGGAGTTTTTTGAATGAAACAGTTTAAACCGTGATGATTCCTGTATGTATTTCTAAGAAAACTGTCTCATTTTGTAAAAACTCTTAAAATACACAAATTTTGTACATGGAAATGATTAGGAACCTGTAGGAAACACTTGAATTACAAGTAAATAGACCCATGCCATCTTTGTGGCCGTGTTCAATCACCGAGATTAGAGGTAGAAAGCTGTGAATTGACGAGAATACTGATAATGTTTACAATTCCGGCTAAATTTCTTGGCTTTTTTCCTAAGAAAGTTCTCTCAAACATTAAAGGTTACTATTTAGTCAGCTCAGTTTTTGTGTAAAAATCTTTTAAATAAAGAGAATACTGTTTCTCTTTACAGTTGAGTTAGATTTGACTGGAGTTTTAGGAATGAAACAGTTCAAATCCTGAGGATTCATGTATATACCTGTAGGAAAACTGTCTATCTTTGGTAAAACTTTAAAATACTCGGTAATAGTCCTGTGAAATTATTAGAAGTGTGTAAGAGTCACTTGAAGTACTAGTAAATATAGCCATACTATCGTTATGGCTGTGTTCAGTCACCGAGATTAGAGGTAGAAAGCTGTGAATTGACGAGAATACTGATAATGTTTACAATTCTGGCGAAATTTCTTGGCTTTTTTCCTAAGGAAGTTCTCTCAAACATTAACAGTTACTATTTAGACAGCTCAGTTTTTGTGTAAAGCTATTAAATAAAGAGAATACTGTTTCTATATACAGTTGAGTCATATTTGACTGGAGTTTTAGGAATGAAACAGTTCAAATCCTGAAGATTCATGTATACAACTGTAGGAAAACTGTCTATCTTTGGTAAAACTTTAAAATACACAGTAATAGTCCTGCGAAATGATTAGAAGTGTGTAAGAGTCACTTGAAGTACTAGTAAATATAGCCATACTATCGTTATGGCCGTGTTCAATCACTGAGATTAGAGGTGATAAGCTGTGAAATGACGAGAACAGTAATAATGTTTACAATTCCGGATAATTTCCTTGGCGTTTTTCTGAAGAAAGTTCTTTGAAACATTAAGATTTGCAGTTTGTAGAGTTCAGTTTTGTAAATAAAGCTTTCAAATGAAGACAATACTGTTCCTATTTACAATTGAGGCTGCATTGGCGGGAGTTTTTTGAATGAAACAGTTTAAACCGTGATGATTCATGTATATATTTCTAAGAAAACTGTCTCATTTTGTAAAAACTCTTAAAATACACAAATTTTGTACATGGAAATGATTAGGAACCTGTAGGAAACACTTGAATTACCAGTAAATAGACCCATGCCATCTTTGTGTCCGTGTTCAATTACTGAGATTAGAGGTAGAAAGCTGTGAATTGACGAGAATACTGATAATGTTTACAATTCCGGCTAATTTTCTTGGCTTTTTTCCTAAGAAAGTTCTCTCAAACATTAAAGGTTACTATTTAGTCAGTCAGTTTTTGAGTAAAAATCTTTTAAATAAAGAGAATACTGTTTCTCTTTAGAGTTGAGTCAGATTTGACTAGAGTTTCAGTAATGAAACAGTTCAAATCCTGAAGATTCACGTATATACCTGTAGGAAAACTGTCTATCTTTGGTAAAACTTTAAAATACACAGTAATAGTCCTGCGAAATGATTAGAAGTGTGTAAGAATCACTTGAAGTACTAGTAAATATAGCCATACTATCGTTATGGCCGTGTTCAATCACCAATTTTAGAGGTAGAAAGCTGTGAATTGACGAGAATACTGATAATGTTTACAATTCTGGCTAAATTTCTTGGCTTTTTTTTAAAGAAAGTTCTATCAATCATTAACAGTTACTATTTAGTCGGCTCAGTTTTAGTGTAAAAAGCTTTTAAATACAGAGAATACTGTTTCTCTTTACAGTTGAGTCATATTTGACTGGAGTTTTAGGAATGAAACAGTTCAAATCCTGAAGATTCATGTCTATACCTGTAGGAAAACTGTCTATCTTTGGTAAAACTTTATAATACACAGTAATAGTCCTGCGAAATGATTAGAAGTGTGTAAGAGTCTCTTGAAGTACTAGTAAATATAGCCATACCATCATTATGGCTGTGTTCAATCACCGAGATTAGAGGTGATAAGCTGTGAAATGACGAGAACAGTAATAATGTTTACAATTCCGGATAATTTCCTTGGCGTTTTTCTGGGAAAGTTCTTTGAAACATTAAGATTTGCAGTTTATAGAGTTCAGTATTTGTAAATAAAGCTTTCAAATGAAGAGAATACTGTTCCTATTTACAATTGAGGCTGCATTGGCGGGAGTTTTTTGAATGAAACAGTTTAAACCGTGATGATTCCTGTATGTATTTCTAAGAAAACTGTCTCATTTTGTAAAAACTCTTAAAATACACAAATTTTGTACATGGAAATGATTAGGAACCTGTAGGAAACACTTGAATTACAAGTAAATAGACCCATGCCATCTTTGTGGCCGTGTTCAATTACTGAGATTAGAGGTAGAAAGCTGTGAATTGACGAGAATACTGATAATGTTTACAATCCGGCTAAATTTCTTGGCTTTTTTCCTAAGAAAGTTCTCTCAAACATTAAAGGTTACTATTTAGTCAGCTCAGTTTTTGTGTAAAAATCTTTTAAATAAAGAGAATACTGTTTCTCTTTACAGTTGAGTCAGATTTGACTGGAGTTTTAGGAATGAAACAGTTCAAATCCTGAGGATTCACGTATATACCTGTAGGAAAACTGTCTATCTTTGGTAAAACTTTAAAATACACAGTAATAGTCCTGCGAAATGATTAGAAGTGTGTAAGAGTCACTTGAAGTACTAGTAAATATAGCCATAGTATCGTTATGGCCGTGTTCAATCACCAAGATTAGAGGTAGAAAGCTGTGAATTGACGAGAATACTGATAATGTTTACAATTCTGGCTAAATTTCTTGGCTTTTTTCCGAAGAAAGTTCTATCAATCATTAACAGTTACTATTTAGTCGGCTCAGTTTTTGTGTAAAAAGCTTTTAAATACAGAGAATACTGTTTCTCTTTACAGTTGAGTCATATTTGACTGGAGTTTTAGGAATGAAACAGTTCAAATCCTGAAGATTCATGTCTATACCTGTAGGAAAACTGTCTATCTTTGGTAAAACTTTATAATACACAGTAATAGTCCTGCGAAATGATTAGAAGTGTGTAAGAGTCTCTTGAAGTACTAGTAAATATAGCCATACCATCATTATGGCTGTGTTCAATCACCGAGATTAGAGGTGATAAGCTGTGAAATGACGAGAACAGTAATAATGTTTACAATTCCGGATAATTTCCTTGGCGTTTTTCTGGGAAAGTTCTTTGAAACATTAAGATTTGCAGTTTATAGAGTTCAGTATTTGTAAATAAAGCTTTCAAATGAAGAGAATACTGTTCCTATTTACAATTGAGGCTGCATTGGCGGGAGTTTTTTGAATGAAAGAGTTTAAACCGTGATGATTCCTGTATGTATTTCGAAGAAAACTGTCTCATTTTGTAAAAACTCTTAAAATACACAAATTTTGTACATGGAAATGATTAGGAACCTGTAGGAAACACTTGAATTACAAGTAAATAGACCCATGCCATCTTTGTGGCCGTGTTCAATTACTGAGATTAGAGGTAGAAAGCTGTGAATTGACGAGAATACTGATAATGTTTACAATCCGGCTAAATTTCTTGGCTTTTTTCCTAAGAAAGTTCTCTCAAACATTAAAGGTTACTATTTAGTCAGCTCAGTTTTTGTGTAAAAATCTTTTAAATAAAGAGAATACTGTTTCTCTTTACAGTTGAGTCAGATTTGACTGGAGTTTTAGGAATGAAACAGTTCAAATCCTGAGGATTCATGTATATACCTGTAGGAAAACTGTCTATCTTTGGTAAAACTTTAAAATACTCGGTAATAGTCCTGTGAAATTATTAGAAGTGTGTAAGAGTCACTTGAAGTACTAGTAAATATAGCCATACTATCGTTATGGCCGTGTTCAGTCACCGAGATTAGAGGTAGAAAGCTGTGAATTGACGAGAATACTGATAATGTTTACAATTCTGGCGAAATTTCTTGGCTTTTTTCCTAAGGAAGTTCTCTCAAACATTAACAGTTACTATTTAGACAGCTCAGTTTTTGTGTAAAGCTATTAAATAAAGAGAATACTGTTTCTATATACAGTTGAGTCATATTTGACTGGAGTTTTAGGAATGAAACAGTTCAAATCCTGAAGATTCATGTATACAACTGTAGGAAAACTGTCTATCTTTGGTAAAACTTTAAAATACACAGTAATAGTCCTGCGAAATGATTAGAAGTGTGTAAGAGTCACTTGAAGTACTAGTAAATATAGCCATACTATCGTTATGGCCGTGTTCAATCACTGAGATTAGAGGTGATAAGCTGTGAAATGACGAGAACAGTAATAATGTTTACAATTCCGGATAATTTCCTTGGCGTTTTTCTGAAGAAAGTTCTTTGAAACATTAAGATTTGCAGTTTGTAGAGTTCAGTTTTGTAAATAAAGCTTTCAAATGAAGACAATACTGTTCCTATTTACAATTGAGGCTGCATTGGCGGGAGTTTTTTGAATGAAACAGTTTAAACCGTGATGATTCATGTATGTATTTTTAAGAAAACTGTCTCATTTTGTAAAAACTCTTAAAATACACAAATTTTGTACATGGAAATGATTAGGAACCTGTAGGAAACACTTGAATTACCAGTAAATAGACCCATGCCATCTTTGTGTCCGTGTTCAATTACTGAGATTAGAGGTAGAAAGCTGTGAATTGACGAGAATACTGATAATGTTTACAATTCCGGCTAATTTTCTTGGCTTTTTTCCTAAGAAAGTTCTCTCAAACATTAAAGGTTACTATTTAGTCAGTCAGTTTTTGTGTAAAAATCTTTTAAATAAAGAGAATACTGTTTCTCTTTAGAGTTGAGTCAGATTTGACTGGAGTTTCAGGAATGAAACAGTTCAAATCCAGAAGATTCAAATATATACCTGTAGGAAAACTGTCTATCTTTGGTAAAACTTTAAAATACACAGTAATAGTCCTGCGAAATGATTAGAAGTGTGTAAGAGTCACTTGAAGTACTAGTAAATATAGCCATACTATCGTTATGGCCGTGTTCAATCACCGAGATTAGAGGTAGAAAGCTGTGAATTGACGAGAATACTGATAATGTTTACAATTCTGGCTAAATTTCTTGGCTTTTTTCCTAAGAAAGTTCTCTCAAACATTAACAGTTACTATTTAGTCAGCTCAGTTTTTGTGTAAAGAGCTTTTAAATAAAGAGAATACTGTTTCTATATACAGTTGAGTCATATTTGACTGGAGTTTTAGGAATGAAACAGTTCAAATCCTGAAGATTCATGTATACAACTGTAGGAAAACTGTCTATCTTTGGTAAATCTTTAAAATACACGGTAATAGTACTGTGAAATTATTAGAAGTGTGTAAGAGTCACTTGAAGTACTAGTAAATATAGCCATACTATCGTTATGGCCGTGTTCAATCACCGAGATTAGAGGTAGAAAGCTGTGAATTGACGAGAATACTGATAATGTTTACAATTCTGGCTAAATTCCTTGGCTTTTTTCCTAAGAAAGTTCTCTCAAACATTAACAGTTACTATTTAGTCGGCTCAGTTTTGGTGTAAAAACCTTTTAAATACAGAGAATACTGTTTCTCTTTACAGGTGAGTGAGATTTGACGGGAGTTTCAGGAATGAAACAGTTCAAATCCTAAAGATTCACGTATATACCTGTAGGAAAACTGTCTATCTTTGGTAAAACTTTAAAATACCCAGTAATAGTCCTGCGAAATGATTAGAAGTGTGTAAGAGTCACTTGAAGTACTAGTAAATATAGCCATACCATCGTTATGGCTGTGTTCAATCACCGAGATTAGACGTGATAAGTTGTGAAATGATGAGAACAGTAATAATGTTTACAATTCCGGATAAATTCCTTGGGGTTTTTCTGAGGAAAGTTCTTTGACACATTAAGAACTGCAGTTTATAGAGTTCAGTATTTGTAAATAAAGCTTTCAAATGAAGAGAATACTGTTCCTATTTACAACTGAGGCTGCATTGGCGGGAGTTTTTTGAATGAAACAGTTTAAACCCTGATGATTCATGTATGTATTTCTAAGAAAACTGTCTCATTTTGTAAAAACTCTTAAAATACTCAAATTTTGTACATGGAAATGATTAGGAACCTGTAGGAAACACTTGAATTACAAGTAAATAGACCCATGCCATCTTTGTGGCCGTGTTCAATCACTGAGATTAGAGGTAGAAAGCTGTGAATTGACGAGAATAGTGAAAATGTTTAAAATTCCGGCTAATTTTCTTGGCTTTTTTCCTAAGAAAGTTCTCTCAAACATTAAAGGTTACTATTTAGTCAGCTCTGTTTTTGTGTAAAAATCTTTGAAATAAAGAGAATACTGTTTCTCTTTACAGTTGAGTCATATTTGACTGGAGTTTTAGGAATGAAACAGTTCAAATCCTGAAGATTCATGCATATACCTGTAGGAAAACTGTCTATCTTTGGTAAAACTTTAAAATACACAGTAATAGTCCTGCGAAATGATTAGAAGTGTGTAAGAGTCACTTGAAGTACTAGTAAATATAGCCATACTATCGTTATGGCCGTGTTCAATCACCGAGATTAGAGGTAGAAAGCTGTGAATTGACGAGAATACTGATAATGTTTACAATTCTGGCTAAATTTCTTGGCTTTTTTCCTAAGAAAGTTCTCTCAAATATTAAAGGTTACTATTTAGTCAGCACTGTTTTTGTAAAAAGCTTTTAGATACAGAGAATACTGTTTCTCTTTACACTTGAGTCATATTTGGCTGGAGTTTCAGGAATGAAACAGTTCAAATCCTGAAGATTCATGTATATACCTGTTGGAAAACTGCCTATCTTTGGTAAAACTTTAAAATACACAGTAATAGTCTTGCGAAATGATTAGAAGGGTGTAAGAGTCACTTGACGTACTAGTAAATATAGCCATACTATCGTTATGGCCGTGTTCAATCACTGAGATTAGAGGTGATAAACTGTGAAAGGACGAGAAGAGTAATAATGTTTACAATTCTGGCTAATTACCTTGGCGTTTTTCTGAAGAAAGATCTTTGAAACATTAAGAATTGCAGTTTATAGAGTTCAGTATTTGTAAATAAAGCTTTCAAATGAGAGAATACTGTTCCTATTTACAATTGAGGCTTAAGTGGCAGGAGTTTTTTGAATGAAACAGTTTAAACCGTGATGTTTCATGTATGTATTCGTAAGAAAACAGTGTCATTTTCTAAAAACTCTTAAAATACACAAATTTTGTACATGGAAATGATTAGGAACCTGTAGGAAACACTTGAATTACCAGTAAATAGACCCATGCCATCTTTGTGGCCGTGTTCAATTACTGAGATTAGAGGTAGAAAGCTGTGAATTGACGAGAATACTGATAATGTTTACAATTCCGGCTAATTTTCTTGGCTTTTTTCCGAAGACAGTTCTCTCAAACATTAAAGGTTACTATTTAGTCAGCTCAGTTTTTGTGTAAAAAGCTTTTAAATACAGAGAATACTGTTTCTCTTTACAGTTGAGTCAGATTTGACTGGAGTTTTAGGAATGAAACAGTTCAAATCCTGAAGATTCATGTATATACCTGTAGGAAACTGTCTCTCTTTGGTAAAACTTTAAAATACACAGTAACAGTCCTGCGAAATGATTAGAAGTGTGTAAGAGTCACTTGAAGTACTAGTAAATATAGCCATACCTTCGTTATGGCCGTGTTCAATCACCGAGATTAGAGGTAGAAAGCTGTGAATTGACGAGAATACTGATAATGTTTACAATTCCGGCTAATTTTCTTGGCTTTTTTCCGAAGACAGTTCTCTCAAACATTAAAGGTTACTATTTAGTCAGCTCAGTTTTTGTGTAAAAAGCTTTTAAATACAGAGAATACTGTTTCTCTTTACAGTTGAGTCAGATTTGACTGGAGTTTTAGGAATGAAACAGTTCAAATCCTGAAGATTCATGTATATACCTGTAGGAAAACTGTCTCTCTTTGGTAAAACTTTAAAATACACAGTAACAGTCCTGCGAAATGATTAGAAGTGTGTAAGAGTCACTTGAAGTACTAGTAAATATAGCCATACCTTCGATATGGCCGTGTTCAATCACCGAGATTAGAGGTAGAAAGCTGAGAATTGACGAGAATACTCATAATGTTTACAATTCCGGCTAATTTTCTTGGCTTTTTTCCTAAGAAAGTTCTCTCAAATATTAAAAGTTACTATTTAGTCAGCACTGTTTTTGTAAAAAGCTTTTAAATACAGAGAATACTGTTTGTCTTTACACTTGAGTCAAATTTGGCTGGAGTTTTAGGAATGAAACAGTTCAAATCCTGAAGATTCATGTATATACCTGTAGGAAAACTGTCTCTCTTTGGTAAAACTTTCAAATACACAGTAATAGTCCTGCGAAATGATTAGAAGTGTGTAAGAGTCACTTGAATTACTAGTAAATATAGCCATACTATCGTTATGGCCGTGTTCAATCACTGAGATTAGAGGTGATAAGCTGTGAAATGACGAGAACAGTAATAATGTTTACAATTCTGGCTAATTTCCTTGGCGTTTTTCTGAGGAAAGTTCTTTGAAACATTAAGAACTGCAGTTTATAGAGTTCAGTATTTGTAAATAAAGCTTTCAAATGAAGAGAATACTGTTCCTATTTACAATTGAGGCTTAAGTGGCAGGAGTTTTTTGAATGAAACAGTTTAAACCGTGATGATTTACGTATGCATTTCTAAGAAAACTCTCATTTTGTGAAAACACTAAAAATACACAATTTTGTACATGTAAATGATTAGGAACCTATAGGAAACATTTAAACTACAAGTAAATAGACCCATGCCATCTTTGTGGCCGTGTTCAATTACTGAGAATAGAGGTAGAAAGCTGTGAATTGACGAGAATAGTGAAAATGTTTACAATTCTGGCTAAATTTCTTGGCTTTTTTCCTAAGAAAGTTCTCTCAAATATTAAAAGTTACTATTTAGTCAGCACTGTTTTTGTAAAAAGCTTTTAGATACAGAGAATACTGTTTCTCTTTACACTTGAGTCATATTTGGCTGGAGTTTCAGGAATGAAACAGTTCAAATCCTGAAGATTCATGTATATACCTGTAGGAAAACTGCCTATCTTTGGTAAAACTTTAAAATACACAGTAATAGTCTTGCGAAATGATTAGAAGGGTGTAAGAGTCACTTGACGTACTAGTAAATATAGCCATACTATCGTTATGGCCGTGTTCAATCACTGAGATTAGAGGTGATAAGCTGTGAAATGACGAGAAGAGTAATAATGTTTACAATTCTGGCTAATTACCTTGGCGTTTTTCTGAAGAAAGATCTTTGAAACATTAAGAATTGCAGTTTATAGAGTTCAGTATTTGTAAATAAAGCTTTCAAATGAAGAGAATACTGTTCCTATTTACAATTGAGGCTGAATTGGCGGGAGTTTTTTGAATGAAACAGTTTAAACCGTGATGTTTCATGTATGTATTCGTAAGAAAACAGTGTCATTTTCTAAAAACTCTTAAAATACACAAATTTTGTACATGGAAATGATTAGGGACCTGTAGGAAACACTTGAATTACAAGTAAATAGACCCATGCCATCTTTGTGGACGTGTTCAATTACTGAGATTAGAGCTAGAAAGCTGTGAATTGACGAGAATAGTGATAATGTTTACAATTCCGGCAAATTTTCTTGGCTTTTTTCCTAAGAAAGTTCTCTAAAACATTAAAGGTTATTATTTAGTCAGCTCAGTTTGTGTGTAAAAAGCTTTTAAATTAAGAGAATACTGTTTCTTTTAACAGGTGAGTCAGATAGGACTGGAGTTTTAGGAATGAAACAGTTCAAATCCTGAAGATTCATGTATATACCTGTAGGAAAACTGTCTCTCTTTTGTAAAACTTTAAAATACACAGTAATAGTCCTGCGAAATGATTAGAAGTGTGTAAGAGTCACTTGAAGTACTAGTAAATATAGCCATACCTTCGTTATGGCCGTGTTCAATCACCGAGATTAGAGGTAGAAAGCTGAGAATTGACGAGAATACTCATAATGTTTACAATTCCGGCTAATTTTCTTGGCTTTTTTTCCCAAGAACGTTCTCTCAAATATTAAAAGTTACTATTTAGTCACCACTGTTTTTGTAAAAAGCTTTTAGATACAGAGAATACTGTTTCTCTTTACACTTGAGTCATATTTGGCTGGAGTTTCAGGAATGAAACAGTTCAAATCCTGAAGATTCATGTATATACCTGTAGGAAAACTGCCTATCTTTGGTAAAACTTTAAAATACACAGTAACAGTCCTGCGAAATGATTAGAAGTGTGTAAGAGTCACTTGAAGTACTAGTAAATATAGCCATACCTTCGATATGGCCGTGTTCAATCACCGAGATTAGAGGTAGAAAGCTGAGAATTGACGAGAATACTCATAATGTTTACAATTCCGGCTAATTTTCTTGGCTTTTTTCCTAAGAAAGTTCTCTCAAATATTAAAAGTTACTATTTAGTCAGCACTGTTTTTGTAAAAAGCTTTTAAATACAGAGAATACTGTTTGTCTTTACACTTGAGTCAAATTTGGCTGGAGTTTTAGGAATGAAACAGTTCAAATCCTGAAGATTCATGTATATACCTGTAGGAAAACTGTCTCTCTTTGGTAAAACTTTCAAATACACAGTAATAGTCCTGCGAAATGATTAGAAGTGTGTAAGAGTCACTTGAATTACTAGTAAATATAGCCATACTATCGTTATGGCCGTGTTCAATCACTGAGATTAGAGGTGATAAGCTGTGAAATGACGAGAACAGTAATAATGTTTACAATTCTGGCTAATTTCCTTGGCGTTTTTCTGAGGAAAGTTCTTTGAAACATTAAGAACTGCAGTTTATAGAGTTCAGTATTTGTAAATAAAGCTTTCAAATGAAGAGAATACTGTTCCTATTTACAATTGAGGCTTAAGTGGCAGGAGTTTTTTGAATGAAACAGTTTAAACCGTGATGATTTATGTATGCATTTCTAAGAAAACTCTCATTTTGTGAAAACACTAAAAATACACAATTTTGTACATGTAAATGATTAGGAACCTATAGGAAACATTTAAACTACAAGTAAATAGACCCATGCCATCTTTGTGGCCGTGTTCAATTACTGAGAATAGAGGTAGAAAGCTGTGAATTGACGAGAATAGTGAAAATGTTTACAATTCTGGCTAAATTTCTTGGCTTTTTTCCTAAGAAAGTTCTCTCAAATATTAAAAGTTACTATTTAGTCAGCACTGTTTTTGTAAAAAGCTTTTAGATACAGAGAATACTGTTTCTCTTTACACTTGAGTCATATTTGGCTGGAGTTTCAGGAATGAAACAGTTCAAATCCTGAAGATTCATGTATATACCTGTAGGAAAACTGCCTATCTTTGGTAAAACTTTAAAATACACAGTAATAGTCTTGCGAAATGATTAGAAGGGTGTAAGAGTCACTTGACGTACTAGTAAATATAGCCATACTATCGTTATGGCCGTGTTCAATCACTGAGATTAGAGGTGATAAGCTGTGAAATGACGAGAAGAGTAATAATGTTTACAATTCTGGCTAATTACCTTGGCGTTTTTCTGAAGAAAGATCTTTGAAACATTAAGAATTGCAGTTTATAGAGTTCAGTATTTGTAAATAAAGCTTTCAAATGAAGAGAATACTGTTCCTATTTACAATTGAGGCTGAATTGGCGGGAGTTTTTTGAATGAAACAGTTTAAACCGCGATGTTTCATGTATGTATTCGTAAGAAAACAGTGTCATTTTCTAAAAACTCTTAAAATACACAAATTTTGTACATGGAAAGGATTATGGACCTGTAGGAAACACTTGAATTACAAGTAAATAGACCCATGCCATCTTTTTTTTTTTTTTTTTTTTTTTTTTTTTTTTTTTTTTTTTTTTTTTTTTTTAAAATATATTTTATTGATTTTTTACAGAGAGGAAGGGAGAGGGATAGAGAGTTAGAAACATCGATGAGAGAGAAACATCAATCAGCTGCCTCCTGCACACTCCCCACTGGGGATGTGCCCGCAACCAAGGTACATGCCCTTGACCGGAATCGAACCTGGGACCCTCTAGTCCGCAGGCCGACGCTCTATCCACTGAGCCAAACCGGCTTTGGCAGACCCATGCCATCTTTGAGGCCGTGTTCAATTACTGAGATTAGAGGTAGAAAGCTGTGAATTGACGAGAATACTGATAATGTTTACAATTCCGGCTAATTTTCTTGGCTTTTTTCCGAAGACAGTTCTCTCAAACATTAAAGGTTACTATTTAGTCAGCTCAGTTTTTGTGTAAAAAGCTTTTAAATACAGAGAATACTGTTTCTCTTTACAGTTGAGTCAGATTTGACTGGAGTTTTAGGAATGAAACAGTTCAAGTCCTGAAGATTCATGTATATACCTGTAGGAAAACTGTCTCTCTTTGGTAAAATTTAAAATACACAGTAACAGTCCTGCGAAATGATTAGAAGTGTGTAAGAGTCACTTGACGTACTAGTAAATATAGCCATACCTTCGTTATGGCCGTGTTCAATCACCGAGATTAGAGGTAGAAAGCTGAGAATTGACGAGAATACTCATAATGTTTACAATTCCGGCTAATTTTCTTGGCTTTTTTCCTAAGAAAGTTCTCTCAAATATTAAAAGTTACTATTTAGTCAGCACTGTTTTTGTAAAAAGCTTTTAAATACAGAGAATACTGTTTGTCTTTACACTTGAGTCAAATTTGGCTGGAGTTTTAGGAATGAAACAGTTCAAATCCTGAAGATTCATGTATATACCTGTAGGAAAACTGTCTCTCTTTGGTAAAACTTTCAAATACACAGTAATAGTCCTGCGAAATGATTAGAAGTGTGTAAGAGTCACTTGAATTACTAGTAAATATAGCCATACTATCGTTATGGCCGTGTTCAATCACTGAGATTAGAGGTGATAAGCTGTGAAATGACGAGAACAGTAATAATGTTTACAATTCTGGCTAATTTCCTTGGCGTTTTTCTGAGGAAAGTTCTTTGAAACATTAAGAACTGCAGTTTATAGAGTTCAGTATTTGTAAATAAAGCTTTCAAATGAAGAGAATACTGTTCCTATTTGCAATTGAGGCTTAAGTGGCAGGAGTTTTTTGAATGAAACAGTTTAAACCGTGATGATTTATGTATGCATTTCTAGGAAAACTCTCATTTTGTGAAAACACTAAAAATACACAATTTTGTACATGTAAATGATTAGGAACCTATAGGAAACATTTAAACTACAAGTAAATAGACCCATGCCATCTTTGTGGCCGTGTTCAATTACTGAGAATAGAGGTAGAAAGCTGTGAATTGACGAGAATAGTGAAAATGTTTACAATTCTGGCTAAATTTCTTGGCTTTTTTCCTAAGAAAGTTCTCTCAAACATTAACAGTTACTATTTAGTCGGCTCAGTTTTTGTGTAAAAAGCTTTTAAATACAGAGAATACTGTTTCTCTTTACAGTTGAGTCAGATTTGACTGGAGTTTTAGGAATGAAACAGTTCAAATCCTGAAGATTCATGTATATACCTGTAGGAAAACCGTCAATCTTTGGTAAAACTTTAAAATACACAGTAATAGTCCTGCGAAATGATTCGAAGTGTGTAAGAGTCACTTGAAGCACTAATAAATGTAGCCATACTGTCCTTATGGCCGTGTTCAATCACTGAGATTAGAGGTGATAATCTGTGACATGACGAGAACAGTAATAATGTTTACAATTCCGGATAATTTCCTTGGCGTTTTTCTGAAGAAAGTTCTTTGAAACATTAAGATTTGCAGTTTGTAGAGTTCAATTTTGTAAATAAAGCTTTCAAATGAAGACAATACTGTTCCTATTTACAATTGAGGCTGCATTGGCGGGAGTTTTTTGAATGAAACAGTTTAAACCGTGATGATTCATTTATGTATTTCTAAGAAAACTGTCTCATTTTGTAAAAACTCTTAAATTACACAAATTTTGTACATGGAAATGATTAGGAACCTGTAGGAAACACTTTAATTACAAGTAAATAGACCCATGCCATCTTTGTGGCCGTGTTCAATTACTGAGATTAGAGGTAGAAAGCTGTGAATTGACGAGAATAGTGATAATGTTTACAATTCCAGCTAAATTTCTTGGCTTTTTTCCTAAGAAAGTTCTCTCAAACATTAAAGGTTACTATTTAGTCAGCTCAGTTTTTTTGTAAAAAGCTTTTAAATAAAGAGAATACTGTTTCTCTTTAGAGTTGAGTCAGATTTGACTGGAGTTTCAGGAATGAAACAGTTCACATCCTTAAGATTCACGTATATACCTGTAGGAAAACTGTCTATCTTTGGTAAAACTTTCAAATACACAGTAATAGTCCTGAGAAATGATTAGAAGTGTGTAAGAGTCACTGAAGTACTAGTAAATATAGCCATACCATCGTTATGGCTGTGTTCAATCACCGAGATTAGAGGTGATAAGCTGTGAAATGACGAGAACAGTAATAATGTTTACAATTCCGGATGATTTCCTTGGGGTTTTTCTGAGGAAAGTTCTTTGAAACATTAAGAATTGCAGTTTATAGAGTTCAGTATTTGTAAATAAAGCTTTCAAATGAAGAGAATACTGTTCCTGTTTACAATTGAGGCTGCATTGGCGGGAGTTTTTTGAATGAAACAGTTTAAACCGTGATGATTCATGTATGTATTTCTAAGAAAACTGTCTCATTTTGTAAAAACTCTTAAAATACACAAATTTTGTACATGGAAATGATTAGGAACCTGTAGGAAACACTTTAATTACAAGTAAATAGACCCATGCCATCTTTGTGGCCGTGTTCAATTACTGAGATTAGAGGTAGAAAGCTGTGAATTGACGAGAATAGTGAAAATGTTTACAATTCCGGCTAATTTTCATGGCTTTTTTCCTAAGAAAGTTCTCTCAAACATTAACAGTTACTATTTAGTCAGCTCAGTTTTTTGTAAAGAGCTTTTAAATAAAGAGAATACTGTTTCTATATACAGTAGAGTCATATTTGACTGGAGTTTTAGGAATGAAACAGTTCAAATCCTGAAGATTTATGTATACAACTGTAGGAAAACTGTCTATCTTTTGTAAATCTTTAAAATACACGGTAATAGTACTGTGAAATTAATAGAAGTGTGTAAGAGTCATTGAAGTACTAGTAAATATAGCCATACTATTGTTATGGCCGTGTTCAATCACTGAGATTAGAGGTGATAAGCTGTGAAATGACGAGAACAGTAATAATGTTTACAATTCTGGCTAATTTCCTTGGCGTTTTTCTGAAGAAAGTTCTTTGAATCATTAAGAATTGCAGTTTATAGAGTTCAGTATTTGTAAATAAAGCTTTCAAATGAAGAGAATACTGTTCCTATTTACAATTGAGGCTGAATTGGCTGGAGTTTTTTGAATGAAACAGTTTAAACCATGATGATTTATCTATGCATTTCTAAGAAAACTGTCATTTTGTGAAAACACTAAAAATACACAATTTTGTACATGTAAATGATTAGGAACCTGTAGGAAACATTTAAACTACAAGTAAATAGACCCATGCCATCTTTGTGGACGTGTTCAATTACTGAGATTAGAGCTAGAAAGCTGTGAATTGACGAGAATAGTGATAATGTTTACAATTCCGGCTAATTTTCTTGGCTTTTTTCCTAAGAAAGTTCTCTCAAACATTAAAGGTTATTATTTAGTCAGCTCAGTTTGTGTGTAAAAAGCGTTTAAATTAAGAGAATACTGTTTCTTTTAACAGGTGAGTCAGATAGGACTGGAGTTTTAGGAATGAAACAGTTCAAATCCTGAAGATTCATGTATATACCTGTAGGAAAACTGTCTCTCTTTGGTAAAACTTTAAAATACACAGTAATAGTCCTGCGAAATGATTAGAAGTGTGTAAGAGTCACTTGAAATACTAGTAAATATAGCCATACCTTCGTTATGGCCGTGTTCAATCACCGAGATTACAGGTAGAAAGCTGAGAATTGACGAGAATACTCATAATGTTTACAATTCCGGCTAATTTTCTTGGCTTTTTTTCCCAAGAAAGTTCTCTTAAATATTAAAAGTTACTATTTAGTCACCACTGTTTTTGTAAAAAGCTTTTAAATACAGAGAATACTGTTTCTCTTTACACTTGAGTCATATTTGGCTGGAGTTTCAGGAATGAAACAGTTCAAATCCTGAAGATTCATGTATATACCTGTAGGAAAACTGCCTATCTTTGGTAAAACTTTAAAATACACAGTAATAGTCTTGCGAAATGATTAGAAGGGTGTAAGAGTCACTTGACGTACTAGTAAATATAGCCATACTATCGTTATGGCCGTGTTCAATCACTGAGATTAGAGGTGATAAGCTGTGAAATGACGAGAAGAGTAATAATGTTTACAATTCTGGCTAATTACCTTGGCGTTTTTCTGAAGAAAGATCTTTGAAACATTAAGAATTGCAGTTTATAGAGTTCAGTATTTGTAAATAAAGCTTTCAAATGAAGAGAATACTGTTCCTATTTACAATTGAGGCTGAATTGGCGGGAGTTTTTTGAATGAAACAGTTTAAACCGTGATGTTTCATGTATGTATTCGTAAGAAAACAGTGTCATTTTCTAAAAACTCTTAAAATACACAAATTTTGTACATGGAAATGATTATGGACCTGTAGGAAACACTTGAATTACAAGTAAATAGACCCATGCCATCTTTGAGGCCGTGTTCAATTACTGAGATTAGAGGTAGAAAGCTGTGAATTGACGAGAATACTGATAATGTTTACAATTCCGGCTAATTTTCTTGGCTTTTTTCCTAAGAAAGTTCTCTCAAATATTAAAAGTTACTATTCAGTCAGCACTGTTTTTGTAAAAAGCTTTTAAATACAGAGAATACTGTTTGTCTTTACACTTGAGTCAAATTTGGCTGGAGTTTTAGGAATGAAACAGTTCAAATCCTGAAGATTCATGTATATACCTGTAGGAAAACTGTCTCTCTTTGGTAAAACTTTCAAATACACAGTAATAGTCCTGCGAAATGATTAGAAGTGTGTAAGAGTCACTTGAAGTACTAGTAAATATAGCCATACCTTCGATATGGCCGTGTTCAATCACCGAGATTAGAGGTAGAAAGCTGAGAATTGACGAGAATACTCATAATGTTTACAATTCCGGCTAATTTTCTTGGCTTTTTTCCTAAGAAAGTTCTCTCAAATATTAAAAGTTACTATTTAGTCAGCACTGTTTTTGTAAAAAGCTTTTAAATACAGAGAATACTGTTTGTCTTTACACTTGAGTCAAATTTGGCTGGAGTTTTAGGAATGAAACAGTTCAAATCCTGAAGATTCATGTATATACCTGTAGGAAAACTGTCTCTCTTTGGTAAAACTTTCAAATACACAGTAATAGTCCTGCGAAATGATTAGAAGTATGTAAGAGTCACTTGAATTACTAGTAAATATAGCCATACTATCGTTATGGCCGTGTTCAATCACTGAGATTAGAGGTGATAAGCTGTGAAATGACGAGAACAGTAATAATGTTTACAATTCTGGCTAATTTCCTTGGCGTTTTTCTGAGGAAAGTTCTTTGAAACATTAAGAACTGCAGTTTATAGAGTTCAGTATTTGTAAATAAAGCTTTCAAATGAAGAGAATACTGTTCCTATTTACAATTGAGGCTTAAGTGGCAGGAGTTTTTTGAATGAAACAGTTTAAACCGTGATGATTTATGTATGCATTTCTAAGAAAACTCTCATTTTGTGAAAACACTAAAAATACACAATTTTGTACATGTAAATGATTAGGAACCTATAGGAAACATTTAAACTACAAGTAAATAGACCCATGCCATCTTTGTGGCCGTGTTCAATTACTGAGAATAGAGGTAGAAAGCTGTGAATTGACGAGAATAGTGAAAATGTTTACAATTCTGGCTAAATTTCTTGGCTTTTTTCCTAAGAAAGTTCTCTCAAATATTAAAAGTTACTATTTAGTCAGCACTGTTTTTGTAAAAAGCTTTTAGATACAGAGAATACTGTTTCTCTTTACACTTGAGTCATATTTGGCTTGAGTTTCAGGAATGAAACAGTTCAAATCCTGAAGATTCATGTATATACCTGTAGGAAAACTGCCTATCTTTGGTAAAACTTTAAAATACACAGTAGTAGTCTTGCGAAATGATTAGAAGGGTGTAAGAGTCACTTGACGTACTAGTAAATATAGCCATACTATCGTTATGGCCGTGTTCAATCACTGAGATTAGAGGTGATAAGCTGTGAAATGACGAGAAGAGTAATAATGTTTACAATTCTGGCTAATTACCTTGGCGTTTTTCTGAAGAAAGATCTTTGAAACATTAAGAATTGCAGTTTATAGAGTTCAGTATTTGTAAATAAAGCTTTCAAATGAAGAGAATACTGTTCCTATTTACAATTGAGGCTGAATTGGCGGGAGTTTTTGAATGAAACAGTTTAAACCGTGATGTTTCATGTATGTATTCGTAAGAAAACAGTGTCATTTTCTAAAAACTCTTAAAATACACAAATTTTGTACATGGAAATGATTATGGACCTGTAGGAAACACTTGAATTACAAGTAAATAGACCCATGCCATCTTTGAGGCCGTGTTCAATTACTGAGATTAGAGGTAGAAAGCTGTGAATTGACGAGAATACTGATAATGTTTACAATTCCGGCTAATTTTCTTGGCTTTTTTCCTAAGAAAGTTCTCTCAAATATTAAAAGTTACTATTCAGTCAGCACTGTTTTTGTAAAAAGCTTTTAAATACAGAGAATACTGTTTGTCTTTACACTTGAGTCAAATTTGGCTGGAGTTTTAGGAATGAAACAGTTCAAATCCTGAAGATTCATGTATATACCTGTAGGAAAACTGTCTCTCTTTGGTAAAACTTTCAAATACACAGTAATAGTCCTGCGAAATGATTAGAAGTGTGTAAGAGTCACTTGAAGTACTAGTAAATATAGCCATACCTTCGATATGGCCGTGTTCAATCACCGAGATTAGAGGTAGAAAGCTGAGAATTGACGAGAATACTCATAATGTTTACAATTCCGGCTAATTTTCTTGGCTTTTTTCCTAAGAAAGTTCTCTCAAATATTAAAAGTTACTATTTAGTCAGCACTGTTTTTGTAAAAAGCTTTTAAATACAGAGAATACTGTTTGTCTTTACACTTGAGTCAAATTTGGCTGGAGTTTTAGGAATGAAACAGTTCAAATCCTGAAGATTCATGTATATACCTGTAGGAAAACTGTCTCTCTTTGGTAAAACTTTCAAATACACAGTAATAGTCCTGCGAAATGATTAGAAGTATGTAAGAGTCACTTGAATTACTAGTAAATATAGCCATACTATCGTTATGGCCGTGTTCAATCACTGAGATTAGAGGTGATAAGCTGTGAAATGACGAGAACAGTAATAATGTTTACAATTCTGGCTAATTTCCTTGGCGTTTTTCTGAGGAAAGTTCTTTGAAACATTAAGAACTGCAGTTTATAGAGTTCAGTATTTGTAAATAAAGCTTTCAAATGAAGAGAATACTGTTCCTATTTACAATTGAGGCTTAAGTGGCAGGAGTTTTTTGAATGAAACAGTTTAAACCGTGATGATTTATGTATGCATTTCTAAGAAAACTCTCATTTTGTGAAAACACTAAAAATACACAATTTTGTACATGTA
Source organism: Myotis yumanensis (assembly GCF_028538775.1). Classification (NCBI taxonomy): domain Eukaryota; kingdom Metazoa; phylum Chordata; class Mammalia; order Chiroptera; family Vespertilionidae; genus Myotis; species Myotis yumanensis. Next base: position 1,690,379 of record NW_027223758.1, on the reverse strand, counting down.
AATGATTAGGAACCTATAGGAAACATTTAAACTACAAGTAAATAGACCCATGCCATCTTTGTGGCCGTGTTCAATTACTGAGAATAGAGGTAGAAAGCTGTGAATTGACGAGAATAGTGAAAATGTTTACAATTCTGGCTAAATTTCTTGGCTTTTTTCCTAAGAAAGTTCTCTCAAATATTAAAAGTTACTATTTAGTCAGCACTGTTTTTGTAAAAAGCTTTTAGATACAGAGAATACTGTTTCTCTTTACACTTGAGTCATATTTGGCTTGAGTTTCAGGAATGAAACAGTTCAAATCCTGAAGATTCATGTATATACCTGTAGGAAAACTGCCTATCTTTGGTAAAACTTTAAAATACACAGTAGTAGTCTTGCGAAATGATTAGAAGGGTGTAAGAGTCACTTGACGTACTAGTAAATATAGCCATACTATCGTTATGGCCGTGTTCAATCACTGAGATTAGAGGTGATAAGCTGTGAAATGATGAGAAGAGTAATAATGTTTACAATTCTGGCTAATTACCTTGGCGTTTTTCTGAAGAAAGATCTTTGAAACATTAAGAATTGCAGTTTATAGAGTTCAGTATTTGTAAATAAAGCTTTCAAATGAAGAGAATACTGTTCCTATTTACAATTGAGGCTGAATTGGCGGGAGTTTTTGAATGAAACAGTTTAAACCGTGATGTTTCATGTATGTATTCGTAAGAAAACAGTGTCATTTTCTAAAAACTCTTAAAATACACAAATTTTGTACATGGAAATGATTATGGACCTGTAGGAAACACTTGAATTACAAGTAAATAGACCCATGCCATCTTTGAGGCCGTGTTCAATTACTGAGATTAGAGGTAGAAAGCTGTGAATTGACGAGAATACTGATAATGTTTACAATTCCGGCTAATTTTCTTGGCTTTTTTCCGAAGACAGTTCTCTCAAACATTAAAGGTTACTATTTAGTCAGCTCAGTTTTTGTGTAAAAAGCTTTTAAATACAGAGAATACTGTTTCTCTTTACAGTTGAGTCAGATTTGACTGGAGTTTTAGGAATGAAACAGTTCAAATCCTGAAGATTCATGTATATACCTGTAGGAAAACTGTCTCTCTTTGGTAAAACTTTAAAATACACAGTAACAGTCCTGCGAAATGATTAGAAGTGTGTAAGAGTCACTTGAAGTACTAGTAAATATAGCCATACCTTCGATATGGCCGTGTTCAATCACCGAGATTAGAGGTAGAAAGCTGAGAATTGACGAGAATACTCATAATGTTTACAATTCCGGCTAATTTTCTTGGCTTTTTTCCTAAGAAAGTTCTCTCAAATATTAAAAGTTACTATTTAGTCAGCACTGTTTTTGTAAAAAGCTTTTAAATACAGAGAATACTGTTTGTCTTTACACTTGAGTCAAATTTGGCTGGAGTTTTAGGAATGAAACAGTTCAAATCCTGAAGATTCATGTATATACCTGTAGGAAAACTGTCTCTCTTTGGTAAAACTTTCAAATACACAGTAATAGTCCTGCGAAATGATTAGAAGTGTGTAAGAGTCACTTGAATTACTAGTAAATATAGCCATACTATCGTTATGGCCGTGTTCAATCACTGAGATTAGAGGTGATAAGCTGTGAAATGACGAGAACAGTAATAATGTTTACAATTCTGGCTAATTTCCTTGGCGTTTTTCTGAGGAAAGTTCTTTGAAACATTAAGAACTGCAGTTTATAGAGTTCAGTATTTGTAAATAAAGCTTTCAAATGAAGAGAATACTGTTCCTATTTACAATTGAGGCTTAAGTGGCAGGAGTTTTTTGAATGAAACAGTTTAAACCGTGATGATTTATGTATGCATTTCTAAGAAAACTCTCATTTTGTGAAAACACTAAAAATACACAATTTTGTACATGTAAATGATTAGGAACCTATAGGAAACATTTAAACTACAAGTAAATAGACCCATGCCATCTTTGTGGCCGTGTTCAATTACTGAGAATAGAGGTAGAAAGCTGTGAATTGACGAGAATAGTGAAAATGTTTACAATTCTGGCTAAATTTCTTGGCTTTTTTCCTAAGAAAGTTCTCTCAAACATTAACAGTTACTATTTAGTCGGCTCAGTTTTTGTGTAAAAAGCTTTTAAATACAGAGAATACTGTTTCTCTTTACAGTTGAGTCAGATTTGACTGGAGTTTTAGGAATGAAACAGTTCAAATCCTGAAGATTCATGTATATACCTGTAGGAAAACCGTCAATCTTTGGTAAAACTTTAAAATACACAGTAATAGTCCTGCGAAATGATTCGAAGTGTGTAAGAGTCACTTGAAGCACTAGTAAATGTAGCCATACTGTCCTTATGGCCGTGTTCAATCACTGAGATTAGAGGTGATAATCTGTGAAATGACGAGAACAGTAATAATGTTTACAATTCCGGATAATTTCCTTGGCGTTTTTCTGAAGAAAGTTCTTTGAAACATTAAGATTTGCAGTTTGTAGAGTTCAATTTTGTAAATAAAGCTTTCAAATGAAGACAATACTGTTCCTATTTACAATTGAGGCTGCATTGGCGGGAGTTTTTTGAATGAAACAGTTTAAACCGTGATGATTCAGGTATGTATTTCTAAGAAAACTGTCTCATTTTGTAAAAACTCTTAAATTACACAAATTTTGTACATGGAAATGATTAGGAACCTGTAGGAAACACTTGAATTACAAGTAAATAGACCCATGCCATCTTTGTGGCCGTGTTCAATTACTGAGATTAGAGGTAGAAAGCTGTGAATTGACGAGAATAGTGATAATGTTTACAATTCCGGCTAATTTTCATGGCTTTTTTCCTAAGAAAGTTCTCTCAAACATTAACAGTTACTATTTAGTCAGCTCAGTTTTTGTGTAAAGAGCTTTTAAATAAAGAGAATACTGTTTCTATATACAGTTGAGTCATATTTGACTGGAGTTCTAGGAATGAAACAGTTCAAATCCTGAAGATTTATGTATACAACTGTAGGAAAACTGTCTATCTTTGGTAAATCTTTAAAATACACAGTAATAGTACTGTGAAATTAATAGAAGTGTGTAAGAGTCATTGAAGTACTAGTAAATATAGCCATACTATTGTTATGGCCATGTTCAATCACTGAGATTAGAGGTGATAAGCTGTGAAATGACGAGAACAGTAATAATGTTTACAATTCTGGCTAATTTCCTTGGCGTTTTTCTGAAGAAAGTTCTTTGAATCATTAAGAATTGCAGTTTATAGAGTTCAGTATTTGTAAATAAAGCTTTCAAATGAAGAGAATACTGTTCCTATTTACAATTGAGGCTGAATTGGCAGGAGTTTTTTGAATGAAACAGTTTAAACCATGATGATTTATCTATGCATTTCTAAGAAAACTGTCATTTTGTGAAAACACTAAAAATACACAATTTTGTACATGTAAATGATTAGGAACCTGTAGGAAACATTTAAACTACAAGTAAATAGACCCATGCCATCTTTGTGGACGTGTTCAATTACTGAGATTAGAGCTAGAAAGCTGTGAATTGACGAGAATAGTGATAATGTTTACAATTCCGGCTAATTTTCTTGGCTTTTTTCCTAAGAAAGTTCTCTCAAACATTAAAGGTTATTATTTAGTCAGCTCAGTTTGTGTGTAAAAAGCTTTTAAATTAAGAGAATACTGTTTCTTTTAACAGGTGAGTCAGATAGGACTGGAGTTTTAGGAATGAAACAGTTCAAATCCTGAAGATTCATGTATATACCTGTAGGAAAACTGTCTCTCTTTGGTAAAACTTTAAAATACACAGTAACAGTCCTGCGAAATGATTAGAAGTGTGTAAGAGTCACTTGAAGTACTAGTAAATATAGCCATACCTTCGATATGGCCGTGTTCAATCACCGAGATTAGAGGTAGAAAGCTGAGAATTGACGAGAATACTCATAATGTTTACAATTCCGGCTAATTTTCTTGGCTTTTTTCCCAAGAAAGTTATCTCAAATATGAAAAGTTACTATTTAGTCAGCACTGTTTTTGTAAAAAGCTTTTAAATACAGAGAATGCTGTTTCTCTTTACACTTGAGTCATATTTGGCTGGAGTTTCAGGAATGAAACAGTTCAAATCCTGAAGATTCTTGTATATACCTGTAGGAAAACTGCCTATCTTTGGTAAAACTTTAAAATACACAGTAATAGTCTTGCGAAATGATTAGAAGGGTGTAAGAGTCACTTGACGTACTAGTAAATGTAGCCATACTATCTTTATGGCCGTGTTCACTCACTGAGATTAGAGGTGATAAGCTGTGAAATGACGAGAAGAGTAATAATGTTTACAATTCTGGCTAATTACCTTGGCGTTTTTCTGAAGAAAGATCTTTGAAACATTAAGAATTGCAGTTTATAGAGTTCAGTATTTGTAAATAAAGCTTTCAAATGAAGAGAATACTGTTCCTGTTTACAATTGAGGCTGCATTGGCGGGAGTTTTTTGAATGAAACAGTTTAAACCGTGATGATTCATGTATGTATTTCTAAGAAAACTGTCTCATTTTGTAAAAACTCTTAAAATACACAAATTTTGTACATGGAAATGATTAGGAACCTGTAGGAAACACTTGAATTACAAGTAAATAGACCCATGCCATCTTTGTGGCCGTGTTCAATTACTGAGATTAGAGGTAGAAAGCTGTGAATTGACGAGAATAGTGATAATGTTTACAATTCCGGCTAATTTTCATGGCTTTTTTCCTAAGAAAGTTCTCTCAAACATTAACAGTTACTATTTAGTCAGCTCAGTTTTTGTGTAAAGAGCTTTTAAATAAAGAGAATACTGTTTCTATATACAGTTGAGTCATATTTGACTGGAGTTCTAGGAATGAAACAGTTCAAATCCTGAAGATTTATGTATACAACTGTAGGAAAACTGTCTATCTTTGGTAAATCTTTAAAATACACAGTAATAGTACTGTGAAATTAATAGAAGTGTGTAAGAGTCATTGAAGTACTAGTAAATATAGCCATACTATTGTTATGGCCATGTTCAATCACTGAGATTAGAGGTGATAAGCTGTGAAATGACGAGAACAGTAATAATGTTTACAATTCTGGCTAATTTCCTTGGCGTTTTTCTGAAGAAAGTTCTTTGAATCATTAAGAATTGCAGTTTATAGAGTTCAGTATTTGTAAATAAAGCTTTCAAATGAAGAGAATACTGTTCCTATTTACAATTGAGGCTGAATTGGCAGGAGTTTTTTGAATGAAACAGTTTAAACCATGATGATTTATCTATGCATTTCTAAGAAAACTGTCATTTTGTGAAAACACTAAAAATACACAATTTTGTACATGTAAATGATTAGGAACCTGTAGGAAACATTTAAACTACAAGTAAATAGACCCATGCCATCTTTGTGGACGTGTTCAATTACTGAGATTAGAGCTAGAAAGCTGTGAATTGACGAGAATAGTGATAATGTTTACAATTCCGGCTAATTTTCTTGGCTTTTTTCCTAAGAAAGTTCTCTCAAACATTAAAGGTTATTATTTAGTCAGCTCAGTTTGTGTGTAAAAAGCTTTTAAATTAAGAGAATACTGTTTCTTTTAACAGGTGAGTCAGATAGGACTGGAGTTTTAGGAATGAAACAGTTCAAATCCTGAAGATTCATGTATATACCTGTAGGAAAACTGTCTCTCTTTGGTAAAACTTTAAAATACACAGTAACAGTCCTGCGAAATGATTAGAAGTGTGTAAGAGTCACTTGAAGTACTAGTAAATATAGCCATACCTTCGATATGGCCGTGATCAATCACCGAGATTAGAGGTAGAAAGCTGAGAATTGACGAGAATACTCATAATGTTTACAATTCCGGCTAATTTTCTTGGCTTTTTTCTCAAGAAAGTTATCTCAAATATTAAAAGTTACTATTTAGTCAGCACTGTTTTTGTAAAAAGCTTTTAAATACAGAGAATACTGTTTCTCTTTACACTTGAGTCATATTTGGCTGGAGTTTCAGGAATGAAACAGTTCAAATCCTGAAGATTCTTGTATATACCTGTAGGAAAACTGCCTATCTTTGGTAAAACTTTAAAATACACAGTAATAGTCTTGCGAAATGATTAGAAGGGTGTAAGAGTCACTTGACGTATTAGTAAATGTAGCCATACTATCTTTATGGCCGTGTTCACTCACTGAGATTAGAGGTGATAAGCTGTGAAATGACGAGAAGAGTAATAATGTTTACAATTCTGGCTAATTACCTTGGCGTTTTTCTGAAGAAAGATCTTTGAAACATTAAGAATTGCAGTTTATAGAGTTCAGTATTTGTAAATAAAGCTTTCAAATGAAGAGAATACTGTTCCTATTTACAATTGAGGCTGAATTGGCGAGAGTTTTTTGAATGAAACAGTTTAAACCGTGATGTTTCATGTATGTATTCGTAAGAAAACAGTGTCATTTTCTAAAAACTCTTAAAATACACAAATTTTGTACATGGAAATGATTAGGAACCTGTAGGAAACACTTGAATTACAAGTAAATAGACCCATGCCATCTTTGTGGCCGTGTTCAATTACTGAGATTAGAGGTAGAAAGCTGTGAATTGACGAGAATACTGATAATGTTTACAATTCCGGCTAATTTTCTTGGCTTTTTTTCCTAAGAAAGTTCTCTCAAACATTAAAGGTTACTATTTAGTCAGCTCAGTTTTTCTGTAAAAAGCTTTTAAATACAGAGAATACTGTTTCTCTTTACAGTTGAGTCAGATTTGACTGGAGTTTTAGGAATGAAACAGTTCAAATCCTTAAGATTCACGTATATACCTGTAGGAAAACTGTCTATCTTTGGTAAAACTTTCAAATACACAGTAATAGTCCTGAGAAATGATTAGAAGTGTGTAAGAGTCACTGAAGTACTAGTAAATATAGCCATACCATCGTTATGGCTGTGTTCAATCACCGAGATTAGAGGTGATAAGCTGTGAAATGACGAGAACAGTAATAATGTTTACAATTCCGGATAATTTTCTTGGGGTTTTTCTGAGGAAAGTTCTTTGAAACATTAAGAATTGCAGTTTATAGAGTTCAGTATTTGTAAATAAAGCTTTCAAATGAAGAGAATACTGTTCCTGTTTACAATTGAGGCTGCATTGGCGGGAGTTTTTTGAATGAAACAGTTTAAACCGTGATGATTCATGTATGTATTTCTAAGAAAACTGTCTCATTTTGTAAAAACTCTTAAAATACACAAATTTTGTACATGGAAATGATTAGGAACCTGTAGGAAACACTTGAATTACAAGTAAATAGACCCATGCCATCTTTGTGGCCGTGTTCAATTACTGAGATTAGAGGTAGAAAGCTGTGAATTGACGAGAATAGTGATAATGTTTACAATTCCGGCTAATTTTCATGGCTTTTTTCCTAAGAAAGTTCTCTCAAACATTAAAGGTTACTATTTAGTCAGCTCAGTTTTTGTGTAAAGAGCTTTTAAATAAAGAGAATACTGTTTCTATATACAGTTGAGTCATATTTGACTGGAGTTTTAGGAATGAAACAGTTCAAATCCTGAAGATTTATGTATACAACTGTAGGAAAACTGTCTATCTTTGGTAAATCTTTAAAATACACAGTAATAGTACTGTGAAATTAATAGAAGTGTGTAAGAGTCATTGAAGTACTAGTAAATATAGCCATACTATTGTTATGGCCATGTTCAATCACTGAGATTAGAGGTGATAAGCTGTGAAATGACGAGAACAGTAATAATGTTTACAATTCTGGCTAATTTCCTTGGCGTTTTTCTGAAGAAAGTTCTTTGAATCATTAAGAATTGCAGTTTATAGAGTTCAGTATTTGTAAATAAAGCTTTCAAATGAAGAGAATACTGTTCCTATTTACAATTGAGGCTGAATTGGCAGGAGTTTTTTGAATGAAACAGTTTAAACCATGATGATTTATCTATGCATTTCTAAGAAAACTGTCATTTTGTGAAAACACTAAAAATACACAATTTTGTACATGTAAATGATTAGGAACCTGTAGGAAACATTTAAACTACAAGTAAATAGACCCATGCCATCTTTGTGGACGTGTTCAATTACTGAGATTAGAGCTAGAAAGCTGTGAATTGACGAGAATAGTGATAATGTTTACAATTCCGGCTAATTTTCTTGGCTTTTTTCCTAAGAAAGTTCTCTCAAACATTAAAGGTTATTATTTAGTCAGCTCAGTTTGTGTGTAAAAAGCTTTTAAATTAAGAGAATACTGTTTCTTTTAACAGGTGAGTCAGATAGGACTGGAGTTTTAGGAATGAAACAGTTCAAATCCTGAAGATTCATGTATATACCTGTAGGAAAACTGTCTCTCTTTGGTAAAACTTTAAAATACACAGTAACAGTCCTGCGAAATGATTAGAAGTGTGTAAGAGTCACTTGAAGTACTAGTAAATATAGCCATACCTTCGATATGGCCGTGTTCAATCACCGAGATTAGAGGTAGAAAGCTGAGAATTGACGAGAATACTCATAATGTTTACAATTCCGGCTAATTTTCTTGGCTTTTTTCCCAAGAAAGTTATCTCAAATATTAAAAGTTACTATTTAGTCAGCACTGTTTTAGTAAAAAGCTTTTAAATACAGAGAATACTGTTTCTCTTTACACTTGAGTCATATTTGGCTGGAGTTTCAGGAATGAAACAGTTCAAATCCTGAAGATTCTTGTATATACCTGTAGGAAAACTGCCTATCTTTGGTAAAACTTTAAAATACACAGTAATAGTCTTGCGAAATGATTAGAAGGGTGTAAGAGTCACTTGACGTACTAGTAAATGTAGCCATACTATCTTTATGGCCGTGTTCACTCACTGAGATTAGAGGTGATAAGCTGTGAAATGACGAGAAGAGTAATAATGTTTACAATTCTGGCTAATTACCTTGGCGTTTTTCTGAAGAAAGATCTTTGAAACATTAAGAATTGCAGTTTATAGAGTTCAGTATTTGTAAATAAAGCTTTCAAATGAAGAGAATACTGTTCCTATTTACAATTGAGGCTGAATTGGCGAGAGTTTTTTGAATGAAACAGTTTAAACCGTGATGTTTCATGTATGTATTCGTAAGAAAACAGTGTCATTTTCTAAAAACTCTTAAAATACACAAATTTTGTACATGGAAATGATTAGGAACCTGTAGGAAACACTTGAATTACAAGTAAATAGACCCATGCCATCTTTGTGGCCATGTTCAATTACTGAGATTAGAGGTAGAAAGCTGTGAATTGACGAGAATACTGATAATGTTTACAATTCCGGCTAATTTTCTTGGCTTTTTTTCCTAAGAAAGTTCTCTCAAACATTAAAGGTTACTATTTAGTCAGCTCAGTTTTTCTGTAAAAACCTTTTAAATACAGAGAATACTGTTTCTCTTTACAGTTGAGTCAGATTTGACTGGAGTTTTAGGAATGAAACAGTTCAAATCCTGAAGATTCATGTATATACCTGTAGGAAAACTGTCTCTCTTTGTAAAATTTAAAATACACAGTAACAGTCCTGCGAAATGATTAGAAGTGTGTAAGAGTCACTTGACGTACTAGTAAATATAGCCATACCTTCGTTATGGCCGTGTTCAATCACCGAGATTAGAGGTAGAAAGCTGAGAATTGACGAGAATACTCATAATGTTTACAATTCCGGCTAAATTTCTTGGCTTTTTTCCTACGAAAGTTCTCTCAAATATTAAAAGTTACCACTTATTCAGCACGGTTTTTTTAAAGCTTTTAAATACAGAGAATGCTGTTTCTCTTTACACTTGAGTCATATTTGACTGGAGTTTCAGGAATGCAACAGTTCAAATCCTGAAGATTCATGTATATACCTGTAGGAAAATTGTCTATCTTTGGTAAAGCTCTTCAAATACACAATTATAGTCCCGAGAAATGATTAGAAACATTTAAGAAACACTTGAAATGCTAGTACATAGAGCCGTTCTATCTTTATGTTCATGTTCAATCACGGAGATAAGAGATAGAATGCTGCGTAATGACGAGAGTACAGATAATGTTTACCATTCTGGCTACTTTAGATGATGTATTTCCGAAGAATGTGCTTTCATACATTAGGAATTGCAGTTTATAAATCTAGAATATGGGTATGAAGCTGATAAATGAAGAGAATACTGTTTATATTTTCAACTGAGGCTGAATTGCCTGGCAATTTCTGAATGGCACAATTAAATCTTGAAGATTCCTGTGTATACTTCTAGGAAAACTGTCTACTTTTGGTAAAACTCTTAAAATACACAATGATAGTCCCAGAAATGATTAGAAACATGTAAGAAACACTTTAAATAGGGGTAAATAGAGCCATTCTATCCTGATGGCCTAGTTCAATCACGGAGATTAGAGGTAGAAAACTATGAAATGAAGAGTAATGATAATGTTTACAATTCCGGCTACTCTGGATGGTGTTTTCCCAAAGTAAGTGCTTCCAACATTAAGAATTGCTGTTTTTAAAGCTCAGAATATGTGTATGAGGCTGATAAATGAAGAGAATACTGTTTATATTTACAATTGAGGCTGAATTGCCTGGCATTTTTGAATGACAAAGTTTACAAATGAAGATTCATGTATCTAATTCTGGAAAAAAGTCTAATTTTGGTAAAACTCTTAAAATCCAGTAGAATATTTCCGGGAAGTGGTTAGAAACATGTAAGAAACACTTGAAATGCTGGTACATAGAGCCGTTCTATCTCTATGGCCTAGTTCAATCACTGAGATTAGAGGTAAAAACTCTCAACGGAGGAGAGTAATGATGAAGTTTACAATTGCCGCTACTCTAGATGTTGTTTTGCCAAGGAACGTGTTTTAAAACATAAGAATTGCTGTTTATAAAGCTCAAAATATGTATGAAGATGATAAACAAAGAGAATACTGTTTATATTTACAGGTGATTCTGCTTAGACTGGCGTTTTCTGAATGACTGAATTAAAACCCTGAAGATTCCTGTGTATACTTCTAGGAAAACTGTCTGCTTTCGGTAAAACGCTTAAGATATACAATGATAGTCCCGAGAAATGATTAGAAATATGTAAGAAACACTTGAAATGCTGGTACATAGAGCCGTTCTATCTTTATGTTCATGTTCAATCACGGAGATTAGAGATAGAATGCTGCGTAAGGACGAGAGCACAGATAATGTTTACCATTCTGGCTATTTTCGATGATGTATTTCCGAAGAATGTGCTTTCATACATTAAGAATTGCAATTTATAGAGCTAGAATATGGGTATGAAGCTGATAAATGAAGAGAATACTGTTGATATTTACAACTGAGGCTGAATTGCCTGGCGTTTTCTGAATGGCACAATTTAATCTTGAAGATTCCTGTGTATACTTTTAGGAAAACTGTCTTCTTTTGTTAAAACTCTTAAAATACACAATGATAGACCCGGAAATGATTAGAAACATGTAAGAAACAATTTAAATAGGGGTAAATAGAGCCGTTCTATCCTGATGGCCTAGTTCAATCACCGAGTTTCGAGGTAGAAAACTCTCAAATGAAGAGAGTAATGATAATGTTTACAATTCCGGCTACTCTAGTTGGTGTTTTTCCAAAGAAAGTGCTTCCAACATTAAGAATTGCTGTTTTTAAACCTCAGAATATGTGTAGGAGCCTGATCAATGAGGAGACAACTGTTTATATTTACAGGTGATTATGATTAGACTGGCATTTTCTGAATGACTCAATTTAAACCTTGAAGATTCCTGTGTATACTTCTAGGAAAACTGTCTACTTTTGGTAAAACGCTTAACATACACAATGATAGTCCCGAGAAATGATTAGAAACATGTAAGAAACACTTGAAATGCTGTTAAATAGAGCCGTTCTATCTTTATGGCCTAGTTCAATCTCTGAGATTAGAGGTAAAAACTCTCAACGGAGGAGAGTAATGATGAAGTTTACAATTGCGGTTACTCTAGGTGTTGTTTTGCCAAGGAAAGTGTTTTCAAACATAAGAATTGCTGTTTATAAAGCTCAGCATATGTATGAAGATGATAAACAAAGAGAATACTGTTTATATTTACAGGTGATTCTGCTTAGACTGGCGTTTTCTGAATGACTCAATTTAAACCTTGAAGATTCCTGTGTATACTTCTCGGAAAACTGTCTACTTTTGATAAAACGCTTAACATACACAATATTAGTCCCGAGAAATGATTAGAAACATGTAAGAAACACTTGAAATGCTGGTACATAGAGCCGTTCTATCTTTATGTTCATGTTCAATCACGGAGATCAGATGTAGAATGCTGCGAAATGATGAGAGTACAGATAATTTTTACCATTCTGGCGACTTTAGATGATGTTTTTCCAAAAAAAAAGCTTTCAAACATTAAGAATTTCCATTTATAAAGCTCAGAATATGTGTGAAGCTGATAAATGAAGAGAATACTCTTTATATTTACAGGTGATTCTGATTAGACTGGCGTTTACTGAATGACTCAATTTAAACCTTGAAGATTCCTGTAAATACTTCTAGGAAAACTGTCTACCTTTGGTAAAACTCTTCACATACACAATGATAGTCCCGAGAAATTATTGGAAACATCTAAGAAACACTTGAAATGCTGGTACATAGAGCCGTTCTATCTTTATGTTCATGTTCAATCACGGAGATTAGAGATAGAATGCTGCGTAAGGACGAGAGTACAGATAATGTTTACCTTTCTGGCTATTTTCGATGATGTATTTCCGAAGAATGTGCTTTCATACATTAAGAATTGCAGTTTATAATGCTAGAATATGGGTATGAAGCTGATAAATGAAGAGAATACTGTTTATATTTACAACTGAGGCTGAATTGCCTGGCGTTTTCTGAATGGCACAATTGAATCTTGAAGATTCCTGTGTATACTACTAGGAAAACTGTCTACTTTTGGTAAAACTCTTAAAATACACAATGATTGTCCCGGAAATGATTAGAAACAGGTAAGAAACAATTGAAATAGGGGTAAATAGAGCCGTTCTATCCTGATGGCCTAGTTCAATCGCTGAGTTTAGAGGTAGAAAACTCTCAAATGAAGAGAGTAATGATAATGTTTACAATTCCGGCTACTCTAGATGGTGTTTTTCCAAAGAAAGTGCTTCCAACATTAAGAATTGCTGTTTTTAAAGCTCAGAATATGTATAGGAGGCTGATCAATGAAGAGACTACTGTTTATATTTACAGGTGATTATGATTAGACTGGCGTTTTCTGAATGACTCGATTTAAACCTTGAAGAGTCCTGTTATACTTCTAGGAAACTGTCTACTTTTGATAAAACGCTTAACGTACAGATTGACAGTCCCTGGAAATGATTAGAAACATGTAAGAAACACTTGAAATGCTGGTACATATAGCCGTTCTATCTTTATATTCATGTTCAATCACGGAGATTAGAGGTAGAATTCTGCGAAATGACGAGAGTACAGATAATGTTTACCATTCTGGCTACTTTAGATGATGTTTTTCCAAAGAAAGTGCTTTCAAATATTAAGAATTTCCATTTATAAAGCTCAGAATATGTGTGAAGCTGATAAATGAAGAGAATACTGTTTATATTTACAGGTGATTCTGATAAGACTGGCGTTTACTGAATGACTCAATTTAAACCTTGAAGATGCCTGTAAATAGTTGTAGGAAAACTGTCTACCTGTGGTAAAACTCTTCACATACACAATGATAGTTCCGAAAAATGATTAGAAACATGTAAGAAACACTTGAAATGCTGGTACATAGAGCCGTTCTATCTTTATGTTCATGTTCAATCAGGGAGATTAGAGATAGAATGCTGCGTAATGACGAAGGTAGAGATAATGTTTACCATTCTTGCTACTTTAGATGATGTATTTCCGAAGAATGTGCTTTCATACATTAAGAATTGCAGTTTATAGAGCTAGAATATGAGTATGAAGCTGATAAATGAAGAGAATGCTGTTTATATTTACAACTGAGGCTGAATTGCCTGGCGTTTTCTGAATGGCACAATTTAAATCTTGAAGATTCCTGTGTATACTTCGAGGAAAACTGTCTACTTTTGGTAAAACTCTAAAAATAAACGATGATAGTGCCGGAAATGATTAGAAACATGTAAGAAACACTTGAAATGCTGGTACTAGAGCCGTTCTATCTTTATGTTCATGTTCAATCACGGAGTTTAGAGGTAGAATGCTGCGAAATGATGAGAGTACAGATCATGTTTACCATTCTGGCTACTTTAGATGATGTTTTTCCAAAGAAAGTGCTTTCAAACATTAAGAATTTCCATTTATAAAGCTCAGAATATGTGTGAAGCTGATAAATGAAGAGAATACTGTTTATATTTACAGGTGATTCTGATTAGACTGGCGTTTACTGAATGACTCAATTTAAACCTTGAAGATGCCTGTAAATAGTTGTAGGAAAACTGTCTACCTTTGAAAAACTCTTCACATACACAATGATAGTTCCGAAAAATGATTAGAAACATGTAAGAAACATTTGAAATGCTGGTACAAAGAGCCGTTCTATCTTTATGTTCATGTTCAATCACGGAGTTTAGAGGTAGAATGCTGCGAAATGACGAGAGTACAGATCATGTTTACCATTCTGGCTACTTTAGATGATGTTTTTCCAAAGAAAGTGCTTTCAAACATTAAGAATTTCCATTTATAAATCTCAGAATATGTGTGAAGCTGATAAATGAAGAGAATACTGTTTATATTTACAGGTGATTCTGATACGACTGGCGTTTACTGAATGACTCAATTTAAACCTTGAAGATGCCTGTAAATAGTTGTAGGAAAACTGTCTACCTTTGGTAAAACTCTATACATACACAATGATAGTTCCGAAAAATGATTAGAAACATGTAAGAAACATTTGAAATGCTGGTACATAGAGCCGTTCTATCTTTATGTTCATGTTCAATCACAGAGATTAGAGATTGAATGCTGCGTAATGACGAAGGTACAGATAATGTTTACCATTCTGGCTACTTTAGATGATGTATTTCCGAAGAATGTGCTTTCATACATTAAGAATTGCAGTTTATAGAGCTAGAATATGAGTATGAAGCTGATAAATGAAGAGAATACTGTTTATATTTACAACTGAGGCTGAATTGCCTGGCGTTTTCTGAATGGCACAATTTAAATCTTGAAGATTCCTGTGTATACTTCGAGTAAAAATGTCTACTTTTGGTAAAACTCTAAAACGAAAAATGATAGTCCCGGAAATGATTAGAAACATGTAAGAAAGACTTTAAAGAGGGGTAAATAGAGCCGTTGTATCCTGATGGCCTAGTTCAATCACCGAGATTAGAGGTAGAAAACTCTCAAATGAGAGAGTAATGATAATGATTACAATCCGGCTACTCTAGATGGTGTTTTTCCATATAAAGTGCTTCCAACATTAAGAATTGCTGTTTTATTAAGCTCAGGATATGTGTATGAGGCTGATAAATGAAGAGAATACTGTTTATATTTACCATCGAAACTGAATTGCCTGGCATTTTCTTAATGACAAAGTTTACATCCTGAAGATTCATGTATCTACTTCTGCAAAATGTCTAATTTTGGTAAAACTCTTAAAATACAGTAGAATAGTCCCGGGAAGTGATTAGAAACATGTAAGAAACACTTGAAATGCTGTTAAATAGAGCAGTTCTATCTTTATGGCCTAGTTCAATCACTGAGATTACAGGTAAAACCTCTCAACTGAGGAGAGTAATGATGAAGTTTACAATTGCGGCTACCCTAGATGTTGTTTTTTCTAGGAAAGTGTATTCAAACATTAAGAATTGCTGTTTATAAAGCTCAGAATATGTATGAAGCTGATAAATAAAGAGAATACTGTTTATATTTACAGGTGATTCTGATTAGACTGGCGTTTTCTGAATGACTCAATTTAAACCTTGAAGAGTCCTGTTATACTTCTAGGAAAACTGTCCACTTTTGATAAAACGCTTAACATACACAATGATAGTCCCGAGAAATGATTAGAAACATGTAAGAAACACTTGAAATGCTGGTACCTAGAGCCGTTCTATCTTTATGTTCATGTTCAATCACGGAGTTTAGAGGTAGAATGCTGCGAAATGACGAGAGTACAGATCATGTTTACCATTCTGGCTACTTTAGATGATGTTTTTCCAAAGAAAGTGCTTTGAAACATTAAGAATTTCCATTTATAAAGCTCAGAATATGTGTGAAGCTGATAAATGAAGAGAATACTGTTTATATTTACAGGTGATTCTGATTAGACTGGTGTTTACTGAATGAGTCAAATTAAACCTTGAAGACGCCTGTAAATAGTTGTAGGAAAACTGTCTAACTTTGGTAAAACTCTTCACATACACAAAGATAGCTCCGAAAAATGATTAGAAACATGTAGGAAACACTTGAAATGCTGGTACATAGAGCCGTTCTATCTTTATGTTCATGTTCAATCACAGAGATTAGAGATTGAATGCTGCGTAATTTCGAGAGTAAAGATAATGTTTACCATTCTGGCTACTTTAGATGATGTATTTCCGAAGAATGTGCTTTCATACATTAAGAATTGCAGTTTATAGTGCTAGAATATGGGTATGAAGCTGATAAATGAAGAGAATACTGTTTATATTTACAACTGAGGCTGAATTGCCTGTCGTTTTCTGAATGGCACAATTTAAATCTTGAAGTTTCCTGTGTATACTTCTAGGAAAACTGTCTACTTTTGGCAAAACTCTAAAAATAAACAATGATAGTCCCCGAAATGATTAGAAACATGTAAGAAACACTTTAAAGAAGGGAAAATAGAGCCGTTCTATCCTGATGGCCTAGTTCAATCACCAAGATTAGAGGTAGAAAACTCTCAAATGAAGAGAGTAATGATAATGATTACAATTCCGGCTACTCTAGATAGTGTTTTTCCATAGAAAGAACTTCCAACATTAAGAATTGCTGTTTTATTAAGCTCAGAATATGTGTATGAGGCTGATAAATGAAGAGAATACTGTTTATATTTACAATTGAGGCTGAATTGCCTGGCATTTTCTTAATGACAAAGTTTACATCCTGAAGATTCATGTATCTACTTCTGGAAAAATGTCTAATTTTGGTAAAACTCTTAAAATACAGTAGAATAGTCCCGGGAAGTGATTAGAAACATGTAAGAAACACTTGAAATGCTGTTAAATAGAGCCGTTCTATCTTTATGGCCTAGTTCAATCACTGAGATTACAGGCAAAACCTCTCAACTGAGGAGAGTAATGATGAAGTTTACAATAGCGGCTACCCTAGATGTTGTTTTTTCTAGGAAAGTGTATTCAAACATCAAGAATTGCTGGGTATAAAGCTCAGAATATGTATGAAGCTGATAAATAAAGAGAATACTGTTTATATTAACAGGTGATTCTGATTAGACTGGCGTTTTCTGAATGACTCAATTTAAACCTTGAATAGTCCTGTTATACTTCTAGGAAAACTGTCTACTTTTGATAAAACGCTTAACATACACAAATATAGTCCCGAGAAATGATTAGAAACATGTAAGAAACACTTGAAATGCTGGTACATAGAGCCGTTCTATCTTTATGTTCTTGTTCAATCACGGAGATTAGAGATAGAATGCTGTGTAATGACGAGAGTACAGATAATGTTTACCATTCTGGCTACTTTAGATGATGTATTTCTGAAGAATGTGCTTTCATACATTAAGAATTGCAGTTTATAGAGCTAGAATATGGGTATGAAGCTGATAAATGAAGAGAATACTTTTTATATTTACAACTGAGGCTGAATTGCCTGGCGTTTTCTGAATGGCACAATTTAAATCTTGAATTTTCCTGTGTATACTTCGAGGAAAACTGTCTACTTTTGGTAAAACTCTAAAAATAAACAATGATAGTCCCGGAAATGATTAGAAACATGTAAGAAAAACTTTAAAGAGGGGTAAATAGAGCCGTTCTATCCTGATGGCCTAGTTCAATCACCGAGATTAGAGGTAGAAAACTCTCAAATGAAGAGAGTAATGATAATGATTACAATTCCGGCTACTCTAGATGGTGTTTTTCCATATAAAGTGCTTCCAACATTAAGAATTGCTGTTTTATTAAGCTCAGGATATGTGTATGAGGCTGATAAATGAAGAGAATACTGTTTATAGTTACAATCGAGACTGAATTGCCTGGCATTTTCTTAATGACAAAGTTTAAATCATGAAGATTCATGTATCTACTTCTGGAAAAATGTCTAATTTTGGTAAAACTCTTAAAATACAGTAGAATAGTCCCGGGAAGTGATTAGAAACATGTAAGAAACACTTGAAATGCTGTTAAATAGAGCAGTTCTATCTTTATGGCCTAGTTCAATCACTGAGATTACAGGTAAAACCTCTCAACTGAGGAGAGTAATGATGAAGTTTACAATTGCGGCTACCCTAGATGTTGTTTTTTCTAGGAAAGTGTATTCAAACATTAAGAATTGCTGTTTATAAAGCTCAGAATATGTATGAAGCTGATAAATAAAGAGAATACTGTTTATATTTACAGGTGATTCTGATTAGACTGGCGTTTTCTGAATGACTCAATTTAAACCTTGAAGATGCCTGTAAATAGTTGTAGGAAAACTGTCTACCTTTGGTAAAACTCTTCACATACACAAAGATAGTTCCGAAAAATGATTAGAAACATGTAAGAAACACTTGAAATGCTGGTACCTAGAGCGATTCTATCTTTATGTTCATGTTCAATCACGGAGTTTAGAGGTAGAATGCTGGGAAATGACGAGAGTACAGATCATGTTTACCATTCTGGCTACTTTAGATGATGTTTTTCCAAAGAAAGTGCTTTGAAACATTAAGAATTTCCATTTATAAAGCTCAGAATATGTATGAAGCTGATAAATGAAGAGAATACTGTTGATATTTACAGGTGATTCTGATTAGACTGGCGTTTACTGAATGAGTCAATTTAAACCTTGAAGACGCCTGTAAATAGTTGTAGGAAAACTGTCTAACTTTGGTAAAACTCTTCACATACACAAAGATAGTTCCGAAAAATGATTAGAAACATGTAGGAAACACTTGAAATGCTGGTACATAGAGCCGTTCTATCTTTATGTTCATGTTCAATCATGGAGATTAGAGATAGAATGCTGCATAATGACGAGAGTACAGATAATGTTTACCATTCTGGCTACTTTAGATGATGTATTTCCGAAGAATGTGCTTTCATACATTAAGAATTGCAGTTTATAGAGCTAGAATATGGGTATGAAGCTGATAAATGAAGAGAATACTGTTTATATTTCAAACTGAGGCTGAATTGCCTGGCGTTTTCTGAATGGCACAATTTAAATCTTGAAGATTCCTGTGTATACTTCTAGGAAAACTGTCTACTTTTGGTAAAACTCTAAAACGAAAAATGATAGTCCCGGAAATGATTAGAAACATGTAAGAAAGACTTTAAAGAGGGGTAAATAGAGCCGTTCTATCCTGATGGCCTAGTTCAATCACCGAGATTAGAGGTAGAAAACTCTCAAATGAAGAGAGTAATGATAATGATTACAATTCCGGCTACTCTAGATGGTGTTTTTCCATATAAAGTGCTTCCAACATTAAGAATTGCTGTTTTATTAAGCTCAGGATATGTGTATGAGGCTGATAAATGAAGAGAATACTGTTTATATTTACAATCGAGAATGAATTGCCTGGCATTTTCTTAATGACAAAGTTTACATCCTGAAGATTCATGTATCTACTTCTGGAAAATGTCTAATTTTGGTAATACTCTTAAAATACAGTAGAATAGTCCCGGGAAGTGATTAGAAACATGTAATAAACACTTGAAATGCTGTTAAATAGAGCCGTTCTATCTTTATGGCCCAGGTCAATCACTGAGATTACAGGTAAAACCTCTCAACTGAGGAGAGTAATGATGAAGTTTACAATTGCGGCTACCCTAGATGTTGTTTTTTCTAGGAAAGTGTATTCAAACATTAAGAATTGCTGGTTATAAAGCTCAGAATATGTATGAAGCTGATAAATAAAGAGAATACTGTTTATATTTACAGGTGATTCTGTTTAGACTGGCGTTTTCTAAATGACTCAATTTAAACCTTGAAGAGTCCTGTTATACTTCTAGGAAAACTGTCTACTTTTGATAAAACGCTTAACATACACAATGATAGTCCCGAGAAATGATTAGAAACATGTAAGAAACACTTGAAATGGTGGTACCTAGAGCCGTTCTATCTTTATGTTCATGTTCAATCACGGAGTTTAGAGGTAGAATGCTGCGAAATGACAAGAGTACAGATAATGTTTACCATTCTGGCTACTTTAGATGATGTATTTCCAAAGAAAATGCTTTCAACCATTAAGAATTTCCATTTATAAAGCTCAGAATATGTGTGAAGCTGATAAATGAAGAGAATACTGTTTATATTTACAGGTGATTCTGATTAGACTGGCGTTTACTGAATGACTCAATTTAAACCTTGAAGATGCCTGTAAATAGTTGTAGGAAAACTGTCTACCTTTGGTAAAACTCTTCACATACACAATGATAGTTCCGAAAAATGATTAGAAACATGTAAGAAACACTTGAAATGCTGGTACATAGAGCTGTTCAATCTTTATGTTCATGTTCAATCACGGAGATTAGAGATGGAATGCTGCGTAATGGTGAGAGTACAGATAATGTTTACCATTCTGGCTACTTTAGATGATGTATTTCTGAAGAATGTGCTTTCATACATTAAGAATTGCAGTTTATGGAGCTAGAAAATGGGTATGAAGCTGATAAATGAAGAGAATACTGTTTATATTTACAGGTGATTCTGATTAGACTGGCGTTTACTGAATGACTCAATTTAAACCTTGAAGATGCCTGTAAATAGTTGTAGGAAAACTGTCTACCTTTGGGAAAACTCTTCACATACACAATGATAGTTCCGAAAAATGATTAGAAACATGTAAGAAACACTTGAAATGCTGGTACATAGAGCCGTTCTATCTTTATGTTCATGTTCAAACACGGAGTTTAGAGGTAGAATGCTGCGAAATGACTAGAGTACAGATCATGTTTACCATTCTGGCTACTTTAGACGATGTTTCTCCAAAGAAAGTGCTTTCAAACATTAAGAATTTCCATATATAAAGCTCAGAATATGTGTGAAGCTGATAAATGAAGAGAATACTGTTTATATTTACAGGTGATTCTGATTAGACTGGCGTTTTCTGAATGACTCAATTTAAACCTTGAATAGTCCTGTTATACTTCTAGGAAAACTGTCTACTTTTGATAAAACGCTTAACATACACAATTATAGTCCCGAGAAATGATTAGAAACATGTAAGAAACACTTGAAATGCTGGTACCTAGAGCCGTTCTATCTTTATGTTCTTGTTAAATCACGGAGATTAGAGATAGAATGCTGTGTAATGACGAGAGTACAGATAATGTTTACCATTCTGGCTACTTTATATGATGTATTTCTGAAGAATGTGCTTTCATACATTAAGAATTGCAGTTTATAGAGCTAGAATATGGGTATGAAGCTGATAAATGAAGAGAATGCTGTTTATATTTACAACTGAGGCTGAATTGCCTGGCGTTTTCTGAATGGCACAATTTAAATCTTGAAGATTCCTGTGTATACTTTGAGGAAAACTGTCTACTTTTGGTAAAACTCTAAAAATAAACAATGATAGTCCCGGAAATGATTAGAAACATGTAAGAAACACTTGAAATGCTGGTACTAGAGCCGTTCTATCTTTATGTTCATGTTCAATCACGGAGTTTAGAGGTAGAATGCTGCGAAATGACGAGAGTACAGATCATGTTTACCATTCTGGCTACTTTAGATGATGTTTTTCCAAAGAAAGTGCTTTCAAACATTAAGAATTTCCATTTATAAAGCTCAGAATATGTGTGAAGCTGATAAATGAAGAGAATACTGTTTATATTTACAGGTGATTCTGATTAGACTGGCCTTTACTGAATGAGTCAATTTAAACCTTGAAGACGCCTGTAAATAGTTGTAGGAAAACTGTCTACCTTTGAAAAACTCTTCACATACACAATGATAGTTCCGAAAAATGATTAGAAACATGTAAGAAACACTTGAAATGCTGGTACAAAGAGCCGTTCTATCTTTATGTTCATGTTCAATCACGGAGTTTAGAGGTAGAATGCTGCGAAATGACGAGAGTACAGATCATGTTTACCATTCTGGCTACTTTAGATGATGTTTTTCCAAAGAAAGTGCTTTCAAACATTAAGAATTTCCATTTATAAAGCTCAGAATATGTGTGAAGCTGATAAATGAAGAGAATACTGTTTATATTTACAGGTGATTCTGATTAGACTGGCGTTTTCTGAATGACTCAATTTAAACCTTGAAGATGCCTGTAAATAGTTGTAGGAAAACTGTCTACCTTTGGTAAAACTCTTCACATACACAATGATAGTTCCGAAAAATGATTAGAAACATGTAAGAAACACTTGAAATGCTGGTACATAGAGCCGTTCTATCTTTATGTTCATGTTCAATCAGAGATTAGAGATTGAATGCTGCGTAATGACGAAGGTACAGATAATGTTTACCATTCTGGCTACTTTAGATGATGTATTTCCGAAGAATGTGCTTTCATACATTAAGAATTGCAGTTTATAGAGCTAGAATATGAGTATGAAGCTGATAAATGAAGAGAATACTGTTTATATTTACAACTGAGGCTGAATTGCCTGGCGTTTTCTGAATGGCACAATTTAAATCTTGAAGATTCCTGTGTATACTTCGAGTAAAAATGTCTACTTTTGGTAAAACTCTAAAAATAAACAATGATAGTCCCGGAAATGATTAGAAACATGTAAGAAAGACTTTAAAGAGGGGTAAATAGAGCCGTTGTATCCTGATGGCCTAGTTCAATCACCGAGATTAGAGGTAGAAAACTCTCAAATGGGAGAGTAATGATAATGATTACAATCCGGCTACTCTAGATGGTGTTTTTCCATATAAAGTGCTTCCAACATTAAGAATTGCTGTTTTATTAAGCTCAGGATATGTGTATGAGGCTGATAAATGAAGAGAATACTGTTTATATTTACCATCGAAACTGAATTGCCTGGCATTTTCTTAATGACAAAGTTTACATCCTGAAGATTCATGTATCTACTTCTGCAAAAATGTCTAATTTTGGTAAAACTCTTAAAATACAGTAGAATAGTCCCGGGAAGTGATTAGAAACATGTAAGAAACACTTGAAATGCTGTTAAATAGAGCAGTTCTATCTTTATGGCCTAGTTCAATCACTGAGATTACAGGTAAAACCTCTCAACTGAGGAGAGTAATGATGAAGTTTACAATTGCGGCTACCCTAGATGTTGTTTTTTCTAGGAAAGTGTATTCAAACATTAAGAATTGCTGGTTATAAAGCTCAGAATATGTATGAAGCTGATAAATAAAGAGAATACTGTTTATATTTACAGGTGATTCTGATTAGACTGGCGTTTTCTGAATGACTCAATTTAAACCTTGAAGAGTCCTGTTATACTTCTAGGAAAACTGTCCACTTTTGATAAAACGCTTAACATACACAATGATAGTCCCGAGAAATGATTAGAAACATGTAAGAAACACTTGAAATGCTGGTACCTAGAGCCGTTCTATCTTTATGTTCATGTTCAATCACGGAGTTTAGAGGTAGAATGCTGCGAAATGACGAGAGTACAGATCATGTTTACCATTCTGGCTACTTTAGATGATGTTTTTCCAAAGAAAGTGCTTTGAAACATTAAGAATTTCCATTTATAAAGCTCAGAATATGTGTGAAGCTGATAAATAAAGAGAATACTGTTTATATTTACAGGTGATTCTGATTAGACTGGCGTTTAATGAATGAGTCAATTTAAACCTTGAAGACGCCTGTAAATAGTTGTAGGAAAACTGTCTAACTTTGGTAAAACTCTTCACATACACAAAGATAGTTCCGAAAAATGATTAGAAACATGTAGGAAACACTTGAAATGCTGGTACATAGAGCCGTTCTATCTTTATGTTCATGTTCAATCACAGAGATTAGAGATTGAATGCTGCGTAATTTCGAGAGTAAAGATAATGTTTACCATTCTGGCTACTTTAGATGATATATTTCCGAAGAATGTGCTTTCATACATTAAGAATTGCAGTTTATAGAGCTAGAATATGGGTATGAAGCTGATAAATGAAGAGAATACTGTTTATATTTACAACTGAGGCTGAATTGCCTGTCGTTTTCTGAATGGCACAATTTAAATCTTGAAGATTCCTGTGTATACTTCTAGGAAAACTGTCTACTTTTGGCAAAACTCTAAAAATAAACAATGATAGTCCCGGAAATGATTAGAAACATGTAAGAAACACTTGAAATGCTCTTAAATAGAGCCGTTCTATCTTTATGGCCTAGTTCAATCACTGAGATCACAGGTAAAACACTCAACTGAGGAGAGTAATGATGAAGTTTACAATTGTGGCTACTCTAGATGTTGTTTTTTCTAGGAAAGTGTATTCAAACATTAAGAATTGCTGTTTATAAAGCTCAGAATATGTATGACGCTGATAAATAAAGAGAATATTGTTTATATTTACAGGTGATTCTAATTAGACTGGCGTTTTCTGAATGACTCAATTTAAACCTTGAAATGTCCTGTTATATTTCTAGGAAAACTTTCAACTTTTGATAAAACGCTTAATATACACAATGATAGTCCCAAGAAATGATTAGAAACCTGTAAGAAACACTCGATATGCTGGTACATAGAGCCGTTCTATCTTTATGTTTATGTTCAATCTGGGAGATTAGAGATAGAATGCTGCGTAATGACGAGAGTACAGATAATGTTTACCATTCTGGCTACTTTAGATGATGTATTTCCGAAGAATGTGCTTTCATACCTTAAGAATTGCAGTTTATAGGGCTAGAATATGGGTATGAAGCTGATAAATGAAGAGAATACTGTTTATATTTACAGGTGATTCTGAATAGCCTGGCGTTTTCTGAATGGCACAATTTAAATCTTGAAGATTCCTTTGTATACTTCTAGGAAAACTGTCTACTTTTGGTAAAACTCTTAAAATACACGATAGTCCCGGAAATGATTAGAAACATGTAAGAAACACTTGAAATGCTCTTAAATAGAGCCGTTCTATCTTTATGGCCTAGTTCAATCACTGAGATTACAGGTAAAACACTCAACTGAGGAGAGTAATGAGGAAGTTTACAATTGTGGCTACTCTAGATGTTGTTTTTTCTCGGAAAGTGTATTCAAACATTAAGAATTGCTGTTAATAAAGCTCAGAATATGTATGAAGCTGATAAATAAAGAGAATATTGTTTATATTTACAGGTGATTCCAATTAGACTGGCGTTTTCTGAATGACTTAATTTAAACCTTGAATATTCCTGTGTATACTTCCAGGAAAACTTTCTAGTTTTGATAAAACGCTTAATATACACAATGATAGTCCTGAGAAATGATTAGAAACATGTAAGAAACACTTGATATGCAGGTACATAGAGCCATTCTATCTTTATGTTCATGTTAATGAGGGGGATTAGAGATAGAATGGTGCGTAATGACGAGAGTACAGATAATGTTTCTCATTCTGGCTACTTTAGATGATGTATTTCCGAAGAATGTGCTTTCATACATTAAGAATTGCAGTTTATACAGCCAGAATATGGTTATGAAGCAGATAAATGAAGAGAACACTGTTTATATTTACAACTGAGGCTGAATAGCCTGGCGTTTTCTGAATGGCACAATTTAAATCTTGAAGATTCCTGTGTATACTTCTAGGAAAACTGTCTACTTTTGGTAAATCTCTTAAAATACACAATGATAGTCCCGGAAATGATTAGAAACATGTAAGAAACACTTGAAATGCTGGTACTAGAGCCGTTCTATCTTTATGTTCATGTTCAATCACTGAGATTACAGGTAAAACACTCAACTGAGGAGAGTAATGATGAAGTTTACAATTGTGGCTACTCTAGATGTTGTTTTTTCTCGGAAAGTGTATTCAAACATTAAGAATTGCTGTTAATAAAGCTCAGAATATGTATGAAGCTGATAAATAAAGAGAATATTGTTTATATTTACAGGTGATTCCAATTAGACTGGCGTTTTCTGAATGACTTAATTTAAACCTTGAATATTCCTGTGTATACTTCCAGGAAAACTTTCTACTTTTGATAAAACGCTTAATATACACAATGATAGTCCTGAGAAATGATTAGAAACATGTAAGAAACACTTGATATGCAGGTACATAGAGCCGTTCTATCTTTATGTTCATGTTAATGAGGGGGATTAGAGATAGAATGGTGCGTAATGACGAGAGTACAGATAATGTTTCCCATTCTGGCTACTTTAGATGATGTATTTCCGAAGAATGTGCTTTCATACATTAAGAATTGCAGTTTATAGAGCAAGAATATGGGTATGAAGCTGATAAATGAAGAGAATACTGTTTATATTTACAACTGAGGCTGAATAGCCTGGCGTTTTCTGAATGGCACAATTTAAATCTTGAAGATTCCTGTGTATACTTCTAGGAAAACTGTCTACTTTTGGTAAATCTCTTAAAATACACAATGATAGTCCCGGAAATGATTAGAAACATGTAAGAAACACTTGAAATGCTGGTACTAGAGCCGTTCTATCTTTATGTTCATGTTCAATCACTGAGATTACAGGTAAAACACTCAACTGAGGAGAGTAATGATGAAGTTTACAATTGTGGCTACTCTAGATGTTGTTTTTTCTAGGAAAGTGTATTAAAACATTAAGAATTAGTTTATAAAGCTCAGAATATGTATGAAGCTGATAAATACAGAGAATATTGTTTATATTTACAGGTGATTCTAATTAGACTGGCCTTTTCTGAATGACTCAATTTAAACCTTGAAGAGTCCTGTTATATTTCTAGGAAAACTGTCTCCTTTTGGTAAATCTCTTAAAATACACAATGATAGTCCCGGAAATGATTAGAAACATGTAAGAAACACTTGAAATGCTGTTAAATAGAGCCGTTCTATCTTTATGGCATAGTTCAATCACTGAGATTACAGGTGAAACACTCAACTGAGGAGAGTAATGATGAAGTTTACAATTGTGGCTACTCTAGATGTTGTTTTTTCTAGGAAAGTGTATTCAAACATTAAGAATTGCTGTTTATAAAGCTCAGAATATGTATGAAGCTGATAAATAAAGAGAATATTGTTTATATTTACAGGTGATTCTAATTAGACTGGCGTTTTCTGAATGACTCAATTTAAACCTTGAATATTCCTGTGTATACTTCCAGGAAAACTTTCTACTTTTGATAAAACGCTTAATATACACAATGATAGTCCTGAGAAATGATTAGAAACATGTAAGAAACACTTGATATGCAGGTACATAGAGCCGTTCTATCTTTATGTTCATGTTAATGAGGGGGATTAGAGATAGAATGGTGCGTAATGACGAGAGTACAGATAATGTTTCCCATTCTGGCTACTTTAGATGATGTATTTCCGAAGAATGTGCTTTCATACATTAAGAATTGCAGTTTATAGAGCAAGAATATGGGTATGAAGCTGATAAATGAAGAGAATACTGTTTATATTTACAGGTGTTTCTGAATAGCCTGGCGTTTTCTGAATGGCACAATTTAAATCTTGAAGATTCCTGTGTATACTTCTAGGAAAACTGTCTACTTTTGATAAAACTCTTAAAATACACAATGATAGTCCCGGAAATGATTAGAAACATGTAAGAAAGACTTTAAAGAGGGGTAAATAGAGCTGTTCTATCCTGATGGCCTAGTTCAATCACCGAGATTAGAGGTAGAAAACTCTCAAATGAAGAGAGTAATGATAATGTTTACAATTTCGGCTACTCTAGATGGTGTTTTTCCAAAGAAAGTGCTTCCAACATTAAGAATTGCTGTTTTATTAAGCTCAGAATATGTGTATGAGGCTGATAAATGAAGAGAATACTGTTTATATTTACAATTGAGGCTGAATTGCCTGGCATTTTCTTAATGACAAAGTTTACATCATGAAGATTCTTGTATCTACTTCTGGAAAAATGTCTAATTTTAGTAAAACTCTTAAAATACAGTAGAATAGTCCCGGGAAGTGATTAGAAACATGTAAGAAACACTTGAAATGCTGTTAAATAGAGCCGTTCTATCTTTATGGCCTAGTTCAATCACTGAGATTACAGGTAAAAACTCTCAACTGAGGAGAGTAATGATGAAGTTTACAATTGCGGCTACTCTAGATGTTGTTTTTTCTAGAAAAGTGTACTCAAACATTAAGAATTGCTGTTTATAAAGCTCAGAATATGTATGAAGCTGATAAATAAAGAGAATACTGTTTATATTTACAGGTGATTCTGATTAGACTGGCCTTTTCTGAATGACTCAATTTAAACCTTGAAGAGTCCTGTTATATTTCTAGGAAAACTTTCTACTTTTGATAAAACGCTTAATATACACAATGATAGTCCCGAGAAATGATTAGAAACATGTAAGAAACACTTGATATGCTGGTACATAGAGCCGTTCTATCTTTATGTTCATGTTCAATCAGGGAGATTAGAGATAGAATGCTGCGTAATGACGAGAGTACAGATAATGTTTCCCATTCTGGCTACGTTAGATGATGTATTTCCGAAGAATGTGCTTTCATACATTAAGAATTGCAGTTTATACAGCCAGAATATGGTTATGAAGCAGATAAATGAAGAGAATACTGTTTATATTTACAACTGAGGCTGAATAGCCTGGCGTTTTCTGAATGGCACAATTTAAATCTTGAAGATTCCTGTGTATACTTCTAGGAAAACTGTCTACTTTTGGTAAATCTCTTAAAATACACAATGATAGTCCCGGAAATGATTAGAAACATGTAAGAAACACTTGAAATGCTGGTACTAGAGCCGTTCTATCTTTATGTTCATGTTCAATCACTGAGATTACAGGTAAAACACTCAACTGAGGAGAGTAATGATGAAGTTTACAATTGTGGCTACTCTAGATGTTGTTTTTTCTAGGAAAGTGTATTAAAACATTAAGAATTAGTTTATAAAGCTCAGAATATGTATGAAGCTGATAAATACAGAGAATATTGTTTATATTTACAGGTGATTCTAATTAGACTGGCGTTTTCTGAATGACTCAATTTAAACCTTGAATATTCCTGTGTATACTTCCAGGAAAACTTTCTACTTTTGATAAAACGCTTAATATACACAATGATAGTCCTGAGAAATGATTAGAAACATGTAAGAAACACTTGATATGCAGGTACATAGAGCCGTTCTATCTTTATGTTCATGTTAATGAGGGGGATTAGAGATAGAATGGTGCGTAATGACGAGAGTACAGATAATGTTTCCCATTCTGGCTACTTTAGATGATGTATTTCCGAAGAATGTGCTTTCATACATTAAGAATTGCAGTTTATAGAGCAAGAATATGGGTATGAAGCTGATAAATGAAGAGAATACTGTTTATATTTACAACTGAGGCTGAATAGCCTGGCGTTTTCTGAATGGCACAATTTAAATCTTGAAGATTCCTGTGTATACTTCTAGGAAAACTGTCTACTTTTGGTAAATCTCTTAAAATACACAATGATAGTCCCGGAAATGATTAGAAACATGTAAGAAACACTTGAAATGCTGGTACTAGAGCCGTTCTATCTTTATGTTCATGTTCAATCACTGAGATTACAGGTAAAACACTCAACTGAGGAGAGTAATGATGAAGTTTACAATTGTGGCTACTCTAGATGTTGTTTTTTCTAGGAAAGTGTATTAAAACATTAAGAATTAGTTTATAAAGCTCAGAATATGTATGAAGCTGATAAATACAGAGAATATTGTTTATATTTACAGGTGATTCTAATTAGACTGGCCTTTTCTGAATGACTCAATTTAAACCTTGAAGAGTCCTGTTATATTTCTAGGAAAACTGTCTCCTTTTGGTAAATCTCTTAAAATACACAATGATAGTCCCGGAAATGATTAGAAACATGTAAGAAACACTTGAAATGCTGTTAAATAGAGCCGTTCTATCTTTATGGCATAGTTCAATCACTGAGATTACAGGTAAAAACTCTCAACTGAGGAGAGTAATGATGAAGTTTACAATTGCGGCTACTCTAGATGTTGTTTTTTCTAGGAAAGTGTATTCAAACATTAAGAATTGCTGTTTATAAGGCTCAGAATATGTATGAAGCTGATAAATAAAGAGAATACTGTTTATATTTACAGGTGATTCTGATTAGACTGGCGTTTTCTGAATGACTCAATTTAAACCTTGAAGAGTCCTGTTATATTTCTAGGAAAACTTTCTACTTTTGATAAAACGCTTAATATACACAATGATAGTCCCGAGAAATGATTAGAAACATGTAAGAAACACTTGATATGCAGGTACATAGAGCCATTCTATCTTTATGTTTATGTTAATGAGGGGGATTAGAGATAGAATGGTGCGTAATGACGAGAGTACACATAATGTTTCTCATTCTGGCTACTTTAGATGATGTATTTCCGAAGAATGTGCTTTCCTACATTAAGAATTGCAGTTCATAGAGTCAGAATATGGTTATGAAGCAGATAAATGAAGAGAATACTGTTTATATTTACAACTGAGGCTGAATAGCCTGGCGTTTTCTGAATGGCACAATTTAAATCTTGAAGATTCCTGTGTATACTTCTAGGAAAACTGTCTACTTTTGGTAAATCTCTTAAAATACACAATGATAGTCCCGGAAATGATTAGAAACATGTAACAAACACTTGAAATGCTGGTACTAGAGCCGTTCTATCTTTATGTTCATGTTCAATCACTGAGATTACAGGTAAAACACTCAACTGAGGAGAGTAATGATGAAGTTTACAATTGTGGCTACTCTAGATGTTGTTTTTTCTAGGAAAGTGTATTAAAACATTAAGAATTAGTTTATAAAGCTCAGAATATGTATGAAGCTGATAAATAAAGAGAATATTGTTTATATTTACAGGTGATTCTAATTAGACTGGCCTTTTCTGAATAACTCAATTTAAACCTTGAAGAGTCCTGTTATATTTCTAGGAAAACTTTCTACTTTTGATAAAACGCTTAATATACACAATGATAGTCCCGAGAAATGATTAGAAACATGTAAGAAACACTTGATATGCTGGTACATAGAGCCGTTCTATCTTTATGTTCATGTTCAATCAGGGAGATTAGAGATAGAATGCTGCGTAATGACGAGAGTACAGATAATGTTTCCCATTCTGGCTACTTTAGATGATGTATTTCCGAAGAATGTGCTTTCATACATTAAGAATTGCAGTTTATAGAGCCAGAATATGGTTATGAAGCAGATAAATGAAGAGAATACTGTTTATATTTACAGGTGATTCTGAATAGCCTGGCGTTTTCTGAATGGCACAATTTAATCTTGAAGATTCCTGTGTATACTTCTAGGAAAACTGTCTCCTTTTGGTAAAACTCTTAAAATACACAATGATAGTCCCGGAAATGATTAGAAACATGTAAGAAACACTTGAAATGCTGTTAAATAGAGCCGTTCTATCTTTATGGCATAGTTCAATCACTGAGATTACAGGTAAAACACTCAACTGAGGAGAGTAATGATGAAGTTTACAATTGTGTCTACTCTAGATGTTGTTTTTTCTAGGAAAGTGTATTAAAACATTAAGAATTAGTTTATAAAGCTCAGAATATGTATGAAGCTGATAAATAAAGAGAATATTGTTTATATTTACAGGTGATTCTAATTAGACTGGCCTTTTCTGAATGACTCAATTTAAACCTTGAAGAGTCCTGTTATATTTCGAGGAAAACTTTCTACTTTTGATAAAACGCTTAATATACACAATGATAGTCCCGAGAAATGATTAGAAACATGTAAGAAACACTTGATATGCTGGTACATAGAGCCGTTCTATCTTTATGTTCATGTTCAATCAGGGAGATTAGAGATAGAATGCTGCGTAATGACGAGAGTACAGATAATGTTTCCCATTCTGGCTACTTTAGATGATGTATTTCCGAAGAATGTGCTTTCATACATTAAGAATTGCAGTTTATAGAGCCAGAATATGGTTATGAAGCAGATAAATGAAGAGAATACTGTTTATATTTACAGGTGATTCTGAATAGCCTGGCGTTTTCTGAATGGCACAATTTAAATCTTGAAGATTCCTGTGTATACTTCTAGGAAAACTGTCTCCTTTTGGTAAAACTCTTAAAATACACAATGATAGTCCCGGAAATGATTAGAAACATGTAAGAAACACTTGAAATGCTGTTAAATAGAGCCTTTCTATCTTTATGGCATAGTTCAATCACTGAGATTACAGGTAAAACACTCAACTGAGGAGAGTAATGATGAAGTTTACAATTGTGGCTACTCTAGATGTTGTTTTTTCTAGGAAAGTGTATTCAAACATTAAGAATTGCTGTTTATAAAGCTCAGAATATGTATGAAGCTGATAAATAAAGAGAATATTGTTTATATTTACAGGTGATTCTAATTAGACTGGCGTTTTCTGAATGACTCAATTTAAACCTTGAATATTCCTGTGTATACTTCCAGGAAAACTTTCTACTTTTGATAAAACGCTTAATATACACAATGATAGTCCTGAGAAATGATTAGAAACATGTAAGAAACACTTGATATGCAGGTACATAGAGCCGTTCTATCTTTATGTTCATGTTAATGAGGGGGATTAGAGATAGAATGGTGCGTAATGACGAGAGTACAGATAATGTTTCCCATTCTGGCTACTTTAGATGATGTATTTCGGAAGAATGTGCTTTCATACATTAAGAATTGCAGTTTATAGAGCAAGAATATGGGTATGAAGCTGATAAATGAAGAGAATACTGTTTATATTTACAACTGAGGCTGAATAGCCTCCGTTTTCTGAATGGCACAATTTAAATCTTGAAGATTCCTGTGAATACTTCTAGGAAAACTGTCTAATTTTGGTAAATCTCTTAAAATACACAATGATAGTCCCGGAAATGATTAGAAACATGTAAGAAACACTTGAAATGCTGGTACTAGAGCCGTTCTATCTTTATGTTCATGTTCAATCACTGAGATTACAGGTAAAACACTCAACTGAGGAGAGTAATGATGAAGTTTACAATTGTGGCTACTCTAGATGTTGTTTTTTCTAGGAAAGTGTATTAAAACATTAAGAATTAGTTTATAAAGCTCAGAATATGTATGAAGCTGATAAATAAAGAGAATATTGTTTATATTTACAGGTGATTCTAATTAGACTGGCCTTTTCTGAATAACTCAATTTAAACCTTGAAGAGTCCTGTTATATTTCTAGGAAAACTTTCTACTTTTGATAAAACGCTTAATATACACAATGATAGTCCCGAGAAATGATTAGAAACATGTAAGAAACACTTGATATGCTGGTACATAGAGCCGTTCTATCTTTATGTTCATGTTCAATCAGGGAGATTAGAGATAGAATGCTGCGTAATGACGAGAGTACAGATAATGTTTCCCATTCTGGCTACTTTAGATGATGTATTTCCGAATAATGTGCTTTCATACATTAAGAATTGCAGTTTATAGAGCCAGAATATGGTTATGAAGCAGATAAATGAAGAGAATACTGTTTATATTTACAGGTGATTCTGAATAGCCTGGCGTTTTCTGAATGGCACAATATAAATCTTGAAGATTCCTGTGTATACTTCTAGGAAAACTGTCTCCTTTTGGTAAAACTCTTAAAATACACAATGATAGTCCCGGAAATGATTAGAAACATGTAAGAAACACTTGAAATGCTGTTAAATAGAGCCGTTCTATCTTTATGGCATAGTTCAATCACTGAGATTACAGGTGAAACACTCAACTGAGGAGAGTAATGATGAAGTTTACAATTGTGGCTACTCTAGATGTTGTTTTTTCTAGGGAAGTGTATTCAAACATTAAGAATTGCTGTTTATAAAGCTCAGAATATGTATGAAGCTGATAAATAAAGAGAATATTGTTTATATTTACAGGTGATTCTAATTAGACTGGCGTGTTCTGAATGACTCATTTTAAACCTTGAATATTCCTGTGTATACTTCCAGGAAAACTTTCTACTTTTGATAAAACGCTTAATATACACAATGATAGTCCTGAGAAATGATTAGAAACATGTAAGAAACACTTGATATGCAGGTACATAGAGCCGTTCTATCTTTATGTTCATGTTAATGAGGGGGATTAGAGATAGAATGGTGCGTCATGACGAGAGTACAGATAATGTTTCCCATTCTGGCTACTTTAGATGATGTATTTCCGAAGAATGTGCTTTCATACATTAAGAATTGCAGTTTATAGAGCAAGAATATGGGTATGAAGCTGATAAATGAAGAGAATACTGTTTATATTTACAGGTGTTTCTGAATAGCCTGGCGTTTTCTGAATGGCACAATTTAAATCTTGAAGATTCCTGTGTATACTGCTAGGAAAACTATCTACTTTTGATAAAACTCTTAAAATACACAATGATAGTCCCGGAAATGATTAGAAACATGTAAGAAAGACTTTAAAGAGGGGTAAATAGAGCTGTTCTATCCTGAAGGCCTAGTTCAATCACCGAGATTAGAGGTAGAAAACTCTCAAATGAAGAGAGTAATGATAATGTTTACAATTTCGGCTACTCTAGATGGTGTTTTTCCAAAGAAAGTGCTTCCAACATTAAGAATTGCTGTTTTATTAAGCTCAGAATATGTGTATGAGGCTGATAAATGAAGAGAATACTGTTTATATTTACAATTGAGGCTGAATTGCCTGGCATTTTCTTAATGACAAAGTTTACATCCTGAAGATTCTTGTATCTACTTCTGGAAAAATGTCTAATTTTGGTAAAACTGTTAAAATACAGTAGAATAGTCCCGGGAAGTGATTAGAAACATGTAAGAAACACTTGAAATGCTGTTAAATAGAGCCGTTCTATCTTTATGGCCTAGTTCAATCACTGAGATTACAGGTAAAAACTCTCAACTGAGGAGAGTAATGATGAAGTTTACAATTGCGGCTACTCTAGATGTTGTTTTTTCTAGGAAAGTGTATTAAAACATTAAGAATTAGTTTATAAAGCTCAGAATATGTATGAAGCTGATAAATAAAGGGAATATTGTTTATATTTACAGGTGATTCTAATTAGACTGGCCTTTTCTGAATGACTCAATTTAAACCTTGAAGAGTCCTGTTATATTTCTAGGAAAACTTTCTACTTTTGATAAAACGCTTAATATACACAATGATAGTCCCGAGAAATGATTAGAAACATGTAAGAAACACTTGATATGCTGGTACATAGAGCCGTTCTATCTTTATGTTCATGTTCAATCAGGGAGATTAGAGATAGAATGCTGCGTAATGACGAGAGTACAGATAATGTTTCCCATTCTGGCTACTTTAGATGATGTATTTCCGAAGAATGTGCTTTCATACATTAAGAATTGCAGTTTATAGAGCCAGAATATGGTTATGAAGCAGATAAATGAAGAGAATACTGTTTATATTTACAGGTGATTCTGAATAGCCTCGCGTTTTCTGAATGGCACAATATAAATCTTGAAGATTCCTGTGTATACTTCTAGGAAAACTGTCTCCTTTTGGTAAAACTCTTAAAATACACAATGATAGTCCCGGAAATGATTAGAAACATGTAAGAAACACTTGAAATGCTGTTAAATAGAGCCGTTCTATCTTTATGGCATAGTTCAATCACTGAGATTACAGGTGAAACACTCAACTGAGGAGAGTAATGATGAAGTTTACAATTGTGGCTACTCTAGATGTTGTTTTTTCTAGGGAAGTGTATTCAAACATTAAGAATTGCTGTTTATAAAGCTCAGAATATGTATGAAGCTGATAAATAAAGAGAATATTGTTTATATTTACAGGTGATTCTAATTAGACTGGCGTTTTCTGAATGACTCAATTTAAACCTTGAATATTCCTGTGTATACTTCCAGGAAAACTTTCTACTTTTGATAAAACGCTTAATATACACAATGATAGTCCTGAGAAATGATTAGAAACATGTAAGAAACACTTGATATGCAGGTACATAGAGCCGTTCTATCTTTATGTTCATGTTAATGAGGGGGATTAGAGATAGAATGGTGCGTAATGACGAGAGTACAGATAATGTTTCCCATTCTGGCTACTTTAGATGATGTATTTCCGAAGAATGTGCTTTCATACATTAAGAATTGCAGTTTATAGAGCAAGAATATGGGTATGAAGCTGATAAATGAAGAGAATACTGTTTATATTTACAGGTGTTTCTGAATAGCCTGGCGTTTTCTGAATGGCACAATTTAAATCTTGAAGATTCCTGTGTATACTGCTAGGAAAACTATCTACTTTTGATAAAACTCTTAAAATACACAATGATAGTCCCGGAAATGATTAGAAACATGTAAGAAAGACTTTAAAGAGGGGTAAATAGAGCTGTTCTATCCTGAAGGCCTAGTTCAATCACCGAGATTAGAGGTAGAAAACTCTCAAATGAAGAGAGTAATGATAATGTTTACAATTTCGGCTACTCTAGATGGTGTTTTTCCAAAGAAAGTGCTTCCAACATTAAGAATTGCTGTTTTATTAAGCTCAGAATATGTGTATGAGGCTGATAAATGAAGAGAATACTGTTTATATTTACAATTGAGGCTGAATTGCCTGGCATTTTCTTAATGACAAAGTTTACATCCTGAAGATTCTTGTATCTACTTCTGGAAAAATGTCTAATTTTGGTAAAACTCTTAAAATACAGTAGAATAGTCCCGGGAAGTGATTAGAAACATGTAAGAAACACTTGAAATGCTGTTAAATAGAGCCGTTCTATCTTTATGGCCTAGTTCAATCACTGAGATTACAGGTAAAAACTCTCAACTGAGGAGAGTAATGATGAAGTTTACAATTGCGGCTACTCTAGATGTTGTTTTTTCTAGGAAAGTGTATTCAAACATTAAGAATTGCTGTTTATAAAGCTCAGAATATGTATGAAGTTGATAAATAAAGAGAATACTGTTTATATTTACAGGTGATTCTGATTAGACTGGCGTTTTCTGAATGACTCAATTTTAACCTTGAAGAGTCCTGTTATATTTCTAGGAAAAGTTTCTACTTTTGATAAAACGCTTAATATACACAATGATAGTCCCGAGAAATGATTAGAAACATGTAAGAAACACTTGATATGCTGGTACATAGAGCCGTTCTATCTTTATGTTCATGTTCAATCTGGGAGATTAGAGATAGAATGCTGCGTAATGACGAGAGTACAGATCATGTTTACCATTCTGGCTACTTTAGATGATGTATTTCCGAAGAATGTGCTTTCATACCTTAAGAATTGCAGTTTATAGAGCTAGAATATGGGTATGTAGCTGATAAATGAAGAGAATACTGTTTATATTTACAGGTGATTCTGAATAGCCTGGCGTTTTCTGAATGGCACAATTTAAATCTTGAAGATTCCTGTGTATACTTCTAGGAAAACTGTCTCCTTTTGGTAAAAATCTTAAAATACACAATGATAGTCCCGGAAATGATTAGAAACACATAAGAAACACTTTAAAGAGGGGTAAATAGAGCCGTTCTATCCTGATGGCCTAGTTCAATCACCGAGATTAGAGGTAGAAAACTCTCAAATGAAGAGAGTAATGATAATGCTTACAATTCTGGCTACTCTAGATGGTGTTTTTCCAAAGAAAGTGCTTCCAACATTAAGAATTGCTGTTTTATGAAGCTCAGAATATGTGTATGAGGCTGATAAATGAAGAGAATACTGTTTATATTTACAATTGAGGCTGAATTGCCTGGCATTTTCTTAATGACAAAGTTTACATCCTGAAGATTCTTGTATCTACTTTTGGAAAAATGTCTAATTTTGGTAAAACTCTTAAAATACAGTAGAATAGTCCCGGGAAGTGATTAGAAACATGTAAGAAACACTTGAAATGCTGTTAAATAGAGCCGTTCTATCTTTATGGCCTAGTTCAATCACTGAGATTACAGGTAAAAACTCTCAACTGAGGAGAGTAATGATGAAGTCTACCATTGCGGCTACTCTAGATGTTGTTTTTTCTAGGAAAGTGTATTCAAACATTAAGAATTGCTGTTTATAAGGCTCAGAATATGTATGAAGCTGATAAATAAAGAGAATACTGTTTATATTTACAGGTTATTCTGATTAGACTGGCGTTTTCTGAATGACTCAATTTAAACCTTGAAGAGTCCTGTTATATTTCTAGGAAAACTTTCTACTTTTGATAAAACGCTTAATATACACAATGATAGTCCCGAGAAATGATTAGAAACATGTAGGAAACACTTGATATGCTGGTACATAGAGCCGTTCTATCTTTATGTTCATGTTCAATCAGGGAGATTAGAGATAGAATGGTGCGTAATGGCGAGAGTACAGATAATGTTTACCATTCTGGCTACTTTAGATGATGTATTTCCGAAGAATGTGCTTTCATACATTAAGAGTTGCAGTTTATAGAGCTAGATTATGGGTATGAAGCAGATAAATGAAGAGAATACTGTTAATATTTACAACTGAGACTGAATAGCCTGGCGTTTTCTGAATGGCACAATTTAAATCTTGAAGATTCCTGTGTATACTTCTAGGAAAACTGTCTGCTTTCGGTAAAGCTCTTAAAATACACAACGATAGTAACGGGAATGATTAGAAACATGTAGGAAACACTTGAAATGCTGTTAAATAGAGCCGTTCTATCTTTGTGGCCTAGTTCAATCACTGAGATAACAGGTAAAAACTCTCAACTGAGGAGAGTAATGATGAAGTTTACAATTGCGGCTACACTAGATGTTGTTTTTTCTAGGAAAGTGTATTCAAACATTAAGAATTGCTGTTTATAAAGCTCAGAATATGTATGAAGTTGATAAATAAAGAGAATACTGTTTATATTTACAGGTGATTCTGATTAGACTGGCGTTTTCTGAATGACTCAATTTTAACCTTGAAGAGTCCTGTTATATTTCTAGGAAAAGTTTCTACTTTTGATAAAACGCTTAATATACACAATGATAGTCCGGAGAAATGATTAGAAACATGTTAGAAAATCTTGATATGCTGGTACATAGAGCCATTCTATCTTTATGTTCATGTTCAATCAGGAGATTAGAGATAGAATGGTGCGTAATGACGAGAGTACAGATCATGTTTACCATTCTGGCTACTTTAGATGATGTATTTCCGAAGAATGTGCTTTCATACATTAAGAATTGCAGTTTATAGAGCTAGAATATGGGTATGAAGCTGATAAATGAAGAGAATACTGTTTATATTTACAACTGAGGCTGAATTGCCTAGCGTTTTCTGAATGGCACAATTTAAATCTTGAAGATTCCTGTGTATAATTCGAGGAAAACTGTCTACTTTTTGTAAAACTCTAAAAATAAACAATGATAGTCCCGGAAATTATTAGAAACATGTAAGAAACACTTTAAAGAGGGGTAAATAGAGCCGTTCTATCCTGATGGCCTAGTTCAATCACCGAGATTAGAGGTAGAAAACTCTCAAATGAAGAGAGTAATGATAATGATTACAATTCCGGCTACTCTAGATGTTGTTTTTCCATATAAAGTGCTTCCAACATTAAGAATTGCTGTTTTATTAAGCTCAGGATATGTTTATGAGGCTGATAAATGAAGAGAATACAGTTTATATATACAATCGAGACTGAATTGCCTGCCATTTTCTTAATGACAAAGTTTACATCCTGAAGATTCATGTATCTACTTCTGGACAAATGTCTAATTTTGGTAAAACTCTTAAAATACAGTAGAATAGTCCCGGGAAGTGATTAGAAAGATGTAATAAACACTTGAAATGCTGTTAAATAGAGCCGTTCTATCTTTATGGCCTAGTTCAATCACTGAGATTACAGGTAAAACCTCTCAACTGAGGAGAGTCATGATGAAGTTTACAATTGCGGCTACCCTAGATGTTGTTTTTTCTAGGAAAGTGTATTCAAACATTAAGAATTGCTGGTTATAAAGCTCAGAATATGTATGAAGCTGATAAATAAAGAGAATACTGTTTATATTTACAGGTGATTCTGATTAGACTGGCGTTTTCTGAATGACTCAATTTAAACCGTGAAGAGTCCTGTTATACTTCTAGGAAAACTGTCTACTTTTGATAAAACGCTTAACATACACAATGATAGTCCCGAGAAATGATTAGAAACATGTAAGAAACACTTGAAATGCTGGTACCTAGAGCCGTTCTATCTTTATGTTCATGTTCAATCACGGAGTTTAGAGGCAGAATGCTGCGAAATGACGAGAGTACAGATCATGTTTACCATTCTGGGTACTTTAGATGAAGTTTTTCCAAAGAAAGTGCTTTCAAACATTAAGAATTTCCATTTATAAAGCTCAGAATATGTGTGAAGCTGATAAATAAAGAGAATACTGTTTATATTTACAGGTGATTCTGATTAGACTGGTGTTTTCTGAATGACTCAATTTAAACCTTGAATAGTCCTGTTATACTTCTAGGAAAACTGTCTACTTTTGATGAAACGCTTAACATACACAATTATAGTCCTGAGAAATGATTAGAAACATGTAAGAAACACTTGAAATGCTGGTACCTAGAGCCGTTCTATCTTTATGTTCATGTTCAATCACGGAGTTTAGAGGTAGAATGCTGCGAAATGACGAGAGTACAGATCATGTTTACCATTCTGGCTACTTTAGATGATGTTTTTCCAAAGAAAGTGCTTTCAAACATTAAGAATTTCCATTTATAAAACTCAGAATATGTGTGAAGCTGATAAATGAAGAGAATACTGTTTATATTTACAGGTGATTCTGATTAGACTGGCGTTTACTGAATGACTCAATTTAAACCTTGAAGATGCCTGTAAATAGTTGTAGGAAAACTGTCTACCTTTGGTAAAACTCTTCACATACACAAAGATAGTTCCGAAAAATGATTAGAAACATGTTAGAAAAACTTGATATGCTGGTACATAGAGCCATTCTATCTTTATGTTCATGTTCAATCAGGAGATTAGAGATAGAATGGTGCGTAATGACGAGAGTACAGATAATGTTTACCATTCTGGCTACTTTAGATGATGTATTTCCGAAGAATGTGCTTACATATATTAAGAATTGTAGTTTATAGAGATAGAATATGGGTATGAAGCTGATAAATGAAGAGAATACTGTTTATATTTACAACTGAGGCTGATTAGCCTGGCGTTTTCTGATTGGCACCATTTAAATCTTGAAGATTCCTGTGTATACTTCGAGGAAAACTGTCTACTTTTGGTAAAACTCTTAAAATACACAATGATAGTCCCGGAAATTATTAGAAACACATAAGAAACACTTTAAAGAGGGGTAAATAGAGCCGTTCTATCCTGATGGCCTAGTTCAATCACCGAGATTAGAGGTAGAAAACTCTCAAATGAAGAGAGTAATGATAATGCTTACAATTCCGGCTACTCTAGATGGTGTTTTTCCAAAGAAAGTGCTTCCAACATTAAGAATTGCTGTTTTATGAAGCTCAGAATATGTGTATGAGGCTGATAAATGAAGAGAATACTGTTTATATTTACAATTGAGGCTGAATTGCCTGGCATTTTCTTAATGACAAAGTTTACACCCTGAAGATTCTTGTATCTACTTTTGGAAAAATGTCTAATTTTGGTAAAACTCTTAAAATACAGTAGAATAGTCCCGGGAAGTGATTAGAAACATGTAAGAAACACTTGAAATGCTGTTAAATAGAGCCGTTCTATCTTTATGGCCTAGTTCAATCACTGAGATTACAGGTAAAAACTCTCAACTGAGGAGAGTAATGATGAAGTCTACAATTGCGGCTACTCTAGATGTTGTTTTTTCTAGGAAAGTGTATTCAAACATTAAGAATTGCTGTTTATAAGGCTCAGAATATGTATGAAGCTGATAAATAAAGAGAATACTGTTTATATTTACAGGTGATTCTGATTAGACTGGCGTTTTCTGAATGACTCAATTTAAACCGTGAAGAGTCCTGTTATACTTCTAGGAAAACTGTCTACTTTTGATAAAACGCTTAACATACACAATGATAGTCCCGAGAAATGATTAGAAACATGTAAGAAACACTTGAAATGCTGGTACCTAGAGCCGTTCTATCTTTATGTTCATGTTCAATCACGGAGTTTAGAGGTAGAATGCTGTGAAATGACGAGAGTACAGATCATGTTTACCATTCTGGCTACTTTAGATGATGTTTTTCCAAAGAAAATGCTTTCAACCATTAAGAATTTCCATTTATAAAGCTCAGAATATTGTGAAGCTGATAAATGAAGAGAATACTGTTTATATTTACAGGTGATTCTGATTAGACTGGCGTTTACTGAATGACTCAATTTAAACCTTGAAGATGCCTGTAAATAGTTGTAGGAAAACTGTCTACCTTTGGTAAAACTCTTCACATACACAATGATAGTTCCGAAAAATGATTAGAAACATGTAAGAAACACTTGAAATGCTGGTACATAGAGCTGTTCAATCTTTATGTTCATGTTCAATCACGGAGATTAGAGATGGAATGCTGCGTAATGGTGAGAGTACAGATAATGTTTACCATTCTGGCTACTTTAGATGATGTATTTCTGAAGAATGTGCTTTCATACATTAAGAATTGCAGTTTATAGAGCTAGAATATGGGTATGAAGCTGATAAATGAAGAGAATACTGTTTATATTTACAGGTGATTCTGATTAGACTGGCGTTTACTGAATGACTCAATTTAAACCTTGAAGATGCCTGTAAATAGTTGTAGGAAAACTGTCTACCTTTGGTAAAACTCTTCACATACACAATGATAGTTCCGAAAAATGATTAGAAACAGGTAAGAAACACTTGAAATGCTGGTACATAGAGCCGTTCTATCTTTATGTTCATGTTCAATCACGGAGTTTAGAGGTAGAATGCTGCGAAATGACGAGAGTACAGATCATGTTTACCATTCTGGCTACTTTAGATGATGTTTTTCCAAAGAAAGTGCTTTCAAACATTAAGAATTTCCATTTATAAATCTCAGAATATGTGTGAAGCTGATAAATGAAGAGAATACTGTTTATATTTACAGGTGATTCTGATTAGACTGGCGTTTTCTGAATGACTCAATTTAAACCGTGAAGAGTCCTGTTATACTTCTAGGAAAACTGTCTACTTTTGATAAAACGCTTAACATACACAATGATAGTCCCGAGAAATGATTAGAAACATGTAAGAAACACTTGAAATGCTGGTACATAGAGCCGTTCTATCTTTATGTTCATGTTCAATCACGGAGATTAGAGATAGAATGCTGCTGAATGACGAGAGTACAGATCATGTTTACCATTCTGGCTACTTTAGATGATGTATTTCCGAAGAATGTGCTTTCATACATTAAGAATTGCAGTTTATAGAGCTAGAATATGGGTATGAAGCTGATAAATGAAGAGAATACAGTTTATATTTACAACTGAGGCTGAATTGCCTGGCGTTTTCTGAATGGCACAATTTAAATCTTGAAGATTCCTGTGTATACTTCTAGGAAAACTGTCTCCTTTTGGTAAAACTCTAAAAATAAACAATGATAGTCCCGGAAATGATTAGAAACATGTAAGAAACACTTGAAATGCTGTTAAATAGAGCCATTCTATCTTTATGGCCTAGTTCAATCACTGAGATTACAGGTAAAACACTCAACTGAGGAGAGTAATGATGAAGTTTACAATTGTGGCTACTCTAGATGTTGTTTTTTCTAGGAAAGTGTATTCAAACATTAAGAATTGCTGTTTATAAAGCTCAGAATATGTATGAAGCTGATAAATAAAGAGAATATCGTTTATATTTACAAGTGATTCTAATTAGACTGGTGTTTTCTGAATGACTTAATTTAAACCTTGAAATGTCCTGTTATATTTCTAGGAAAACTTTCAACTTTTGATAAAACGCTTAATATACACAATGATAGTCCCGAGAAATGATTAGAAACATGTAAGAAACACTTGATATGCTGGTACATAGAGCCGTTCTATCTTTATGTTCATGTTCAATCTTGGAGATTAGAGATAGAATGCTGCGTGCGTAATGACGAGAGTACAGATAATGTTTACCATTCTGGCTACTTTAGATGATGTATTTCCGAAGAATGTGCTTTCATACCTTAAGAATTGCAGTTTATAGAGCTAGAATATGGGTATGAAGCTGAAAAATGAAGAGAATACTGTTTATATTTACAGGTGATTCTGAATAGCCTGGCGTTTTCTGAATGGCACAACTTAAATCTTGAAGATTCCTGTGTATACTTCTCGGAAAACTGTCTCCTTTTGGTAAAAATCTTAAAATACACAATGATAGTCCCGGAAATGATTAGAAACACATAAGAAACACTTTAAAGAGGGGTAAATAGAGCCGTTCTATCCTGATGGCCTAGTTCAATCACCGAGATTAGAGGTAGAAAACTCTCAAATGAAGAGAGTAATGATAATGCTTACAATTCCGGCTACTCTAGATGGTGTTTTTCCAAAGAAAGTGCTTCCAACATTAAGAATTGCTGTTTTATGAAGCTCAGAATATGTGTATGAGGCTGATAAATGAAGAGAATACTGTTTATATTTACAATTGAGGCTGAATTGCCTGGCATTTTCTTAATGACAAAGTTTACATCCTGAAGATTCTTGTATCTACTTTTGGAAAAATGTCTAATTTTGGTAAAACTCTTAAAATACAGTAGAAGAGTCCCGGGAAGTGATTAGAAACATGTAAGAAACACTTGAAATGCTGTTAAATAGAGCCGTTCTATCTTTATGGCCTAGTTCAATCACTGAGATTACAGGTAAAACACTCAACTGA
This sequence comes from Myotis yumanensis, assembly GCF_028538775.1. Lineage (NCBI taxonomy): Eukaryota > Metazoa > Chordata > Mammalia > Chiroptera > Vespertilionidae > Myotis > Myotis yumanensis. The sequence continues at coordinate 1,645,418 of NW_027223758.1, read as the reverse complement.
GGAGAGTAATGATGAAGTTTACAATTGTGTCTACTCTAGATGTTGTTTTTTCTAGGAAAGTGTATTAAAACATTAAGAATTAGTTTATAAAGCTCAGAATATGTATGAAGCTGATAAATAAAGAGAATATTGTTTATATTTACAGGTGATTCTAATTAGACTGGCCTTTTCTGAATGACTCAATTTAAACCTTGAAGAGTCCTGTTATATTTCGAGGAAAACTTTCTACTTTTGATAAAACGCTTAATATACACAATGATAGTCCCGAGAAATGATTAGAAACATGTAAGAAACACTTGATATGCTGGTACATAGAGCCGTTCTATCTTTATGTTCATGTTCAATCAGGGAGATTAGAGATAGAATGCTGCGTAATGACGAGAGTACAGATAATGTTTCCCATTCTGGCTACTTTAGATGATGTATTTCCGAAGAATGTGCTTTCATACATTAAGAATTGCAGTTTATAGAGCCAGAATATGGTTATGAAGCAGATAAATGAAGAGAATACTGTTTATATTTACAGGTGATTCTGAATAGCCTGGCGTTTTCTGAATGGCACAATTTAAATCTGAAGATTCCTGTGTATACTTCTAGGAAAACTGTCTCCTTTTGGTAAAACTCTTAAAATACACAATGATAGTCCCGGAAATGATTAGAAACATGTAAGAAACACTTGAAATGCTGTTAAATAGAGCCTTTCTATCTTTATGGCATAGTTCAATCACTGAGATTACAGGTAAAACACTCAACTGAGGAGAGTAATGATGAAGTTTACAATTGTGGCTACTCTAGATGTTGTTTTTTTCTAGGAAAGTGTATTCAAACATTAAGAATTGCTGTTTATAAAGCTCAGAATATGTATGAAGCTGATAAATAAAGAGAATATTTTTTATATTTACAGGTGATTCTAATTAGACTGGCGTTTTCTGAATGACTCAATTTAAACCTTGAATATTCCTGTGTATACTTCCAGGAAAACTTTCTACTTTTGATAAAACGCTTAATATACACAATGATAGTCCTGAGAAATGATTACAAACATGTAAGAAACACTTGATATGCAGGTACATAGAGCCGTTCTATCTTTATGTTCATGTTAATGAGGGGGATTAGAGATAGAATGGTGCGTAATGACGAGAGTACAGATAATGTTTCCCATTCTGGCTACTTTAGATGATGTATTTCGGAAGAATGTGCTTTCATACATTAAGAATTGCAGTTTATAGAGCAAGAATATGGGTATGAAGCTGATAAATGAAGAGAATACTGTTTATATTTACAACTGAGGCTGAATAGCCTGGCGTTTTCTGAATGGCACAATTTAAATCTTGAAGATTCCTGTGAATACTTCTAGGAAAACTGTCTAATTTTGGTAAATCTCTTAAAATACACAATGATAGTCCCGGAAATGATTAGAAACATGTAAGAAACACTTGAAATGCTGGTACTAGAGCCGTTCTATCTTTATGTTCATGTTCAATCACTGAGATTACAGGTAAAACACTCAACTGAGGAGAGTAATGATGAAGTTTACAATTGTGGCTACTCTAGATGTTGTTTTTTCTAGGAAAGTGTATTAAAACATTAAGAATTAGTTTATAAAGCTCAGAATATGTATGAAGCTGATAAATAAAGAGAATATTGTTTATATTTACAGGTGATTCTAATTAGACTGGTCTTTTCTGAATGACTCAATTTAAACCTTGAAGAGTCCTGTTATATTTCTAGGAAAACTTTCTACTTTTGATAAAACGCTTAATATACACAATGATAGTCCCGAGAAATGATTAGAAACATGTAAGAAACACTTGATATGCTGGTACATAGAGCCGTTCTATCTTTATGTTCATGTTCAATCAGGGAGATTAGAGATAGAATGCTGCGTAATGACGAGAGTACAGATAATGTTTCCCATTCTGGCTACTTTAGATGATGTATTTCCGAAGAATGTGCTTTCATACATTAAGAATTGCAGTTTATAGAGCCAGAATATGGTTATGAAGCAGATAAATGAAGAGAATACTGTTTATATTTACAGGTGATTCTGAATAGCCTGGCGTTTTCTGAATGGCACAATATAAATCTTGAAGATTCCTGTGTATACTTCTAGGAAAACTGTCTCCTTTTGGTAAAACTCTTAAAATACACAATGATAGTCCCGGAAATGATTAGAAACATGTAAGAAACACTTGAAATGCTGTTAAATAGAGCCGTTCTATCTTTATGGCATAGTTCAATCACTGAGATTACAGGTGAAACACTCAACTGAGGAGAGTAATGATGAAGTTTACAATTGTGGCTACTCTAGATGTTGTTTTTTTCTAGGGAAGTGTATTCAAACATTATGAATTGCTGTTTATAAAGCTCAGAATATGTATGAAGCTGATAAATAAAGAGAATATTGTTTATATTTACAGGTGATTCTAATTAGACTGGCGTGTTCTGAATGACTCATTTTAAACCTTGAATATTCCTGTGTATACTTCCAGGAAAACTTTCTACTTTTGATAAAACGCTTAATATACACAATGATAGTCCTGAGAAATGATTAGAAACATGTAAGAAACACTTGATATGCAGGTACATAGAGCCGTTCTATCTTTATGTTCATGTTAATGAGGGGGATTAGAGATAGAATGGTGCGTAATGACGAGAGTACAGATAATGTTTCCCATTCTGGCTACTTTAGATGATGTATTTCCGAAGAATGTGCTTTCATACATTAAGAATTGCAGTTTATAGAGCAAGAATATGGGTATGAAGCTGATAAATGAAGAGAATACTGTTTATATTTACAGGTGTTTCTGAATAGCCTGGCGTTTTCTGAATGGCACAATTTAAATCTTGAAGATTCCTGTGTATACTGCTAGGAAAACTATCTACTTTTGATAAAACTCTTAAAATACACAATGATAGTCCCGGAAATGATTAGAAACATGTAAGAAAGACTTTAAAGAGGGGTAAATAGAGCTGTTCTATCCTGAAGGCCTAGTTCAATCACCGAGATTAGAGGTAGAAAACTCTCAAATGAAGAGAGTAATGATAATGTTTACAATTTCGGCTACTCTAGATGGTGTTTTTCCAAAGAAAGTGCTTCCAACATTAAGAATTGCTGTTTTATTAAGCTCAGAATATGTGTATGAGGCTGATAAATGAAGAGAATACTGTTTATATTTACAATTGAGGCTGAATTGCCTGGCATTTTCTTAATGACAAAGTTTACATCCTGAAGATTCTTGTATCTACTTCTGGAAAAATGTCTAATTTTGGTAAAACTGTTAAAATACAGTAGAATAGTCCCGGGAAGTGATTAGAAACATGTAAGAAACACTTGAAATGCTGTTAAATAGAGCCGTTCTATCTTTATGGCCTAGTTCAATCACTGAGATTACAGGTAAAAACTCTCAACTGAGGAGAGTAATGATGAAGTTTACAATTGCGGCTACTCTAGATGTTGTTTTTTCTAGGAAAGTGTATTAAAACATTAAGAATTAGTTTATAAAGCTCAGAATATGTATGAAGCTGATAAATAAAGGGAATATTGTTTATATTTACAGGTGATTCTAATTAGACTGGCCTTTTCTGAATGACTCAATTTAAACCTTGAAGAGTCCTGTTATATTTCTAGGAAAACTTTCTACTTTTGATAAAACGCTTAATATACACAATGATAGTCCCGAGAAATGATTAGAAACATGTAAGAAACACTTGATATGCTGGTACATAGAGCCGTTCTATCTTTATGTTCATGTTCAATCAGGGAGATTAGAGATAGAATGCTGCGTAATGACGAGAGTACAGATAATGTTTCCCATTCTGGCTACTTTAGATGATGTATTTCCGAAGAATGTGCTTTCATACATTAAGAATTGCAGTTTATAGAGCCAGAATATGGTTATGAAGCAGATAAATGAAGAGAATACTGTTTATATTTACAGGTGATTCTGAATAGCCTCGCGTTTTCTGAATGGCACAATATAAATCTTGAAGATTCCTGTGTATACTTCTAGGAAAACTGTCTCCTTTTGGTAAAACTCTTAAAATACACAATGATAGTCCCGGAAATGATTAGAAACATGTAAGAAACACTTGAAATGCTGTTAAATAGAGCCGTTCTATCTTTATGGCATAGTTCAATCACTGAGATTACAGGTGAAACACTCAACTGAGGAGAGTAATGATGAAGTTTACAATTGTGGCTACTCTAGATGTTGTTTTTTCTAGGGAAGTGTATTCAAACATTAAGAATTGCTGTTTATAAAGCTCAGAATATGTATGAAGCTGATAAATAAAGAGAATATTGTTTATATTTACAGGTGATTCTAATTAGACTGGCGTTTTCTGAATGACTCAATTTAAACCTTGAATATTCCTGTGTATACTTCCAGGAATACTTTCTACTTTTGATAAAACGCTTAATATACACAATGATAGTCCTGAGAAATGATTAGAAACATGTAAGAAACACTTGATATGCAGGTACATAGAGCCGTTCTATCTTTATGTTCATGTTAATGAGGTGGATTAGAGATAGAATGGTGCGTAATGACGAGAGTACAGATAATGTTTCCCATTCTGGCTACTTTAGATGATGTATTTCCGAAGAATGTGCTTTCATACATTAAGAATTGCAGTTTATAGAGCAAGAATATGGGTATGAAGCTGATAAATGAAGAGAATACTGTTTATATTTACAGGTGTTTCTGAATAGCCTGGCGTTTTCTGAATGGCACAATTTAAATCTTGAAGATTCCTGTGTATACTGCTAGGAAAACTATCTACTTTTGATAAAACTCTTAAAATACACAATGATAGTCCCGGAAATGATTAGAAACATGTAAGAAAGACTTTAAAGAGGGGTAAATAGAGCTGTTCTATCCTGAAGGCCTAGTTCAATCACCGAGATTAGAGGTAGAAAACTCTCAAATGAAGAGAGTAATGATAATGTTTACAATTTCGGCTACTCTAGATGGTGTTTTTCCAAAGAAAGTGCTTCCAACATTAAGAATTGCTGTTTTATTAAGCTCAGAATATGTGTATGAGGCTGATAAATGAAGAGAATACTGTTTATATTTACAATTGAGGCTGAATTGCCTGGCATTTTCTTAATGACAAAGTTTACATCCTGAAGATTCTTGTATCTACTTCTGGAAAAATGTCTAATTTTGGTAAAACTCTTAAAATACAGTAGAATAGTCCCGGGAAGTGATTAGAAACATGTAAGAAACACTTGAAATGCTGTTAAATAGAGCCGTTCTATCTTTATGGCCTAGTTCAATCACTGAGATTACAGGTAAAAACTCTCAACTGAGGAGAGTAATGATGAAGTTTACAATTGCGGCTACTCTAGATGTTGTTTTTTCTAGGAAAGTGTATTCAAACATTAAGAATTGCTGTTTATAAAGCTCAGAATATGTATGAAGTTGATAAATAAAGAGAATACTGTTTATATTTACAGGTGATTCTGATTAGACTGGCGTTTTCTGAATGACTCAATTTTAACCTTGAAGAGTCCTGTTATATTTCTAGGAAAAGTTTCTACTTTTGATAAAACGCTTAATATACACAATGATAGTCCCGAGAAATGATTAGAAACATGTAAGAAACACTTGATATGCTGGTACATAGAGCCGTTCTATCTTTATGTTCATGTTCAATCTGGGAGATTAGAGATAGAATGCTGCGTAATGACGAGAGTACAGATCATGTTTACCATTCTGGCTACTTTAGATGATGTATTTCCGAAGAATGTGCTTTCATACCTTAAGAATTGCAGTTTATAGAGCTAGAATATGGGTATGTAGCTGATAAATGAAGAGAATACTGTTTATATTTACAGGTGATTCTGAATAGCCTGGCGTTTTCTGAATGGCACAATTTAAATCTTGAAGATTCCTGTGTATACTTCTAGGAAAACTGTCTCCTTTTGGTAAAAATCTTAAAATACACAATGATAGTCCCGGAAATGATTAGAAACACATAAGAAACACTTTAAAGAGGGGTAAATAGAGCCGTTCTATCCTGATGGCCTAGTTCAATCACCGAGATTAGAGGTAGAAAACTCTCAAATGAAGAGAGTAATGATAATGCTTACAATTCCGGCTACTCTAGATGGTGTTTTTCCAAAGAAAGTGCTTCCAACATTAAGAATTGCTGTTTTATGAAGCTCAGAATATGTGTATGAGGCTGATAAATGAAGAGAATACTGTTTATATTTACAATTGAGGCTGAATTGCCTGGCATTTTCTTAATGACAAAGTTTACATCCTGAAGATTCTTGTATCTACTTTTGGAAAAATGTCTAATTTTGGTAAAACTCTTAAAATACAGTAGAATAGTCCCGGGAAGTGATTAGAAACATGTAAGAAACACTTGAAATGCTGTTAAATAGAGCCGTTCTATCTTTATGGCCTAGTTCAATCACTGAGATTACAGGTAAAAACTCTCAACTGAGGAGAGTAATGATGAAGTCTACAATTGCGGCTACTCTAGATGTTGTTTTTTCTAGGAAAGTGTATTCAAACATTAAGAATTGCTGTTTATAAGGCTCAGAATATGTATGAAGCTGATAAATAAAGAGAATACTGTTTATATTTACAGGTTATTCTGATTAGACTGGCGTTTTCTGAATGACTCAATTTAAACCTTGAAGAGTCCTGTTATATTTCTAGGAAAACTTTCTACTTTTGATAAAACGCTTAATATACACAATGATAGTCCCGAGAAATGATTAGAAACATGTAGGAAACACTTGATATGCTGGTACATAGAGCCGTTCTATCTTTATGTTCATGTTCAATCAGGGAGATTAGAGATAGAATGGTGCGTAATGGCGAGAGTACAGATAATGTTTACCATTCTGGCTACTTTAGATGATGTATTTCCGAAGAATGTGCTTTCATACATTAAGAGTTGCAGTTTATAGAGCTAGATTATGGGTATGAAGCAGATAAATGAAGAGAATACTGTTAATATTTACAACTGAGACTGAATAGCCTGGCGTTTTCTGAATGGCACAATTTAAATCTTGAAGATTCCTGTGTATACTTCTAGGAAAACTGTCTGCTTTCGGTAAAGCTCTTAAAATACACAACGATAGTAACGGGAATGATTAGAAACATGTAGGAAACACTTGAAATGCTGTTAAATAGAGCCGTTCTATCTTTGTGGCCTAGTTCAATCACTGAGATAACAGGTAAAAACTCTCAACTGAGGAGAGTAATGATGAAGTTTACAATTGCGGCTACACTAGATGTTGTTTTTTCTAGGAAAGTGTATTCAAACATTAAGAATTGCTGTTTATAAAGCTCAGAATATGTATGAAGTTGATAAATAAAGAGAATACTGTTTATATTTACAGGTGATTCTGATTAGACTGGCGTTTTCTGAATGACTCAATTTTAACCTTGAAGAGTCCTGTTATATTTCTAGGAAAAGTTTCTACTTTTGATAAAACGCTTAATATACACAATGATAGTCCGGAGAAATGATTAGAAACATGTTAGAAAATCTTGATATGCTGGTACATAGAGCCATTCTATCTTTATGTTCATGTTCAATCAGGAGATTAGAGATAGAATGGTGCGTAATGACGAGAGTACAGATCATGTTTACCATTCTGGCTACTTTAGATGATGTATTTCCGAAGAATGTGCTTTCATACATTAAGAATTGCAGTTTATAGAGCTAGAATATGGGTATGAAGCTGATAAATGAAGAGAATACTGTTTATATTTACAACTGAGGCTGAATTGCCTAGCGTTTTCTGAATGGCACAATTTAAATCTTGAAGATTCCTGTGTATAATTCGAGGAAAACTGTCTACTTTTTGTAAAACTCTAAAAATAAACAATGATAGTCCCGGAAATTATTAGAAACATGTAAGAAACACTTTAAAGAGGGGTAAATAGAGCCGTTCTATCCTGATGGCCTAGTTCAATCACCGAGATTAGAGGTAGAAAACTCTCAAATGAAGAGAGTAATGATAATGATTACAATTCCAGCTACTCTAGATGTTGTTTTTCCATATAAAGTGCTTCCAACATTAAGAATTGCTGTTTTATTAAGCTCAGGATATGTTTATGAGGCTGATAAATGAAGAGAATACAGTTTATATATACAATCGAGACTGAATTGCCTGCCATTTTCTTAATGACAAAGTTTACATCCTGAAGATTCATGTATCTACTTCTGGACAAATGTCTAATTTTGGTAAAACTCTTAAAATACAGTAGAATAGTCCCGGGAAGTGATTAGAAAGATGTAATAAACACTTGAAATGCTGTTAAATAGAGCCGTTCTATCTTTATGGCCTAGTTCAATCACTGAGATTACAGGTAAAACCTCTCAACTGAGGAGAGTCATGATGAAGTTTACAATTGCGGCTACCCTAGATGTTGTTTTTTCTAGGAAAGTGTATTCAAACATTAAGAATTGCTGGTTATAAAGCTCAGAATATGTATGAAGCTGATAAATAAAGAGAATACTGTTTATATTTACAGGTGATTCTGATTAGACTGGCGTTTTCTGAATGACTCAATTTAAACCGTGAAGAGTCCTGTTATACTTCTAGGAAAACTGTCTACTTTTGATAAAACGCTTAACATACACAATGATAGTCCCGAGAAATGATTAGAAACATGTAAGAAACACTTGAAATGCTGGTACCTAGAGCCGTTCTATCTTTATGTTCATGTTCAATCACGGAGTTTAGAGGCAGAATGCTGCGAAATGACGAGAGTACAGATCATGTTTACCATTCTGGGTACTTTAGATGAAGTTTTTCCAAAGAAAGTGCTTTCAAACATTAAGAATTTCCATTTATAAAGCTCAGAATATGTGTGAAGCTGATAAATAAAGAGAATACTGTTTATATTTACAGGTGATTCTGATTAGACTGGTGTTTTCTGAATGACTCAATTTAAACCTTGAATAGTCCTGTTATACTTCTAGGAAAACTGTCTACTTTTGATGAAACGCTTAACATACACAATTATAGTCCTGAGAAATGATTAGAAACATGTAAGAAACACTTGAAATGCTGGTACCTAGAGCCGTTCTATCTTTATGTTCATGTTCAATCACGGAGTTTAGAGGTAGAATGCTGCGAAATGACGAGAGTACAGATCATGTTTACCATTCTGGCTACTTTAGATGATGTTTTTCCAAAGAAAGTGCTTTCAAACATTAAGAATTTCCATTTATAAAACTCAGAATATGTGTGAAGCTGATAAATGAAGAGAATACTGTTTATATTTACAGGTGATTCTGATTAGACTGGCGTTTACTGAATGACTCAATTTAAACCTTGAAGATGCCTGTAAATAGTTGTAGGAAAACTGTCTACCTTTGGTAAAACTCTTCACATACACAAAGATAGTTCCGAAAAATGATTAGAAACATGTTAGAAAAACTTGATATGCTGGTACATAGAGCCATTCTATCTTTATGTTCATGTTCAATCAGGAGATTAGAGATAGAATGGTGCGTAATGACGAGAGTACAGATAATGTTTACCATTCTGGCTACTTTAGATGATGTATTTCCGAAGAATGTGCTTACATATATTAAGAATTGTAGTTTATAGAGATAGAATATGGGTATGAAGCTGATAAATGAAGAGAATACTGTTTATATTTACAACTGAGGCTGATTAGCCTGGCGTTTTCTGATTGGCACCATTTAAATCTTGAAGATTCCTGTGTATACTTCGAGGAAAACTGTCTACTTTTGGTAAAACTCTTAAAATACACAATGATAGTCCCGGAAATTATTAGAAACACATAAGAAACACTTTAAAGAGGGGTAAATAGAGCCGTTCTATCCTGATGGCCTAGTTCAATCACCGAGATTAGAGGTAGAAAACTCTCAAATGAAGAGAGTAATGATAATGCTTACAATTCCGGCTACTCTAGATGGTGTTTTTCCAAAGAAAGTGCTTCCAACATTAAGAATTGCTGTTTTATGAAGCTCAGAATATGTGTATGAGGCTGATAAATGAAGAGAATACTGTTTATATTTACAATTGAGGCTGAATTGCCTGGCATTTTCTTAATGACAAAGTTTACACCCTGAAGATTCTTGTATCTACTTTTGGAAAAATGTCTAATTTTGGTAAAACTCTTAAAATACAGTAGAATAGTCCCGGGAAGTGATTAGAAACATGTAAGAAACACTTGAAATGCTGTTAAATAGAGCCGTTCTATCTTTATGGCCTAGTTCAATCACTGAGATTACAGGTAAAAACTCTCAACTGAGGAGAGTAATGATGAAGTCTACAATTGCGGCTACTCTAGATGTTGTTTTTTCTAGGAAAGTGTATTCAAACATTAAGAATTGCTGTTTATAAGGCTCAGAATATGTATGAAGCTGATAAATAAAGAGAATACTGTTTATATTTACAGGTGATTCTGATTAGACTGGCGTTTTCTGAATGACTCAATTTAAACCGTGAAGAGTCCTGTTATACTTCTAGGAAAACTGTCTACTTTTGATAAAACGCTTAACATACACAATGATAGTCCCGAGAAATGATTAGAAACATGTAAGAAACACTTGAAATGCTGGTACCTAGAGCCGTTCTATCTTTATGTTCATGTTCAATCACGGAGTTTAGAGGTAGAATGCTGTGAAATGACGAGAGTACAGATCATGTTTACCATTCTGGCTACTTTAGATGATGTTTTTCCAAAGAAAATGCTTTCAACCATTAAGAATTTCCATTTATAAAGCTCAGAATATTGTGAAGCTGATAAATGAAGAGAATACTGTTTATATTTACAGGTGATTCTGATTAGACTGGCGTTTACTGAATGACTCAATTTAAACCTTGAAGATGCCTGTAAATAGTTGTAGGAAAACTGTCTACCTTTGGTAAAACTCTTCACATACACAATGATAGTTCCGAAAAATGATTAGAAACATGTAAGAAACACTTGAAATGCTGGTACATAGAGCTGTTCAATCTTTATGTTCATGTTCAATCACGGAGATTAGAGATGGAATGCTGCGTAATGGTGAGAGTACAGATAATGTTTACCATTCTGGCTACTTTAGATGATGTATTTCTGAAGAATGTGCTTTCATACATTAAGAATTGCAGTTTATAGAGCTAGAATATGGGTATGAAGCTGATAAATGAAGAGAATACTGTTTATATTTACAGGTGATTCTGATTAGACTGGCGTTTACTGAATGACTCAATTTAAACCTTGAAGATGCCTGTAAATAGTTGTAGGAAAACTGTCTACCTTTGGTAAAACTCTTCACATACACAATGATAGTTCCGAAAAATGATTAGAAACAGGTAAGAAACACTTGAAATGCTGGTACATAGAGCCGTTCTATCTTTATGTTCATGTTCAATCACGGAGTTTAGAGGTAGAATGCTGCGAAATGACGAGAGTACAGATCATGTTTACCATTCTGGCTACTTTAGATGATGTTTTTCCAAAGAAAGTGCTTTCAAACATTAAGAATTTCCATTTATAAATCTCAGAATATGTGTGAAGCTGATAAATGAAGAGAATACTGTTTATATTTACAGGTGATTCTGATTAGACTGGCGTTTTCTGAATGACTCAATTTAAACCGTGAAGAGTCCTGTTATACTTCTAGGAAAACTGTCTACTTTTGATAAAACGCTTAACATACACAATGATAGTCCCGAGAAATGATTAGAAACATGTAAGAAACACTTGAAATGCTGGTACATAGAGCCGTTCTATCTTTATGTTCATGTTCAATCACGGAGATTAGAGATAGAATGCTGCTGAATGACGAGAGTACAGATCATGTTTACCATTCTGGCTACTTTAGATGATGTATTTCCGAAGAATGTGCTTTCATACATTAAGAATTGCAGTTTATAGAGCTAGAATATGGGTATGAAGCTGATAAATGAAGAGAATACAGTTTATATTTACAACTGAGGCTGAATTGCCTGGCGTTTTCTGAATGGCACAATTTAAATCTTGAAGATTCCTGTGTATACTTCGAGGAAAACTGTCTACTTTTGGTAAAACTCTAAAAATAAACAATGATAGTCCCGGAAATGATTAGAAACATGTAAGAAACACTTTAAAGAGGGGTAAATAGAGCCGTTCTATCCTGATGGCCTAGTTCAATCACCGAGATTAGAGGTAGAAAACTCTCAAATGAAGAGAGTAATGATAATGATTACAATTCCGGCTACTCTAGATGTTGTTTTTCCATATAAAGTGCTTCCAACATTAAGAATTGCTGTTTTATTAAGCTCAGGATATGTGTATGAGGCTGATAAATGAAGAGAATACTGTTTATATTTACAATTGAGACTGAATTGCCTGGCATTTTCTTAATGACAAAGTTTACATCCTGAAGATTCATGTATCTACTTCTGTCAAATGTCTAATTTTGGTAAAACTCTTAAAATACAGTAGAATAGTCCCGGGAAGTGATTAGAAAGATGTAATAAACACTTGAAATGCTGTTAAATAGAGCCGTTCTATCTTTATGGCCTAGTTCAATCACTGAGATTACAGGTAAAACCTCTCAACTGAGGAGAGTCATGATGAAGTTTACAATTGCGGCTACCCTAGATGTTGTTTTTTCTAGGAAAGTGTATTCAAACATTAAGAATTGCTGGTTATAAAGCTCAGAATATGTATGAAGCTGATAAATAAAGAGAATACTGTTTATATTTACAGGTGATTCTGATTAGACTGGCGTTTTCTGAATGACTCAATTTAAACCGTGAAGAGTCCTGTTATACTTCTAGGAAAACTGTCTACTTTTGATAAAACGCTTAACATACACAATGATAGTCCCGAGAAATGATTAGAAACATGTAAGAAACACTTGAAATGCTGGTACCTAGAGCCGTTCTATCTTTATGTTCATGTTCAATCACGGAGTTTAGAGGCAGAATGCTGCGAAATGACGAGAGTACAGATCATGTTTACCATTCTGGGTACTTTAGATGAAGTTTTTCCAAAGAAAGTGCTTTCAAACATTAAGAATTTCCATTTATAAAGCTCAGAATATGTGTGAAGCTGATAAATAAAGAGAATACTGTTTATATTTACAGGTGATTCTGATTAGACTGGTGTTTTCTGAATGACTCAATTTAAACCTTGAATAGTCCTGTTATACTTCTAGGAAAACTGTCTACTTTTGATGAAACGCTTAACATACACAATTATAGTCCTGAGAAATGATTAGAAACATGTAAGAAACACTTGAAATGCTGGTACCTAGAGCCGTTCTATCTTTATGTTCATGTTCAATCACGGAGTTTAGAGGTAGAATGCTGCGAAATGACGAGAGTACAGATCATGTTTACCATTCTGGCTACTTTAGATGATGTTTTTCCAAAGAAAGTGCTTTCAAACATTAAGAATTTCCATTTATAAAACTCAGAATATGTGTGAAGCTGATAAATGAAGAGAATACTGTTTATATTTACAGGTGATTCTGATTAGACTGGCGTTTACTGAATGACTCAATTTAAACCTTGAAGATGCCTGTAAATAGTTGTAGGAAAACTGTCTACCTTTGGTAAAACTCTTCACATACACAAAGATAGTTCCGAAAAATGATTAGAAACATGTTAGAAAAACTTGATATGCTGGTACATAGAGCCATTCTATCTTTATGTTCATGTTCAATCAGGAGATTAGAGATAGAATGGTGCGTAATGACGAGAGTACAGATAATGTTTACCATTCTGGCTACTTTAGATGATGTATTTCCGAAGAATGTGCTTACATATATTAAGAATTGTAGTTTATAGAGATAGAATATGGGTATGAAGCTGATAAATGAAGAGAATACTGTTTATATTTACAACTGAGGCTGATTAGCCTGGCGTTTTCTGATTGGCACCATTTAAATCTTGAAGATTCCTGTGTATACTTCGAGGAAAACTGTCTACTTTTGGTAAAACTCTTAAAATACACAATGATAGTCCCGGAAATTATTAGAAACACATAAGAAACACTTTAAAGAGGGGTAAATAGAGCCGTTCTATCCTGATGGCCTAGTTCAATCACCGAGATTAGAGGTAGAAAACTCTCAAATGAAGAGAGTAATGATAATGCTTACAATTCCGGCTACTCTAGATGGTGTTTTTCCAAAGAAAGTGCTTCCAACATTAAGAATTGCTGTTTTATGAAGCTCAGAATATGTGTATGAGGCTGATAAATGAAGAGAATACTGTTTATATTTACAATTGAGGCTGAATTGCCTGGCATTTTCTTAATGACAAAGTTTACACCCTGAAGATTCTTGTATCTACTTTTGGAAAAATGTCTAATTTTGGTAAAACTCTTAAAATACAGTAGAATAGTCCCGGGAAGTGATTAGAAACATGTAAGAAACACTTGAAATGCTGTTAAATAGAGCCGTTCTATCTTTATGGCCTAGTTCAATCACTGAGATTACAGGTAAAAACTCTCAACTGAGGAGAGTAATGATGAAGTCTACAATTGCGGCTACTCTAGATGTTGTTTTTTCTAGGAAAGTGTATTCAAACATTAAGAATTGCTGTTTATAAGGCTCAGAATATGTATGAAGCTGATAAATAAAGAGAATACTGTTTATATTTACAGGTGATTCTGATTAGACTGGCGTTTTCTGAATGACTCAATTTAAACCGTGAAGAGTCCTGTTATACTTCTAGGAAAACTGTCTACTTTTGATAAAACGCTTAACATACACAATGATAGTCCCGAGAAATGATTAGAAACATGTAAGAAACACTTGAAATGCTGGTACCTAGAGCCGTTCTATCTTTATGTTCATGTTCAATCACGGAGTTTAGAGGTAGAATGCTGTGAAATGACGAGAGTACAGATCATGTTTACCATTCTGGCTACTTTAGATGATGTTTTTCCAAAGAAAATGCTTTCAACCATTAAGAATTTCCATTTATAAAGCTCAGAATATTGTGAAGCTGATAAATGAAGAGAATACTGTTTATATTTACAGGTGATTCTGATTAGACTGGCGTTTACTGAATGACTCAATTTAAACCTTGAAGATGCCTGTAAATAGTTGTAGGAAAACTGTCTACCTTTGGTAAAACTCTTCACATACACAATGATAGTTCCGAAAAATGATTAGAAACATGTAAGAAACACTTGAAATGCTGGTACATAGAGCTGTTCAATCTTTATGTTCATGTTCAATCACGGAGATTAGAGATGGAATGCTGCGTAATGGTGAGAGTACAGATAATGTTTACCATTCTGGCTACTTTAGATGATGTATTTCTGAAGAATGTGCTTTCATACATTAAGAATTGCAGTTTATAGAGCTAGAATATGGGTATGAAGCTGATAAATGAAGAGAATACTGTTTATATTTACAGGTGATTCTGATTAGACTGGCGTTTACTGAATGACTCAATTTAAACCTTGAAGATGCCTGTAAATAGTTGTAGGAAAACTGTCTACCTTTGGTAAAACTCTTCACATACACAATGATAGTTCCGAAAAATGATTAGAAACAGGTAAGAAACACTTGAAATGCTGGTACATAGAGCCGTTCTATCTTTATGTTCATGTTCAATCACGGAGTTTAGAGGTAGAATGCTGCGAAATGACGAGAGTACAGATCATGTTTACCATTCTGGCTACTTTAGATGATGTTTTTCCAAAGAAAGTGCTTTCAAACATTAAGAATTTCCATTTATAAATCTCAGAATATGTGTGAAGCTGATAAATGAAGAGAATACTGTTTATATTTACAGGTGATTCTGATTAGACTGGCGTTTTCTGAATGACTCAATTTAAACCGTGAAGAGTCCTGTTATACTTCTAGGAAAACTGTCTACTTTTGATAAAACGCTTAACATACACAATGATAGTCCCGAGAAATGATTAGAAACATGTAAGAAACACTTGAAATGCTGGTACATAGAGCCGTTCTATCTTTATGTTCATGTTCAATCACGGAGATTAGAGATAGAATGCTGCTGAATGACGAGAGTACAGATCATGTTTACCATTCTGGCTACTTTAGATGATGTATTTCCGAAGAATGTGCTTTCATACATTAAGAATTGCAGTTTATAGAGCTAGAATATGGGTATGAAGCTGATAAATGAAGAGAATACAGTTTATATTTACAACTGAGGCTGAATTGCCTGGCGTTTTCTGAATGGCACAATTTAAATCTTGAAGATTCCTGTGTATACTTCGAGGAAAACTGTCTACTTTTGGTAAAACTCTAAAAATAAACAATGATAGTCCCGGAAATGATTAGAAACATGTAAGAAACACTTTAAAGAGGGGTAAATAGAGCCGTTCTATCCTGATGGCCTAGTTCAATCACCGAGATTAGAGGTAGAAAACTCTCAAATGAAGAGAGTAATGATAATGATTACAATTCCGGCTACTCTAGATGTTGTTTTTCCATATAAAGTGCTTCCAACATTAAGAATTGCTGTTTTATTAAGCTCAGGATATGTGTATGAGGCTGATAAATGAAGAGAATACTGTTTATATTTACAATTGAGACTGAATTGCCTGGCATTTTCTTAATGACAAAGTTTACATCGTGAAGATTCATGTATCTACTTCTGTCAAATGTCTAATTTTGGTAAAACTCTTAAAATACAGTAGAATAGTCCCGGGAAGTGATTAGAAAGATGTAATAAACACTTGAAATGCTGTTAAATAGAGCCGTTCTATCTTTATGGCCTAGTTCAATCACTGAGATTACAGGTAAAACCTCTCAACTGAGGAGAGTCATGATGAAGTTTACAATTGCGGCTACCCTAGATGTTGTTTTTTCTAGGAAAGTGTATTCAAACATTAAGAATTGCTGGTTATAAAGCTCAGAATATGTATGAAGCTGATAAATAAAGAGAATACTGTTTATATTTACAGGTGATTCTGATTAGACTGGCGTTTTCTGAATGACTCAATTTAAACCGTGAAGAGTCCTGTTATACTTCTAGGAAAACTGTCTACTTTTGATAAAACGCTTAATATACACAATGATAGTCCCGAGAAATGATTAGAAACATGTAAGAAACACTTGAAATGCTGGTACCTAGAGCCGTTCTATCTTTATGTTCATGTTCAATCACGGAGTTTAGAGGTAGAATGCTGCGAAATGACAAGAGTACAGATAATGTTTATCATTCTGGCTACTTTAGATGATGTTTTTCCAAAGAAAATGCTTTCAACCATTAAGAATTTCCATTTATAAAGCTCAGAATATGTGTGAAGCTGATAAATGAAGAGAATACTGTTTATATTTACAGGTGATTCTGATTAGACTGGCGTTTACTGAATGACTCAATTTAAACCTTGAAGATGCCTGTAAATAGTTGTAGGAAAACTGTCTACCTTTGGTAAAACTCTTCACATACACAATGATAGTTCCGAAAAATGATTAGAAACATGTAAGAAACACTTGAAATGCTGGTACATAGAGCTGTTCAATCTTTATGTTCATGTTCAATCACGGAGATTAGAGATGGAATGCTGAGTAACGGTGAGAGTACAGAAAATGTTTACCATTCTGGCTACTTTAGATGATGTATTTCTGAAGAATGTGCTTTCATACATTAAGAATTGCAGTTTATAGAGCTAGAATATGGGTATGAAGCTGATAAATGAAGAGAATACTGTTTATATTTACAGGTGATTCTGATTAGACTGGCGTTTACTGAATGACTCAATTTAAACCTTGAAGATGCCTGTAAATAGTTGTAGGAAAACTGTCTACCTTTGGTAAAACTCTTCACATACACAATGATAGTTCCGAAAAATGATTAGAAACAGGTAAGAAACACTTGAAATGCTGGTACATAGAGCCGTTCTATCTTTATGTTCATGTTCAATCACGGAGTTTAGAGGTAGAATGCTGCGAAATGACGAGAGTACAGATCATGTTTACCATTCTGGCTACTTTAGATGATGTTTTTCCAAAGAAAGTGCTTTCAAACATTAAGAATTTCCATTTATAAATCTCAGAATATGTGTGAAGCTGATAAATGAAGAGAATACTGTTTATATTTACAGGTGATTCTGATTAGACTGGCGTTTTCTGAATGACTCAATTTAAACCGTGAAGAGTCCTGTTATACTTCTAGGAAAACTGTCTACTTTTGATAAAACGCTTAACATACACAATGATAGTCCCGAGAAATGATTAGAAACATGTAAGAAACACTTGAAATGCTGGTACATAGAGCCGTTCTATCTTTATGTTCATGTTCAATCACGGAGATTAGAGATAGAATGCTGCTGAATGACGAGAGTACAGATCATGTTTACCATTCTGGCTACTTTAGATGATGTATTTCCGAAGAATGTGCTTTCATACATTAAGAATTGCAGTTTATAGAGCTAGAATATGGGTATGAAGCTGATAAATGAAGAGAATACAGTTTATATTTACAACTGAGGCTGAATTGCCTGGCGTTTTCTGAATGGCACAATTTAAATCTTGAAGATTCCTGTGTATACTTCGAGGAAAACTGTCTACTTTTGGTAAAACTCTAAAAATAAACAATGATAGTCCCGGAAATGATTAGAAACATGTAAGAAACACTTTAAAGAGGGGTAAATAGAGCCGTTCTATCCTGATGGCCTAGTTCAATCACCGAGATTAGAGGTAGAAAACTCTCAAATGAAGAGAGTAATGATGATTACAATTCCGGCTACTCTAGATGTTGTTTTTCCATATAAAGTGCTTCCAACATTAAGAATTGCTGTTTTATTAAGCTCAGGATATGTGTATGAGGCTGATAAATGAAGAGAATACTGTTTATATTTACAATTGAGACTGAATTGCCTGGCATTTTCTTAATGACAAAGTTTACATCCTGAAGATTCATGTATCTACTTCTGTCAAATGTCTAATTTTGGTAAAACTCTTAAAATACAGTAGAATAGTCCCGGGAAGTGATTAGAAAGATGTAATAAACACTTGAAATGCTGTTAAATAGAGCCGTTCTATCTTTATGGCCTAGTTCAATCACTGAGATTACAGGTAAAACCTCTCAACTGAGGAGAGTCATGATGAAGTTTACAATTGCGGCTACCCTAGATGTTGTTTTTTCTAGGAAAGTGTATTCAAACATTAAGAATTGCTGGTTATAAAGCTCAGAATATGTATGAAGCTGATAAATAAAGAGAATACTGTTTATATTTACAGGTGATTCTGATTAGACTGGCGTTTTCTGAATGACTCAATTTAAACCGTGAAGAGTCCTGTTATACTTCTAGGAAAACTGTCTACTTTTGATAAAACGCTTAATATACACAATGATAGTCCCGAGAAATGATTAGAAACATGTAAGAAACACTTGAAATGCTGGTACCTAGAGCCGTTCTATCTTTATGTTCATGTTCAATCACGGAGTTTAGAGGTAGAATGCTGCGAAATGACAAGAGTACAGATAATGTTTATCATTCTGGCTACTTTAGATGATGTTTTTCCAAAGAAAATGCTTTCAACCATTAAGAATTTCCATTTATAAAGCTCAGAATATGTGTGAAGCTGATAAATGAAGAGAATACTGTTTATATTTACAGGTGATTCTGATTAGACTGGCGTTTACTGAATGACTCAATTTAAACCTTGAAGATGCCTGTAAATAGTTGTAGGAAAACTGTCTACCTTTGGTAAAACTCTTCACATACACAATGATAGTTCCGAAAAATGATTAGAAACATGTAAGAAACACTTGAAATGCTGGTACATAGAGCTGTTCAATCTTTATGTTCATGTTCAATCACGGAGATTAGAGATGGAATGCTGAGTAACGGTGAGAGTACAGAAAATGTTTACCATTCTGGCTACTTTAGATGATGTATTTCTGAAGAATGTGCTTTCATACATTAAGAATTGCAGTTTATAGAGCTAGAATATGGGTATGAAGCTGATAAATGAAGAGAATACTGTTTATATTTACAGGTGATTCTGATTAGACTGGCGTTTACTGAATGACTCAATTTAAACCTTGAAGATGCCTGTAAATAGTTGTAGGAAAACTGTCTACCTTTGGTAAAACTCTTCACATACACAATGATAGTTCCGAAAAATGATTAGAAACAGGTAAGAAACACTTGAAATGCTGGTACATAGAGCCGTTCTATCTTTATGTTCATGTTCAATCACGGAGTTTAGAGGTAGAATGCTGCGAAATGACGAGAGTACAGATCATGTTTACCATTCTGGCTACTTTAGATGATGTTTTTCCAAAGAAAGTGCTTTCAAACATTAAGAATTTCCATTTATAAATCTCAGAATATGTGTGAAGCTGATAAATGAAGAGAATACTGTTTATATTTACAGGTGATTCTGATTAGACTGGCGTTTTCTGAATGACTCAATTTAAACCGTGAAGAGTCCTGTTATACTTCTAGGAAAACTGTCTACTTTTGATAAAACGCTTAACATACACAATGATAGTCCCGAGAAATGATTAGAAACATGTAAGAAACACTTGAAATGCTGGTACATAGAGCCGTTCTATCTTTATGTTCATGTTCAATCACGGAGATTAGAGATAGAATGCTGCTGAATGACGAGAGTACAGATCATGTTTACCATTCTGGCTACTTTAGATGATGTATTTCTGAAGAATGTGCTTTCATACATTAAGAATTGCAGTTTATAGAGCTAGAATATGGGTATGAAGCTGATAAATGAAGAGAATACAGTTTATATTTACAACTGAGGCTGAATTGCCTGGCGTTTTCTGAATGGCACAATTTAAATCTTGAAGATTCCTGTGTATACTTCGAGGAAAACTGTCTACTTTTGGTAAAACTCTAAAAATAAACAATGATAGTCCCGGAAATGATTAGAAACATGTAAGAAACACTTTAAAGAGGGGTAAATAGAGCCGTTCTATCCTGATGGCCTAGTTCAATCACCGAGATTAGAGGTAGAAAACTCTCAAATGAAGAGAGTAATGATAATGATTACAATTCCGGCTACTCTAGATGTTGTTTTTCCATATAAAGTGCTTCCAACATTAAGAATTGCTGTTTTATTAAGCTCAGGATATGTGTATGAGGCTGATAAATGAAGAGAATACTGTTTATATTTACAATTGAGACTGAATTGCCTGGCATTTTCTTAATGACAAAGTTTACATCCTGAAGATTCATGTATCTACTTCTGTCAAATGTCTAATTTTGGTAAAACTCTTAAAATACAGTAGAATAGTCCCGGGAAGTGATTAGAAAGATGTAATAAACACTTGAAATGCTGTTAAATAGAGCCGTTCTATCTTTATGGCCTAGTTCAATCACTGAGATTACAGGTAAAACCTCTCAACTGAGGAGAGTCATGATGAAGTTTACAATTGCGGCCACCCTAGATGTTGTTTTTTCTAGGAAAGTGTATTCAAACATTAAGAATTGCTGGTTATAAAGCTCAGAATATGTATGAAGCTGATAAATAAAGAGAATACTGTTTATATTTACAGGTGATTCTGATTAGACTGGCGTTTTCTGAATGACTCAATTTAAACCGTGAAGAGTCCTGTTATACTTCTAGGAAAACTGTCTACTTTTGATAAAACGCTTAATATACACAATGATAGTCCCGAGAAATGATTAGAAACATGTAAGAAACACTTGAAATGCTGGTACCTAGAGCCGTTCTATCTTTATGTTCATGTTCAATCACGGAGTTTAGAGGTAGAATGCTGCGAAATGACAAGAGTACAGATAATGTTTATCATTCTGGCTACTTTAGATGATGTTTTTCCAAAGAAAATGCTTTCAACCATTAAGAATTTCCATTTATAAAGCTCAGAATATGTGTGAAGCTGATAAATGAAGAGAATACTGTTTATATTTACAGGTGATTCTGATTAGACTGGCGTTTACTGAATGACTCAATTTAAACCTTGAAGATGCCTGTAAATAGTTGTAGGAAAACTGTCTACCTTTGGTAAAACTCTTCACATACACAATGATAGTTCCGAAAAATGATTAGAAACATGTAAGAAACACTTGAAATGCTGGTACATAGAGCTGTTCAATCTTTATGTTCATGTTCAATCACGGAGATTAGAGATGGAATGCTGAGTAACGGTGAGAGTACAGAAAATGTTTACCATTCTGGCTACTTTAGATGATGTATTTCTGAAGAATGTGCTTTCATACATTAAGAATTGCAGTTTATAGAGCTAGAATATGGGTATGAAGCTGATAAATGAAGAGAATACTGTTTATATTTACAGGTGATTCTGATTAGACTGGCGTTTACTGAATGACTCAATTTAAACCTTGAAGATGCCTGTAAATAGTTGTAGGAAAACTGTCTACCTTTGGTAAAACTCTTCACATACACAATGATAGTTCCGAAAAATGATTAGAAACATGTAAGAAACACTTGAAATGCTGGTACATAGAGCCGTTCTATCTTTATGTTCATGTTCAATCACGGAGTTTAGAGGTAGAATGCTGCGAAATGACGAGAGTACAGATCATGTTTACCATTCTGGCTACTTTAGATGATGTTTTTCCAAAGAAAGTGCTTTCAAACATTAAGAATTTCCATTTATAAATCTCAGAATATGTGTGAAGCTGATAAATGAAGAGAATACTGTTTATATTTACAGGTGATTCTGATTAGACTGGCGTTTTCTGAATGACTCAATTTAAACCGTGAAGAGTCCTGTTATACTTCTAGGAAAACTGTCTACTTTTGATAAAACGCTTAACATACACAATGATAGTCCCGAGAAATGATTAGAAACATGTAAGAAACACTTGAAATGCTGGTACATAGAGCCGTTCTATCTTTATGTTCATGTTCAATCACGGAGATTAGAGATAGAATGCTGCATAATGACGAGAGTACAGATCATGTTTACCATTCTGGCTACTTTAGATGATGTATTTCCGAAGAATGTGCTTTCATACATTAAGAATTGCAGTTTATAGAGCTAGAATATGGGTATGAAGCTGATAAATGAAGAGAATACTGTTTATATTTACAACTGAGGCTGAATTGCCTGGCGTTTTCTGAATGGCACAATTTAAATCTTGAAGATTCCTGTGTATACTTCGAGGAAAACTGTCTACTTTTGGTAAAACTCTAAAAATAAACAATGATAGTCCCGGAAATGATTAGAAACATGTAAGAAACACTTTAAAGAGGGGTAAATAGAGCCGTTCTATCCTGATGGCCTAGTTCAATCACCGAGATTAGAGGTAGAAAACTCTCAAATGAAGAGAGTAATGATAATGATTACAATTCCGGCTACTCTAGATGTTGTTTTTCCATATAAAGTGCTTCCAACATTAAGAATTGCTGTTTTATTAAGCTCAGGATATGTGTATGAGGCTGATAAATGAAGAGAATACTGTTTATATATACAATCGAGACTGAATTGCCTGGCATTTTCTTAATGACAAAGTTTACATCCTGAAGATTCATGTATCTACTTCTGGAAAAATGTCTAATTTTGGTAAAACTCTTAAAATACAGTAGAATAGTCCCGGGAAGTGATTAGAAACATGTAAGAAACACTTGAAATGCTGTTAAAAAGAGCAGTTCTATCTTTATGGCCTAGTTCAATCACTGAGATTACAGGTAAAACCTCTCAACTGAGGAGAGTAATGATGAAGTTTACAATTGCGGCTACCCTAGATGTTGTTTTTTCTAGGAAAGTGTATTCAAACATTAAGAATTGCTGGTTATAAAGCTCAGAATATGTATGAAGCTGATAAATAAAGAGAATACTGTTTATATTTACAGGTGATTCTGATTAGACTGGCGTTTTCTGAATGACTCAATTTTAACCTTAAAGATGCCTGTAAATAGTTGTAGGAAAACTGTCTACCTTTGGTAAAACTCTTCACATACACAAAGATAGTTCCGAAAAATGATTAGAAACATGTAAGAAACACTTGAAATGCTGGTACCTAGAGCCGTTCTATCTTTATGTTCATGTTCAATCACGGAGTTTAGAGGCAGAATGCTGCGAAATGACGAGAGTACAGATCATGTTTACCATTCTGGGTACTTTAGATGAAGTTTTTCCAAAGAAAGTGCTTTCAAACATTAAGAATTTCCATTTATAAAGCTCAGAATATGTGTGAAGCTGATAAATAAAGAGAATACTGTTTATATTTACAGGTGATTCTGATTAGACTGGTGTTTTCTGAATGACTCAATTTAAACCTTGAATAGTCCTGTTATACTTCTAGGAAAACTGTCTACTTTTGATAAAACGCTTAACATACACAATTACAGTCCTGAGAAATGATTAGAAACATGTAAGAAACACTTGAAATGCTGGTACCTAGAGCCGTTCTATCTTTATGTTCATGTTCAATCACGGAGTTTAGAGGTAGAATGCTGCGAAATGACGAGAGTACAGATCATGTTTACCATTCTGGCTACTTTAGATGATGTTTTTCCAAAGAAAGTGCTTTCAAACATTAAGAATTTCCATTTATAAAACTCAGAATATGTGTGAAGCTGATAAATGAAGAGAATACTGTTTATATTTACAGGTGATTCTGATTAGACTGGCGTTTACTGAATGACTCAATTTAAACCTTGAAGATGCCTGTAAATAGTTGTAGGAAAACTGTCTACCTTTGGTAAAACTCTTCACATACACAATGATAGTTCCGAAAAATGATTAGAAACATGTAAGAAACACTTGAAATGCTGGTACATAGAGCTGTTCAATCTTTATGTTCATGTTCAATCACGGAGATTAGAGATGGAATGCTGAGTAACGGTGAGAGTACAGAAAATGTTTACCATTCTGGCTACTTTAGATGATGTATTTCTGAAGAATGTGCTTTCATACATTAAGAATTGCAGTTTATAGAGCTAGAATATGGGTATGAAGCTGATAAATGAAGAGAATACTGTTTATATTTACAGGTGATTCTGATTAGACTGGCGTTTACTGAATGACTCAATTTAAACCTTGAAGATGCCTGTAAATAGTTGTAGGAAAACTGTCTACCTTTGGTAAAACTCTTCACATACACAATGATAGTTCCGAAAAATGATTAGAAACAGGTAAGAAACACTTGAAATGCTGGTACATAGAGCCGTTCTATCTTTATGTTCATGTTCAATCACGGAGTTTAGAGGTAGAATGCTGCGAAATGACGAGAGTACAGATCATGTTTACCATTCTGGCTACTTTAGATGATGTTTTTCCAAAGAAAGTGCTTTCAAACATTAAGAATTTCCATTTATAAATCTCAGAATATGTGTGAAGCTGATAAATGAAGAGAATACTGTTTATATTTACAGGTGATTCTGATTAGACTGGCGTTTTCTGAATGACTCAATTTAAACCGTGAAGAGTCCTGTTATACTTCTAGGAAAACTGTCTACTTTTGATAAAACGCTTAACATACACAATGATAGTCCCGAGAAATGATTAGAAACATGTAAGAAACACTTGAAATGCTGGTACATAGAGCCGTTCTATCTTTATGTTCATGTTCAATCACGGAGATTAGAGATAGAATGCTGCTGAATGACGAGAGTACAGATCATGTTTACCATTCTGGCTACTTTAGATGATGTATTTCCGAAGAATGTGCTTTCATACATTAAGAATTGCAGTTTATAGAGCTAGAATATGGGTATGAAGCTGATAAATGAAGAGAATACAGTTTATATTTACAACTGAGGCTGAATTGCCTGGCGTTTTCTGAATGGCACAATTTAAATCTTGAAGATTCCTGTGTATACTTCGAGGAAAACTGTCTACTTTTGGTAAAACTCTAAAAATAAACAATGATAGTCCCGGAAATGATTAGAAACATGTAAGAAACACTTTAAAGAGGGGTAAATAGAGCCGTTCTATCCTGATGGCCTAGTTCAATCACCGAGATTAGAGGTAGAAAACTCTCAAATGAAGAGAGTAATGATAATGATTACAATTCCGGCTACTCTAGATGTTGTTTTTCCATATAAAGTGCTTCCAACATTAAGAATTGCTGTTTTATTAAGCTCAGGATATGTGTATGAGGCTGATAAATGAAGAGAATACTGTTTATATTTACAATTGAGACTGAATTGCCTGGCATTTTCTTAATGACAAAGTTTACATCCTGAAGATTCATGTATCTACTTCTGTCAAATGTCTAATTTTGGTAAAACTCTTAAAATACAGTAGAATAGTCCCGGGAAGTGATTAGAAAGATGTAATAAACACTTGAAATGCTGTTAAATAGAGCCGTTCTATCTTTATGGCCTAGTTCAATCACTGAGATTACAGGTAAAACCTCTCAACTGAGGAGAGTCATGATGAAGTTTACAATTGCGGCCACCCTAGATGTTGTTTTTTCTAGGAAAGTGTATTCAAACATTAAGAATTGCTGGTTATAAAGCTCAGAATATGTATGAAGCTGATAAATAAAGAGAATACTGTTTATATTTACAGGTGATTCTGATTAGACTGGCGTTTTCTGAATGACTCAATTTAAACCGTGAAGAGTCCTGTTATACTTCTAGGAAAACTGTCTACTTTTGATAAAACGCTTAATATACACAATGATAGTCCCGAGAAATGATTAGAAACATGTAAGAAACACTTGAAATGCTGGTACCTAGAGACGTTCTATCTTTATGTTCATGTTCAATCACGGAGTTTAGAGGTAGAATGCTGCGAAATGACAAGAGTACAGATAATGTTTATCATTCTGGCTACTTTAGATGATGTTTTTCCAAAGAAAATGCTTTCAACCATTAAGAATTTCCATTTATAAAGCTCAGAATATGTGTGAAGCTGATAAATGAAGAGAATACTGTTTATATTTACAGGTGATTCTGATTAGACTGGCGTTTACTGAATGACTCAATTTAAACCTTGAAGATGCCTGTAAATAGTTGTAGGAAAACTGTCTACCTTTGGTAAAACTCTTCACATACACAATGATAGTTCCGAAAAATGATTAGAAACATGTAAGAAACACTTGAAATGCTGGTACATAGAGCTGTTCAATCTTTATGTTCATGTTCAATCACGGAGATTAGAGATGGAATGCTGAGTAACGGTGAGAGTACAGAAAATGTTTACCATTCTGGCTACTTTAGATGATGTATTTCTGAAGAATGTGCTTTCATACATTAAGAATTGCAGTTTATAGAGCTAGAATATGGGTATGAAGCTGATAAATGAAGAGAATACTGTTTATATTTACAGGTGATTCTGATTAGACTGGCGTTTACTGAATGACTCAATTTAAACCTTGAAGATGCCTGTAAATAGTTGTAGGAAAACTGTCTACCTTTGGTAAAACTCTTCACATACACAATGATAGTTCCGAAAAATGATTAGAAACATGTAAGAAACACTTGAAATGCTGGTACATAGAGCCGTTCTATCTTTATGTTCATGTTCAATCACGGAGTTTAGAGGTAGAATGCTGCGAAATGACGAGAGTACAGATCATGTTTACCATTCTGGCTACTTTAGATGATGTTTTTCCAAAGAAAGTGCTTTCAAACATTAAGAATTTCCATTTATAAATCTCAGAATATGTGTGAAGCTGATAAATGAAGAGAATACTGTTTATATTTACAGGTGATTCTGATTAGACTGGCGTTTTCTGAATGACTCAATTTAAACCGTGAAGAGTCCTGTTATACTTCTAGGAAAACTGTCTACTTTTGATAAAACGCTTAACATACACAATTACAGTCCTGAGAAATGATTAGAAACATGTAAGAAACACTTGAAATGCTGGTACCTAGAGCCGTTCTATCTTTATGTTCATGTTCAATCACGGAGTTTAGAGGTAGAATGCTGCGAAATGACGAGAGTACAGATCATGTTTACCATTCTGGCTACTTTAGATGATGTTTTTCCAAAGAAAGTGCTTTCAAACATTAAGAATTTCCATTTATAAAACTCAGAATATGTGTGAAGCTGATAAATGAAGAGAATACTGTTTATATTTACAGGTGATTCTGATTAGACTGGCGTTTACTGAATGACTCAATTTAAACCTTGAAGATGCCTGTAAATAGTTGTAGGAAAACTGTCTACCTTTGGTAAAACTCTTCACATACACAATGATAGTTCCGAAAAATGATTAGAAACATGTAAGAAACACTTGAAATGCTGGTACATAGAGCTGTTCAATCTTTATGTTCATGTTCAATCACGGAGATTAGAGATGGAATGCTGAGTAACGGTGAGAGTACAGAAAATGTTTACCATTCTGGCTACTTTAGATGATGTATTTCTGAAGAATGTGCTTTCATACATTAAGAATTGCAGTTTATAGAGCTAGAATATGGGTATGAAGCTGATAAATGAAGAGAATACTGTTTATATTTACAGGTGATTCTGATTAGACTGGCGTTTACTGAATGACTCAATTTAAACCTTGAAGATGCCTGTAAATAGTTGTAGGAAAACTGTCTACCTTTGGTAAAACTCTTCACATACACAATGATAGTTCCGAAAAATGATTAGAAACAGGTAAGAAACACTTGAAATGCTGGTACATAGAGCCGTTCTATCTTTATGTTCATGTTCAATCACGGAGTTTAGAGGTAGAATGCTGCGAAATGACGAGAGTACAGATCATGTTTACCATTCTGGCTACTTTAGATGATGTTTTTCCAAAGAAAGTGCTTTCAAACATTAAGAATTTCCATTTATAAATCTCAGAATATGTGTGAAGCTGATAAATGAAGAGAATACTGTTTATATTTACAGGTGATTCTGATTAGACTGGCGTTTTCTGAATGACTCAATTTAAACCGTGAAGAGTCCTGTTATACTTCTAGGAAAACTGTCTACTTTTGATAAAACGCTTAACATACACAATGATAGTCCCGAGAAATGATTAGAAACATGTAAGAAACACTTGAAATGCTGGTACATAGAGCCGTTCTATCTTTATGTTCATGTTCAATCACGGAGATTAGAGATAGAATGCTGCTGAATGACGAGAGTACAGATCATGTTTACCATTCTGGCTACTTTAGATGATGTATTTCCGAAGAATGTGCTTTCATACATTAAGAATTGCAGTTTATAGAGCTAGAATATGGGTATGAAGCTGATAAATGAAGAGAATACAGTTTATATTTACAACTGAGGCTGAATTGCCTGGCGTTTTCTGAATGGCACAATTTAAATCTTGAAGATTCCTGTGTATACTTCGAGGAAAACTGTCTACTTTTGGTAAAACTCTAAAAATAAACAATGATAGTCCCGGAAATGATTAGAAACATGTAAGAAACACTTTAAAGAGGGGTAAATAGAGCCGTTCTATCCTGATGGCCTAGTTCAATCACCGAGATTAGAGGTAGAAAACTCTCAAATGAAGAGAGTAATGATAATGATTACAATTCCGGCTACTCTAGATGTTGTTTTTCCATATAAAGTGCTTCCAACATTAAGAATTGCTGTTTTATTAAGCTCAGGATATGTGTATGAGGCTGATAAATGAAGAGAATACTGTTTATATTTACAATTGAGACTGAATTGCCTGGCATTTTCTTAATGACAAAGTTTACATCCTGAAGATTCATGTATCTACTTCTGTCAAATGTCTAATTTTGGTAAAACTCTTAAAATACAGTAGAATAGTCCCGGGAAGTGATTAGAAAGATGTAATAAACACTTGAAATGCTGTTAAATAGAGCCGTTCTATCTTTATGGCCTAGTTCAATCACTGAGATTACAGGTAAAACCTCTCAACTGAGGAGAGTCATGATGAAGTTTACAATTGCGGCCACCCTAGATGTTGTTTTTTCTAGGAAAGTGTATTCAAACATTAAGAATTGCTGGTTATAAAGCTCAGAATATGTATGAAGCTGATAAATAAAGAGAATACTGTTTATATTTACAGGTGATTCTGATTAGACTGGCGTTTTCTGAATGACTCAATTTAAACCGTGAAGAGTCCTGTTATACTTCTAGGAAAACTGTCTACTTTTGATAAAACGCTTAATATACACAATGATAGTCCCGAGAAATGATTAGAAACATGTAAGAAACACTTGAAATGCTGGTACCTAGAGACGTTCTATCTTTATGTTCATGTTCAATCACGGAGTTTAGAGGTAGAATGCTGCGAAATGACAAGAGTACAGATAATGTTTATCATTCTGGCTACTTTAGATGATGTTTTTCCAAAGAAAATGCTTTCAACCATTAAGAATTTCCATTTATAAAGCTCAGAATATGTGTGAAGCTGATAAATGAAGAGAATACTGTTTATATTTACAGGTGATTCTGATTAGACTGGCGTTTACTGAATGACTCAATTTAAACCTTGA
This sequence comes from Myotis yumanensis, assembly GCF_028538775.1. NCBI lineage: Eukaryota > Metazoa > Chordata > Mammalia > Chiroptera > Vespertilionidae > Myotis > Myotis yumanensis. Next base: position 1,615,172 of record NW_027223758.1, on the reverse strand, counting down.
AGATGCCTGTAAATAGTTGTAGGAAAACTGTCTACCTTTGGTAAAACTCTTCACATACACAATGATAGTTCCGAAAAATGATTAGAAACATGTAAGAAACACTTGAAATGCTGGTACATAGAGCTGTTCAATCTTTATGTTCATGTTCAATCACGGAGATTAGAGATGGAATGCTGAGTAACGGTGAGAGTACAGAAAATGTTTACCATTCTGGCTACTTTAGATGATGTATTTCTGAAGAATGTGCTTTCATACATTAAGAATTGCAGTTTATAGAGCTAGAATATGGGTATGAAGCTGATAAATGAAGAGAATACTGTTTATATTTACAGGTGATTCTGATTAGACTGGCGTTTACTGAATGACTCAATTTAAACCTTGAAGATGCCTGTAAATAGTTGTAGGAAAACTGTCTACCTTTGGTAAAACTCTTCACATACACAAAGATAGTTCCGAAAAATGATTAGAAACATGTAAGAAACACTTGAAATGCTGGTACTAGAGCCGATCTAACTTTATGTTCATGTTCAATCACGGAGATTAGAGATAGAATGCTGCAAAATGACGAGAGTACAGATAATGTTTACCATTCTGGCTACTTTAGATGATGTATTTCCGAAGAATGTGCTTTCATACATTAAGAATTGCAGTTTATAGAGCTAGAATATGGGTATGAAGCTGATAAATGAAGAGAATACTGTTTATATTTACAACTGAGGCTGAATTGCCTGGCGTTTTCTGAATGGCACAATTTAAATCTTGAAGATTCCTGTGTATACTTCGAGGAAAACTGTCTACTTTTGGTAAAACTCTAAAACAAAAAATGATAGTCCCGGAAATGATTAGAAACATGTAAGAAAGACTTTAAAGAGGGGTAAATAGAGCCGTTCTATCCTAATGGCCTAGTTCAATCACCGAGATTAGAGGTAGAAAACTCTCAAATGAAGAGAGTAATGATAATGATTACAATTCCGGCTACTCTAGATGGTGTTTTTTCATATAAAGTGCTTCAAACATTAAGAATTGCTGTTTTATTAAGCTCAGGATATGTGTATGAGGCTGATAAATGAAGAGAATACTGTTTATATTTACAATTGAGACTGAATTGCCTGGCATTTTCTTAATGACAAAGTTTACATCCTGAAGATTCATGTATCTACTTCCGTCAAATGTCTAATTTTGGTAAAACTCTTAAAATACAGTAGAATAGTCCCGGGAAGTGATTAGAAAGATGTAATAAACACTTGAAATGCTGTTAAATAGAGCCGTTCTATCTTTATGGCCTAGTTCAATCACTGAGATTACAGGTAAAACCTCTCAACTGAGGAGAGTCATGATGAAGTTTACAATTGCGGCTACCCTAGATGTTGTTTTTTCTAGGAAAGTGTATTCAAACATTAAGAATTGCTGGTTATAAAGCTCAGAATATGTAAGAAGCTGATAAATAAAGAGAATACTGTTTATATTTACAGGTGATTCTGATTAGACTGGCGTTTTCTGAATAACTCAATTTAAACCGTGAAGAGTCCTGTTATACTTCTAGGAAAACTGTCTACTTTTGATAAAACGCTTAACATACACAATGATAGTCCCGAGAAATGATTAGAAACATGTAAGAAACACTTGAAATGCTGGTACATAGAGCTGTTCAATCTTTATGTTCATGTTCAATCAGGAGATTAGAGATAGAATGGTGCGTAATGACGAGAGTACAGATAATGTTTACCATTCTGGCTACTTTAGATGATGTATTTCCGAAGAATGTGCTTTCATATATTAAGAATTGTAGTTTATAGAGATAGAATATGGGTATGAAGCTGATAAATGAAGAGAATACTGTTTATATTTACAACTGAGGCTGATTAGCCTGGCGTTTTCTGATTGGCACCATTTAAATCTTGAAGATTCCTGTGTATACTTCGAGGAAAACTGTCTACTTTTGGTAAAACTCTTAAAATACACAATGATAGTCCCGGAAATTATTAGAAACACATAAGAAACACTTTAAAGAGGGGTAAATAGAGCCGTTCTATCCTGATGGCCTAGTTCAATCACCGAGATTAGAGGTAGAAAACTCTCAAATGAAGAGAGTAATGATAATGCTTACAATTCCGGCTACTCTAGATGGTGTTTTTCCAAAGAAAATGCTTCCAACATTAAGAATTGCTGTTTTATGAAGCTCAGAATATGTGTATGAGGCTGATAAATGAAGAGAATACTGTTTATATTTACAATTGAGGCTGAATTGCCTGGCATTTTCTTAATGACAATGTTTACATCCTGAAGATTCTTGTATCTACTTTTGGAAAAATGTCTAATTTTGGTAAAACTCTTAAAATACAGTAGAATAGTCCCGGGAAGTGATTAGAAACATGTAAGAAACACTTGAAATGCTGTTAAATAGAGCTGTTCTATCTTTATGGCCTAGTTCAATCACTGAGATTACAGGTAAAAACTCTCAACTGAGGAGAGTAATGATGAAGTCTACAATTGCGGCTACTCTAGATGTTGTTTTTTCTAGGAAAGTGTATTCAAACATTAAGAATTGCTGTTTATAAGGCTCAGAATATGTATGAAGCTGATAAATAAAGAGAATACTGTTTATATTTACCGGTGATTCTGATTAGACTGGCGTTTTCTGAATGACTCAATTTAAACCTTGAAGAGTCCTGTTATACTTCTAGGAAAACTGTCTACTTTTGATAAAACGCTTAACATACACAATGATAGTCCCGAGAAATGATTAGAAACATGTAAGAAACACTTGAAATGCTGGTACCTAGAGCCGTTCTATCTTTATGTTCATGTTCAATCACCGAGTTTAGAGGTAGAATGCTGCGAAATGACGAGAGTACAGATCATGTTTACCATTCTGGCTACTTTAGATGAAGTTTTTCTAAAGAAAGTGCTTTCAAATATTAAGAATTTCCATTTATAAAGCTCTGAATATGTGTGAAGCTGCTAAATAAAGAGAATACTGTTTATATTTACAGGTGATTCTGATTAGACTGGCGTTTACTGAATGACTCAATTTAAACCTTGAAGATGCCTGTAAATAGTTGTAGGAAAACTGTCTACCTTTGGTAAAACTCTTCACATACACAAAGATAGTTCCGAAAAATGATTAGAAACATGTAAGAAACACTTGAAATGCTGGTACTAGAGCCGATCTAACTTTATGTTCATGTTCAATCACGGAGATTAGAGATAGAATGCTGCAAAATGACGAGAGTACAGATAATGTTTACCATTCTGGCTACTTTAGATGATGTATTTCCGAAGAATGTGCTTTCATACATTAAGAATTGCAGTTTATAGAGCTAGAATATGGGTATGAAGCTGATAAATGAAGAGAATACTGTTTATATTTACAACTGAGGCTGAATTGCCTGGCGTTTTCTGAATGGCACAATTTAAATCTTGAAGATTCCTGTGTATACTTCGAGGAAAACTGTCTACTTTTGGTAAAACTCTAAAACAAAAAATGATAGTCCCGGAAATGATTAGAAACATGTAAGAAAGACTTTAAAGAGGGGTAAATAGAGCCGTTCTATCCTAATGGCCTAGTTCAATCACCGAGATTAGAGGTAGAAAACTCTCAAATGAAGAGAGTAATGATAATGATTACAATTCCGGCTACTCTAGATGGTGTTTTTTCATATAAAGTGCTTCAAACATTAAGAATTGCTGTTTTATTAAGCTCAGGATATGTGTATGAGGCTGATAAATGAAGAGAATACTGTTTATATTTACAATTGAGACTGAATTGCCTGGCATTTTCTTAATGACAAAGTTTACATCCTGAAGATTCATGTATCTACTTCCGTCAAATGTCTAATTTTGGTAAAACTCTTAAAATACAGTAGAATAGTCCCGGGAAGTGATTAGAAACATGTAAGAAACACTTGAAATGCTGTTAAATAGAGCCGTTCTATCTTTATGGCCTAGTTCAATCACTGAGATTACAGGTAAAACCTCTCAACTGAGGAGAGTCATGATGAAGTTTACAATTGCGGCTACCCTAGATGTTGTTTTTTCTAGGAAAGTGTATTCAAACATTAAGAATTGCTGGTTATAAAGCTCAGAATATGTAAGAAGCTGATAAATAAAGAGAATACTGTTTATATTTACAGGTGATTCTGATTAGACTGGCGTTTTCTGAATAACTCAATTTAAACCGTGAAGAGTCCTGTTATACTTCTAGGAAAACTGTCTACTTTTGATAAAACGCTTAACATACACAATGATAGTCCCGAGAAATGATTAGAAACATGTAAGAAACACTTGAAATGCTGGTACATAGAGCTGTTCAATCTTTATGTTCATGTTCAATCAGGAGATTAGAGATAGAATGGTGCGTAATGACGAGAGTACAGATAATGTTTACCATTCTGGCTACTTTAGATGATGTATTTCCGAAGAATGTGCTTTCATATATTAAGAATTGTAGTTTATAGAGATAGAATATGGGTATGAAGCTGATAAATGAAGAGAATACTGTTTATATTTACAACTGAGGCTGATTAGCCTGGCGTTTTCTGATTGGCACCATTTAAATCTTGAAGATTCCTGTGTATACTTCGAGGAAAACTGTCTACTTTTGGTAAAACTCTTAAAATACACAATGATAGTCCCGGAAATTATTAGAAACACATAAGAAACACTTTAAAGAGGGGTAAATAGAGCCGTTCTATCCTGATGGCCTAGTTCAATCACCGAGATTAGAGGTAGAAAACTCTCAAATGAAGAGAGTAATGATAATGCTTACAATTCCGGCTACTCTAGATGGTGTTTTTCCAAAGAAAATGCTTCCAACATTAAGAATTGCTGTTTTATGAAGCTCAGAATATGTGTATGAGGCTGATAAATGAAGAGAATACTGTTTATATTTACAATTGAGGCTGAATTGCCTGGCATTTTCTTAATGACAATGTTTACATCCTGAAGATTCTTGTATCTACTTTTGGAAAAATGTCTAATTTTGGTAAAACTCTTAAAATACAGTAGAATAGTCCCGGGAAGTGATTAGAAACATGTAAGAAACACTTGAAATGCTGTTAAATAGAGCTGTTCTATCTTTATGGCCTAGTTCAATCACTGAGATTACAGGTAAAAACTCTCAACTGAGGAGAGTAATGATGAAGTCTACAATTGCGGCTACTCTAGATGTTGTTTTTTCTAGGAAAGTGTATTCAAACATTAAGAATTGCTGTTTATAAGGCTCAGAATATGTATGAAGCTGATAAATAAAGAGAATACTGTTTATATTTACAGGTGATTCTGATTAGACTGGCGTTTTCTGAATGACTCAATTTAAACCGTGAAGAGTCCTGTTATACTTCTAGGAAAACTGTCTACTTTTGATAAAACGCTTAACATACACAATGATAGTCCCGAGAAATGATTAGAAACATGTAAGAAACACTTGAAATGCTGGTACCTAGAGCCGTTCTATCTTTATGTTCATGTTCAATCACGGAGTTTAGAGGTAGAATGCTGCGAAATGACGAGAGTACAGATCATGTTTACCATTCTGGCTACTTTAGATGATGTTTTTCCAAAGAAAATGCTTTCAACCATTAAGAATTTCCATTTATAAAGCTCAGAATATGTGTGAAGCTGATAAATGAAGAGAATACTGTTTATATTTACAGGTGATTCTGATTAGACTGGCGTTTACTGAATGACTCAATTTAAACCTTGAAGATGCCTGTAAATAGTTGTAGGAAAACTGTCTACCTTTGGTAAAACTCTTCACATACACAATGATAGTTCCGAAAAATGATTAGAAACATGTAAGAAACACTTGAAATGCTGGTACATAGAGCTGTTCAATCTTTATGTTCATGTTCAATCACGGAGATTAGAGATGGAATGCTGCGTAATGGTGAGAGTACAGATAATGTTTACCATTCTGGCTACTTTAGATGATGTATTTCTGAAGAATGTGCTTTCATACATTAAGAATTGCAGTTTATAGAGCTAGAATATGGGTATGAAGCTGATAAATGAAGAGAATACTGTTTATATTTACAGGTGATTCTGATTAGACTGGCGTTTACTGAATGACTCAATTTAAACCTTGAAGATGCCTGTAAATAGTTGTAGGAAAACTGTCTACCTTTGGTAAAACTCTTCACATACACAATGATAGTTCCGAAAAATGATTAGAAACAGGTAAGAAACACTTGAAATGCTGGTACATAGAGCCGTTCTATCTTTATGTTCATGTTCAATCACGGAGTTTAGAGGTAGAATGCTGCGAAATGACGAGAGTACAGATCATGTTTACCATTCTGGCTACTTTAGATGATGTTTTTCCAAAGAAAGTGCTTTCAAACATTAAGAATTTCCATTTATAAATCTCAGAATATGTGTGAAGCTGATAAATGAAGAGAATACTGTTTATATTTACAGGTGATTCTGATTAGACTGGCGTTTTCTGAATGACTCAATTTAAACCGTGAAGAGTCCTGTTATACTTCTAGGAAAACTGTCTACTTTTGATAAAACGCTTAACATACACAATGATAGTCCCGAGAAATGATTAGAAACATGTAAGAAACACTTGAAATGCTGGTACATAGAGCCGTTCTATCTTTATGTTCATGTTCAATCACGGAGATTAGAGATAGAATGCTGCATAATGACGAGAGTACAGATCATGTTTACCATTCTGGCTACTTTAGATGATGTATTTCCAGAGAATGTGCTTTCATACATTAAGAATTGCAGTTTATAGAGCTAGAATATGGGTATGAAGCTGATAAATGAAGAGAATACAGTTTATATTTACAACTGAGGCTGAATTGCCTGGCGTTTTCTGAATGGCACAATTTAAATCTTGAAGATTCCTGTGTATACTTCGAGGAAAACTGTCTACTTTTGGTAAAACTCTAAAAATAAACAATGATAGTCCCGGAAATGATTAGAAACATGTAAGAAACACTTTAAAGAGGGGTAAATAGAGCCGTTCTATCCTGATGGCCTAGTTCAATCACCGAGATTAGAGGTAGAAAACTCTCAAATGAAGAGAGTAATGATAATGATTACAATTCCGGCTACTCTAGATGTTGTTTTTCCATATAAAGTGCTTCCAACATTAAGAATTGCTGTTTTATTAAGCTCAGGATATGTGTATGAGGCTGATAAATGAAGAGAATACTGTTTATATTTACAATTGAGACTGAATTGCCTGGCATTTTCTTAATGACAAAGTTTACATCCTGAAGATTCATGTATCTACTTCTGTCAAATGTCTAATTTTGGTAAAACTCTTAAAATACAGTAGAATAGTCCCGGGAAGTGATTAGAAAGATGTAATAAACACTTGAAATGCTGTTAAATAGAGCCGTTCTATCTTTATGGCCTAGTTCAATCACTGAGATTACAGGTAAAACCTCTCAACTGAGGAGAGTCATGATGAAGTTTACAATTGCGGCTACCCTAGACGTTGTTTTTTCTAGGAAAGTGTATTCAAACATTAAGAATTGCTGGTTATAAAGCTCAGAATATGTATGAAGCTGATAAATAAAGAGAATACTGTTTATATTTACAGGTGATTCTGATTAGACTGGCGTTTTCTGAATGACTCAATTTAAACCGTGAAGAGTCCTGTTATACTTCTAGGAAAACTGTCTACTTTTGATTAAACGCTTAACATACACAATGATAGTCCCGAGAAATGATTAGAAACATGTAAGAAACACTTGAAATGCTGGTACCTAGAGCCGTTCTATCTTTATGTTCATGTTCAATCACGGAGTTTAGAGGTAGAATGCTGCGAAATGACAAGAGTACAGATAATGTTTACCATTCTGGCTACTTTAGATGATGTTTTTCCAAAGAAAATGCTTTCAACCATTAAGAATTTCCATTTATAAAGCTCAGAATATGTGTGAAGCTGATAAATGAAGAGAATACTGTTTATATTTACAGGTGATTCTGATTAGACTGGCGTTTTCTGAATGACTCAATTTAAACCGTGAAGAGTCCTGTTATACTTCTAGGAAAACTGTCTACTTTTGATAAAACGCTTAACATACACAATGATAGTCCCGAGAAATGATTAGAAACATGTAAGAAACACTTGAAATGCTGGTACATAGAGCCGTTCTATCTTTATGTTCATGTTCAATCACGGAGATTAGAGATAGAATGCTGCATAATGACGAGAGTACAGATCATGTTTACCATTCTGGCTACTTTAGATGATGTATTTCCGAAGAATGTGCTTTCATACATTAAGAATTGCAGTTTATAGAGCTAGAATATGGGTATGAAGCTGATAAATGAAGAGAATACTGTTTATATTTACAGGTGATTCTGATTAGACTGGCGTTTTCTGAATGACTCAATTTAAACCTTGAAGATGCCTGTAAATAGTTGTAGGAAAACTGTCTACCTTTGGTAAAACTCTTCACATACACAATGATAGTTCCGAAAAATGATTAGAAACATGTAAGAAACACTTGAAATGCTGGTACATAGAGCCGTTCTATCTTTATGTTCATGTTCAATCACGGAGTTTAGAGGTAGAATGCTGCGAAAGGACGAGAGTACAGATCATGTTTACCATTCTGGCTACTTTAGATGATGTTTTTCCAAAGAAAGTGCTTTCAAACATTAAGAATTTCCATTTATAAATCTCAGAATATGTGTGAAGCTGATAAATGAAGAGAATACTGTTTATATTTACAGGTGATTCTGATTAGACTGGCGTTTTCTGAATGACTCAATTTAAACCGTGAAGAGTCCTGTTATACTTCTAGGAAAACTGTCTACTTTTGATAAAACGCTTAACATACACAATGATAGTCCCGAGAAATGATTAGAAACATGTAAGAAACACTTGAAATGCTGGTACATAGAGCCGTTCTATCTTTATGTTCATGTTCAATCACGGAGATTAGAGATAGAATGCTGCATAATGAGAGTACAGATCATGTTTACCATTCTGGCTACTTTAGATGATGTATTTCCGAAGAATGTGCTTTCATACATTAAGAATTGCAGTTTATAGAGTTAGAATATGGGTATGAAGCTGATAAATGAAGAGAATACAGTTTATATTTACAACTGAGGCTGAATTGCCTGGCGTTTTCTGAATGGCACAATTTAAATCTTGAAGATTCCTGTGTATACTTCGAGGAAAACTGTCTACTTTTGGTAAAACTCTAAAAATAAACAATGATAGTCCCGGAAATGATTAGAAACATGTAAGAAACACTTTAAAGAGGGGTAAATAGAGCCGTTCTATCCTGATGGCCTAGTTCAATCACCGAGATTAGAGGTAGAAAACTCTCAAATGAAGAGAGTAATGATAATGATTACAATTCCGGCTACTCTAGATGTTGTTTTTCCATATAAAGTGCTTCCAACATTAAGAATTGCTGTTTTATTAAGCTCAGGATATGTGTATGAGGCTGATAAATGAAGAGAATACTGTTTATATTTACAATTGAGACTGAATTGCCTGGCATTTTCTTAATGACAAAGTTTACATCCTGAAGATTCATGTATCTACTTCCGTCAAATGTCTAATTTTGGTAAAACTCTTAAAATACAGTAGAATAGTCCCGGGAAGTGATTAGAAAGATGTAATAAACACTTGAAATGCTGTTAAATAGAGCCGTTCTATCTTTATGGCCTAGTTCAATCACTGAGATTACAGGTAAAACCTCTCAACTGAGGAGAGTCATGATGAAGTTTACAATTGCGGCTACCCTAGATGTTGTTTTTTCTAGGAAAGTGTATTCAAACATTAAGAATTGCTGGTTATAAAGCTCAGAATATGTAAGAAGCTGATAAATAAAGAGAATACTGTTTATATTTACAGGTGATTCTGATTAGACTGGCGTTTTCTGAATAACTCAATTTAAACCGTGAAGAGTCCTGTTATACTTCTAGGAAAACTGTCTACTTTTGATAAAACGCTTAACATACACAATGATAGTCCCGAGAAATGATTAGAAACATGTAAGAAACACTTGAAATGCTGGTACATAGAGCTGTTCAATCTTTATGTTCATGTTCAATCAGGAGATTAGAGATAGAATGGTGCGTAATGACGAGAGTACAGATAATGTTTACCATTCTGGCTACTTTAGATGATGTATTTCCGAAGAATGTGCTTTCATATATTAAGAATTGTAGTTTATAGAGATAGAATATGGGTATGAAGCTGATAAATGAAGAGAATACTGTTTATATTTACAACTGAGGCTGATTAGCCTGGCGTTTTCTGATTGGCACCATTTAAATCTTGAAGATTCCTGTGTATACTTCGAGGAAAACTGTCTACTTTTGGTAAAACTCTTAAAATACACAATGATAGTCCCGGAAATTATTAGAAACACATAAGAAACACTTTAAAGAGGGGTAAATAGAGCCGTTCTATCCTGATGGCCTAGTTCAATCACCGAGATTAGAGGTAGAAAACTCTCAAATGAAGAGAGTAATGATAATGCTTACAATTCCGGCTACTCTAGATGGTGTTTTTCCAAAGAAAATGCTTCCAACATTAAGAATTGCTGTTTTATGAAGCTCAGAATATGTGTATGAGGCTGATAAATGAAGAGAATACTGTTTATATTTACAATTGAGGCTGAATTGCCTGGCATTTTCTTAATGACAATGTTTACATCCTGAAGATTCTTGTATCTACTTTTGGAAAAATGTCTAATTTTGGTAAAACTCTTAAAATACAGTAGAATAGTCCCGGGAAGTGATTAGAAACATGTAAGAAACACTTGAAATGCTGTTAAATAGAGCTGTTCTATCTTTATGGCCTAGTTCAATCACTGAGATTACAGGTAAAAACTCTCAACTGAGGAGAGTAATGATGAAGTCTACAATTGCGGCTACTCTAGATGTTGTTTTTTCTAGGAAAGTGTATTCAAACATTAAGAATTGCTGTTTATAAGGCTCAGAATATGTATGAAGCTGATAAATAAAGAGAATACTGTTTATATTTACCGGTGATTCTGATTAGACTGGCGTTTTCTGAATGACTCAATTTAAACCTTGAAGAGTCCTGTTATACTTCTAGGAAAACTGTCTACTTTTGATAAAACGCTTAACATACACAATGATAGTCCCGAGAAATGATTAGAAACATGTAAGAAACACTTGAAATGCTGGTACCTAGAGCCGTTCTATCTTTATGTTCATGTTCAATCACCGAGTTTAGAGGTAGAATGCTGCGAAATGACGAGAGTACAGATCATGTTTACCATTCTGGCTACTTTAGATGAAGTTTTTCTAAAGAAAGTGCTTTCAAATATTAAGAATTTCCATTTATAAAGCTCTGAATATGTGTGAAGCTGCTAAATAAAGAGAATACTGTTTATATTTACAGGTGATTCTGATTAGACTGGCGTTTACTGAATGACTCAATTTAAACCTTGAAGATGCCTGTAAATAGTTGTAGGAAAACTGTCTACCTTTGGTAAAACTCTTCACATACACAAAGATAGTTCCGAAAAATGATTAGAAACATGTAAGAAACACTTGAAATGCTGGTACTAGAGCCGATCTAACTTTATGTTCATGTTCAATCACGGAGATTAGAGATAGAATGCTGCAAAATGACGAGAGTACAGATAATGTTTACCATTCTGGCTACTTTAGATGATGTATTTCCGAAGAATGTGCTTTCATACATTAAGAATTGCAGTTTATAGAGCTAGAATATGGGTATGAAGCTGATAAATGAAGAGAATACTGTTTATATTTACAACTGAGGCTGAATTGCCTGGCGTTTTCTGAATGGCACAATTTAAATCTTGAAGATTCCTGTGTATACTTCGAGGAAAACTGTCTACTTTTGGTAAAACTCTAAAACAAAAAATGATAGTCCCGGAAATGATTAGAAACATGTAAGAAAGACTTTAAAGAGGGGTAAATAGAGCCGTTCTATCCTAATGGCCTAGTTCAATCACCGAGATTAGAGGTAGAAAACTCTCAAATGAAGAGAGTAATGATAATGATTACAATTCCGGCTACTCTAGATGGTGTTTTTTCATATAAAGTGCTTCAAACATTAAGAATTGCTGTTTTATTAAGCTCAGGATATGTGTATGAGGCTGATAAATGAAGAGAATACTGTTTATATTTACAATTGAGACTGAATTGCCTGGCATTTTCTTAATGACAAAGTTTACATCCTGAAGATTCATGTATCTACTTCCGTCAAATGTCTAATTTTGGTAAAACTCTTAAAATACAGTAGAATAGTCCCGGGAAGTGATTAGAAACATGTAAGAAACACTTGAAATGCTGTTAAATAGAGCCGTTCTATCTTTATGGCCTAGTTCAATCACTGAGATTACAGGTAAAACCTCTCAACTGAGGAGAGTCATGATGAAGTTTACAATTGCGGCTACCCTAGATGTTGTTTTTTCTAGGAAAGTGTATTCAAACATTAAGAATTGCTGGTTATAAAGCTCAGAATATGTAAGAAGCTGATAAATAAAGAGAATACTGTTTATATTTACAGGTGATTCTGATTAGACTGGCGTTTTCTGAATAACTCAATTTAAACCGTGAAGAGTCCTGTTATACTTCTAGGAAAACTGTCTACTTTTGATAAAACGCTTAACATACACAATGATAGTCCCGAGAAATGATTAGAAACATGTAAGAAACACTTGAAATGCTGGTACATAGAGCTGTTCAATCTTTATGTTCATGTTCAATCAGGAGATTAGAGATAGAATGGTGCGTAATGACGAGAGTACAGATAATGTTTACCATTCTGGCTACTTTAGATGATGTATTTCCGAAGAATGTGCTTTCATATATTAAGAATTGTAGTTTATAGAGATAGAATATGGGTATGAAGCTGATAAATGAAGAGAATACTGTTTATATTTACAACTGAGGCTGATTAGCCTGGCGTTTTCTGATTGGCACCATTTAAATCTTGAAGATTCCTGTGTATACTTCGAGGAAAACTGTCTACTTTTGGTAAAACTCTTAAAATACACAATGATAGTCCCGGAAATTATTAGAAACACATAAGAAACACTTTAAAGAGGGGTAAATAGAGCCGTTCTATCCTGATGGCCTAGTTCAATCACCGAGATTAGAGGTAGAAAACTCTCAAATGAAGAGAGTAATGATAATGCTTACAATTCCGGCTACTCTAGATGGTGTTTTTCCAAAGAAAATGCTTCCAACATTAAGAATTGCTGTTTTATGAAGCTCAGAATATGTGTATGAGGCTGATAAATGAAGAGAATACTGTTTATATTTACAATTGAGGCTGAATTGCCTGGCATTTTCTTAATGACAATGTTTACATCCTGAAGATTCTTGTATCTACTTTTGGAAAAATGTCTAATTTTGGTAAAACTCTTAAAATACAGTAGAATAGTCCCGGGAAGTGATTAGAAACATGTAAGAAACACTTGAAATGCTGTTAAATAGAGCTGTTCTATCTTTATGGCCTAGTTCAATCACTGAGATTACAGGTAAAAACTCTCAACTGAGGAGAGTAATGATGAAGTCTACAATTGCGGCTACTCTAGATGTTGTTTTTTCTAGGAAAGTGTATTCAAACATTAAGAATTGCTGTTTATAAGGCTCAGAATATGTATGAAGCTGATAAATAAAGAGAATACTGTTTATATTTACAGGTGATTCTGATTAGACTGGCGTTTTCTGAATGACTCAATTTAAACCGTGAAGAGTCCTGTTATACTTCTAGGAAAACTGTCTACTTTTGATAAAACGCTTAACATACACAATGATAGTCCCGAGAAATGATTAGAAACATGTAAGAAACACTTGAAATGCTGGTACCTAGAGCCGTTCTATCTTTATGTTCATGTTCAATCACGGAGTTTAGAGGTAGAATGCTGCGAAATGACGAGAGTACAGATCATGTTTACCATTCTGGCTACTTTAGATGATGTTTTTCCAAAGAAAATGCTTTCAACCATTAAGAATTTCCATTTATAAAGCTCAGAATATGTGTGAAGCTGATAAATGAAGAGAATACTGTTTATATTTACAGGTGATTCTGATTAGACTGGCGTTTACTGAATGACTCAATTTAAACCTTGAAGATGCCTGTAAATAGTTGTAGGAAAACTGTCTACCTTTGGTAAAACTCTTCACATACACAATGATAGTTCCGAAAAATGATTAGAAACATGTAAGAAACACTTGAAATGCTGGTACATAGAGCTGTTCAATCTTTATGTTCATGTTCAATCACGGAGATTAGAGATGGAATGCTGCGTAATGGTGAGAGTACAGATAATGTTTACCATTCTGGCTACTTTAGATGATGTATTTCTGAAGAATGTGCTTTCATACATTAAGAATTGCAGTTTATAGAGCTAGAATATGGGTATGAAGCTGATAAATGAAGAGAATACTGTTTATATTTACAGGTGATTCTGATTAGACTGGCGTTTACTGAATGACTCAATTTAAACCTTGAAGATGCCTGTAAATAGTTGTAGGAAAACTGTCTACCTTTGGTAAAACTCTTCACATACACAATGATAGTTCCGAAAAATGATTAGAAACAGGTAAGAAACACTTGAAATGCTGGTACATAGAGCCGTTCTATCTTTATGTTCATGTTCAATCACGGAGTTTAGAGGTAGAATGCTGCGAAATGACGAGAGTACAGATCATGTTTACCATTCTGGCTACTTTAGATGATGTTTTTCCAAAGAAAGTGCTTTCAAACATTAAGAATTTCCATTTATAAATCTCAGAATATGTGTGAAGCTGATAAATGAAGAGAATACTGTTTATATTTACAGGTGATTCTGATTAGACTGGCGTTTTCTGAATGACTCAATTTAAACCGTGAAGAGTCCTGTTATACTTCTAGGAAAACTGTCTACTTTTGATAAAACGCTTAACATACACAATGATAGTCCCGAGAAATGATTAGAAACATGTAAGAAACACTTGAAATGCTGGTACATAGAGCCGTTCTATCTTTATGTTCATGTTCAATCACGGAGATTAGAGATAGAATGCTGCATAATGACGAGAGTACAGATCATGTTTACCATTCTGGCTACTTTAGATGATGTATTTCCAGAGAATGTGCTTTCATACATTAAGAATTGCAGTTTATAGAGCTAGAATATGGGTATGAAGCTGATAAATGAAGAGAATACAGTTTATATTTACAACTGAGGCTGAATTGCCTGGCGTTTTCTGAATGGCACAATTTAAATCTTGAAGATTCCTGTGTATACTTCGAGGAAAACTGTCTACTTTTGGTAAAACTCTAAAAATAAACAATGATAGTCCCGGAAATGATTAGAAACATGTAAGAAACACTTTAAAGAGGGGTAAATAGAGCCGTTCTATCCTGATGGCCTAGTTCAATCACCGAGATTAGAGGTAGAAAACTCTCAAATGAAGAGAGTAATGATAATGATTACAATTCCGGCTACTCTAGATGTTGTTTTTCCATATAAAGTGCTTCCAACATTAAGAATTGCTGTTTTATTAAGCTCAGGATATGTGTATGAGGCTGATAAATGAAGAGAATACTGTTTATATTTACAATTGAGACTGAATTGCCTGGCATTTTCTTAATGACAAAGTTTACATCCTGAAGATTCATGTATCTACTTCTGTCAAATGTCTAATTTTGGTAAAACTCTTAAAATACAGTAGAATAGTCCCGGGAAGTGATTAGAAAGATGTAATAAACACTTGAAATGCTGTTAAATAGAGCCGTTCTATCTTTATGGCCTAGTTCAATCACTGAGATTACAGGTAAAACCTCTCAACTGAGGAGAGTCATGATGAAGTTTACAATTGCGGCTACCCTAGACGTTGTTTTTTCTAGGAAAGTGTATTCAAACATTAAGAATTGCTGGTTATAAAGCTCAGAATATGTATGAAGCTGATAAATAAAGAGAATACTGTTTATATTTACAGGTGATTCTGATTAGACTGGCGTTTTCTGAATGACTCAATTTAAACCGTGAAGAGTCCTGTTATACTTCTAGGAAAACTGTCTACTTTTGATTAAACGCTTAACATACACAATGATAGTCCCGAGAAATGATTAGAAACATGTAAGAAACACTTGAAATGCTGGTACCTAGAGCCGTTCTATCTTTATGTTCATGTTCAATCACGGAGTTTAGAGGTAGAATGCTGCGAAATGACAAGAGTACAGATAATGTTTACCATTCTGGCTACTTTAGATGATGTTTTTCCAAAGAAAATGCTTTCAACCATTAAGAATTTCCATTTATAAAGCTCAGAATATGTGTGAAGCTGATAAATGAAGAGAATACTGTTTATATTTACAGGTGATTCTGATTAGACTGGCGTTTTCTGAATGACTCAATTTAAACCGTGAAGAGTCCTGTTATACTTCTAGGAAAACTGTCTACTTTTGATAAAACGCTTAACATACACAATGATAGTCCCGAGAAATGATTAGAAACATGTAAGAAACACTTGAAATGCTGGTACATAGAGCCGTTCTATCTTTATGTTCATGTTCAATCACGGAGATTAGAGATAGAATGCTGCATAATGACGAGAGTACAGATCATGTTTACCATTCTGGCTACTTTAGATGATGTATTTCCGAAGAATGTGCTTTCATACATTAAGAATTGCAGTTTATAGAGCTAGAATATGGGTATGAAGCTGATAAATGAAGAGAATACTGTTTATATTTACAGGTGATTCTGATTAGACTGGCGTTTTCTGAATGACTCAATTTAAACCTTGAAGATGCCTGTAAATAGTTGTAGGAAAACTGTCTACCTTTGGTAAAACTCTTCACATACACAATGATAGTTCCGAAAAATGATTAGAAACATGTAAGAAAACACTTGAAATGCTGGTACATAGAGCCGTTCTATCTTTATGTTCATGTTCAATCACGGAGTTTAGAGGTAGAATGCTGCGAAAGGACGAGAGTACAGATCATGTTTACCATTCTGGCTACTTTAGATGATGTTTTTCCAAAGAAAGTGCTTTCAAACATTAAGAATTTCCATTTATAAATCTCAGAATATGTGTGAAGCTGATAAATGAAGAGAATACTGTTTATATTACAGGTGATTCTGATTAGACTGGCGTTTTCTGAATGACTCAATTTAAACCGTGAAGAGTCCTGTTATACTTCTAGGAAAACTGTCTACTTTTGATAAAACGCTTAACATACACAATGATAGTCCCGAGAAATGATTAGAAACATGTAAGAAACACTTGAAATGCTGGTACATAGAGCCGTTCTATCTTTATGTTCATGTTCAATCACGGAGATTAGAGATAGAATGCTGCATAATGAGAGTACAGATCATGTTTACCATTCTGGCTACTTTAGATGATGTATTTCCGAAGAATGTGCTTTCATACATTAAGAATTGCAGTTTATAGAGTTAGAATATGGGTATGAAGCTGATAAATGAAGAGAATACAGTTTATATTTACAACTGAGGCTGAATTGCCTGGCGTTTTCTGAATGGCACAATTTAAATCTTGAAGATTCCTGTGTATACTTCGAGGAAAACTGTCTACTTTTGGTAAAACTCTAAAAATAAACAATGATAGTCCCGGAAATGATTAGAAACATGTAAGAAACACTTTAAAGAGGGGTAAATAGAGCCGTTCTATCCTGATGGCCTAGTTCAATCACCGAGATTAGAGGTAGAAAACTCTCAAATGAAGAGAGTAATGATAATGATTACAATTCCGGCTACTCTAGATGTTGTTTTTCCATATAAAGTGCTTCCAACATTAAGAATTGCTGTTTTATTAAGCTCAGGATATGTGTATGAGGCTGATAAATGAAGAGAATACTGTTTATATATACAATCGAGACTGAATTGCCTGGCATTTTCTTAATGACAAAGTTTACATCCTGAAGATTCATGTATCTACTTCTGGAAAAATGTCTAATTTTGGTAAAACTCTTAAAATACAGTAGAATAGTACCGGGAAGTGATTAGAAACATGTAAGAAACACTTGAAATGCTGTTAAATAGAGCAGTTCTATCTTTATGGCCTAGTTCAATCACTGAGATTACAGGTAAAACCTCTCAACTGAGGAGAGTAATGATGAAGTTTACAATTGCGGCTACCCTAGATGTTGTTTTTTCTAGGAAAGTGTATTCAAACATTAAGAATTGCTGGTTATAAAGCTCAGAATATGTATGAAGCTGATAAATAAAGAGAATACTGTTTATATTTACAGGTGATTCTGATTAGACTGGCGTTTTCTGAATGACTCAATTTTAACCTTAAAGATGCCTGTAAATAGTTGTAGGAAAACTGTCTACCTTTGGTAAAACTCTTCACATACACAAAGATAGTTCCGAAAAATGATTAGAAACATGTAAGAAACACTTGAAATGCTGGTACCTAGAGCCGTTCTATATTTATGTTCATGTTCAATCACGGAGTTTAGAGGCAGAATGCTGCGAAATGACGAGAGTACAGATCATGTTTACCATTCTGGGTACTTTAGGTGAAGTTTTTCCAAAGAAAGTGCTTTCACACATTAAGAATTTCCATTTATAAAGCTCAGAATATGTGTGAAGCTGATAAATAAAGAGAATACTGTTTATATTTACAGGTGATTCTGATTAGACTGGTGTTTTCTGAATGACTCAATTTAAACCTTGAATAGTCCTGTTATACTTCTAGGAAAACTGTCTACTTTTGATAAAACGCTTAACATACACAATTATAGTCCTGAGAAATGATTAGAAACATGTAAGAAACACTTGAAATGCTGGTACCTAGAGCCGTTCTATCTTTATGTTCATGTTCAATCACGGAGTTTAGAGGTAGAATGCTGCGAAATGACGAGAGTACAGATCATGTTTACCATTCTGGCTACTTTAGATGATGTTTTTCCAAAGAAAGTGCTTTCAAACATTAAGAATTTCCATTTATAAAACTCAGAATATGTGTGAAGCTGATAAATGAAGAGAATACTGTTTATATTTACAGGTGATTCTGATTAGACTGGTGTTTACTGAATGACTCAATTTAAACCTTGAAGATGCCTGTAAATAGTTGTAGGAAAACTGTCTACCTTTGGTAAAACTCTTCACATACACAATGATAGTTCCGAAAAATGATTAGAAACATGTAAGAAACACTTGAAATGCTGGTACATAGAGCCGTTCTATCTTTATGTTCATGTTCAATCACGGAGTTTAGAGGTAGAATGCTGCGAAATGACGAGATTACAGATCATGTTTACCATTCTGGCTACTTTAGATGATGTTTTTCCAAAGAAAGTGCTTTCAAACATTAAGAATTTCCATTTATAAATCTCAGAATATGTGTGAAGCTGATAAATGAAGAGAATACTGTTTATATTTACAGGTGATTCTGATTAGACTGGCGTTTTCTGAATGACTCAATTTAAACCGTGAAGAGTCCTGTTATACTTCTAGGAAAACTGTCTACTTTTGATAAAACGCTTAACATACACAATGATAGTCCCGAGAAATGATTAGAAACATGTAAGAAACACTTGAAATGCTGGTACATAGAGCCGTTCTATCTTTATGTTCATGTTCAATCACGGAGATTAGAGATAGAATGCTGCATAATGACGAGAGTACAGATCATGTTTACCATTCTGGCTACTTTAGATGAAGTTTTTCCAAAGAAAGTGCTTTCACACATTAAGAATTTCCATTTATAAAGCTCAGAATATGTGTGAAGCTGATAAATAAAGAGAATACTGTTTATATTTACAGGTGATTCTGATTAGACTGGTGTTTTCTGAATGACTCAATTTAAACCTTGAATAGTCCTGTTATACTTCTAGGAAAACTGTCTACTTTTGATAAAACGCTTAACATACACAATTATAGTCCTGAGAAATGATTAGAAACATGTAAGAAACACTTGAAATGCTGGTACCTAGAGCCGTTCTATCTTTATGTTCATGTTCAATCACGGAGTTTAGAGGTAGAATGCTGCGAAATGACGAGAGTACAGATCATGTTTACCATTCTGGCTACTTTAGATGATGTTTTTCCAAAGAAAGTGCTTTCAAACATTAAGAATTTCTATTTATAAAACTCAGAATATGTGTGAAGCTGATAAATGAAGAGAATACTGTTTATATTTACAGGTGATTCTGATTAGACTGGCGTTTACTGAATGACTCAATTTAAACCTTGAAGATGCCTGTAAATAGTTGTAGGAAAACTGTCTACCTTTGGTAAAACTCTTCACATACACAAAGATAGTTATGAAAAATGATTAGAATCATGTTAGAAAAACTTGATATGCTGGTACATAGAGCCATTCTATCTTTATGTTCATGTTCAATCAGGAGATTAGAGATAGAATGGTGCGTAATGACGAGAGTACAGATAATGTTTACCATTCTGGCTACTTTAGATGATGTATTTCCGAAGAATGTGCTTTCATACATTAAGAATTGTAGTTTATAGAGATAGAATATGGGTATGAAGCTGATAAATGAAGAGAATACTGTTTATATTTACAACTGAGGCTGATTAGCCTGGCGTTTTCTGATTGGCACAATTTAAATCTTGAAGATTCCTGTGTATACTTCGAGGAAAACTGTCTACTTTTGGTAAAACTCTTAAAATACACAATGATAGTCCCGGAAATTATTAGAAACACGTAAGAAACACTTTAAAGAGGGGTAAATAGAGCCGTTCTATCCTGATGGCCTAGTTCAATCACCGAGATTAGAGGTAGAAAACTCTCAAATGAAGAGAGTAATGATAATGCTTTCAATTCCGGCTACTCTAGATGGTGTTTTTTCCAAAGAAAGTGCTTCCAACATTAAGAATTGCTGTTTTATTAAGCTCAGGATATGTGTATGAGGCTGATAAATGAAGAGAATACTGTTTATATTTACAATTGAGACTGAATTGCCTGGCATTTTCTTAATGACAAAGTTTACATCCTGAAGATTCATGTATCTACTTCTGTCAAATGTCTAATTTTGGTAAAACTCTTAAAATACAGTAGAATAGTCCCGGGAAGTGATTAGAAAGATGTAATAAACACTTGAAATGCTGTTAAATAGAGCCGTTCTATCTTTATGGCCTAGTTCAATCACTGAGATTACAGGTAAAACCTCTCAACTGAGGAGAGTCATGATGAAGTTTACAATTGCGGCTACCCTAGATGTTGTTTTATCTAGGAAAGTGTATTCAAACATTAAGAATTGCTGGTTATAAAGCTCAGAATATGTATGAAGCTGATAAATAAAGAGAATACTGTTTATATTTACAGGTGATTCTGATTAGACTGGCGTTTTCTGAATGACTCAATTTAAACCGTGAAGAGTCCTGTTATACTTCTAGGAAAACTGTCTACTTTTGATAAAACGCTTAACATACACAATGATAGTCCCGAGAAATGATTAGAAACATGTAAGAAACACTTGAAATGCTAGTACCTAGAGCCGTTCTATCTTTATGTTCATGTTCAATCACGGAGTTTAGAGGTAGAATGCTGCGAAATGACAAGAGTACAGATAATGTTTACCATTCTGGCTACTTTAGATGATGTTTTTCCAAAGAAAATGCTTTCAACCATTAAGAATTTCCATTTATAAAGCTCAGAATATGTGTGAAGCTGATAAATGAAGAGAATACTGTTTATATTTACAGGTGATTCTGATTAGACTGGCGTTTACTGAATGACTCAATTTAAACCTTGAAGATGCCTGTAAATAGTTGTAGGAAAACTGTCTACCTTTGGTAAAACTCTTCACATACACAATGATAGTCCCGAGAAATGATTAGAAACATGTAAGAAACACTTGAAATGCTGGTACATAGAGCTGTTCAATCTTTATGTTCATGTTCAATCACGGAGATTAGAGATGGAATGCTGCGTAATGGTGAGAGTACAGATAATGTTTACCATTCTGGCTACTTTAGATGATGTATTTCTGAAGAATGTGCTTTCATATATTAAGAATTGCAGTTTATAGAGCTAGAATATGGGTATGAAGCTGATAAATGAAGAGAATACTGTTTATATTTACAGGTGATTCTGATTAGACTGGCGTTTACTGAATGACTCAATTTAAACCTTGAAGATGCCTGTAAATAGTTGTAGGAAAACTGTCTACCTTTGGTAAAACTCTTCACATACACAATGATAGTTCCGAAAAATGATTAGAAACATGTAAGAAACACTTGAAATGCTGGTACATAGAGCCGTTCTATCTTTATGTTCATGTTCAATCACGGAGTTTAGAGGTAGAATGCTGCGAAATGACGAGAGTACAGATCATGTTTACCATTCTGGCTACTTTAGATGATGTTTTTCCAAAGAAAGTGCTTTCAAACATTAAGAATTTCCATTTATAAATCTCAGAATATGTGTGAAGCTGATAAATGAAGAGAATACTGTTTATATTTACAGGTGATTCTGATTAGACTGGCGTTTTCTGAATGACTCAATTTAAACCGTGAAGAGTCCTGTTATACTTCTAGGAAAACTGTCTACTTTTGATAAAACGCTTAACATACACAATGACAGTCCCGAGAAATGATTAGAAACATGTAAGAAACACTTGAAATGATGGTACATAGAGCCGTTCTATCTTTATGTTCATGTTCAATCACGGAGATTAGAGATAGAATGCTGCATAATGACGAGAGTACAGATCATGTTTACCATTCTGGCTACTTTAGATGATGTATTTCCGAAGAATGTGCTTTCATACATTAAGAATTGCAGTTTATAGAGCTAGAATATGGGTATGAAGCTGATAAATGAAGAGAATACAGTTTATATTTACAACTGAGGCTGAATTGCCTGGCGTTTTCTGAATGGCACAATTTAAATCTTGAAGATTCTTTTGTATACTTCGAGGAAAACTGTCTACTTTTGGTAAAACTCTAAAAATAAACAATGATAGTCCCGGAAATGATTAGAAACATGTAAGAAACACTTTAAAGAGGGGTAAATAGAGCCGTTCTATCCTGATGGCCTAGTTCAATCACCGAGATTAGAGGTAGAAAACTCTCAAATGAAGAGAGTAATGATAATGATTACAATTCCGGCTACTCTAGATGTTGTTTTTCCATATAAAGTGCTTCCAACATTAAGAATTGCTGTTTTATTAAGCTCAGGATATGTGTATGAGGCTGATAAATGAAGAGAATACTGTTTATATTTACAATTGAGACTGAATTGCCTGGCATTTTCTTAATGACAAAGTTTACATCCTGAAGATTCATGTATCTACTTCTGTCAAATGTCTAATTTTGGTAAAACTCTTAAAATACAGTAGAATAGTCCCGGGAAGTGATTAGAAAGATGTAATAAACACTTGAAATGCTGTTAAATAGAGCCGTTCTATCTTTATGGCCTAGTTCAATCACTGAGATTACAGGTAAAACCTCTCAACTGAGGAGAGTCATGATGAAGTTTACAATTGCGGCTACCCTAGATGTTGTTTTTTCTAGGAAAGTGTATTCAAACATTAAGAATTGCTGGTTATAAAGCTCAGAATATGTATGAAGCTGATAAATGAAGAGAATACTGTTTATATTTACAGGTGATTCTGATTAGACTGGCGTTTTCTGAATGACTCAATTTAAACCGTGAAGAGTCCTGTTATACTTCTAGGAAAACTGTCTACTTTTGATAAAACGCTTAACATACACAATGATAGTCCCGAGAAATGATTAGAAACATGTAAGAAACACTTGAAATGCTGGTACCTAGAGCCGTTCTATCTTTATGTTCATGTTCAATCACGGAGTTTAGAGGTAGAATGCTGCGAAATGACAAGAGTACAGATAATGTTTACCATTCTGGCTACTTTAGATGATGTTTTTCCAAAGAAAATGCTTTCAACCATTAAGAATTTCCATTTATAAAGCTCAGAATATGTGTGAAGCTGATAAATGAAGAGAATACTGTTTATATTTACAGGTGATTCTGATTAGACTGGCGTTTACTGAATGACTCAATTTAAACCTTGAAGATGCCTGTAAATAGTTGTAGGAAAACTGTCTACCTTTCGTAAAACTCTTCACATACACAATGATAGTTCCGAAAAATGATTAGAAACATGTAAGAAACACTTGAAATGCTGGTACATAGAGCTGTTCAATCTTTATGTTCATGTTCAATCACGAAGATTAGAGATGGAATGCTGCATAATGGTGAGAGTACAGATAATGTTTACCATTCTGGCTACTTTAGATGATGTATTTCTGAAGAATGTGCTTTCATACATTAAGAATTGCAGTTTATAGAGCTAGAATATGGGTATGAAGCTGATAAATGAAGAGAATACTGTTTATATTTACAGGTGATTCTGATTAGACTGGCGTTTACTGAATGACTCAATTTAAACCTTGAAGATGCCTGTAAATAGTTGTAGGAAAACTATCTACCTTTGGTAAAACTCTTCACATACACAATGATAGTTCCGAAAAATGATTAGAAACATGTAAGAAACACTTGAAATGCTGGTACATAGAGCCGTTCTATCTTTATGTTCATGTTCAATCACGGAGTTTAGAGGTAGAATGCTGCGAAATGACGAGAGTACAGATCATGTTTACCATTCTGGCTACTTTAGATGATGTTTTTCCAAAGAAAGTGCTTTCAAACATTAAGAATTTCCATTTATAAATCTCAGAATATGTGTGAAGCTGATAAATGAAGAGAATACTGTTTATATTTACAGGTGATTCTGATTAGACTGGCGTTTTCTGAATGACTCAATTTAAACCGTGAAGAGTCCTGTTATACTTCTAGGAAAACTGTCTACTTTTGATAAAACGCTTAACATACACAATGATAGTCCCGAGAAATGATTAGAAACATGTAAGAAACACTTGAAATGCTGGTACATAGAGCCGTTCTATCTTTATGTTCATGTTCAATCACGGAGATTAGAGATAGAATGCTGCATAATGACGAGAGTACAGATCATGTTTACCATTCTGGCTACTTTAGATGATGTATTTCCGAAGAATGTGCTTTCATACATTAAGAATTGCAGTTTATAGAGCTAGAATATGGGTATGAAGCTGATAAATGAAGAGAATACAGTTTATATTTACAACTGAGGCTGAATTGCCTGGCGTTTTCTGAATGGCACAATTTAAATCTTGAAGATTCCTGTGTATACTTCGAGGAAAACTGTCTACTTTTGGTAAAACTCTAAAAATAAACAATGATAGTCCCGGAAATGATTAGAAACATGTAAGAAACACTTTAAAGAGGGGTAAATAGAGCCGTTCTATCCTGATGGCCTAGTTCAATCACCGAGATTAGAGGTAGAAAACTCTCAAATGAAGAGAGTAATGATAATGATTACAATTCCGGCTACTCTAGATGTTGTTTTTCCATATAAAGTGCTTCCAACATTAAGAATTGCTGTTTTATTAAGCTCAGGATATGTGTATGAGGCTGATAAATGAAGAGAATACTGTTTATATTTACAATTGAGACTGAATTGCCTGGCATTTTCTTAATGACAAAGTTTACATCCTGAAGATTCATGTATCTACTTCTGTCAAATGTCTAATTTTGGTAAAACTCTTAAAATACAGTAGAATAGTCCCGGGAAGTGATTAGAAAGATGTAATAAACACATGAAATGCTGTTAAATAGAGCCGTTCTATCTTTATGGCCTAGTTCAATCACTGAGATTACAGGTAAAACCTCTCAACTGAGGAGAGTCATGATGAAGTTTACAATTGCGGCTACCCTAGATGTTGTTTTTTCTAGGAAAGTGTATTCAAACATTAAGAATTGCTGTTTATAAGGCTCAGAATATGTATGAAGCTGATAAATAAAGAGAATACTGTTTATATTTACAGGTGATTCTGATTAGACTGGCGTTTTCTGAATGACTCAATTTAAACCTTGAAGAGTCCTGTTATATTTCTAGGAAAACTTTTTACTTTTGATAAAACGCTTAATATACACAATGATAGTCCCGAGAAATGATTAGAAACATGTAGGAAACACTTGATATGCTGGTACATAGAGCCGTTCTATCTTTATGTTCATGTTCAATCAGGGAGATTAGAGATAGAATGGTGCGTAATGGCGAGAGTACAGATAATGTTTACCATTCTGGCTACTTTAGATGATGTATTTCCGAAGAATGTGCTTTCATACATTAAGAGTTGCAGTTTATAGAGCTAGAATATGGGTATGAAGCAGATAAATGAAGAGAATACTGTTAATATTTACAACTGAGACTGAATAGCCTGGCGTTTTCTGAATGGCACAATTTAAATCTTGAAGATTCCTGTGTATACTTCTAGGAAAACTGTCTGCTTTTGGTAAAGCTCTTAAAATACACAATGATAGTAACGGGAATGATTAGAAACATGTAGGAAACACTTGAAATGCTGTTAAATAGAGCCGTTCTATCTTTGTGGCCTAGTTCAATCACTGAGATTACAGGTAAAAACTCTCAACTGAGGAGAGTAATGATGAAGTTTACAATTGCGGCTACACTAGATGTTGTTTTTTCTATGAAAGTGTATTCAAACATTAAGAATTGCTGTTTATAAAGCTCAGAATATGTATGAAGTTGATAAATGAAGAGAATACTGTTTATATTTACAGGTGATTCTGATTAGACTGGCGTTTTCTGAATGACTCAATTTTAACCTTGAAGAGTCCTGTTATATTTCTAGGAAAAGTTTCTACTTTTGATAAAACGCTTAATATACACAATGATAGTCCGGAGAAATGATTAGAAACATGTTCGAAAATCTTGATATGCTGGTACATAGAGCCATTCTATCTTTATGTTCATGTTCAATCAGGAGATTAGAGATAGAATGGTGCGTAATGACGAGAGTACAGATAATGTTTACCATTCTGGCTACTTTAGATGATGTATTTCCGAAGAATGTGCTTTCATACATTAAGAATTGTAGTTTATAGAGATAGAATATGGGTATGAAGCTGATAAATGAAGAGAATACTGTTTATATTTACAACTGAGGCTGATTAGCCTGGCGTTTTCTGATTGGCACAATTTAAATCTTGAAGATTCCTGTGTATACTTCGAGGAAAACTGTCTACTTTTGGTAAAACTCTTAAAATACACAATGATAGTCCCGGAAATTATTAGAAACACGTAAGAAACACTTTAAAGAGGGGTAAATAGAGCCGTTCTATCCTGATGGCCTAGTTCAATCACCGAGATTAGAGGTAGAAAACTCTCAAATGAAGAGAGTAATGATAATGCTTACAATTCCGGCTACTCTAGATGGTGTTTTTCCAAAGAAAGTGCTTCCAACATTAAGAATTGCTGTTTTATGAAGCTCAGAATATGTGTATGAGGCTGATAAATGAAGAGAATACTGTTTATATTTACAATTGAGGCTGAATTGCCTGGCATTTTCTTAATGACAAAGTTTACATCCTGAAGATTCTTGTATCTACTTCTGTCAAATGTCTAATTTTGGTAAAACTCTTAAAATACGGTAGAATAGTCCTGGGAAGTGATTAGAAAGATGTAATAAACACTTGAAATGCTGTTAAATAGAGCCGTTCTATCTTTATGGCCTAGTTCAATCACTGAGATTACAGGTAAAACCTCTCAACTGAGGAGAGTCATGATGAAGTTTACAATTGCGGCTACCCTAGATGTTGTTTTTTCTAGGAAAGTGTATTCAAACATTAAGAATTGCTGGTTATAAAGCTCAGAATATGTATGAAGCTGATAAATAAAGAGAATACTGTTTATATTTACAGGTGATTCTGATTAGACTGGCGTTTTCTGAATGACTCAATTTAAACCGTGAAGAGTCCTGTTATACTTCTAGGAAAACTGTCTACTTTTGATAAAACGCTTAACATACACAATGATAGTCCCGAGAAATGATTAGAAACATGTGAGAAACACTTGAAATGCTAGTACCTAGAGCCGTTCTATCTTTATGTTCATGTTCAATCACGGAGTTTAGAGGTAGAATGCTGCGAAATGACAAGAGTACAGATAATGTTTACCATTCTGGCTACTTTAGATGATGTTTTTCCAAAGAAAATGCTTTCAACCATTAAGAATTTCCATTTATAAAGCTCAGAATATGTGTGAAGCTGATAAATGAAGAGAATACTGTTTATATTTACAGGTGATTCTGATTAGACTGGCGTTTACTGAATGACTCAATTTAAACCTTGAAGATGCCTGTAAATAGTTGTAGGAAAACTGTCTACCTTTGGTAAAACTCTTCACATACACAATGATAGTTCCGAAAAATGATTAGAAAAATGTAAGAAACACTTGAAATGCTGGTACATAGAGCCGTTCTATCTTTATGTTCATGTTCAATCACGGAGTTTAGAGGTAGAATGCTGCGAAATAACGAGAGTACAGATCATGTTTACCATTCTGGCTACTTTAGATGATGTTTTTCCAAAGAAAGTGCTTTCAAACATTAAGAATTTCCATTTATAAATCTCAGAATATGTGTGAAGCTGCTAAATAAAGAGAATACTGTTTATATTTACAGGTGATTCTGATTAGACTGGCGTTTTCTGAATGACTCAATTTAAACCGTGAAGAGTCCTGTTATACCTCTAGGAAAACTGTCTACTTTTGATAAAACGCTTAACATACACAATGATAGTCCCGAGAAATGATTAGAAACATGTAAGAAACACTTGAAATGCTGGTACATAGAGCCGTTCTATCTTTATGTTCATGTTCAATCACGGAGATTAGAGATAGAATGCTGCATAATGACGAGAGTACAGATTATGTTTACCATTTTGGCTACTTTAGATGATGTATTTCCGAAGAATGTGCTTTCATACATTAAGAATTGCAGTTTATAGAGCTAGAATATGGGTATGAAGCTGATAAATGAAGAGAATACAGTTTATATTTACAACTGAGGCTGAATTGCCTGGCGTTTTCTGAATGGCACAATTTAAATCTTGAAGATTCCTGTGTATACTTCGAGGAAAACTGTCTACTTTTGGTAAAACTCTAAAAATAAACAATGATAGTCCCGGAAATGATTAGAAACATGTAAGAAACACTTTAAAGAGGGGTAAATAGAGCCGTTCTATCCTGATGGCCTAGTTCAATTACCGAGATTAGAGGTAGAAAACTCTCAAATGAAGAGAGTAATGATAATGATTACAATTCCGGCTACTCTAGATGTTGTTTTTCCATATAAAGTGCTTCCAACATTAAGAATTGCTGTTTTATTAAGCTCAGGATATGTGTATGAGGCTGATAAATGAAGAGAATACTGTTTATATTTACAATTGAGACTGAATTGCCTGGCATTTTCTTAATGACAAAGTTTACATCCTGAAGATTCATGTATCTACTTCTGTCAAATGTCTAATTTTGGTAAAACTCTTAAAATACAGTAGAATAGTCCCGGGAAGTGATTAGAAAGATGTAATAAACACATGAAATGCTGTTAAATAGAGCCGTTCTATCTTTATGGCCTAGTTCAATCACTGAGATTACAGGTAAAACCTCTCAACTGAGGAGAGTCATGATGAAGTTTACAATTGCGGCTACCCTAGATGTTGTTTTTTCTAGGAAAGTGTATTCAAACATTAAGAATTGCTGTTTATAAGGCTCAGAATATGTATGAAGCTGATAAATAAAGAGAATACTGTTTATATTTACAGGTGATTCTGATTAGACTGGCGTTTTCTGAATGACTCAATTTAAACCTTGAAGAGTCCTGTTATATTTCTAGGAAAACTTTTTACTTTTGATAAAACGCTTAATATACACAATGATAGTCCCGAGAAATGATTAGAAACATGTAGGAAACACTTGATATGCTGGTACATAGAGCCGTTCTATCTTTATGTTCATGTTCAATCAGGGAGATTAGAGACAGAATGGTGCGTAATGGCGAGAGTACAGATAATGTTTACCATTCTGGCTACTTTAGATGATGTATTTCCGAAGAATGTGCTTTCATACATTAAGAGTTGCAGTTTATAGAGCTAGAATATGGGTATGAAGCAGATAAATGAAGAGAATACTGTTAATATTTACAACTGAGACTGAATAGCCTGGCGTTTTCTGAATGGCACAATTTAAATCTTGAAGATTCCTGTGTATACTTCTAGGAAAACTGTCTGCTTTTGGTAAAGCTCTTAAAATACACAATGATAGTAACGGGAATGATTAGAAACATGTAGGAAACACTTGAAATGCTGTTAAATAGAGCCGTTCTATCTTTGTGGCCTAGTTCAATCACTGAGATTACAGGTAAATACTCTCAACTGAGGAGAGTAATGATGAAGTTTACAATTGCGGCTACACTAGATGTTGTTTTTTCTATGAAAGTGTATTCAAACATTAAGAATTGCTGTTTATAAAGCTCAGAATATGTATGAAGTTGATAAATGAAGAGAATACTGTTTATATTTACAGGTGATTCTGATTAGACTGGCGTTTTCTGAATGACTCAATTTTAACCTTGAAGAGTCCTGTTATATTTCTAGGAAAAGTTTCTACTTTTGATAAAACGCTTAATATACACAATGATAGTCCGGAGAAATGATTAGAAACATGTTCGAAAATCTTGATATGCTGGTACATAGAGCCATTCTATCTTTATGTTCATGTTCAATCAGGAGATTAGAGATAGAATGGTGCGTAATGACGAGAGTACAGATAATGTTTACCATTCTGGCTACTTTAGATGATGTATTTCCGAAGAATGTGCTTTCATACATTAAGAATTGTAGTTTATAGAGATAGAATATGGGTATGAACCTGATAAATGAAGAGAATACTGTTTATATTTACAACTGAGGCTGATTAGCCTGGCGTTTTCTGATTGGCACAATTTAAATCTTGAAGATTCCTGTGTATACTTCGAGGAAAACTGTCTACTTTTGGTAAAACTCTTAAAATACACAATGATAGTCCCGGAAATTATTAGAAACACGTAAGAAACACTTTAAAGAGGGGTAAATAGAGCCGTTCTATCCTGATGGCCTAGTTCAATCACCGAGATTAGAGGTAGAAAACTCTCAAATGAAGAGAGTAATGATAATGCTTACAATTCCGGCTACTCTAGATGGTGTTTTTCCAAAGAAAGTGCTTCCAACATTAAGAATTGCTGTTTTATGAAGCTCAGAATATGTGTATGAGGCTGATAAATGAAGAGAATACTGTTTATATTTACAATTGAGGCTGAATTGCCTGGCATTTTCTTAATGACAAAGTTTACATCCTGAAGATTCTTGTATCTACTTCTGTCAAATGTCTAATTTTGGTAAAACTCTTAAAATACGGTAGAATAGTCCTGGGAAGTGATTAGAAAGATGTAATAAACACTTGAAATGCTGTTAAATAGAGCCGTTCTATCTTTATGGCCTAGTTCAATCACTGAGATTACAGGTAAAACCTCTCAACTGAGGAGAGTCATGATGAAGTTTACAATTGCGGCTACCCTAGATGTTGTTTTTTCTAGGAAAGTGTATTCAAACATTAAGAATTGCTGGTTATAAAGCTCAGAATATGTATGAAGCTGATAAATAAAGAGAATACTGTTTATATTTACAGGTGATTCTGATTAGACTGGCGTTTTCTGAATGACTCAATTTAAACCGTGAAGAGTCCTGTTATACTTCTAGGAAAACTGTCTACTTTTGATAAAACGCTTAACATACACAATGATAGTCCCGAGAAATGATTAGAAACATGTGAGAAACACTTGAAATGCTAGTACCTAGAGCCGTTCTATCTTTATGTTCATGTTCAATCACGGAGTTTAGAGGTAGAATGCTGCGAAATGACAAGAGTACAGATAATGTTTACCATTCTGGCTACTTTAGATGATGTTTTTCCAAAGAAAATGCTTTCAACCATTAAGAATTTCCATTTATAAAGCTCAGAATATGTGTGAAGCTGATAAATGAAGAGAATACTGTTTATATTTACAGGTGATTCTGATTAGACTGGCGTTTACTGAATGACTCAATTTAAACCTTGAAGATGCCTGTAAATAGTTGTAGGAAAACTGTCTACCTTTGGTAAAACTCTTCACATACACAATGATAGTTCCGAAAAATGATTAGAAAAATGTAAGAAACACTTGAAATGCTGGTACATAGAGCCGTTCTATCTTTATGTTCATGTTCAATCACGGAGTTTAGAGGTAGAATGCTGCGAAATAACGAGAGTACAGATCATGTTTACCATTCTGGCTACTTTAGATGATGTTTTTCCAAAGAAAGTGCTTTCAAACATTAAGAATTTCCATTTATAAATCTCAGAATATGTGTGAAGCTGCTAAATAAAGAGAATACTGTTTATATTTACAGGTGATTCTGATTAGACTGGCGTTTTCTGAATGACTCAATTTAAACCGTGAAGAGTCCTGTTATACCTCTAGGAAAACTGTCTACTTTTGATAAAACGCTTAACATACACAATGATAGTCCCGAGAAATGATTAGAAACATGTAAGAAACACTTGAAATGCTGGTACATAGAGCCGTTCTATCTTTATGTTCATGTTCAATCACGGAGATTAGAGATAGAATGCTGCATAATGACGAGAGTACAGATCATGTTTACCATTTTGGCTACTTTAGATGATGTATTTCCGAAGAATGTGCTTTCATACATTAAGAATTGCAGTTTATAGAGCTAGAATATGGGTATGAAGCTGATAAATGAAGAGAATACAGTTTATATTTACAACTGAGGCTGAATTGCCTGGCGTTTTCTGAATGGCACAATTTAAATCTTGAAGATTCCTGTGTATACTTCGAGGAAAACTGTCTACTTTTGGTAAAACTCTAAAAATAAACAATGATAGTCCCGGAAATGATTAGAAACATGTAAGAAACACTTTAAAGAGGGGTAAATAGAGCCGTTCAATCCTGATGGCCTAGTTCAATTACCGAGATTAGAGGTAGAAAACTCTCAAATGAAGAGAGTAATGATAATGATTACAATTCCGGCTACTCTAGATGTTGTTTTTCCATATAAAGTGCTTCCAACATTAAGAATTGCTGTTTTATTAAGCTCAGGATATGTGTATGAGGCTGATAAATGAAGAGAATACTGTTTATATTTACAATTGAGACTGAATTGCCTGGCATTTTCTTAATGACAAAGTTTACATCCTGAAGATTCATGTATCTACTTCTGTCAAATGTCTAATTTTGGTAAAACTCTTAAAATACAGTAGAATAGTCCCGGGAAGTGATTAGAAAGATGTAATAAACACTTGAAATGCTGTTAAATAGAGCCGTTCTATCTTTATGGCCTAGTTCAATCACTGAGATTACAGGTAAAACCTCTCAACTGAGGAGAGTCATGATGAAGTTTACAATTGCGGCTACCCTAGATGTTGTTTTTTCTAGGAAAGTGTATTCAAACATTAAGAATTGCTGGTTATAAAGCTCAGAATATGTATGAAGCTGATAAATAAAGAGAATACTGTTTATATTTACAGGTGATTCTGATTAGACTGGCGTTTTCTGAATGACTCAATTTAAACCGTGAAGAGTCCTGTTATACTTCTAGGAAAACTGTCTACTTTTGATAAAACGCTTAACATACACAATGATAGTCCCGAGAAATGATTAGAAACATGTAAGAAACACTTGAAATGCTGGTACCTAGAGCCGTTCTATCTTTATGTTCATGTTCAATCACGGAGTTTAGAGGTAGAATGCTGCGAAATGACAAGAGTACAGATAATGTTTACCATTCTGGCTACTTTAGATGATGTTTTTCCAAAGAAAATGCTTTCAACCATTAAGAATTTCCATTTATAAAGCTCAGAATATGTGTGAAGCTGATAAATGAAGAGAATACTGTTTATATTTACAGGTGATTCTGATTAGACTGGCGTTTACTGAATGACTCAATTTAAACCTTGAAGATGCCTGTAAATAGTTGTAGGAAAACTGTCTACCTTTGGTAAAACTCTTCACATACACAATGATAGTTCCGAAAAATGATTAGAAACATGTAAGAAACACTTGAAATGCTGGTACATAGAGCTGTTCAATCTTTATGTTCATGTTCAATCACGGAGATTAGAGATGGAATGCTGCGTAATGGTGAGAGTACAGAAAATGTTTACCATTCTGGCTACTTTAGATGATGTATTTCTGAAGAATGTGCTTTCATACATTAAGAATTGCAGTTTATAGAGCTAGAATATGGGTATGAAGCTGATAAATGAAGAGAATACTGTTTATATTTACAGGTGATTCTGATTAGACTGGCGTTTACTGAATGACTCAATTTAAACCTTGAAGATGCCTGTAAATAGTTGTAGGAAAACTGTCTACCTTTGGTAAAACTCTTCACATACACAATGATAGTTCCGAAAAATGATTAGAAACATGTAAGAAACACTTGAAATGCTGGTACATAGAGCCGTTCTATCTTTATGTTCATGTTCAATCACGGAGTTTAGAGGTAGAATGCTGCGAAATGACGAGAGTACAGATCATGTTTACCATTCTGGCTACTTTAGATGATGTTTTTCCAAAGAAAGTGCTTTCAAACATTAAGAATTTCCATTTATAAATCTCAGAATATGTGTGAAGCTGATAAATGAAGAGAATACTGTTTATATTTACAGGTGATTCTGATTAGACTGGCGTTTTCTGAATGACTCAATTTAAACCGTGAAGAGTCCTGTTATACTTCTAGGAAAACTGTCTACTTTTGATAAAACGCTTAACATACACAATGATAGTCCCGAGAAATGATTAGAAACATGTAAGAAACACTTGAAATGCTGGTACATAGAGCCGTTCTATCTTTATGTTCATGTTCAATCACGGAGATTAGAGATAGAATGCTGCATAATGACGAGAGTACAGATCATGTTTACCATTCTGGCTACTTTAGATGATGTATTTCCGAAGAATGTGCTTTCATACATTAAGAATTGCAGTTTATAGAGCTAGAATATGGGTATGAAGCTGATAAATGAAGAGAATACAGTTTATATTTACAACTGAGGCTGAATTGCCTGGCGTTTTCTGAATGGCACAATTTAAATCTTGAAGATTCCTGTGTATACTTCGAGGAAAACTGTCTACTTTTGGTAAAACTCTAAAAATAAACAATGATAGTCCCGGAAATGATTAGAAACATGTAAGAAACACTTTAAAGAGGGGTAAATAGAGCCGTTCTATCCTGATGGCCTAGTTCAATCACCGAGATTAGAGGTAGAAAACTCTCAAATGAAGAGAGTAATGATAATGATTACAATTCCGGCTACTCTAGATGTTGTTTTTCCATATAAAGTGCTTCCAACATTAAGAATTGCTGTTTTATTAAGCTCAGGATATGTGTATGAGGCTGATAAATGAAGAGAATACTGTTTATATATACAATCGAGACTGAATTGCCTGGCATTTTCTTAATGACAAAGTTTACATCCTGAAGATTCATGTATCTACTTCTGTCAAATGTCTAATTTTGGTAAAACTCTTAAAATACAGTAGAATAGTCCCGGGAAGTGATTAGAAAGATGTAATAAACACTTGAAATGCTGTTAAATAGAGCCGTTCTATCTTTATGGCCTAGTTCAATCACTGAGATTACAGGTAAAACCTCTCAACTGAGGAGAGTCATGATGAAGTTTACAATTGCGGCTACCCTAGATGTTGTTTTTTCTAGGAAAGTGTATTCAAACATTAAGAATTGCTGGTTATAAAGCTCAGAATATGTATGAAGCTGATAAATAAAGAGAATACTGTTTATATTTACAGGTGATTCTGATTAGACTGGCGTTTTCTGAATGACTCAATTTAAACCGTGAAGAGTCCTGTTATACTTCTAGGAAAACTGTCTACTTTTGATAAAACGCTTAACATACACAATGATAGTCCCGAGAAATGATTAGAAACATGTAAGAAACACTTGAAATGCTGGTACCTAGAGCCGTTCTATCTTTATGTTCATGTTCAATCACGGAGTTTAGAGGTAGAATGCTGCGAAATGACAAGAGTACAGATAATGTTTACCATTCTGGCTACTTTAGATGATGTTTTTCCAAAGAAAATGCTTTCAACCATTAAGAATTTCCATTTATAAAGCTCAGAATATGTGTGAAGCTGATAAATGAAGAGAATACTGTTTATATTTACAGGTGATTCTGATTAGACTGGCGTTTACTGAATGACTCAATTTAAACCTTGAAGATGCCTGTAAATAGTTGTAGGAAAACTGTCTACCTTTGGTAAAACTCTTCACATACACAATGATAGTTCCGAAAAATGATTAGAAACATGTAAGAAACACTTGAAATGCTGGTACATAGAGCTGTTCAATCTTTATGTTCATGTTCAATCACGGAGATTAGAGATGGAATGCTGCGTAATGGTGAGAGTACAGAAAATGTTTACCATTCTGGCTACTTTAGATGATGTATTTCTGAAGAATGTGCTTTCATACATTAAGAATTGCAGTTTATAGAGCTAGAATATGGGTATGAAGCTGATAAATGAAGAGAATACTGTTTATATTTACAGGTGATTCTGATTAGACTGGCGTTTACTGAATGACTCAATTTAAACCTTGAAGATGCCTGTAAATAGTTGTAGGAAAACTGTCTACCTTTGGTAAAACTCTTCACATACACAATGATAGTTCCGAAAAATGATTAGAAACATGTAAGAAACACTTGAAATGCTGGTACATAGAGCCGTTCTATCTTTATGTTCATGTTCAATCACGGAGTTTAGAGGTAGAATGCTGCAAAATGAGGAGAGTACAGATCATGTTTACCATTCTGGCTACTTTAGATGATGTTTTTCCAAAGAAAGTGCTTTCAAACATTAAGAATTTCCATTTATAAATCTCAGAATATGTGTGAAGCTGATAAATGAAGAGAATACTGTTTATATTTACAGGTGATTCTGATTAGACTGGCGTTTACTGAATGACTCAATTTAAACCTTGAAGATGCCTGTAAATAGTTGTAGGAAAACTGTCTACCTTTGGTAAAACTCTTCACATACACAATGATAGTTCCGAAAAATGATTAGAAACATGTAAGAAACACTTGAAATGCTGGTACATAGAGCCGTTCTATCTTTATGTTCATGTTCAATCACGGAGTTTAGAGGTAGAATGCTGCGAAATGACGAGAGTACAGATCATGTTTACCATTCTGGCTACTTTAGATGATGTTTTTCCAAAGAAAGTGCTTTCAAACATTAAGAATTTCCATTTATAAATCTCAGAATATGTGTGAAGCTGATAAATGAAGAGAATACTGTTTATATTTACAGGTGATTCTGATTAGACTGGCGTTTTCTGAATGACTCAATTTAAACCGTGAAGAGTCCTGTTATACTTCTAGGAAAACTGTCTACTTTTGATAAAACGCTTAACATACACAATGATAGTCCCGAGAAATGATTAGAAACATGTAAGAAACACTTGAAATGCTGGTACATAGAGCCGTTCTATCTTTATGTTCATGTTCAATCACGGAGATTAGAGATAGAATGCTGCATAATGACGAGAGTACAGATCATGTTTACCATTCTGGCTACTTTAGATGATGTATTTCCGAAGAATGTGCTTTCATACATTAAGAATTGCAGTTTATAGAGCTAGAATATGGGTATGAAGCTGATAAATGAAGAGAATACAGTTTATATTTACAACTGAGGCTGAATTGCCTGGCGTTTTCTGAATGGCACAATTTAAATCTTGAAGATTCCTGTGTATACTTCGAGGAAAACTGTCTACTTTTGGTAAAACTCTAAAACAAAAAATGATAGTCCCGGAAATGATTAGAAACATGTAAGAAACACTTTAAAGAGGGGTAAATAGAGCCGTTCTATCCTAATGGCTTAGTTCAATCACCGAGATTAGAGGTAGAAAACTCTCAAATGAAGAGAGTAATAATAATGATTACAATTCCGGCTACTCTAGATGGTGTTTTTTCATATAAAGTGCTTCAAACATTAAGAATTGCTGTTTTATTAAGCTCAGGATATGTGTATGAGGCTGATAAATGAAGAGAATACTGTTTATATTTACAATTGAGACTGAATTGCCTGGCATTTTCTTAATGACAAAGTTTACATCCTGAAGATTCATGTATCTACTTCTGTCAAATGTCTAATTTTGGTAAAACTCTTAAAATACGGTAGAATAGTCCCGGGAAGTGATTAGAAAGATGTAAGAAACACTTGAAATGCTGTTAAATAGAGCCGTTCTATCTTTATGGCCTAGTTCAATCACTGAGATTACAGGTAAAACCTCTCAACTGAGGAGAGTCATGATGAAGTTTACAATTGCGGCTACCCTAGATGTTGTTTTTTCTAGGAAAGTGTATTCAAACATTAAGAATTGCTGGTTATAAAGCTCAGAATATGTATGAAGCTGATAAATAAAGAGAATACTGTTTATATTTACAGGTGATTCTGATTAGACTGGCGTTTTCTGAATGACTCAATTTAAACCGTGAAGAGTCCTGTTATACTTCTAGGAAAACTGTCTACTTTTGATAAAACGCTTAACATACACAATGATAGTCCCGAGAAATGATTAGAAACATGTAAGAAACACTTGAAATGCTAGTACCTAGAGCCGTTCTATCTTTATGTTCATGTTCAATCACGGAGTTTAGAGGTAGAATGCTGCGAAATGACAAGAGTACAGATAATGTTTACCATTCTGGCTACTTTAGATGATGTTTTTCCAAAGAAAATGCTTTCAACCATTAAGAATTTCCATTTATAAAGCTCAGAATATGTGTGAAGCTGATAAATGAAGAGAATACTGTTTATATTTACAGGTGATTCTGATTAGACTGGCGTTTACTGAATGACTCAATTTAAACCTTGAAGATGCCTGTAAATAGTTGTAGGAAAACTGTCTACCTTTGGTAAAACTCTTCACATACACAATGATAGTTCCGAAAAATGATTAGAAACATGTAAGAAACACTTGAAATGCTGGTACATAGAGCTGTTCAATCTTTATGTTCATGTTCAATCACGGAGATTAGAGATGGAATGCTGCGTAATGGTGAGAGTACAGATAATGTTTACCATTCTGGCTACTTTAGATGATGTATTTCTGAAGAATGTGCTTTCATACATTAAGAATTGCAGTTTATAGAGCTAGAATATGGGTATGAAGCTGATAAATGAAGAGAATACTGTTTATATTTACAGGTGATTCTGATTAGACTGGCGTTTACTGAATGACTCAATTTAAACCTTGAAGATGCCTGTAAATAGTTGTAGGAAAACTGTCTACCTTTGGTAAAACTCTTCACATACACAATGATAGTTCCGAAAAATGATTAGAAACAGGTAAGAAACACTTGAAATGCTGGTACATAGAGCCGTTCTATCTTTATGTTCATGTTCAATAACGGAGTTTAGAGGTAGAATGCTGCGAAATAACGAGAGTACAGATCATGTTTACCATTCTGGCTACTTTAGATGATGTTTTTCCAAAGAAAGTGCTTTCAAACATTAAGAATTTCCATTTATAAATCTCAGAATATGTGTGAAGCTGCTAAATAAAGAGAATACTGTTTATATTTACAGGTGATTCTGATTAGACTGGCGTTTTCTGAATGACTCAATTTAAACCGTGAAGAGTCCTGTTATACTTCTAGGAAAACTGTCTACTTTTGATAAAACGCTTAACATACACAATGATAGTCCCGAGAAATGATTAGAAACATGTAAGAAACACTTGAAATGCTGGTACATAGAGCCGTTCTATCTTTATGTTCATGTTCAATCACGGAGATTAGAGATAGAATGCTGCATAATGACGAGAGTACAGATCATGTTTACCATTCTGGCTACTTTAGATGATGTATTTCCGAAGAATGTGCTTTCATACATTAAGAATTGCAGTTTATAGAGCTAGAATATGTGTATGAAGCTGATAAATGAAGAGAATACAGTTTATATTTACAACTGAGGCTGAATTGCCTGGCGTTTTCTGAATGGCACAATTTAAATCTTGAAGATTCCTGTGTATACTTCGAGGAAAACTGTCTACTTTTGGTAAAACTCTAAAAATAAACAATGATAGTCCCGGAAATGATTAGAAACATGTAAGAAACACTTTAAAGAGGGGTAAATAGAGCCGTTCTATCCTGATGGCCTAGTTCAATCACCGAGATTAGAGGTAGAAAACTCTCAAATGAAGAGAGTAATGATAATGATTACAATTCCGGCTACTCTAGATGTTGTTTTTCCATATAAAGTGCTTCCAACATTAAGAATTGCTGTTTTATTAAGCTCAGGATATGTGTATGAGGCTGATAAATGAAGAGAATACTGTTTATATTTACAATTGAGACTGAATTGCCTGGCATTTTCTTAATGACAAAGTTTACATCCTGAAGATTCATGTATCTACTTCTGTCAAATGTCTAATTTTGGTAAAACTCTTAAAATACAGTAGAATAGTCCCGGGAAGTGATTAGAAAGATGTAATAAACACTTGAAATGCTGTTAAATAGAGCCGTTCTATCTTTATGGCCTAGTTCAATCACTGAGATTACAGGTAAAACCTCTCAACTGAGGAGAGTCATGATGAAGTTTACAATTGCGGCTACCCTAGATGTTGTTTTTTCTAGGAAAGTGTATTCAAACATTAAGAATTGCTGGTTATAAAGCTCAGAATATGTATGAAGCTGATAAATAAAGAGAATACTGTTTATATTTACAGGTGATTCTGATTAGACTGGCGTTTTCTGAATGACTCAATTTAAACCGTGAAGAGTCCTGTTATACTTCTAGGAAAACTGTCTACTTTTGATAAAACGCTTAACATACACAATGATAGTCCCGAGAAATGATTAGAAACATGTAAGAAACACTTGAAATGCTGGTACCTAGAGCCGTTCTATCTTTATGTTCATGTTCAATCACGGAGTTTAGAGGTAGAATGCTGCGAAATGACAAGAGTACAGATAATGTTTACCATTCTGGCTACTTTAGATGATGTTTTTCCAAAGAAAATGCTTTCAACCATTAAGAATTTCCATTTATAAAGCTCAGAATATGTGTGAAGCTGATAAATGAAGAGAATACTGTTTATATTTACAGGTGATTCTGATTAGACTGGCGTTTACTGAATGACTCAATTTAAACCTTGAAGATGCCTGTAAATAGTTGTAGGAAAACTGTCTACCTTTGGTAAAACTCTTCACATACACAATGATAGTTCCGAAAAATGATTAGAAACATGTAAGAAACACTTGAAATGCTGGTACATAGAGCTGTTCAATCTTTATGTTCATGTTCAATCACGGAGATTAGAGATGGAATGCTGCGTAATGGTGAGAGTACAGATAATGTTTACCATTCTGGCTACTTTAGATGATGTATTTCTGAAGAATGTGCTTTCATACATTAAGAATTGCAGTTTATAGAGCTAGAATATGGGTATGAAGCTGATAAATGAAGAGAATACTGTTTATATTTACAGGTGATTCTGATTAGACTGGCGTTTACTGAATGACTCAATTTAAACCTTGAAGATGCCTGTAAATAGTTGTAGGAAAACTGTCTACCTTTGGTAAAACTCTTCACATACACAATGATAGTTCCGAAAAATGATTAGAAACATGTAAGAAACACTTGAAATGCTGGTACATAGAGCCGTTCTATCTTTATGTTCATGTTCAATCACGGAGTTTAGAGGTAGAATGCTGCGAAATGACGAGAGTACAGATCATGTTTACCATTCTGGCTACTTTAGATGATGTTTTTCCAAAGAAAGTGCTTTCAAACATTAAGAATTTCCATTTATAAATCTCAGAATATGTGTGAAGCTGCTAAATAAAGAGAATACTGTTTATATTTACAGGTGATTCTGATTAGACTGGCGTTTTCTGAATGACTCAATTTAAACCGTGAAGAGTCCTGTTATACTTCTAGGAAAACTGTCTACTTTTGATAAAACGCTTAACATACACAATGATAGTCCCGAGAAATGATTAGAAACATGTAAGAAACACTTGAAATGCTGGTACCTAGAGCCGTTCTATCTTTATGTTCATGTTCAATCACGGAGTTTAGAGGTAGAATGCTGCGAAATGACAAGAGTACAGATAATGTTTACCATTCTGGCTACTTTAGATGATGTTTTTCCAAAGAAAATGCTTTCAACCATTAAGAATTTCCATTTATAAAGCTCAGAATATGTGTGAAGCTGATAAATGAAGAGAATACTGTTTATATTTACAGGTGATTCTGATTAGACTGGCGTTTACTGAATGACTCAATTTAAACCTTGAAGATGCCTGTAAATAGTTGTAGGAAAACTGTCTACCTTTGGTAAAACTCTTCACATACACAATGATAGTTCCGAAAAATGATTAGAAACATGTAAGAAACACTTGAAATGCTGGTACATAGAGCTGTTCAATCTTTATGTTCATGTTCAATCACGGAGATTAGAGATGGAATGCTGCGTAATGGTGAGAGTACAGAAAATGTTTACCATTCTGGCTACTTTAGATGATGTATTTCTGAAGAATGTGCTTTCATACATTAAGAATTGCAGTTTATAGAGCTAGAATATGGGTATGAAGCTGATAAATGAAGAGAATACTGTTTATATTTACAGGTGATTCTGATTAGACTGGCGTTTACTGAATGACTCAATTTAAACCTTGAAGATGCCTGTAAATAGTTGTAGGAAAACTGTCTACCTTTGGTAAAACTCTTCACATACACAATGATAGTTCCGAAAAATGATTAGAAACATGTAAGAAACACTTGAAATGCTGGTACATAGAGCCGTTCTATCTTTATGTTCATGTTCAATCACGGAGTTTAGAGGTAGAATGCTGCAAAATGAGGAGAGTACAGATCATGTTTACCATTCTGGCTACTTTAGATGATGTTTTTCCAAAGAAAGTGCTTTCAAACATTAAGAATTTCCATTTATAAATCTCAGAATATGTGTGAAGCTGATAAATGAAGAGAATACTGTTTATATTTACAGGTGATTCTGATTAGACTGGCGTTTACTGAATGACTCAATTTAAACCTTGAAGATGCCTGTAAATAGTTGTAGGAAAACTGTCTACCTTTGGTAAAACTCTTCACATACACAATGATAGTTCCGAAAAATGATTAGAAACATGTAAGAAACACTTGAAATGCTGGTACATAGAGCCGTTCTATCTTTATGTTCATGTTCAATCACGGAGTTTAGAGGTAGAATGCTGCGAAATGACGAGAGTACAGATCATGTTTACCATTCTGGCTACTTTAGATGATGTTTTTCCAAAGAAAGTGCTTTCAAACATTAAGAATTTCCATTTATAAATCTCAGAATATGTGTGAAGCTGATAAATGAAGAGAATACTGTTTATATTTACAGGTGATTCTGATTAGACTGGCGTTTTCTGAATGACTCAATTTAAACCGTGAAGAGTCCTGTTATACTTCTAGGAAAACTGTCTACTTTTGATAAAACGCTTAACATACACAATGATAGTCCCGAGAAATGATTAGAAACATGTAAGAAACACTTGAAATGCTGGTACATAGAGCCGTTCTATCTTTATGTTCATGTTCAATCACGGAGATTAGAG
This sequence comes from Myotis yumanensis, assembly GCF_028538775.1. Lineage (NCBI taxonomy): Eukaryota > Metazoa > Chordata > Mammalia > Chiroptera > Vespertilionidae > Myotis > Myotis yumanensis. The sequence continues at coordinate 1,571,638 of NW_027223758.1, read as the reverse complement.
ATAGAATGCTGCATAATGACGAGAGTACAGATCATGTTTACCATTCTGGCTACTTTAGATGATGTATTTCCGAAGAATGTGCTTTCATACATTAAGAATTGCAGTTTATAGAGCTAGAATATGGGTATGAAGCTGATAAATGAAGAGAATACAGTTTATATTTACAACTGAGGCTGAATTGCCTGGCGTTTTCTGAATGGCACAATTTAAATCTTGAAGATTCCTGTGTATACTTCGAGGAAAACTGTCTACTTTTGGTAAAACTCTAAAACAAAAAATGATAGTCCCGGAAATGATTAGAAACATGTAAGAAACACTTTAAAGAGGGGTAAATAGAGCCGTTCTATCCTAATGGCTTAGTTCAATCACCGAGATTAGAGGTAGAAAACTCTCAAATGAAGAGAGTAATAATAATGATTACAATTCCGGCTACTCTAGATGGTGTTTTTTCATATAAAGTGCTTCAAACATTAAGAATTGCTGTTTTATTAAGCTCAGGATATGTGTATGAGGCTGATAAATGAAGAGAATACTGTTTATATTTACAATTGAGACTGAATTGCCTGGCATTTTCTTAATGACAAAGTTTACATCCTGAAGATTCATGTATCTACTTCTGTCAAATGTCTAATTTTGGTAAAACTCTTAAAATACGGTAGAATAGTCCCGGGAAGTGATTAGAAAGATGTAAGAAACACTTGAAATGCTGTTAAATAGAGCCGTTCTATCTTTATGGCCTAGTTCAATCACTGAGATTACAGGTAAAACCTCTCAACTGAGGAGAGTCATGATGAAGTTTACAATTGCGGCTACCCTAGATGTTGTTTTTTCTAGGAAAGTGTATTCAAACATTAAGAATTGCTGGTTATAAAGCTCAGAATATGTATGAAGCTGATAAATAAAGAGAATACTGTTTATATTTACAGGTGATTCTGATTAGACTGGCGTTTTCTGAATGACTCAATTTAAACCGTGAAGAGTCCTGTTATACTTCTAGGAAAACTGTCTACTTTTGATAAAACGCTTAACATACACAATGATAGTCCCGAGAAATGATTAGAAACATGTAAGAAACACTTGAAATGCTAGTACCTAGAGCCGTTCTATCTTTATGTTCATGTTCAATCACGGAGTTTAGAGGTAGAATGCTGCGAAATGACAAGAGTACAGATAATGTTTACCATTCTGGCTACTTTAGATGATGTTTTTCCAAAGAAAATGCTTTCAACCATTAAGAATTTCCATTTATAAAGCTCAGAATATGTGTGAAGCTGATAAATGAAGAGAATACTGTTTATATTTACAGGTGATTCTGATTAGACTGGCGTTTACTGAATGACTCAATTTAAACCTTGAAGATGCCTGTAAATAGTTGTAGGAAAACTGTCTACCTTTGGTAAAACTCTTCACATACACAATGATAGTTCCGAAAAATGATTAGAAACATGTAAGAAACACTTGAAATGCTGGTACATAGAGCTGTTCAATCTTTATGTTCATGTTCAATCACGGAGATTAGAGATGGAATGCTGCGTAATGGTGAGAGTACAGATAATGTTTACCATTCTGGCTACTTTAGATGATGTATTTCTGAAGAATGTGCTTTCATACATTAAGAATTGCAGTTTATAGAGCTAGAATATGGGTATGAAGCTGATAAATGAAGAGAATACTGTTTATATTTACAGGTGATTCTGATTAGACTGGCGTTTACTGAATGACTCAATTTAAACCTTGAAGATGCCTGTAAATAGTTGTAGGAAAACTGTCTACCTTTGGTAAAACTCTTCACATACACAATGATAGTTCCGAAAAATGATTAGAAACAGGTAAGAAACACTTGAAATGCTGGTACATAGAGCCGTTCTATCTTTATGTTCATGTTCAATAACGGAGTTTAGAGGTAGAATGCTGCGAAATAACGAGAGTACAGATCATGTTTACCATTCTGGCTACTTTAGATGATGTTTTTCCAAAGAAAGTGCTTTCAAACATTAAGAATTTCCATTTATAAATCTCAGAATATGTGTGAAGCTGCTAAATAAAGAGAATACTGTTTATATTTACAGGTGATTCTGATTAGACTGGCGTTTTCTGAATGACTCAATTTAAACCGTGAAGAGTCCTGTTATACTTCTAGGAAAACTGTCTACTTTTGATAAAACGCTTAACATACACAATGATAGTCCCGAGAAATGATTAGAAACATGTAAGAAACACTTGAAATGCTGGTACATAGAGCCGTTCTATCTTTATGTTCATGTTCAATCACGGAGATTAGAGATAGAATGCTGCATAATGACGAGAGTACAGATCATGTTTACCATTCTGGCTACTTTAGATGATGTATTTCCGAAGAATGTGCTTTCATACATTAAGAATTGCAGTTTATAGAGCTAGAATATGTGTATGAAGCTGATAAATGAAGAGAATACAGTTTATATTTACAACTGAGGCTGAATTGCCTGGCGTTTTCTGAATGGCACAATTTAAATCTTGAAGATTCCTGTGTATACTTCGAGGAAAACTGTCTACTTTTGGTAAAACTCTAAAAATAAACAATGATAGTCCCGGAAATGATTAGAAACATGTAAGAAACACTTTAAAGAGGGGTAAATAGAGCCGTTCTATCCTGATGGCCTAGTTCAATCACCGAGATTAGAGGTAGAAAACTCTCAAATGAAGAGAGTAATGATAATGATTACAATTCCGGCTACTCTAGATGTTGTTTTTCCATATAAAGTGCTTCCAACATTAAGAATTGCTGTTTTATTAAGCTCAGGATATGTGTATGAGGCTGATAAATGAAGAGAATACTGTTTATATTTACAATTGAGACTGAATTGCCTGGCATTTTCTTAATGACAAAGTTTACATCCTGAAGATTCATGTATCTACTTCTGTCAAATGTCTAATTTTGGTAAAACTCTTAAAATACAGTAGAATAGTCCCGGGAAGTGATTAGAAAGATGTAATAAACACTTGAAATGCTGTTAAATAGAGCCGTTCTATCTTTATGGCCTAGTTCAATCACTGAGATTACAGGTAAAACCTCTCAACTGAGGAGAGTCATGATGAAGTTTACAATTGCGGCTACCCTAGATGTTGTTTTTTCTAGGAAAGTGTATTCAAACATTAAGAATTGCTGGTTATAAAGCTCAGAATATGTATGAAGCTGATAAATAAAGAGAATACTGTTTATATTTACAGGTGATTCTGATTAGACTGGCGTTTTCTGAATGACTCAATTTAAACCGTGAAGAGTCCTGTTATACTTCTAGGAAAACTGTCTACTTTTGATAAAACGCTTAACATACACAATGATAGTCCCGAGAAATGATTAGAAACATGTAAGAAACACTTGAAATGCTGGTACCTAGAGCCGTTCTATCTTTATGTTCATGTTCAATCACGGAGTTTAGAGGTAGAATGCTGCGAAATGACAAGAGTACAGATAATGTTTACCATTCTGGCTACTTTAGATGATGTTTTTCCAAAGAAAATGCTTTCAACCATTAAGAATTTCCATTTATAAAGCTCAGAATATGTGTGAAGCTGATAAATGAAGAGAATACTGTTTATATTTACAGGTGATTCTGATTAGACTGGCGTTTACTGAATGACTCAATTTAAACCTTGAAGATGCCTGTAAATAGTTGTAGGAAAACTGTCTACCTTTGGTAAAACTCTTCACATACACAATGATAGTTCCGAAAAATGATTAGAAACATGTAAGAAACACTTGAAATGCTGGTACATAGAGCTGTTCAATCTTTATGTTCATGTTCAATCACGGAGATTAGAGATGGAATGCTGCGTAATGGTGAGAGTACAGATAATGTTTACCATTCTGGCTACTTTAGATGATGTATTTCTGAAGAATGTGCTTTCATACATTAAGAATTGCAGTTTATAGAGCTAGAATATGGGTATGAAGCTGATAAATGAAGAGAATACTGTTTATATTTACAGGTGATTCTGATTAGACTGGCGTTTACTGAATGACTCAATTTAAACCTTGAAGATGCCTGTAAATAGTTGTAGGAAAACTGTCTACCTTTGGTAAAACTCTTCACATACACAATGATAGTTCCGAAAAATGATTAGAAACATGTAAGAAACACTTGAAATGCTGGTACATAGAGCCGTTCTATCTTTATGTTCATGTTCAATCACGGAGTTTAGAGGTAGAATGCTGCGAAATGACGAGAGTACAGATCATGTTTACCATTCTGGCTACTTTAGATGATGTTTTTCCAAAGAAAGTGCTTTCAAACATTAAGAATTTCCATTTATAAATCTCAGAATATGTGTGAAGCTGCTAAATAAAGAGAATACTGTTTATATTTACAGGTGATTCTGATTAGACTGGCGTTTTCTGAATGACTCAATTTAAACCGTGAAGAGTCCTGTTATACTTCTAGGAAAACTGTCTACTTTTGATAAAACGCTTAACATACACAATGATAGTCCCGAGAAATGATTAGAAACATGTAAGAAACACTTGAAATGCTGGTACCTAGAGCCGTTCTATCTTTATGTTCATGTTCAATCACGGAGTTTAGAGGTAGAATGCTGCGAAATGACAAGAGTACAGATAATGTTTACCATTCTGGCTACTTTAGATGATGTTTTTCCAAAGAAAATGCTTTCAACCATTAAGAATTTCCATTTATAAAGCTCAGAATATGTGTGAAGCTGATAAATGAAGAGAATACTGTTTATATTTACAGGTGATTCTGATTAGACTGGCGTTTACTGAATGACTCAATTTAAACCTTGAAGATGCCTGTAAATAGTTGTAGGAAAACTGTCTACCTTTGGTAAAACTCTTCACATACACAATGATAGTTCCGAAAAATGATTAGAAACATGTAAGAAACACTTGAAATGCTGGTACATAGAGCTGTTCAATCTTTATGTTCATGTTCAATCACGGAGATTAGAGATGGAATGCTGCGTAATGGTGAGAGTACAGAAAATGTTTACCATTCTGGCTACTTTAGATGATGTATTTCTGAAGAATGTGCTTTCATACATTAAGAATTGCAGTTTATAGAGCTAGAATATGGGTATGAAGCTGATAAATGAAGAGAATACTGTTTATATTTACAGGTGATTCTGATTAGACTGGCGTTTACTGAATGACTCAATTTAAACCTTGAAGATGCCTGTAAATAGTTGTAGGAAAACTGTCTACCTTTGGTAAAACTCTTCACATACACAATGATAGTTCCGAAAAATGATTAGAAACATGTAAGAAACACTTGAAATGCTGGTACATAGAGCCGTTCTATCTTTATGTTCATGTTCAATCACGGAGTTTAGAGGTAGAATGCTGCAAAATGAGGAGAGTACAGATCATGTTTACCATTCTGGCTACTTTAGATGATGTTTTTCCAAAGAAAGTGCTTTCAAACATTAAGAATTTCCATTTATAAATCTCAGAATATGTGTGAAGCTGATAAATGAAGAGAATACTGTTTATATTTACAGGTGATTCTGATTAGACTGGCGTTTACTGAATGACTCAATTTAAACCTTGAAGATGCCTGTAAATAGTTGTAGGAAAACTGTCTACCTTTGGTAAAACTCTTCACATACACAATGATAGTTCCGAAAAATGATTAGAAACATGTAAGAAACACTTGAAATGCTGGTACATAGAGCCGTTCTATCTTTATGTTCATGTTCAATCACGGAGTTTAGAGGTAGAATGCTGCGAAATGACGAGAGTACAGATCATGTTTACCATTCTGGCTACTTTAGATGATGTTTTTCCAAAGAAAGTGCTTTCAAACATTAAGAATTTCCATTTATAAATCTCAGAATATGTGTGAAGCTGATAAATGAAGAGAATACTGTTTATATTTACAGGTGATTCTGATTAGACTGGCGTTTTCTGAATGACTCAATTTAAACCGTGAAGAGTCCTGTTATACTTCTAGGAAAACTGTCTACTTTTGATAAAACGCTTAACATACACAATGATAGTCCCGAGAAATGATTAGAAACATGTAAGAAACACTTGAAATGCTGGTACATAGAGCCGTTCTATCTTTATGTTCATGTTCAATCACGGAGATTAGAGATAGAATGCTGCATAATGACGAGAGTACAGATCATGTTTACCATTCTGGCTACTTTAGATGATGTATTTCCGAAGAATGTGCTTTCATACATTAAGAATTGCAGTTTATAGAGCTAGAATATGGGTATGAAGCTGATAAATGAAGAGAATACAGTTTATATTTACAACTGAGGCTGAATTGCCTGGCGTTTTCTGAATGGCACAATTTAAATCTTGAAGATTCCTGTGTATACTTCGAGGAAAACTGTCTACTTTTGGTAAAACTCTAAAACAAAAAATGATAGTCCCGGAAATGATTAGAAACATGTAAGAAACACTTTAAAGAGGGGTAAATAGAGCCGTTCTATCCTAATGGCTTAGTTCAATCACCGAGATTAGAGGTAGAAAACTCTCAAATGAAGAGAGTAATAATAATGATTACAATTCCGGCTACTCTAGATGGTGTTTTTTCATATAAAGTGCTTCAAACATTAAGAATTGCTGTTTTATTAAGCTCAGGATATGTGTATGAGGCTGATAAATGAAGAGAATACTGTTTATATTTACAATTGAGACTGAATTGCCTGGCATTTTCTTAATGACAAAGTTTACATCCTGAAGATTCATGTATCTACTTCTGTCAAATGTCTAATTTTGGTAAAACTCTTAAAATACGGTAGAATAGTCCCGGGAAGTGATTAGAAAGATGTAAGAAACACTTGAAATGCTGTTAAATAGAGCCGTTCTATCTTTATGGCCTAGTTCAATCACTGAGATTACA